>NC_134137.1:229077500-230327500 GCF_033958435.1 Carettochelys insculpta
CTGAAGTTGCCAGATTCAAGGCCCTAGGCTTCCCCAGCTGCTTCGGGGCCATCAGCGGGACTCACATTCCCATCTGTGCCCTGGACCACTGTGCGACATGGTTCATTAATAGGAAGGAGTACCACTCAATTGTCCTGCCGGCCCTGGTGGACCACTGCAGGCACTTCACCAATGTGTATGTCAGGTGGGCTGGCAGGGTACACAAAGCAAGAGTAGAACATGGGGGAGGGCATCTTCGTCCCCCGCTGGGAGCCGGCCCTCAGGGACATGGACATGGGTCCGTGTATGGTGAAGGATGCTGCCTACCCCCTAATGCCATGGCTCAGGTGGCCCGATACCAGACACTTGGACCCCATGCAGGAACTGTTTAACTCACACCTGAACTGGGCCCATTTGCGCATAGAGCAGGCCTTTGGCCATCTAAAGGCCCAGTTCCACTGCTCACTCACCCAACTGGATGTCAGGGAGGGCAATGTACTCCAAGTTGTGGGGGCTTGCTGTGTCCTCTACAACCTTCTGCAGGGGAAGGGGGAGGCCTTACTCCTGCCAGGGGGCCTGCCCGCCAGCTGCATCTATGAGGAGCCTGGCATGGCCCCCATTCGCCAGAGCCACCAAGATGGGCTGCACTTCTCCCAGAGACCCCAATAACACTCCCCCACCTGCTCTATGCTGACAGCCAGGGTCCCATTGCTGGCCAGGGAGGCGGTGCCGCCCTTTCCCTCAGGCTGCTGCTCCCCCGTGTGGGACTCCAGCTCCATGTGGGGGCATCCCCAGAGGTGTCCAGGAAGCTGGTGTGGGGGGGACGTGTCCTTCGCCTGAAGGAGCTTGTGGAGCTCCCTGTCACAGGGGTAGCTGGGCTGCCGTGCCCCTGAGCACTGGCTGTCAGCCTGAGCCTGGGTATAGCCCTGACACAGTTGTTTAATTTTGGCCCGGACCTGCTCCATGGTCTGGGCGGGGTGTCCCCCGGTCTGCCAGGGCTCTCACAACCCAGCTGTATCCTGGGGTGTTCCACCTCGTGGCTGCTGGGTCCAGGAGCACTGTCTCCTCCCCCCAGAGGCTGATGAGATGAGAGTCTCGGACCTGGGGGGGTCCATCCAGGATGGGGCATGCCTCCAGGATAGGGGTGACTCTTGGAGCTCCTCTCCCTGCTTCCTGGTGGGTTGGGCGGCTGCCATCCCTGTGGAGTGGCTGCAGGGTGTGGCTGTGGGCAGGCTGCAGGCACATGTGCTGCCTGGGCTACTCTCATGCTTCCTCCTTCCTGGTATGGGGTTTCCAGGGCTGCTGTTCCTTTAAGGCTTGCCGGAGGAGCCGAGCATAGAGTTCTGCTTGCAGCGGACAGAGAGTCTCCCGGCCCCAGGTGGCCAACACCCCTCTGTCAACAGAAGAGCACCTACACTACTGTTCTGTTTACAGAATCTGTCTACAGAGGCGCTATGCCTCAAACTTTCACGACAGAACTTTGACGACAAAACTTCAGTGTTCTGTCAACAGATTCAAAACAGAACACTTTTCTCGTGTGAATACTCCCTAGTTTTGTCGACAGAAGGTCTCTTCTGTCAACAAAACATTGTAGTTTAGACACAGTTTTATTCTTTAAAGTGCTACTGGACTGCTTTTTTGTTTTGTTAACTTTAACTACTGTAGTTTAGAGAAAGGGAAGAGATGATAGATAGAAAGGCCAGCTAAGATGTTAAAGCCAGGAGTGGAGACTGATTGAGAATTTCAGGGGTCAAGCTGGCCAGAGAATGGGGTTAGGGGAAATGGGAAGCTTATGAAACAATCACATCTGTTCTGTTTAACAGCTTATGCTCCCAGGGGAGAAAGTTTTAAGAAAGTGTAACTCCTTTCTAGTACATCTGTGGATGATCACAAGCCTGCCTGCCTTCAGAACACAATTCACAACCCATCCTTTACCAAAGTTTTCCCATAATGTTACTAATGCTTATGTTGTTAGTGTGATGATTATTCATAAAAATAACAGAAAGTAGAAAAATCCACTAATCTGCATGTCCTTGGGGTGGTGCAGAAAATAAGAATAAGATTGATTCAATCATGAAATAGATGAGACTCAACAAAAGTTTACTAAAAGGGGTCATTTAGAATTCTTTTAAGTCATAAACTAATATGTGGATTTCCCTGCTAAGGCTTGGAAGATTCATTCTGTGTTTGAAGAATAAGTTCAGTAAATTTGGAGAGAATGCCTTATAAGATTCAGGTGAAACAAAAAAACAGCTTAATCCCTGTTCTCAATGCAAATGTTACTGTAACCTGAATTTTGGAAAAGATGTTGAAGCTCTGTAAAACCGAACAGCTTTTTCAAATTCCATCTAGCTTGGAGCAAAACTCAGAGAGCCCTGTGGCATTATTCTCTGGCTTGTTCCAACAAGCAAGCTTAGCTTCTGTTTTATCATCCTGCTCTTGCTGCCAAGAAATTTCTTCCTCGGAGTGTTCTTTTGTATGGGCTGATAACTAACCAGAACAGAAGTGGTATTTCTTTCCCTAAAAGGCCTCTCCTCTATCCTTTTGTCATTTCCCCACCTGCAGCCACTCTTCTGATAGGCAATTCTCCTTCACCAGACTGTTTTCTGTCAGATCAGGTTTTGCTGGATACCCCTGAGACCAGTGTAACCCCTGCCCCATGCTGATGGATTGAATAAAGCCACTAATCGTTAAGTGAAAGTTACACTAGGCAACATTGGGAGTGAAGTTAAAAAAAAGGGAGCAGGGAGGAGAGACAATTTTGTGACTCTAAGACTTGGCCAAACAGCTGGCGGCGAGACACGGGTGCTGATGGAATACATTAATTACTGTCGTCAAGGTTTTAGACACACTTGTAAATTGCTGGTAATACCAGCACACTGGATTATCAGAGAAATTGTCTGAAGAGGAAAAAAAAAGACTAGAAAGAAGTCTGAATCAGGCCAATCCATTAGCTGCAGAGGCAACCCCAGCTGCAGTGGCTTGTGCATTTTTTGGCCTCTCTGTTAGTCCACTGTCTCCACATAGCATATATACACACTTGTTCTGATCATTCTGCAGCCACTAGGGGCCCTTTCAGTCTCTAGTGCTTGCTTGGAAGTCACTTAATAATGAGTAGGGTGTCTTCATGTCACCCTCCTATTTGTGAATCTTTTGATGGCAGATCAGCCCAATTCTGGAGCCGCAGGTCTTATCACAGGAGAGGTGGGTGGTAGTTGCTTGTGGAGGGGTGCAAAGCAGTTTTTGATGCTCTTTTCTTCTTCTCCACTTGTCCTTATGTGCACTGCGGTGGGACCTCTCAAGCTGGGCCACCCTCTCATGGTTAACCGTTCTCCACTGGGGATGGTCTTGGGCAAGATTCTCCCAAGTGTCAACACCAATGCTGCACTTTTTCATGAGTGCCTTCAGCATGTCCTTATATTGTTTCCACTGGCCCCCAACACTCCTCTGTCTTTCCTCCAACTCAGAAAACAGTATCTGTTTTGGCAGGTGCTGATCAGACATCTGAACCACATGACCAGTCCAATGAAGTTGTTGATGAATGATAATAGTTTCAATCCTGGTCATGTTTGACTCTTCTAGGATGCTAGTGTTTGTGCACCTATCCTCCCAAGAAATATTTAGGATTCTCCTGAGGCAGGGTTGATGATATAGTTTAAATGCCTTCAAATGATGCTTGTATGTTGTCCAGGTTTCACATGCATAGAATAGCATTGGAACAGCCACTGCATGGTATACAAGGAGCTTTGTCATGGTATAGATGTTGAAGACCCTTTGTCTCAGGCAGGTGAAAGTAGAGCTTGCACAGCCCAGATGATGCTGGATTTCCACATCAGTGTTGACTTTTGTGGAAAGATGACTTCCAAGATATGGGAAGTACTCCACATTTTCCAGCAGTTCTCCATTGATTTCAATAGAAGATACATGAGATTGAAGGTTGGTGGAGCACCTTGGTCTTTTTGATGTTCAGTGTGAGGCTGAGTCTTGTATGCTTCAGCAAGGCACTTAAGATGATCTGAAGGCCTGTGAAAGAAAGAGCAACAACCATATCGTCATCCACGTACTGGAGCTCCATGATTGAGGTTGTGGAGGTTCTGCTTTTATCCTTCAGTCTACTCAGATTGAAAAGCTTCCCATTCATTCTGTAGACAATCTTCATACCATCTGGAAGCTTGCCATCAGTGAGGTGAAGGGTCATGTTGATGAAGAAGCAGAACAATCTCTAGTATTATAACTAAAAAAAACCAACAAAGTATACCAAACGCCTCACAGGCACAGCAAATAGACAGTCCCCTCTCCTGAGTTGCTTACAATCCAAAGGTAGAAATGGTTTTGAGTTAGTAACAGCAACCAACAATGGGAAAGCAAGGGGTAAGGAAGATAAGGATTATCATTAGATCATGTAGTGACATAGGTTTGTTATAAGCCTTCCTTTTTGTTCACTGTTATCTGTCTACACACACTTATAGATGTTCAGAAACCAATAAACTAAATAATATTTTCATTTTGTATGTTTTCTTCAACTCAGTAATGCCTTCATTGGCACGTGTGCCTGATTCAGTTTCAGTGGGTGTTTTTGAGACCCCCACTTGGCCCCTTTCTGCATCTTTAGGTGCCTAAATACCTTTAAAAATTTGACCCTAAGGCAGAGTTTCCCAAACTTAAAACATTTACATAACCCTTTTGGGACTTTGACCTTATTGGAGTACCAACTCTCCCAGTGCCATCCCAGTACTTATCTCCTGATTGTTATTTATTGATTTTCTGCCACATATACCTTGAAATCCTTTCGCATACCACCAGCAGGATGCGTGCCACACTTTTGGAAACACTGCCTTCAGGGCTAGATTCACAAAGGGAGTTTGATGTCTAAAATGGCAGATAGGCACCTGAATGCCAGAATCAAGATCCACAAAGATTCACATATCTGAATGCAGCAGTTGTGAAATGTTAGATGTGGGTGTCTAACATTACTTAGCATTTAAGTTTTCCCACACTAAAATGGCAGCTCATTCTAGGCACCCAGATGACATGCATAAACCAGGGAAAGACAGCCATATCTCTACTTAACTTTCCACAGACCTAATCCGGTAAGCATGTTCAGAGCTCACCTATCAAAGCAGATTCCCAGCACGCAGAATGTGTATGTATGTGTGTGTGAAGGCAGGCAGAACAGTACAGACCCTTTCTCTTTACTTTTAATCGAGTAGGTAAGGTAACTGCCTGGGAGGTGAGAGAGCACTGGTTCAAGTCCCCAGTCTCCTTGAAGGCCAAAGGGCCCTGCCACTTCTCAGGTGAGTGCCCCAGCCACAGGACTCCTTCAGGGTCTGCTGCTGAAGTTGTTTCCTTGGCAGAAATGGGATGAGAGACTAGGAGGCTATAGCCGTGTCTACACGTGCATGCTACTTCGAAGTAGCGGCACTAACTTCGAAATAGCGCCCGTCACGGCTACATGTGTTGGGCGCTATTTTGATGTTAACATCGACGTTAGGTGGCGAGACGTCGAAGCCGCTAACCCCATGAGGGGATGGGAATAGCGCCCTACTTCGAAGTTGAACATCGAAGTAGGGCATGTGTAGACGATCCGCGTCCCGCAACATCGAAATAGCGGGGTCCGCCATGGTGGCCATCAGCTGAGGGGTTGAGAGACTCTCTCTCTCCAGCCCCTGCGGGGCTCTATGGTCACCGTGTGCAGCAGCCCTTAGCTCAGGGCTTCTGGCTGCTGCTGCTGCAGCTGCGGATCCATGCTACATGCACAGGGTCTGCAACCAGTTGTCGGCTCTGTGGATCTTGTGTTGTTTAGTGCAACTGTGTCTGGGAGGGGCCCTTTAAGGGAGCGGCTTGCTGTTGAGTCCGCCCTGTGATCCTGTCTGCAGCTGTGCCTGGCACCCTTATTTCGATGTGTGCTACTTTGGCGTGTAGACGTTCCCTCGCTGTGCCTATTTCGATGTGGTTCTGCGCAACGTCGATGTTGAACGTCCACGTTGCCAGCCCTGGAGGACATGTAGATGTTATTCATCGAAATAGGCTACTTCGATGTAGGCTTCACGTGTAGATGTAGCTTATGACTACACTGTAGCTGTTATTGTGGAAACAAAAAAGCAGTCAAGTAGCACTTTAAAGACTAACAAAACAATTTATTGGGTGAGCTTTCTTGGGACAGACCCACTTCTGAATTGTTTTGTTAGTCTTTACCTAATACATTGTTTTGTTTGTCTTTAAAGTGCTACTTGACTGCTTTTTTGTTTTTATAGTATTTAGACGAGCACGGCTTCCTCTCTGTTACTATTCAACTTGCTATTTTGGGTTGCAAATGTGTCCTGAAATAGCAACTCTGTGGCTAAACAATATACTCAAAATAGCAGTGCTAATTTGAGGGTGGTATTCTGGTTCTGGTATGGGGGTAGCAGAAACCAGGTTTGAAATAAGTCAGATCAAAATAAATTACGCAATTCACACGATGCAAATTGCGTGAGTTATTTCAAGTTATGGCTGCACAGAGATTCTGACATACTTGTCAGACCATCTGTAAGTGATGCAAAGAGACTGACTAACCTCATTCTTTCCCAGACAATAGATAGGAACTTGCTGTGGGGAGGCAGTTGCTAACTCTATATTGCAGGCCTAGATTACCTCCATCAGCCCAGGGACTGGTTCTCTCCTGAGATAAGCCATTCCTTTCCTGCAGTCCCCTCTTGCTACTTGACATGGGCTCTATTGTTTTCTTGAAGGAAAAGTACTCTGAAGCTATAATAAATACCCCCGTGTTAGCAAATAGAAAGGTATAATTAAGACAGCCTTTCCAGTTATTTTAACAAGATCTTGGCTCGCTCTTGCATTTTTAATGAGATACCAATTTCCTCCCTCCTAGCTAGCAGATGTCTTTCCAGTAAAACAGACAGCTTTGATTTTCATCTTAGTGTGAATTCTTGGTCTTAATTTATTTGTCTGCTGCCTGCCCACCACATGCTTCATGTGCTAAATGGCTGTTAACCACTGAAAAATTAACAAGGTGTTTACCCCACCCCTGCAAAAAAGATTTTAAAAATAATCCCTTTTTTTTTTTAAATGTTGGTGGAGAGACCGTATTTTTCTCACTTTCCCAAAGCTCAGCTATTTCTGGGCAGGCAGGGCAATGCTGCAATTTCACCCCTCTCTCCCCACCTCCAATAAAATCAGAAACTCTCGTTTTGTAAACCTGAGTCTTGGCTAGCTTATTTTAATAGAAGAAGTGCTGGCAGCTTGTGAGAAGCCAAATGGGCCCTGCAAGACTTGGAGGTGTTGAAGGCATGAAGAGAGGGATATTTCTCAGTGCATCTGATTCAGTATAGCCAGACCCTCCTCTGGGGCTTGGGGAGATGCAGCCTTGGCAGATTCAGGCATTAGAGCTATTTGTGAAAAAGTAATTTTTATTCCATTTAAAGAGCTCTTTAAGGCCTGCAAAAATCCTGGAAGTTAGGACCAAGGTAAAATCATCCTGTAGCAAAGAATCTGCGTCTAATTTATTATTTTGCTTGGTCAGTATTTGGATGGTTGACTCATTGTCAGGAAAAACTGCAGGTGTTGCAGGAAGACATGGCAGTAATGGACTAAGGTAGGCTGTATATCTGCACTGACCCTGATGTCCTTGGATGGTGAGAGAGGGTGCTGTGGCATAGGAAGTGGTGTGTGTGGTTCACCATGGGACACTCCCTCCCTTGTGAGGTTGGTGAGTAAACATCACTTTACCTCCATTTTACAGAGGAGAAGACAAAGGGGAGGATAAAGAAGTGACTTACATCTCCACTGGATCAGTTAAAGTCAGACACCAGAAATGAGAATTTTACCCCATATATTTCCAAGCAAATAATTTTATAAGTGATCCCTTTCTCCTGTGATATGTTTCAGTCAAACACAAGTTATTAGGATCAATATAGACATCTCAGCCAGTTTGGTGCCTTGTGTTATAGAAGATCAGTTTAGATGATCTGATGTACCCTTCTGGCCTTAAAAATCTGTGCATATCCAGAAGTTTAACACTCCCATCACCCAATGCCTCATCTGAACAACCCCAAGTGGTAAAGTGTAGAAAAATCCAGGTCTAATTTTGTTGAAATCAGATTTAGAACGTTTGCTGCTGGAATGACTGAATTGCTTGAGGTACTGCTAATATGTTATGGAGATTCCCTCCCTATCTACACTTTTTTTAATCCTGTGCAGGCCATAGTGATGGAAGTGAGCTGTCTAGTTCCCAAAGAACAGGGATCTATATAATTTTTAAATGCCATGAACTTACTGGGGAATACATCTGGCCTCTGTTTAAATTCATGGTATGCCCACATCTTTAATGCCATGTGCAGATGTGGTTGCCTCATCTCCAAAATGATGTCTTGGAATTGGAAAAGGTTCAAAAGAGGGCAACAAAACTTATTAGAGGTGTGGAACAGCTTCCATATGTGGCGAGGTTAATAAGATTGGAACTCTGCAGCTTAGATAAGAGACAACTAAAGGGAGATATGAAAGAGGTCTATAAAGTCATGACTGGTGTGGAGGGAGTAAATAAAAAGGGGTTACTTTCTCCTCAAAACACAAGATCTAGTGGTCACCAAAAGAAATAAAAAGGCAGCAGGTTTTTAAAAACAGAAATATTTCTACACAAAAGGCACACCTGTAGAACGCCTTGTCAGAGGATACCATGAAGGCTAAGACTGTAACAGTGTTCAAAAGAGAATTACAGTAAACCCCCAGTTACCCAACGCCTGGTTATTCAACACTCCGTTTTATTCGACGCTGCCTGAGGCAGTGTGGGATGAAATGGAATGCTGGATAATTCTGGGGGAGGGGGGTGTTGGATAATCTCTTCCCCCCACCCCCGGTGCAGCCAGCAGCCCTGCTAGGGCCAGCACCAGCTGCCTGCCCATGCTGGCTGGGCCTCCCCACCCAGGAAGCTGCCTGGGAAGATGGCACTGGCAGCCTTCTCGGCCCAACAGGGCTCTGCTCCTGGGGCCAGCAGCAGCTCTGTGCATGGGGCTGGCAGGATCCACGCTTCAGCCACTGGGACTCAGAGCCTCACAGCTGGCTGGGGCTCTACACCTGGGGCCAGCACTGGGACCGGGACTGGCTGGGGCTCCATGCCCGGGGTGCCGGTTCTCTGGCCCTGAGGCCAGTTGGGGCTTCACACCCAGGACTGGCCAGGACTCCAGTCTGAGATCTGCCAGGTGTCAGCTTCCTGGAACAGGTGAGGGCTGCCCATTTAGGCAGCCAGCCCTGGGGACCCAGTTCCATGGTGGCAGCATCCTGCAGCCTTCCCCAGGTAGCTGGCCTTTTCAGAAGGGGCCCATGCAGCCCCCCTTTCTGTCCCTCTCCTCTACAATGCCCGACCGCACCCCTGACTATCCAATGCTTTCAGGTATCTGACCATCGGTCAGTCCCGATGGTGTCGGATAACAGGTTATTTCACTGGTACAAATGCATTTTTTTTTCCCAAGCAAGATAAAAAAACAAAGTCCTGAGCACTGTGTGATCACAGCTCTTGGAAGGACGTGTGAGGTAGAGGGTCTGCACTCTGTGAGCGTGCTTACAGACCCCCAAACTGGGGCAGCCCCCAGTATCTGTTCAGTTTCTGGATGCTCAAAACACCTGGCAGAATTCCCCACATTCGTCTGCTGGACTACCTACAGAGAGGGCCCGTGCAAATCTGTTACAGAAGAGACTTTTGTATGTAATTTTTCTTGCTAAGGCCTTGTCTACACACAAAAATTATATCAGTGTAGCTAAAGTAGTACATGCCCCACCCCGCTCAAATGAATGCTGCCATGCTGGTGAAAATGTGCTTCCATCAATATAGCAAAAATGGCAATTCCAATATGGTTAGGGGGGGAGACAAACAATCCTGTGTAAACTCATTTCCATAAAAATAACTGCTAACATATTAGGGTTGTACCTATAATAACTGTAGGTATAGTTAGGATGCGACAAAAATTGCATAGAACAGACCCAAGTCTGTAAAATATTTTGGAAACTTTTGTGTAAAATCTGCCATTGAAATATAAATGTGAGAAGTTTATTATTGTCAGTATTCTTTTTAGGTGGCTTAAATTGAGTTCTGTTCCCCTTCCTCTGTGCTGGGGTATTTTGGAGGAGTCCTTAGAAACCAAAATCCTGTTTGCTTGATGAAGATATTAATGTAAAACATGAGATAAAGCCATCTAGGAGCCAGTTGTTCTCTTAGCATCTTCTGTCCGTGTCAAAGATGGTTTAACTAGTGCTACACAGGCTATAAGTAACTTGGATCCTTCAGGATGACAAATACGAAATCGATGTACAATTATACATGATAATATTTACTCCCTCTAAATTAATTTTTCAATTTGGGCCATCTCATTGGAAAAGCTCATGGATGAACAGACCATGGAGCCTGAATTCTCTTCTGAGGTGGGATGTGTCTTGATCACTGCAGAGGCACATGGGCAGGGCAGTGTTTGGGAAATTCTGAAGCCTTACCAACTTCCAGCACCTTCACTAACATGACAACACAGCAGGATTTTCATACAGCTATACATAAAGTCACACACTTATGAACTATCAACACATGCTATGCAAAATGGAGAACAACGTCTCTGAAAAAAGGCTTAGGACAAACAACACGAGGTGCTGCTGTGATGTTCTGGCTCAGAGTATCTTTGGAACTGCAAATCAGGGAATAGCAATACTGGATTATTGTATCCTCTGCTGTTGTTTACGCTTCAAAAAAGGATATTGGAAAATGAGAAAAGGTGCAGAAGAGAGCTACCAGAAGGGAAAACTTGTCTCAGGCTACATCTACACTACCAGGGAAGATGGATCCACTCAGTGTCAATCTTCTGGGGTTTGCTTTTGCATCTTTAGTATGGATGCGTGAAATTGATCTCTCAGTCGTGAGGTTCCAGGAGTAAGGGAGGTCGACAAGAGAAAATTTCCCATCGACCTTCTCCTGTACAGACAGACAAGTTAGCAGAGCACAGGTACATCAATTTTAGCTATGCAATTGGAGTAGCTAGAATTAAGTATCTGTGGTCAACTTTCTTAGTCTAGTGTAGACATAGCCTTAGTCAGTGACTTCAAATTCTCAAACTAAGAAGTTACTTCAGAATACCAGGTAGTTGAGGGATCTTTAATTTAGTAGAGAAAGCCGTGACAAGATCTGATGGCTGGGAGTTGAAGTTAGCAAAATTCATACCGCACAATTTAACAGTGATGGGTAATTAACCTTTGGAAGAGATTACCAAGGGCTGTGGTAAATTCTTCATCACTCAGAGGCTTTAAATCAAGACTGCATGTCTTTCTAAAAGATATGTTTTAGATCAGCCACAAGTTGATCATAAATGTTCCCTGCTGGGCTCTATAAATCTATATGAGCCATCTACAAGTACTTGAAGGATGTGAACACCAAAGAGGGAGAAGTATGATAATATGAATAATGAGATAAATATGAGGAAAGGAAAATTTATGTGGGCTATCAAGAAAAAGAAACAACCCTCCTGACAATGACATCCACTGGCTGTAGAGCAGTCTCCCATGGCAAAGTGTGGGAGCCAACTATTGAGTCATTTAAAACATTGCTGGATAAGGTATTGCTGAATACACAGAAGGGAAAATTCCTGCACTGGTCTCAGTGGAATGTGGGAACGAAGGGCTTTTCCACTTCTAATTGGTATAATTTTATGATCCTATGCAGGATCTGGAAAAAACTAGAGAAGAGCTAGTTCAGAAGGAACTTCACTGCTGTCATGTGAACATCACTGGGTTGGGTGCATGTTCTGGTTAATTCTTCTAAATAGCCTGGGAGCTAGTACCTCCTACTCCCACCAGTACATCTACAAATGCTGTGGTCACAGACTACTAAAGCAGCGTGAAGGGCCAATTAGCTGATCAATCTGTCAGTATCAGAACCTGAGACTGTGAGGCACAGTTTGGAACCTGACACATCTAGCTATTCTTGAGCATCTAAGAATTACCCAACCCAAGTTATCAAGGCTCTCATTAAAGGTGACAATACAAAGATCTTCAGAATACAGGCTCACAGCTCCTTCAAATAACATGCTTCTGTAGTTAACTCTATGTATTTCATGGAACAGCCACTGGCCATATCAAAATAACTTACTAGCTTGGACAGTATAGTGACAAGGATGGGCTTTACACTTCAGGTTGATTGGGAGGAGTCTTAGCATCTACAGAAGTTCATGGCTAGAACTTCACATTTCCCAAGATTTTTGTAAGAAAAAGACACATCTTAAAATACGCAGACCTTAAACATCATCCCTGTAATGGGGCTCTAGCCACCTGTTTCTCCAGGGCTGTTTTCCAGCTGCTTCTATTACTTTGTTGTGCTTCTCTGGCAGCGCTGGGAAGGATCAGGCTCTTCATTAACAGCCAATTAAACCTTAGCTGCCCTTCCTTCCCATCAGGGGTCACCTTCATTTGCAGATTTAGTTAAAGGTATTCACTCAAGTCGTTTAGGCCTGTGATGTGACTGATCTTTACAGCTGTGTATTCTAGCAGGAAATGCCAAGAAGCGACCCCCAGGGCTCTGTTTGCCTCTCTAAAATAAATGAACTCCGCAAACGCAGAACAGTTATTTTTAAAATCACATCCATGGAACAGTGCAGCCATGTGCTGAATGCAGATGGAGTACACCCTAATGTTCTGAAACCAGATGGGGACAGAAGTCCATGTTCTTTAGGTAGATTAAGGGCAGGTCTACGCTAGACCTTAAAGTCGATCTCAGATATGCAATTCCAGCCATGGCGATTGGGTAGCTGGAATCGACATAACGATAATGGAATTAGCTGGCCATCCTCACTGAGGGAGGTTGATGGGAGAAATGAAGAGTACAGGGGTCAGCTGTTGACCCCTGTCTGTTCAATTTCATGTGCTCCCACTAGGTACACAAAATCGAATCCTGAAGGATCAGCCCTGACCAGGTCGATCTCCCAGGTAGTGTAGATGTACCCTAAGCCTGGGTGTAGCTATTGGTGGGTTGAGTGGGATGGTTTGAAAAACCAGCCTACTAATGACAGCAAGAGGGATTCTTAGTCTGAAAGCAAGTGCCTGGGCTGGAGTCTGCTGTCACACCCCACCTTGGGGCAATGATGCAGGAGGTGTGCTTCCACAGCCTGAGTACAAGGAAGCACAACTGCCGCTCCCCACACAGGTGATTCATGGTAGCATGTTTATTATTTGTATTACTATAGCTCCTAGGAGTCTTAGTTACAGACCAGGAAAAGTGCTAGGTGCTGTAACAAGACAGAGCAAACGAACAGTCCCCATCCCCAGAGGTATCAGAGAGGTAGCCGTGTTAGTCTGTATGTGCAAAAACAATGAGAAGTCCCGTGACATCTTATAGGCTAACAGATATTCTGGAGCAGAAGTTTTGGTGGGCAAAGACCTGCTTTGTCAGATGCAGATCCCCAGAGGCTCACTATCTAAATGTGATCTGAACAGAAACATGCTCTCTCCCCACTAGTTCCACCGTACAATGAGCTCAGCTATTCTTATAGCTATTGCCCGAATTCCTCAGGGGCTGGACAATCATATACCTTACAGCACTGAATATCGAGTGGTTGTGGTTCTCTTTGCTTGTCATATCAGAAGCAGCAACTGCTAAGGGCAGAAGTTCCATGACATGCTCCTCAGAACTGGCAGCTTATTGGTCCCATTTCCTTAAGACGGTGAACATAAGACACATCCAAAAAAGCATGAAAACCACAGAAGGCATTATAAGGTCAACCAATTCACAGAAGTAATGGAGTCGGGCTACAACCATGGTAGCCAATTACTGCTATATAAACCCTTCCCCAACCTTGGGCATCTTGTCAATCTAACTGATGTAAGAGTTTAACCTGTATTTATTTGAGATTGCTGAGAATTCTTCTGCGGGGTACAGTTCTAGTCTATGCACTGCAAAGTTCCTCTACTCGCATGATATTATCTTCTTGGTCTCACGTGATATTCAGATCAATAAACTAGGCAAATACAACTTAGATGGGGCTACTATAAAGTGGGTGCAAAACTGGATGAATAACCATACTCAGAGAGTAGTTATTAATGGTTCTTAATCCTGGAATGGTGTAACAAGTGGGGTTCCTCAGGGGTCTGTCTTGGGACTGGTTCTGTTCAATATCTTCATCAACGATTTAGATATTGGCATAGAAAGTACGCTTATTAAATTTGCAGATGATACCAAGCTAGGAGAGGTTGCAACTGCTTTGGAGTATAGGGTCAAAACTGAAAATGATCTGGACAAATTGGAGAAATGGTCTGAGGTAAACAGGATGAAGTTTAATAAAGACAAATGCAAAGTGCTCCACTTAGGAAGGAACAAACAGTTTCACACACACACAGACTGGGAAGCGACTGCCTAGGAATGACTACAGCAGAAAGGGATCTAGAGGTTAGAGTGGACCACAAGGTAAATATGAGTCAACAGTGTGATGCTGTTGCAAAAAAGCAAACATGATTCTGGGATGCATTAACAGGTGTGTTGTGAGCAAGACACAAGAAGTCATTCTTCTGCTCTACTCTGCTCTGGTTAGGCCTCAGCTGGAGTATTGTGTCCAGTTCTGGGCACCGCAGTTCAAGAAAAATGTAGAGAAATTGGAAAGTGTCCACAAAAAGCAACAAAAATGGTCAAAAGTCTAGGGAATGTGACCTATGAAGGAAGGCTGAAAGAATTGGGCTTGTTTAGTTTGGAAAAAAGTAGATTGAGGGGCGACATGATAGTGGTTTTCAGGTATCTAAAAGGGTGTCATAAGGAGGAGGCAGAAAACTTGCTCTTCTTGGCCTCTGAGAATAGGACAAGAAGCAGTGGGCTTAAACTGCAGCAAGGAAGGTTTAGGTTGAACATTAGGAAAAAGTTCCTAACTGTCAGGTTGGTCAAACACTGGAATAAATTGCCAAGGGAGGTTGTGGAATCTCCACCACTGGAGATATTTAAGAACAGGTGGATAAATGTCTATCAGGGATGGTCTAGACAGTACTTGATCCTGCCATGAGGGCAGGGGGCTGGACTCAATGACCTCTCGAGGTTCCTTCCAGTCCGAATATTCTAGGATTCTACTGCTCCCATTTATGATATTCAGCCTCTAAAAGCATGTCTGAAATCATCATAACCCTTGGAAGTCCAACAGCATACAGTCTCTTTTCTTGGCACTTTGACAGTAGATTAGCTCACGTGGACCCTGAGGAATAGTCAGTAACATTTATGTTGGCCAATAGGCACCCATAGGTGCCACAGCTTTCAGTTTATAAACCAATCAGCCAATACATCCGCCCATCCCTTCACCTAATGATATTGTACAATCAAAGGTGGCAGTAGCAAGGTGCTGATACAAGAGCACCTAATTAGCCCCTGCCCTTTCAGCTCTAATCCAGGGGAGACCAGGGCTGATGAAAAGGCCTGTTCCCAGCCTGAGGGTTGGTAACATCTGCCAGCCTGATGAGGGCTATAACCTAATGTCTATAAAGACTTTGAAGGTGCCAGAAGGAGTAAGAGGAGGTGGGGGTTGTGATCAGGGTCACTCTGAGAGGCTACAGCTACATTGCCGCCCTATTTCAATACAAAATATTTTGAAGCAGCTATTTCAAAATCTCTCATTTTGAAATAACAAAACCACACACAAAATGCATTTTGAAATAGCAGCCAGCTCTTTCAAAATAGCAGTTACAGGTTCATAGCACTGTTTCAAAATAATGCCACCGGAGCCCTTTATAGCTTATTTCAAAATAGGCATATTCTGAGAGGCCGTTTCTCCACTAGTCCCCTCATTTCAGAGGGGGCATGTTAAGGAGGGATTTCAGCAGATGATAATGAGGTGCTACCATGAATATGCAGTGCGTTATTAGCATACTGGCGGCCATGCGTGATTCGAAAGTGCGGCTTTTGAAAAGCACGCTGCTCATGTAGACGGGGACCTTTCGAAAGGACCTCCTGATTTTGAAAGCCCTTTCTTCCCAAACCCTTTTTCTGAAAGGCCCCCATCAATATGGGTGGCATGTGTTTTGAAAGCGGCACTTTCACATCGGACCATACCTGCTGGCTGGGCCACTCTATTCCAGGAAGCAGGGGCTCTGAAAAAGAATTGGGACGCATAGTGGATAATCAGCTGACATCCCACTGGGATGCTGTGGCGAAAGGAATTGATGTGATTCTGTGATGTATAAACTGGGGACTCTCAAGTAGGAGTAGAGAGGTCATTTTACCTTTGCATTTGGAAATGGTGCTCCTGCTATGGGAGTTCTGTGTCCAGTTCTGGGGCCCACAATTCAAAAAGGCTGTTGATAAATTGAAGAGGCTTCTGAGAAAAGCCACAAGAATCATTAAGGGACTAGAAACATGTCCACTAGCACAAAGGTTCTGGAACTATTTTTAGGGTAGGGTAGTGAGCTGTGCTTCCCCACACACCTGTTTGCGCCCTTCACCACCCCAGGCTGGGGTCACACCTAGGGTTGCCAACTCTTCCAGACCAGATGGACCCAATGCCCTTGCCGCAAATGGCATCCATTACATCCAGTCTCGTAGAGCTGGCAACTTAGCCACAGCTGGAGGCATCTGTGGAGTCCCACGCTGGTGGAAGGACCACAGAGGGGCTGCCCAGAGGCTGGGACCTGGGACTGGCAGAGCCAGCAAAGAGTTGGCAGTGCGGCCAGCCCCTGGGAATGGAGAAGCCAGGGCAAAACCTGATGGTGCTTCAGCCTTCCCCTACACTCTTACCTCCTGTGCCTATGTTCTAGTGCAAGACTCAAAGATCTCATTCTGTTAGCCTAACAAAGAGAAGGTAAACAGGTCCCTGGGCTACATTCTATAAACATGTACATGGGGAAGAATATTTAATAGGCTCTTCAGTCTATCCTCTTCAATAACATGATCCAATGAATAGAATTTGAAGCTAGGCAAATTTATACTGAATTTAAAGTGTAAATTTTTAACGGTGAGGAGTATAATCAACTACTGGGACAATTACCAAGGGTGGTTGGGGATTCTCCATCACTGACAATTTTTAAATCAAGATGAGATGTGTTTCTAAGAGATCTGCTCCAGTATTATTTTGGGGCAGTTCCACGGCTTAGGTTATCAGAAGGTCAGTATGGATGATCAGAATGGTCCCTTTTGGCCTTGGAGAAATTGCAGAATCTCTGTTGGAGGAAGCAGGTTCTTTCAAAGATGGGCTTTACTTTCAAAAGAGCGGTGTCTGCACTGCTTTTCTTCTTTCAAAAGAATATGCTAATGAGGTGCCCCATATGTAAATCTGCACCTCATTTGCATTTTTGATTTCCCTCATTTGCATGCCTCTTTTGAAAGAGGAGTGCAAGTATAGATGCAGCCTTAGTCTTTAAGGTGTCACAGGACTCCTCATTGTTTTTACAGAATATGTGAATCTAAAGAGAAATTTCTAAGCTCTCTATGGACCCTAAGGAACTAAATCTCAGACCATGACAGGAAGGAAAATATTATTTACATCTGTTTTAAAGCTAGGGAAATGCAGGCACAGACATATAAAGTGATTTGCCCAAGATCACACAGTGAATCATTGTCTACAGGCTCTGCCTTTATTTATCTTCATGGATTCCCCCTGGAGCTGATGGAACTGTGAGCACAGCATTCTGGCCTATGAGTCTAATGCTTGGTTTCTAGAATAACTGGGCACGGAAGAATTCTTGTGCACAAATCTTGAAATGCATGGACATTAGAAGTTGCATGGTAGCAAACTGAAATTTACAATGGGCTTGTGCCCATGATTTTATATTGACCCCTTTGAATCTATTTAACCGAAACATCTCTGGAGGTTGGTACCCTTTAAAGTTAAGAAAGCTGGTGACTGATCTCTGGCAATTTGCACAGGACATGGTACTAGCAGTTTAGGAGGCCATAGGGGAGTAGAGGTAATCCTTAACATCAGGACTCGAGAGTTGAAAAAACTAGGGGAGTAGAGCTAGGGGAGTAGAGCTAATCCTTAACATCAGGACTCGAGAGTTGGATTTTGGCTTGGCTTGAAATAGGTAGCTCAGCAGCTAGGCATGTCTTCAATCATTCCTCCCCTCAGCAAGCCTTTCCTTAGAGGGTGAACTTCTGCAGCAGATTACCCAGAGCATTTCCCCTTTAATGTCAGCTGAAGTAGAAATGGCCTTGTGCCTTCCATATGGAAATCCTACCCTTTTGGCCCAACATTCCACACTTGTGGTGTGGGTTATAGTTTCCTCTATCAGGCAGCCAAACTGCTCAGCTTCCAAAATGAGGCTGGCCAGCCTGCTTGTTCACTATCTGCAAAGTATTCTGGAATGAAACCCACTCGGAGGTGACTCTGGGGTCTATTAGAAGTGCAAAGGATCACTGAAACTAACTGAAGCTTCCTTCAGAGTAGATCTCATTTCCCTCACAATGCCTTTTCCCATCACCTGCTCAACAGCCCATGTTCAGTGGATATAAAATTCCTCCCTGGAACTGCGTGGAATGTAGTGAGCATGACCATAAATGAGCAAAGGACGTCTCCTTCTCAGATCCCAAAATTGAGGTTATTCTTGAGATTGATTGTTTGAGGCTACCAAATACATTCTATCTGAGGTTAATTCAAGCAGGGGTCTACCTGGGCGGCTTCAGTAACATAACCAAAAGGCAACACATCATCTAAACCTTGGAGCCAAATTCTGTGATGACCTCATGCTCTTCTTTGATATTAATAGAAAATGCACCAATAAACACCAGCAAACAACCAAAAATGTGTGCGTGCAAAGTGGCATGATAGCTGTGTGTATTCACAGGAGGAGAGTCCTTTAAAACAGTATTATTATGCGGTAATGGTGGTGGTGTTGTTCTTGGCTTATTTCAAAGGCTTTTACCGGAGTAAATGACACTTTCGGTAAGATTTGGTGGAAAGAATGAGTCTGCCTTGTTTCAGAACATATTGCTCTCAAATGGCCGTTCTTTTTTTTTTTTTTTAAATTAAAATGAAAAAAAAAAGGTTAGTCCAAGAGCACCCATTTCCCTAATTAGCTAATTTTGGTCACATTTGTCTGCAAAGGTTTCTCCAAAACCTCTTTTGTCTCCAGAAAACCATCAATTTTGGCAACACGTAGAGATTTTAGTGAGTCCAAAAATGGATTTTATACACTTTTTCTGGAGCTTTTAAGTGAGCAAAGATCCTTGTCAAAACATGCATGTTCTAAATAAGCACCCTGTAACCCATCTGGAGGGAGCTGCTATGTGAGTCTGACTGTAAAGGGATATCTTATTCCCCAGGCAAAAGAGATGATGTATTGTGGAGTGAAAAGATTTTTCCTCCTCCGTGTTTTATTACTACCTATATATTCTGAAAAGGTTACTTGTTTAAAGGTGTTTGAGTCTGTATGCATGTTTCAATTTCTATGGGTCACTGCACATATTGTATGTGTTTGTGTGAGACTAATGATGTGTGAATTTGTGTTTGAATGTATGTTTATATGTATTGTATTACATGTGTGTGACTGTGTATAATCATCTCTGCACATATTTCTTATTTACAAATAGAGTTAGTCAGAGCGTTGTCAAACAATTCCTTCTACTCTAGGCCAGGAATTCTCAGACTTTTTTTCTGTACCTCCCTTTCAGAGTATTGCAGACTAAGACAATATACCCCTCTCCACTCCAAAAATGGTAGCAAGTTACTGGACCTGCTTCAAAGCAGCATTAAATGAAGCAATTAGTTGTTATTCGTGCAGTCAAAGGAACTGATGTCTTCCAAAAAAATGTAAAGCAACAGTTTTCAGGCACGAATATGTGAACATTTAAGAAATATTTTTCTAGTGGGAGAGGAAAAGACAACAGTGTACAGTTGGAAGCCTTTGCCAGTGACTGTGGCAATAATCTTAACATTGTTCAGTTTGTGGCAATGATCACAACATTGTTCAAGGCTTTATACACAGCTATACACGAGCAAGTATCTTGACACGTTATTTAAGGGGTGCTGCTGTTCTGAAGTTTGCATTTTTTTTCAATCATGACTCCAAGGAACTGGGGCTGAGCTTTAAATTGTCCTCCACGTTTGGTTTTGCCAGGGGTTTATTTGTGAATGTTTATTTTTAAATACATCAGAACTGAGGAACCAGATTCCCATAAGTACGTGGTTGTGAATGGGAGAAGCACTTTACTGGCTGCAGTTTAGCTTTGGAGATAATCCTCTTCAAAGGAAACCCAGAAGTTGGGCAGAGGCTTGGGTTAGATTAGCTGCCTCAGAATGGAATCCCATGATATGTCAATCAACTTCTCTTGAGCTTTCAAGGTGAGATTTGTATTTGGAGACAACTGGTAGCTAAATGGTTTTTGTGTCCAGCTAAATGAGGTTAGGGCACAATCAGCAAAATATTTCAAAGCCGGCCTAGAAATTTTTATTGCACACTTGTGACTTCCAAAGATCAAGTGTTTTCTACAAAGGCATTAGTTTTGTTGTAGAATTTCCTTCCTTGTAGTGACTTATTCAATGAGCTCAGACAATCAAAAATATCTTCTAGATATGTCAGTGCTGGTGTGACGTCTCGTACATGCTTCTTCAGGGTGGAATCTGCTTGACTCAGAAACAAACCTCATCTCTCAGTTCAAACGCAAGGGCTAGCGTTCTTCTCTGCACTAGCTGGTGAGCCTCTGTGTGTAGGAGTAAGTGCAGCTGAGCCATTCCCATTTCTCCACAGAGACTTGTAAAAAGTCGGAAATTCAGTGGTTTTGCTTTCATAACACTGACGGTTGCTGCAGCTTGACTCAACATTGATTTAAGATGGGGATCTATGTTTCTGTCAGCGTGAACCTCCCTGTGAATCATGCAGTGTGTCCACTGGGCTTCTGGGGCTGCTTCTTTAAAGTTACGGCTACATTACAGAGCTTGGAGCAGCACAGCTGCAGTGGCACAGCAGCTGCTGTAGTGCAGATGCCATAAGATGTCATAACAGGATGTCCCTTCAGTTTCACTGCTCCAGCCCCTCTGAGCAGCAGTAGCTATGTCAGCAGGAGAAGCTCCCTTGCCAACACAGTGCTGTCTCCACTGGAACTTAGGTTGCTGTAACTTGCATTGCTCAGGGAGGGCAGTTTACTCACACTCCTGAGCAATATAATTTATACTGGCATAAGCTGTAGTGTGTACATAATCCAAGTATGCTGGTAAGCCTGTTCTTGGTACCGGACATAGCTTTTGTGGCAGCCGTGCAGATCCCTATGCTGTTCCCTTCGTTCACGTGTTCCTTCTTAGAAAGGCATCCACAAGAGTACATATTTCCTCTCCCATAGTGTATGTTGGCAATGACTTTTATTGTGTTTTCCCAGATCTACCAAATGTAGACCAGTAATTGTGCTGCCTCTGAACCATGAGCAGATGTAAGGAAACGCATGTGCTCCTCTGAATCCTTTCAATACGATGAAACACTGTTTGGTTTGATAGTGGGATAAGCAGCAGCATCTTTGCCATTTGTAATCTCACACATTTGTTTAGCTATGGATTAACTAGGGTTTGGCTATGGTGTGAGGATTCTTTGCCTTGATGACTAAAAAGGAAACAGCATAATGGCCCTCCAGAGTTTTGGCTGTCACAGTTGCTGATTTACGTATAACTGTTTTTTGTTGCTCAAGTTCATGACATTTTCTTTCAAAAAATTCCACACATTTGTCCATGCATGTAGGGTGTTTTGTTTGTAAACATTGCTGGACTTTATTTGGTTTTAGGCGATTATTGGCCAAAACTTCACTGCACAAAACACACTGGGGACTTGGATCGTTTTCTGAGCCAGTGCCAGTAAATCCAAATGTCACATAGGAACTGCAATATTTTCTCTTTTTCGGTTTTTGTTTTTTAAACTGCATTTATAATTTCTGGCTCCACTTCTTCACCATCCATGTTGGTTTCAGCTCACTTCTTCATGTCACATGGGACAAAACAATACATTGATTTTACAAAATCCATTGTCTATTTTTTATTTTTGGTGCTTATTCTTTTCATCTGGTGAGTGTAGGTGAGCCATCTGCAACAATAAACCGCAAAAGTGGGACATCACATTCCATAACAACAGGGTCATGGCTTAGGGAGTGACACAATCACTTTTTAGCAGACCAGTAAAACACAGCAGAAGGTTGGGTGAGAATTAATGAGCTATCCAATAACACATGGCAGGAGGTCTGGTTTCATACTTCATCATTTGCTGTTAAAAGCTAGCTAAGTGCTGTAATGAAATGCAAAGGCTCTAAAGGTTATCACAATATTTTTGTGAGCTTCCGATGGACACCCTTACAATAGCCTTGCTACCCCCTTTTGGTTCAGGGGCCCCAGTTTGAGAAACACTGCTCTAAGCCATAATCCCAGATCCTTGCATCAAAATAAACTATTTCCACATGGGTGGCTGTCTGTTAGTAAATGTATAAACTGTAAAAGTAGTCAGGGGCTTCTGTATATTATTGTATTTTAATCCATTTAATATATTTTAAAAGTGATGGTGCTGGGGATGCATAGCCCTTATGAAGAAATATAGATGTTTACTCAGTTTGCTTGAAAAGAGGTGCTACACAAGATTATGAAGGAATATATGTGTCCAAGAGAGTTGTAATTTAGTTCCACTCAATCTATAGGGACAAAAAGAAATATTAGACAGGCCACAATGAGTTAAAAATAATTATAATAATACATTTTAAAATCATTTTAAAATCTCTTCAGCTACAAAATTATTTGTTCCATTTTTCTAAAATTTTACAAAAAAAAATTCTAGTTCATCCAGAGAATCCACTTTAACATTTTAAGAATATTTTTAATTGTAAGAGGAGTAAAAATAATTTTTAAACGGAAACAATTGCAGTTTTAACTCTAGAGGAACTCCAATGCCTTAACTAAGAAATAGCCATAGAAATTATTATTATTATTAATTATTTGTACTGCATTGCAGAAATCAGAGACACATTGTACAAGACACAGTGCAAGCACATGGGTTTACTCCCTGCTAATATATTTTTAATTAACAGATTCATAAATTCCAAGGTTGGAAGGAGTTACTGTGATAAGGGAGAAAGGCAACCAAAATCATTAGGGGGCTGGAGCACATGACCTACAAAGAGAGGCTGAGGGATTGGGGCTTATTTAGTTTGGAGAAGAGAAGAGTGAGCAGTGATTTGATAGCAGCCTTCAACTTCCTGAAGGAGAATTCTAAAGAGGATGGAAAGGGGCTTTTCTCAGTAGTGACCTATAACAAGGAGCAATGGTCTCAAGTTACAGTGGGGGAGATCTAATTTGGACATTAGGATAAACTATTTCATGAGGCGAGTGGTGTAGCAGTGGGATGCATTGCCTAGAGAGGTGGTGGAATCTCCATCCCTAGAAGTTTTTAAGTCCCATCTGGACAAAGTCTTGGCTGGGATGGTTTAGATAGGGTTGGTCCTGCTTTGGGCAGGGGGCTGGGCTCGATGACCTCCTGAGGTCCCTTCCAGCCCTAGGATTCTGTGATTCTGTGATTCTGTGCATCTAAGAATGACCGTACTGGGTCAGACCAAATCAATCTAATCAAGTATACTGTCGTCTGATTGTGGCCAATGCAGTTACTGAGAACAGGGCAACTGCTGAGTGACCCATCCAGCTGTCCACGTCTAGCTTTTGGCAGTCAGAGGTTTAGGGACACCCAGAGCATGGGTTTGCTTCGCTGACAATTTTGGCTGATACCTATTGATGGACCTGTCTTCCATGAATGTATTCAGTTCTTTTTTGAAGAACCCATTTGTACTTTTGGTCTTCACAGCATCCCCGGGCAATGATTTCCACAGGTTGACTATGCATTGCATGAAGAAGTATTTCCCTATGTTTGTTTTAAACCTGCTGCCAATTAATTCTGCCAGTTCCTGTGTTATATGAAAATAGAAATAGTGAATCTTTGTTCATTTTCTGCACACCATTCATAATTTTATAGACGTCCATCATATTCCTCCTTAATCATCTCTTTTCTAACAGTAGGAGTCTTTTTAATATCCCTACACACAGAAGCTGTTCCAAACCCCAAATCCTTTTTGTTTCCCTTCACTGAACTCTTTCCAATTCTAATATATCTTTTTTGAGATGGGGCAACAAGAACTACATACAGTACAGTATTCAAAGCGTGAGTGCACCATGGATTTATATAGTGGCATTATGACATATTTTTGAGTAGTTTTGTATCATCTCTAAAGTTTGCCACTTCACTGTTTACCCCTTTTCCAGATCATTTATGAATATGTAGAACAGCACAGGTCCTAGTACATATGGAGGGGGACTCTGCTATTTATCACTTTCCATTAGGACACCGACCATTTATTCTTACCCTTTGATTCCGGTCTTTTAACCAATTACTGATTCATAAGAGGACTTATCCTCCTATGTCATGGCTATTTATTTAGCTTAAGTCTATGGTGGGGGACCATGTCCAAGGCTTTTTGAAGTCTTGCATAAGCTCATCTGACGTCCTGAATAGAAATTTTCCAAAATAATTTAAATAATTGATTTAAAAAGTGTCAGTGAGTGGGACCCCACCATGTCCCTTCATAAATAGTTGCAATGGCCAATTACTCTCTGATAAAAATTATACCTTATTTCCAGTCTGAATTTGTCTAGCTTCAACATTGTCACACTTTTTTTCTGTTAAATTGAAGACTCCATTGTTAAGTACTTGTCCCCCATTAGATACTTAAGAAGCTAAAATCAAGTCACACCTTGACCATCTCTTTGTTCAATTGAATTGACTATGCTACCTGAGTCTATTGCTACAAGACACATTTTCTAAAACTTTAATCATTCTCCTGGCTTTCCTCTGAACCTTCTCCAGTTTATTAGCATCCTTCTTAAATTGTAAATACTTCAACTGGACACAGCATTCCAGCAGGAGTTGCACCACTGCCAAACATAAAAGTAAAGTATTCTCTGTACTCCTATTTGACATTTCCCTGTTTATGCTGCACTGGGAATGCATGTTCAACTGATTTTTTACTGCCCCACTCATGCCCCTCCAAATCTTTTCCCAGGATCAAGTCCCCCATCCTTTACAAATGGCCTACATTCTTTGTTCCTGGATGGACAAGTTTACAGTTAGCTGTCCAAAAGTACATAACTGTTTGCTTGCACCTAGTTTACCAAACAGTCCAGAGTGTTCTATATCAGTGACACATCCTTTTTGTTATTTACCACTCCCCCAATATTTGTGTTGACTGCAAATTTTATCATCACTGGCTTTGTTTTCTCCCTGGTCATTGATCAAAATAAAAGCAGCAAGAGCCAATAACTGAGCCTATTAGAAACACTAATTAAGAGATGATTCCCTGTTTACAATTACATTTTATGCCTATTGGTTATCCATCTTCTAATCCAGTTAATGTGTAACCTGTTCATTTTAATTCTTTCTCATTTTTTTAAATCAAAATATCGTTTGATACTAAGTCAGATAGATGCCTAGAGAAGTCTATTACGTCAAGCCTGTATTACTTTTGCCAACAAAATTTGTAATCTCATCCAAAGGTTTTAAAGTTAGTTTGATAGGATCCATTTTCTATACATCTATATTGGTTGGAATTACTTGTATTACTCTCCTTTAATTACTAACTGAATGCTGTACCAGCTGCTCCATTATCCTGCCCAGGACTGATGTCAAACTGATCACTTTCCAGATAGCAAATGAAATTGCAACAGATGTTTTGGAAGCAGAAATTTTTTGAATCTTGAGGTCTATTCACAAGATGCCTGGTGCAAATAACTCAATCACATATCTAGGACTGGAAGAAAACCAGTTTTGTGCTAATATTCAAAAATGTGATGATCTTGGTAATGAGAGCCTGATTAGCCTGACATTGATCCATGAGAAAATTATGAACCATGAGTCCCACTAAAAACCTAGGAGGCAGGTATACAATTAATGCCAATCAATATAATTTCATGGAAAAAAGGGTTTGCCAAGAAAATTTGAGCTCATTCTTGACAAAGTTACAAGTCTGTTTCATAAAGCTAGCTGTATCTATATAATATTCATAGACTTTGGTGGGGCATTGGACTTTCTATCACATAACATGCCAAATAAAATACAGTACATCATTAAACAAAATGAATGTAGTACATATTAGAGGATTAAAAATGAGCTAATGGACAGATCTCAAAATGTAATTGTTAATGAGTAGTCATCGTCACATTTGTGTGGTTTCTAATGGCTTTCCACAGAATTCAGTTCTCAACTGAATTCGATATATTAACTTGTCAGTGATATTCAAGAAAACATGAAATATTTGAGGTCCCTTCTAGCCTTAAAATTTGTGCATTGTAGTTGGACGTAAAGTGACTTGTCTAGTTTAGGTTGGTCAAGAGCTTCCACTCTTAGCTCCCATTTCCAATCACACATTACAGCTAGAAATTTTCACTTTCAGGCCGTGTCTACACTAGCCCCAAACTTCGAAATGGCCATGTAAATGGCCATTTCGAAGTTTACCAATGAAGCACTGAAATGCATATTCAGCGCCTCATTAGCATGCGGGTGGCCGCAGCACTTTGAAATTGACGTGGCTCGCTGCCACGTGGCTCATCCCGACGGGGTTCCTTTTCGAAAGGACCCCGCCTACTGCGAAGTCCCCTTATTCCCATCTGCGCATAGGAATAAAGGGACTTTGAAGTAGGTGGGGTCCTTTCGAAAAGGCGCCCCATCTGCATGAGCCGTGCGGCGGCAAGCCGTGTCAATTTTGAAGTGCTGCGGCCGCCCGCATGCTAATGAGGCGCTGAATATGTATTTCAGCGCTTCATTAGTAAACTTCAAAATGGCCATTTGCATGGCCATTTCGAAGTTTGGGGCTAGTGTAGACACAGCCTCAGTCTGAAAACTTTTCAAGCCTAATCTCTACCTAGCATGACATTTTTATGCACAAACTGGGAAAATCATTTTTTGAGAACTAGGGAAAAGAAAAGAAAAACATTTCCCATTCTAAACATTTCTAGGTACTTTTTTACACAGCTATAGTGCTGAGATGGCTCAAACTGGGAGGCTGGAATCTGGCAGAGAAATAACCAGATGTGCCTTTCAGCGTGCTGGTGAAAGTCTGTTCTGATTTGCACTAGTCATGATTCTTTGATAATTGTCCATTTATATGCATAGTACAATGGGTGCAAGTTTTTAACGTACACTCATCCCTCGTTATACGAGCACAATTGGTTTCCAACTTTCTGCTCATAGGTGAAAACTCTTAAGAGGGACACTAAATTACCATTAAAATATGTGTAACAGTCTCTGATTGGTTCCTAATGCTCCAAACTCGGCAAAGGAGTGGCCGCAGGTGGCGCTGCTTTTGAAAGATAAGAGAACCTTGGGTTGGGGGAGGTTGGAGAGTGTTAAAGGCTGAGGGCAGTTTGGGGCCATGAGCGGGAGCGAGGGTTAAAACTTGCAGGCAGCTCCGGTGGAGGAGGTGGTGGCTTGTTCCTCAGGACTGCAGCAGAGGTACCTGTGGGGTGGGTTGTGGAGGGCCAGGGGGTTCGGAACAGGATGGGGTGGGTGTCGGGAGCAGGCTGGAGGGGGCGTTGCATGGGGAGCTGTGGGCTGGGGGAATGTTGGGACTGGGCAGTGAGGTGCACGGGGAGTTGTTGCAGGGGCAGTGTTGGGATCGGGCCAGGTGGAGTTGTGGATCTCCCCGCCACCCCCAAACCCAGGGATCCCGTGGCCGGCTCAGCTCCAGCCATGGGGATGCAGGTCTCCCCGCCCCCTAGTCGGAGACCCATGGCTGGCTCATGTGAAAGGGGGAAGTTCACTCACATAGTGAACAGTGGTAAGTATATACATCCCTTGTTTTAGCGAGTTCCCGTAAGTAAAGTACTCGTTAAACAAGGGATGAGTGTATTATAAATACTGCAGATGTTAGTCTGTCGCCCTGTGCATGGAGCTAGATTACCACTAGATTACAACTACTGACTTAGTTGCTGAACTCTTCCAAAATCCACCCAGTCCAATTCACCAATTAATAGGAGAGACAGGAGCTTGTAGCATTCTGCATCCTATGGAATTGACCTCTGGAAACGGGCCAAGTGATAGAACTCTACAACACTGAAGTTTAAAGCCTGGTTCTTCCACTGTTTGTTCTTAATTGCTTTCTTTACAATCATTTTTTTTATTGACATCTTATGATACTTTCACAGAAGGATGGCAAAAGTAATTAAAAAAAAGACCCAAGTGAAACCAGAAATGGGGAAAAATATCTTTTGAGGTGTGTTATTGCCCCTTGTAGTGGGGTATCCTTGTCGCTGTTTGGAAGAAGAGCTAGAAACACGAACGACTCGTTCGAAGCTAACTCTGATGAGATGATTCCAGTCATTGAAAAGAAACGTGCTGCACTCCTGGAGTACAAACGCTCACCAAGCCAAAGTACCCAGCAAGCACTTAGAGAGGCCAGAAGAACAGTACAGCAGACAGCCAGGTGCTGTGCCAACAACCACTGGCTCCAGTTATGCAGCAGCATCCAGACCTGTGCCGACTTTGGTAATCTCAGAGGAATGTACGAGGGTATGAAGAAGACATTAAGACCCACCCAGAACAAGATGGCACCTCTGAAATCCAAATCTGGTGAAGTCATCGCTGACAAAGCCAAACAGATGGAGCGCTGGGTCGAGCACTACTCCAAGCTGTACTCACGCAAGAATGTTGTGGTTGACGCAGCCCTCGATGCTGTCGAGCTCCTACCAGTAATGGACGAACTGGATCAAGAACCCACTGTGGATGAACTGAAGACAGCCATCGACAGCATTGCAGCAGGAAAGGCCCCTGGTCAGGATGGTATACCACCAGAGGTAATCCAATGTGCCGCGGACACACTCCTGGAACCCCTGCATGAGCTGCTGTGCCTGTGCTGGAAAGAGGGTGAGGTTCCACAGGATATGCGTGACGCTAACATTGTAACGTTGTATAAGAACAAAGGAGACAGAAGCGACTGCAACAACTACCGTGGAATCTCCCTCCTAAGCGTCACTGGTAAACTGTTCGCTCGCGTCATCCTTGGCAGACTCCAGAAGATTGCTGAGAGGGTGTACCCCGAATCGCAGTGCGGATTCCATGCAGAGAGGTCTACCGTTGACATGGTCTTCTTTCTAAGGCAGCTGCAGGAGAAGTGCAGGGAGCAGAGAAAGCCACTCTACATAGCCTTCATCGACTTGACCAAGGCTTTTGACTTGGTCAGCAGGGATGGTCTGTTCAAACTGCTCCACAAGATAGGCTGTCCTCCACGGTTACTCAAGATGATCCAGTCGTTCCATGACAACATGAGAGGAACCATCCAATATGACGGCGCATTATCGGATGCTTTCAGAATCAGGAGCGGTGTCAAGCAAGGATGCGTGCTTGCTCAGACATTGTTCGGGATCTTCTTCGCACTCCTCCTGAAGCATGCCTTTGGATCTTCAACAGAGGGCATCTTGCTGCACACAAGATCTGATGGGAAACTGTTTAACCTTGCAAGGCTGAGAGCTAAGGCTAAGGTGCGAGAAGTCCTCATGAGAGACATGCTGTTTGCAGATGATGCTGCTGTAGGCTACGTCTACACATGAAGCCAACATCGAAATAGCTTATTTCGATGTAGCAACATCGAAATAGGCTATTTCGATGAATAACGTCTACACGTCCTCCAGGGCTGGCAACGTCGATGTTCAACTTCAACGTTGCATGGCACCACATTGAAATAGGCGCTGCGAGGGTACGTCTACACTCCAAAGTAGCACACATCGAAATAAGGGTGCCAGGCACAGCTGCAGACAGGGTCACAGGGCGGACTCAACAGCAAGCCTCTCCCTTAAAGGGCCCCTCCCAGACACAGTTGCACTAAAGAACACAAGATCCACAGAGCCGACAACTGGTTGCAGACCCTGTGCCTGCAGCATGGATCCCCAGCTGCCGCAGCAGCAGCCAGAAGCCCTGGGCTAAGGGCTGCTGCCCACGGTGACCATAGAGCCCCGCAGGGGCTGGAGAGAGAGCATGTCTCAACCCCCCAGCTGATGGCCGCCATGGAGGACCTGGCAATTTCGATGTTGCGGGACACGGATCGTCTACACGGTCCCTACTTCGACGTTGAACGTCGAAGTAGGGCGCTATTCCGATCCCCTCATGAGGTTAGCGACTTCGACATCTCGCCGCCTAACGTCGAAGTTAACTTCGAAATAGCTCCTGACGCGTGTAGCCGCGACGGGCGCTATTTCGAAGTTAGTGCCGCTACTTCGAAGTAGTGTGCATGTGTAGACACAGCTGTAGTTTCTCACACAGAAGACCAGCTTCAAAAACTGCTGGATCGGTTCTCCAAAGCGTGCAAGGACTTTGGGCTTACCATCAGCCTAAAGAAGACAAATGTACTTGGTCAAGATGTTGCTGAATCCCCATCAATCAGCATTGACAACTATAAGTTAGAGGTTGTCCACGAGTTCGTTTACCTCGGGTCCACCATCACTGACACCCTGTCGTTGGACACTGAGCTAAATAGGAGGATCGGAAAAGCGGCCACAACTCTGTCCAGACTCAGCAAGAGAGTGTGGAATAACAACAAGCTGTACACTCACACCAAAATGCAAGTCTACAGAGCCTGCATCCTCAGCACCCTCCTTTATGGCAGCGAGACTTGGACCCTGTATGCCCGCCAGGAAAAGAGGCTGAATGTCTTCCACTTGCGCTGCCTCAGGAGCATCCTTGGAATATCATGGAAGGACAGAGTTACCAACACAGCCATCCTCGAGCAAGCTGGAATCCCAGCCATGCACACCCTCCTCAGGCAGCATCGGCTCCGCTGGCTTGGCCACGTCCACAGGATGAACGATGGAAGGATTCCAAAAGACATCATGTATGGTGAGCTAGCCTCTGGCAAAAGACCCCCCGGACGCCCCCAGTTGCGTTACAAAGATGTCTGCAAGAGAGACCTCAGAGAGGTAGACATCGAGCTGGACAACTGGGAAGAACTAGCAGACGACCGTGGCAGATGGAGGCAGGGGTTACACAAGGGCCTTCAGAAGGGCGAGTTGAAGATCAGACAGCTAGCAGAAGAGAAGCGAGCACACAGAAAGCACAATAAGGACTTGGCAGACACCCACTACATCTGCAAGAGATGCAGCAAGGACTGTCACTCTCGTGTGGGTCTTTATAGTCACAATAGACGCTGTAAATGAAGTCCTCAATAGAAACTTTAAAGGGCGCGATCCATATCTGTGCAGACTGAAGGATGCCTACTACTACTAGTGGGGTATACATGCCCTGAATGCAATGGGCAGCAGAAGTCCCACAGCGTAGACCATGCTGGGTATGCTCCAAACGCTGCATTAGTATAAAGGAGACTAGCCCAATGCATTCTGGGCTGACTGATGGGGAAGAAGGATGGTTGGTGGAGGCTCCAGCCCTGGAGCTGCCTCAGCCCCTGATTGGAGAGACAAGAAAGCCTGAGAGTCAGGCCAAAGACCAGTTGCCCACAAGCAGTTGACGTCCCAAAAAACTACCTGTGTGGAGGGGCTTGGATACCCTGGTAGTGAACAGATCCCAGCTTCAGGACATATGGTAGGAAGTGGTTTGTAGGGGTGGAGTCAGCATGTTGCAGTAGGATCTCTCTAGGCTGGGTGATGTCCACACTCACGGCTGACAGGGCTCTGAACCAGGACCTTGTGGAGAAGGAGCAGCTGCGTCCTCCTACCACCTCTGTCAACAACCCTTTTAGGTGAGAGCCCCCTTCTAGGATGCTGGCCACAGGAGGCTGTGCTGGCTCCAGCCACAAGGCTGTGCAGCCCTGACCCCTACAGGCAGCTGTGCTTGGCTCTGGCTATGGGACTGTGCAGCCCCAAATCCCAGGGCCACCTGTTGACGCAAAAGACTTCTCTGTATTTAAGTGGCTAACATTCAGCTTTATTGAATTCAATAAGGCAACAGATGAGCCAAACTGGACATCAGTAAAACCAGGTCCAGCAAGGCCGATGGATGCAGCTAACTGTAGTATTTTATACCCTTACACAAACAAGTCCAGAGCCAGAAGCAATTAGTTAGAGAAACATCAATCATTTTCAGAGAGAAAACTGTTATCAGCGTGGAGGAACAGGTACTAGGGAGTAAGAGCCCCAAATCCAAAAAGTTCATTAACGCATTGCACTTAGCTCATCCTTCCTGTCACTCCCAAATAGGTAAGGAAAAGTTCAAGCTTGTGTACGTGCAGAAATGAGAAACAAGAAATGGCTTCTGTATAAGATGGCTTCCACCCAGCCTTCAAGCTTGTCATTGTGCATTGTCAGGATTAGGGATCCAAGATAGCTGGGCAGACTACAACCATGGTGTTAACATGCCCATTCCCCACCTCAACAGGAGATGGGGTGTGCCTACACCACCACACCCCTCCTATTTTGATCTCAGTGTTTGTTTAAGAACTGATTCATCACACGCTTACTGCTGAATGCAGAGACTAACTCAGCAGGATTGATCACTGTATGCCTACATTTGCTTTTAGTGATTTTTCTGCTTGTTTCCATCCTTAGAAATGCCAAGTCTTGTTTTTCGTTTTTTTTTTTCTGTTAGCCCATGATCCTTCCTTCGAAGGACCCACAGTTATTATCTGAAAGCTCTTACTGAAAGAAGGTGCTGGCTCTACAAGAAAAGGTATTTTATTTTAGCTGTTTCTCAGGTGTTTGGGTTATACAAATGCTGAAAACAAATTAAAAATTGTTGTGTAGTCTGAATAATGCCACTTGCCCTCTTTAGTTAATCAAGTTTCACTTATGTGGCATTTGAAATGTCATAACCTGCACATCTTCCAGTCATCTACAGGGTCTTCTGGGAAAACTGGGAGATCCAAGACCTTAATTTCCATTTGCAAGCAGACAAAAAATCAATTATTGGAAGGGAAAGGGAAAAACAATGGCCAACAAACCAAAGGACACTGGGGCTTCTTCAGGCTGAATAAAGAAGGAGGCAGAAGGCAAGCTTGGAGAGGGATAGAAACCTGATTTTGTGTATTCCCTCATTTGCAATGCACTTATAATTTTTAAAAGACTCCCACATCTGAGTTTCCACCCCATCAATTTCCCCCCTGTAAGCAAGATGGCAAAGTTGGCCTCCATTGCAATGGCTAAACATCTGTTTCTCCACTGGTACCAAATACCAGCAGTCCATTTGCTCGTGCTGTCCCTCAGCTTGGACATGTAGCTGCAGCTGCATGGGTAGTCAGATCCTTTTCTCACTGGCTGTTACTTCTTAGCACTCTTGCTGCTACTCTCCAGCCCTACTACTTTCAGGGCTGTCTACATCATCCATGGTGGGGTGCACCAAGGCCTTGCCCTTTTCATATCTCTCATAAGCCGTGTCTACATGTGCACACTACTTCGAAGTAGCGGCACTAACTTCGAAATAGCGCCCGTCACGGCTACACGCGCCGGGCGCTATTTCGAAGTTAACTTCGACGTTAGGCGGCGAGACGTCGAAGTCGCTAACCCCATGAGGGGATAGGAATAGCGCCCTACTTTGACGTTCAACGTTGAAGTAGGCACCATGTAGTCGTTGCGCGTCCCGCAACTTCGAAATAGCGGGGTCCGCCATGGCGACCATCAGCTGAGGGGTTGAGAGACGCTCTCTCTCGAGCCCCTGTGGGGCTCTATGGTCACCGTGGGCAGCAGCCCTTAGCCCAGGGCTTCTGGCTGCTGCTGTGGCAGCTGGGGATGCATGCTGCAGGCACAGGGTCTGCAACCAGTTGTCAGCTCTGTGTATTTTGTGTTGTTTAGTGCAACTGTGTCTGGGAGGGGCCCTTTAAGGGAGCGGCTTGCTGTTGAGTCCGCCCCGTGACCCTGTCTGCAGCTGTGCCTGGCACCCTTATTTCGATGTGTGCTACTTTGGTGTGTAGACGTTCCCTCGCAGCGCCTATTTCGATGTGGTGCCGCGCATCGTCGAAGTTGAACATCGACGTTGCCAGCCCTGGAGGACGTGTAGACGTTATTCATCGAAATAGCCTATTTCGATGTCACTACATCGAAATAAGCTATTTCGATGTAGGCTTCACGTGTAGACGTAGCCATAGAGTGCATGGGAAGGTGTCTGGCTGGCTGCATGGCCAAATACTCATCCCAAGGTCTCTGAGATGCACACCCCATGACTTAGAGTCTGGCCACATTCTTCTCATCAAGCCGTATATTGAGGTCCTGGGGCATTTCATTACACAGACCACCTCTTCCTGACTGAGGCTCTTCTGCTGCTGAGAATAACACTCATGGGGGGAAATATGGCACCACAATTTTGAACACTTTGTTGGTTAGACTCGTTCTGGACAGGAGTAGGTAACAGTGCTAAGTGGCACTGGTGACACAGCTATACTGGGGCTCACCAGCATTTGTGGAATTGAATAACATTAATGTATCCCAAATCCTATGTTTCTTCTCACACACAGAAGAGTGTGTTCGTAAGTGGCTATCCTAACATTGCCTGTTGGCCGTGTGGAGGTTGGCCAGCATGCCCCCACCCCTCAAAAAGACTAGGCTCTGAATGGAATCCCCTGTTGCAGAATACATAACCGCATTAATCGAGTGCATGTGGTACATGACCTTCTCCCAAAAGGAACAGGAAAGTGTAGCTACACCCATCTTTCTCTTTCCCTTCCCCTGAAAAAGCCCAGCTGGTTCAAGTTTTACATTTCACACACAGACAAATAATGCTCTTTTTTTTTTCCACAAGAAAGAAGGAGATTTTAAAAAATGAACACTTGGCAGTTCTCAAAGTCTGTTTGGTGCTTATCTAACATTTCTTGGCAACTCTGTAAATGCTGTCACCCCAATATGTCCATTCTTTCCATGAAACCAACAGAGCCTCAACTTGTTGCATTCAGCTCTGTCTTCTGTTTGTAAAAGTTCAGCTCATCCACTCAGGGAACAGAAAAAAGCCATAGGCCTGTCTCAAAGTTCGAATATCAGTTACCAATGCTGGATACTTTTTGAAAAACCCATCTATTTGGAATTGCTTTTAAAATTTATTAGCAATTTTTTTTTTACTGAAGCTAAAATAAAATAAAAAGAGGAAGGAGGACTAAATTCACCTAATTTTATATTCAGTATGATTAATCTCTATTCTCCACCTCTAATGGGAAACTCCTCTAGCAAAGAAGTTTGCACATTTTTGTTAGAGAGTGGGTGGGTAGGCAACAAAATACCTTTTACTGGGTTGGGGAGAGAACCAAGGTTTCACACAGCACTTCTCCAGGTAACACTTTTTGTTCCTTACATTGTTTTTAAGAGGAATTTACTCTTACATTTTACTTCTGGTGCCTAAAGATCCTCCAGATTTTAAAAACTTCCTCTAATGACACATTGTTCACTATGGGTTAAACCTCTCTCGTCTGGCACCTTCTTGACCTGACCTGTGCTGGACAAGAGAATTTGTCAGACTGTGGGAGGCCAGTATTGCTTATCAGGATTGTCAACACTTGCACTCCTTACTGGGCTCTTAGAAGGCATTTAGGAGTAAATTACAGCTAAATAACAGCACAGAACACTGAGAGCCAAGACTGGTGGCAGGAATCGAATTTTATGGGACTGTGGGAAACTTGGCCACTCCCATGATAAGTGGTCATCCGGCTAACTACAATCATGCTGGATTACGTATGTAGCTGGATGAGAGAGTTCTGGATTAGAGGGGTTCAACCTGTACTTTTATTACTCATAATTTGCTTTCTTCAAACCCTGTATGGCTTTGTTCATCCTTACTAAGCTAAATTCAAGTCGCTGATGGTCACTGATTCTAACCTATCCTGGGCATCTCTTAGATTATGCATATAAACAGCTTTTGTTATTTAATGGGTGTATGAGAATACAGCACTTAGATCCCCTCATGAGTACGGTGGCCTGTGGTTTTTAGTCTTCAAGAGAAGGTCTAGATGTAATGGGAAGAGTGAAAATATAGACAAGGCAATGAAGTAAAGTAAGGTGGCCACATAACAGTCGTTAGCTCACTGGGCTGTCTTCAGTCCATGCCTTATGCTTTTCCAGGATGATGGGTAAACACCTTCCCCATAGAAGACAAGAAGAGGGACAATGTAGTAGGAAGAGCGCGAGACATAAGCCATTGTATCAGAAGCCTGATTCGAAGCAGGACCTGCTCACAGAATCTGACAAGAACTGAGCTAATGTTGCAGAAATACATGTTACTCAGAAGGGCTAAGCACAGAGAGCTCATGCAACCTCCCCCGCCCCACTGGCCCCCGCTGCCATATCGGGTGGTATCCATACATCCTGACAGCAAAGAAGGCACAGAAGCATTCCCCACGCATCACTGCTGGTCGCGGGAAGGAGTGGCTCTGCACACTGCGGTGCCCCCTATTCCCTCCTCCTGCTGCTGGAGGAATGGCAGTGCAGGGAAGTAGTTGTCTGGAGGTTGTCCCCCACCCTGCTCTTATTTGCCAGGTTTTTGGTGCCCCTTAAAGCCTGGTACCTTGGGAGCTGCCTAGTTCAGCTATCTGGTTTGGCTGTTTCTATGTCTTTCTGTGCCTTCTGCGCTTGTGTCAGGCAGAGGATCCCATATTTCTGTTCAATTGCTATATTTTCATCCTGCAAGGCTGCTGCTGCAGAGGAGGAGTCAGCTATGTACACCACATTTTTTCTTGTAGTGTTCATTTGTATTGTAGCATTACATTTTGAGTAGCATGAATTGAAGGCAATTTCAGGCAGCAAGAGGTGGCTATTTTGCAATGTTCTCCCATGGTTTACGTCCCTTTCTATGCCGATGGTTTCCCTTCCTTGAATACAGTGGACAAACTTTTCTCGTGAGCACTATATTGCAAACTCTTCCATTTTTGTTTGGATTAATTTTGCCGTTTGGTGATACTGACCTTGATAGAAAAGCTATAAGATGTCCCTTTTGTAGGAATGATGTCCCGGGACCCATGTCCCATCTCATTGGCATCACATTCTATGGCAGCTCTTTCTTAACATGACGGGATAATTGTTCACCAGCCCCGTGATGTGTATGATGGCTCCATCATGATAAGGTGAACATAGGCAAAGAGCATATTTATCCTGTAGTAACCTCAGAGGTTTGTAGTCATCTGAGAGTCTTGGAAGAAACTGTATCAGATAGGATTCATAAATATTCTCTGAACTGACTTAGTGCCTTTAGGGGGTGGGTCTTTGCTGTGTGGATTTTCCCTTTTCACGGTCAGTTCATAAGCCTTGGGATGGAAGCAAATGCCTCATGTAATGTTACTGCCGTCAATCACAATTTCATCTTGTCTTTATTTAATGTTTGATTTACGTCCATGGTTCTTTCTAACAGACAAATGAGGGTGTGGTTGTGATCTGCTGCAGCTTCTGCCATACTGCCTCCACATCCATCTGTAAGGCTGGTCCCGCCAGGAGGGCAGGGAACTGGATCTGATGACCTCTTGAGGTCCCTATGAATTCTAGTAGTCTGCAGTTCTATAGACTAGGACATCTTCAGCCGTGTCACTGATCCCTGTGAGACTTGTTATAACATCTTGCTTGTGGCATTGATATTCTTCCTTTGCAGGTTTGATTCCAAATGGCAGTCTCAATTATATGTGTTGCTGGTGTCTAAAATGCAGTGAAGTAGCTGTTTTCTCTACCCAGTATCACTTGCGAATATCTGCTTTTGGCATCAAGTAGTGAGAATATTTTTGCTTTGCCAACTCACATCATATTGCTTCAGGTGTAGGCATTTGGCAGTGAACTTTCTTGGTAGTTTAAATTGCTTGGATCTGTGCAAATTCATTGCTTGTCTGGACTCTCAATGGCTACCAAGAGCTTATCCAACTGTAGGGCTCTGTGACTTTCACATGATGCCTTCCTTTTCCCATTAGAATTATTGTTCCACACAAGAACAGCCATACTGGGTCAGACCAACAATTCATCTAGTTCAGTAGCCTGTCTTCTGAAAGGGCCCACTGGCAGGGGCTTCTGTGGGAATGAACAGAACATAACAATTGTGAGTAACCTATACCCTATCAGCCAGTCCCAGCTTCTGTCAATTTAGCAGTTTAGGGATACCCCAAGTTTAGGGTTGCATGCATTCCTAACCAGCTTGGCTAGAAACCCTTGATGGGCCTATCCTCCCACCAGAGTCCAGTATAGAAGACAAGGATTGAACCCACAGGCACTTATTTGCAAAGCACATGCTCTGGCACTGAACTACATTTCAGCCTCTAGCCATATGTTTTTGCTGTTTGCACCACATTAATGCCATTCATGCACTTGCTTCTGCTGTATGGTTCTTTTTTTTTTCTTTTACCTCTGCCAGCTTTGGCAGAACGATTTCTCCTGACACAATTATTGCATATGACCTCAGGCTCAGGGAATTTCTATGATCATCTTTTTCTCAACAGTATTCGTGTCTTTCTTTGCATTTTGTGTGCCGCTTCTGCTTTGTGTTTCTGCATGGCTTTTAGTGTATTTTCCTTTTATTTTCATGCTTTCCCTGTGCAACTTGGTGAATTTTCTCTGTGTCTACTACACTAATGCTCTGTATTTAGATGTGAGCTTGTTCATTAGCTTTACAAATGACTATAACTCTTGGCAGAGAAAATATGGACTCTGTGACATTCTCATGTGAGCTCCTGCATCTCTCTTCCTTATTATTAATCTATCAATGAACATTTCACTGTGATTCTGTGGCCAATAATTTAAGTGTGATGTTGATAAATTGGAACAGGTTCAAAGAAGAGTCATGAGAATGATTTAAACCAGTGAAAAAAACCCTGCCCTACAGGGATTGATTTGATTAGCCTGTAAGTACCTATGTGGGGAACAAATATTTAATAAAGGGCTCCTCGGTCTAGAAGAGAAAGGTATAATAGGATCCAATGGCTAGAAATTGAAGCTAAACAAACTTAGGCTGGAAATAGGGATTAAATTTTGACTCTGAGGGTAACTAAACATTGGAATAATTTACCAAGGGTCACTGGATTCTCCAGAACTGACAATTTTAAAATCAGGATTGAATTTTTTCTTAAAGACCATTGCTCTAAGAATTTTTTGGGGGCAGTACCATGGTCTGTATTATACAGGAGGTCAGACCAGATAATCACAATGGTATTTTCTGGCCTTGGAACCCATACAAACTGTATGGGGAGACTCCATAGCAAAAGCAGTTGCAGGAAACAAGGGCTCAAAGACCTTTTTGGTTGTATCTTATCAGTTGTTTTTAAGGACTTCTCTTCCCACAGGGATGCATGAAAGTTACAGTGTGTTACAATAACACCAGCCAGGGCTAGGTTGCCACTCATAGAATCATAGAATAGTAGGACTGGAAAGGACCTCGAGAGGCCATCGAGTCCATCCCCCTGCCCTCATGGCAGGACCAAGCCATTACACATGTACAGCTCTACAGGAATTGAGGAACAGCAGAACACAAGCCATTCTCTCTCCCTCCTCTCTTCTTCCCTGTGCTGGAAGCACACACAATCACAATCCTTCCATGTTCTGAGAACAAGGACTGGGGGCGTCCAATGATGACCACGATGCTATGGAGTGAGAAGGTGCAAGAATGGAGTGATGTTTTGGGGATCACCCAGACTGACAAGGTCACTGCCTTCCCTGTAACCCACTGCACAGCTTTCGTTCAGACCCCTGACCCCAGTAGCTTGTCCACAACCCCCCCTCTTCCGCCTACCTAGTTACTCCTTGCAGCATGATGCCAACAGCCCTTTCAATCCCAAGTCTCCCCAGAAACAAGGAGAAGTCCTACAGGACCCCTTGGGTGGTGTGTTTTTGTTTTTGTTTTTGTTTTTGTTTTTGCAGATACAGACTAACGTGGCTACCTTTCGGAGACAAGCCTCCCCACATGGCTTCTGGAGTCACTAACAAACAGACGCTTGGAGCATTTCCTTCTGGTTCATCGCCCATAAAAACATGAAATCAGCCCCTCAAGCACCAGCTTTCTTTGGCACCCACACTCCATGCCTGCCTGGCATTTAATAGAGCAACCACAGCTGCCCAGGTGAAGAGAGAAGGGAGAGCAAACAGGCACAAGTTACACCAAAAGTAAACAAAGATGCAGCTTCAGGCACCAATACTTCAAGCTGGGGTCCTTAGTCTGACATCCTTGTTCTTATGCAGAGAGAGAACAGTACTGACCCATTTCTGTATCAGAAGCCCATTCACTGTGTCAGTTTCTGGGTTTAGGCTTCAAGCCATTTGTGTTAAACCTTTTGATAATATGTTTTGTGACGCTAAATTCTCTTTAAGGTTACCTTGTGGTAATAGAGCTTTTGAAAAGGGAGGTAGGTAGGGCAAATAGCAAGCGCTGATAGATGCTGAATAAGGAGGATGAACCTCTGTGTAAAACCCTCTTAAAAGCTTGGATGTCTTATGCCTTTCCTTTAATTCTAATGGTCCACCCTTGTCTCTTCCAGGTGAGGCAATGGTTCATGTCTTGCAAGGAGTTTAATGGAAGCAGCTGTCTTGAGAGGCACTCGCTATCTTCCACAACATGTAATTGAATTTGAGGACAGGGTATGAGGACAGTTTTTATATAAATGAATACATAGATCCAAAACCATAGTCTGGATATATATGTCACAAAGACCATCAAATTCAGAATATTATGAGCTTCTAGACAAGAATTTACTTGATGCACTTTTGCAGTACAACAATACAATATGCAATCACTTGGTTTAACTGGTCATTTGTGCGGTTTACACCTTCTGTTTTCCAGTGGAGGGTGTCTAGACCTGGATTGTCACAGATGGGCAGAGCAGAAAGTGCACTTAACCCTTTTATCAGGGTTTAGCAGATATAGTTCCTCTCTGCGCTCCCCGCAGTGTCACATACCTCTGCTGTTGTGCATCTCCGAGTCTGACCCATGGCTCATAGCCACACTATGGGAAGCAATTGACCCACCAATGAGGATATTGAATAAGATTTGCAGTTCTAGGGATGTGCCAGAACCCTGGAAAGAAGTGAATGTTCTGCCAACATTTCTAAAGGGTAAATAAGATGATCCCAGCAACTACAGCCTGTCCTTGGTGGTCACTTGATAACGAGTAGGATGTTTGCAGGCTGTAGGCCATTTAGTGCAACATCCATCCCAGGCACAGTCGCTATGATATGGGATTCAATCAGCAGAGACTTAAAGGGCAGTCTCGTAATTAAAGCCAGCAAACATGGTTTTATAGAAAACAGAACTTGACAAATTGCTGGCTTTTTTGATGAGATTGGGAGTTTAGCAATGAGATGGCAAATAAAGGTAACTATGTTGATGCAATACACTTGGACTTCTTTGGTGAGTGCTGGTAAGACAAACATCTTTCTGATTTTACAAATGGCACTACACAAAATCCATGGAGCACATATTAAATGGATTCTGTGATGGACAATTATCATTTAATGGGTATGTTTTTAGCTGGATCATACCAGAATTGTTCATGGCCCAGTGCTTTTCAATATCGTAATCCCTGAGCTGGAAATCCCTGAACTGGAAAAAAATAAATGCAGCACAGACCAGTTGATCATAATGGTCCCTTCTGGCCTTCATATATATGCATACCTGGTCTGAAGCACCCAGTGTCACAGATTTGCTCCAGCAGACTGAGTTCACTTATCTCCTTCAGACTCTGAGCATAAGAATGATACCTACAGGTTGGTGACTATGCCTCCTTCTCCTTTCACATCCCTTTTATGAGTTGAATAATGTTAGTCTCCACGTACTGGCCAAATACAACAGCCTCTCCCATTCACCATCTCACGATGGGATGGAGACCTCATTCTACCATGCCTATCACCTCGGTGCTCCTAAGGCTGCCCCGTTCATATCCCAGAAATGGGTCAAAATTCCAACTACTCTGCACATGTGGGCAACAAGTCCCAAAGTATCTCATCTGCACTAACAGGCAGGGCTTCTGCCTCTCTCTCCATGGACAAAGGGTTGGAGCTTTTTCCATGATGGATAATAGAATGACTGTTATTTTGTTTTTCTTTGCATCCAGACCTGTTGCAAATTTGTAGTATTCACTTTGTGACTGAAGGAAAGCTCCATCACTAAACCCATCCCTGTATGCTTGGGGATGGGAATCTGGGATGCTGTGTGACTGTTTTCACTTTTTAAAGACATAAGAATGCTCATTTCTGATTTCATGTACCTTGAGGTATTGAGTCACTGGTGACACCATGTTCTGTGTACAAGTATAAACAGAACAAGGCAAGCAGGCAATATTTAAGCTTTATTCTTTCCTCTGCCTATACTTTTCTCCCTCATCAAAGGCTTCCTGATGGTAGAGATCTCTAAGGCCTGGTCTACACTAGGAAACAAAGTCAATCCAAGATATGCAATTCTAGGTACGCCACTAGCATAGCTAGAATCAACAGATCAGAATTGACTTTCTGCCCTAGTGTAGATCAGGGCGCTTTGGGCTTGTGGCAACGTCCCTTAATCCATGTGATAGTGTGGCATGCCAGGGTTGATGGCCAAGTGACCGGAGAGATCGATTTTTTTTTCCATGTCTTCACATAGTCAGCGAAATCAAAGTTCAGAAGATTGATCACGGTGCATTGAATGCCCAGTAAGTGTAGGCATATGCTAAATTCCTATAATCCTTTTACTTCCCTCCTGTTGAGAAGCTCTTCATTGCTACACCCTTCCAGCTCTTCTTTCTTCTTCTTCTTTGAGAGATTATATCCAGCAATACTGACCTTGGCTATTTCAGCTCTAAGAACTACCAGCGCTACCACCAACCTCAATTCCATTTATGCCCTCTAGGTCTTAATGCCCACCTCTTGCTAGTACTTCTGGCACCTCCTGTTAATTTCTCATATTCCTGCCTTTTTTGTATAGACAAATGCTTTAATATTCATTTTTTCTTATTTTAAGTGTATTGTATTATGTTTATAAACTGATATTGACTTTACATACATAGTGTCTACATCCTCCTTCAACAGTATATGTGCAAGCCAAGCAAAAGAACTTCGTCTTAGAAGGAAAAACTCTCAGACTCCAGAATTCGAAAACAGACTGACGTGGGGTTATTGCAATTGACCGTGGAAATCCAATATTGGATGGGTAAGCCATGAGAGAAGCTGCAGACTCAAACACTGCCCACAGATCCTCACCGCCACTGCTAACCACTGTCTCTCAAGATGAAAAGGGGGACCATTGGCATTGTATGTATACCCATTGCCTGCTTAACTCTGCTTAGGGCATTTCACCTGCATTGGAAAATGTAGGGCTTTTCTAAAGGTCTCCTAACACCCCAGTTTGGGTGTAAATAGCCACTACATTTAAAGTCTAATGTGTCAGCTCAGTGTTGTCTCTGTTCCTTTGCAAATACTCTCCAGATGTCAGAGTAACATCCTGCTTAACAAAACTAATAAGAAGAGACAGCTAACCATTTCCCACTGCATGGACTCCAACCGTTGCTTGTCGTGTTTTAAGAGTTAGTCCCTTTGCCTGGTGCACTGCCAGCTGCAGGTAACAAATGCTTCATCGCTTTCGCAAGATGGTATGAAGGCCCCTGGCTTTAATTAAATGGAGCAAGAGGAAGTAAATAAACCACAAGGGGCCAGGCATTAAATCACTTAGGTGCACAGAAAAATCAGACACTAAGGACCTTTGGTTCAGAGGTGGGCTGTGTGCACTTGAATGCACTCTGCAATTTAATATTCTTATTTGCCAGTTAATGACAACTACTACCAGGCAGGAAGGTATCCCTCTGATTCCTGGTTTTTTACATTCCCATGGCTGTCCCCTGTAAATTAACGCATTCCCTCCTCCTCCTTTTCCTCGTTTGTTTTACTGCCTGCATGCTGTTTCTCCTTATTTCCAGGAGTCAGTTTTAAGGACTCTTGGTGCATCTGCTGGTTTGGTTTACAACAAAGGATGGAATGAAACAAGGGGTATGGAAGTTGTGAACTGTTATTATAGTATATTTGTTCTCCTTCTCTGGCACTAAAGTTTAGACTCATTGGCAGTGGAACCTGAGCCAGGGACTTTAGCTCACTTGATCTAAAATAGGTTATCTTGCTTGTGCGCTTTATCAAAAATTGCAAATAGGTGTTTGTTGCCTGCAGATATCTGGTTTTTGTGCACACCTATAAGGCAGATATCTTTGTACACATTGTGTGCACATCTGTAGTGTCCAGCGTGTATTTATAAGGAGTGCAGATGTGTAATGTCCTTAGGTATAATAAGTTGTGTGCTATGTAGGCCCAACTGACCTGTTCGGACAACCAAATTTTTTCTGAGAAAAATGTTAAATGAAAAATATTCACTTGAAATTTCAATTAAGAATGTCAATTTTCCTGACATTTGCTTTGTATCTACTTTTTGAAAAACAAAAAACATTTTTTTAATTTCAGTTCAAAATACAATACTGAAGTAAATGGAAAAATGTTAAATTGACATGCTGAGAATTAGTTTTTAAAAAGGGAAATTTTAAACCAAAACCACCAACTTGAAACGACATTTTAAATTGAATCAAAACAAAAAATGTAATTTAGTTTTGAAAAGTCATTTCAAAGTGAAAAGTTTGGCTTAAATATTTCCAGCTGCACATTTGTTGTTGTTTCTATGCAGCAGGTGTTTTCAGTATTTTCAAGTGTTGTATAAGTACTACATAGTGCATTATGGTAATAGCACATGAACCTATGTGTAGGTATTGTGGGCCATATATGCACAAAGGCACAGAGAGTGCCTGTAAGTAATTTCTATATGTATTTAAGCACGTATATATTCACATAAGGTGTATTTTAGTGAGTAGGCATGGTTGTTACAGTATTGCCAATTTCAAGATTTCAGCCATCATGAGTCAGCAATCACGAAAGCACATGATTGCCAAAATTAACACCATTCTGATCAAGGTTCATATTTTCAACTTTGCTGTAACTATGATGACTTGAGAGCTAGAAAGCTACTTTTTTATTTTGAAAGAACACAGACTCTCAAGTAGTCATCTGATTCCAGAACCAGAGCCTTTGAGAACCACCAAATATTATGGGACTTGCAAAAAATTCCTAAGAGTTGGTAACCATGTTTAGTGTCAGAGAGGTAGCCATGTTAGCCTGTATCCTTGAGAACAACAAGAAGTCCTGTGGTGCCTTATAGACTAACATGAAAGCTTATGCTCCAAAATATCTGTTAGTCTATAAGGTGCCATAGGACTTCTTGTTTATGGTTACAATGAGAAACTAAAGAAACTCAATGGCCATTTCTACACATGCCACTTTTGAAAAGTGGCATGCTAATAAATGGCCCAAAATATGCTAATGAGGTGTGGATGCAAATTCCTGTGCCTCATTAGCATAAAGTCAGGTGATTTGGAGTCCGGAAGACGTTGTTCTGGCCTCCAGAATGCCATTCAGTAGTGCGGCTCTCAGGGCCTCTTCCAGAAGGAAGTCCTTCTTCTGGAGGCCCCTTCTTCCCAAAGGTTTTTGGAAAGAAGGGACCTCTGGAAGAAGGGCTTCCTTCCGGAGGACCCCCGGGGGCCACGCTTCCAAACAGCTTTTTGGAGGCCAGAAGAACATCTTCTGGACTCCAAATCATGTGACCTTATGCTAATGAGGCATGGGGAATTTGCATATGTGCCTCATTAGCATATTTTGGGCTGTTTATTAGCATGCCACTTTTGAAGAAAGGGCATGTGTAGAAACGGCCAATTTGTTTAGTTTATTATGGTCCATGGTTGCCTGCACAAGAGCTCTTTAATCTGGCACACAAAATCGTGAGAAAATGCAATAACTTGTACTTACAGACAGCACAATTCAAACTGGAAATAAGGTGCAAACATTCAGCATAGCAGTTATATTTATGAGTATGTACAAGTGTGGCACCGCTTTTGTTTTTACAGAATCTGATTGTTTTAATCATTTCTCTCTGTTTTATGTATATCAACAGTGTGGATATTTCTTTCACTTAAAACTTTAATATTGTGTGTATATCTACATTTTCAGTGATGTGCTCGCAGTTCTGATCAGAACTTGAAAAGAAATACTTTTGGTTGTGTAGCAATGCCATACTGAAGCTGTGAAATATTTGCTTACTGTATATTGTTTGTTCCAAGTCAAGCCAGTATGATCCACAAAACACCCTCCCGTGCAACCTCTGAAATACTGTGCTAAATTTCTTCTGCAGTGATCTTTTACTCATCTTTCTCAACATGCTGACTTGTCTCTCCTCTGTCTGTTCAGCAGTGGGAGACATTTAATGAATGCCCTTCAAGCTCACAAACTCTGACCCAGTTTGATTCTAACACTGCACCAGCTGATCCTGTAAGTCAATCACTTAGCTTGCTTGTTTGAAAATAATGTTGTTAACACTAAATTTCCATATGTTGTGTTGTTAGCTATTATGCATGATTCTTGCTTGGTTGGGACTGGTGGCAGGCTCATTTAATTTTGTCTGCTTATGATGGGATGTGGAATTTCCCTTTTTTCCCATTCACTCTTAAAATAACTGAGTACTAGGAGTTTTTTTTCTTGATTTTGATGTAACACAAGCACTATCAAATCTGTGTTAGGAAAGTATAGCTGTGTCTACACGTGCACGCTACTTCGAAGTAGCGGCACTAACTTCGAAATAGCGCCCGTCGCGGCTACACGCGTCGGGCGCTATTTTGAAGTTAACTTCTACGTTAGGCAGCGAGACGTCGAAGTCGCTAACCTCATGAGGGGATCGGAATAGCGCCCTACTTCGACGTTGAACGTCGAAGTAGGGACCATGTAGACAATCTGCGTCCCGCAACATCGAAATTGCTGGGTCCTCCATGGCGGCCATCAGCTGGGGGGTTGAGAGATGCTCTCTCTCCAGCCCCTGCGGGGCTCTATGGTCACCGTGGGCAGCAGCCCTTAGCCCAGGGCTTCTGGCTGCTGCTGCGGCAGCTGGGGATCCATGCTGCAGGCACAGGGACTGCAACCAGTTGTCAGCTCTGTGTATCTTGTGTTGTTTAGTGCAACTGTGTCTGGGAGGGGCCCTTTAAGGGAGCGGCTTGCTGTTGAGTCCGCCCTGTGACCCTGTCTGCAGCTGTGCCTGGCACCCTTATTTCGATGTGTGCTACTTTGGCGTGTAGACGTACCCTCGCAGCGCCTATTTCGATGTGGTGCCGCGCAACATCGAAGTTGAACGTCGACGTTGCCAGCCCTGGAGGACGTGTAGACGTTATTCATCGAAATAGCCTATTTCGATGTTGGTACATCGAAATAAGCTATTTCGATGTTGGCTTCACGTGTAGATGTAGCCTATGTGTGACACATTGCTAGATGGCAAGTATTGGAGGGGTAGCCGTGTTAGTCTGGATCTGTAACAGCAACGAAGGGTCCTGTGGCACCTTATAGACTAACGGAAAAGTTTTGAGCATGAGCTTTCGTGAGCACAGACTCACTTCATCAGATGCTGGTCATGGAAATTTCAGATTTCCATGACCAGCATCTGATGAAGTGAGTCTGTGCCCACAAAAGCTCATGCTCAAAACTTTTCTGTTAGGCTATAAGGTGCCACAGGACCCTTTGTTGCTATTGCTAGCTGTGTACCTTTTAATTACACTTCATTTAAAACTTTTTGAGTGTATAGAAAATATACTACATAGAGCCCCAGTAAAGCAATAGTTTTATTAAATCCTTCAACTGTCACCCAAACTTTGACTTCAGCGTTGCTCTCTTCCGTTTATGTTTCATTGGTTTTGTGCACATGAAGACTCATAGCTGACTTAGCTAAGTTTATCTGAACATCCATATCAAACTTCATGTTCTTGTTAGAGTCCAAAGATGGTGTGGTACTTCATAGTTATACATAATATCTCGGCATCTATCAAGGATGGTCTAGATTGTACTTGGTCCTGCTGTGAGGACAGGAAACTGGATTCGATGACCTCTCGAGGTCCCTTCCAGTTCTGGTGTTCTGTGATTCTATGAATAGTGATGGGTAGTTAAGCTTTGGAGCAGATTACCAAGGGATATGGCAACTTCTCCATCACTTGGAGCCTTTAAATCAAGACTGGATTTTTTTCCAGTGCCAGATAGTCCCAGTATTAGGCTAGAGGCAGAATAGCAAGGTGAAGTTCTGTAGCCTGTGTTATGCAAGAGAGAAGACTAGATGATCATAATGGTCCCTTCTGACTCCCACACCAGCTGAGGAGCTGACCCTTCACGTCTGTGTGTACTGCCTGCCTGTTGTGCTGTATGATGTGCATATGTAGTCGTGGGGAAAGTTTATTCCACAGGTGTGTTTCTGTGCACATGCAGAGGGTGTTTTCAGCTTGCATGTGTATGGGGAGCATGCGCTTATACAGCATATCCAAGAATCCCCAGCAGGGCCCCTCTCGTGAACTCTGACTCTCCAGGCTGGCTGCCAAACATTAACTACAATACTTGCACTTGTTTTTGACAACAGTGTGCAGGTTGAATTTCATCAGTTGCTATTTTGGTTTTGAAGTTATGGCAGCAATGCCTCTGGATATGAGGCTGATATAAGTGGAGCAGCAGATTGACTCTTACTGTGTCATGTCCCCTTTCCTTTAGTGGTTGGAATGAGAACTAGAAAGAGCCAGTTGCTCCACTGATTACACGTCAGGAGAGGTTGCCACCCTAGAACAGCAGTAATGAGTCCAGGGAACCCTGTACCTGGATGAGGTAACCCCAGCTGTTACTGTCAACTTAGGCATTTTTGAACTTGAAATGATTTCCCTCCCCCACCAATAAATTAGGTCCAGCAGGAGTTGCTGTGTTCCAAGCTGCTGTCTGTGATGATAGATGAGTCTGGCCCTGAAAACACAGGGAGATACTGGACTCAGCACAACACAGATGTTGCAATGCAGCCAAATTAAGCATTAGTGGGAATGTGAAAGTGGGGTCTTAGTCTGACTATCTAATGCCTGCTTCACTGAAAAGCAAGATCAAAATATGAGCAACTCACCTGATGGGATATACACTCATGGAAAATATTCTGTTATTGGCTGTAGATTGGCCACCATCTGATCTGTAGTGTGACTTTCCCAAGTATCTCGCAGCCACGAGGTGAAGATTTAATAGCTAAGGGAAGTTCTAAATAGATACTGATTTCAGCAGTCTTTAGATCAATGTCCTCCCACAATTTCACCTCTTGGGAGACAGTTCTGAAATGTTAATGCTACAAGGGCAGAGCGTGCTTCGTCAACAGGAGGTGGCTGGAGCAACAGTATTTTATGCGAAAAACCCTAAACATGATATAAGCTGATTTAGCCATGTGTGTACTGTCTAAGACAGCTATGTATTGACATAGGCAGGGTGACAAGCTGGTTGGTGGCAGTCAAAGCACTAATAAATACCTGTCGTAAATAGCCAATAAGATCAGTTGCCTGATCCAGGTATTTATTTTAACTAACTGTTCAATAAAATTGTACTGGAAACTGCCTGGAGACATTTAATTGTGGTTGCATATGGCATGGATTGGTCTTGAGAGGTGGCCTTCAGTAAAGCATTTTTGGCATATTGAAAGGAAGAAGGTTGTGTGGGAAAAGATCCTGGAGGACCTTAGAAACTCAAGGTGGGGACAAGTTGACAGAAGGTGTAAGACTGGACTGAGAAATTAAAAAGTGTTGCGCTTAAGGAATTCACTTTCTAGAATGGAGAACAGAAGCAGAGAAACATAGCACAAGTGCTCAGAGGTACTGAAAGGGACAATGTTATTTATTTAATTTATTTCTCCCAGGCCCTTCATCACGCTATTGCTGTGCACTGTAGAGCTTATCCGGAAAACTGCTTGGTGGAAGCTGACACAAAGCCAGACTCTCTCAGCTTCTGCTACTTCCGTCACTTGAGAGAATATGTGGCTGTATTCAGAAATTAAGGAAATAACCAGTGGGGAGAATTACATCTTACGGTCTTTCCCAAAACTTACCCACATTTGTTCTCTGCCGGAGCACAGAGGGGAAAGATTCACCATGCCCACTGAGCAGGCGAATGGGGGAGGGAAGCAGGGAGGGGGAAAGGGGTCTGGCAATCTAAAAGGGCCTGGGGGTCCCAGCCCCACCACTGGTATTGCAGTAGCAGCTGAAGCCCTGGCCTTTTAAATCACTGCCAGAGCACCGTGCAGCATGCTGTGTGTGGCTCTGAGGGCTGGAGGGGGGTGGGGGGACACCAGGCTTTGGGTGATGTTGAGGTCTGGCAACCACTAGTCACTAAGTAGAGGGTATGGCAGTGATAATGACACGGATAACAATGGTGAGGCTTGTTCCAGAGGAAAAGCTCACGGGCATCATCTGATGATGGCAAAATTTACTTCAGGGCGCAAGAGCCATTTGCGAATCCAGAGTAGTGATTGATCCAGCCAGACTCTGAGACTGTGACCCAGAGAACCAATGGGTGTGCATCTATCCCTATGAAAAGGGTATGTCTATATTTACTGCAGGTTCGACACACTGCAATCCATCCGCTGGAGTTCAATTTTGCTGCCTCCGTGAAGATGTGGCAAAATCGATCTCTTTGGGCTCAACTGTTGATCCTGATACTCCACACTGATGCGCAGGGTAAGGGAAGTTGGTGTGAGCCCGAAGAGCCCCGATCTACACCAGGGAACAAAGGTGATCCTGATATGTCAATGCTAGCTACGCTAATGGTGTGGTGAGGCTTTTGTATCTGGGATCGACTTTGATCCCTACTGCAGACCAGGCCAAAGAGCAGTCAAAAGGCCCCAGAACACATAACCTACAAGCTTAACGCAAAGGTGACCTTCATACTGCCAGAAAAAAATTGAATTATGGCAATGAAAGGATTTTGGGACTCAGCTCATTGAAGTGACTCTGTTGCCCTCATCCCCCTCCTCCATCCAGTGCCTGGCCTGGAAAGGATCTGCTCTCTTGGATCTAAACTAGAAAGGATGGTGGAAAAGGGAGCCACACTTCTGCAACATGTAACTCTTTCTCTTCAATACTGGGCTTCTTGTGTGTGCACTACTGTTGCATCTATACTGTGTATAGTATAAAGTGGGGGTCCCATTTAGTTGCCCACAAAAGGACAAGGAAGAAGGCAGAGGTAAAAAGTGAGTGTATCCATGATCTGGATTCTCCCTACTCTTTTCCAGTCTCTGTGACTGAGACTTCTACTTCTGTCTCCTCCCTGCACTTTGGGCCAGGTCACACCTCCATACTGGCCTGATACAGCACTCTCTACCAAGATTCCTCTTGAAGGTCATGTAGTAGATCACATTCCAAAAGGAGCTGACTCTGTGCTCAGGAGAGCGCAGACCTACTGTTGTATGTTGGCCTTTTGCAGGCTTTAAGAGAGTGGACCACATCCCCTTTTGTGCACTAACGCAGAGGGCAGGCACAGTGTAGCCCAAGCTGCATCTCAGGGATTGTTTCGCTTATGCATGCAAGGTTGCATTGAGCATCCATATACGTGGTTGATAAGGCAATTGTCCACAGTCTACTGAGTTACTCTGGGGAGTCATTCTTTGGAGTCATTCTATTCCTTCAAAATAGCATGGGTGGAGCTGTGAGCAAATTCCAGCCTGAGGCCTTTAACTCTTCTCCTCCCCTCATGCCTGTCCTGCTGCAGTAGCAAACAGTGATAATCTGTGAGAATTAGGGGGCTATATCCCACATCACTGGTTCCCTGTTGATTAATGAGGAAGGATCAATTCTCCTCCCTCCCACTTTTCCTGTGTTTCTAAACTTATATTCCCTTTACTGATATTTGGAGGCTGCTCTACCTTCTTCGTAAAGGTCTTCTCCATTTTCTTCTTTGAATTTACTTTACTCTTCACTGGGCAGAAATTGCACTTGTGATTTGGTTTGCTTCTCCTGAGCACTTCTGCCAAGAGACATATATGCTGCGATATCCATTTGAAAATTGCAGAAAAGGCAATGGTTAGTTGTGGGCAGGAAGAGGGACAAACTGACGTGGCTGTCTGTAGGACTTATGGGGTCCTGTGCAATACTATTAAGCTGGTGTCCCATACCCCATGGCAGATGGGGTGGGGAAGATGATTTTTTTAGAATTCAATTTTATAATCTCCAGCAACACACTAATGAAATATTTTTAAAGTAAATTTTAAATTACAGTCCCATAGCCTGACAGTTGGGATTGGCAAATGCCTGTTAAATGCCTTCATTACCACTTGAATGGTGCTTTCACCGGGTCGGTGCTTTGCCAATAGGTCTTGCAGGGTTTTTAGCTCTTAAGTTAACTAGATCCTCTCCGGAGGAAGCAGAGCCACAGAACAGGGATAAGAAGATAACAGGGTGGACATTAAGACCCAGGAGTGCCCCAGATTTTCAGGTGCCCTATGCATTTGTGTAGTCTGCAAATGGAAAAGGAAGACCCTGCAAACAAATACAGTTTCCAGATGCTAAAGAGCAAAAAGTAGCTCAGATTATGAAGCACAAAACTTGACAAGAAGTCATATAATCAGAAAAATACAGTTGAGCATATGCTAACAGATATACTGTCTCTCGCTATGGATGTCTTATATTACCTGTCTATAGCATGACTTTGTCACTCATCAGGACCAAGGCACAATTTTGTGGAGAATGTTTCTTGTGTAACACTCTCAACATTATGCTATAATGCATTTTCTCTCTCTTATATAGCGGGTGGTATGGGCATGTGTACATGCACATTTTGTTTGATAGAAATACATATATTCCATAGATATTTTCATGGGCCAGTCTACCAACAAACTTACACTGATAATTAGATTGGTTTGATTTCACAGCTTTTGTTATTTCATTGCAAGCTTGCAACTGAACTAAAGCTCGTGATGGAAAATTTTGAAGTTGATTTGGTCTCTGAGTTCAAAATTGAATAATTTTCTTTAACTTTGCTTAAGAATTAATCTGGAAAACTTTAGTTTGAAAAAAAAATTGCCTGATACCCCTTCTTTTTTGCCACTGAGTTCAATAACATGAAGTATGTCCATATTTTTCTCATTTTCATTTTTTTCAGTTTTGTAACTTTTTAAGTCTTCGCTGTTATAAAAGCTGGTGTTAGGAGATAAAACTGAAACTCTCTCTACCAATGTACAATGAAAGGGTCAGAGTTGTAGTATTTAATTTTTCCTGATGCAGATCAGTAACTTTTCCAAAGCTGAGGAAGTTTTCAAAAGTCAGTTAATGGTAAAAGAGAGAGAAAAATGAAGAGTAGGACGCGAACTGTCAAGTCAAAACAAAACCCCAGACATCATTCAATTGCCTGCATTCAGTGGCTATAGCGGAAAAAGCAGAGCGGGAAAAATGTGAAAATGAGAAAAAAAACAAGAATATAGAATTTTGATATTTCAAATCCCAACATTTTGAAATGTTTCTTGATGAAAGACTAGAACTTTTTGAAAAAACAAAACCCGTCATCTTTATGTTGAATTTTTGGTCTTGAAGAAAGTACTGTTGTAGAATAAAAGTTTCCAAAGAAGAATTCCAGTAGTGTGAACAACTATTTCAAAATCAAAGTGGCATATTTAGATTTTCTTTGACACATGAAAGCTGCTCTGTACTCCACAGAATTATATCAAAATAGCAAATGGTGGGAATTAAAGAAAACTTTGGTGTGAATGTATGTGTAGATCAGTCCTATTACCATACATTTGACTGTTACACAGAATTTTAGCAAATTTCTAAATGCCAATATTTTTACTTCCTCCTCTGTCCTGGTGTGTTTGATGGATATTTCTTCTTCTTCTTCTTCTTCTTCCTTACTGCTTTGTACTGTCTCTCCTACAGCTCCCCATTTGTGGGCTGGCTGTGGAAAGATAAGCACACAAAAGTTTAAATTTTCTATAGGCAAATTTGGCTCTCAGTGTAGGTGTCTATCCTGCCCCTCCCTTTTGGAAGGGGCATACAAATGAGGCAGATTGAAAATGCAAATGAGGCATGTATTTAAGTATTTCATGCCTCATTTGCATACTCCTGCAGGATCTCATGGCGGGAAGAGCTGTTTTCTAAAGCCAAAACAGCTGTGTAGTGAGGTTCTTTCAAAAAGAAACCCAGCTTTCAAAAGCAGCTGGCTACCTAATTTTTTTCAGGAAGAAGGATCCTTTCAAAAGTGGGGTTTCCTTTCAAATGAAGCTATCTACATGGCTGTTTTGATGTTAGAAAACAGATCTTCTGGAAGCGAGATCCTGCAGCAGTATGCAAATGAGGCATAAATATTTAAATATGTGCCTCATTTGCATTTTCGATTGGCCTCTTTTGCATGCCCCTTCTGAAAGGGAGGGGCAGTGTAGACGTAGCTTCTTTGTAGAGCCAGGAGTTCCATGGGATGGAAGGCAATGCAGACTTAGGTAGAAAGAAACCTTTTATCAGTGCTTTATAGAAAATGGGTTCTGGAGTCTCCTGTTGGCAGTACACGTGCTATACCCATCAGTGGTGCAGCATAACCCTACCATCAGCACTAAGTAAGAATTCTCATATGCTTCTGGGAACTCCAGATGGAACTTCCACAAATAGCTTTCCATTTCAATTCTGAATTCAGCATTGGCTAATTTAGAGGCAGCGTATAGATCTAGGAATAGGCTGTCACGTACAGTATACACAAGATAGCTCCCTGCTTAGCTCATCTAGGCTGTGTCTACACGTGCCCCAAACTTTGAAATGGCCATGCAAATGGCCATTTCGAAGTTTACTAATGAAGCGCTGAAATGCATATTCAGCGCTTCATTAGCATGCGGGCGGCAGCGGCGCTTCGAAATTGACGAGCCTTGCCGCGGCGCGTCGCGTCCAGACGGGGCTCCTTTTCGAAAGGGCCCCGCCTACTTCGAAGTCCCCTTATTCCCAGGAATAAGCCTATTCCTAGATCTATACGCTGCCTCTAAATTAGGACTTTTACCATTAACTGACTTTATTCCCAGGAATAAGGGGACTTCGAAGTAGGCGGGGCCCTTTCGAAAAGGAGCCCCGTCTGGACGCGCCGCGCCGTGGCAAGGCTCGTCAATTTCGAAGCGCCGCTGCCGCCCGCATGCTAATGAAGCGCTGAATATGCATTTCAGCGCTTCATTAGTAAACTTCGAAATGGCCATTTGCATGGCCATTTCGAAGTTTGGGGCACGTGTAGACATAGCCCTAGTTGGCAACAGGAGTCCCTGTATGAGACACAGGGTGTAAGTGACATTAAGAGGACTTGAGGGGACGTTGGCAGTTGTGCTGAATATCAGAAGGAGGTCAAACACTTACAAAGATGCACATGCGTGTTCAAGAAATGGTTGGACCACGTGGGTTATTGTTTCACAAAGTGAATTTCAGTTTGGTGACACACAATAGTATAATAAAATAATGTTTTAACCTAGGCTGACTTAACTTCAAGGTTAGCTATAATAAAGTAGTCACAGAGAGGTAGCCATGACAGTCTGTATCTTCACAAAACAAACAAGCAGTCCTGTAGCACTTTAAAGACTAACCAAATAGTTTATCAGGTTATGAGCTTTTGTGGGGCAGACCCACTTTAGATCTGAAGAAGTGGGTCTGTCCCATGAAAGCTCATCACCTAATGAATTATGTTGTTAGTCTTGAAAGTGCTACAGGACTGCTTGTTTATTTTATAAGAAAGTAGTGATTTAACCTAAAGGTCAGCCAGTAGTTCCATTTTTCTGAAGGACTTTGGGATGTCAATATCTGTCAGAGTTGTGGTTAAAAATGACCTCAAAATTTTATAATTCTCCATGAAAAATATTCCAAAAAGGTTTTCTTTTTCCTTTTAAATTTCAGGTCAATGTGCCCTTTTGACAAAATTCAAGTGCTTCATTTTCATTTCACCTTTTTTTTTGTACAAGATTTAAATAATTCAAAATAAAAGGTTATTTCATCACAACAAATCAAAAAGCTTTGTTCTGCATATGTCCAAATGGGAACCAAGCTTTCTTCTATCCAGTCAACCCTCTTTCCAGCAAACAGGTTAAATCTCCTTCCTCTTTGTGACAGACTGAGGTACCGCTCCTGTCTTCAGTACTGTCTATGCAAACTGGTTGAAGATCTTCAGTTGGTAATCATCCCCACATACTATGTTTACATTGCTTTTCCTGACACTTTACTGACTCATACACAACATCATGTACACCATAGCTGCGTCTACACGTGCACGCTACTTCGAAGTAGCGGCACCAACTTCGAAATAGCGCCCGTCGCGTCTACACACGTCGGGCGCTATTTCGAATTCAACTTCGATTTTAGGCGGCGAGATGTCGAAGTCGCTAACCTCATGAGGAGATAGGAATAGCGCCCTACTTCGACGTTCAACGTCGAAGTAGGGACCGTGTAGACGATCCGCGTCCCGCAACGTCGAAATTGCTGGGTCCTCCATGGCGGCCATCAGCTGGGGGGTTGAGAGATGCTCTCTCTCCAGCCCCTGCGGGGCTCTATGGTCACCGTGGGCAGCAGCCCTTAGCCCAGGGCTTCTGGCTGCTTCTGCGGCAGCTGGGGATCTATGCTGCAGGCACAGGGTCTGCAACCAGTTGTCGGCTCTGTGTATCTTGTGTTGTTTAGTGCAACTGTGTCTGGGAGGGGCCCTTTAAGGGAGCGGCTTGCTGTTGAGTCCGCCCTGTGACCCTGTCTGCAGCTGTGCCTGGCATCCCTATTTCGATGTGTGCTACTTTGACGTGTAGACGTTCCCTCACTGCGCCTGTTTCGATGTTGGGCTGAGCAACGTCGAAGTTGAACATCGACGTTGCCGGCCCTGGAGGACGTGTAGACGTTATTCATCGAAATAGACTATTTCGATGTCGCAACGTCGAAATAAGCTATTTCGATGTTGGCTGCACGTGTAGACGTAGCCCATTAGATACTTTTCTGCTGAGGGAAGGGAAAGGGAAGTCTCTTTTCACCCAGAGATCTTTCTTGGTTCTCACTCTAATGGCCTATCTCTCTCCGTAGCATTTCCTTCCTGCACCTTCTACTGTGTGCTAATGGGTTAATTAGATCATTAGTCTTCCAAAGTCATTCTAATCTGCTTCTTAGTCATGGCAAATTTGATGTGTATATGATCAGAGCCCTGGCTTGGGTGTTGGCTTCCCACACTCTTTCATGCTCTGCCTGTATTTATCTTAGGGAAGGGGAACCCTGACGGTCGGACACCCTGCCGTGCAGTCTTATTTTGCAGGTGGAGAACAATATTCCTAATAACCTCTATCTATGGTGTCTTCAGACAGGAGGGGTAGTACACTGAGTGCATCCAGGTAATGAGAGGAAGAGGAGGATACAGTCTCCTTTCTTTCTCCTCAGGCTCTGTAAAACACAAGAAGAACCTTGGCCATGTAAGATCCCGTCCCATCTTTTTCATTAAATGAGCTCGTCTTAGAAAGGTTGTTACCAGCCGATCATATTATTTGGGACATCAAATCTCACTCCCAGTGCTACCTGAGAGAAGGCAAATAGGGGTTGGGGCTTCTTCCTCACTAGACACCATGTCACGTGGAAAGGGTGAGTTTCAAAACTCCCCAAGAAGAGGTGGCAGGCATCTGGGCCTTCCTACTAAGAGAGACACAAAGATATAGGGGAAGAAGGCATGAAAAGGTTGTTGTAGGAGAGAACCAGCACTGGTCTGAGTTGAGGGCATTGAGAATCCCTAAAGTTTCAGCTAAGCTTTGGCACATCACTAAATCCACACTCTCACTCCTTGGTGAGGGTGGCACACTATCATTGTTACAGCCCTGGGATGACGTGACTTTTAAGTTTCAAAGAAATAAGGGAGTGAAAGGTGGAAACTGTAAGGAAAATAGAGACAAGTAAGCAGGTAGTGGTGGGCATCTCACTTGCTAAGCTGTTGGAGATAAAGATCAGACTTATCTCAATGAGCCAGCCCATTAGTCTTATGGTTAGTGCCCTCCAGTTTAGAGAAACTGGCTTTATTTTCCATGTTTCCCTCCCCTCCTGAGAGGCACACCTATAGCTGGAATGCTGTAAGCCTCAAGTAAGCCACTCCTTTGCAGCCCGGGTTGAGGTAGAAAGCACCTTGGCTCTTGATAAGGCCTGTCCCGAGCCCCATGTGAATAGGGAGACCATATGCAGCTGCTTCTTGTATCTTCATGCACTCAGGGTGCCTTGACATCTAGTCTTAAACTGAGGTGCTAGCCTGAGTTTAGTTGGCGTGGTGTTATGAACCAGTCCAGTTCCAAGGTGATTTTGTTGCTCCTGTTTGCAGGATATAATAGATAAGATGTGTGTGACGGAAATGTCTCATGCCATTGGGCTTATATTTTTCTAAAGCTCTTTGACATAGATGTGCACAAAGCCACCGTCTGCCAGAGGTAGGTAACCTGCAGCTCGCGGGCTGCATCTAGCCCATCAAAGTTCTATGTGTGGCCCACAAGCCACTATGCTCACCATTGCCCATGCACAGGGTTGCTAGATTCCACTGGTTTCTGTCCACATAGGTTTTTTCCTACTGGTATTACGACAGTGACATGCATGTAAAGCAAAGTCACATGAACGGCACACAACATGGACTATGACAGCTACGCACTCCCTCTGCAGCCAATCAAATTGCTGCTCTAGTTCAATCTCAGCAAACCATGCAAATTCTAGGTACACAAGTGTAATGAGCAAAACTACCATGTCCCGGGAAACCACCTTGGTTATGACAATCCTGTGGCCCACTCACCAGTCTAAGGTGCTCATGACTGCTGTGTGTGTTGACACTGAGGGCTGCATGGCCTCACACTTCTGTGTTATTTGCTTGCACTGATCTTTACATGACAGTCTGGGAACAGAACTCGCTTGGTGGTTTCATTCACCAGCAGTTAAAATCATGGAGTTAATGAGCTGTTTCATCATCCTTCAGTTCAAGGGTCTTTGGGCCCCTCTGCTGTATGAACAGATGATCTAGTAACAGATGAAAAGCCACCACACATGCTGAGTGTTTCTCACTGCGATAGGAGCATAAATTTTCCCAATGCCAGGGATTGCCTGGAATAAAAACTCTTACAGGAGGAAGCAGATGGAGTAGATATGAGAACTAAAGCTGTAGCTGGAGAGATAACTGATGTCATTCCACCCAGGTCAGTGCTTGAGAGTCTTCCAAGCAGAACTTCTGAGACATGGCGGGGTCGGGGCTGCTTCTCCCCTGGTCTCTGCCAGTGTTGTGCCTCTACCAAGGAAGTAACCAAGACAATGTATTACTGTGTTCTTTGTTCCTGCTCAGCTTTCCTCTGGGAATCCCTCTCTTTTTATCCTAAACACCCCAGGCAATCCAGCTGATGACTTTAACATACCAGCCTTTATCTTCTTTCCCTCATCTCTTTGCATCATTTGGAATTTATTAAAAACTCACCAGAAAACTGGCTTGTATGGGTTGTTGTACTATACTACTATTCATTTGGATATTTCTAAAACATGGTCGGTCTGGCAGTGTCATACTAAAGATAGAATACATGGCTATTTATCCTGTTTCTGGCTAACGAATAGATTTCCTGCCTCTGACAACTGAGAACCTCATATTAAAGAAGTTTAAAGAGTGATATTTTATGCTGGAGCAAATGTAGTACTAATACTACTTATAAAAGAGGAACCTGTTTAAATATTGTCATTTGTCATGTATATTATGATGGCACCCAAAGTCCCAGTAAGGATCATGGCTTCCCGAACAGCTTACAACTAAATCCTTGGCCAGAGCTGTTCTGTGTTACCTATGTTATCACATCAGGCATTTTGCTTTTGACTAAGAGCTTCCACAGTTCCTCATTCTGCCTGATTGCTCTGCTCTCCGTTGCAGTGGAAAAGAATTGGATATCCCTTTTTCACATTATGACTTCAGAGCAGGAGGGTGGAGTATTAAAAATGGGCTGGTAGGAAGGAATTCTTTGGGATAATGGGAATAAAAGAGCTGAGTCTGTGTGGAACACTTTTAATATTTGCTGTACAGCGGTGTGATCTTGCAAAACCTCTCTCCTGGGAGCAGCCTTTAACTAGGGGTTATTCTGTTGTCTTCAGGAGGATGGATTCACATAAAGTGTGTATGAGGAAGGATTTACATAACCCAAGTGTTCTTTTTAAAAGCATGTACATATGCCTGGAGACTGGTACATTTTAAAACCGGGAAAAAGTAAATGAAAGTATCTTTGGTAAGTAACAAGCATAGTTAACAAAACACCTGTGCCTGGCAAGCAAACAGTACAGCAAATTGTTCTCTTTAAAATTATTTCCTGAATTAATCTCCTCTGCAGGACATGCAGCAAAATGCAGTCTGTCTCATTGCATAGAGCATCGTCATTATGTACTCCAATGCACTTCATACAGCAAGAGAATGCCATCTAAGATTATTTATTATTCATACACTGGAGGCACCCCAAGGGTCTGCTCCAGGGCAGGTCCCCATCATGCTAGGCATCATGCTGTGTTTTGAGAATCCATTGCCGGAGAGTTTGCAGTAAGGGGGAACACACAAACGGTGAAGTGAGTGGGAGAGAGAAGACAAGGTGAAGGAGGCAGGAAGGTGCATCCCTACAGACTAGTTACGTCACATGCATCGCTAATTAGCAGAGTTAAAAAAGAAAAGATTACAAATACACATCAGTAATCCCTACTAGCTACCAGCCATTACCAGTTGGCAATCTGCAATGGGCATCAGTGTAGCAGTATGTATGGAGAAGAGACGTGACAGGCCGGGGGATGGCCTTATGGGCTAAATCAAGGGGAAGGCGACATTCCGCAATTAGGGGCACCATGAAAAACAAGCACCAAGAGTTTTGTCTACATGCAAATACTGTTCTGCTTTAACTATACCATTATAGTCTCAGACAGGTAGCTTTATTAAGGCTGTAGCGTAACAAATAACGAACAGTCCTGCAGCACCTTAAAGACTAACATATTTATTAGCTCACGAGCTTTTGTGGGTAAGACGCACTTCCTCAGATTACTGGAGTAGACAATTAGAATCCAGGGTTTATAGTTGTGGGGGTGGGGGAGGGAAGAGAGGAGGGAAAAATGGGTTATCTGTCACTAGTAGGACCATTAGATGAAGCACATTAAGTTGAGTAGGATATGTGCCATTTCTGCATATATCGAAGGTGGGGAACTCGCTCTTGTAATGCATCAGATAATTCAGATACCTGTTAAGGCCTCATTTCAATGTGTTAAATTTGTGAATGAATTCCGATTCAGATAACTCCCTCTGTAATCTTGTGGTAAAATCATTCTGTAGAAGAATGGCTACTTTTAAATCCATTATCGAATGTCCAGGGAACTATTAACCCAGGAACCTGTCCTGCAACAAACTCTGTTGCTTATTCTGTCCACATACCTACAGTAGAGACACCATCACAGGACCTAACCACATCAGCCTGTGGCTCACACATCTGCACATCCACTGATGTGATATACGCCATCATATGCCAGCAATGCCCCTCTGCCATATACGTTGGACAAACTGGACAGTCTCCACACCAGAGGTTGAATGGACGTAGATCTGACAATAGGAATTGGATTGTGCATAAACCTACAGGAGAACACCTTAACCCCCTCACCTTTGGTATTTGCAGGAACGGCACATGTCCTACTTAACTTAATTTGCTTCCTCTACTGGTCCTATTAGTGATAGTTAACTCCCCTTTTTCTCTTCTTCCTTCCCTTCCCCTTCCCACTATTAACCCTGGATTCTAATGGTCTTCTCCAGTATCTGAAGGAGTGGGTTTTAGGCAAAAAATTCGTTAGTCTTTAAGGTGCTACAGGACTGCTTGTTATTTGTATGCATGTATAGTTAAAATGTGACAACCCTCCTACAGTAGATGCAGTTAAATGTGCTTACACTGGTACAGTTTGTTTCCCTATGGACAATGGAATAAGTTATACTGGTATAAGGCACCATTAGACGCTCACAACTACATTCATGCTAAGAGACAAGGTATAACTATGTAATTGCACACCCCTAGACAACATAGTTATACCAGTTCATTCACTGTTTCTGTACCAGGTCTAAGCTCCTTGTGGGAGAAGTAGAGAACCAAGTGTGGGTGGGCAGGTTTCGTTGGATTTTATCCATCTCCTTTTTTAAGAAATCAGCAAGAGAGCGCCCAGAGTGGGGTGAGACTTAAATGAAAGAAGGAGGGGAGAAAAACTGAGAGGTGAGGGCGAAACAGATAAATTCAATAATATTACATTAAATTTCTGTGGATTCTCCTGGCGGGCAGGGGCTGGTGTATGATAAAGAACATTTTCACAAGCTCTGCCACTTGTGTAACTCAAACTAAAATGTGCTCCAGGACTCCACTAAAACAGGCAACACATTCCTGCTGGAATTATTCTAGGCACTGATTTCATTTGGCCCATCCTCTGCTTATTATGTGAGGCAAAAAAACTATTCCAAAGAACTCTTGGCTCCACCACCTCCTCTGCTGGATACTCCAATCTATAAGAAAAATTAGACACTTTCTGGCTCCAGACTGCAAACTCCCCACTGTTTCCCCTAATCACGCGAAGGTCTAATGGGTACAATTTTGGACGGAATATCTAAATGCGAAAGCAATTCACGGCCTTTAGTCTGTCATTGTATCTTGATTTTTTGGTCGTAGTTATAATTTTTGTATCCCATTACTCACTAGAGGAGTAGAAATTTCCATTGGGACCTGGAAGAAAGAGCTAAGCTTTAAGGCCCAGATGCACAAAGGTAGAAATCAGTGGAAGTTAGGAGCATAGCTATCGTTGTGGAGCTAGGCCTAAATGATAGAAATAGAATGGGTCAGCACTTTTCATGTGAACCACTTGAATTCAAGTGTGAGGAAAAGTGAGATACATTCATTATCTCAGAGATGGAACCACTGTCTTTGCAGTTCACAAAGACAGACATTGAAATTCCAATAAGAAAGTAAAGGTCTTGAAGCCTTTCAGAGAAACAAATATTTTCCCCAGCACTATGGAGATTTCTTCCAGAATGAGACAATTTGAAATTATACCCATAAGGGGAAGCCTGACTGAGAGTATCTGCCTTGGTTGGAGCTTTCCAGATGAAAGAGGATTTGGGGAACTGATGGTTAACAAAGGAAAAATCAAGGACAGATCCCAGATTCCCTTGCAAATTTTTATGCAAGATCTGGAAGGAACAGGATCCCTTTTTATTTTTGTCTGATAGCTTTCCAACATTTAACTTTGGACATGTGACTTCTTAGCATTTCCTGTCAGGACTGGCTCATGTGACACGAATCAATGAAGAAGAGAATAGCTACCTGTGAGGGGCAGAAATGTAACAGCAGAAAGGAAGAGAGTTGTAAGAAGGACCTGCTGGCTAACTAGTTTCCTTTCCATCATCTTCCAGGATCATGGGGCAGTTGTCCTATCTACCTTAGGACAGGGAAGATTCTTCAGATGAAGGTGTGTGTGTGGCCTTCCCTCATCAATCTAGTAGTAGTTGGACTGGGCAAGCCCAGTTCTTTGTCCTTGAAACTCTCAAGAACAAAAAACACCTCAAAGGTCACTAGATTCAGGGGAAATCTCTCTCAGGTCTAACCAGGCCTTACTCTGATTTACATTTCCCATGATCCTCATATTTTCCATGGCATCTCTGTATGTAAAATATACAAACACAATAAAAATCTGCAAGCAAATTCATCTACCCTTCTGCACGGATATCTCACAGATCTATATGTCTACTGCAGGTCGGCCTCCTGTCCAAACTAAAATCTTGGCCTCTTTCTCTCTACAGTAGATCCCTGACTTACACATTGGCGGTATTGGGCTACGTCTCCACGTGAAGCCTACATCGAAGTAGCTTATTTCGATGTAGCGACATCGATGAATTTCGATGAATAACGTCTACATGTCCTCCAGGGCTGGCAACGTCGACGTTCAACATCGACATTGCGCAGCACCACATCGAAATAGGCGCTGCGAGGGAACGTCTACATGCCAAAGTAGCACACATCGAAATAAGGGTGCCAGGAATAGCTGCAGACAGGGTCACAGGGCGGACTCAACAGCAAGCCGCTCACTTAAAGGGCCCCTCCCAGACACAGTTGCACTAAACAACACAAGGTCCACAGAGCCGACAACTGGTGGCAGACCCGGTGCATGCAGCATGGATCCCCAGCTGCCGCAGCAGCAGCCAGAAGCCCTGGGCTAAGGGCTGCTGCCCACGGTGACCATAGAGCCCTGCAGGGGCTGGAGAGAGAGCGTCTCTCAACCCCTCAGCTGATGGCCGCCATGGCGGACCCCGCTATTTCGATGTTGCGGGATGCGGATCGGCTACACGTGCCCTACTTCGACGTTCAACTTCGAAGTAGGGCGCTATTCCCATCCCCTCATGGGGTTAGCGGCTTCGACGTCTCGCCGCCTAACGTCGATGTTAACATCGAAATAGTACCCAACACGTGTAGCCGTGACGGGCGCAATTTCGAAGTTAGTGCCGCTACTTCGAAGTAGCGTGCACGTGTAGACACGGCTTTGCTGAGCAACCATGCTTAAGTTAAACTTCGTCTAAGTCAGGAGCAAGTGGAGGAGGGGCTCTGCCACCTTCAGGTCCCCATGTCCTGGCTGTGCCTGGCTCTCTGCTGCTGTGAGCAGTGGGGAGCCCAGAGTCAGGTGCAGCAGTGCTGGTCAGTTACCTGCCACTCACGGGAGCCAGGAAACTGACTGGCACAGCTGCCATCCGGTTCCTGGCTCCCCACCACTCACAATTTTGACTCATGTTATTGCAAGAAACACATAAATCAAAATCATGTAAGTCGGGGGTCTAGTGTACCTCCTTTCTCACTCACTAGCCGTGTCTACACGTGCACGCTACTTGGAAGTAGCGGCACTAACTTCGAAATAGCGCCCGTCACGGCTACACGCGCCGGGTGCTATTTCGAAGTTAACTTCGACGTTAGGTGGCGAGACGTCGAAGTCGCTAACCGCATGAGGGGATAGGAATAGCGCCCTACTTCGACGTTCAACGTCGAAGTAGGGACCGTGTAGTCGTTGCGCGTCCCGCAACGTCGAAATTGCTGGGTCATCCATGGCGGCTATCAGCTGAGGGGTTGAGAGACGCTCTCTCCAGCCCCTCAGCTCAATGGTGGCCGCATGGAGTGGCCCCTTAAAGGTCCCCTCCCCCTCCCTTCCTGTGCAGGAAGCTGAGGGAACGTGCAGGCGGCAGCCCAGACACGCGGCCAGCCTGCACGTCCCTCAGCCAGCACAGCCACCCACCCAGCTGCAATGGCTGCCCGGCAGCCCCCCCAGCACCCCCAGGGGACCCCCCACAAGGGGAGCCAGGGCAGCCAGCCCAGCCAGGCGGGCAGCCAGGCTGGCAAGCGGCAGCGGGGCCCCTCCTGGACGGAGGCCGAGCTGCGGGACCTGCTGGGGCTCTGGAGCAAGGAGGAGGTGCTCCAGGTAATGGGGAGCAAGAGGCGGAACGCAGATGCGTTCGCTCGGCTGGCCGATGGCCTGGCTGCCCGGGGCCACCCTGCCCGCACTCCTGATCACGTCAGGAGTAAGGTGAAGGAGCTGCGGCAGGGTTACTCCCGGGCCCGGGATACGGCCAGCCAATCTGGGGCCGCCCCCATCACTTGCCCCTTTTACAGGGAGCTCAGGGACATCCTGGGCCCCTGGCACACCTCCTCCCCTCCGGCCACCCTTGATACTTCAGCCGACGAGCCCCAGCAGGCCCTGCAGCCAAAGTCCGCCCCGGAGGTAAGCCCCGCACCCCGGGGTCCCCCCCCCAGAGCCCACCCCCGGGACATCGCGGCAGGAGGAGGAGGAGGAGGAGGAGGAGGGGGGCTCCTCCTCTGCAGAATCCGGGCTGCAGATCCTCCTCCTGCCATCCCGGAGCAGCAGCCGGGCGTCCGCCCCCCCGGGGATCTCCGGACCGTGGGAGTGGACCGACAGGTATGTACCCCCCTCTGGTGTACACCCCGGGGTTGAGGGGCGGGGGTAATAGATATGTGTCCAGGGCCCCCCACATGCTCACATGGCCATGGCCCCAAGGACAGCAGGGCCATGGCCCTCACAGCAGTGCATCAGCCCCTGCCCCCCACCACCCCGCACGACAGTGCCATGCCCCATCCCCGGGGCAGGGGGGAGTGGAACCTCGAGGGGCCCCCGGGAGGAGGGGGTGGGACACCCCGCAGCAGCAGCAGCAGCAACAGCAGCAGCAGCAGCATGTGATGGAGTGGGGGGAGTGCAAAAGGGAGACTCAGGCTACATATGAGCAGCAAGAGCCGAATAGCTCCCAGGGGCAAAGGATGATCCTGGGGCTACAGCTGGCAGGTGACACCTCTGCCCTGAACAAAGAGGAGGGAGGAGCCGAGCTGGCTTTGAATTGGGGGGGGAGGGCGGGGGCCACAGGTAGAGGCTAGGGGAAGGGAGAGCTGGAAGGCAGCCAGCCTGAGGAGGGGGAAAGCTGCATCCCAGAGGGGCACCCCTTGGGGTCTTCTCCCCAGGACGGGTTGGAAGGACTGTCTCTTCCGACAGCTGGTGCTGTCACTCCTGGGAGAAACTGGGCATCTGTGGCCTAAGAAACCTCTCCTGCTGTCAGACCCTGCGGAGTGAAGTGAGAGTCGCTCCCACCAGGGGACAGGGTGCAGTGCAGGGGGACCCCTGAACCCCATCCATCACAGCAGCATCTCCTGGGGACGGGGATGGGGAACCTGCAGCACAGGGCTGGGGGGACAAAGGCCATGGCTCGGGGCCCACACTAACGCCTGTCTCCATTCTTCTTCCCCCCCTCCTCTCCCGTGTCCCGCACCTGCACCATCAGAAGGACCAGAAGAGAGAGCCGGTGAGGCATCAGTGGTCCCGGCTCTCCGGGACCATCGCTCCAGGCCAGCCCCTCGGCCGAGGACTGACAGGCCTCACGGCGGGCTAGACGGCGGACCCCGCGCCACCACCAGCCGACGGCGACAGACCCCCAGCTGCTGGCCATCCAGCTGCAGGAGCGGGCACTGGCCTGGCGCCAAGAGGCATGGGGGGCCTACATGGAGACTTTCAACCGCCTGGTGGACTACCTGGCCCCCCATGCCGTGCCGGCCGCCGCAGCGCCCGCTGTGCCTGCTCCACCAGCCGCACCACCAGCTGCTCCGCCCATCGCCGTCCCGTCAGTCGTCGCCCCCGCTACCCACCGCCGAGGGCCGGAGCGCCGAGGGACCCCTGGAGCCAGCTGAGACTCGCCGGGCATATCTTCCGGTCTGGCCCGCCCCCAGCCAGCCCCGGACAGGGCTGCGGCCGCGGCAGGGCTCCCAGCCGCCCACGCCCAGTGCCAGACTTTAGGGGCGAGGGGCCCGGGACGTGGCGCCCCCCTTGTATATAGTTTCAACTTATTATTTTGTGCCCCCCATTTGCCCCGTCCGCCCCATGTAAATAGTTCTCCCCTTTATCCTCCCTGGTTTTCTTTTTATTAATGAGGACACTTTTTTATTACTATTGCTTTATTTGTACATATTACTTTGGTTCCACATGTTGTATATAGTTTGTTCTTGTTTTATATATTTATAGTTTAAAAAAAAAGTTCTCAAAGAAAAAGAAGTTTAAGTTCAGCCACAAGTGCGTGCTGTCATTTGTCCAGGAAAAGTGGGAGGGGGGTGCGGTTGGGTGCTCCATGGTGTGGGCGTTGGGGCAGGAGTGTGGTGGAGGAAGGGGCGGGCAGTGGGGGGCCTGGCAGAGTTCACCCCGCGGCCTCATCATCGAAGTGGGCTCTCAGGGCCTCCTGGACCCAGGTCCCTTCGGGGTCCACCTGCCGACTGGGGGCAGCGGGTGGCTGCACATCGGCCCTGCCGGCCTCCACAGCCCAGCCCTGGAAAAAGGCCTCCCCCTTGCTCTCCACCAAATTGTGCAGGGCGCAGCAGGCACCCACAATCGGGGATGTTGTTGGGGCCCGCATCCAGGCGGGTCAGGAGACATCTCCAGCGTCCTTTCAGGCGGCCAAATGAGCGCTCCACCACCTGGCGCACATGGTTCAGGTGCTCATTGAAGCGCTCCTGGCTAGTGGAGAGATGGCCCGTGTACGGGTGCATGAGCCAGGGCCGGAGGGGGTATGCCGCATCTGCGATGACGCAGAGGGGCATGGTGGTGTCCCCCAGAGGGATCTCCCGCTGGGGGATGTAGGTCCCCGCCTCCAGCTGGCGGCACAGGCCCGAGTTCCGGAAAACCCGGGCGTCGTGGGTGCTGCCAGGCCAGCCCACATAAATGTCCTGGAAACGTCCCCGGCTGTCCACCAAGGCCTGGAGGACCACAGAATGGTAGCCCTTGCGATTCAGGTATCGTCCTCCACTGTGAGGTGGGGCGCGGATGGGGATGTGAGTCCCATCCAGAGCCCCGAAGCAGTTGGGGAAGCCCAGGGTGGCAAAGGCCGCGATGGTGGCATCTGGGTCCCCCAGCCTCACGAGCCTGTGCAGGAGCATGGCGTTGATGGCACGCACAACCTGCAGAGAAAGCACATGGGACAGCACCAATGAGGGGTGAGCAGCGTGTGCGTGGCCCTGCCCTGCCCTGCCCTGGCCTCCCCCGCCCTCCTCTGCCCTGCCCTCCCCTCCCCCGCCCTGCCCTCCCCTCTCCTCCCCTCCCCTCCTCTGCCCGGGCCCCCTTCCCCTGCCCTGCCCTCCCCCCGTGGGTTCTCGTACCTCCATGAGGAGAAGCCCCAACGGTGGCCTTGCCGACACCAAACTGCTGTCCCACGGATCGGTAGCTGTCGGGAGTGGCCAGCTTCCAGACAGCGATGCCGACCCGTTTCTCCACTGTGAGGGCACGCCGCATGGCGGTGTCCTGGTGCCTGAGTGTGGGGGTGAGCCACTGGCACAGCTCCATAAATGTCTGCCGGCTCATTCTGAAGTTCCTGAGCCAGCGGTCGTCATCCCACTCCCCAAGCACCAGCCGCTCCCACCAGTCGGTGCTGGTGGGGTAGCTCCACAGCCGCCGGCGTGTGAGGCGGGGGTGGGGGGCGGGGTGCTGCAGGGTTGGGGATTGAGCCCTGCTGCCCTGGGGGCAGCTCCTCCTCCGGTGTAGCAAGGAGGTGCTCAGCTGCCTCCCGCATAGCATGGATCAGGGCAAGCCCTGCTCCTGCCGGGAGGGATGGGTGGACCTCTGGCTGCTGCTGCTGCTGCTGCTGCTGGGGGTCCATGACTGCGTCGCCCGGGGTCTGTATGCCTATGGCTCCTCAGACCGCATGCTGTGCAGGCTGAGTGTGTCTGGGAGGGGACCTTTAAGGGAGCGGCTAGCTGTTGCCCCGGAAGCGCTAGTCCGCCCTGTGACCCTGTCTGCAGCTCTGCCTGGCATCCCTATTTCGATGTGTGCTACTTTGGCGTGTAGACGTTCCCTCGCTGTGCCTATTTCGATGTGGTGCTGCGCAATGTCGAAGTTGAACATCGACGTTGCCAGCCCTGGAGGATGTGTAGAAGTTATTTATCGAAATAGCCTATTTCGATGTCGCTACATCAAAATAAGCTATTTCGATGTAGGCTTCACGTGTAGACATAGCCACTGTGTACAATGCCACCATTCCATCAGTCACCCAGGCCTGTAACCTGGGCACTGTCTTCAGTTCAGACCTCTTTCTGGGTCCCTGCATCCAGGCTAAGCCAATATCTTGCAGATGCTTTCTGCATAACCACTCCAAGATATGGCTTTTCCTGTCCATCCCCACAGCTAAGACTCTTGACCTTACCATTCTGCCTCTCCAGTGTTTGACACCCTTTTCTCTGGACTTCACGTGGCTTTGTTGCTCTACTCTTATCCATTCAGAGTTCTTTGCAGCCCCCCCATTTGTGCCCCTTTCTCTCTCACATCAATCAGAAACCTCATGTGTCCCCTTTCAAAGCCCTTCTTAACCTATCCCCACCGAACTGTTGTCTCTCGTTGGCTCTGAGATGTCAACTCCCACAGCCAGTAGGACCACCATGCCAGCTTCCACTGCTCAATTGTTAAATTTTCAATGCAGCACCATTGTGTCTTCTCCCAGGCTTCTGCTCATGCTTGAGACATGCTTCCCATAAGTATCCAGACAGCTGCCTCATTTTCCACCTTCATAAACCCTTCTTAGAAATAGAGCTGTCCAGAAGAAAATCCAACATAACCATTTTTTACTGAAATTTGTCAATTTGTCAAAACTGAACTATTCCACAGAGATGGTTTAAGTTGAGTGACGTTTCTCCAAAACCCAGGCATGGTTCCAATGGAATACTACGTACCCCACCGATTTCCTGCCATCTTGCCTGGGCATCTCCTGGGCAGCCTAGGCTCCTGGTCTGAATGGGGTTTTATCTCTTTTCGTGGAGAATTTAAAAATTGTTGTTTTTCATTCTAAGTCAGAATGAAACCAGGTTATGAAATAATGAAACCCTTTTCAAACTGGAATGCCTTTCCCTGCCCTGCCCTGCTTGTCTTAAAGCTCTCCTTTGCCACATTGCCTACAACATCTTGACAATGGTTAGGCTGCTGGTATATTGAGCCCACAGCCTGACTGACAATATTGTCTCACTGTTTCCCCCATCTGTCTGTGTCCACCTCTTGTTTCTTGTCTTAGATTGTAAGCTGTTTGGGCCAGGATTTTCTTTTTGTTTTGTGATTTTATGCAACACCTTGCATAATGGGTTTCTGGTCCATGACTAGGGTTCCTAGTCATGGACTAGGCAATAAAGCATAAATAGTCGTGGACTTCGTCAATACAAATATAATAATATACTGTAAACCAAATCCTGCAGTCCTGTCTTGGGATTTACTCAGTTCTTACTCAGACAAAACTCACATTAATTCCCAATAGCAATCAAGTAAAGTCTAAATTAAGACATCAAGATTAGCCCCGAGACAAATAACATCTAATAGAGGAAACTACAGTCGGCTTGTCTTCCTGCTGACTGGTCCGTCCAGAAATGGCTTGTAACCAAAGCCAACATATGGGCAGTAGCTGCAAAGGCCATCTATGTGTGGCGATCCAAGTGACAGAGATCACAGCACCTTCCCTGCAACACTAAACTCATTGAGCTATCATAAGGTGGAAGGCAGAACAGAAGCAGCCCTGATGTATCCCACAGCAGCAGCAGGTCTACATGAACAACTGATGTTAGTCTTTTACATTCCCATGACCCTGAAACGAGCACTATAGAAACTGAAAGTAGTCTTCAAGCAATAAAGTGCAAATGTAAAGATAAATAGCCCTCTCAAACTTAACATGGGCTGTCTCTGCAAATACTGCACTATGTACCACGTACCCATAGCCTGCGGAAATGTATATTTCCATACAAGCACTTTTTATGATGAAGGTGACACAAACATTCGCTTAGCTTTATTGTCCTGACTCATGGACAATCTTCTCATGTACAGGGTAACCGTCTGCAACTTGCTGCAGGCCAGTCTGCACTTATTGGTCCATCGTAAAGGCACGTTGTAAGTTCAGAGGTTACTGGAGCTTAATGCTGTAAGGAGTCTAGTCCTTACCACCAACAAAATCTTTGAACTTTCCTGGCAGCAGGACATCATACTCTCTTTACATCCTTTGCGGGGAGTGAGAGGTATTTACTGTCCCAATTATGAAAGGCTCAGTAACTTTCCAATCCCGAATCACTGTTCTCTCAATTTTTTTGCAGTAGGCGCTGCAAAATTCAGTATGCACGGACTTCCTGGGGAGATGCGATACCCTTTCTGGGAGTGCGAGACATGCCAGATTTTTTTAGAAGGTAAATCATCAAAAACACAAAATAAACATAGGCACATTAAGTACAACTACTTTGTTTCATCAAACCTGTGTATGAATTCATTTAACCTCTAAGGGGCTACGTCTACACGTGAAGCCTACTTCGAAGTAGCCTATTTCGATTTCGATGAATAACGTCTACACGTCCTCCAGGGCTGGCAACGTCGATGTTCAACATCGACGTTGTGCAGCACCACATCGAAATAGGTGCAGCGAGGGAACGTCTACACGCCACAGTAGCACACATCGAAATAAGGGTGCCAGGCACAGCTGCAGACAGGGTCACAGGGCGGACTCAACAGCAAGCCGCTCCCTTAAAGGGCCCCTCCCAGACACACTTGCACTAAACAGCACAAGACACACAGAGCCGACAACGAGTTGCAGACCCTGTGCATGCAGCATGAATCCCCCGCTGCAGCAGCAGCAGCCAGAAGCCCTGGGCTAAGGGCTGCTGCACACGGTGACCATAGAGCCCCTCAGGGGCTGGAGAGACAGCGTCTCTCAACCCCCCAGCTGATGGCCGCCATGGAGGACCCCACAATTTCGATGTTGCGGGATGCGCAACGACTACACGGTCCCTACTTCGACGTTGAACATCGAAGTAGGGCGCTATTCCCATCCCCTCATGGGGTTAGCGGCTTCGATGTCTCGCCGCCTAACGTCGATGTTAACATCGAAATAGCGCCCAACACGTGTAGCCGTGACGGGCGCTATTTCGAAGTTAGTGCCGCTACTTCGAAGTAGCGTGCACGTGTAGACACGGCTAGTGTTAGCTCATAGGTCACAGTTTACTTCTGCAGTGAAACTCCACATCTCTGGGTGGTACTGTGTATTTTTGTATGCCTACTGTACTATTATTTGTGGTGAGTAATAACACAAAACTATTTAACACATATTTAATATGCATTTAAAAGTGTATAGGCCCCCATCTCCATTTCTGATTTTCAATAAGGGGAGCGAGAGCATATTTGATTTTTGATAACAGGTGCAAGAACATATTTTGAGAACCAAAGAGGTGCAGGCTGCAGTAAAGGTTAAGAACCACTGCTCTAAAGGAAGAACAGAATCATTTGGAAGTGAAATAATTGTGTTTCAGAAAAACTGATACACTAATAATAGGTCATGTACTGGGGCATCATAGGGATTTTTCACCTTTCCTTGTAATATCAACCTATTTGATACCAACACACACAGCAGCACCAAAAAGGAAGATTCTCCAAAAGTGTCTTGCATGCACTTTTCAATCTTGGTTGGATGCTCTCAAATGGGGATCCCTATGATGAGAACAGAGGTGTGGGTAGTCTCACCTTTCCTATTAGTTTTGCATCTGTACTAAACACCAAGCATCAAGGTCAGTAACAGAACCTCTATAGGATTCAAACCCGCAAGGCCCTGCAGTCAGACCATCATCTCATTGCCAAAAAGGATGACCAACTGCTGCTGGATCTTTGGTCATTTGTATGGAAAGATATTTGGTTTCCATTGCCAGGAGAATACACGACACGGATCTTTGCTAACTCCATAACGTACCAAAGTCGGAAAGAAAATAATTAAAAAAAATTCTATTCATATTCCCTTTGCTGCCTTCTCAGAAAGAAGGGAAGTTTGAGGCTGAGCAATTGTTGCATAGCCCCTTAATTTCAAACTGTGTTTTCTTTGCCAGTCTTCCTATGGGCAGGCATGCAGCATGCCCTCCAAATAATGCCATGCAACTGCCCCTTCATTGGCTCCTACAAGCTGTGGCATATCAAGATCTTCCCACTTAATGGATCTCAGGTCCCTCCTGGATCCTGGGGATTGCAGTGATGGAGACTGGGGTACTATATTATGAGGTGCCGAATTGGAGGGGTTGGGACAGAGTAATGTTTTTGGGGGGGGGGGCTGGGGGAAACTGGGTAACATCTGCTGTAATTGGTTTCTTCTTCTTCTTCAATACATTTCAGCAATCCTGCTTGATTATCTGAGGCATCTTGGTGTTTGAATGGGCTCCCATTCCATCCTTCAATTTTATTTCCAGGGCTGAGCAGTGACATTCTACAGAAGCCAGATGATGAAGGCTAAAGGGAAACAGCATCCACCTTTAAAACAACTGTGTCCAAATGAGAGGGAAACTGCAACTAACTCACAAAGGTGGCACTCTCTCCCTTCCTTACTGCTTATCTCCAGGTCACTGTGGAACTAGAATTCCCCCTTTGGCTCGGTGAGAGCTAACAAATAATGATGATTCACCAACTTGGATCACATTCTGCAGCTGAAGACACTCTCCTGAAGTAATCAGAAAATAGTTATGAAAACAGGACAAAGATGTTTGAAGAGCCTGTTTCAGCTAAACAATTTTCCATAAGCTGGAAGAATGTGATAAACATTTTCCAATGGACGAAATCATAAACAGAGAGACCCATTGTCTTCCATCGTCACTGATACAGGCCTAGTGTGAATGATGACTAATGCTCACCCACTAAAACCCAAATATGCTGTCCAAAGAAGGGGGAAGGGAAAGAGTTCAGTTTTCTGGCCCATGTGTTTGACTTCATTTTAATACCATTGTATCTCAAATGTTTGGTCCTAATTGTCTCCTGAAACTTCAATACCTGCATTCATGCTGCCGGGCTCCAGGGACTCCAGAGCACCAAACTGTCCCCATTGAAAGGAAATGAAAAATCGGCTGATGCTATCCAGACCCCTTCAGAACTCCAACCATTTAAGTGCTGTATCCTGCAGAGTGATTAATGATTTTTTACATCTAAGAAAGAAAGAAATCCTTTACTGTTCTCCGCTCTTGATCCAGCATACAGCAAAGACATGGTTTGTAAGGATATATGCCTTTGTTCATTTCTTCTTTTTTTTTTTGTCTTTCTGGACAGCCTCTTCAATATGTTTGGTGGGAGTCGTGGCATCACAATTTTGGCAGAAAGTCTGGTTTTCTCTTGGCTAACGTTCAGGTTTTTGTGGTTATTTTTAAGCTGCAACCTGAACCTGTTCACCACCCCTTTATTAACATGTGTTTTATGACACAGGTGTAATAATTAATCCAAATGGTTACCAGATGTGGCTGTCTATCTCTGGGCATGTCAGCTCCGACACACCACCCTTTAATCAGCCAGTGCCCAGGCAATGCCAAAGAAAATGAAAGAAAATAAATTCCATTGAAATATTTATGGGGGCCACCTGGATAGAAAAATACCTTGTCCCTTGCTTTTCCTCTGTTCCAGATGGCTACAAGAGACTCACCAAATACAGGAGGTCAAATCAATCTTGCAGAGCATTCAAAATGAAAGCTGTGCCTAGCGCCTTAATTTAGTCAAGGAAATGACGTTTTGCATATATGCTCTAATGGACCCTGCCCACCTCACCTTATTTGTAAGTGATTCCCCTTCCCTTTGCCAGCACCACTACTGGCTGGATCTCTTATTTCTGTATTTCAGGTTAGCAGCTTCTGCCACTGTCCCCAGCAAGCCCAAGTGGAGCGTCTTCTTTGTGTTATCAGCTGCTTTTTGTGTGTTGCATTGGAAACTAACACTGGAAATGCCAGAATTCTACATACTTGCCACTTCCACTTTCCCTTTTCCAGTTATTTTCAACCTTCTTGTGGGTATTTTCAGCAGATGTTCTTTGGTGAGATGTTTTGACTGTAAATGTCGGGTTAGTGTGCTCATTCTAGACCACTGCCAGAGGAATCCAATCCCTGATATCTTTGGCATCCATGCAACTTTTAAGTCAGAAAGGAACAAACCCTTGTTTTCTATGACAAGTATTGTGACTGGGTGCTCACTGAGAAACAGAAATGAATGAGTGGGGAAATACAAAGGAATAAAGAAGTTCAGAAGAACAGATGGTATGAGAGTGCGAAAGGGTGCACCAAATTAAACCCCATGCAAACCCATTGAAATCAGTGCAGATAAGAAGAAACTATTGGAACTATTTATAGAGAGGTAGCTGTGTTAGTCTGTACTCCAACAAAACAAAGCAGCAGAAATGTAGCACTTTAGAGACTAACAAAATGATTTATTCACTGATGAGCTTTCGTGGGACAGACCCACTTCTTCAGATCAATTGCATTTCCAGTACAGACTGACATTTATAAGTACAGAGGACCAAAACCAAAAGCAAACAAACAAACAAAAAAAACCCCCCAACATACAAAAAACAAACAAAAAAACCCCAACCTCCCCAACAATTGCAATAAAAACTGACAAATCAAATAGGATTGAAGGAAAGAGGTGAGGGGGTGGGGGATGTTAATTGTCCCTGTCTGAGATAATTATGAGCATCAAAGGAAGGGAAGCAGTCCTTGTAATGCGTGAGGTATTTGTTGTCTCTGTTCATACCATGTGTTAATGTGTCAAATTTGCATATGATCTAATCTCTCTCTCTAATCTGTTATTAAGTTCTTTATGTTCCAGGACACGAATTCTCAGGTCTTTAACAGAATGGCTCACTCCATTGAAGTGTTCACTGACTGGTTTATGTGTATTGAGTTTTTTGATGTCTGCTCTGTGTCCACTTATTCTTTGGAGACGGTTTTACCCAGTCTGTCCAATGTACATAGCATCAGAGCATTGTTGGCACATAATACCATATATAATGTTGCTGGAAGTGCATGAGAATGTGCCTTTGATATTGTAACTAACATGCTTACGTCCAGTGATGGTATCCCCAGGGTAAATATGTGGACAAAGTTGGCAGCAGGGTTTGTTGTAAGGAAGAGTTCTAGGATTAGTATTACTGTGGTGTAGCCTGTGACTGCTGGTGAGAATCTTTCTCATGTGAATAGTAACAAAGAGGAAGCCATGCTAGTCTATAAACAAAAAGCAGTCAAGTAGCACTTTAAAGTGCTACTTGACTGCTTTTTGTTTTGATAGTGTATAGACTAGCACGGCTTCCTCTTTGTTACTATTCAACATGCAAGGCACTACATTTAGCCGTTTGGAATGGAGATCCATCACCTACATGAAAAAAACTCGCCCAGATCCAGACAGACATCATCTTTCTCTCCAAATGCAAGAAAATGGACATTGTACCCAAGGGACTGACAGTGAAATTTTGCTAGTTTTTAAAGTGCTACTTGACTGCTTTTTGTTTTCTCATGTGAGGAGGTTGTCTATAGGAAAGGACAGGCCTGTCACCTAGAGCCTTCTGGAGTGTAGCATCCTGATTCAGAATAGGTAGTAGATTTAGTAGATTTTTAATGATGCATTGCAGGGGTTTGAGTTGAGGTCTATGGCTATGTCTACACGTGAAGCCTACATCGAAATAGCTTATTTCGATGTAGCAACATCGAAATAGGCTATTTCGATGAGTAACGTCTACACGTCCTCCAGAGCTGGCAAAGTCGATGTTCAACTTCGACGTTGAGCAGCACAACATCGAAATAGGCGCTGCGAGGGAACGTCTACACGCCAAAGTAGCACACATCGAAATAAGGGTGCCAGGCACAGCTGCAGACAGGGTCACAGGGCGGACTCAACAGCAAGCCGCTCCCTTAAAGGGCCCCTCCCAGACACAGTTGCACTAAACAACACAAGATCCACAGAGCCGACAACTGGTTGCAGACCCTGTGCCTGCAGCATGGATCCCCAGCTGCCGCAGCAGCAGCCAGAAGCCCTGGGCTAAGGGCTGCTGCCCATGGTGACCATAGAGCCCCGCAGGGGCTGGAGAGAGAGCGTCTCTCAACCCCTCAGCTGATGGCCGCCATGGCGGACCCCGCTATTTCGAAGTTGCGGGACGCGCAACGACTACACGGTCCCTACTTCGATGTTGAACGTCGAAGTAGGGCGCTATTCCTATCCCCTCATGCGGTTAGCGACTTCGACGTCTCGCCGCCTAACGTCGAAGTTAACTTCGAAATAGCGCCCAACACGTGTAGCCGTGACAGGCGCTATTTCGAAGTTAGTGCCGCTACTTCGAAGTAGCGTGCACGTGTAGACACGGCTTATAGGTGATGACAAGTGGCATTCTGTTGTTGATCTTCTTGGGCTTATGTTGAAATAACTGGTTTCTGGATATTCCTCTGGCCCTGTCAGTTTGTTTTTTTACTTCTCCTCGGCTGTGTCTAGACTAGCCCCAAACTTCGAAGGGGTCATGGTAATTAGGGAGTTGGGAGATTACTAATGAAGTGCTACTGTGCATGTGCTGCACTTCCTTAGTCAAAATCTCCCCAGAGGCAACTTCGAAGAGTGAAACTTTGTAGTGCTGGCTTGCGTGTATCCGTGGGTCAGCCATGGGTACTTTGAACTGCCCTCACTACATTGAAGTCCCTTTACTCCTTTGAGTAGAGATCAGGGGTAGGCGATAGTTTTGGTGGGGGTGGGAGCACACCAAGCATTTGGGAGGTGGTCAAGGGCTGCTCTCTCCCATGATATTCATGGAGGAGGTCCAGGGTCTGGGATGGAGATTGGGAGCAGAAGAGAACTTGGGGTCAGGGATTGAGGTACAGGAGGGGGTGTGGGATCTGTGAGGGAGTTTGGGTGAAGGAGGCGGTTTTGAGCAGGAGCAGAGGATTAACTTGCATGGTCCAGAAGGGGGTATAGGTGCAGGAGAGCATTCTGACCTGGAGGAGGGATGTTGGGAGGGGGTGCAGGGTCTGGGGGGGGGTTGTTACCTGAGGTAGGAATGCAGAAGGGAGTGCAGGGATTTGAGTTGTGACTGGTGGTAGGGGATTGGGGTGCAAGGTCTGGGAGGAGAGTTGTGACTTGCAGGAGGCATGTAGGAGGGGTGCAAGGTCTGGGTGCAGGAGTGGGGGTGCAGAGGGTGGGGTTATGTGGGGGGATGCAGCAAGGGGGCAGAGGGTGGGGGATGGGAGGGACTGGCATGCAAGAGGCAGGCTTTCACCTGGAGGTGCTTAGCTGGGTGGCTCCTGCCCAGCAGCCCATCAGGTTCCTTAGCCACGATCTATGCCTGCTATGCCCTCACACGCGCTCAGAGCAGCTGCAAGGGCCATCTGCCCTGCTCTGAACTGAATGTTGTGAGCCAGGGGCCAGGGGGAGGGGGAAGAGGAGAGCAGAGGGGTACTTCACCCGCTGCCTCACCTACGAACAGACAGCTGCTATTGGCCAGATGCCAGCCAGTGGGGGCTGCAAGATGTTGCTGGGGGCAGGGGCTGCATGAGTGACCTCCACCCATTCTCCCAGGCTCAGAGCATTCACAGACCCCCCACTGCCAGCTTTTCTGAGGGCTGAGCTGGGCTAGGGAAAGCAAGGAGTCAGCTGAGGCTTCTGTAAGCTGGACCCAGCGGCGTGGCAGACTGCATCCAGCCTGGGGGCCTTATTTTTCCCAGCCCTGGTATAGCTAGTAATGGTGTGGAAAACAACACTGAAGATACAATGCCATATCTCCCTTTGCTATGGTTACATAAAACAGCATAATCATCCCTAAGGGGTAAAAGTGTTCACATTTCAAGGTCTAAGCCAAGGTGGGGAACCCCAGCCCACAGCTTGCCTGGATCTAGCCCCTAAGGCTCAGGGCTCCCCTCCCCAGCATCTGGCCCACTGTGGGGTCGTGGGCGTGGAGTCCTGAGCCTCGTGGGCCAGAGTCAGGCAAGCCGAGGCCGGGTCTGGCCCATGGGCTCTGCCTAGTAGGAGAAGGAAGTGGCTCTGCATGCCACGGCTGCTGCTTCCCCTCCCGCAGCTGGGTGAACAGCAGTGCAGTGCTGCCTGGCTGCTTTCCCCCGCCACTCTGATTGCTGCACCAAGTAAGTGTCCCCCCATCACGCAGATTCCCACCCCAGCTGCTTACTGCACCCCCCCCCCAGATCAAACCCCGCACACGTAGCCTGTTCCTGCATCATCCCTCCAACCCACAACCCCCCACCTCAGCCTTTCCTTCCTTCCCATTCAGTCTCCACACCTGCCCCCCCGGAGGCTCCTTGTGCACATTGAACCCAGAACCCCCTATTTCTGGTCCCACCCCAGGCCCACCAGTAGAATTTATCTGGCCTGGGGGAAGCCTTCAACCTCCATCCCCTTCTCTACCCACTGCCTGTGGGGCTGGAGAGTGAGGGGCAGTGAGAGTGGGTGTTTTTTTGTTTTTTTGGTGTGGTTATTTATTTATTTATTTATTTTTGCTTCACATTTTAATGTGGCCCCTAACTGATTTTTCTGTGGGTCAGTGGCCTCCCAGCCCAAAAAATTTTCCCTCCCACGTGATCTAAGACAACCACTAGTAATGTGGGATTAGAAAAAAAGTTTCCCCTATGGACACGTTTGTGCATCTTTGCCTATTATGGGGCTTTTGCACCTTCTGCTAGTGAATCTGGTATGAGCCACGGTTAAGAGACAGCACACTGGGCTAGCTGGGTCATTGGACAGAAAGCAAGGAGTTATGCTGGTAAACCTCGAGTGTTTATGGATACCCATCACAAACGTCTTGCAAAATACACATGAATCAAAATTCATTTTTGAATTTGAACTAGTATTAGCTAAATTTGTTTTTTGCCACTCACCTAGCTCAGTCTAGCCTAGCCATCATATTAGCTGAGCAAAATAAACCCAAATGACTCCAGCACCAGCTCAATTATATCAGCGTAGAGCGACCACATTGCTCTAAGGCAAATACAGGACACTGGCCTCCAGGGATGGGGAAGCTACTGTTCCATGTCAGCGAAGGGGGCAGCTGCCCTACAGGGATGCACCAGGGATGGGGGCTCTGCAGCCTCCTGAGGAGCGGGAGTTGATCATGGGGGCTCCACAACCTCCCAACAGGGGGGCACTGGGGAGTGAAGAGGCCACCCTGGGGCAGAGCTTACTGGCAGTGGAGGCTGCCTCTGCGGGAAAACTCCCTGGCAGTGGGGGTGGCCATCTCGAGACACCAGGTGCCAGGGAACAGGATCCTCACAAAATACCAGACAGTTAGCCCATTTTCTTACAAAACATGGAATGCCTGTGAGACAGCTTAAAACAGGGACTGTTCCTGGAAAAACGGGACCGATGGTCACTTGCCGAAGCAGGCGCCTAAGGAGTAAGAAGGGTGGGCTATCCACTCACAAGATTCTCCATTTAATCCCACCTTAGTAATTACTGCACCCTTGAGGGCTACACCCAAATGAGTCTAAGCTTGGAGTACCCAGTCATCAGAAGCTGAAGTGATATGAGAGCAGCCTAGTCCTGAGTGGGTTCATGCAGAACGATGAACATATTCCTCACAGGGAAAGAAAAGTAAGGCAAGAAGGTTGGCAGCCATGTTATAGATATTGAAAAAAAGCACATGTGTAGCAGCTGTAGCTAAAAGCATTACAAGTGGAGCTGTTGGAATGAAAGGACAGTTAGGCATTCCTGGACATATTGAAGGGAACTGCGAGATGCCCGTCACTGTGGGAATTATTATCTGGGGAAGAGTGAGAGAAGAAAGGGAGTCATCATTACAGTAGGTTAGGTAGTGCACCTGGATGTGTATCTTCTCATGCCTCTCTGCATGTATACCTCCAGGAGCCCTTCCCTTGCATCTCCCCAGTCTCCTGGGTCACTTCTTGTATTCGCTGACCTGTACCTCTTTCCTGGTTGTCTCCTTGGCTCTTCTTTGATCCTTTTCTCTCTCCTTCTAACAGGGAATGGGGGTGACTGCTCTCACTGTCCATCTAATGACAGTAGGATGGAGGTGTGTTGCGTGGAAAGGCAGCTGCTCCTCCTGCTCCATTTTCATTGTCTCCATGTGGAAGCCGAGTGGCTGAGGCTCGGGAAGAAGAAGCGTAGCCACCCACATCTGCTCCTACCTGTGCTTTCTAGTGGAGGGTTGAGCCAACAATTTTTCAACTCAGCCATTCATAGATTCATAGATTTTGAGGCCACAGGGGATCTTTATGATCCTCTAGTCTGACTTCCTGCATAGTATCGACCCAGAATTTTGGCTAGGTCCATGAGAACTTCAGAGCAGAGTCCAAAATGTGGGATAGCTCCAGACAAAATAAATCAGCAGCACGTATGGCATTTTCAAAACCACAGGCTTCTATTACTTCTGTCCCTATCAGCAGTGCTTTGACACAGTGTCAGGTGCAGCTAATTACCAGAAGGTCACACATTCACATCCCCCCGTTATATTATACCTATTTTGTCTCCTGTTTAAGCACATGGCAAACATCTCAGGGAGCACAGGGAAGCTGAGAGTTGCCTTCTACACATGGAAGATCTCAAGCAGGAACTTGAACTATCTCCCTCCTTATGACCATGGATAGAGAGGCAGAAGCCCTGGATGCTAATGTGTCTGAGATACTCTGGGGCTTGCCATTCACTTGTGCAGTGTAGATAGAGAAAAGGAAGTCTGTGGGACTATCTCTGGTGGCTAATGTTTTTGACCCCTGCTGGGATATGAACAGGGCAGCCTCAGGGCATTAGGGTTGATGGACATGGTAGAATGGCATCTCCATGCTATCGTGAGATGGGGAGTGGGGGAGGCTGTTGTATCTGGACTGTACATGGAGGCTAGTGTTATTCCCCTCAAAGACCCTCCCCTCTTATTGAGGGGAGGCAGGCGGGTGCTAAAGGCCCCACCGCACAGCCAGATGGGAAGAGCCACTGGACCCAGGCTTCAGCTAAACATGAGGACAACTAAGAAATAACAGGGAAAGGAATGGAGGTGATTGGTTCAAAATTAGGGATCCCAGGGGGTATCTGAGCAGAGGAGACAGCTCCCACTGCTCATAAAGCTGCCTAGGGAGCCAGTGGTGGTCACCTGGAGGAACTTTGCCTAAACATGCGAGACAAGAGGAGGACTGGAAATAGGCCGAACAGTCACAGAGCATTTCCCTGTCTGCATTCTCCTGGTGTTGTAAATGTCCATTTTGGGTAGCACCAGGAGGAGGCTAATTAGGAAGTGTCATGACTTTGAGTCAATGGACAGCGTGTGACTATATGAAGAGCAATGGTGAAAAGTACAGCCAGAACTGAAACAGAAATTTCTGGGGAAGTCAGAATAGGGGCTGCAACCTGGTGCTCTAGATGAACGTGTGCCAGGGTCTTACTCAGACCATAAAGGGGCAGGCTTCAGGGATGCGGATGAACTATGCCAGATACAAACCTGTGCCCATAGCTCCATGAAGAAGCTGCCAACCAATATGCCCAGGGAGCCGTGGGATGAAGGTGGAATAGAGGCTGGCACGATGGTGTTCCTCACCCTCTATTAGTAGTAGGACATAGGCACCAATCTTCAGGTAACAGACATGCTCAGGATCGGAGGAGACAGGTGTCCTCAGTCTTCTAGAGCAAACCTGCAACGCTGGGTGCTTGAGGTCACATATTCATACATATGAAGACTAGAAAGGACCATTATGATTAACTAGTCCAGGAGTCAGCAACCCCTGTCATGGGTGCCAAGCGTGGCATGTAACCTGATTTGCATCATCCCCGCCCCTCCTTCCCCATGCCAATAGGAGCTTGCTCAAAGCCATGCCGCCTGAGGATTAACAAAAGACCATCTAATGCTACCAAACACCACCTATGTATTAAAGTTCTGCAGCTTAATTTATTTATTAATGAAGTTGTTGTAAGGAGGACCATTAGTGACTTTAAAAAGTATCACTTGCACTTATACTGTACGTAGAGGTCAAAAGGTAAAATTCTGGCAGCCTCCCCGCCTCAGTCCATCTACTGTCATCCAAATGGACAGAAATTTCAGTTATGTTCATATAAAAAAAAACCTTTCGGTACGTGTAAGAAAATAAGACTGTAGGATGTAAAAACTATTAGTTGGTATAGAAATGTGAATACAGATACATACAAACAGTAACAGATTTCAACACTTTTAATGAGATGGATGAACCCGAGACCCAGCAGCTGAATGTGTTGTGTCTCCCTTACAAAATGTCATGCCCCCACGAAGAAGCCCACCTCCCACTTTGCACACCCCTGGCTTTCATCCTCAGTGAGTGCATAAGCACCAATCTATAGAGCCACTCTTGCGTGCATGCTGTCTCTCCACAAATGACCTTTTAATTCATTACATGATAGTGTAACAGCTTCCACAAGAAAGAATGAGGGCGCCGCTCCACATCTCTTATCCACACAGTTAGTGCACACAGCTGAGTGGTGAGAGATCCTTGTTCAAATCCTCTCTCCTTCCCAAGAGGTGGGGCTTAAACTGGTGTTCTCACACTTCTGAGGTGAGAACTCCACTGCAGGGCTCAAATTTAGAAAGGAGGAAGGCCTCTTTCTCTTCTTGAAAGACTGACTGAGAGGGTTCCTGTTTGTGAATTGCTAGAAGAGGGAGGTCCTAGCTCTGGGGAGAGGGTGGAATAGCACACTCACGCCTCATCAGCACCACCAACTGGCTTGGGCAGATGGCACACTGGCTTCTGTGAACTCCAAGTCGAAGGCTCCTATCTCTCCCCATTCATTATCCACGGCGCATAGTCATGTAACCCAGGCTTTGTGAATCACAATGATTTTGTAGGCACCTAAAGGTAAAGGGCTGTGAGAATCACTGTCCCAGCACCTAACTCCTCTTGTGTATCCAGGCCAGGGTCACAAACGCCAGGAATCCCAGTCTTTACAATCTTTGAAGTCTGAAATCCAGCTGTCGTGGTCTGCCTGAAAGCAGCTAAGAGAAGTCTGTGTGGCGACAGCTGCATTGCTATCTGCTTTCTGCAGTGCTTTCTGGAGGGTGTGTGTTTTGGTGTAAGCTGAACATTATTGCTCATGTAAATCACTAAATCAGCCCCATATTTTACCTGGGACACTTAATTCATCTTACTCACAAAAGAACCCAATCGAAAATTAGACCAGAGCATACATATTAAAAAAGGGAGGAAGAGAGAGAGCTTTATGGGCTGTGATGAGATGACCTCATTCAACTTTTTTTTTAAAGAAGATATGAAACTCTTTCTAATTATTTGGGATTTGCTATGTTTCATTTTTAATTGAGGATCCAACTTGGAAACAGAAAGGAAAGCCCTGGGAGCGGGTGTGTAGAAGCCAATGGGAACAGACAGCACGTTTTTCTACAATTATCACATTTTAACTTGAAGTAGGTTTAATCTAAAGACTTTTGTCTCCATCCCTGAATCCACATATTGAATCAATTGAAAAAACAACCAACAGGTAAATATCTCTGGCACGGCAGTGCTAATAATGTAGCAGACCTATAACAGAAGAGGAAGCCCTTTTGGCCTCCTTGTGAAAGCTTTACTGTGGCCTCAGGTTTGTTTGTTTTTTAACTTTTGTTGCAAAAGCAAGAAGTAGACACCTGTGAGAAGCTGATAACTTTACACATGTTAACAAGGGGAAAAAGCAGATGCAAATAGTTTTTATTTGGCTATAAGAAAACACAGGGGAGAAATACAAGAGAGGAATTGACTGACAGGGTCTTCAATAGAAACCCGTCAATTTGTAATGTGAGAAAGTGGTTGTAAATGTATAAAAAGTCTTTGGCCCTTTCCAAAACTGAGGTGCCTTGCCTGAAATATTCAGCTTTTCTCCATTGTTTCTCATCCTCCCATGTTGAGGTCTAACCACAGAACAAGGAACCACTGACCCACACTGCTGTTCTCCATCTCCATCTGGAATATGTCAAAAGTTGGCAGCTTGCCCCTACACAAGGAGGAGGGAGGTAACTAGTACAAATCGTAATACAAATAAATACCATTGTGCTCTGCGGTCCCATAAGATCTTATATGCTCTGAAGTGCTGCGTTTGATCACTATAAAAACAGGAGCCCTCCAAGAAACATGGAGATGCTGAAGGAAGCATATTGATGAATCCAGTAAAGACTCAGTCCACCAGCACCACGCTATGAGGTTGTTGGAGAGAACAGCTCTCGAATGAGACATCAAGCCAATGACCTCACTCCATCTGATCAACAATTATTTTTGGACTGCTTAGTCAATTGTTTTGTTCAGGTTAATTATTCTAAAAATACTTGTGAATAATTGCTGTTACCATTTGATCCACTCTAGCCCTGACGATTTAGAGCCATTAAAGATTTCACAGTGCTCTTTGCAAAAATAGAAATGTTGTTCCCGGGCCCTCCTCGAACACTCTATCTGGTAATTCCATTCTGTCTCCCTCTTTTCCTCCTACAGTATCAACGGGATTAGGAATCTTCACACTTCCTGTCCTAAACTGTGGGGCAGCACTGCTAAGCTCTGTCAAACAGCTGCTACAGCATTACATTTTAGATGTGGATGAACTTCACAGGTGTGAGTAGTCACCCCCATGTCTAATGTGTTTTAACAGTTTCAGGGTCTGTTCACTGAATGGCAATAGGGAATTTAACATTATTATCAAGGAACACATTTGCTGTTGTTCCTGCCCTACGTATTACTAATGAGTGTTCTCCTCATGCCTATTCTTGATTTTTTGAACAGATTCCATTTTACCCTCAGGTCTCTTTTCCTCTTTAAATTTTATTGAATGCACTATTGCTTATAGGAAATTACAGGGAAACGCTGTACATAATAAGGTCCTCAGTATACATGAATGATATGCCTAGATTTTCTTTTAATTCAGTAATTAAGATTTTAAAATAATGAACTTTTCTTTACATCAAAATGACTGTAATTAGAAGTATAAACACCAATTTCTAATAATCTTTTGAGCAACAAAAATTGGACTTTGACTTCATTATAACTTGTATCTAAAGTGGGAAAGTTGATTGATTTATTTTGTACCAAGGCCCCAGGACGATTATAAAAGGGCTTCAGAGTTTATAAATGTTTTATAGTACATTGCAGAAGTTTGGGTTGTTTTTAATGGGTTCAAGTAAGTTTGTGGATTATGTTCCCACAAACAAAAGTTTTATTTCTTTTTATTTTGGGGGGATTTTGTCCCAGTTCAGAATAATGTTTTGTGGAGATGACAAACTGAAAAAAATTGGTTTGGATCAATTAAAATATGAAGTTTCAGTAACTTCAAAAAGTTTAATTTTAATTTTGCCCGATTTTGCCTTTTTAACTATAACAAGCTCAGATTTTAAAATCTGAAATTGTTTTTTTTTCTTTGTGAGAATGTCAAAGCCGGATGTCAACAATTTTGAAACTATTTTTTTAAAAATATCATGTTGAGAAATTCCTCAGAACTGATGTTTTTGATAGTTTTTAGTTCAATGAACTGACTTTTTCTGTTGGAAAACAATTCACTGAAAAATTCCTCACCAGCTCTAGTCATGAACCATATCCTTAGCTGGTGCAAATTGGCGTAGCACCACTAAAGTCTATGGAGGTTGGCCAGCTTACACCAGCCAACAATCTCTTTCCCTGTTTGTGCACTTGGCAGTTTCAGGGAGTTGTTCCCAGGGGTTGATTTTCAGAATGTAAAATAAAGGGATGAACTTGGAGATTCTGGCTTTGAATCAATTATCAACTTGAAATATATGAAACAATGGATCACAGCCCCAAACCTGTATAGGTGTTATGTGAGGGAAGATGCTTTCAGGTGTTTGAGACGGTCTTTCTTGGTGAAGATTTAGTTTCCCCTTGTTCCTTGCATTCTCCTTTGTGACTTTAATTTACAATATCTTGAGTCACTTGTGTTTTACCTAATCAAAAAAGCAAACTATTGGCATATGACTGTCTCATATTTCACCTACAACTCACTTTCCAAACCAGCATAATCTGCAAAGACCTTCTCAAACTGCAGTGCATAGACAAGGAATTAACACACAGACTGGGAAATGGAATATTGCTGTGACACGTGGGCCTCTTGTTGCCAGCAGAGGGCACAAAGGTTACAGAAATTAATCCCCTGGGTCTGGTATTTGCATTCTAGTTCAAAGGGTATCATGTGAGGTCTCTGTTGAAAGCCTGCGTCATGCTGGCCATGTACAGATGTTGTGCACGTATTTATGTACGTGCCCTGAAAACTCTTTTCTGAAGATCTATGGCTAGGGTCTGGTCATCAGGCAAAACAGCTTTTCTTTTGCACAAGAAATCCTTGTTTTCTTCTGTTATATGTAAACTGAACATTGAATGGCTCACAATCGGCTTCCACTCTCAAGTTGGAGCTGTATGCTAATGAAGGAATAAGAGGTAAACAGCAAGAGTTATCCTGTTAAGGGGCAACACAATGAAAGAGCTGAGGTACAGATGAACCCTTGTGTTTTCCTTCTGTTTGTGAGGACAAGGTGTCAGAGGGCTTGATCTTATGAGATGGGGTCTGTGATGGTGCATTCACCCCACACATGCCCTGAAGGGGTTAGTGTAGGTGAAAAAGGGACCCATGAAATATAGTCCACAGCTGAGGGGAATTCAGGTGGTTTGATTAATCCAGGAGCCCAGCCGAGGAGAAACAGGTTGGGCTAAGTTTATAAGAGCAGAAAGATGGAGCAGAAAAAGTGGTGGTAAGGAAGTAGTCTGCAGTTCCTGCTTGGGAGATGTGCATGAAGGGCTAGAGAGCCAAAGTAGCCTGGAAGGAGGGAGTTTTGGAGCTGGCAAACCCAGAGAACAGGGGGAGCGAGAAGGGTATGAAAGCCCCGGGAAAAGGCATTATGGCCCAGAATGGAACAGACCTTGGCTGCTGGCTGAGTGTTCTTGAGCTTTAACCTGGCGTAGAGGGTGGGTCTGGGTTCCCCTACCTTGTGGAAGTGGCACTGCCTGAGCAGTGACTGGGAAAACTGCGTGAACCTGGTTAGAAGAAGATAGGACACATGTGGCCTGGCTCAGAGGGCCGGGCCATGAACACAAAGCATCTCACCTTGCTGTGGGTCTGGAAGAGAAGGCAGGGTGTGTGACGAGAGGCAGAAAGAAGACACGGCACCTGGCATCAGCTAATCCCCAGGGTGGGCAGGAGGAGGTGCATGAGCGGTGAGCAGAAACTGGGAAAGAGTTGAAAAAATTTAGGAGAGAACTCGGGGGAGGATTTCTTATAAGGGGTCAGAGAATCCCATGTTGAGTCGAGTCTCTAGAAAGTGTGTGATGATTTGTTTCCGTCAGGAGGTGCACTTACTGCTGGAGAAGACCCTTCCTGCTTGTTCTGGGCATTAGCTGCAGCCAGGCATTGTACCCTCCTTGGGTCTGGTCTCTCCCATTGTCCTCTTGACCTGCAGGCCCTTCTTGCTCCAGGAACCATAGCCCCTCTTTGTGACTCGGCCCTCTTGCAGGGACACTATGACGTTCCCCTTCTGGAGTGGTGTAATAAAGTCTTTCCAGGAGTAACCATCCCAGGAAGTCTACTGTGCTACATTCCTAGTGACTGATAGGGAACCTGAGCCTGCCCTCTGCTCCAGGTTTCACTTTAGGGGCCCTCCTGCCACCCAAGGCCTCTGCCATTCTATTGTGCTGCTTTCCTCCAGGCTTTTTCCAACCTTCCTGGTTTTCCCCACCCTTTTGTGTTTGCCAGCTTCCCAATTCCTTCCTCTCAGAGAGTAACTGTGGACTACCCACTAGCTTCTGGCACACCTTCCTTCTCACAGGGAGTGATTACAGCCCCTTCTGCTGCCAGCTTCCTGGCTTATATAGGACCCTTCACCTGAGGCTGCTTCCAGCCAATTCCTGACACCTACTCCAGGTGCAGCTTGTAAAGTTAACTGGCTTGCCTGGTTATCTTATCTCTCTGTTGTGTGTCTCCTGTGGGGTGGATGCCCACGCTCAGTTTCATATGTAACAATTTGTTAGAATATTCTTACTCCTGTCACTTGAATTGCTGGTCTTGAATAATTAGTTTATTTTAATTTTCACTATAAATATATCTAGGTGCTGTGTGGTCAGCAAAGCTGTCTGCTAACGTGTAACTAGTAAGTGTACTGTTCCTCTGAGAATGGCAGGCCTGGTGATTTTGTACGTGTTCAGTCGACGTAGGGTCTGGACGCTGCAGGGAATGCTCTGAGGGCCTGAGGGTTGATATGTGCCTCTCACTTATCTGTGTAGAGTGAGGCCTGGAAGGCAGTGCTAGTGTTGTCAGGAAGTGATGGTTTCAAAGAGCTGATACACAACAGGAGGAGACAAAGCTGTTTCATGCTAAGGACAATTGGTGATGCCTCATAACCCCGGTTGCCCCCAGGAAATGACACAACTGCTATGTAGATTACTAAAGTGGTGCTAAAATGTTCTTAGATGAAGTGAAATGCTAGAATGAAATGTTTTTCAGTTATGCTGGCAATGTCCTTAATGGTGAAATTCTGCCATTTCACCTGACAGTTTTCCATTGGTTTCGTAGGAAAGAGAAACTATGGATGCATGGGGTATGATTCAGATGGGAGACGTCTGATCTAGCCATATTCTAACAATCCTCTGTGGCTTGAGGGAACTTCTTAGGATGAACACTGGATACTGGCTTTAATCTGGTTTGTTTGTTTGTTTTGCTTTATAGAGGACGAAAATCTTTCCCCGTGGATAGAAGAAATTTTTAGTGAGTTTTGGGTGACGTTTCCGGGTTTCCTTCTTTTGTTGAACTCATTGAAGAGGCTCTGATATGGAGGCTCATGAGAGGAGAATTTGAGAGTTACAGGCCACAATAGACTTTGTGCCTGAAGATATAGTTACCAGTATTAAAAAGAAAACAAAACCAAAACACAAAGCAGAACCTCAGCCGGTGGAAACAGTAATAGCTGCATTGAAACTAATTGTTATGACAATTTCCACAAGTTAGGGATCTGCCCCATCTCATGAATCCTCATAGTGAAAAATGTCTTACACCAGTGTATGATGTTTCCTCTTCTATTGTTGGGGGGGAAAGAGAAATAGTAATAATAATAATAATAATAATAAAGATCTGACTCCAAGGGCTCCTACCTGAATATGGTAGAGAAGGATATCAATATTAACAGTATGTTCCAGCAAGGCCATCCTGAGACTATGGCTGCACTTAAACCTCTGCAGTAGTACAGCTACAGTGCTGAAGCCACAGTGCTGTAGTGCTTCAGCAAAATCACTGCCTCATGGCAACAAGAGGGGTTCTCCAATTGGCATAGGTAATCTACTTCCCCAGGAACCTGTAACTAGGTTGATGGAAGAATTTTTTAGCGCTGTCCATGCTTAGGCTGGCATAGCTATGTGGATTTTCACACCCCTAGAAGATACAGCTTTTCCAGTCTAGACCAGCCCTGTGTGTCCCACCATCAGTCATGTCAGTGTTTCCCACATGGTGTTCTGCAGAACCCCGGGGTTCCATGAAGTGAAAATTAGGGTGCCGCGAGAAAATTCCATTACAATAACATTTCATGTTTTTAGAATAATAATTAACGTTGAAGCAGTTATGAATTTCGTTAAACAACTTTCATTCGTTTCCCACCAAAAGTAGCCCTGTGTAATGCCAGCTTAGCCAAAGAGTAGGGACGATGATGTCACTACTGAGCACGGCGTGCGTAGTCAGCCAGTGGTGCGACTGCCTGTTACGTACCATTGTAAATCCCTGTACTCATTCTCAGGGAGCGTGGATCATGTGGGCAACTAAATATGAATATAGTATAGCTGAGCGATTTCTTGTATTTAAAAATTTAACCATGACAAATATAAATTGACTGTAATCGGGGTCAGCACCCAGCACCTCCAGAGCCACATACAGCTCTTTCAGGACTCATTTGTAGCTCTGGCCACTGCTGCTGGTGACTCCTCTGTGTCTTCCTGCCCTGCCGCTGCTGAAACAGTAGAGCTAAATTTAACTGATTTAATGGACGGCGGTGAGTGCGAGGGATATAGTTGGTGAAGTAAATCATGAGTTTCATTGAAAACTGTCAATATAATGCACATTAGTTTTTGAGCTTTTTTTTGGTATACATTACATGTGATTTTTGTTTTTAAATATGTGCAATTAGAGGTTGATCTCATGACCTTGTTCAGCATTTGTTTATTATCCCTACTTGTTTGCCATCTACTTTTTCAGCTCCATATATGACTGTTATTAGGGGTTTTGCAAAATTCTTTCACTTTTGAAAGGGTTCAGTGCCCAAATAAAATTGGGAAACACTGAGTCATATAAAAAGGCCATCCATTCTGACTTGCAATTATTTCCCAGTTGCAACAGAGTCACAACAGGCAAGGAATTGACCCTAAAATCAAAGGGCCAAATGCACAGCTGGTGTAAATAGTTTTGCCTTCACTAACATCATCTCATGGTTCCATCTTCCGAGAGAAATCTCACTCACTGGGTTGCCCTAAGTCATATTTATTGCACATTATCCAAACCCTACACTGAATACAGAGTTATCCATTTCCTTACAGGCTTTTCAGTGGCGCTGTCCAAAAATTAAGCTTTACAAACATGAATGGATTTATTTTCACAATTTCCCTCGTGGATGAAGAGGGAGGAGTTCTCCCTATTTGATTGGTGGGGGACCGAAACAGAGATTAAGGTAAAATTGTCAAAAGTTCCATAAATTTTTGGTGCCTAAAACGAGATATAGAGAATGATTGGAATGTTTAGACATATTCATTGCACTTCGTAAGTTCAAAGCACAGCTCCCATTGATTTGCACTGCAGTTGTGAGTGCTCAGCTCTTCTGCTACTCTGGCCCTAGATGCCTTCAAACTGCACACACAGAAAAATAGGAACACACAGAGGCCACCTGTTAAAAAAAATTGGTTTAAGTAATTTCTCCTGCATCACTCAGGAAGGCTGCAGTAGAAACAGAGAATCCTATTCTTCAGGATAATCGTCTCTTGGCTTAACCACAAAACTAGGGGTCAGCAACTCTCCAGCACAAGTGCCAAGAGTGGCATCTGAGCCAATTTTCATCAGCACAGGAGGTGGGAGCTCAGCCCTACCCCCTTCTCCCTAATGCAGTCGGGAGTTTGCTGAAAGCCATTCCACTGAGGATTAATGAAAGACCAGCTAATGCTACCAACCACCACCTAAGTGGTAAAGAGCTGCAGCTTAATTTATTTATTAACGAAACAATTGTAAGTAGGACTATTAGTGACTTTAAAAAGTATCACCGGCTCTCGGACCTCACATAGAGGTCAAAAGGTCAAATTTCGGCACTCTGCCTCTGAAAGGCTACTGACCCCTGCACAAGACCATCCTTTTTCCTCCTGCTGTCACCTGCTGCATTCACTGTATGCCTTTTACATTCTGCAAAAAGTGAGCCAGGGTCCTGTAGACAACAGCTTCATTGGCTACATATCCCTGATTGAATTGCTTTGCACTATCCAGCCTGAGCCCTGAGTCATACAGAAAAAAATAGTATGGGCTCGGCTACTTGAAGAATATGTCTTAATGCATCTATGCACAAGGGCAACCTCGGCGCACAGGGAGCTTTTATTCTAGCATTTGCTAACTTCTGGGTGCTCGGGTTTGCAACCTGAATGTTTTTACATAGGCTTTTAGAAATGCAATTTCCTATGCTTTTATAAAAGTAATTGGAAAAACAGAAATTCTGACAATAAAAAGCTATTCTCTGTGTAGAATCTCCATTGGAAAAATAAGAGACATTTTGCCAATAGATTTCACTTCACACTCCCTGTCAGTACCTGGCCTGGGCTGGGGAAGTTAATGATCCATGCAGCGGACCAAATTTGGTAATGAATCCTGGTCAGATGCCACCTGAGGCACCTGGCACATACTGAGAAGAGTTGGTTGCACCAATATGTATGGACAACAGAGGAATGGTGAGTTTCAGGAATCCTGGGTTCTGTTCCAGGTTCGAGGGGGGTGTTTTCTAGTGAATAATGACAGAGTGGTCAAAACACTTTGCTGGGCCCTGGGCAAGGTATGTGAGGTTGGCTCTGGGTCCCCTGGAAAGAATGGGGCCTCAGGCAGAAGGGGCAGGGCTGGGACTAGCTTTCCCCTTCAAGTCTGCCTGATGCTCGCTGCCTGGTGCTCTGGTGACAAATTAAAGGGCTCAGAGCTCCAGCCGCTGCTGTAGCAGGAGCAGACAGAGGACAAGGGCTCTTTTAAATTGCTGGGCTCTGGGGCAGCTGCCGCTTGGCCCCATCTCTCCCCATCATCAGGCCTGGCTATATCCTTCTGCCCTTATTTCCTCTCCACTTGTTTCTTTCACTATTCTGGCTCCTTTTCCTGTCCTGTCTGCTATTATCTTTCCATCCCCTCTGACCTTATTTGCATCTCCTGCCACCCCCAGCTCCTATCCCTTTTCCCGCTGGTCCTCACCCCTCTGTGTCCCAGCCAAGCAGCTCCTCCAGATCTCTGGGCCCCACAAGGGGAGAGAGCCCCAGTCAAACAGCTCCCTGCCTCAGCTCAGAGGGCTGGTGCTACAGCTGCTCCTGGCTACTGGCAAGAGGAAATGAAGGGAAAAATCCTGACAGAGCATGCTCAGAGCGTGCATGGGGATGGAGCAATGCTCAGTGGTGAGGGAATCTGGCAGCCTCTACCAAACCTTTCCTAAGCATGTGCAACCTGTGATCTTCAGATGTGTACATCTTGGTGACAAACTAACCAACACAAGAACATGATGAATAAAAAGAGCAAGGCCTGTCAGTTCAACCCGGTGCTGTCTGACTTCCTCTCCCTTGGCCTGCCTGCAGGAAGCTGCAATGTTCCTATGGAAGAAAAACCTGGGGGAATAGCAGTACTAGAACGGAGCTAGCAAAGAAAGACAGCAGCACAGTGCAATTCCTGTGCCTGCCTTTTAACCCCTGAGAGGCGCTGAGGGAGAAGTGGCAGGTCAGACACTTCAGCGAGGAAGTAGCACCTGGAAAGTTTGTTACCGACGCCAAGGGACAACTACTTGTGAGGATGTCTGATACCTTCTGCTGCCGTTATTGTTCCGGAGTGTGAAAATGCAGCCACATAAGTGTCAGTAAGATGATTCTGTTTCCTTTGAATGTAGGGGTTCCCCTACCTTCTCTTGAGGGGTCAAGGCTGTGAGGCAGATCTGAGAAGGAAGATCTTAACGAGTGACACATACATTGTGCTGTGTTCTCTTATGTGCTCATGGAGACATTTGGTTTTTTTTGGTTGTTTGTGGTTTTACTTACTCTAAATTGAAAGTAATTCTGGCTGAAAATCCTCTTTATGTATGGAAAAAGCAATGTGGATCCATTTAATGGAGTCGTTATAAATCTATTGTCTTTTTTAATGGCTTCATCCTTGAGGTTTGGGAAGAGAAGCTGCAAGTGGGGTTAGATAAGCATTTCACAAACTTTGGAAAGATGCATAGTTACAGAGAGATAGCCATGCTTGTCTCTATGCTATCAAAACAAAAAAACAGTCCAGTAGCACTCTAAAGACTAACAAAATGATGTATTAGGTGATGATCTGTCGTGGGACAGACCCACTTCTTCAGGTCACAGCCATATCAGAACAGATTCAATATTTGAATTAATAACCAATTAATTATTTTAAAGATATATAATTAATAATTAATAATTAAATATTGAGTCTGTTCTGGTATGGCTGTGATCTGAAGAAGTGGGTCTGTCCCATGAAAGTCTTTAAACTGCTATTGGACTGCTTTTTGTTTTGAAAGATGCATGTGCACAAACCCTCCAGGAAAGGGAAACCAGTCAACTACCTTCCCATCCGCCCCTGAAAAAGTGTGACATATTATTAAAGACCTACCGATCTTAATTTACACACCTCCCCTGCCCTCAGCTAGTCCTTCACACCCTTACACACCACACATTTGGAAATGCTACTCCTCTTTTTGGCCTGCTGTGATGAGCAGCAAAATACTTTGAAGATCAACACTTTAAATTGTCATAACTGGCATCTAGTTAGCAACTGTTGGAGCAGTTCACACCTCAGAGCCATTGCTTCAGGCTCTCTTCAAATCCAGGGTGACCGTCTCTGCAATGGCTGTGGTTGCATCATGATTTTAAGGTTTTCTTTGTGACCATAACAGCTAGAATAAAGAAAAAGAAAGCAGAGATTCTAGAGAATAACCAACAGGCATAATCCCTCGTCCTCAGCTAGTTCTGTGCAACCCTATCAGGAATGTCCTGCACACTTTGGGAAACATTAGGTTAGGTTAAAGGGGCTGTTTATAGCCTAGTTCTGCTCCTGGAAAGTTACTGTGTAAAAAATTCTCCTTTGTACCTTGCAGTTCTGATACTTTATGTTTCCAGTGTTATAGCTGCTCACTAGCATCCAACACTATTTGTTTTATTCATGTTACCCTGCAGAGCCAGCACAGCTGAAAGCGAGGGTAGTAGGGTCTATCCCTTCTTGTGTTCCAGCTGCTTATACCTGTGCAAACCTAAAAGTTAATAATACTGAACATGTGTCTTTGAGGCAAGAAGAGCCTGCATCACTGGTGGTGATGCCGGGGTGGGAAGAACCCATCCTGACTGTCAGATTGCCATGTGAGTTCACAGTGCTGGTGGATTGTTTCAGAAATCACCGAGTGACGATAACAATGTGATCCCATTAGGTCATTTTTTGCAGTCATTTTCCAGAGCATGAAGTCTTGGGAGAATCTCTGAGTATTGGTAATACATTGGGCTCGTCAGTGTGCGTGACTGTGTCTCCCTCTAATGCAGGGGTTCCCAAGCTTTTCGGCATCATGCCCACCTTTTGATTTTTGAGAAACCCTCACTCTCCTCCACCTCGTCTTTACCATCATCCAACCCCCGTTTAACAAAAAATTCAATCTGTAATTTACGATAAACACAAAAACTTGATATAAAATGTTATCTATAATTAAAAATAAGCACAAATAATTTTTCTTGGCCCCTTGTGGTTGCCTGGTGCAGTCCCAGCTGGCCAGCTGCCTGAGCCCCATGCCAGCTGCCAGAGTTGCCTGTGCCAGCTGCCCACCTGCCTGAGATCTGCGCTGCCAGAGGTGCCTGCCCGAATCCCATGCCACCAGGGTCAGCCACCCGCCCGCCTGCCAGCTGCTGGGGTCAGCCGCCTGCCCACCTGCCAGTCACCCGAGCCTCGCGCTGCAGGGACCAGCCGCCTGCCCAGCAGCCACCTGCCCCAGCTGCGAGCCAGCCACCCGAGCCCCGCGCTGCCAGGGTTAGCCACCCACCTGCCAGCCCAAGCCCCGTGCTGCTGGGACCAGCTGCCCACGCTGCTCGGGCCAGCCACCCAAGCCCCGTGAGTCCCGCTAGCCAGCTGGCCGCCTGAGCCCCACAAGCACAGCAAGCTGCATGCCTGAGCCTGTCCCCTCCCCCAAAGCCAGGGACCACCAGCCCCTGCTCTTATCCCATCCCCTGAACCAGGCACCCCAGCCCCGCTTCTAACCCCGTCTTCCTCCTCCTACCCCTTTGCCAGGAGGCAGCTACCTCCACGTGGGTCTTTGCCAGCTGCCTGCTTTTTATAGCAGCTGCGCCGGGTCACCCACGTACAATGGCAGAGTCTGAGAGCCGGAAGCAAAGGCCGCCTCTTTCTTTGGTTGGCAGGGAAATGGTGCGGAGGTGAGGGAGGGGAGGCCTGGGTCACCACAAGCGCCCCCGGGAATTTCTCCACACCCCCCCTTTTGGGAAGCTGTGCTGTAATGGGTCTTTCCAGCAAAAAATGAGACTTGGAGGAATTGTCTCCCCACTCATGTGAAGGGGCCTGTGCTATGAGGAGTTCTGTGTTGAGCCTGCTACCACCTGCCTCCTGGACAGTTGTGGGCTCTCCCATCTGTTGGCAATCAGGAGACAGGTCTGAAACGTCACAAGCTGCACTGTAGGTGAGAGCAGTGTCTCTCAGCCTCTCCAGACTACTGTACTCTGTTCAGGAGTCCGAGTTCTGTCTTGCTTACCTCCAAGTTTCACCTCACTTACAGCCTTCTTGCTTACCAAATCAGCGATAAAACTACAAATGTGTCGCAGCCCATTAGTACTGAAAAGTTGCTTGCTTTCTGATTTGTACCCTGTCATAAAATTAATTGAATATAATTACTGTGTTTACAGTTCAGCGTATAGTACATAGAACAACATGCGCATGTCATCTTGGCAAGTTTTCGTCTGTGCCAACTTTTCTCGCGCTTGCTACGCAGCCTGCTGTGAAAACCGGCAAACATCTGGGTGGGCTGATGTACCTCCTGGAAGATCTGTGCATGCCCCCAGGGGGCTGTGTGTATCCTGGATTGCGAACCACTGCCCTGGAGTGCAGCCCTGTGACTGGGAGGCAGCGGACGCTGGCAGGTAAAGCTGAACGCTCAAGCTGACAAAACGGAACGGTCGCTTAATTGCTTGGGAAGTTTGCGGCCCCGAACGGGTACATGTCTGACTCCAGTAACCGCCGTGTTGCAACACAGGGACGGTGCTGGGAAATTTACCATGGCCCAGTGGAGCAGGAGTGGCAGGGGATTCTGGCTCCTCCAGCCACGCCAACTGTACCGAGGGCTCGAGCGCTTTATAGCTCAAAGACTCTCGCTGGCTGTGTGACGTGCTGCTCCGTGTGCTGCATGCATTCTGGCAGGAGGGCAGCTCTGGGGGAAAGGCAGACTCTGGGACTGCGTAGTACACGGAACGCCTCTGGCAGCCGACGCTCCCCGCTTTAACAATCTGCCTTAGTTGTTGTTATGAGCATAAAATCACCAGTTAAAACACTCTCAGCTCATTTTTTAAACTGTGGAGCTAATTGCACTTAAGTGCCTGAGCTCCAGCAAAACGAAATGGCACCTTTGTGAAGAATCCCCCAGTGTTTCCCTGGCACATCCATAACGACCTTTAAAATAAGCCGTTACAATTCTGACATCGTACCCAACTGACACCTTGGGCTGGGGTTTAATTCTGAGTTATGGCAGCGCTAGGAAAACATATGATGTGGCCGTTTGTTTGCAGAAAGAAGAGGGAAAAAATCATAAAACCCTCTTTTTTTATGAGCTGTCGCTTGATTCGTTCCTGGAGCCCCAAGTAGCAAGGTTCTAAATCAATGCACACAGCTGTTCTTGCTTCTCGGCGCTCAGCAGGTGTACTACCCAATGCGCCTGCCGTCTCCCCCCACTCACATAACAAATAATAATGTCTTACACACACCAGCCATCCATCACAGTTACGGCCAGCCCCGGTGCGCTGCTGTTCTCAGGGTAACGGGGGGATTTTTTTTTTTTTTGCCTTTTTACAGTAGAAATACTCTGTCCATGGATTATTAGTCACACTTTCTGGACTCCTTTAATTGAATAACCTTTGGCTTTTGTGGCAAAGGAGAAAAAAACCCAAACCCATAGACCACAGTGTTTATTTGTGTTAAAAAACAATAGCTGTATTGTGACTTGCGAAATCAATTAGTCTTCCTTTGCAGTAAGGGCCCACATCTGGTGTGATTTAAGTTAATGTAAGGGAAGGGCTGCAGAGGCCCGAAGACCCTGAGTTCTCATTTCAACAGGTGACAGAGAAGGCATAAAAGGCTAATATATGCTACAAGTGGGGAGGCAGGACTATAAATACTGGCGCGTTTACTTAGGAGGTAAAACAAAGCTAACCAATAATGCAAAATAAATACCTTCCTGAGACAGCTTGTCACCTGGAATGAGCAGAGGCAGCAGGAGGTTAGGTGGAGAAAGAGGTTCATGGGCACAGTGCATTCAAGTCTAGTTAGTTTGCTGGGGTAAGAAAAATAAAAACCGTCACTTGTGTATTTTTTTTTTGACTTTGCACGTTTCTTCACTGTGAAGTGAATAGTAGGAAAGGGGGAGGGAAACAGGCATGATTCATTTGCGATTCAGCTTGCCTGGGATGTAATGGTCTTTGAAGATCCTGTAGTAGTTTTTGTATGAAAAGGGGCATTAACCCCAGTTTGCTAGCCTAGTAGTGAGTTGGGTAATTCTATTCTGTCTCTAATTCTGCCCTGTAATTTCAGCGGGGTGGATGAGTTCGCCTCATCTGTACTACTGTTCTAGTGTGCTGCTAGCTGCCACATTGGCATCTAGAACTAGCTTCATTTTTCTGGGAGGTAAAGAGACTCTTAAAAGGCTCCGTACCGCACAAATAATGTCTACATGGAGGCTTTGCTGTTACGTTTGCTCTTATGTCAGGTAACTCACAGTACACAAGTTGCACAGTATGGCTACGTCTACACGTGAAGCCTACATCGAAATAGCTTATTTCGATGTAGCAACATCGAAATAGGCTATTTCGAAGAATAACGTCTGCACATCCTCCAGGGCTGGCAACGTCGATGTTCAACTTCGATGTTGCGCAGCACCACATTGAAATAGGCGCTGCGAGGGAACGTCTACACGCCAAAGTAGCACACATCGAAATAAGGGTGCCAGGCACAGCTGCAGACAGGGTCACAGGGCGGACTCAACAGCAAGCCGCTTCCTTAAAGGGCCCCTCCCAGACACAGTTGGACTAAACAACACAAGATCCACAGAGCCGACAACTGGTTGCAGACCCTGTGCCTGCAGCATGGATCCCCAGCTGCCGCAGCAGCAGCCAGAAGCCCTGGGCTAAGGGCTGCTGCACACAGTGACCATAGAGCCCCGCAGGGGCTGGAGAGAGAGCATCTCTCAACCCCCCAGCTGATGGCTGCCATGGAGGACACGGCAATTTCGACGTTGCGGGACGCAGATCGTCTACATGGTCCCTACTTCGACGTTCAACGTCAAAGTAGGGCGCTATTCCGATCCCCTCATGAGGTTAGAGACTTCGACGTCTCGCCGCCTAACATCGAAGTTAACTTCGAAATAGCGCCCGACACGTGTAGCCACGACGGGCGCTATTTCGAAGTTAGTGCCGCTACTTCGAAGTAGCGTGCACGTGTAGACACAGCTCATGTGAGCAGCATAGCACCTCATTTGCGTACTCTTACTGCAAAAGAGCTTCCTTCGAAAGAAGAAAACCAGCGTAGGTGCTGCTCTTTCGAAAGTAAACCCCGTTAAATAAAGGGAAGAAGGATTCTTTCGAAGATGGGGTTTACTTTCGAAAAAGCAGCAACTGCACTGGTGCCAAATATGCAAATATGTACTCCATTTGCATTTTTGATTTCCCTCATTCGTGCCCCTCTTTCGAAAGAGGAATGCAAGTGTAGAGGCACCCAAACTGAAAATGGAAGGGTTCTGTGTGCATGCTACTTACATACTGTGCAACTTGTGTACTGTGAGTTGCCTGACACATGAAGGGTCCTCACTGCTGTCATCTTTCAGAATTTAGTTTTACTTAAATGAAGAGAAGAAGGACTGATAGCCACCAGGACCATTGCAGACATTAATAGCGTGGAGATTGATATGTTAGTTCTGAGAGGTTTTGGCCTGGTTAATTAAACCATAATGCCCCTTGACAGAAGGATGGAACATTTTGACTATCACCAGAGTAGCTGCAGAATGATTGTTTTGTGCATTTGGCCATTTGAAAAGCAGGTAGTGTTTTTTCATGGACCAGATTGGAAGTAGCAGCCAAACGATACAGAACTAAACAACTGAGCAGTATAACTGAATGTTGTGTTCTGCACAATATTCGTGAGAGCAAGAGAGAAAACTTTAATGGGTGGGCGGCTGTGGTGTAGAGACTTGCTTGGCAACTTGAGCAACCAGGAGGATGTCAGGTAAAAAATGGTAACACCTGTGGGAATATGGTCAGGGATGCCAATTGTTCATATTTTACGTCTCCTCCCTTGAGTTGTAAGCCTGGGGACCAGTGTGTTGGGAAGGACACATTGTGAGCACGGGGGCACAGTGTATGGGTGGCAGAACTGGAACATCCAATATGTGCATTTGTGAAGCCCTATGAATTGTTTCAGATTTATTTAAAGGATTTTTTTTTTCAATTTCAGTACTGACTCATAATGGATGGACTGTAAATGTTTTTTTATTATGAAAGAAGGTCCCGTAGGAGGTTCAGGAAAGGAAAAGAAAAAAAAAAAAAAACAGAACCAAAAATAAAGCTTGTCAACTGAACCCACAGAAAAACACAATTATTTTGTTTAGTTAAATGTGTGTTCAAATACAGTCCATCAAGTAACCAACTATAAACAAATCTTGAACTAAAGCAACAGTGTAAGCAAAACTGAAAGTGCACTTTTTGGCACTGTGCAAACAGAACAAGGTGCAAGGGTTGCATGAGCCCGTAAAGGCACATACACATGCATTTATCTGCATAAGTCATCCTTCTGGGTCTTCTCATCTGCCTGGGGATAGCTGGGCTTGAGTGCCATGGCTCCGGACTGTCAGGGCCCTGAGGGGCTAAAGATGCTTGTCCAGTTTTCTTGGTATCCACAGAGAGGTTCTGAGAGAGCAATAATTGCTGGCAGGCCTGTTGATGGGAGCAAAGGGACCTGGGGCCCAGCATTCCAAAAGGGCCTGTGGCTCCCAGCTGCTTCCACTGCTACCACTGCGCTGGTGGCTGCTGGAGGCACAGGCCATTTAAATCACTGCTGGAGTGCCATGTGGCAGGCAGGCCTGCCTGCATGTGGAGAGGCACAAGGTGGCATGCTTTGGATGGCGTTGAGGGCTGGCTGCCCAGACCTGCTCCTTCCAGCCAGGGCTCTGCCCCTTCTGGGAGCACAGAGCTGCCCCTCCACCTTGCCCGGCAGCCTGGCAAAACTGCTCCACTGGCTGTTGGTAGCACTGCTGCAGCAGTATAATGGGGAAAAGTTGCTACTGGTCCCAGCAGCCAGGACTGTCCACAAGCTAAGGGATGTGGCTGGGTCTCAAATATGCAGGAGCATGTTTTGGAGGAAAGAATTATGGCTCAGGATAGCATCCATTAAGTGCCTCTGTATCTCCCTCTCTTTTTTCAGTGCTTCTCCTGACCATTGCCATGTTGGCCATGGGCCCTGGGACACTATCGTGAGGCACTACCATGATCTTCTGGGACAGCAGCATTTCTTTTTCCCTTTGGGATCTCATGTACCTCCTCCATACCTCAGCCAATCTGGTCATCCTCTGAGATGCTGTGAACTCTACAAACATCTCATCTCAAGAGGTCTTTTTTTTTTTTTTCCCCTCCGCTGTAGTGGCCAGCCTCTCCACCCTGCACAAAGGTCCTGTCTTTGATGGTTTGTCCATTGCATATGCTGTGGCAGTCTGAGGAAAACATAATCACAAATCGCTCTTACTGTGGACAGGCAAAGAGAGCACTTTTATAAGGATATATGACCTTACCGCCCTGAGACTCTTCCCAGTCTTGGGGGAACATCAGAGATAAGTGGTCTGTGTGTGAGGAGTGTGCAGGGTGCATTGAGCCACCTGTCTTCTTCATATGCTGTTAGGGAGGGCAGGGTGGCTTAGCATTACGCTCTCATTTTGGTTTGGCAGCTTTGTTTGTGTGCTGGAGGCATGTCTACAGTGCTGGAGGAATTATGGGGGGGTGTTATTCAGGGGATTGGATAGCCTCTCCATCCTCTTTCAGCTGTTCAGCTGCTTGATGGTATTACGCTGAGCTGGATGACTAGGAGGCAGAGAACACCTTGTTGGACAAAGTCGAACAGCAAACCAGCAAGATGTAAAGTTATTAACCAGCGTGGTTGCCCCAGAACAGCTGTAGGAGTGGAAGAGGCTTGTAAGCTTTGACGGGGGGTATGGGCATGTGGGTATTCACTGTAACATGTGAAACAAAATCAAGCAATTCATTAGAGATAAATTCTATATCTCAACTGCAGACATAAGAAAAGAGCTGGAAAAAATAGACTCCCACAATGACTGTTAGCTAGAATATGTGTTGCTGGGCATTTGTACCTTTTCTAGCCATACAATATCTATTTCCACCTCATGAACAGTACCTCTTTCCCCATAACCACTGTCTCTGTCCAATGTTGAATTTTGCACTCGTGTGAATGCTTTATTCAAATTTGCCCTTGGGCTTGCAGGGTGGGGGAAGGTAGAGCTCATGCGTGTACCAGGCTGATGGGCATCATGCTGAGATGGGAAGAGAGCGGGGGAGTTGTGTCAGTCATGGCAGATGAAGGGAGGGGGAAGGATGATGGGCAGATGGGCAAGTGACCTTCATTGGCATGCTCAGACAGTGGATGAGCATAGGTTTTGCACATCACGGAGGCTCAAAACAGAAAGCAAGTGCTGAGGGAGGGAGAGATGGAAGCAGGAGCTGGATACTTGGAAGGGCTCGGTTCACATCTGCCTACAGCGGCTGAAACTGGCGCTAGAACTGAAATATGGCACAATACAGTAAACTCTTTCATATCTGGCATTCTATTATCCGGAACTCTCAAATAACCGGCATTTTAGCCATAAGTAAATTTTAGTTATATTTTCCATAAGTACAGCATAGTGAGAGTAAATACAAATAAATACAGCAAGTACAGTATAAGTTTACAGCGTGCATTACTACTGTTGCTGGTAAATAAAGTACTCTGAATGCATTTTTGCCTGTTTCCTAATATCTAATCTTGGTTTTTTTAGTGTTGTGCATTGCTAGGTATACCTCTTTATTACCCAGAATATTTGAATGTCCAGCAACTTCCCAGTCCCAGGGCTGCTGGATATGAAAGAGTTTACTGTAATTACTTGTAAAGACAGGTAAAGTCCCATCCAGGGTATTTGCCTGTTTGGTCCTGTCAGGGATTTGGGCTGAGCTGGCGGAGGGCAGGCATTGTGGTCTATTTGTGCAGGGCTTGGGCTCATTTTCCAATTGTCCTGGGCCAATGTCTTGAGTCCTGCAAAGACCTTTGCACTCAAAGCACAGCTTCTTCCTTGCATTCTTCTGCTCATCCACCGGCGGGTCTGGCCAGCTGTCCATGATGATTGGGAAGAGTGTGGGAGGGAGGGTCTGGGGTGGGTTCTACTATCACTGCACAGAATCTTGCCCTGCTGAACTGTCTTATTTTGCCCTATGTTGCATTATGTTGTCTACTGAGCTGCTTGCTCTGTGTCCAGCACCACTAGGCATCCTGGTCACGACCCTTTCTGGGCATCAGCTTTGCCATGTCCACAAAAAGGTCTTTATTAGGGTGGCTGCAAAGAGCTTCCCATACTGACCCTTCTCCCCAGAGAGCTGTGAGATCTAGGCAACTGCAGAGCTCCACACAGCTGTGTAAGGCACAGTAAGGATGCATGAGACCAGACCCTTGGGCAGCTGATGTTCCCACATGGCCACTGGGAGGCAATTTAAAGCTACACCCAGGGAGCGCCATAGAGGTTAGGTGTTGCAGAAAGTAGTACCTATAAGGCCCACAACAACAATATCCTGTGGCCTTCTGATTTGTCCCCAGACTCTGTTTAAACCTGGAGGGCGCCTCAGGAAGTTGTGTGGTTGCCCAGGCCGACTCCTGGCTTGTAGTGACTCCAGACCTCACCTGGCTTCCTGATCTCCAGGCTCTGAACCCAGCCGGACTCTGACCCTGACTCCTGGCTCATGACTCCAGTTTGGTGCTTCCTCTGATCTCTGACTCTGACCAGGTGGCCCTGACTATGATTTTTTTACCTGTCTGCCCTGGCTCTTGGGATGACTCAGATCCCTGCTTGCTGATCACTGACTTGTGGCCATCCTTTATCAGTGGATACCAGACCAACCGTGACCCTAGTGGAGACCACCTATGCCCCAGTCCCTTACAGACAAGAATGATACACTGGGATCCAGGGGCAAATGGGCAAAATCTGGCCTGTACCAGTTACTAAAAGTATTGTGCTGGAAACTTGACACCAGAGCATGGAGGGGCACACAGATAGACTGTCAGGTCAGTAATGGTCAACCTGCAAAGCACTGTGGGATAGGAGTAGGGAGCATACAAAAAGTGGCGAGCAGCGATTCCATTCACCGAAGCAGCAGACCACACTAATTCAATTCAAGGCAAACCTCATCTACTCTGCAAGAGGTCTCCGGAATTCCCAAAAGTGCAGTTAACCTGCAGTGATGCATTTGCACGGCGCAGATTACATCAGTTGGATCTGGTTTAAATAACCACCATGTAGACACGGGCATTCAGAGCCTTCAGCCTAAAGTGTGCTCCTTACCCACTAATATAGTTGTGTTTGGAATATTCTGTTGCTAACTCTGCCATCTCTGCCTGATACATTTACAAATATGTGGAGTAGACTGTGCGTGTGGGCTGGGAGATGGGAGGGGAGTTCCTGTTTGGAGACACAAAGGTTGAGAAAGGAAATTTACTGTTTCTTACCCAACCAAAGTTGCAATCCAGTTATGCAAGGATTCAAACAGGAAGGGGGAATCCTATTCCAGCAGCAGGCCTTGATAACTCATAGTCCTGCTACCTTTTGAGTGCAACGTGGCAGTGATACCAGTCAGTTGGGAGCTGTGACCTTAGGCAACCCTGAGTTCCCAGCCTCCACGCTACTGCAATAATATTTTGTGCAAAATATGCCCTTAATATATCCTAACAATGCAAATAACACACTGGTCATTATCCTTGTAAAATAAATCTAATGTTATATGTGAAGTTCTGAATTCCCCCTGTAGGATGTTTCTAGAACATTTTTAACCCTAGAATAGATAAAAGTAATTAACAGGCCTGTTCGAGACAAAGGAGTGTGAGTTTACCCCAGCGTACATATTAGCAGTAGACAAAGCAATCAAGTGAGCTGGGGGGTTATTCTGATTCTGGGCTCGATTGGCAGAGAATTAATATAGCTTCTGCATGGGAGACACGGGAGAACTGAATTCTTGGGAACCCTTTAGGTTTTATAAGACACAGACATCTGTCCGGAGATGTGAGGAAAAGAGATTCTATCTTTATTCTTCTCCTTAGGGGACAAATAAACCAAACCACTGTATCTATGTGAAGTGTCTGGGCCAAGGTATTCAGTAAAAAGCAGGTGAATGAGAGACATTATCCTGAGTAAAGACTATATTTTGTTAGATTAATTTTTAGGCTTTCTGGTGTGTGTTTTCACTTTTATTTGTGTATAACATCCCCTACCACTATCCCTTTTGTGTAGTATCGCTCACTCCAATCTCTTTTGTTAATAAACGTATTTTGCTTTTGTTATAAACCCTCATTGCTGGGTAAGTTCAGGACAGCGGGTACTTCTAGAAAACTAAACGGTGCAGTGTTCTGCTGGCTTTGTAAAACCAGCAAACCAAAGCGTGACGAGGGTTTCTTCTCAGGACTGGATGGTGACATCTCCTGGTAATTCTGGGGATCAGCTTTGTCAGGCCGACGTCCCTTCTGGCGGCTGCACTCCATCACTCTGTCTCTTTTTCTCGCTGAGGCTCCTCTCTTGTTCCCGGACCTGCAGCCTCCTCTTTATGACTCAGCCTTCTGGCCTGGTCATGAGTTTCCCCTTCCAGGAGAGGCGTCCAAGTCCCACATCACCAGAGGTCTCAGGCAGTCTTTCCTTTCACCGCCCATGCCACTGTCCCCACAGTGGCTGCTAGGGGGCCCCAGCCCTGCCTTCTACTCCAGATCCAACTCAGTAGCTCAGGTCTGTTCCCACCTGAATGCTGCTGCCTTTCCCTGAGCACACTCCTACCTCCTTTGGGGGTCTTCTAACCCAAACTCCATCTTCCTAGGAAGTGACTGTAGGGCTACCTTGGCTCTGTTGTCCACAAACCCACATCCCTTGTCTCAGGGAGCAACTGCAGACTGCAGCCCTCCACTGTTGTCAGCCTTATGGCTTTGTAAAAGCCCCACTAGTTCCCTCATAGATAAGCTTCCTTCTAATGAGCTTCCTTTAGCTTAAATCTCTCTGTTTTGCCGGCTGGCTGGCTGAATGGGCCCATGTGTCCTAGCTCACCTCTTGCAGGGCCAGTGTGGGAAGTATTCCCCATCACACTCACACTTTCTTTGTGAGGGTCCAGTGAGAGGCACTGATCCTTGCAGTAGGATGACTTTGAGGTGAATTCAGGGCTGAAAGTAGGTTAGCCTGCAAGCACTGACCGTGTTGGGCAAAGCCGGGCGAGATTTGTGAGCTCCTGGCAGGCTGTAGGGGTTGAAGCTCTGGACTGCATTTGCACAGCTACAAGACAGCCAGGGTTACAAAGCAGATAATGGTGGAACCAAATAGTGGCCTGTGTGAACTCCCAAATGTCACAGGAGCACAGACGTTCGGGGGGTGTGCAGGGAGGTGCTGCTCTGGTGTGTGTATCTCCAGTGCTCCTGGAGGCATTCTGCCTCCCTGGAAACCGGGGCAGGCAGGGTACATCTGGGAGCTGCCATTAGTGAAGAGCGTCTCCTCCTACCACGATCGTAGCTGTGTATTACAAGAGAGACCACTGGCTCTGATGAAAGCAAAACCTCCACATCCAACATGGGGATGGAGGTCGTCATCATCATCATCTTCATCATCATCATCAATAACCGTGGGCTCAGGGCCCATTGCTGTCTGATGCCTCCCTCACTATTTCCTTCCACCTTTCCCTGTCCAGTGCAGAGTGGCTTGAAATGATGTACCACAGCTTGCCGTGCTTTCTCCATTCCTGACAATTTTTAAACAAGAACTGGATGTTTTTCTCACAATAGGCTCTAGGAATTATTTTGGGCAAGTCCTTTGGCCTGTGTTACACAGGAAGTCAGACTAGAGGATCACCGGTTCCTTCTAACCATGCAGTCTATGTGCTCTGCCAATTACCTCGGGACAGCTTACAGTTTGTCTCGAACCATAATTTAATGTAAAGACACTAGGCCAGATTCATCTCGGCTGCGTGTCTCCACTGACGTTCCCTGGAATTATGTGAGATATGCCTTTGACTCAGCGACTTCAGTGAATTATCCCTTGGTGGAATTTGATGCCTTCACGTGAATTGAGTTACACCAGTGATTAATTTGGTCCACAGCAGAAGAAAATTCCTGTTTGGGAAAAAAAAAAAAAAAGGCATCTGCTCTCCAGGAGAGAATGGAGGCAGGTACTGGGGACCAGAAATAACATGAAAATAATAAAGGACTTTTTTACAAACAAAACAAAAAACAAAACGAAAAACCAAACCAAACCCCTAGTTTCTAACAGCTGGTCGCCAGTTGCCCTCTGACACAGACACATAAAAGGGAAGGAGTGAGTCCTGTACCAGCAGGGATCACTGGAAGAAATGCAGCCCTCATAAATCAAGGTGGCACTGTTACATAGCTTTAGCACAATGAAGTGCATGTGTGCAAGGGCGCCTGAGGAGGAACCCCACTTGCTGTCTGGGTGCAAACATATCCTGCCCTGAGCACAGGCGCACTCGGAAAGCCTGAGCCAAGGACTGTTGGTAATGTGTGGTTCCCCTTTTGCACTCAGAGATGGACAATCAGAGCTCAGACTTGGCGGGAGAGCCTGAAACAATCTGTGGGGTGGGCAGGAGCTGCAGCAAGGAGTCCCAGGCAAGACAGGATTGTCAGGCTGTGGCTACATGGCGTGCCTCTTTTGCTGCCTTGTAGCATTACATGTCCATATACTGCGCCCCCCCCCCACCCAGCATGCTTATAAAAGAGCAGCGTAGGCCTCTGGTGTGACTTAGGTGAGTAAAGACACACCTGAAGCATGTGGGCATGTAACTGGATACTGATCTGACGTGGCTCCCCACTTTGCCCAGCTGTGCAGCGCCACATGTGCTGTTTTTACCTGGATAGTGCCCTGCTGCTTCCTGGAGGCTGGAGCCTTTTATAATGTCACAAGGCAGGATGCTGGTGGCTCCCTGCTGCTGGAGCCTTTCCCTGTGACAGAGGAAGGTTCTAGGAAAGAGGAAATGCTGCGGCAATGGGCAAAGACTTTGCCAGCTCGCTGCTACTGAGCCTTTTCCCCACTGCCTCCTCTCGGCCGGAGCCTTCTCGCCTTCAATGAAAGTCTCTGCCAGCCGACACCTGCAGAAGCTTTTCCCTGCTACGTCCCCACTACCTGAGACTTTACTCACTCCTGTAGCCGTGCTCCACAGGGTAAGCACAGAGTGCTTTTCCCTGGAGCGTGCAGCTACCCAAATGTTACATGCCATTGCATGCAATGTAGATATAGCCTCAAAGAGCAGGCACTGCTGGGGACAAAGCAGGTGCTCACCAATACGGAGCTTAATGGAGAGAAAAGACAAAAAGTGAGTCAGACTGTCACTTACTAGCATGTGTAAACTAAGCCTAGAGAGGAGGCAAAGAGGCCATCACCCAACTCTACCCCACCAAATCACAGAGGCTAGGCACGAAAAAGGTCTCGTGCAGCACCCAATCCACGATCCCAGCAGGTGCTGGGTTATTCCAGTGAAACCCACCCTTTCCACAGGGCCAGGAACCCCAATATAGAATATAGAATATGGCTCTGTGTCACAGAACTATCTGTCACCAGGAGTGGAGCTCCCAACCCACCCCATATGAAGTGCTAACCTCTCCTGATATAGCTCAATGTCAGGCTGAAAGTTTTTCCCAGTACACAGAGTTTTATTTCTTTTGCTCTCTCTCTATTTGTTTTCCTTCCAGGCAACGCAAAGGCATGGTCATGGGCATCTGCCTCCCGGGGGGCGGGGGGGAGGGAAGCTAGGAGAGTGGCCAGGGCTGGGTGTAGGGTTACCAGATGTCCTGCAATTTGCAGAGCCGTCCAGCATTACAGTCAAAAGCCCCGTGTTCCACATCTTTCAAAAAATGTCCTGGGGGCACTGCCGGGGTCCCCCTCCTCCCAGGCAGGGATCCCATGCCTGGGGCTGCTGGCGGGGCTCCATGTTTTCTGCAAAATCTTTCTTAAAATCTGGCAACCCTGCTTGAGGGGAGTGGAATCCCCAGGAAGGTCAGGGCTGGCTGCGTGGCTCCCTGACCTTTGACGAAGGCCGGGGCAGGTCATGCAGCTTCCCAGGGACTCCTCCCTGCCCTGGCCCCTCTCCTTGTCTCCACCCTCCTGGCCATGGAGCTTGGCTCTGACTGGCACCTCCCCTCTCTGCCATAGCCTGCTGGTGGCAGCTGCTCCCAGCTCCTCCCCTCACCCACAACTGGAGGCAGTCCAGCTCTGCCCCACCAGAGCCACCCATAACAACCTCCCACAAGCTTTTCCTGGGCAGCAGACAGAACAAGGTTGCAGGGATGGAGGCAGGGGGAGGGGCCAGGGCAGTGGGGAGACCCAGAGAAGGCTGGGGCTGGCCGCAAGGCTTCCTCGCCTCCCGCGAAGAGGCGCAGGGGATGGGTTGGCGAGGGTAATGTGCAGGGGGCACAGCCCTTTAGTTATTTCCTTAATTTCATTCTATGCCTTTAGCTAATACCCCTTAGCCTGGCCTTTTCACCCTGCTTACCGGCTTCGAGCCGTGTAGATACTGGACGTGCCGCCCTTTTACTGCTGCAGAGACAAACGACGCAACCCTCCCCGCCACAACCTTGCCCAGAGACCCAGAAATTCTGTCAGCCCTCCTGAACCCACAACTGACTGGCAAGCCCACTGTGTGTGTACGTAAATCCACAACAGGGATGTGTGGGAGTTGGTGAGTGTACGTCGCCATTTCCCGGCCAAACACACTCCTCCCCATTCTCTTGGAGAAGATGACGTAACACAGAGGTCTAAGAATCTACAAGTGGTGACTGTAGTTCTGGAATTGTGTGTGTGGGGGGCGGGGCGGGGGTGGGCTTGAGGGTTTTTTTTTGTTTTTGTGTTTTTTTGCGGTGATCTATTCATGCAGCCGACTTCCTGTGTCACCTACTTTTGCAATAACTATTTCTTGTCCCTCCCAAAAGATATGGATGGCTTTTAAATTGGCATCAGGCACCTTCCAAAAATAAATCCCTTTATATTTGCCGTGGTTAGAATGCTCAGCTGACAGCCAGTCGGTTGCCATGCCCTAGATACATCACGCTATTTACTGAGGTGCCCATATTTGTCTCCTGTCAGGAGGGAGAGAGGTCTAGTGGTTAAAGCAAGGGTCCAAATTTGAGTCCCATCAGTGCTATTTTCTGGTCTGCCAGTGACTTAGCACGATCTTAAGCAAGTCGCTTTACCCTTCCTTTCATATTAATATAATATTATGGTCTTACATGGTGTTGGTATGAACCACTTTACTAGCCTCACAGTAACTAATTACTGGAGCAATGAACATACAGTCAGAGTGGTTTAACTGACAATCGTAAACCACAGAGTTGTAGATTAATGTCCTGTAAATGGTGTCTCAATGTGCCCATCTGTAAAAAGGATCTAAAATTATTTCCCTATCCTTATTTCTTATGGGTGGTGTGAGGTTTCATTGTCTGAGGTTGTACGGAGCATTGAGATCCCCAGGTGAAAGATCTGAAATGTAGAGAGAAATAAGTATACTCGCCTTTTTGGCAGGACTGTGTTTTTCATGTCACACCATGGCAGTGGTGTAAATTAGGTTGTCATTTGGCATGCCTGGTTCTCTGAGTGTGGTACAAGGAAAACGTTTATAGGCCGCGAGGGTAGATTTTATGTTGTGTGACATAAACACTAGAGACGCTGTGCAGAGAGATATATGATACATGCAGTTTGTGGGCAAAGCAATATAATATGCACCTCTCTGCCACCGTGGGGTAGATCCCAGAGTGCACCTCTCAGAACAAGTCTATCCACCGTCTTGAGATGCAGAGACATCAGCATCAATAAATACTGCAAGGTGGCCTAAAACAGCACAGCTCCTTTAGGGAAAATAGGGATGCTGATTAAGTGTTATTTCCTGGTCTGTAAATTATCAGTTCCAAACCTCTTTGTGTGTTATCTATAAAATATTGGCCCTAGGCCTTTGTTATAAAGGGAAACTAATTTTAATGGCAGCCCTGTACACAGTAATTAATGCGCTACAAAGTGAACAACATCCTCCTTTTAAAAATTGTGGTACATGCTCTGCCTATTTTTTAAGGAAGTGCATGTGTGACTGTATGCGTGCCATAGAGATATATGTGTTCATGTACTGACAGATGATCTCACCACTGTGATTTTTCAGCGTTAAGACATGCACTGGAGTGGCACAGTTAGGATCTAATTTGGCACATCAGACCAGTGATCTGTTTAGCACATAACTATGCTCTAACAGTGGTGAGTGCCAGCTGCTTTAGGAGCGACAAGAAACCCAAAGTGGACAATTCTGCAGTGCCAGAAGTTGCTTCCCCGCCTCCATCACTTAGGGTAGGTTTACACAGCAAAGTTATTTTGAAATAACTCTCCTAGCATCTACACAATGCAACTGCTATTTTGAAATAATTTGAAAATAGCGGTTGGCTTATTTCAAAATCGGTGAACCTCATTCCACAAGGAATATCGCCTGTTTTGAAATGGGGCTGTTAAGACAGGGGATACAGCCTATTTCAAAATAAAATGGCTGTATTTCAAAATAGGCCATACAGCTATGGTTACACTACCGAGTTTTAAAAAAAAAAATTGTGTTTTTAGAAATCCACGGAGCACGTACACCTAAAATGTGTTCTGTCGACAGTAAATCGGCAGAACGTGGCACTTTTTTCTGGCGGCCCTCTGAGGAGGCCATTTAGGGGCTTGAAGCAAATAGATTAAAAAAAAAAAATCTGTCAGGGATGGTGCTTGGCCCTGCTTAGAGGGCAGGGGACTGGACTGGACGACCTGTCGAACTCCCTTCCAGTTCTGTGAGATGTGTACGTGTGTCTCTCCCAGACGAGGAGGAGCGCTTTTTTCAAAAGATGCTTTCGGAAAAAAAAACCCAAAGGCTTGTAGATGCTCTGGGGGTCCTTTTGTTGACAGAGCGGTCCACCATGGTGCCCTGGCACCAGCCAGCTGGAGGTGGGAGGTGCCCTGGGCACCCCAAGCACACCTCTATGCCTCTGGCCATGCTTAAAGGCACAGGGAGCCCTGGCAACCCTGTGGCAGGGAAGCTGAAAGCGTGGCGGGAGCACAGGCAACACTCGTGCCCCTCTGAGCTCTCACAGCTGCACCCATGGAGCAGGGAGACAGCATTGCTGACAGCCAGCAGCTGTGAGTCCCCCTGGGGCTCCCCAGGGAGGCACCAGAGGGGTCTCAGGAGCCCCCTGTCCCATGAAATGCCAGGCTCCGTCCAAGGTGGAGCCAATCTCCGGGACCTCCTGGGCCTCTGGGGAGATGAGTCCGTGCTCCGGGACGTCACAGCACGGAGGAGGCATGCCCAGGCCTATGTCTGGCTCACATCAGGCTCAGCAGCATGTAACCACCCCGCCCGGACCCAGGAGCAGGGCCAGGCAAAAGAGAAAGAGCTACACCAGGGCTATGCTCGGGCCAGGGAGACAGCAAGGCAGTCGGGGCAGGACTATCCACCTGCCCCTTTAACAAAGAACTGCACAGCCTTCTCGGGGGCGATGAGACACCTGCCACCAGCTCCCCTCTGGACACAGCCAGCAAGGCCCCCACCACCCTCAACAGACCTGAGGCCATAGAGAAGGAGCAGCCTGGGGCTGTGAGCCAGGCAGAGCCACAGCCAGAGCCACCCTCCAAACCCAGAGTCCAGCTATGGGACCCTTGTCATCACCAAGGCGTCGGCCTCCTCTAGCCAGGCCGTATTGAGCAGGGTGCCCCCCCTCAACCTCTTTGAGGGAACCCCCGGTAAGTACCGCACATGTCACACACCCCAGGGTGTGGGGGGGTGGGCAGCCACCTCTGCCATGGCGGGAAGCAGGCCAGCCACACGGCCGCTGGCGCCACCCCAGACACACCACAGAAAGCCACAGCTCCCAGCTCGCAGGCACACTCACAAGCCTTCGAAGGTCAGCCCTCACTCCCACGGATAGTGCCACGAGCCACATGTGTGGTGGGGGGAGCCCAGACCATGCCCAGTGAATGCATCTGCCCTGCGGGGACGCCCCAGTGTCTGGCATCCCCATAGGCCACTGGCACGTTGGACGCTGGGGGAGAGGAGAGGAGCGCAGCATTATACCCTTTCCCACTGGCACCAGGGGGGTCCCTGTGCGTCAGGGCCCACTGTGCAGGACACGCATGCCTGTGCTCCTGGGACATCCCCAGCCCTTGGCCCAGGGGTGGTGGCCACCACCCATAGGGTGTGGGGGCACAGCCTTTGGAACTGTGGTGCAGGAATGACTTACCGTCTCTCCCCTCTCATCCTTACAGCTGTGCCGTCTGAGGGCCAGGCAAGCCCCACCACACCACTGGGCCTGGCCAGCTCTGGGCAGGTTCTGGACCCACACAGTCCAGGAGTGGTGGAGGTGAGGGGTGGTGCACCATCATTGCTGCCAGGGCGGGCCTGTGCCTGGAGGTCCTGTCGGTGCCCTGAGGATGACACCTTCTGAACGTAAGTGGCTGCCCTCCAGTGCCAGAACAAGCTTATGGAGTGGTGGCTGTGGGGGGAGCAGAAGGGCCAGGCATGGTGCATGCAGGCCTGGGCTGAACTCACGTTGCGCCATGGCACCATAACTGCCATCCTGCGGGAGCAGTCGGCCCGACCACCCATGCCTGCTTCCCCCACTCCCACAGCCCAGCTGCTCCCACAGCCCTGCCCCTGCCTTATTACCACCCCCCCCCCAACCCCAGGCTTCATGGAATTCGCCCTCTGGCTGATGGCCACAGTCAGCCCCATCAGCCCCATGGAGCAGTAGGTTTCCCCCCACTAAACCTGAGCTTGCTGAATCCCTCCCACCCTCATACCTCCCTGGGCTCCCAGTTCCAGCCCTGACGGGGACCACAAACCCACAGCAGGAGGGGATCCTGCAGCTGACAGTGCTCCATGCTCCAGGTCCCGCTTTCCTTTGGGGTCACCCCCTGCAGGACTAATGCCCCCCATCTCCTGTCCAAAGCCCCCCATCCAATTTGAGACGCCCTCCACCCCCATCCCAACCCCCATTCCAAAGTACAGTTTCCCAGAGGTGCACTTTGTAAATATTTTGTAGTTGCATTTATTTTTGCATTAGTTCTTCAAAGTAAAGGTTTGATTTTGTACCACCCCCATTTCCCTCATCATTGTGGAGGGGCTGGAGAAGGACGGGTTGGTGATAAGAGGGGCCCTGGTGGGGAGGAGGCAGGGATGCGGGCCCACAGCCCTGCTGGGGATTCCCTGGGAGGCAGCCACTGGGGCTCTTGGGAGAAACTCTCCCGTAGGGCCTCCTGAATCTGCACCCTGTCCCTTTGGGCCTGGCAGGAAGAGTGGCCGCACCTGGCTGCCCATAGCCTAAGACAACGTTGGTTGTCTGCCCTGGGAGGAAGGCCTCTCGTGGAGGACACAGCATGTTGCTCCCCCACATCCAGGTGGGTGAGGAGACACCAAAACGGTGCCAACAGAAATCTGAAGGCCCACTCCCCCTGCTTGCATACCTGGGTGAGACAGCTGTTGAAGAGTCCCTGTGTGGGCTCCAGGTGCCCTAGGTAGGACCTCATGAGCCATGGCATGGGAGGAGTGGGGGGGGTAGGCAGCATCCCCACAGTGCATAGTGACATGGTTCCACCCCTGACCACCAGCTCCCGGGGGGCACATAGGTGCCCATCTGCATCCTCCAGAACAGGCTGGAGTTGCATAACACCCACGTATTGTGTGCCTAGCCTGATCAGCTGACATAAATGTGGATGAACCATCCCTGGTGGTTGACCACTGCCTGCAGCACAATGAAGTGATACCCCTTCCTGTTGATGTAATGTCCCGCGCTGTGGTCCGGGGCACAGATGGGGATGTGAGTCCCATTGATCACCCTGAAACATTTGGGGAATCCCACGGTGGTGAAGCTGCCCATGACTGCATCTTGGTCAGCAATGCAGAGGACCCTCCAGAGCGGGAGCATGTTGATTGCCCTCACAACCTGCATGGCATGGATACTGAACACACATGTAAGCATGTGTGGGGGGTGGAGCTCCTGGTGGGCTCCCCTGCCTCCCACAGCCCCTTCATCCTGAGCCCTCATAGTACCCCCCCATGTGAGGCCACCCCTCTAGCAGGCCTGTGTGAGGGTGGGGTGGCACAGCCCCCCCAGGGATGGGACTTCCCCCAAACCCAGTCCCTGAGGGTCTCCCTGGTCCAGGATCTCCTCTCCCTGCCTCCCTGTGCAGAGTCTGTGACCTGAGTGTGGCTTACCTGCCTGAGGACAGACCCAGTGGTGGACTTCCCCATGCCAAACTGGTTTCCCATGGAGCAGTAGCTGTCCAGGGTGGCCAGCTTCCATAAGGCAATGGCTTTGCGCTCCTCCAGGGGGATGTGCGTCCCCTCCCTCCGGAGGGCCAGGTGCATAGCTCCAGAAACATCTCCTTCCTCATGCGGAAGTTCTGAACCCACTGCAGGTCATCTCACTCGCCCATGACCACCTGGTCCCACCACTACAAACTGGTGGGGTATCTCCACACCCCCTGACCACAAGGTTGTGCTCCTCATCCCAGTGGAGGGCAGCCACTATCACACTGAGCAGCAGCCTGACCACAGAGTGGGTCCGGCACAAGACCAGGGGCTGCTGTGGGTCCCATGGCTACGTGGCAGGGTCAGTTTCTCTATCTGGCAGCATTTAGACCCTGCACAGGCTCTGCATTGCTTCATGCAGCTAGGCAGGCCTCAGCGTGTGCAGGGAAGGGATGTTTGGGAGGAGCCCTATAACGGTACATGTGGCTGTTCTGTCAAGGGAGTGGCCAGGGCTGTGTGGCCAGTCTCTGTTAGAACAGATCACTTTTTCAATTCAGTTCCATGTGTGGCCGCAATCTGGCAACAGAAGTTTTGTCAGAAGATCTCTTCCAACAGTAACTTCTGTCAGTGCGTCGCTTTAGTGTAGACATAGCCTATGTGTGTAGATGATGTACTTCAAAATAGCTAAGTGCTATTTAGAAAGGCATTTTTGTGTGTAGCTGTGTTATTTTGCATTAAGCTATTTAGGAATAGCTCTTCCGGAATAGCTTATTTCAAAATAAGGCTGCCGTGTACACACGCAGGCTGCATCTACGCTGGCCTCTCCCTTTCAAAAGGGGCGTGTCAATGAGGGAGTTCGGAAGATGCTGATGAGGCACTGCCATGACTGTGCAGCGCCTCATTAGCATAATGGCAGCCACAGGTCCATAAAGTGGTGTGCAAAACACTAAATCTTTTTTACCATTTTAAAATTCATTCTCTTTCCCTTTTATTGACTGGCCCTTGCTCTTCTGTAAGAGGAAAGCAGGAACTTTCAACTTATCGTACTGTACCCAGGCCATTTATTTAATGAGTTTCTCTCATGATCCCTCTTATTTGTCTCTTAGATCAGTTACAGTAATTTCAAACTCTCTTCCAGGACCAGCCTTGCCAGACTTCTCACCAAGTTTGTCCACCAGAAAGGGAAGAATGGTTCATTTGTTGAGGGGTTCAGTTTCCTGCTGTGGTGCAGGACTTTTTGTGGTAGGCTGGACTGTTCTTGGCTTTCCCAAGTGTATTCTGTTTATCTGCCAACAAAGTACACTAGCCTGCTGCACACCAGCTGTGCATGTGGACCCTGTCTAACAAAACAGGGGATGTTCTCATTGTCCGTGTTACCACACACTGAAGGATTCCTAGTGCACTTTGATCTACCGCCATTTGCAACAGATGAAGTGAGCAGGAGTAGGGTTCACCCAGCCAGATGGTGCACAGCGGGCTCATACGTCAGGCATTCAGAACCCAGCTTGCCCCGCAGGCATGCAAGGTGTAGACAAGCCCCTTGTTTAAAATACTAGAACACAGTGCTTCTGTTACAGGTGACATGCCTGTTCTCTCCTACAGACAACCTCCCAGCCTCATGAGGATCCTTACTAACAGCCACAGTCTATACCCCAGGAACACCAGTCCTGGAACCTTTCCCTGTAACAAAGCCCGCTGCCAGCTTTGTCCACATATCTTCTCTGGAAATACCATCTCTGGACCTAACCAGGTTACTCACAGAATCACGGGCACTTTCTCATGCTCCTCTACTAACATCATATATGCCATCATGTGCCAACAATGCCCAGATGCTTTGTATATTGGACAGACTTCTAACTCCCTTAGACAAAGGGTCAACGGGCACAAAACAGACATCAAAACACTCCAGATCCACAAGCCAGTTAGTCAACATTTTAATGGAATGGGGCATTCTGTCAATGACCTCAAGGTATGTGTGTTTACTGAAGAGAAATTATCGCACCGTTTTAGAAAGAGAAGTGGACGAGCTGGCTTTTATATTCAAATTCAGCACATTAACACATGGTTTAAATTGCGATGGGAACTTTCTGAGTCACTATAGGGGCTCATCTGCATACTTGGCTCAATCTAATTCTTGATCGTCCCCCCCACCCCTCCACTCTCTGATTTGCTCACCTTGATTATCTTTTTCTGATTTGTCCTCCTTGCTTACTGTTTTTGGTTCTCTGTGTCTTAAATATTGAGTCTGTTCTGGTCTGGCTATGGTCTGAAGAAGTGGGTCTGTCTCTTGAAAGCTCACCTAATAAACTATTTTGCTAGTCTTTAAAGTGCTACTTGACTGCTTTTTGTTTTGATAGTGTATAGACTAGCACGGCTTACTCTCTCTTACTAAAGAAAAGTGACTGTGCTACCTTCAGAAGGACAGGCACACTGTGTTTTCCAGAATTAGCAGGCCTCAGGGAAAGTTTCAGAAAGGTTGACAATTTCTTTCACTAGGAACATCTTGTTTCAAGGCCCATACCAAAATAAGGCATCTCACCAGCCTCGGGCTAAGGCTGCGGATAGTATGCTGCATTTGGTTTGTAGGCTGTGCTTTGACCATGCCCTTGCTAGAGCAAGTGTCCTGAATATTTCAGTCTCTTGGTATTGCTCATTAAAAGAAGGTTGGTGCTGCCCATTTTGTCATAGAAGGAACTCATTATGATGCCTCGGGGGGGGGGTCATTATCACTATGTGGCAAATCCTGACAGATGTAACCATCTTTCAAACTGAGTGCCACCCAGAGCATCTTGAGGGCTCATGAAGGATAACAGAGGAATTGTCAGTTGGAGGGAGATGAGGGAGTTATGGTGTGGATGTCATGTATGTCAGTGAGGGAAGGAGGACGTTTTTGAAAGGGCATCCTATTAAAGTTTAGCCAGTATATCACACAGTCAAAACTGCTACCTAGGAAGCTTAGCTCAGCAGTCGTGTTTTTAGTGGTGGAAGGTTGCAGCAGTCCAGGCCAGAAAGAGGAGGTCTGCAGTAGGTAAGATATGCAATAAGGATCTAGAAGAGAGTTTTGGTGGTGACTACAGAGAAGAACGATTAGGTCTTTGAAAAGTTATGTAGGTAGAAGAAGTAAGATTGTGTGTAGCAAGGGAGAGAAGAGTGCAGAGAGCTATCATAGCTGCCTTCAGCTTCCTGAAGAGGGGCTCTAAAGAGGATGGAGAGAGGCTGTTCTCAGTTAGTGATGGATGGCAGAACAAGGACTAATGGTCTCAAGTTGCAGTGGGGGAGGTGTAGGCTGGATATTAAGAAAAAGTATTTCACCAGGAGGCTGGTGAAGTACTGGAATGTGTCACCTAGAGAGGTGGTGGAATCTCCATTCATAGAGGTTTTTAAGTCCCATCTTGATAAAGTCCTGGCTGGGATGATTTAGTTAGAATTGATCCTTCTTTGGGCAGGGGGCTGGACTCAATGACCTCCTGAGGTCCCTTCCAGCCCTAGGAGTCTGTGCTCCTATAGAGAAAATAGTCAAAGATGGCCTTACGAGGAGTGATGGGGGGGACTGTCAAAAGGAGGAGTGCAGAGGGCTTTGGAAGAGGGGAGGTCAGAGTTCAGTTTTAAGAGCATCAGAACAGCCATACTGGGTCAGACCAAAGGTCCATTTCAACTAGTATCCTGTCTTCCGACAGTGGCCAGTGCCAGGTGCCCCAAAGAGAATGAACAGAAAGGGTGATCATCAAGTGATCCATCCCCTATCATCCATACCCAACTTCTGGCAAACAGAAGCTAGAGACACCATCTCTGCCCATCCTGGATAACAGCCAGTGATGAACCTGTCCTCCATGAACTTATCTAGTTCTTTTTTAAACTCTGCTACAGTCTTGGCCTTCACAACATCCTCTGACAAAGAGTTTTGCATGCTGACTGTGTGTTGTGTGAAGAAATACTTCTTTTAAAAAACCTACTGCTTATTAATTTCATTTGGTGACCCCTAGTTCTTGTGTTTGAGAATAAGGAAGTGTTATTTACTCATGCACTTAGCTTCTACAGCAGTCATGACTTCTATCTGCCCGCACCCTTAATCATCACTTTTCCTAGCTTCAGAGTCCCAGTTTTATTAATTTCTCCTCATACGGAAGCTGTTCCATACCTCTAATCATTTGTTACCCTTTTCTGAACCTTTTCCAAGTCCACTATATCTTTTCTGAGATGGGGTGACCACATCTGCCCACAGTATTCAAGATATGGGCATACCATGGATTTATATAGAGGCAATATGATATTTTCTGTCTTATCATCTATTCCTTTCTCAATGATTCCCAACATTTTGTCCATTTTCCCCCAAGGTCTCAGCCTGCCCCACAGCTTTTCTTGCTCTCCTCCTGCCCCCCCTAGTCTTTTTCCCACTAGTTCATCTGAACAGGCTCCTTTCCTTTCTCCCCCTCAGTCTTTGCCTCTGTGAATACATCTTTGCCTTCCCTCCTCTTCCTCCCTCTAGTACCTTTCCATGCCTCCTCCCTCATTCTCAACTCCCTTTCTATCCTTAAATCCCCTTCCTCTCCCGCCTCAGCCTTTGCCTCCTCCCTTCTGCCTCTCTATCCTCTTCCACCCTCAGCTCCAAGCCACATTGGTTCGTGCCAGCTCCCCTTTCCTCCTAGTATCTTCCACCTAGCTCCCTTATCTCGTACTCCCCCTGTATCACCCAAATACACAGTCTCCCTTTTTTAGTTCCATTAACTTGCATCCACTCAGCTCCCTGTCCTCCTCCAATGGTCCCTATACACAGTTGCCACCACAGAACTAACAGTATGAATTTTAATCCTGCCAGTTAATTTATCTTCAGTTTATGTGTAGCTCAGCCCTGAGTTAACATTTCACTGAGGCAGTTCCTGCCTCTCAGAGCTATTGTTCCAGGCTCTCTGCAGACACATGTAGCCATATCTGAAAAAATGTGCCTGACAGAAGTGGAATGACTTTGTAATAACTTGTGAATAATGTACACTAACCTGACTGTTAAGATATTTACTTATGAACACATTGGTTTAATAGGTGGCTAGAGGGAAGAACCAGCCGCAAAGGCTAACAAAGGCTCAGGACAATCCACCCCTCAGCAGACACTTGGAAATTGTTATCTTTTGAGATTTCACTTCCTCCATAGTCAACCCACAAAACTATTTTTGTCCAGAAGGGCCAAAGCCTGGGAACTCCCATACAAAGAACTTTGACAGTTTCAAAAGAGGGGGAGGTAGTTGTTTGGGAGAAGAAGACGGATACACAGGCATCTGTTGTGGTGTCTGAAGAAGATGTACCTGCCTGTTTTATCAGTGAAGGATGGTAGGCTTTGGATCGACATGCATGTAGATTGTCAATGTAAAATCCTTTTCCTTTAAATGCTTTGTTTCTGCTGGAGGGCTGAACAGTACTTTGATTTTTTTTAAGAAGACTGCCTGATCACCACATATGCCACTGCTCAAAAACTCCCTACAGGAAGAACTGCAGGTATCTGAACATATCAGTAACAATAGCAGGCAAAGACTGACTGGCTACGTCTACACGTGCACACTACATCGAAATAGCTTATTTCGATGTAGCAGCTCGATGAATAACGTCTACACGTCCTCCAGGGCTGGCAACGTCGATGTTCAACTTCGACGTTGCGCGGCACCACATCGAAATAGGCGCTGCGAGGGTACGTCTACACGCCAAAGTAGCACACATCGAAATAAGGGTGCCAGGCACAGCTGCAGACAGGGTCACGGGGCGGACTCAACAGCAAGCCGCTCCCTTAAAGGGCCCCTCCCAGACACAGTTGCACTAAACGACACAAGATCCACAGAGCCGACAACTGGTTGCAGACCCTGTGCCTGCAGCATGGATCCCCAGCTGCCGCAGCAGCAGCCAGAAGCCCTGGGCTAAGGGCTGCTGCCCACGGTGACCATAGAGCCCCGCAGGGGCTGGAGAGAGAGCATCTCTCAACCCCTCAGCTGATGGCCACCATGGCGGACCCCGCTATTTCGATGTTGCGGGATGCGGATCAGCTACATGTGCCCTACTTCGACGTTCAACTTCGAAGTAGGGCTCTATTCCCATCCCCTCATGGGGTTAGCGGCTTCGACGTCTCGCCGCCTAACGTCGATGTTAACATCAAAATAGTGCCCAACACGTGTAGCCGCGACGGGCGCTATTTCGAAGTTAGTGCCGCTACTTCGAAGTAGCGTGCACGTGTAGACACAGCTACTGACTCATTAAGAAAATGAGAGCTGAGGTTCTGAAGAACAAGGCCACATCTTGAGAGAGATGCCGGTACTGAAACCTACCCATCTGATTCCGACTGTCCTTTCCTATGGTTGTTGTGGGGGATACCCTGTATGAGCTCCTAAAACCCCTGTTCTTCTGGCCACCTCAGAAATAGTTGTTTATTTCTCTGGTCCCAATCTACAATTCTTTGTAGTCTTGTACCTCAGAGGGCTATTGCTGTCGCAGTGTCACAGCAAGGAAATGCTGCTGATTTTGTGAGAGATTGCTGCAAGATAATGATTGCATAAAAATGCTTTATAGAATAAGGCCTCAATCCTGGAGTGAGGCTCTTAGACTGGGACCTGGAAGTATTATTGTCAGGTGTGCAGGATCTGGAAAAGTGTTGCCTGTGACAATTGTAGTTAACATTAAATAGATATTATACACAGCTAAATGTATAAGACAAAGGAAAAATAAGCCCTTTTTAAATGGTCAGTAACTCTTTGGGGATTGAATCTGATGGTATTTATATCCCCATTTGTGACTGGTTCTCTCCGCTGTTTGGTGACTATGTGATATTGCCTTTGCAATGTTGTTTCCTTGGCCTAGGAAGAAGGGAACTGCACTCTGTTAAATGTTTTGTTCTTTTACAAGGTGGTTTGTTATCTTGGAATGTGGATCCTGCATTGGAGCGTGTAATTACAACACCATGTTCTTGGGTTAGCAAGAACTCAGACACTAAATTGTCCATGTCATCACCTGAATTTGGCCATGAAATATGGCGCATAGGGACTGGGAACACAGCCAAAGAGGAGGTGAGGACTGAATGGGCATTTTGGTGCACTGGGCATACCCAATCTGCTCAATCCATTGCTGTAGTCCCACTGTGGCCATTTAATATTATTACCTGCTCCTTGCCCTTGAAATTGTGCTTTTTATCTCTCTTTCCATGAACTGTGTCTGAATGGAGAAGGTCAGGGTTAGAGAAGAGTACAATAAAACATGGCTTATTTTACATGGGTGATCAGAGTTCTATTAAGTTGCAAAGAAGAATTTTTTAGGAACGTCATTTTTCTGGGTCATGTACAGATGGATGCTGAATGCTGGGGTAGGAACCACTTCTGGTGCTCAGGCTGTTCAGAGACACCTCCATTGTCGAAATGAAGCCATTTAAAAAAAGCCTCTCTCCAACTCCCCTGAGTCTGCCCAGCACTGCTCCACCTTAGGTGCTTCTCACAGGGAAACAGTCCTCCCCCTTCCCTAGTCAGGATTCGTGTGCACACTGTTTTTCTGAGCAGCTCCTTATAACGAGGCTACCCCCCGCAAGCTGCCCTCTGATTCGCTCCCTATGAGCTTCTCTTTGGCTACGTCTAGATTGCAGGCTTCTGTCGGGAGACCTCCAGGCTCCTGACAGAAGTCCCGCTGGTCGGGGAGCCCTCTGCTGACATCCTGGTCATCCTTGTTCCACAGAGAAGAAGGAATGTGTTGGCAGAGGGTTTTTTCCTGACTTTTGGCCCTGTGTAGATGGGTCAAATATTGGGAAAACCTCTGCCCACAGAACTGTCAGCAGGCGATACACGAGTGCATTGCAAAATTTGCATATATTTTGCCAATAGCTCTCTTCAGTCTAGACAGTCTTTGATTGAAGGGGTCGGCACGGGCTCCCTCTGGCCTAGTTTTAACCCCTCCCTTGCCACAGTGGGGCAGCCACCTCACTATGTACCACAGCAGTACTGTATCCTGTCCTAGTATCCGCAGTTCAAGCAGGATGGTAATGGTTCAGAGACAAGCCATGAACTGAATTAAAAGATTTGAAAACATGACTATTATGATGGAGCCAAAGGACCCAATCTATTTAGTTTAACAAAGGCAATATTAAAACCTGACTTGATCACAGCATGTAAAGACCTATATGAGGAATAAATATTTGGCAACGGGCTTGTCAGTCTGACAGACAATGGTATAACAAGATCTAGGGGTTGGAAGTTAAAGTGAGACAAATTCAGATGGAACTAAGGCACAATTTTTTTTAATGTTGAGTATAATTAACCACTGAAAATTTATTATGGGAAGTGGTGGATTCTTCATCACTGGCTCTGATTAAATCAAGATTGGATGTTTTTTCTGAAATACATGCTCTTGTTCAAACAGGAAAGATTTGAGGGGTGCCTTATGGCCTCTGTTATGTAGAAGGCCAGACTAGATTATCACAATAGTCCCTTCTGTCTTGGCAATCTATTGATCAATGCATGACTGAAGGCAGAAAGAGAGGTACAATAACTCTTCAAAAAAGAAGAAATTACAGCAACTGAAGAGCCAAAACAAAAGAAAAGTGCAACCAACAGGAAAATGAGAAGTTAACGCAGTTAAAACATGGGCAGCACCAATGGTATGTGACAGAGCTTCTATCCAGAATACTCCGAACATTATGGTCCCCCTTTCTCCTGTACAAGGACTGGAAATATTTTATGGAAAGTGAACTCCCCATTCCTGATCTTTCACTGAAGGTATGGATATTTGTCAGCCTGGGAAAGCTTGCTTCAAGATACATGTTTATGGTAAGCCTGCTACACAGGTTAACTGCAGGAACTCGGGTGATGTTAAATAAGATTTCCACATCTTTATATGTAGCCCCTGAAGACCACATTGGTACAGCCTCTCTAGCCGTCACTCCTTGTGAGGGAAACAGCCCCCCCACCTAATTGTCTGTGTACAAATATACAGTATTTATCTGCTTATACACAGTTCTCTGGCAGGTATTATCTCTAGACACTTCACCTACCAAGGTATGGAAGGGTGGGTTTTTTGGACGCACAAAGGGATAGTGTAAGATAGTATACGTCATTTCACTAGGGGCTTGGTTTCCCACATTGAAGTCTGTGACAAGAGTGGAAGCTTTTTGGAGAGAGCTGATAGGAACATCCTGGATCTTACATAGTGCCAACAGATGACTGAGGAGTGGACTCTTCTTACGCCCTTTTGGAGAAGGAATACTCTTCAAAAGGGACTTTGGGACAATCTTCCATCAAAAGCAATGGCCTGTTTTTTAAAGAAAAAGGAAAAGCTGCCTAGTTCAATGATCAAGGAATCCAAACTTGTATAGTTTATTATAGAAAGTGATTAGCTCTTTCCCATGTCTCTGTTATACTGTACATATGTTGTAGAGGTTTGATATACTTCTCCATGTCAATAGGCAGAGGAGGGCTGCAATTCATTACCAGAGCTTTAGGGGGTACCTGGAACTGGGGAGCTGATAGCTGTGCTGGGTCCCTGGGCAAGGTGGAGAAGGTGCCTGGGTCCAGACTCCTGGAAGGGCAAGGCCTCAGGTGGAAGGAGCAGGGCCAGGTTAACCAGCCCCCGGAGCTGCACAGACTGTGGTGTTCCCTCCCACAGCCCTCAGCGCTGCCTGGAGTGCAGCGCTCTGACACACCACAATCATTTCAAGTGCCTGTGGTGGCTCCAGATGCAGCCACTGCTACAGTACCTTCAGCAGCAGCCAGGTGCCCCAGGCACTTTAGAATCACGCTTCCACCTTTACTTCCACTCCCGCTCTACCCTGCAACTCCTGACCTGGAATGAGAATAGGAGATGTCGATGGTTAGAATTGACCTGCTGGAGCTGACGTTAACTATAAAGGTTTCAGAGTGACCAGCTGCATTCTGCAGGCTTATGTTCACGTTTACTTCAAGACAAAGTTTTGTGTTAGACTGTTTTGAGCACTGCAAAATATTACAGAAGATTAAAGCTCTTCCACCGGCACTGCAGTAAATGGAAGGGCAAATTTCTTCACGTGTTGTGATAATACCCTTTGGTTAATTACCTCTGACACCAGAAGTAGAATGGTGCTGGACTGTCAAAATCTGCCCATTGACGTATTATCTATGAGGGCGGTATTCGTGTTTTCTGAGTGTAGCCATGGTCACAAAGTGAATGATTTTACAGAGATGGAAGAATAAATTAATGCAGAGAATAAAACAGTGGCATTCTGGCCTTCCCTGTTCTCCTCGACTTTCTTCCCTGGGTCTTCCCATCTCTTTCATGCTTTCCATGCCTACCTTGACTGCAGTGAATCCCAATTATTTCTTTGTATGGTTTAATTTTTAGGTTGCAAAAAGGTTTTTTTCATGTGGTTGTTCATGCAATGAGGTATGAGAGAGAGAGAGAGAGAGAGAGAGACTGCCCAGTTACACTCTCTGGTACATCAGCATCCTTTTTCAGTTGTGGCCACCAGAACTGGACACAATATCCCAACAGTGGTCACACCTTTGCCCAAGACACAGGTTAAAATATCCTCTTTGCTCCTATTGGAGATCCCTGCTTATGCATCCTAAGACTGCATTAGCTCGTTTGGCTGCAACAACATACTGGGAGCTTATGTGCAGTTGATTTTCCACCACAAAACCCAAAGCTTGTTCAGGGTCCCTGCTTTCAGGGACAGAGACCCCCAGGTTGATGTTTTGAAAATGAAAAATTAATAAAAACTAAAACGTGGCACCTTACAATACTCTCTGCTTATGTCCTGTAGTGTCCTTTACAGCAGAGAAAAGGCAGGACTTTGATGCAATGACTATAAAGAGGATTTGATTTTGTTTTACTGTGACTTGATCGCTCCCAGACTAATTAGCACAGACCAAGCTGCCTAGTGTCTCCACACAGTGTCCTCTGAAGTGCTGAGTTGGGCTAAACAGTCATGTGACACAATGCTGACTACTTTACAAATTCTCTGCCCCTTGCATAGGTGAAGTAATGCACCTTAATCCTGCCTGAGATGCAACCTCCATCCTGCCTCCTTCCTTTGTATTGAGCCACTGCAGCTTCCCATTAAGATGCCTTTCCTAAGAGTTGCTTGGATCACTGAGGCCTGCCTGAAGATTAATGCCTGGAACTGGTAATAGGCTTCTGTAGAGAACTTCTGCTCCCAGGGCAGAGCTGTGCGTCTTTTGGAAGTCAGAACTGGCTCTCTGTTCACAAATGAATTTCTGCTGCTGTCAGGAGACAATGTAATATTTCACAGGCCACCCTCATTTACAATGTGCCCCATACTGAGAATTCATTTAGTCTATAGTATTCAACACCACAAGAAAAAATCCACCTCTCCACTCCAGCTCTTCCAAGGAGGATGTTAAAGTGACAGATTTAAAGGATGTTTACAGCCCTGTTGAGCCAGAAGGACCTGATTAGAATTTTCCATATAGGAAGGAGGTGTTGTTTGTGTGTGTGTGTTCTGGGATGATATGTGGCTGTTGCTTCGTTTCCAGATGGCTTGTGATGTCATTGCTGAAGATCTTGAAATTTGGCACATGAGGAAAATAGTTTCATAGGCCTCTTAACACTTTTGAAAATGGCCATCCCATAAATTAAGAGACAAGGGTGTATCTGGAGGCGTGTGGGGAAGAAAGGGTGAGGATTGTTTTGTAGGGCATTTGGTACGATGACTGTCCAGAGAAGGAACAAAATTGAAAGTCTAATTCATATGTACCATGAGCTAAAGAGCGCCAAACATTTGCTGGTCAGAATGGGATCGGTTCCAAAAGGCATTCCCTTTGTTGCTATTTATGCAGATAAGTCCAGGATCATTGAATGTTAAATATTGTCTGCAAGACTGTGCAGTTCACACCTTCTGTACTTCCCAAAAGTCAAGATTAAAAATAATTCTGGCTTGTGTGGGCAGGTGGGGAGTGATCAAATCACCTTCATCCTTCTATCCCATCTGGAAAGGGCATGAATGGCCAATTTACCAGGACCAACAATCAAAGACTTCCCACTGATTCTAGTATACCTGCAAAAATTCTGAATGAACTTGAAATTTGATTTGAATTGAATACAGCTTGGTGGGTTTGGCAAAGTGAATTAGTGTTCTCAGGACACTGAGTAACAACCGTTGCACAGTAAAATCTTGATTAGAGTAGAACCCCTGACCCCATTCTACTAAAGATGCTCATATCCCTAAAATATTAATTACTCTGAGAAGTCTTGTGACTTGAGTCAGGTACCCTGGCATGTGCGTCAATTTTATTGTGCTGCATCCCTTCTGATGGAAATTTGCAGTCTCAAAACCCGCAGAGCATCTACATTCCCAAGGCATTCTGTCGACAGTAAATCACAGCACTTTGGTTGACAGCATTCTGCTACTGCCCCATGAGAGCTGTCAAAAGAAAACCAGTGTGGACATTACAGGAGGGTCTTCTGTCGACAGACAGAGCTTCCAGGACACCAGGCAGCCCTGTCTGCTGTGCTTCCGGTTTGGCCATTTTGTTGAGAGAGTGGCTGGGCAGTCTGGCCGCTCTCTGTCGACAGAGCGGATCGCTCTTTCAATCCTCTTTGCAGTCTGTCTACAATGTGACAGGGGTTTTGTCAAAAGATATCTTCCGACAGTGACTTCTGTCAACAGATCACTCTAGTATACACACAGCCATTGGCTCCATGCCTTTTGTGGAGGTGGACTTACATCGGTGTATTGGGGCAATGAAGCTGGGAGTGAAATTTTAAGTGCTGATGCTTCCATAGTTAGGTCGATATAAGCTATCTTGCATCAGCCTAACTCTGTAGTGTAGATCAGACCTAAATCTCTGTGTTTGTGTTCTATGCTAGCATTGCAAGGAAAGATTCTCACATCCACAACATCCTTGGAGAGATGGTGAATTCCAAAAGGTTATGGGAAATTCTCCAGACTTAGGAGAGTTCATTGCTGTATGTATTTAACATGCCTGTTTCCAGGCCATATGTCGAATCCCTAAGGATTCCACAGAACTCTGCAGCAGCATCTCCTTGGTACTGATCACATCATCATATTACTACTCATTTGTGCTCCTAAACTACAGAACAGCTACATAAGTGCCAGGCTGCAGGTATTTATTGATAAGGAGATGAAATCAAATAAAGTGCTAGTTTCTGCTATTATCTAAACTATTTTATGCATGCCCACTCCACAACTAACTAAATGAAACGTGACTATGGAGACCTCATTGGGCCGGTTCATGGTTGATAAAACCAAGCTTGTGAGAAAACTGCTGAGCTAGCCTGCATGGTAGATGTGGGCTGAGGTGCATCAAACTGCATAGCAAGAGTTGGAGATACTAGTCATTTGTGCTCCCAGACTGTTGTATTTCAATGTTTTCTGTCCTACAAAAATTTCCATGGGTGCCTCGAAGGATGGCGTGGAAGTGCTTATTTATGTCACGAGGACAAAGAATGAAAATATACAGAAACTGAGAAGCAGACTCCCGGAGTTACTTTTGGCTGTGAAGCTTTTCACTGTTGCGTGCAGAGAAAAGCTTTTGGGTTAGATTTACAAAGACAGATTGGCGTGGTGATGCCAAGGCAGAGGATAGGGTTACCAACTTTCTAACTGCTCAAAACTGAGCACCCGTGCCTGTGCCCCTCCCTTTCTTGAGGCCCCTCCTCCACTAACGCCATTCCCTCCTCTCTCACTCTCTGCCACCCTCCCGCACTCGCTCTTTTTCATTGTGCTGGGGCAGGGCATCCAGGTGCAGGAGGGGGTGAAGGCCCCACCTGAGGGTGTAGACTCCAGAGTGGAGCCAGAAATAAAGCATTTAGAGTGTGGGTTGGGGGTCCAGGATAGTGTGGGGGTTGAAGTGTCAGGTAGGCATGAGGTGCAGACTCCAGGAACCAATTTGTGTGCAGCAGGAGGCTTGGACCCAGGCCAAGGGCTTGGACTGTGGGAGGTGGTGCAGGGTATGGGTTCTGGGCGCGAGTTTGGGTGCACGATGGGACTCAGGGCTGTGAAAGGTGTGCGGGAGGAGATGCAGGATGCAGGCTCCAGGAGGGCGTTTGGGTTCAGGAGGGAGGTTGGGGTGGGAGTGGGTGTGGAGAGCAGGATGCAGGTGGTGCTTACATGGGGCAGGGGGTTCCCCAGAAGCAGTGACATGTCCCTTGGCTCTTAGGCACAGGTGCATCCAGGAGGCTCTGCGCATTGTGCAGTCCCTCTGCCTATAGGTACCACCCCCACAGATCCCACTGGCTGTGGTTCCCAGCCAATGGAAGCTGCACAGCTGGTACATGGTACAGGAGCGGTTCATGGAGTCCCTTTCCCCTTCTGTGCCTTGGAGCCCAGGGACATGTTGCTGCTTTCAGGAGCCATGTGGCTCTGTGTAGGGAGCCTGCCATCCCTGCAAACCAGACTTCTAATGTTCTGATCAGTGGTGCTGCCTGGAGCCACTAGGGTCCCTTTTTGACTAGCTGTTCTGGTCAATAACTGGATATCTGGTAACCCTAGCAGAAGAGTGGACTGCTTTAGGACTTAGCGTTCTAGATATCTGATATGGGGCTGCTCTGGAACTTTTACCCCATACATATACTTGCTGAGTAATTGTAGGTGCTTACAGGTTTTGAGGGGGCCACTGAGTTTTGGGAATTGTAGTGGGGCCTGATTCTGGAATCTAAATGCCTAAAGTGACACTTAGGTTCCTAAATCATTTTGTGCCTCCAGCCGTTTGTGATTCACAATGGTTCATAACCCTTTCCTCAGCATGTCAGAGCAGATACCACACTACATTCAAAAGCAGACATGTAAGTTTCAGAAGTACAAGTACACCACTGAAATCATTCCAGGGCAACATCACATCACTGGAGACTTTGACCAGGACCTCATATAAGACACAGAAGCTGTGTCTACACTTGCACGCTACTTCGAAGTAGCGGCACTAACTTTGAAATAGCGCCTGTCACGGCTACACGCGTCGGGCGCTATTTCAAAGTTAACTTCGACGTTAGGCGGCGAGACGTCGAAGTCGCTAACCCCATGAGGGGATAGGAATAGCGCCCTACTTCGACGTTCAACATCAAAGTAGGGACTGTGTAGTTGTTGCGCGTCCCGCAATGTCGAAATAGCGGGGTCCGCCATGGCGGCCATCAGCTGAGGGGTTGAGAGACGCTCTCTGCAGCCCCTCAGCTCAATAGTGGCCGCGTGGAGCAGCCCCTTAAAGGTCCCCTCCCCCTCCCTTCCTGTGCAGGAAGCTGAGAGCGCGTGCAGGCAGCAGGCCAGACACGTGGCCAGCCTGCACGTCCCTCAGCAGCCACAGGACCCTCAATGGCCGCCCGGCAGCCCCCCCAGCACCCCCAGGGGACCCCCCCAAGGGGAGCCAGGGCAGCCAGCCCAGCCAGGCGGGCAGCCAGGCTGGCAAGCGGCAGCGGGGCCCCTCCTGGACGGAGGCCGAGCTGTGGGACCTGCTGGGGCTCTGGAGCGAGGAGGAGGTGCTCCAGGTAATGGGGAGCAAGAGGCGGACCGTGGATGCGTTTGCTCGGCTGGCCGACAGCCTGGCTGCCCGGGGTCACCCTGCCCGCACTCCTGATCACGTCCGGAGTAAGGGGAAGGAGCTGCGGCAGGGTAACACCCGGGCCTGGATGCGGCCGGCCGATCTGGGGCCGCCCCCGTCCCTTGCCCCTTTTACAGGGAGCTCAGGGACATTCTGGGCCCCCAGCACACCTCCTCCCCTCCGGCCACCCTTGATACTTTGGCCGATGAGCCCCAGCAGGCCCTTCAGCCAGAGTCCGCCCTGGAGGTAAGCCCCGCACCCCGGGGGCCCCCCCCGGAGCCCACCCCCGGGACATCGTGACAGGAGGAGGAGGGGGGCTCCTCCTCCACAGAATCCGGGCTGCAGATCCTCCTCCTGCCATCCCGGAGCAGCAGCCGGGCCTCCGCGCCCCGGGGATCTCTGGACCGTGGGAGTGGACCGACAGGTATGTACCCCCCTCTGGTGTACACCCCTGGGCTTGAGGGGCGGGGGGTAATAGATATGTGTCCAGGGCCCCCCACGTGCTCACATGGCCATAGCCCCAAGGACTGCAGGGCCATGGCCCTCACAGCAGTGCATCAGCCCCTGCCCCCCGCCACTCCGCACAACAGTGCCATGCCCCATCCCCGGGGCAGGGGGGAGCGGAACCTCGAGGGGCCCCCGGGAGGAGGGGGTGGGACACCCCGCAGCAGCAGCAGCAGCAACAGCAGCAGCAGCAGCATGTGATGGAGTTGGGGGAGTGCAAAAGGGAGACTCAGGCTACATATGAGCAACAAGAGCCGAATAGCTCCCAGGGGCAAAGGATGATCCTGGGGCTACAGCTGGCAGGTGACACCTCTGCCCTGAACAAAGAGGAGGGAGGAGCCGAGCTGGCTTGGAATTGGGGGGGGAGGGTGGGGGCCACAGGTAGAGGCTAGGGGAAGGGAGAGCTGGAAGGCAGCCAGCCTGAGGAGGGGGAAAGCTGCATCGCAGAGGGGCACACCTTGGGGTCTTCTCCCCAGGACGGGTTGGAAGGACTGTCTCTTCTGACAGCTGGTGCTGTCACTCCTGGGAGAAACTGGGCATCTGTGGCCTAAGAAACCTCTCCTGTCAGACCCTGCGGAGTGACGTGAGAGTCGCTCCCACCAGGGGACGGGGTGCAGTGCAGGGGGACCCCTGAACCCCATCCATCACAGCAGCATCTCCCGGGGACGGGGATGGGGAACCTTCAGCACAGGGCTGGGGGGACAAAGGCCACGGCTCGGGGCCCACACTAACGCCTGTCTCCATTCTTCTTCCCCCCCTCCTCTCCTGTGTCCCGCACCTGCACCATCGGAAGGACCGGAAGAGAGCGCCGGCGAGGCATCAATGGTCCCGGAGAGCCCTCCGGGGCCATCGCTCCAGGCCAGCCCCTCGGCCGAGGACCGACCGGTCCCACAGCAGGCTAGACGGCGGACCCCGCACCACCACCAGCCGACGGCGACGAACCCCCAGCTGCTGGCCATCTACCGTCGGCAGCTGGAGGTTGCGGAGCAGCACCTGCACCTGCAGGAGCGGGTGCTGGCCTGGCGCCAAGAGGCATGGGGGGCCTACATGGAGACTTTCAACTGCCTGGTGGACTACCTGGCCTCCCATGCCGCGCCGGCCGCTGCAGCGTCCGCCCTGCCTGCTCCACCCGCCGCACCACCAGCTGCTCCGCATGTCGCCGTCCCGTCCGCCGTCGCCCCACCACCCACCGCCGAGGGCTGGAGCGCCGAGGGGCCCCTGGAGCCAGCTGAGACTTGCTGGGCATATCTTCTGGTCCGCCCCGCCCCCAGCCAACCCCGGACAGGGCTGTGGCTGCGGCGGGGCTCCTGGACGCCCACGCCCAGTGCTGGACTATAGGGGCGAGGGGCCCGGGACTTGGGCCCCCCCCTTGTATATAGTTGGGACTTATTAATTTGTGCCCCCCCGTTTGCCCTGTCCCCCCCATGTAAATAGTTCTCCCCTTTATCATCCCTGGTTTTCTTTTTATTACTGAACAAACTTTTTTATTACTATTGTTTTATTTGTACATATTACTTTGGTTCCACACATGTTGTATATAGTTTGTTCTTGTTTTATTTATAGTTAAAAAAAAAAGTTCTAAAAGAAAAAGCAGTTTAAGTTCAGCCACAAGTGCATGCTGTCATTTGTCCAGGAAAAGTGAGCGGGGGGTGCGGTTGGGTGCTCCATGGTGTGGGCGTTGGGGCAGGGAGTGTGGTGGAGGAAGGGGTGGGCAGTGGGGGGCCTGGCAGAGTTCACCCCACGGCCTCATCATCGAAGTGGGCCCGCAGGGCCTCCTGGACCTGGGTCCCTTTGGGGTCCACCTGCCGACTGGGGGCAGCTGGTGGCTGCACGTCGGCCCTGCCAGCCTCCACAGCCCACCCCGGGAAAAAGGCCTCCTCCTTGCTCTCCACCAAATTGTGCAGGGCGCAGCAGGCACCCACAATAAGGGGGTTGTTGTTGGGGCCCGCATCCAGGCGGGTCAGGAGACATCTCCAGCGTCCCTTCAGGCGGCCAAATGAGCACTCCACCACCTGGCGCGTGTGGTTCAGGCGCTGGTTGAAGCGCTCCTGGCTAGCGGAGAGATGGCCCGTGTACGGGTGCATGAGCCAGGGCCGGAGGGGGTATGCCGCATCTGCGATGACGCAGAGGGGCATGGTGGTGTCCCCCAGAGGGATCTCCCGCTGGGGGATGTAGGTCCCCGCCTCCAGCCGGCGGCACAGGCCCGAGTTCTGGAAAACCCGGGCGTCGTGGGTGCTGCCAGGCCAGCCCACATAAATGTCCTGGAAACGGCCCCGGCTGTCCACCAAGGCCTGGAGGACCACAGAAGGGTAGCCCTTGCGATTGATGTAGCGTCCTCCACTGTGATGCAGGGCGCGGATGGGGATGTGAGTCCCGTCCAGAGCCCCGAAGCAATTGGGGAAGCCCAGGGTGGCAAAGGCCGTGATGGTGGCATCTGGGTCCCCCAGCCTCACGAGCCTGTGCAGGAGCATGGCATTGATGGCACGCACAACCTGCAGGGAAAGCACATGGGAGAGCACCAATGAGGGGTGAGCAGGGTGTGCGTGGCCCTGCCCTTCCCTCCCCTCCCCTCCCCTGCCCTGTCCTCCTCTGCCCTCCTCTGCCCTATGGTTGAGCCCTGCTGCCCCGGGGGAGGAGGAGGAGCTGGCATGGATCAGGGCGAGTACTGCTCCTTCCGGGAGGGCTGGGTGGACCTCTGGCTGCCGCTGCTGCTGCTGCTGCTGCTGCTGGGGGTCCATGACTGCGTCGCCCGGGGTCTGTGTGCCTGTGGCTCCTCAGACCGCGTGTTGTGCAGGCTGAGTGTGTCTGGGAGGGACCCTTTAAGGGAGTGGCTAGCTGTTGCCCCGGAAGCGCTAGTCCGCCCTGTGACCCTGTCTGCAGCTGTGCCTGGCATCCCTATTTCGATGTGTGCTACTTTGGCGTGTAGACGTTCCCTCGCAGCGCCTATTTCGATGTGGTGCTGCGCAACGTCGAAGTTGAACATCGACGTTGCCAGCCCTGAAGGACGTGTAGACGTTATTCATCGAAATAGCCTATTTCGATGTTGCTACATTGAAATAAGCTATTTCGATGTAGGCTTCACGTGTAGACGTAGCCAGAGTTAAGCATCCCTGAAATAAATCTGACATTAACATCTACATCATGAAGTATAAAATAGGCAGATGCTATTTCACCTAAGCCATGAATGTGTGCTGTACATTCCATGCATAAAATCCACTTCATACTTGCAATATGTATACCACAAACATTCGCTCTCTTCTGTACATGTTGTTCTCCTTCAAAGTATGCATACTGTAATCCTTTTTGTACTGTGTCCCTTGTGTGTGCCAGACAAAATGAATTTACGCACTAATTTATATGAAAGATACAGTACTACTACTACTACTTAACCCTTGTACTCTGCATGGAGCAAAGGTAATCTACAAGTCTCCTCCATTTCACTTTGTCTTGGGACAAAACTTCTAGCTGGCTCCAGGAATACCCCCGTTGTTGTCCTTCAGTCTCAGTAGATCTTCTCCACATTGTCTGAGGTCTTCCTCTTTTGCATTTTCCTTGTGGGTTCCATGTGATAGCTTGACAGACTATGCTGGATGATGGTTTTCTGAGAGTGTGGTCCAGCCATCCCCACTTTCTTCTCTTGATTTTAATGTCAACTGGTTCTTGTCCTGCTCTGTTCCAAAGATCCTCATTTGTGATGAAGTCTTGCCATTTGATGTGAAGGATGTACCTCAGGCATCTGTTTATGAATGTCTGTAGCTTGTGATTGGAAGGCTTTTTAGTACACCAGATCTCACATCCATACAAGAGCACACTCTTCACATCTGTTGAAGACTCGCAGTTTTGTCTTTGCAGATATTATTTGTGAACTCCATATGATATGGAGAGTGTTGATAATCACCCTTAAAAACCTACCAATTACCTTAGTGAATACCTTTGATATTGTTTAGTGTATGAGATAGTGTAAGTTTTCTCTAATAAATATGTTAATTAATATGTTAATATTTAGGCAAAGGAGCAACCACTGTACATTTTGACCTCTACCTTTGTAATAAGGTACAGATTAAATATAACAGCATAAGAGTTTTGAATGCTTTGTTTTGAAAGATCCATAAATTTAGGAAGCATAGGAACTGTTACAGCAAAGGTCCATTTATTCCAGTATGTTACCTTTGGGACTAATGAGAACCATGTTTCTTACAGATAGGCCTGTAGGGTCTGTATATTGCAATAGAATACTCAAAGGCATTAGTTTCTTTGGAGGCTTTTCTTTGTACATGGTAGCAGGCAGTGCTTTTTTTGGGCTGGTGCTTGCTGGTACTGAGTATCGAGATTGGCTGGGGAGGGAACGCAGGATTAGCTGGAGAGGGAACGAGGAGCCAGCTGAGTTCTGGCTCCTCCTTTTTTTTTTTTTTTTCTTTTTACAAAAATGGCACAGGTGGTATGACACGATACACTGGGGAAGACACCGAGTGCTGGGAGGTTTGGCCTAACAATTTGGTGCAGAGGGGTGACAGAAGGCCAGCGCCGCAGGGAAATACAAAGAATGACTGTCAGGTATGGGCACGCATGAGCATGGTCGTGCACACGTACCTGCATGCAGAGCGATAAGCACTTTTTATTTGATATATTTGGACATAGTCCCACTGGGGGTCTCTTTGGGGGAGAGAAAGTGAGCGGATTTGTGACAGCCGCTTCCTCCCCACCTTTTGTTAAAAAGTTCCTGGTTTCTCCAGTTCAGGTTTAGTAGTTGCACCTATGGGCGCCAGCGGTGTGTTGTCTGCTAGGGGGAATACACATCTTGCCTGTGAAATCTCTTGCTTTGGTAATGTCTGCTGCAGCCTGACGTGATGTGCTGGTAAGAGCAGTTACTCAAAGGAGAGTCTGCTCCAAATTAGGAAAACTTTGCTGCTAAGAAGGTCCTGAGGGACTGGAAGGGAAGCGTTGCAGATGGGCTCAGTGTGGCCAGTCCTGTGTAGATAATGAATGAGAAACCTGCACGGTCGTGTACACAGAGAGAAAAACACTTAAGTCTCCTGATGAAAGGCCAGATGAAAAAGGAAAGTGTTGTAACTCAACAGACTATAAAAGGCAGCAGCAGGGCCGTCCCTTTTTTTTTCAGGGAGACAGGTTACTATATCACTTTCCTGAAATCACAGCAGGAATGATGGATTAGCTGGAAGGGAAAACTGGAACCTGAGGCACTTCTGACTTCAGTATTTCAAGTTGTCCATAATCCCTTGTAGCCTTTACCCAAACACAAAACCCTGAAATGAGCAGGGAGAGTTACAAGGGGCAAAAAGTTTTCTCCCCTGTTATTTCCTGAAATCCAAGCCTGAAAGAAAGTGCTGGCTTTCAGGTGTACCCCAGAGACTGCCAATTCATTACCTCTTCACATGTAAGATGCCTGTGGATTAGATAGAAGTCAAACCCTAGTGGAAGTCTTCATCACACTGAAAAGGAACTTGGTGAGTTTCCTCTGTAGTGGATGTTTCACTTGGGGAATATTCAGGAATGTTTCTTGCCAGTTCACGGACCTTTCATTTTAACGGCCCTTGTCATGTGCTGGAGGGCTGTTTTGAATTGCCCTTCTCTCTTTGGTGAAAGATGTTTCGTGTGTGGCTTTCCCAGGGCACCATGGGCAATTTCTGTTCTACATGGGTATGTTTCTCATGTGCATTCCTTGCTGGAGCTCTGATTGCTCATGTTCCAGCACAGAGCTACAGGTGAGCAAGAGCACTACAAGGAATGTTTTCCTTGAGATGGACTCACAAAACAGCGTATAGTAGTGTATCTTGCGGATTGGTCTTCAGAATGCCCTCCCAGTGCAGTTGTGAGCCGTTTTTGTTGCCGTTATTTTTGTGTATGTGTGTGTTGGGATGAGGTGGCACAGATGGGAGTGGTGGTTGGTCCTTCTTGAAGTTTGAAGTGAAATTCTAACGGTCAGAGGAGAAAACTGGTATTCTAGATTCCTGGGTTCCATTCCAGCTTTTCCACATACGTGCTGTGTGAACTTGGGTCAATTTATCTCTATGTACATATAAGTGTAGATGAGACCTGAGGTAAATGGAACATTTCGCTTCTTTCAGAGCTATTGTTCCAGGCTAGAGATAGATGCCCTTTGAAAACCCTGCATCTTTTACATTTAACACGTTCAACTCTTGTCTCCTCAACCATGATATATTTTTTTACTGCTCAAGATATTTAAGGCTTCATTAATGTTCCTAAAGTGCTCATGTACCTCCCAATGTGCTATATTCAACCTATCAATTCAGGAAAGGGCCTTGGGTGTCATTGTAGACACTCAAGGAAGACATCTGCTCATAGTGGAGCTGTGGCTACAAAACGGTAAACAAGCAGTTGGGCTGCATAAGCAATGGGCTGGAGAATACTACCGAAAATTTTATGTCTTTATATTAATCAGTTCTGTGGTTTCACCCGTGCTGTTCCATGCACTATGGTCACCCCATTTATGGGTATTTCAGAATTAATAATACATGGATCAGAAGAGGCTGGTGAGAAAGACTAGAGGCATGGTAAAACTCTTATATAAAGAGAGATTGAAAAGAGGGTGATTGCTTACGCTAGGAAGGACACAAATAAAAGGGGGCATGATAAAGACATTGTTCATACAAAACCAACATTACTATTATCTTTGCAAAGTGAAACACTCAGAAATTGGGAAATGCAGGAGTTATGGTTGCCTGTGCATCATTAACTCAGCTGCTTTGCCAGTATGCATTCTGCTACAGTCTTCAATTCCCCGATCACATACTATTTTTTCCTCACACAATAATGTGCCTCGTTCAGGGTGAATAGTGCTCAGCTAATGAGCACTTCTGCAATATTTTGTTTTATCCTCATTATTCAGTGTGCAACCCTAGACTGGATTTACTACAAATGAATCAAACTCTTCTTGGAATATGGAATGATTGATTTCCTCTTTGACTCTTCTGTGGTACTCATTGCTCGAGTATCTGACTACCTCACCAACACCTATTACTTTAGCTTAAGAATGGCCCTGTGAGAGGAGGGGATGTTAGCCCAATTTACAGATGGAGAGCTGCACTCAAAATAATGTGACTTAACCCTTGGACTCAGTGTTTGTGAGTGGATAAAGTACAAGTGCCCAGGGCTATGTGCATAGGTTTCTGAGGTGGGCAAGGCTTGACCCAGAGTTAGTTAAGTCTTATAGGAACTCCCAGAAAAAGTAACCAGTCCCATTTTGCTGCCAACAACACCATGCAGAAGAGCTACAACTGTACCAAGCTTGCCAGTGACTAGCTCATTAATGAATACTCCTCACCACCAGCTCCTTCTGTAGCCAAACCTGGAAAGCCAGGGCTAAGACACATATCTGATACTAAGGAACTGACCAATGGAACGCTAGATATGTACATGCCCTATTGTCCTTTAGGAGTGTCCCCGGGGGGAAGCCTAAGAACTGGGAGAAGAAGGAGTTGAAGTAGATCAAGCCCTGATGGGATGACTTTAGGTGAGGCTAGCTGGGGAGGCTGGGAAAACTCCAGACACTGATGGCAAGCAGGAGTTGAGGTTCAGCTGGATTGATTGCTGTTCTGAAGAGTAAGGAGGGCTCTCTAGTAGGGCACAGAGACCCTGAACAGAAAGAATTATGGGAATCAAGCCATTTTGCCCTATTCCTGCTGCAGAGAGGTTGGGGCAGAGACAGCTAGAAGGCAGAAAGAACTGGCAGAGGTCAGCAGTGGGGCACCCAAACTTTTCCAAATGAGTTGACAAGCATTGCCACAGCACACCTGCACAATCTGCCTATTCTACAGCATCTCAATGTTCACTTAAAAAAGGTCAAGTCAGTGGGTAGCTGTTATGGTTGAGAAGAAAACCTCAGAAGTGTGGGGTGTAAAGAAGGCGGAGATATCTTAGTCTATAAATAGCCTGGAAGAACAGATATCAGAAGGGTGAACTCCCTCATTAACCTCAGGAAGGTGTCGGTTGACGTAGCTTGGATCTTGGGATGATGGGGGTGTGCATGTGGGAAAGATCTGTGCCCTGAGAACCATAGCTATGCCAACCACAGACACAGCTAGGCCAAGGGAAAAATGCCTCAGTCAAGCTAACTGACATTGCTCGGGGAGCAGGTGTTCTCACAGCAAGGGAAATACCCCTTCCATCCCTGTAAGCTGCAGTTGCACAACTGGATGATAGCTACAGTGACCTAGTTAAGTTGCTGTAGTTCCCATAGTATAGATATGGCCTTGCATGGCCTGAGACAATCATTTCAATATTCACACTAAGAATTTCATTTCTTAAGTAAAGAAGAAGAGAGGAGTCCAGAGCCGCACAGTGTCCTGACTGATGTCTCATTTTGGTGCAACCAATGTGTTTTGAAGATGCTGCTACTTATTTTATTCCCCATTCAAGGAAGAGCCCATCCCTTGGAGTCTAACGGAGCCCATTGCTATATTTAATCCCCTCTACGTTCCACTTCTGCAGAAAAGAACCTGGGCATTACAGTGAATGAGAATCTGGACATGAGTCAACAATATGTCCTTGTTGACAAGAAGGCTAACAGTGTATTGAGCCGCATTAGTGGGAGCATTGCCAGCAGATCTAGGGAAGTGATTATTCCGCTTTATTCAGCACTGGTGAGGCCACATCTGGAATATTATGTCCAATTCCCCATGCAAAAAGGATGTGGATGCATTGGAGAGAGTCCAATAACAAAATTAAAGGGCAACAAAATGATTAGGGGGCTGGAGCATATGACTTGTGAAAAGAGGATGAGGGACTTATGCTTATTTAGTCTGTAGGAGACAAGAGAGAGGGGGATTTGATAGCGGCTTCGACTCTCTGAAGGGTGATTACAAAGAGGATGGAGATAGGCTGGTGACAGATGACAAAACGAGGAGCAATGGTCTCAAGTTACAGAGGGAGACGTGTAGGTTGAATATTAGGAAACACTCTTTCACCAGGAGGCTGGTGAAGCACTGGAATGCGTTGCCGAGAGAGGTGCTGGAATCTCCATCCCTAGAGGTTTTTAGGTCCTGGTTTGGGATGATTTAGTTGGGCTTGGTCCTGCTTTGAGCAGGTGGTTGGACTTGATGACCTCCTGAGGTCTCTTCCAACCCTATGATTCTAAAGGGAAGAACAGTGAGGCATCTTGTTGCACCTTAAAGACTAACAAATTTATTTGAGCATAAGCAGGGCTCCTCACTGGTTTTGCTGAAACAGACTAACACCCCTCTGAAACTAAAGGGAAGCCAACCTCAAGGAGTCCAGTGGAGCCCAGAAAATGCACACTGTCGAACAGTGAACCTCTATCACAGCCTCTTCTAGCTGCATCTCATTGTGATGACTCGCATAAGTAGAACTTACTTGGTGGGAGGAGCTTAGAAGAGTACTGCTACCATTTTGCTTCCTGACCTGGTTCCTGGGGGCACCGATAGGTAAAGCTAAGACATATGAGAATGATGAAATCTAGCTGCAGGCTGCCAGTGGCCAGTTGCTAGGGGTTGTAGCTGGCTGAGTGTGAGAATCACAGAGGCTTATTTGCAACATACTGCTTTTAGAGTACAGTTTCTGAATTTGGCTTTTTATATCCCCAATACTTTAAAAGAAAGAGGGGTTTACGGGGTGTATGTGATGCACCTTTCCAATGGGAATCAGTGGTGGCTAGTATAGGGATAGGCAGTGTAGCGAAAAGGTTATCAGGAAAGCTCTTTCTCTTGATAGTTTTAATATTCTGACGCTTACTATTTTCTAAATACATTTTTCTTATTGCTAAGGTTCACTGTGCGTTTCTGAACCTTCTTTCATGTCCTCTTCCCCTGGAGTACCAGCGCATTTGCAGCACCAGAAAGGTCAACTAACCGGCACTCTTGGCTCATTTTCTCTTCTAAAAATTGAAGTGGGAATGCTGAGGTTTGGTCAGAGACAGAGAGCACGGAAAATAGCCAGGGTCATCAACTGCCTTCCAAAGGACACTTGGGATTGGGTGAGGCCGTTTAAACTTCCATTCCTCCTCCTCCTAGCCCAGCTGTGTTTTTTCTTCTCCCCCAACCCACCCATTTTGTAGGCAGATGGAGTATTTTAAAAGGTTAATATTAGTAAAAATAGCCAAACTGGGAGCCTTAAAGCCAGCTTCTAATTTAGCCCAGTCTAGTTTAAAGCAGCCTGGCCAGTGAACTGCTGAGTAACATAACCCGGCTGGGTGGGGAGAAAAGTGATTTGACTTTTTTAACCGTTAGACTTTTATGGTAAATAGCGCAGTTCCAGCTGGAAAAACTAGTCAGTAAGTCCCCGTTCTGTGGTTTTAGGTTTAAATACAGAACAGTGACATCTGCGCATTATTATCATGGGTGAGTTTTTTCCAGAATTTACTTTCTACTTAAATACATAGGTTTATATATGGATAAAGCAGCTTTGCAAAATGTGACGTGTCCAGGTTCAATAGTTCTCCCCTCTCCAACCTTCTGCAGCAGGGGTCAGCAACCCCCGGCACAGGTGGCAAGAGTGGCATGTGAGCCAATTTTCTTCAGCACATGAGGTGAGATCTCAGCCCTGCCCCTCCTTCTCCATGCAGCTGGGAGCCTACTCAAAGCTCCCATCACTTACGGATTAACAAAAGACCAGCGAATGCTAGCAGCCACCGTTGGAGCTGTAAAGCTCTGCGCCTGAAGTTATTTATTAATGAAGTGGTTGTAAATAGGACTATTAGTGACTTTAAAACATATAGCCGGCTCTTGGCCCATACATACAGGTCAAATTTCAGCACTCCTCCTCGGAAAAGTTACTGACCTCTGTTCTACAGGTTAAAAAAGAAATAACATGTTTTATCACTGCTGTTGTTTTCATTATAAAAGGGTGGGCAGAGAGGTTTTGTGCCCAGACTGGTATGTTTAGGTAACTGCTACTGAAGGTTGGAAAAAGCAGGTGCCTTTGGGTGATCCTAAACTGTCATACCATCTGCGTCCCACGATTCATTGTTCATTGACAAAGAAAGGAAAATTCTCCTCTTTCTAGTTCAGACACCGTTGCTCTCAGAGTCAGCGGGAGTCATACCCTTGTCATTCACAGCATAATTTGCCTCTCATTGTACAAAACTGAAGCAAGTTTTGTGCAAGGGTCTTCATTTTGACTTTGATGGGACAACACAGGCCTGATTTTTCCTCTAGTTTTCATGTCAGTTGGAAGCAACACCACTAAAGTCAGTGAGTAAATCTACTTTATATTTTAGAAAGTTTGTCTGTTCGTCCATCTGTGAGTTTGTTCAAAAACAGAGATGGGAACCAAGACAGCTATAATTAAATTGAGCCAGCAGGGGGTAGAGGTGGAGAAAGGGACTTACTATATATTTCAGAGAATTTGTCTGTGTCTGTCTGTCCCCAAGCTTGGGGACATACACTCCTCCCTCAGCTGTGCCCTCTGCAGCTGCAGCAGCCATTGACAAGTGCTACAGTGACAGAAGGCTGGGGTTGTTCTCTCTGCTCTGTGCATACTGAACCCCTTGGGCCTATTCACACCCCAGAACAATGACTGAACTGAAGAAAAATAAAACTTATTTGAGTTAAGGGTCTGAGAAATGCCGGGTAAATCTTTTAGTAATGAAAAATGATAATCAAGTCAAGTAAACACAAAGAACCTCAGAATAGTAAATAAGTTTTTCTGTCTGCATTTAATACATCAATAACTGATTGAAACATCAAAAGTCTCTTAACTCATTGCTGGGCTCTGCAGCCAAGTAGGACCTGTCATTCTGAGGGCTGCTCGTAAAGTAAATATGTCTCCCTTTGTCCATGCCTTGATTACCTGACCCTTAAGGAAAATACTGCAACAAATGAATATCAGTTACCCAAAAGAAATAAAACTTTGGATGCATTTGCTGAGGTGGATTTAGCCAATGATTTTTGAAAAGTAGAAATTGCATCTCTCTCTCTCTGTCTCTCTCAGTCACACACACACACACACACACACACACACACACACACACACACACACACACACACACACACACACACACACACCCCCCCGAGAACTTTTCAATGCAGTGTGATTCTGTTTGGTCTTTATAATTCCCCCAGTACCTGTCAAAGATTAATGGATTTGATTTTGGCAGATTTGCAGAGGACCACATGTTCAGTTATCTGCATGATGTGATTGTTTTTAGGAGGACTTCCCAGGAATATTTAAATTGCTTAAATGTTTTCATCTGGCTGCAGCAGGCTGGTTTAAACTTAAGCAATCCAAATGTAACATGTTAAGGTCCCAGGAGCAGTACTTGAGTCATATAATATCTGAGGATGATGGTCCATTGATCTTGCCAAGACAGATACTACTAGCACATGGCTGGCTGCAAAAACAGTAACAGAAGTAAGAAACTTTCCGGGCCTTGCCTCATACTATAGAAAGTTCAGTTCTGGCTCACTTTCCATATTTGCGCTCATGTATCATCTTCCATAAAAGAAGGGGCAGTTTGACTAGAGAAGAAATTTTCAGGAGGGTTTGGCTGAGTTTAATTTAAGACTGACAAACTCATCTGCACTAGCATATTTTTCCCTCTCGCAGTTTTCACAACTGGTGCTGAAGCTTACAAGCCTGGTTTTGGTCTTTCTAGAGCAGGGGTGAGAAAAGTGGGGGTTGGGCCCCCTTGGAGGGGCATGAAATCTCAGAAGGGAGTGCACCACGTTTGGCTGCTTGGTCTCAGGTTCATCCATCTCATTACAAATATTGAAATATGTGCCTGTTTTGATGTTTGTGTATTCAAATTGATATACCGATTAACAATTCTTTTACATTCCACATACTCATTTTCTTCCACATTCCGAAAGGGTTATTTTTTCATATCAGCATAATTGAAATTTCCATCAGTGTGGATTACGTTAGATATGTTGAGGGGCTCTACTAATTGCAGGGATGAAAAGTGAGGCCTGATGTAAAAAGTTTGCTCTCCCCTGCTCTAGAGGTACCAAACCACCAAGGTCAGACCCAGAAGTAGATCCCTGGTCAAATGGTTATAAACTTTGGTGATATTAATATCCAGGGGTTTTGTTCACACTACTCGCAAAAACATTAAGGGGTCTGAAAGACTAGTGGTGTATATCAGCTGAATGATACAATGATGAGGAAAAACATGTAGCTATAACCAAAATAATTTACTACAATGGTTACCTTCTTGCAGAAGTTCTGAAGTTATTTTCTCAACAGGAAACAGAGAGTAAGCCATGCTAGGCTATACACTATCAAAACGAAAAGCAGTCAAGTAGCACTTTAAAGACTAGCAAAATAGTTTATTAGGTGAGCTTTCGTGGGATAGACCCACTTCTTCAGACCATAGCCAGACCAGAACAGACTCAATATTTAAGACACAGAGAACCAAAAACAGTAAGCAAGGAGGACAAATCAGAAAAAGATAATCAAGGTGAGCAAATCAGAGAGTGGAGGGGTGGGGGGGAAGGTCAAGAATTAGATTGAGCCAAGTATGCAGATGAGCCCCTATAAGCTGCATCTACACGTGCACGCTACTTCGAAGTAGCGGCACCAACTTCGACATTAGGCGGCGAGACATCGAAGTCGCTAACCTCATGAGGAGATAGGAATAGAGCTCTACTTCGACGTTCAATGTCGAAGTAGGGACCGTGTAGACGATCCGCGTCCCGCAACGTCGAAATTGCTGGGTCCTCCATGGCGGCCATCAGCTGGGGGGTTGAGAGATGCTCTCTCTCCAGCCCCTGCGGGGCTCTATGGTCACCGTGGGCAGCAGCCCTTAGCCCAGGGCTTCTGGCTGCTGCTGCGGCAGCTGGGGATCTATGCTGCAGGCACAGGGTCTGCAACCAGTTGTCAGCTCTGTGTATCTTGTGTTGTTTAGTGCAACTGTGTCTGGGAGGGGCCCTTTAAGGGAGCGGCTTGCTGTTGAGTCCGCCCTGTGACCCTGTCTGCAGCTGTGCCTGGCATCCCTATTTCGATGTGTGCTACTTTGACGTGTAGACATTCCCTCGCTGCGCCTATTTCAATGTTGGGCTGAGCAACGTCGAAGTTGAACATCGACGTTGCTGGCCCTGGAGGACGTGTAGACGTTATTCATCGAAATAGACTATTTCGATGTTGGCTGCACGTGTAGACGTAGCCATAGTGACTCAGAAAGTTCCCATCACGATTTAAACCATGTATTAATGTGCCGAATTTGAATATAAAAGCCAGCTCGTCCACTTCTCTTTCTAAAACGGTGCGATAATTTCTCTTCAGTAAACACACATACCTTGAGGTCATTGCCAGAATGCCCCATTCCATTAAAATGTTGACTAACTGGCTTGTGGATCTGGAGTGTTTTGATGTCTGTTTTGTGCCCGTTGATCCTTTGTCTAAGGGAGTTAGAAGTCTGTCCAATATACAAAGCATCTGGGCATTGTTGGCACGTGATGGCATATATGATGTTAGTAGAGGAGCATGAGAAAGTGCCTGTGATTCTGTGAGTAACCTGGTTAGGTCCAGTGATGGTATTTCCAGAGAAGATATGTGGACAAAGCTGGCAGCGGGCTTTGTTGCAGGGAAAGGTTCCAGGACTGGTGTTCCTGGGGTAGAGACTGTGGCTGTTAGTGAGGATCCTCATGAAGTTGGGAGGTTGTCTGTAGGAGAGAACAGGCATGTCACCCGGGGCCTTCTGGAGTGTAGCATCCTGATTAAGAATAGGTTGTAGGTCTTTAATAATTCGTTGCAGTGGTCTGAGTTGGGGGCTGTAGGTGATGACCAGTGGTGTTCTGTTCTTGGCTTTTTTGGGCCGATCTTGGAGTAGCTGGTCTCTGGGTATGCGTCTGGCCCTGTCAATTTGTTTGTTTACTTCTCCTGGTGGGTAATTCAGGTTTATGAATATTTGGTAAAGTTCTTGTAGTTTTTGGTTTCTGTCAGTTGGATCAGAGCAAATGCGATTGTACCTAAGAGCTTGACTGTAAACAATGGATCTAGTCACTTGTGCAGGATGGAAGCTAGAAGGGTGTAGATAAGTATAGCGATCAGTAGGTTTTCGGTACAGTGTGGTACTGATCAGGCCATCCTTGATTAGTACTGTAGTGTCCAGGAAATGTATCTCTTGCATGTTGTAATCGAGGCATAAGTTGATGGTGGGGTATAGATTGTTAAAGTCTCTGTGGAATTCTTCTAGAGCCTCTGTACCATGGGTCCAAATCATAAAGATGTCATCAATGTATCTGAAGTAGAGGAGAGGTAATAGGGGATGAGAGCTGAGGAATCGTTGTTCCAGGTCAGCCATAAATATATTAGCATATTGTGGGGCCATGCGGGTGCCCTAACAGCCACAGTCTATACCCCAGGAACACCAGTCCTGGAACCTTTCCCAGCAACAAAGCCCACTGCCAGCTTTGTCCACATATCTTCTCTGGAAATACCATCACTGGACCTAACCAGGTTACTCACAGAATCACAGGCACTTTCTCATGCTCCTCTACTAACATCATATATGCCATCATGTGCCAACAATGCCCAGATGCTTTGTATATTGGACAGACTTCTAACTCCCTTAAACAAAGGGTCAACGGGCACAAAACAGACATCAAAACACTCCAGATCCACAAACCAGTTAGTCAACATTTTAATGGAATGGGGCATTCTGGCAATGACCTCAAGGTATGTGTGCTACTGAAGAGAAATTATCGCACCGTTTTAGAAAGAGAAGTGGACGAGCTGACTTTTATATTCAAATTTGGCACATTAACACATGGTTTAAATCGTAACAGAGAGTAAGCCGTGCTAGTCTATACACTATCAAAACAAAAAGCAGTCAAGTAGCACTTTAAAGACTAGCAGAATAGTTTATTAATTTATTTTTAATAAATAATAATAATAATTTATTATTATTATCACCTAATAAACTATTTTGCTAGTCTTTAAAGTGCTACTTACTGCTTTTTGTTTTGATAGTTTAAATTGCGATGGGAACTTTCTGAGTCACTATAGGGGCTCGTCTGCATACTTGGCTCAATCTAATTCTTGATCGTCCCCCCCACCCCTCCACTCTCTGATTTGCTCACCTTGATTATCTTTTTCTGATTTGTCCTCCTTGCTTACTGTTTTTGGTTCTCTGTGTCTTAAATATTGAGTCTGTTCTGGTCTGGCTATGGTCTGAAGAAGTGGGTCTGTCCCATGAAAGCTCACCTAATAAACTATTTTGCTAGTCTTTAAAGTGCTACTTGACTGCTTTTTGTCTCAACAGGAAAGTTATGCTGAGATCTGGTCACAACTCTCGGTACATTATGCAAACAGAACACTAACTTCCCAGATAGCTAAAGCGATTAGCCAAATGTAACTGAAAATATGCACAGGTCACTAACATAGAAATGTTGCTGGTATGACTAGATGCTATGATGATATGGATGATGAGGAATGGCAAGTATCTGAAACAAACAAACAAAAAATATATCTTGTAAGTGTAGAAGCATCTTCCATCTGCATAGTCTGAATCATTGGTATATTTGATAGCCGAGGGAAAAACTGGTTCCAGAAAATGCCATTCATAGTGTCATTGCCAGAAATATCTTGAGAAAAAAGGTTTTTTAATTGTGAACCTTAAAGTCAGCAAATCAGAAGATAGGACAGAACTCTCAGAAGAGTTAAAACTGAATCCAGCATTCATGTCCTAAAAATACATTGGTTTAATAGGTATGCCAAATTCTCTCAAAACTAGGTGATTGGGCAACAAAATGGCAATTGTTGATAAATGCGAAGTAGTGCGCATTGGAAAAAATACTCCCAACTATACATATAAAACGATGGAAATTAATTTAGCTGTTACCACTCAACAGAGAGACCTTGGAGTCATTGTGGATAGTTCTCTGAAAACATCCACTCAATGCGCAACAGCAGCCCAAAAAGCAAACAGAATGTTGGGAAACATTAAAAAAGGGGTAGAGAATAAGACAAAGACTATCTTATGGCCCCTGTATAATCCATTGTGTGCTCACATCTTGAACACTGTACAAATGCGGTCAATTCATCTCAAAAATATCTTGGCATTGGAAAAGTTTCAGAAAAGGGCAACAAAACATTTAGGGGTTTGGAACAGGTGCCGTGTGAAGAGAGATTAGAAAGACTGGGACTTTTCAGTTTAGAAAAGAGGAGCCTAAAGGGGGATACAGTCAAGGTCTACAAAATCGTGACAGGTATGGAGAAAGTGAATGAGGAAAAATTATCTACTTGTTGCCATAAGACAAGAACTGGGGGGGGGTTGCCAAATGAAATTAATAGGTAGCAGGTTTAAAACAAACAAAAACAGGTTTGAAAGAAACAAGCAACAAAAATTTCTCCATGCAACCTGTGGAACTCCTTGCCAGAGGATCTTGTGAAGACCAGGACCTTCACAGGGTTCAAAAAAAAAACCTAGATAAATTCATGTAAGTTAGGTCCATCTTAGGTCCATCCATACTTATTAGCTAGGTTTGGTAGGAATGGTGTCCCTAGCCTTTGCTTGTTAGAGGTTTGAAACTGGTGACAGGGGAGGGATCACTTCTTTTGTTCACTCCCTCTGCAGCATCTGGCATTGGCCATTGTCAGAAGACAGGATACTCAGCTTAATGGACCTTGGTCTGACCCAGAGTGGCCACTGTTATGCTGTAGTGGTATAAACTGTATAAACTGGTGCAGGTCCAGAGAATTTGAACCAACATCTTGGGTCCTTACATAGGTATCCTGAGGCAGATGAAAATGAAATTCTTGTACCTCGAGGAGAGGTGAACAAAACTGGTGTGAGGAAAAGGGACTGAAATGGGGACAGAGAAGAGAGGGAGGCAAGAGAGAAATTGTAGAGATGGAAAATGAGTCACAGAAGAAATGAAAGACTGTGAAGTTTAGAGAAAAAATAAAGAGACAATGGATGCAGGGAGAGGATGTGTGCTATTTGCTTCCTTTCTATACCTCAGTCTAGCACGAGTTTGGGGTATGCCCCTTTCTGTATTTCATTGTCTGCCCTCCAACCTCCTGGGAATTGGATTTTGATCTCTTGCCTGTTTTCAATGTTGTGTTCTCACTGTACCCAGTAGATGGCACCGGTGTGTTGCACATAATCCATAGCTGGGTTTTTCCTCGGAGGGTGCGCTAAGCAAAACCAAACAAATTTTAATGATTGAGAATTTCTATTTTTTAAAAAAGCTGAAAAAGATTTTACGAGAAAATGTCTTGAAAATAGATGAGCGTTAGACAGTTTTAGTTCTTAGTACAGCGATATATATAACAAAGACACAACTCTTAGTAAGATCTGGCCAGCTAATTCCACAAGAATATTTAAGCTATACAAAATAAAAAACTTTTATGTGAATCAGTGTTCCATATCTGGGAGTTTTAAGAAAGATTTAAAAGATAAACTGAAAATAAATCAACTGTCTCTTACAGACATTAGGAATAAACCTAATTCAGTCAGATCCCCAGAACTTTGATAAATTAGGTGAGAGCAGTTTGGGGATATTTAAAGGAAATATACCATGATATTAGAATTCTCTCTTCTGAATACATGGCTCTCTGGAGAATCCAGTGAGGAAATGGAACTTGGTTAGGTTGGAACTTGCCCAGCTCTGTAACAGGAATGAAGATAGCAGAAAGAAGGCTTTTGTGTCTCTCCAGGCAAGTCTGCTTGGGAGAATGGACAGGTATGTATACTCCGTGGCTGTGGCCCGAAGATATCAAACCACGTAAAGCATCCTGTGCCTGTGCCTTGTCTACCCACAATAGTTGCAACAGTTTAACCTGCTTGGATCTATCTTAGGGTTACCATATTTGTCCTTTTGAAAAAGAGGACGCCCCTGTTCACAGAAGGCAACTGCAGTAGGCTTATCATATGAACAAGAGGACACCTTTGAGGGGAGTATATCTGTAACATTATCTACCCACTCACATTGTATTAATGGGTCATCATATATATAGTATATTAATACAATGTGAGTGGTGGATACTGTTAGAAGTATACTCCCTCTCAAAGGTGTCCTCTTTTTCATATGATAAGCCTACTGCAGTCACCTTCTATGAACACACTTAAATAGGTTTCAACATACCCTATAGCTATTTAATTGATGCAGAATGCTGACTGATTCAGCTCATATAGGACATTCTCAAGGGTTGCATTCATTTAGTCGCACAGGCTTCTACAGTGATGTTGTTAACGTGATAAAACTTTCGTGTGCAAGAAAGGCCTTGGGTACAAATGCAGGTGAAGGGAGAAAGCAGATGTATTGCTTGGTCATTTGAGGGTAAAACAGAAGAGGAGTGGGGAAGGTCTGGCATGCAGCTTCACTCACAGGACAGGACATGGTACATTTTACAGAGCGTTTTAATTTTGGTTCAAAAGCTAATAGCATATTTCACTTTATGAAGCCTTTCATGCTTACAAGTAAATCACACCCCATTCAAAGCTGTGTGTTTGTGTGCACAGGGGACACATTTCTCCACCACTAATGAAATTCATCCTGGACTCTGGATATTTCTTCAACCAGCCCTGTCATGAATGAACTGAGTCCGTTAACTGGATACTTTTCTATAAAATTGATCCTTTCCCTTACAAACTACTCTATCCAGTCAGCTGGTCAAAAGCACCTGACAGGCCTGTTTGGAACTGCTTAAATAAAACCCCACATTACAGGAGGTTTGAGTTTTGTCAGAGCTGAAGCTGTCACATCAGCACCAGCAAATCTTGAAGCAGAAGAGAAAACCCAATGTGCTTAAAGAGTGATGGGCTGGGTAAGTGGGTACGAGTGTGACAGCCATGGAAAAAAACTGCAAAGGAGTTTGCAGGATCATGAAGTTTCGGGACCACTATGCCAGCGCGGGCATTCTTGTGTTGCTTGAGCAGGAGATTGGCTGAGAACTTACTAAGTGCCTTAATTTCTCCATGTGTTAAATGGGGATAATGAGACTTCGTAAAGTACTTTGAGATCCTCAGTGCAAAACATTGATTGCAAAAATTAATGATACAGGTAACTTTGAAATATTCTGTGACATGGCAACTTTCTGTACGCTGCACTGAGTGAAATGCTAATCGTTTGTTTCTTTGTAAGCGCTCTCTTAGTTCTGTTTCCAGATGGCTGGGCTGGAGTCACCGATTAAAAACAAAGAGAACGTTACGGAAAGCGGGGGGGCGGAGGAGAAGAGATATACAGAGCTGTAATTAGAGAAGAGACAGCTGAAATAGGTTCATGATGGCAGGGATTCCTTCATCTATGAAGAATGTGTCTAAGGTGAGGTCTTTTTACAGTAAAAGCAATTTTGTGCTAATAAATTGCTGCCAAAATTCTTTCCTTGTGAATACCATGTGATGAAGTGTGGGGATCTGAAAGAGCCAGGAAACAAAAAAGGGTCAAAGGGTTGAGCGGGAGTGTGTTGGTTGCATGGACCCAAATGAGGAAGGCTTTGTTTTGATTAACTAAAAAAAAATTCCTCTAGAGAAGAAAATAAGTATTTATACAATTGTGAAACAGCTTCAGCAACAGAGCCTGGGAACCTCCCCACCCTCTTCCAGACCTCAGCTTCCACCCAGCATGTCCAATGGCCCGGTAGTTAGGGTAATCCCCTGGGAAAAGCAAGGTCGGGGTTCCTGCTGGAAATCTGCTAGAGTGGAGGTATTCAAAGCTGGGTCTTGCATATCCCAGTAGAGTGCTTCAGCCTCTAGGCTACTGCATCTGGGGAGACACATCTGCAAGCCCCCATCTTCCACTTCTAATCTGTTTGCTCCCAGCTGGCTTTTGTGCTGGTTAGGTAAATTCAGACCAGCCTTAGAGGCAGGGTAGGCAGGAAAATGTGTACTGTCCAAATCCCACCAAGTCTTATGCAGGGCACTGAGCTGCTCCGCTGTTTCAGGACTTAGGTGCCCATCAGCAGAACCTAGAGATACCTAGGGGAATTTAGGCTCCTACTTGGTTAGAGGGCAGCTAAGCAGTGTTTCTGTGAATAGCAGCAGTGCCTCAAAAATTGATTTAGGCACCTATGGGGGGAATTAGGTGCCTAAGTTATTTTGTGTATCCAGCCTTTCTTACCGACTTTAATGCCAATCTAGAAAACGTCTTGCAAAGTCCTTCAGAATTTGCCCACACAAGAGAGTTACAACAGTTTAATTTAAGCCTGTTTAAAAACGGCTATTTAGATTGTTGCAAGGCCTTGTGTAGATTCTGTTATATCAGTGTAGATTCACAGGTTTCCAGGCCAGAAGGAAACATTATGATCGATTAGTCTAACCTCCTCTGTAACACAGGACACAGCTCCAAGTCATTCTTGGAGCACACCTTTTAGAAAACATCAATAAAAGTGAGTTTTGCTCAGGAAGAAACGTAATTCAAAGACTGGCCTCCACACAAACATACACAGTTGATACTAGTTTAATTAAACAAGTGCAAACCCCCATGTGTACACTTTTGGTTTGGTTTAGAAGTTGCATGTGTTGATTGACCAACTCCAGTAAACTTGAAATTATGCACAAAAAAGCCATTGACCCAATGTGGTTGCTTAGTCTGACACTTCCAAGTTAGGAAATCTTGGTGGTGGCCTGAGGCATTAGTGCTTCTCAATGAAATGGTTGTAAGAATATTTTAACTTGGGCAAAACAATGTATTTTCCTCTAAACTCCTTCTTGGAAATAGCTGAACTGCAGCCAGTGGCAGAAAGCCAAGATGGATAATTTCATCCCAAAGGGTTACACTTTTGCAAATTTATTAGCAGCTGGGAAGTCTTACAATAGGAAGTGTCAGGCAACCTATAATAAGTCCATTAAAATAAGTTGTGGCCGTAATAAGTAATTTCTAAATCAGTTTAAGAGAGTCCACTGGGAAGTGTTCACTGATTTAACTGGCCTGGTTTAACTGCACTGGTGCAAATTAGTTTGTTGAAAATACCTTATGGGTATATGCTACACTTTCATCATAATGTGAGTCTATATGCAGGGGTTTTTGCTGGTTTCACTAAACTGGTTTCAGAACAGCAAGGGAGGGTTCTGATGTGGAATTCATTACTGTAAGAGATCAATCGGTGCCAGAGTCATGTGACCCAGAAGGCACAAAGCCATAAGTGTCTCTTTTGCCCAGACTGTGCCTAAGAACAGAGATGAGAATGACCACACCTGAGGGTTCTAGGAAATAAATCCCATACATTTGCTTCTCCATAAGTAAGCAGCTTTAATTGGCGGAAAAGGGCAAGGGATATTTGTTCCTCTTTCTTGAAGGAACTAGCATTCTTTAAAAATATATTTAATAGCCTCCGGCTGTCATGATATAACAATACTACTTGATATGGCCAGCTGATATCCAGCTTGCTATGCACTTTCCCCATCCTTAGAGAAGTACATTGTGTTGGGTAACAGGACTGGCAAGAGATACTTACTCTGTGCCGCCTTGGCAGAGGACATCAGAAGCATCGTGATACAGTCTGGTTCCCATTCTGCTCCTGGACAGCCAGAGCTCTGTGCTATCCCAGAGACAAGCCTTGTAGCAAAGCCACAGCTGTAATTAGTAAAATGCCGTATCTCAGACTTGAAGGAGATAGAGATGTGTGGTCTGACATTTGTATTTCCTCCATCCACAAATCTGTAACAGAATCCAAAAGAGTGGCCATGTGTGTTTTGCAAGTTAACCTTTACAAACCAAGGCTGTTGTTACTCTATTTCTGTTATGCTCCAGACACTGGAAATATTCTTTCCTTACTATATGCCATTATTTTCCATAGGAATGAAATCACAGCAGGTGTTCCAGCATCAACGTGAAAGTTGTGGTATACATGTATAACAGGTTAGGATGATTCTTTAGTCCCCATTTCTGAAGTCTGCGTTTACATTCACTTGACTCTGGGCCTCGGATAGTACCCCAGATCTTTATGACTTTGCAAAAATGAGTGACTCGGTATAGCTGTTAGCTATTTAACGTTTACTAAGTCATATTATCTATTTGACCTACTGAAATTTGTATCTGCTCAGATGTTCCAAATATTCTCCAGTTGGCTCTTTACATGTGTTTGATGCTTTGTGTCCCTTCAGCTGGCTTAATAGCAGCACCACGTATAGAAAGCTCCATGCAAACAGTGTGCTCTGTTTTCCTGGCAGGAGGAGGCTGTTTTTTTCTAATCTGTCAGGGTACAGCTATGCTTGCCAGAAGATTGACTCAGTGACGTTCGATCTTCAGGAGTTTGATTTAATGTGCCTAGTGGGGCCGTGCTAAATTCCACGGTTGACCCTGGTACTCCTCGCAGTCACAAGGAGTAAGGGAAGTCAACAGGAAAATTTCTCCCATTGATGTGTCACTGTGGGGATGGCCAGAAAAATTGATTTTGGATACGTTGAATTCAGCTCCACAATTCATGTAGCTGAAATTGTGTATCTTAAATTGATTTTTTTTCCAGACCTGGCCTCAGTGACAGTGCGATGAATTAGAATCCATAGAGCTGTACAATGGTTATGGGCTTTTCATATTCTCTTTAATGAATGCTCTTTGTTCAGAATGCATTACAGTGTCCTGTAACATTTATAGGAGTCTATCAATATAGAATACAGCTCATAAAGAATTCTGGCATGAATCTGCGAATCCTGTGGCAGATGCAACCAGGGAAGGGAACTCTTCCTACAGAAATGGACTGCTACTGCTCAGCTTCACTCTGCTATCCCCCTGTAACTCAGTGCGAATGTCTTTCTTTCCCATTCAATATATACCTGCAGATACTGTGGTTTGCACCTGGCCAAATTGAGTGCGTAAAGCTGATTTTATGTCACCAAGGGAGAGAGGAGAGAGAGAGAGAGACTCTGCTCCTTGTTCTCCCTCCCCACTTTATTCCCTGGGTTGTCATTGTTCCCCATGTGCCAATGTACTAGTTTGCTCTGAGTAGGGGTGTGTGTGTGTGTGTGCATGCGTGTGTGTATTGGGCATGTGATAACATTCAGATTTTGTAGCATATTGTGCTGGGCTATGTCAATGTCATCTGATTGACTACTGTGACCTAATGATAATAATTTAGAGCTAAAAGCCATACATAGAAGATAGTTCTGAATAATCTGGGTCATGTACTCTGGTCTTGGATACAATTGTCCCCAAGGGTTGTTAGACTGTGTAGCTACTGTATTTCTTTGTCCTCCACACCATTGCCCCATTAGTAGTAACTGAAAGCCCACAATTTGCAGAGGTAGAATTCCTAAAATCACTCATATAAAAATGCCAGGGGTTGTCTGAGAACTTGAAAACTGGAAGGCAACAGACTACCTATAGTAGTCAGGACTGGTTCTCGTGGTGTTCTGAACCAAAGAGCTTTCAGCCAGGTTTGTAGCTGCTTCCATTACTTTGCACTGACTCAACAGGCCCTCCAAGCCTCTCGGGTCGTTCAGTGTGGTGGTGATGTTGCCGTGGGAGCAGCTCTGTTGATTTGAGCCCAGGGGACTGGGTTGGTATGTGTGGGTGGTACATGAGGGGTGCATGCTGCAGTGAGGGGCAAAGTGAGGTTAGCAGGCATGCTGGGTTGTGTTGTGCTGGGGAGTCATGTGGCTCTGCACAGGTGGTGAATGCGGGTGTGAGCTGCAGAAAGGAGCTATGTTTGTGTGGGGTTATCGTCTATGCTGGCTGCGGTGTGGTGTGGGCAGGTATGAAGGACTGGACGATGAGAAACATAATCCAGTCTCCCTCATAAAAATCAATTAAATTGCTGCATGTAAATTAGCTGTAGCGTAAGAATCGTTTTCTTGTTAAGCAAATCTGCTATCACTGTACTCTAGGACAGGGTTCTCAAAATCCAGCAACCCAAACACCCCCACTGTGATTAATTCTTTTCATAGCTCCTCAAGATCCCTGCTCAGCCCAGACCCTGCCCCCACTCCAGCCCTTCCCCCAGTATCCCATCCCTGCTATGCCTCTTTCCTCCCCTGCTCCACACCTTCCTCTCCCCTTCCCTGACACGTCTTTCCCCCAACTCTTCCTGTCCCTGTTCCTCCCAGCACCTTCTGCATGCTGGGGAATGACTGTTCTGCAGCATGCAGGAAGCACTGGGAGGGCGTCGGGGGAGTTGATCAATGGGGCCAGCAGACCCCACCCAGAGTACCCTTGTGTACCCCTGTCTGAGATGCACTGGTCTAGGACTCTGGGCATGGACAAATACATGACCTGCTGGAGCTGTGCACTGTAAAATCAAAACAGCAGAGGACTTTAAAAAAAAAAAACGAAGAAAAAAACACTGAAGGGCAACTAAGCACAAAGTTCAGCGATGAGTTATGCTGGTGCTGTTTTGAAGAGAAAGAGCCCACAGCCATGCTTGTAGCTGCTCCCATTGCTTCATGCTGACTCAACAGGCGTTTTAAGCTTCAGGGTGACACGCAGTGAAAATCCTGGAATCTTGTTATACATAAACAGCTGAAGCCCCATTGGCTATTGATAATTCACGTGCCTGAAGCAGCCAAAGAAGCTTGAGAATTTAAAAACTGGACAGTAATTGAGCAGGAATCCCAGTGATGATGGAACCTGGTGAGACTCTTTCGACCTTCCCCAACGACTGTACCCTTTTCAGTGGACTGATTGTGTCTTGTGTACCCCCAAGTTTCACCTCTCGAAAAGCTGCTTGCTTATAAAACCAGACATAAGAATACTAAAGTGTCACGTGTTGAAAAATTGCTCATTTTCTCATTTTTACTAAATGTGACATTAATGGATTGCAATGTGAATGTACACATCATTGTTGCAACCACTGTTATATGTTTGCACTACATTTTGTACAAAGTGGGCCAAGTAAGAGGTCTATAAAAAGCCTGTGATTTGGCTTTGGTAAAAAGGGGCTTTCAAAATCCCGCGAGGTCCTTTCAAAAGGCCCCTGTCTATATGAGCAGTGTGTGTTTCGAAAGCAGCACTTTAAAAACACGCACAGCCACCATTATGCTAATGAAGCATTGCATATTCATGAAATGCCTCGTTAACATCTGCCTAAGTGGCTCATTACCATCCCCCTTTCAAAGGGCCGGGCTAAAGTAGCCACAGTCTTAAAGAATGATGGAGTTATTTTTGGACATAAGCTTTCCTGGGTAAAATCCCACTTTCCCAGATGCAGATCATTGTTTTTTAGTGCTTTTTAAGTAGCCTACTGTAAAACCAGGCAAACATCTAGATGAGTTGATGTATGCCCTGGAAGCACTATGTGTACATTCCCCTTCTTGAGAAACCCTGGTGTAAACAAAAAAAGCTCTCCACCCTACTTGGAGCTCTTTTTATTCCTTCACACTGGCTCAACAGACACACTAGATTTCAGAGGCTGTGTCTACACTAGCCCCCTTCTTTGAAGGGGGCATGGTAATCAGCTTGAGCAGTAAATACTAATGAAGTGCTGTGATGAATATGCAGCACTGCGTTAGGCTAATTCTCCCCACGGCAATTTGGAAGTTGCAAACTTTGAAGTGCCGGCATGCTGTGTAACCGTGGGCACTTCAAAGTACCCGCACAATTTCGAAGTGCCCTTACTCCCAAAAAATTCAAAGGGGGCTAGTGTAGACACAGACAGAGTGAAGTTTAGGTTTCTTGTGTATTGTGGTTTTGTTGACTTCTGTGTGGCTGAATTTGTTTTGGGACAGTTGTGTTGATATGTATGGGTGGAGAATGAGAGTTATGTCTGTGGTGAAGGGGCAAACCAGTGTTTGGCACACTGGTGTGAGCTGGGCACAAAAGCACGTTCAGGGATTGTGGAGATCACTAGCAGGAGGCAAGGTAGGTGGCAGAATGTATGAGAGTGAGATCTGAAGAGTCTGGCAGAAGAAGACAATCAAGAGGGACAAAGTCTCACAACAAAATGGAGAAAGCAACAATTTACAGCAGAGTTGGACACTTTATAGTGGGGAAAAAAAAGAATGAAAAGTTAAGAAGGAAATTTCTTATTGCAAATTACCTACAAAAATTCTACTTTTCCCTGTGCCTCAAGCATTAAAGTCTACCCAGGATTTAAGCAGTATAGCCTACAAACAGCTGTCAGCCTTATTTATGAAGCTGTGAAGGCCTGCAAGGATCTGGCCATAGATGTTCTATAACCAGGGCTTGGGGTAAGAAAGTCCAGCTCAGAGCTAAAGCTTACATGTCAGCAGTAAATTACCCAGAAGCACGGAGAGTCACCCTTTTATCCTACCAAAGTACGTGACCTCCTCAATCTCAGTAGAGGTGCTCTGAGCTGCTATGGAGGCAGCAAATCCCAATCTCATTTTTTATTGCAAGCCACTGTCACTTACTCAGGGCTGTTTGGAACGTGATGTTGACTGCTGCGGTAAGGTCTGTCCTCACCGGAGGAGTTATTTTCCTCACTAGCTGTGTGGTCGCTACCCGAGACTTTGTGTTTTAAATTAATTGATTTTAAAGGCAGAATGAACTTGTACGATCATCTAGTCCAGTGGTTTTACTCTTTTTCTTTCATTTGCTGACCCTTAGAAATTTCACATGAAGGTATGGTCCCCTTTGGAAATAGGAGACTGGTTGAAAACCACTGTTCTGTGGTAAAAACGGAGTGTTAGACCTAGTCTGTGAGCTCCCAATGGACTGTATGTTGAAAACCACTCAATTAATCTCACCTCCCATGTAGATGAAGAATTTCACAAAGCAGTTCTCCCCTCAAGTCCAACACCTTGTGTCTGAACTAAAGTACAGCTTTTGGAAAGTCAGTTGATCTTGAGTTAAAATCTCCAAATAATGACGAATTTACTACAAATCTGGTAATCTGTTCCAGTGGCTAACTACCCTAATAGTTTAAAATTTGCATTTTATTTCTAGTTAGAACTTTATTGACTTTAACTCTTACCCTTGGGTTCCTTCATGCTTCTCTCATGGTTTCTTAGAGGCGGTGGGTGTTAAGAGTGAAGAGAAACCAGTTCCTTTCTCTCTTTCATGAGGACACTAGTGAGAGTCAGTGAAGGGCTGACCAGAACTGTGACAGCTACACGTGGCTCTTGAATCGCCTGGTAGAAGAAAGTACAGAACTGCAATAGTATGGGGACCCTTTAAGGTGCATTTGCACAAATGTGTCCAGAGGCCAGTGCCAAAGGCAGGATGGAGCTGAATTGACAGAGTCATTTATTAGTAGCCCAGGGCTTGAATAAGAGGGAGTGTGAGGTGGTCCTGCAGTCATCCCATTTTGCGCAATAAAGTAGTCAGAGGTCATAAATGAAGTAGGTTCAGGCATGATCCTCCAAAGTAAGTCTACGCTGAGAGCTGGCCAAAAAGCAGAATTGCCATCCTTCAAGCAATTCTAATATTTTGATACTTGCTTTCACATTGAATCAGTGCAAAAAGTTGAAATAATAAAACTGTTGACAAAATGAAAAGTTCCAGAAAATTTCAGTTTGGAAATGTTGAAATGTTTAGTTAATTTTGGACTGACAGTGATCTCTGTGCCCATCTGAGCTGTCATGCCTCCTGGGATTCATAGTTCTGGACACCCCATATTCTCCAATTCTCCCCTATAGACCAGGCCTCCCCACTGGACTACATCTCTCCTGATGTACCAGGGTCTATCTGTCTGGCAGAAACACTGTGGTATCCTGTGGAAGTTCCATTGTTGTGGTGCATCATTGGAGACAGAGTCTTGCTCAGCGGGGCTGACATCCACCGCAAAGCGTGCATGCGGGGGGGTGTGGCTGGGCTTTATGCCCTCAGAAAGGGTGCGGCCTCAGGCAGAAGAGACAGGGCTGAGGGCAGCCAGGCCTCAGCACCACCTGGACTATAGTGCTGGGCCCTAATGCAGCCATCAGAGCTGCTCAGAGTGGTGCTCTATGTGCCTGGGGTTCTGGCCGTTGCCATTGCTGCATGGCCCATTTGAAATTCTGGAGCCTGCTGCAACTGTCCTTCTTCCCTCCCACACCCCATCAGCAGACCTGGTCTTGCTGGTAAGCCTGACCCATGAGGGAAAATGACAACACGCGTCGTCAAAGTACAAGTCTCATTAGGCTCTGGTTGATGCGGAGATTAATGTCCAGCTGACCAAACATGAAATGGTACTTTCTTGTTTTCCTGACTGAAAAATCAAAACAGTCTCAGGAAGTCTACATTTTTCTGTGGGAGATTTTGACTCTGAAGAAATTCCTTTTTCCTTAAGAGGAACCACAGCAACAGAAGATTCTCAGCCAGCTCTGCCGACACTAGGTACTGCAGAATGTGGTGCTGATGAATCAGTAGCAGGCACTCTTTCCTCTAAATCCGAACTGCATGACTGCCACACCATCAGCATGTTGACAAGGTGGAGCTTTTGTGTGAGACATTAAATGAAGAAACTATTTGGTTATGAAAATTCCCTTGGCACTTTTTTTTTAAAGGGGCAAAGATTTTCATTATTACATCTTGGCCAAATGCCAACTCGGGTAATTCTATTTGACTTCACTAAATTCCCTTGTGGTTTTACCTGGATACATCAGATTATTCTCTTTGTTTCCTAAACAGGTTTTTTTCCTCCTAATCTTCATGTTATGGCTCTGTATTATGTGATACAATAACAGATTTCAAGCACTGGATCCCTTGACTGACTGCAGCAAACATTAACCCAGAGAATTCATTTCTCATTTTGAATTGAGCCTTTGCCACAGGAAATGTATTGCATGTACAAAAAATTATCCCATGCTTTTCTGAGACCCACTGTTGATGTGAACCCCTAACTCATGACATGCATCTTAACTCAACCACAACCAGGAGTCTGAAATAGGGGGAAAAAAACCGAAAAGACAAGTCTGTTAATCCACTGTGACACATACACCTTGATTTTATTTTATTGGAGGGATTTTATAAGGGCTATTATCTCCTGGTTTACATAATCCTACACTTCCCTTAGGGCACTCGGAATTGAGATTCATATGACTCTGAGTTTACAATCCAGCACAGCTGGCAAGGCAGGGATTCAAATTCATAACCACAAATGCAAGCCGACCGGATACATACTTAAAAAAAGAAAAAAACCCACCCTCTTCTGTGATGTGATCTATGATATTGCCTGAGCTGGAGTGTTTGAGAATTGATATCACTAAGCCAGTCTAAATTTCAGCTAATTTGATTCAAGGGTTTTGTGACCTCTGTTAAGTGAGGGACTCCATCTTTGTCTGTTCCTAATAACTTAGCCAACGACAAGGCATGTTCTAAGATACACTTTTTGTGCTACACACATGACTTCAGTCCAAGTATTTTAGCACCTGAACTCAAGTGAGGATAATAAATGTCAAAGAAATATTTATAGCTTGGTATATGGAGAATTTCCAGTTCCCAGTACTGCAGTAACACACATCCATCTGCTAACAGCATTAGAGCTGCATTTTTAAAACAGATAGGATCTGAAAATAGAAAACTGCAGTGTATACAGATATCTCTGGTGTTTAACTGTTTAATATTAAGCCAATAATTAAATTAAAAAGTAATTACTTATCCAGGAGTCCTTGGGATGCTATTTTTTATACTAGGACCCATATGGCAATTCAGACTGATCTCCCACTGAGTCTCCTAAACACTTCTATTTACTTTTTGCTAAAATTCTCCCTTTCAATATGTTGTCCAATGTTGTCTAAATAGAGGAAAACCAATCAGAATCCATTCTACATTTCAGTAAGAATCATTGAAATGGGAAAAGACATCTGAACCTATTTAGTAACTTTCTGGGACTAGTACGAGATTATTATTCTTCAATATTTTGTCCAGTCTTGTGACTGTAGTGATGGGACTGTTAAACAGACTTGAGTGGCTCAAGAATGAGTACCAACCGCAGGACAGTTTGTTACAAATGAGGCCACAAATCCCCAGCTGATTGTTGGTTCTATACTTAGATTTCACCAAGTATCAAGCATGAGCCCCTACAGCACTAGAAGAGATTTAACATGGGTCCTCTTGGGTATTCCACCCTATCTTGCTAGGTAGGCTAGCCCACCTTTGTGATAAATAGTCCCTGACATGAAAAAAATCACAAAATTTAGGTTACTCCCAATCGTAAAGACTCAGTCACTTTTCCCTGATTAATTGTATCCTTGGTCTTTCACACAAGACAATGCATGTAGCCAAATCCTATAATAAATTAACAAAGATTTATTAATTGGAAAGAAGAAATAAGAGAGTTGTTTACAAGGTTAAAGTGGGCAAACACCCCACACCTCCAAATGAGTTACAGTCTTGGGTTCCAAAAGGTAAGAGAAACTGCTGCAATATATAAGTTTTGTAAAGTCTCTAGGGCTAACCCAGGCCAAATGGCCTTGCCTATGCATAAGCATTTTTGCCCCTCAGGGTTCAAGCAACATGGAGACATATGTCCTTCTTGCCTGGGATTTTTATCCTCTTCCTCCAGAGTTCAAACTGGTGGGACAAGTCCACCTGCATGTTTCATCTTCATGGACTGGTGGAGGAAGGGAGGAAGAGAACCAGTCAACAAAGTCTTTTGTCCTCTGATGTTCCGCCCTGCTTGTCTGGTGTTTACATGCCTTCTTTTGTTAGGCAGAAGCTGAAACTTTTGGTGGTAAACTAGTATTTCACAGCGGGGTAGCTGTGTTTGTCTGTAGCTTCACAAATAACAAGCAGGCCTGTAGCACTAACAAATTTATAAGGTCATGAACTTTCATGGGTAAGACCCACATCTTCACTTTTTTCATCTGAAGATGTGGTCTGTGGTTCTTGACACAAGCTACCTTCTTCCCTCATTTCCCCACTAGAAAAACATAGTGCAATATGTGATTGTTTGAAGGAAGTTTTCAACCTTTCAAGAACTACTCAATCTTCCTGCTTTTCTTTTCATTACTGTCAGAAAAGTTTCCAGCCACAGATACCATAAAGTATCAGAGGGGTAGTCACATTAGTCCGTAGCCACAAAAACAATAAAGTCCTGTGGCACCTTATAGACTAACAGATTTTTTCTTTTCTTTTTTTTTTTTTGTAGCATAAGCTTCTGTGGGCATCTGGCGAAGAGGGTCTTTGCCCACAAAAGCTTATGCTCCAAACTATCTGTTAGGCTGTAAGGTGCCACAGGACTTTTCATTGTTTTTGCGGACACCATAAAGGGATTTTAAGTGAATCAGAATCACCGGAACAACCCACACAAATATTCCACCGCAATTATGTTCAGACTATTATAAACTAGAGCTGAGCAAGGAATATATAGCAGATAATATATCACTACTTCTTCCTCTTTTTTTCCGTTTGTGGAATCTCTTGTAGCAGTGATTTCCTGAAATGCATTTATTACTCCAATCTACTTGGGTCATTTTTTCTGAGTTCTTGTATACTTTATGGAGGTATTATGCACTGTTTGTGGTATTTGAGCCCTCCCATTTGAAATTAAATGTTTTGTAAGGAATTGTAACTGGTTCCCATGGTATCAGTATTGTGATTGATATCCCATGGTTCTTACGGTATTGTTTCTGCTCCCTGAGTGAATGAAAATAAACCCCAAAATTAGGAGGATTGAAGAAGCCACTGGATTTAAATTTTCAGGTACTAGCTAGCAGAGAAACAAAATTTGGGAACTGTAGAATATTTTAAACTTTTACTCTTCTAGGTGACACAGGCCACGTCCATCAAAATCAGTCTAATACAAGCCTTGTTTGCTGAGGTCAGGATGTAAATTTAATTTTCTAGCATTACATGTGCACCGTTTAAAGGTAAGTGTATGTCTTTGTTCCAGATGAGATCCTAGTCTGGCGCATTGAAACCTTTCCCTGCTTCTGTCTCAAATTGTGTCCTACTCCACACAAACTTTAAGACTTTTATGTGAGTTTGACGTTCACTATACCTAAGAATGGGAGATAGAAAATTAAAAAATTTGCTTTCTTCATGTATTTGGGCAGATAAAACTTGATCACTCTGATATTCATGGATAACGAACATAAAAGGGGCACAAGTATGGCCACAGGGTAGTAATTTGGAAAGTCAAGGGAATTCTTGCCAAATATGCCATCCACTTGCTTTAATGGGTGGGGCTGATGGTGAAATGGGGACAGTCCCAGCAGCAAGGGAGGGAGACGCTCACCAAGGAGCCAGTAGGAGCTCCTCCCCTGGGAGTATCTGGTAGCCATTGACCAGCTGTGGGAGTAGGCACTGATTAGCCAGCATTCTCCAGCTCCCAGGATTTACCCAGTGCTGGGGCCATGGGGAGCCTCTTTCAGCTCCATTCCAGTAGTACTCAGCTTCCAGCAGCAGCATTCACCTTCCTCCTCCTCTGCAGGATGTGAAGGAAGGTGTGTAAGGATTCTGGGACTTCTCTCCCTGGAGGAGCAGGAGCCTCTTGGGGAGGCATACCATGCAGGTTCCCATCCACCCTCCCTGGGCAGGATCTGGGGGCCACATTGTGCATCTCTGACAATTGTGTGGGGTTCTTGATCCCTGGGTGGCCTTGCCCAAGCTGGATCTGTTGCCTTGGCCCCCTTCTCTCCTTTACTCATCGGGGAAAGGAGAAAGGGTAGCATGAGGCTGCTATAGCAGCTGGTATGCAGTGGAGTTAGGATCCCCAGGCAACACTGAAGGATTTGAGCCACTGCTTTGGGTCCCAACCCTCCCACTGCAAGTGGAAGTAGAAGCTGTGGGTGCACTGCAGCTGCGGCAGGAGTACACTGTGTTTTGGGTCATGCTACCCCCTCTATCCTGTGTCCATCTTCTCATGGTGGTGGGAAGGGAAGGGCTCATGGGGCTTTGGTCAAGGGTGTTGCCTGCAGCTGCCCCCTCTCAGAGCTGCTCTACAGGAGCCAGGCAGCATGCACTGTCTTTTTGCCACTGCCCTCAGGGCAAGGCACAGGAGTTGAGGCATTGAAAACAAGGAAGTCCTTCCACAGGCACAGGATAGGCCCTGCCCTGCCCTAGTGGAGACACTGAGAGGTGGCCAACGGCTCCTTTGTGGGGGAATTGTGGAGTTGGGAGTGCAGTCAAGGGGGAAAAGAAGTGCTCAGTCTTTGCAGGACTGGATCTCAAGTGAGGACCAATGAGCTGCAGCAGGGAGCTGCACACTGAGAGGCGCAGCTGAGCAGGAAAAGGGATGTTGGCAGGGACAGCTCATTCTCAAGGGGGTGGTGACCCAGACGTGGTTGGGACCCAGAACTTCTCAGACAGGAGGTTCATGGGATGGATTCAGGATCTAAGGTTGAGGATAGCAAGAGTCTGAGCCCTAATGAGGTGGATGAGCGTGAGGAGCAGGTGAGTGGCCCTGGGGATGGGCCTGATTTCCATTACCTGCCAGGAGTCCAGCAGGCAACCTCAGGATGCACCAGTGGGGATCAGCAGCAGCCCTGAGACGCAGAAGGAGTGGGTTGCCAACCTCGGTGCTCAGGGGCAAGGGTGGCAGCCCTACCCTCTTCCATTGGGCACACCCCTCAAAGGATGTGAGCTGAGCTGGCAACATCATTGGTGGCCCATAGGTGGGGCAGGCTTGGGGGAGGGGGTAGCACTGCCTCAGGAGTGGGACTAATATCCTCCACAGGAATATGTAGCAGTAAGGGAAGGACTCCCCACCCCCCGCACTCAATACATTGCCAGGGACTAGGGCACCCTCAGGACTTGAACCTGATGGAATGTAGGCAGGAGACTCCTCAGCTGATGTCCCTGGAGCTAATCAGGATCTGATCACCCACTTGGGAATCATCTATCTAAAGAGGTTAATGAAAAGATTTGGAAGGAGGAATTTGTGGATTTATTTATCCTGCTGCTCAGGGAAGAGCAGATAAAGGAAGACAGCAGAAAGCACAGCAACAAGGGCAAACCCTGCAGCTCTGGGGGCCTCAAACTCCTGAGAGCCAGCATGCCGCCTTCCACATTCATGTGAGTATAATTTGTGTGAGGAGCTCTGGCAGGGGTATATTTCCATGTGAAAGTATGAGGACTTAATTGCAGGGGCTCATTCAACAGATGGGGACTAGCATGGGCCAGGTCTGACGGAGAAGTTAGGCAGCGAGTGACAGAAGAGCCTGATTTACCCTGGTTTATAATAGACCAGGAACTTTGGCTGGAGAGTGTGACTACTTATCACTCAGCCCAGCTGGCATCCAGACAGCAAGTTGCCAGTGCCAAAGCTTCCACTTTGCAATCCAGATGTAAAAGCCAATGTGTGTTCTCCACTTAATGGTGGGAAATGGTTTTGTTCTCACTCCAGGCACAAGTCCTGCTGTAAGAGGTGTGCAGGTCGGGGTGGTGGTGGGGGCAGTAGAGTGATTCCATCAGGGTAGTAGGGGTCAACAAGGTGCAGTGCCTCAGGAGTTGGTTCTGGGTGAGGCACAGAAAAGGCTCCTGCTCCAGTTAAGGTACAGCTGTTATGGAACTTGTTGTTGGCCTACCATAGAAAAGCGTGCACTGCTTGTTTATGGAATGCCTTCTTGGCTGGTTTTCAAATCCCATACGAAGGCAGGAGGTGCCACTCCTGTGCAGAGAACCTGAAGTCTGTTAAAGGCTCTGGCTGTACAGTAAGGGCAAAGATCATCACAGAGGTGGCATCATGCAGTATGTCAGGCCCCTTTAGGGTGTATTCCAATGCCAGAATTGAGCCTTGCTCTCTGAGGCATGGTCCCAAAAAAGGGATTACGCAGGCTGATGCATCACCTGTCCCATCTCCGAGGCTCATCCATTGTCCCCCAGCAGCATTCAGTGAGGGATTCAGCATTGGATACTGTGCCCAGGCAGCGTGGTCCTGGGTTGCAGTTGGGAGAAACCAACATCACTGTAGTTGTTTCTAGTGCATCCCAAGGATTTTAACCTGATTGGTTTACAGATGGAGTGTCACTGCTCTTCTGACAAAGCCTTGCCAATGGAGAGCTCAGTGACATGGGTAATGTGCATGGTAAGATGTCTTCCCACTGCAGCTGTGTGGCTATAGTCTCATGCACTGCCCATGTCCATTACTTGTGCATATATGGTAGCTCTTTGGACAGCTGGTTGAAAAAAAAACATTTTTACACTGAAACACATTGAACAAAGCAAAGTTCAAAAATATTTTAACCTTTCCGAAAATGTCCAAATTTTTTTGAAATTCAAAAATTTCTGAATTTTTTTAGCATTAACTCATGAAAAAATCTGGCCTTTGAAAATTGAAAACAAAACAAAATGGGTTTTGATGTTGGATTTGTTGCCGCTTGCCCTTTTTCTCTGCCTTTATTAAATTCTCTATCCTTTTTCCGCTGAAATAAGGTTAGAAAAGCTTACAAACGTCAGCAAAAGTAGGAAATACTCATTCTCCCTTCCTTATTTATTCACATTGGAAAACTAGCAAAGAAATTCAAAAGTGGGAGAAAATGAGAGTAGACACTTCTTTTACAACGAAAGTGTGGATTTTGTTTATAAGGTAAGAGAAAGTAGCTCTTGCTCTCACTTTTTCACACTTTCCAATTGTAAAAAAAGGAAGTGTGAAAGTGTTTTCCATCTTGTTCTGGGTTTTTGAACTTTTTATAAAATCTTTTTCCATTTGAAAACATGGAAGAGGAAAGTTAAAAAGAGAAGTAAATGGAAATGAAAAAAAGATCCAAAATGGATCACTGAAAGCAAAAGAAAAAATATTTTCAGAAACTGACAGTGAAAATTGTCTATCAGAATGTAACTGAAAACATTTAACTGCAAAATGCCTTTTCGACAGCCATATTTTTGCATAAAAACTATAGCTAGCTTTAGCACTTTACTACACACACAAAAAAGTCACTTTTAAAAAGTCCCTTGTCATGTTACACTTTTCCATTTTTTTTCTTCTGTTCAAGAAGAAAAGGATAGGGAGCTGAGAGAATCTTAGACTGATGACTTTGTCTTTGTTAATTACAAATATATTTTACATCTTCATATATTTTTTATCTCAAAGGATCACAGAGAATCTTACAGATCACCAGATTATTCATTCAACAATCCTGAAACAAATGCTAGATTCATAGAGTCCAATGCCAGATGGATAATAATGTGATAATCTAGCTTGACCTCCTCTAGAGTACAAGCCATAAAACATCCCCAAAACTGATTCCTAGAGTGAACATCCAGTCTTGATGTAAAGAAATGGCAGTGATGGAGAACTCATTAACCCCAATAGTATTAAGTGGTGCCAATGGTTAATTACTTTCACTATTAAAAATTGATGCCCTATTTCCAATCTGAATTTGTCTAGCTTCAACTTTCAGCCGTTGGATCAGGTTACGCCTATCTTAGCTAAAATAAAGACACCATTATTTAATATTTGTTTCCTATTTAGGTATTTATGTACTGTAATTAACACCTTAACCTTCTCTTCGTTAAATCTGAGCTTCTCCAGTCTGTAGGTAGAAGGCAGTTTTTCTAATATTTTAGTTATCATCCTGACTCCTTGAACCATCTCCAGATTACAACATCCTTCTTGAATTGTGGACACTGGACTTGGACACAGAATTCCAAGAGTGATCACACCAGTGTCAAATACAGAGATAAAATATCCTCTGTAGTCCTACTTGAGATTGTGCTCTTTATGCCTTCAGTGATTGCATTAGACTTTTTGGCCATAGCATTACACTGCAAACTCATGTTCAGCTGATTTCACCAATGTCTAAAACATTTCTCAGGCACTGTGTCCCAGAACAGACTTTACTAGCATGTCATTATTCCTACATCTTTGTTCCTAGTAGAACACATCATATTAATTTGGGACCGTTTTAGCAAGCAATCGAGAATGTTCTGTATCAATAACCTTTTGTCCTCCTTATTTACTGTTACCCCATTTTTATGTCATCTGCAAATTTTATTAGTGATGATTCTGTGTTTTCTTAGAATCATAGACTCCTAGGGCTGGAAGAGACCTCAGGAGGTCAGCAGGTCCCCCCCTGCCTAAAGCAGGATCAACCCTAATTAAATCATCCCAGCCAGGACTCTGTCACACCAGGACTTAAGAACCTCTAGGGATGGAGATTCCATGACCTCTCTAGGTAATACATTTCACTGCTTCACCATCCTCCTAGTGAAATAGTTTTTCCTAATATCCAACCTAGACCCTTAATAACCAGCCAACCCCTCTTCGAGAATATTAACAAAAAAAACGTTAAATAGAGTAGGTATGAGAACCAGGCCTGATGGGACCAAAATAGAAACACACCACTTGATAACAATTCCCATTTAGAGTCACCTAATGGCCGTGTCTACACTAGCCCCAAACTTCGAAATGGCCGCGCAAATGGCCATTTCGAAGTTTACTAATGAAGCACTGAAATACATATTCAGCACTTCATTAGCATGTGGGTGGCCGCGGCACTTCGAAATTGACTCGCCTCGCCGCCACGCGGCTCGTCCCGACGGGGCTCCTTTTTGAAAGGACCCCGCCTACTTCTAAGTCCCCTTATTCCTATGAGCAGATGGGAATAAGAGGACTTTGAAGTAGGCGGGGTCCTTTCGAAAAGGAGCCCCGTCGGGACGAGCCGCGTGGTGGCGAGGCGCGTCAATTTCGAAGTGCCGCGGCCGCCCGCATGCTAATGAAGCGCTGAATATGTATTTCAGAACTTCATTAGTAAACTTCGAAATGGCCATTTGCATGGCCATTTCCAAGTTTGGGGCTAGTGTAGACACGGCCATTGAGACCTATCACTTAGCTACTATTTAACACCTCCCTTGTGTGCCATATTGATTTTATATCATTCTAGTTTTTTAATGAAAATGTCATGTGGTGCAAAGTCAAATGCCTAGCAGATGCCTACGTACATTATGTCAGCACAGTTACCCTTATCGGCCAACTTGTAATCTCCTCAAGAAAAGCTATCAAGCTGGGTTGACAGGATTTATTTTCCATAAGCCTATGTTGGGTTGCATTAATTATATTACCCTACTTTAATTCTTTATTAATTGGGTCATATAAACTATTCCATTATCTTGCTCAGGATTGATGTCAGATTGATAGGCCTATACCCAGGTTATCCCATTTACTCTTTTTAAATATTAGCACAATATTAGATTTATTCCTATCTTTTAGAACCTCCACCAAGTTCCAAGATGTTTTAGAAAGTGACAGTAAAGGTACAGCTGGCTGGCCGATGGGGTGGGGGGAGGCAAAGGGGGCAGTTGCCCCAGGTCCTGGCATTTCAAAGGGGCCCAGAGCTCCAGCTGCCACCACTGCTACTTTGACAGTGGCAATGGCTCGAGCTCCAGGCCCCTTTGAAATCGTGGCAGTGCTGTGCTACTGCTCCATGCATGGCTCCGAGGGAATGTGGGTGGGAGAGGGCCAGGGCTAACTGCCCAAAACCCTGTCCTTATGCTCTTGATGCTGCCCCTTCTGGGGGGGCAGGAGCTGGGCTCCCCTCCAACCTTACCCCCAGACCCAGAGTGGCTACTGGCCCTGTTCCAGTGCAGTGAGTTCCTCAGCCAGCTCTCAAAAACCTGATAGATACAAATTATCTGAACCTGGGGACTTTAAAATGTCTGACTTTAATACCTGCTATTTAACATCATCCTGAGATATTAGTGCAATGGAAAGAGTGTTATATGACATGACTACATCATCTGTTTATTTCCCAACTATAGAACAGAAATGTCTATTGAATACGTCTGCCTTTCTGCGTTATTACTGATAATTTTACCAGGTCTAATAATGGACAAATACCTTTATTATTATTCTTTTTGTTCCTAATATGCTTCAATAATTCCTTCTCATTGTCCATAACTCATCTAGCCATAGATTTGTCTTCAGATCCCTTTGCTTCCTTTATCACATTTTTACAGTACCTAGCTTCTGATTTAGATTCATTAGTATTAACATTCCTTTTCTTTCACATATATATCTGCTTTCACTTCCTCTCTAAATAAGATACATTAATATGGCCTTCTTCATCAGTTGTAGGATTGTGGCTTTTTGAGCACCTAATAAAGTGTTTTTAAAAATGCAATTATTCTTCATGTTTTTCTGATTATTTTTTCCTCCCTGCTGATTTGGCTCATAGTTGTTTTCAGCTTTGTGAAACTCTTTAAGGCACTAATATATATAATGTATATTATTCATCTGAATTTTATTCCATTTGCACATGGTAAATGTGATCTCATCATGATCACTTATGCTTGAGGTACCTTTAAGTTTTATTCTCAGTTCCTCTTTATCTGTCAAGACGAGATTTAATATAGAATACCCCTCTGTAGAATGCAGCGCTTCCAGGCTATGATTACACTACAGCGTTCTGTCAACAGAAGTCACTGTTGGAAGAGATTTCCCAAGAAAACTTCTGTCAACAGAGTGCGGCCACACACAAAAGCCAGTTGGAATAGCACTCTGCTCTGTTGACAGAGTGGCCAGACTGCCTGGCTGCTCTCTGAACAAAACAGGCACCTGGAGGAACAGCAGACAGGGCTGAGGATTGTTCTGGATGCCCTGTCTGTCAAGGCCCCCCAGGGCATCCATGCAGCTTTTTTGTCGATGGACATGCCAACTTTTGTCGACATACTCTAGACAAGAGGCATTTTGGGTGTGAACATTCCACCAGTTTTTTCAACAAAACCAGGGTTTTATTGACAAAACTCACTAGTGTAGCCATAGCCTTAGAGTTAGTCTCATCTATAATATATATAATAATAATTCCAAGACCATTTTGATACTAACAGAATGAGATCATCACAATATTTCACTCAAATTGAAATCCCCATAATCATGGAGCTTTCCCACCACACACACACACACACACACACACATAGATAGGCGTGCAAGGAGCCAGTCATTCTGTTTCCTCGTTTGTGCTTTATCTGTTAGAACAATGATCCACAATCATTCAAGATTATCTTCTTCTTCTACGTTATCAATGACTCCGACACAGCTAATTTTTGGCCTAGAGTGCCATGCCACATCCCTTTTGCCCAGTCTGTCCTTACTAAATAGACGATAGCGACTAATTTTAATCTTCTAATCATGGGAATCGTTCTACCATGTTCCAGTGGAGAATGGAGGACAGCAGTTAATCCATGCACAGCACAATATGGCACAGTGTGAGTAGCAGGCCAGATATGAGAAAATGGAAGAAAACATAGCCAGGAACAGTAAAAGAAATTTGAGCTCTTACCATTAGCATGCTGAGTTCTTTGCTCTTCACAGAGACCAATGATGTGGTCATTTCCAAGTTCTCATCTGAATGAGTTGCACACAAGAACTACATAAAAGAAGTCCTGTGGCACTTTAAAGACCAACAAAGAAATTTATTAGGTGATGAGCTTTCGTGGGACAGACCCGCTTCTTCATCTGAAGAAGTGTGTCTGTCCCACGAAAGCTCATCACCTAATAAATTACTCTGTTGGTCTTTGAAGTGCTGCATGACTATCTTTTTGTTTTGATAGAATACAGACTAACATGGCTATCTCTCTGTCATTATACAAGAACTACATGCTACTCATTTTATCTATCGAAAGATAAACCACATATTAATATTCTGGTGGGATTTGAACCTACAATTCTTTAAAGTTTAGGGCTATGTCTACATGGGCAGCCTCTGCCAGCAGAGTTCACTGTGGACATAGAAACCTCAGCAGTGCCTCCGTTGACAGATAGCAACTACACTCAAAAGCAGATTGAAAGAGCAATCTGCTCTGTTGACAGAGAGCAGCCAGACTGCCCTGCCTTCTCTCGACAGAACGGCTGACAGGAAAATCTGCAAACAGGGCCGCTGGGGAACCGGAAGCCCTCTCTGTCGACAGAAGTGTCTACACAGGCACTCTGCCAACAAAACACTGCTGACAGAGGTGCTATACCTGACTGGGGAGCGGTATAACGCTGTCAGCCGAACAGTTGAGTTTTGTCAACAAATACTCGACAGAGTGCTTGAACTGTTTAGACACTCAGAAAGTTTTGTTGACAAAAGCCTAGTTTTGTCGACAGAAGCTGCCCGTGTAGATGTGGCCTAGATGTGTTAATGCTGTTTCTTCTACTATGAAACCTTCCTCAGTAGCTACCTCAGAGCATAGGGAAAGCGGAGTTCTGTCTACTTATGTTATGCCCCCAGTGTACAATGTGAGTCAGAGTGCATGGGTTTGTTTGCCTGGGACAGGTGTCTCCAGTTTGTCTGGGTACCTGTAAGGACAGGCCACTGGTTTTTGCAACTCTCCTCCCTGTTTGCTCAGCCTCCTTTTGTTCTGGCAGAGGCAAAGGAGCATTTCTCTCCTTTCCAAATGCTGGTGGTATTTTTCCACAGTTGCTGATTATAGTGTTTAATGTTTCATGAACTGGAAAACATCCAAGGGAGGGAAAAGAAGGACCTTTCCCCTCATCTTCCAAGAGGAGGAAATTCTTTAACAGCAAGAATGTCAAGGGAAGTTTATGATGGCAGTCCATGTCTGAAGGTCATACTGTGTTTGTCAGGCCACCCCACACTATGGAGCCATAGAAAAGAAACTCTCAGCTCCTAATCTGAATATGAATTTTGCTCATCTGCTGCCTGGTTCCTTCACTCATGCGCTTGCTCCAGCTAGTTCTGCTCAGGGGTCTGTCTACTTAGCTTGGCCTGAGGGAAAGACAGTCGGATGTGTGTGTGTAGGGGGTAATTCATATGCCTCATTCTTTGCACCTTTCCTCTTTGAGAAATCTGTCTCTGCAACAACCATAATAACAGAAGATCTCCTTTCCAGCTTGGTCCGAGGTGGAAGCTGAGCTCATGTTTGTATATCCTGGCTGCTGAGCTGGAAAGTGTGAATTTCACAGAAAATTAAATCACCAGAAAAAAGGATAGTGGGCAGGGCGAGGGAAGAGGGGGTCACACTGAAGAAAGAGACTTGCAGATGGAGATCCCATTATGTCCAGACCTCACAGTATCTCCCACCCGCCACACCTGCCAACTGCAATGTGCACAGGGTGTGAAGCAAAATGCTTCAGACTTAGCCAGAGAGAGAGGCCCCAGCATATGTTGCTACGTTTAGCACTAAAGTCAGTATAGGCCCTGGTTCCCAGCCAATCACACTGGCATTATTGTTGTTAGATACAATTGTGTTAAGCTCTTTTTGCAAGCCAGAGAAATTCCTTATGTGTTCTTCTGCACTCCTGTCCATTTCAAAGGGCTTTGACTTCACAGAGAAAGACGCAACTGGTATAAACACCCCTCCTCCCCCATGTGAATGATAGGGGTAGGTGGCCCATGGTGAAACAAAGTCAGTCCTGCTCCACATTCTGGATTGAAACTCATTGGGTTTGGGATGAAATTTTACAAATAACTATGTGAAGATATTACCCCCTGCTCCTCGAATTGCCTTTTTGCTATTATATCACTTGCAAACGCTGGACAGAGAAGCAGCTAATTAGAGCTACAGGGAGCCATGTTGTAGCTGTGCCAATTGGCTCATGCTGGTCTGTTTGTGACTGGAAAGTCAATTTGGATTAATTTTTTTGGTGCTTTGGGATTTTTTTTACTTTTAAATGACATGATTTCTGGCCTACGGAAAGCTAGCAGTAGTGGAAGGAAAGGAATAAGAAGTGTGTGTTCTTTCCAGCATTCCTAAACAAGATCACCCTCCCCTGTCCCCGCCTGCAGTTCCGAGCTTCATGCTAGCCAGCTGTGAGCTCACTTCTCAAACCGTATTCTGAGCTCTCATAATGGGCACTGCCAACTCTTAGCTCATGGCCCTTTTGGAACTCTGGGCTCCCATAGTCTGGATCCTGGCAAACCGCCCTTTTCTAATGAAGTCTGAGGCAAAGAGAGTGAGAAAGAAGGTCCCAGAAACCAGTCCCAGGATGTAATTATTTTTAAGCTTTATGGAGCATCAGCCTTAAGAATGCCACCACAAAGAAGAGGTGCCATGGTAATAACAGGTTGAGCGTCATCAACCACTCTTAGCTCATGGATATCAGCTGCTTCTATAATCCATTCCGCATTAACACCTGTGGAACATCACAGTATGACTGCATATCCTTGCAAGAAAGAGTAGGTGAGTGCCAAAGTACCATGCTAGTCACAAGTGTTAAACATTTACTGGGGACACCAGAGGAATTTTTTTAGCCCTCCAGCTCTAAGTTGGTGTTCAACTGGTAAGTTTATTACCCGAAAAGAAAGCCACTGCAGGTTTGAAATCCTGCCTGTTACCATCACCATCTCCACAGCATCACCACCTTTCCTGAAATTCTTTTCTCTACCCTCCTTTCATATTGAAACCATCTTTTTTGATCTCTTTAAATCTCAGTCTCCCAAATTCCATCATGTTCCCAACACTGATGACCACTTCCTTGCAAAGGGAAAGACAATGCTATGAGCCACTCCTCCTCCTCCGTTTCCAATTTGCTGCCCATGAATTCTCTGATATTATCACTGACCTCATTCCAGCTCCTCCTTACAATCTTATCCGTGTCTAGAAAAGTAAAAGTAAGAGAAAACCCACTCCTGGGTGCCCTAGTGACACCAAAAAGTGAACAAAAAATGAAATTCCAGAATTGTTCATTTAGACATTTTCAGAATAAAACATTTTGATTTTTCAGTCCAGCAGCAGATGGATGTCATCCACAAAACAAAAAACAAACAAACAAACAAACAAGGCTGCCTGTTCCTTATACTGACTAGTTAGGGCACTCAGCTGGAATGGGGAACACCCAACCTCAAATCATTGGAACAGGGATGGAAATTCAGATAACCCATTCCTCCTTCCACAAAATGATGAGTGCCCAAACAATTAGGACATACAGTCATTCACACTTTCTGGTGCAATATATGTTATATCTTACAAAATGGAACTGCTTTAATAGGAGGGATTTAAGCCACCCATCCCAGAATGCCTCATGCCTTGTTGTTCAGATCATTCAGCTTGGATGTGGGAGAGGGACCAAGGTCCTTTCAAAGAAATTCTTCCAGAAGATCTCCGAAAAAACTTCTTTAAAGAGCGCATCCACACACAAAAATCCACTCTTTCAATAGAGAGCGTCCTCACAGCCTGTTCTTTCAAAAGAACAGGCCAGGGATGGAAAAATCCAACACCAAGAGGACTGCTCTTTCAAAAAAAAGGCGCTCTTCTTCCTCTGGGAGAGGAAGGGTGCCACCAAAAAAAGGGCTGCATTCTTTCAATTTCACATTGAAAGAGCACATTTTGTGTTTAGACACTGTGGGGTATTTTCCAAAAAAGGCCTGGCTTTTTTGAAAAACCCCTTTAGCGTAAACTTAGCTGGAGAGGATGAGGAGCACTGGAAAAAGTGCTGCATTCTTCCAATTTAAGATCAAAAGAATGCATTTTGTGTGTAGATGCTTTGCAGGATTTTTCAAAAGAGCCCCAGCTTTTTTGAAAAATCTCATTAGTGTAGGCATAGCCCTAGAGTGGAGATTTGAATCTGGCTTTTCTGCATCTCAGCAGATTGTCCAAGCTATTGAGTAGAAGGAGACCACCCAGTCCTTTCCTGGTTTGGTAAAGATGCCTAAGCTTCTTTGTGAATCTAACCTTTCATTTCCTAACGTCATTTGTTTTTATTTTTTACAAAAAAAACTATTAAGGATGTCCACAGTTGAAATGTTGCATGTTATTTATCCCCAAATGATTTCTTCTCACCTTATGAATTTTTTGAAACTTCCAGTGACTAAGAGAAACAGTTGTTTGCCCAGCTGTGCCCAGAAGTCCTTCCATGAGCCCCAGGAAACAAAAAAGTTTCCTCCCTGCTTACCGTTATCAGTCCCACAACTTCTGCAACCTCCTTTCTAACTGCAGTGAAGAACAATAGCCCAGTAACCTACATCAGTAATTTGAAGGCAAACCATGCAATCTGCCACACCATTCCAACAATTGACTGACTCAGTAAACAAATTATCAAAATGCCTTCAACGTTTCCCCTCCCCATCACATTGTATACTTGTGTACCATCTCTGCCAGTGCAAGGACCAGCATCCAAATTCTCTGGAATAAAAGACAGCACAACATTGCCAGACCCTGGAGCTCAAAGGAATGAAACCTCAGGTTTCATGGTAGCAAAAATAGCCCTTATGCTACAAAATCTCAGCTGTCACTAAGAGGTGGGACATCATCAGAGAATGCCATCCCACAGGATTTTTCCTAAGGCCCAGCACTACCATCAACAACCAGGGCAACAGAAGATCACTACTTCAAACTTGTGGCAAGGAACGCCACCTCCAGTCATGATATGATTTTGATGTGACACCCAAGCTTGCAATGTACCACAGAGACATAGTTTAAAATTACCTCCAGTCACAGTGTAGCGAGTGCCCTGTAGTTACTCTATGCAATGCAAACTCAGTAAGAGCCCACACAGAAGCAAAAAGGAGAAAAAGAGACGAAGAATTCCCCTTTATGGTCCCCGTCATCCTTAGATGCAGAAGATGCCTTATACTGAAAACCAAAATTCTGAATGCATCATGTGACAGGATATACCTGGCCTTGTTGGTCCCCTGCTAGAGGCCACTCCATCTTCCTACTTTGTGCCACAGGCAAGGGGCAATAAAGGTGGGTCCTCCAGGCCTGATTAGGGACACCTTAAAGAAGCAGCCAGTCAAGAGCCCAGAAGGCTTAGATAAAAGGAGCATCAAGGCCTGAGCAGGTCACTTCCTGGCTAGGACCAGAAGGGTAAGTCAGGTAGTACCTCTCTGGCCAAAGAAGCTCAAAGGCTATCCTGAATTTGATTCTGATTGTATTTCCTTGAGCTGGGAGAGAAGGGACCTGAGAACTTTAACCCCGAGGAATGGGGTGAACATACAGTGATCAGGAAGGAAGAGGTCTGTGGAAGAAGTAACAAAGAACTGAAGCAAGTGACATGTGGCTGCTGTTTATAGAGTCTCTGGGCTGAAGCAGTGGGTGTATTGTGGGAGAACTGGATTTGACACAACTGTTACCATCTTATGCTCTTAGTTCTCATAAAGTGGAAGCAAGGACACCACTGGGTCAGAGAAATCTGGCTTAGGTTTAGGCCAACAGAACGTAAACATCTGCCCAACTGCAGTGCATTACTAACAAAGACAGATTTGGGAGTGGGGAGAAGAGGGTGAAAAACTGACAGTGATCTGAGTGTCTGTGTTTGTAAATTTCTTGATTGAAGTTGCTTTGCTGATAAATAGAATATTACATTGTTTGCTGTTTGTATGGAAATTGTCTATTATTACAGGTCATTGTGAGTTATGTGCCTTGTCTGGAAAAAAACTTCCAAAGCGTTTAGTTCATATGTTTTTGCAAGCTAAAGCCACGTCTACACGAGCCGGCTACTTTGAAGTAGCTGTGCCAACTTCAAAATAGCGCCCGCCACGTCTACACGTAGTGAACGCTATTTCGAAGTTGAAATCGACGTAAGGCGGCGAGACATCGAAGTCGCTATCCCCAACAGCAGGTGGGAATAGCGCTCTACTTCGACGTTGAACGTCGAAGTAGGGCACGTGTAGACAATCCGCGTCCCGCAACATCGAAATAGCGGGGTCCGCCATGGCGGCCATCAGCTGAGGGGTTGAGAGACGCTCTCTCCAGCCTCTGCAGGGCTCTGTGGTCACCGTGTGCAGCAGCCCTTAGCCCAGGGCTTCTGGCTGCTGCTGCTGCTGCAGCTGGGGATCCATGCTGCATACACAGGGTCTGCAACCAGTTGTTGGCTCTGTGGATCTTGTGCTGTTTAGTGCAAGTGTGTCTGGGAGGGACCCTTTAAGGGAGCGGCTTGGTGTTTCCTCGGAAGTGCTAGTCCGCCCTGTGACCCTGTCTGCACCTGTTCCTGGAACCCTTATTTCGATATGGGCCGCTTTGGCGTGTAGACGCTCCCCTGCAGCACCTACTTCGATGTAGTGCTGCCCAACATCGACGTTCAACGTCGACGGCACCAGCCCTGGAGGATGTGTACACGCTATTCATCGAAATAATCGATGTCGCTACATCGAAATAAGCTATTTCAATGTAGCATCCCCGTGTAGACGTAGCTTAAGAGACTGGCATCAAACTCCCCAGCAGAGGTGCAAGTGGGTTGGTGTGGGCTGCTAATGTGTACTAGCAAGAAGTGCCTGCCGGTATTGGCCTGCACATGGCTGATGTTAAAGCACTTTAATATTACTTGTCCCTTTTGCTCTCCCCCCATTGGCTGCTCTGCTGGTAGGATTTGGTAGTGCTACCAACAGGAGGGAGCAAAAGATGCAGCTGCACTGGGGCCTAGAAATTTAAAATGGCCCAGTTTCCTCAGCTGCTGTTACTATAGCAGTGCCAACTAGAGCTCTGATGGGAGCCCCAGTCTCTTCAAATGGCCTCTGTAGCCCCAGGGTTCCTGGCCATCAAGGCAATGGCAGCCACTAAGGATTGGCTTCCCAGACCCCATCCCTTCTGGGGTCTCAAAATCACCCTTCCACCATGCCCAGGACCCTGACTGTCCCAGGATATGTACAAGTAAGTCCCGATATTTACTTTCACTCCTGTCCCCCATCAGCTAGGAAAAAGGCTGGCCACCAATACCCTGTTGCCAATTCACTCAACACCACTTCAGACTTTTGGTAACTATAGTCTGTGGTTTTCTAAACTACTGCATTTGTGATATGTGTTTTGTACTTTATGGCTACGTCTACACGTGAAGCCTACATCGAAATAGCTTATTTCGATGTAGCAACATCGAAAACGTCTACACGTCCTCCAGGGCCAGCAACGTCGATGTTCAACTTCGACGTTGCGCAGCACAACATCGAAATAGGCACTGCGAGGGAACATCTACACGCCAAAGTAGCACACATCGAAATAAGGGTGCCAGGCACAGCTGCAGACAGGGTCACAGGGCGGACTCAACAGCAAGCCGCTCCCTTAAAGGGCCCCTCCCAGACACAGTTGCACTAAACAACACAAGATACACAGAGCCGACAACTGGTTGCAGACCCTGTGCCTGCAGCATGGATCCCCAGCTGCCGCAGCAGCAGCCAGGAGCCCTGGGCTAAGGGCTGCTGCCCACGGTGACCATAGAGCCCTGCAGGGGCTGGAGAGAGAGCGTCTCTCAACCCCTCAGCTGATGGCCGCCATGGCGGACCCCGCTATTTCGAAGTTGCGGGACGCGCAACGACTACACGGTCCCTACTTCGACGTTGAACGTCGAAGTAGGGCGCTATTCCTATCCCCTCATGGGGTTAGTGGCTTCGACGTCTCGCCGCCTAACGTCGAAGTTAACTTCGAAACAGCGCCCGACGCGTGTAGCCGTGACGGGCGCTATTTCGAAGTTAGTGCTGCTACTTCGAAGTAGCGTGCACGTGTAGACACGGCTTAAAAGAAACAAGGATGTTTGGGTGGAAGCACACATGTGTGCACCAATCATTCATCAGACAGAGGTGCTGTGTCCCTCACTGGGACTGCCTGGAGAATAGAGACTACTTACCATAGCTTTGGGTTCCAGCAACCTTGGCTAACAGGTGGCCTTAGGCTCCCCTCAACACCAAAGTGGTACAAATCCCAACAAAGGGACAACACTCATTTGGAAGCCTGAGCAAATGGCTATATTTAAAGGTCCCAGAGCTGAGGCTGAAGACCCTGGTGAGGGCAGAATTTTTTCTTTTCTTCTTTGGTACCTTGGAAGAGATTCATCTGAACCTTTAAGTGGAGGACCAAGCTTCTCAAGATCCATGAGAGCCAACTGTCAGTCTGCAGGAGGCACCAGGTGTGAGAAAAGGACTGCGGTAACACATCCAGAGACTGGGAAATGCTTGAGTTGTGTGCATCCTGTGACATATCCATATTGCCTCCAGGCCTAAAACCTAACAGAGGCTTAGGACTCCTGTGGAACTATACACCACTGGATTAAGAGTGGAGAGACTCCCTCCAGTGTGCATGGACTGATTCTCTAGTATAGTACTGAAGTTGTCTATGTTCATCATTCTTGATGACTGAAACTGCCACAAAAAGACCACCACCAAGGACAATGTTGCAGCTGAATTCCTTATCTTCATGGAGCCCTTAGAACAGTCTCTGGCCCCAGATATTCAGCCACGCACATGCAGGTCTTGTCTTCAGCCTACGCACAACAGATACATCACAAATATACTACTGTCCTGGTCAAACCATCACCTCATCCAGGCAAAGATCGTGGCCTTTTCATTATCTCACCAGGAAACTGAGCTAATCCTCCTCTGAAACCTCCCAACTCATGCACCTGACAAAGTGGGTCTTTGCCCACGAAAGCTTATTCTCCAAAATATCTGTTAGTCTATAAGGTGCCACAGGACTTCTTGTTTTTGAGCTAATAAACTTGACTTGCCTGCAAAATTTTTTGAATGATATAAGTTGCAGTTGATTGAAATATTGTTCATGGAATGTTACCTTGAAAAAATAATTTTTCCAAAATAGAAATGCTTTCTTGAAATGTCAATATTAGTGAAAATTTGACTGAAAAATATGAAGTGATATAAAAAGAATAATTTCAATTCTCATTCCGTTAAAGCAAAATGTCTCATTTCGATAATCTGTATTTTGATTTATGTTGTGACTTTCATAAAGTATAAAATATTAATGTGCAATATTTATGTAGTTTTATATTATGTTTTGACCTTATCTTAGCAAAATGTTTTTACCATATGAAAATGAGCCATTTGAATATTACCCAAATCAGGGGTGGTATTGTGAGGAAAATCTAGAAAGTTCTTCCTTTGTTTTTGGTTTGGAATGAAAATAAATTTTGACAGATTAGAATTTCCATTTTCCAACCAGCTGTACTGTAAGCATTTAGTAGGGGCTAGGAGGTGAAATCATTCTACAGAAAAGCAAGTGTGTGAATAAGCTGGTTGTCAATGGATGATAATATTGTTATATAGTCATCGACACTCCTAACTCCAAGATGCTTCTCACTCTTCATTGGCCAAGAAGACAATCTTGAGCAAGTTGGAAAAAAGATATGTGACAATGAACAAAGCAAATGACTGGAATTCCAAAGGAAAAAGCCTACTCTGACACCAACCTTCAAGAACACAAGGGTTGCATCTACACTAGCAAGTTCATTCAAAAGATCCCATGGAATGTCTAAACACACAAAGGCTGTGTCTACACGTGCCCCAAACTTTGAAATGGCCATGCAAATGGCCATTTCGAAGTTTACTAATGAAGCGCTGAAATGCATATTCAGCGCTTCATTAGCATGCGGGCGGCAGCCGCGCTTTGAAATTGACGCTCCTTGCCGCCGCGCGGCGCGTCCAGACGGGGCTCCTTTTTGAAAGGACGCCGCCTACTTCGAAGTCCCCTTATTCCCATGAGTTCATGGGAGCTCATGGGAATAAGGGGACTTCGAAGTAGGCGGCGTCCTTTCGAAAAGGAGCCCCGTCTGGACGCGCCGCGCGGCGGCAAGGAGCATCAATTTCGAAGCGCGGCTGCCGCCCGCATGCTAATGAAGCGCTGAATATGCATTTCAGCGCTTCATTAGTAAACTTCGAAATGGCCATTTGCATGGCCATTTCGAAGTTTGGGGCACGTGTAGACACAGCCAAAGTGTTCTTTTGACAGTAAATCGAAAGAATGTGGTGCTCCTTTCGAAATTACTCTTCCTTTCCAGTTTCAAGAACAGCGCCCCCTTTCAAAAGCTTCTTTAGAAAGAAAATGTGTGTAGATGCTCCTCAGGCCCTTTTTCTTCGAAAGAGCAGTTCTCATGGGACTTGCTTTTTCAATTCCTGGCCTGTTCTTCTGAAAGAGCGGGAGTTGTGTGGATGTTCTTTTTTGAAAGAAGTTCTTTTGGAAGATATCTTCCAGAAGGGCTTCTTTCAAAAGATCTCTGTATTGTAGATGTAGCCAAGATGTTTCTGCAAGGGTATGTCACCTCAGCAACAGAAGCAAAGATACTCTTCAACTACTCTGCCATCGCAGATGCAAAATCACAACCAGCAATGACAATTGAGCGTTGGCAGGCCCCTGTGCAAAATCTTTGTCCTCTTCTTCATGAGACGCAAGTTGAGATGGCCACTCCTCCCTCCCCAGGGATTTATAGTCAGCCTACATTGTTAAACTCATAGTACAAGGGGAGGGTGAAAAGAGGGAAGATGTTATCACTTATTAAGCATAAAATTGAGAAGCTGAGAACAAAATTAATAAAAAAAACAAAGAACATAAAGAAAAGAAATAAATGACTTGCCTACTTAAATTGCTCATTTATACGTATATATTAGATCTTGCTGGCATTACTGAACCTGGTAGGATAGTCTTAAACAATTCCCAACATGTCATGTTTTTCAAATTATTTTTTCCTCTCAGCTGGTTTGGCTCATTATTGTTTTCATCTTTATAAAATTAGTCTTTTTAAAGCACATGGTGTGGGTGTGAGTGTGCGCATGTATAAATTTTGTGATCAAGGACTTAACTACTATTAATTTTAAATTTTGTGTTAATTTTTGACCTCTTTATTGGTCAAGCTGAGAGGTCTAATATAGAATTCCCCCTATTGAATGCACCACTTTTAGAGTAAGGAAATAGGAATCAATAATATGCTAAAGTTCAAAAGATGTTTTAATACTGGCAGTATATGTCACTTAAATTAAAGTCCTCTGTGGTGACCCAGGTTTTATTTCTCTTGCGTAATGGATAGATGTATAAGGAGCTGCTCTCACTTCCTAGTTTGATCTGGCAGTCTGTAAGACAGTGACTAATACTCTGTGCTATCTGTTAGGATTTGGTCTTCTGAATTATTAGTAACTCAGAAAAGGGTAATCTCATTTGTGACCTAGGATGTCATCTTACCTCCCTCTTAGCCCACTGAGTCCTCTTTAAATACTCTATAACCATTGTTGTTACCTTCATTTTACATATTATTCCACCAGGTTTCAATAATGCCAACAAGATCAAATTTATGCTTATGCATGAGCAATTTCAATGCCTCTGGTTTGGCTTCTGGTTCCTTAAATTAGTGTATAGGTAATTAAAAAAATTCTTTTCTTTGTGTCCTTTGGTTCCTAGATTGTTTGCTGATTGAGAGCACAGATCTTCCTCTTCACTGTCTCCTATTTTTAATTGCCTAGCAACCTCCAGACTACTCTAGAAGCCTGTCCCCTAAGCCAGTTGTTCCTCTTCTACTGTGGTGGTGACCATCCAGATTATACAGTTCCCTGTCTGCATAGAAAGTGACCAATATTCCACAAAACCAAAAACCCACACATTACATTTATCTAATCATTGGTTCCTTTCCAGAGTCTTCTGCCGCTGTCTTCCATTGCTTGCAGGGCTGGAAGATCTCAAAAAAGAGCTTGGCCGTTCCTTTTCAGCATCTTCAGCATGTTTCTGAGTTCCTTAAAGTCATTAAAAATCTGCAAGATAACCTACAATGCAGGGTCATTGGTGCCAATATGAACCATCACCAGTGAATCTTATTTACTTCTTGCATCTTGGATCCAGGAAGGCAACACACCATCCATTGATTGTCTGTCCCATGCGTAATGTTCTTTCAACTTGTCTGAGAATTTAATTCCCAGAAAGGATCATCCGTCTTCCTTGGATAGTTGGAGAACTCTTTGTAGTCAAGCTTGATTTATTTTTTACAGCTGTGTCCAAATTGCCAGCCACAGATGTGTCCCATACATCTGTCTGTTTCCTTAGCTCAGGGTGGGCAGGATTTGGCCCATGTGCTTGATTCAGCCCACCAGGTCTTTTAATCTGGCCTGCCACTGATGCTCCATTCACTCTTTGCACTGCAAGGCGGAGGCCTTATGCCTGCTGCCCCTGTCCCCCAGCAAAATCTCTCAGCTCCTATTGGCCAGAAACCAGCCAATGGGAGCAGAGAGATTTTGCTGGGAGGTGAGGGTAGTGCAGCCCAGTCTCTCAGCTCCCATTGACTGGTTTCTGGCCAGTAGAAACTGAGAGATTTTGCTTCAGGTGGGGGCAATGTAGCCTAATTTCTCAGCTCCCATTGGCTGGTTTCCAGCCACTAGGTATTGAGAGATTTTGCTGGAGGCAGGGACAGTGTCAGAAGCCCTCCCCTGCCCAGCACAGAGAGGTGCATAGAACAGCCACTGGGCTGAGGCTCCTGACAGGCAGGGAAGCCTTGCCTGAGACTGCTGCTTGCCAGGAGCTGCTTATGTAAGTGTCTCCCAGCCAAAGTTTGCCTTTGGCACTGCAACACCACTCCCTCCCAGGCTCTGCACCCCCTCCCGCACTCTCTCACCCAAGCCAGAATCCTCTCCTGCACCCATACCCCCTCCCAGACCCTGCACCCCAATCCCCTGCCCCCTGTTACAACCTAAATTCTCTGCACCCTCCTCCCCCCAGCTCCTGGTCACAAGTTTCACTCAGACCCTGCACCCACTACTACATCCCTCCCCCAGACCCTGCACCCTGCCAGGGCACAACCCTCTCCTTCATCCAAACTCCCTCTCAGACCCCACACCTTTTTCTTTGCATCTCAGTCCCCCAGCCTGAGCTCCCTTCTGTGACCAGCCTCCATTCCAGATGTCACATCCCCTCCGGAGAAAAGTGCAGCCCTTGACCACTTACCAAAATCTTACAGTGCCCTCTCCCATCAAAAATTATTGCCCACCTTGCCCTTAGACCAGCTAGATCTTGAGCGGTGTCTTCCATGATTTCCACACTGGTTACCTGGTAACAATTGGTTACTTCTACCTGGTTGGAACACCTTTTTGTCCTTTTCTATCAGATAGCCACAGCCTGCTCCTCCTTGTCTGTCTCTAGCCAAGTAGAATGTCGCCATGATCTCTCACCTCTGGTGGTTACCATCTGAAAGGTTTCCTTTCTGACTTTGTCACTGTCTGATTCCGTGGTGACCAGTTCCTTTCTTCCTTGAGACTGTGGCTCTGATATTTCCTGAACCTGGCTGTCTAGGAACTCCTCAGCTCTTCTAAGTCTCAGTTGTGCCTCTATACGCATCCCAGAGCCAAGAGTGCTTTTCTTCAGCATCGCTACTACGGCATACCCACAGCCTTGCACTTTGTGAACAGCAAGTTCTTTCTGGCATCAGTTGGGAAAGAAAACGCAGCATGTCCATCACAGGGTACTAGCACCATTCCATCTCTGGCCGTCTTGAAATTGCAGAGTAGAACTTGGAAGGAAAGCCCCTCACAGTCCTTCACCAAGTGCCTTCCAAAACTCTTCTGTTAGCTGCCTCTGCTAGCAGCGTTCTTGCTTAGCCCAGCTCCACCCCCTCACCACCAGGCAGTGGTTAACCACTCAGACTTCACAGAGCAGGTCTGATCAAAGCTCCAAGGGTCAGAGCTTCATGACCCTTACCAAGGCAAAAATAAACAGACCTGTCTCAGTTGCTTACTCAGGGAATCACTTCCCAGCTGTATAGCTCATGCATAGAGAACTAACAGTCGGACAACTAGACCACAGATGGACCAAACGCACCACTCCCCAGATCCCACGTTGTACTTTCCCATTCTGCCAGCCCCGGTGAAGTGCATTCTGCTTCTCTGGGCATGCGTCTTTGTTTTCAGGATAGCTGAAATGACCCTGGGCTAGAATACTTAGCTCCACGCGGGTAGAGCTCCTAACATGCTGCTGCTTATTTGCGGGAGGGGAGGAGCTGGACAGGACAGTTCCATGACCCAAGTCTTTCACTCACCCCATTGATTTGTTCTCATGTCTGTTTGACAGGCAAAGAACGGGCCAAATCTGAGGGCAACAGAGAAATCTTTGGCAAAGTCAACCAGCATGTTTGGGGTAGTACCTAAGGAGCAAAGAGAGGAAAGGCAAAGAGAGGAAAAGTTTGAGAGTGAAAGCCACAGAGAGAGGATATCAGGATCTGGATATTTGGCACAAAGGTTCGCTTTGGAAAAGAGAGAGGGCCTCTGCAGTCTCTAAAATGACCATCAATGTCTGTTTGTAGGAAGTGGATGACTGAGCAGTTTGGCTTAGGACAACCGAGGGTCCTTACAACTCTGAGAAATCTTGCTGTGGGAAGCAATCGTGGAATTGGTAAGAGTGGGGAGCATCAAATATAGTGATGAACAGACTAGCTTCAGCCAACTACAGCTCTGGGAAAACAGGGCCTGGCTGATGCTTACCAATTTTTCCAGACTGGCATCCACACTGCAAAATACGTGGTATCCATGGGCAACGTAATCTGCTTGGGAAAAGAGTTGGGAATATATCTGTAAAAGGGAAACGTCTACACTCAAGAGTCTAATTCCTGACGTAGTGAGCTGTGGAGCTACAGGAACTCTCTTATCCAGACACATCTGTAATCAGCATGATTTTAGTTAGCCAGATGACCACTTTTCATGGGCATGGCCAAGTTTCCCATGGTCCAATAAAGTTTGTTTACAGTCACCAGTCCTGGCTCGCAGTTTCCTGTGCTGTTATTTAGCTGTAATTTACCCCTAAATACCTTCTAAGAGCCCAGCAAGCAGAGAAAGTGTTGGTAATGTGCTAGACAATATTGACGTCCCTTGGTCTGGCAAATTTTTCCATCCAGCACAGGTTGGGTCTCAGGAGTGCTGGATTAGAGAGGTTCAACCTGTAGTTCCCTGAGTGACTGAACAATAGTGCTCAAAGACAAAAGGGTTTACCGAATCATCTGACTCCAAGCTGTTTCCAGTCATCTGGATAAATGAGACTGGGGTGAGGGGTGGGGGGCATGGATAGAAGAACAAGAAAAATGGAGCTCCCAATTACTGGCATGCACATCTCCACATGGACTCAGCAGTTAGTACTTGGAGTTAGCAAGTTGCTCATTGAAGCCAAAGCATTAAGTCATTTCCCCAGGGATGAATAAGACTGACTAGAGAGTCCAGAATTCTGCCAGAAAGTGCAGGGTCGTGTGGGGGTGAGGCGAGGAGAAGCGGCCATAGGGTGGTTTGTGTGGAAGAGATGGGAGAAAAATGCAGGGGGATGAGAGAAAATGAAATACTGGAGAGGTGGAGGAAAGGGAGGGAGAGAGGAGAAAAATGAAATAAAGACAAAGAGAAGCGGGAGAAGAGCCAGGCTCTGGGGCAGCTCAGGTGTTAGAATACTTGGTGATCTCTCACACCGTTCTCGAGCTGGTCTGTGGCATAAATAATTTTGCAGTGGGTCATTACTGCACTGATGGAGAAAACAGCAAGAGCTTACACAGCCATGTGGACACAGCGCCTGTCAGCACTCTGTACCTAGATTCCACATTGCCTGCTAAAGCAGGCCCCAAAGTAATGCTTCAGTGCGTAGCAGCAACAAAAGGAGCCACAGCGCTGACCTGAGTTCTTTCTCTGAAGGGCCGCAGGATAGATCATGAGCCCAGCTTCTTTTTTCACAGATCCCAAGGTCAGAAGAGACCGTTGTGATCAATTACTGACCTCCTGTAGACCACTGGCCAGGGAACTTCCCCAAAGTAATGCTTAGAGTGGCTCACTTAGAAAAACATGCAGTCTTCAAATGACTTAAAAATGGTCAGTGATGAAGAATCAACCATGACACCCGGTGAATTGTTCCAAAGATTAATTACTCACAATTAACAATATATGCCTTATTTCCTGTCTGATTTCATCTCGTTTCAACTTCCCGCTATTGGACCTTGATATATTCTTGCTTTGCTAGATGCAAGAGCCCAATATTTGCTTTCTATGTAAACATCTATCAAATCCCACTTTAATTTTCTCTGTATTATATGAAATAGCTAGTCTTCAAGAATTCAATCACTATAAATCATGCTTTCTATTCCTTTAATCATCTTTGTGGCTCTTTTCTGAACCTTCTCCCATTCATCAACTTCCTTGTTGAGTTACAGGCATGAGAGTTGGACACAGGATTCCAGCAGAGGTTGCACCATGCCAATACAGGGGTAAAATAGCCTCCCTACTCCTACTTGAAATTCCCCTGCTAGGATCACATTAGCATTTTGGACCAGAGTGTCACACAGAGACCTCGTCTTCAGCGGGTGGTCCATCATGATCCCCAAATCTTTTTCAGAGTTACTGCTTCCCAGCATGGAGTCCCCTATCCTGCAATATAGCCTACATTCTTTGTTCTTAGGCGTATACATTTGCATTTAGCCATATGAAAACACATACTTTTGCTTGCTCTGTATCGGTGGCCTACGCACCTCATTATGTACCATTTATCCCTATTGACAACTACATCTTGAGATCTACCACTTAGTCATCTTTTAAGACACTTTACTCATGTTGATTTTGTGTTTTATTCTAGGTCATTAACAAAAAATGCTAAGAGCATGTCCCAGAATCAGTACCTGTGGGATCCTACTAAAAACACACCTATTTCATGATGATACTCCATTTACAATTGCCTTTTGAGACCTATCAGTTAGCCAGTTTTTAATCAGTGTAATACGTACCATGTTAAATGCCTTACAGAAGTCTAAGCATGTTACATCAATACTATTACCTTTATCACCTGAACTTGTAATCTCACCAAAAATTATAGTGAATCAGTTTGATGGGCTCTATTTTCCATAGACCCATGTTTATCTGCCATAATTACATCACTCTCCTTTTATTTATTAATTAAATCCCATATCAACCTCTCTATTATCTTGCATAGGGTAGTTAACATACAGTGTAAAAGATGACTCAAGGTAATGTGGGCAGTTAACACCTTTGTAGTCATAGGATAAGAAGGGAGTTAGTGGGTTACGGCTGTTGTCACAAACCATAAATGCAATGTTTTCAATGTCCATAGTTTTTAGTATCTATCAAAGCTATGAACTTAAGATCCCAGGCTCCTCTTTTGAATGTGTTGTGCATGATTCCTTTGAGGTTGAGGATGAGAGGCCAGTTTTAAAGCAACTGCTTTTTGCAAAGTGAGAAGCCATGGGGCATATGTTGTTTTTATCCTTTTCCTGTGTGTTCATTTGAGAGCACAACGACTGTGTGCTTTAAGAACATAAAAACCAAGTGGTGATGTGCTTAGGGAAAGTTCTTTCATGGATCAATAACCAATTAAAAGACAGGCTTAAAAGTAGGAGTTTTCGGACTGGAAAGAGAGAAATAGTGGTGTTCGCCAAAGCACTCTGCTGGGGCTAGGCTTGTTCAGCATATTCAGAAATGCTAGTCTGGGATGGCTCCTCATGCTTGGACTGACAGAAGATGGGACTGGCTGCTGGGGATGGGTGGTTTGATAATTGCCCTGTTCGGCTCATTCCCTTCAAAGTATGTGGATTTTTCGCATCCCTGAGTGCCCCAGCCAGGCTCATCTAAGTCCCAATGTAGACAGCACGGGGTTAAGGGAAGACTTCTTGGGGACTAAATTAATTACAGTGTGAGGTGAATCCTTCCCACTGGCATAGGCAATGTCTACGCGAAAATGCTGCAGGTTTGCAGCTGTGCCACTGTAGCAGTGTGATTATAGACATAACTCAGATGACAGAGAAGGAAGAGTTTTTTCCATTGCCATAGAAACATGATCTTCCCAAATGATGGTACCAAGGGTGATGGTATCTGCGTCTACAGCAGGGCTTAGCTCAGCATATTGATAATGGTCAAGGGCATGATTTTTTTTCACACTTGTCAGCAGTATAGCTTTGTCCTCTTAAGCTGTAAGTGTAGACCAGGACTTTGAGTATCACTGGGGCTGCTCCAAACTGCATCATAGGCCAGACAGAACCCCTGTGATCCCAGTGTTTAGGGAAATAGTGGAGACATGGTAGAAAGCTACCTTTGTTCTTTCCCTTCCATGGATGTGCTGAGGGCTGTTTCAGTACATCTGAGGATTTGGCCAGTCATTCCAAAGGGGGTGCAAAGTGGAGGCCAGACGGCACCAAAATAGAATGTTAGCATTTTACACACCTTTGACTCCTCTTGCACACATGGAAAGAACAGAAGAAGTCATAAAGCAGATGGATAATCAGGCCTCAGGAATTTGCTTTGTATGTAATTTGTTTGAGGACTATGCTTGACTGTATTGGTTACCTAACACAGATCTTGCAAAGTTAGGCCATTTACTGAGTAGAGCTGTGCAAATAGCTGAAATTTTACATTTGGTTGCTGAACTGGAAAGAAAAAAAGTTGTTGTTTCATGTCAACCTGATTTTTATTTTTTTTACTTTTTCAATTTGCCATTTTTTTTAACGTTTCAGTCAAACAACATTAAAATGAAACATTCTGATAAGAGGAACTTTCTCCTATATTTTTCTATCCAAAATAATTTCATTAATTCATCTCAAATTTACTTGTTTTAATTACCTAGATCTGTATTCTTCAAATACCTACATGGCAAACACATTTTTAATAATGGGCTCTTTGATCTAGCAGAGAAAGATATCACACAATCCACTGGTTTGAGAGTTAGAACAGAATGTCAGCCTCTTGCATTACACTTGAGTTCCACTGGTCTCTGGAAGAACTTGAGTTTTGGACTGCTGCAGAGGTTTTTTGTGGGTTCTTTTTTGGGTAGGTGAGGCAGGTAGTTCGTGTGCATGGCATGAATTACTTTAAGCAAAAATCTTTATGGTTGGCTTGCTTAGCACAGGCTGACATTTAGTTAGTAAATATGGTTTAAATTAATTGCCCTTTTAAAACCACGATGAACAATGGAGACACTAAAGGAATGAATGCTTCGTGATATTCACAACTTAAATAAGATCTATAAAGTTTTGCAGATTTTTCCATCTCATGGCCAGCCAGCCTTCCCTTGTTGTTGCCTAGCATTGATGTCAGGGTGACTTGTCTGGAATGATACAGGAAATCCCATTTGCTCTTTTTAACTACTTAATTTTTTTCCCGTCTTTTGGAACTTCCACAGTGTTCCAGTATCTACTGAAAATTAAAATCAATGACGCAGCGTCCCTCAATCCACTCTGCTTAAACTCTTGAGCATAAGGTATCCTGACCTACTAATTTTAAATATTTTTACCTTTAGAAGATGTTATTTGTCATCTCTTTGTCCCCTTTACATCCCTTTCTCTCTGTCCTGGGAAGATTATATCCTTCTCTGCTAATGTCTCATTTATGAGAATCATGCCACCAGATCTCAGTTATTCCCATTATGTCACACTCTCTCTGTGGGCTTGTCTAAATGCCAAGTTACTGTATAGCAAGTTCAGGTCTGACTATTATGTACCAGCTTGCTCTACAGTACATCCCATGTGGACACTCCTACAGTGAATTGAAAGGGCTGAGTGTGGTTTGGCATACAGGTTGAACGTCTGTAATCCAGAACTCTCTTATGGCAACATCCGTAATCTGGCATGATTTTAGTTAGCCAGATGACCACTTATCATGGGTGTGGCCAAGTTTTCCGTGGTCCCATAAAGCTGGTTTACAGGCACCAGTCCTGCCTTTCTGTGTCCTGTGCTGTATTTTAGCTGTGATTTACCCCTAAATATCTTCTAAGAGCCCAGGAAGCAGTGGAAGTGTTGGTAATGATGTTGAAAAATATTGACCGCCCATGGTCCAGCAACTTCTCCTGTCTGGCACCAGTCAGGATGTCGGACAAGAAAGATTCAACCTATACTGGGAATTTGAGTGTGTTGTAGCAGCCTACGCATGGGCAGTTACTGGAAGGAATACTGGTGCACTGTGGATTCACATCCTGGCTTGCCTCAGAATAGCCTCTTGTGTATACAAGCACTTATTCATGGTGGTGCTTACTTCCCACTGTTTGTTTGCCCCTAAGAACTCTGGGCTAGCTTCCTTGTGTCCCATCTCACTTGCAGAGCCAGCATATTTTGGCCATAGAGCCAGCAATTCCAGACCCAGGAGCATGAAAGGCATCCACCAGGGACATAGGACCCAACAACAATTCCTGGCTGTGGTGTGGTCGATGGAAATATTAACAGCCTGTGTAAGTTGAAACAATTCAGCCTGCCCTAACTGCCCCACCCCACGCCCTGAAGCAACCCTGGCCTCGGAATTATGTGATCTTTGCATGGACATCCCTGACTCCTCAAGCAGGCCCCAGAACCTGGCACTTACTTAAAAGATTACTCCTTTTTATTCATATTTCTCCCTGCTCCCTTCTTTAGATCTAGGGAGCAGCTGTTGTCTGAGAGGATGGACAGCAATATACACTGATGTCCCAAGTGCTGCACAGTTAAGCAACCTCAGCAGTGCAAATGTTATCTTACCATCGAAAGCATGAGCCTTGTCCGGCTCAACTCACCCATCCTAATTCAATAGCCAGCTGGGTGAAATTAGGTGTCGTGAGTTGTGGGATTGGAGCTCACTTAAAACCTCATGGTCTTATTTCACCTCCACATCTGAAAGAGATCTGCAGCTCTGTCTCGGAAGAGAGAAACTTCAACTTTTGGCCTCCAAACTCCTTCCTAATAACAAATTAGAAAGAAAAGAGGATATTTGTCAGAGGCCCCAGAAATCATAATTTATTTACATTTCTCATTGAAGCAAACTTTCCCTGCCTAGTATCGATGGGTCTGGGCCGTGCAGAAACTCTGCAAGAAGACAAGTGGCCCACAGCTCACATGATGCAATGGAAAAGCAGCAGGCAGGGAGGAGAAATGTCTGAACTTTATTTGTACAAAGTGTGGCTCTTTAGTGGGCTGCAGAATATGCTGGAAATCAGACCATTCACCCCAGGATCCTGCAGCTGTCCTTCTCCCCTCTAATTTTTCTCTGTCAGATTTCAGAGCTATAATTAACTCCAGGACCTTAGTGATACCATGTGAATGTGTGTGCCTGGGCTCTCTCTCACAAATGGGCCTAATCCTATAAAGAAGATTGGCAGATTATTGGCAAGTGCCATTTTTAACTACAGTAACATCTCTGTTGTCTGGCACCCCTGGGGAACTGTGGGTGCCAAATAATCAAATGGGCCAGAGAGTGGAGCCCCATTCCACTGGCTCCACTGCCACTGGCCAGTCAGCCAGCCCTGTGGCAGCCAGCCATGGCTGGGTAACTGGCTCTGCAGCCACTGGCATGCTGGTTAACACAATGCACCAGTTATCCAGGTGCCAGGTTACCAAGCTTTTTCTGTAATTTACTTCTAAATGTCTCCTCTTTCTCTCCATCCCACAAGCTGAATGATGTTCCTCAGCATTTCCTGAAATATCCCCAGTGAATCCAGTGCTGGGCTCCCTTCACAGCTCTGCCAATGCCCCTCAGTCCATTAACTTGTTAGAAGGAGGCTCTCAGCCTCCAGCAACTCCAGTGAATATTGTGCTGCTCAGCCAAAAGAAGGTTGTGGTTAAGTCCCATCCTCTGATGAAATCACACCTATCATACCTATCACACCTGTCCCAAGGAGCCTGCAGATTTGCACAGTTTGTGTACAATGAATTGCTCTGTACCCACGTCAGATTTCTGTGCACGTGTTACTTGCTCATAAGTATTTCTTGAGCAGTGTTGGCAAAATAGCTTCAGCCTTTGGGGAGCTGGAAATAAAGGATTCCAGCAGTGTCTTACTGAAACCAGGTATTTTGAAAGGAACAAGATATTAAGGACCAACACTGGTTCTATTTGATGTGTGAGGGGTCCCATGGAAGTCAGCACACCGTATGTTGATCTCATGTTGTAATGCAGGAGGAGCTCCATTAAAGTCACTGGTGCTTCTAGCTCAAGTGAGATGAGCAGGTTTGGGCACTAATAAATAGAGCTCCGCAAATATCTGCTTTATACGCACAGGTATCTGCATTCACAGATATGGATGTGGATATCCATGGCTCATTTTTGCAGGTACGGAGTCAGAGACAGATAAGATTTTTAGTCTAGAACCCTGCAAATTTGTGGATCTACATTTTATACCCACAGTTACCCTCATCTATGTCCACAGGTGCAGTCCCCCACAAATCTTTTCTGTACATGTGGATGCGGTTGCCAAGTTTGTAGCCATGCAGGGCTATACTAATAAGATGCTGTGGAAAGTTACTTTTGATAAAATGCAATATTAAAACCATCACAGTAAGCATTAAAAAATCACAGCTCTGACTTAAGCGTATTTAGTGCTGCCAGAAGGTTGTTTAACTTGTGTACATACACAGCTGCCCTTGGTGGAGCTGATATAGGATTTTGTTGAACAATGGAAAAATATGACAATAGCAATTGCTCTGTAGCAGTCCAAAAAAGCAGTGTTAATTAAGTCTGAGCAGAACAGGAAGCTTGTTGGCCTTGAGGATAATTATGCTCACTACATCTTATCCATAAATCTGCACGAACTTTATAAATCCTCATCTTACCAACGGAGAAACAAAAGCACTGGTGTCTTGTCTGCAAGTTTTACTGGTTTAACTAAAATTGGTTTTTAAATTGCTTGAGCTAAACTGGTGCAAGCCCTTGGATGGGCACTATTAAATTAATTTTAAATTTTGTTTGTGTAAATTTAGCATGACTCAGTACCTTACCTGTTGCATCTGACAAAGTGGGTCTTTGCCCACGTAAGCTTATGTTCCAAAATATCTGTTAGTCTATGAGGTGCCACAGGGCTTCTTGTTGTTTTTGAAGGTACAGACTAACTCGGTTACCTCTCTGACACTTGTTACCTTACCTGTGTTATCTAAATCCACATAAGCCGATTTCTGTCAGTTTCAGACTGGTCCCACAGAAGTAGCACTAGATGACTTAAAAACACATCTTTGGTTAAAACCGTGAAACGTAATTTAGACAGGGCCATCATGAGGAAGAGATGTGGTTTCTGAGCAGATAATAATGAGACAGCAGGCAAACTAGAAGGAGAATTCAGGTCTTCTGACTTCTAGTATAGTGTCCTGTCCACTGCTGCATTTCACTGCCAGAATACTGTGCTTCTGCCCTGGTGACCAGAGTAGAGGAACAGCCCCACAGCTTCTTCAAGTTGCATCAGCACCCTTGCCAATGCTGTGGGCAGTGACAGTTTCAGCCTGTGGGCTGGTGGAATAATTACATTATATTTGAGCTCCTAAATGGCAGTGAAACACACTCAGACCTGTTGGCCCTTTTGACCCCAGGGTGTTTCCAGTATCATGGCCCCAAATGTGAACAGACAATGTGTAGAAAGAAGTAATGAGTAGATGGCTTTGAGCTACACAGTGAGAAGTCTTGTGGCACCTTATAGACTAACAGATATTTTGGAGCATCAGCTTTTGCGGACAAAGACCAAATTCGTCAGAAGCAATGTACGTATCTATGAAGTGGGTCTTTGCCCTCAAAAGGTTGTGCTCCAAAATCTCTGTTAGTCTTTGAGGTGCCACAGGACTCCTCGTTGTTTTTGCAGATACAGACCCACATGGCTGTCCCTCAGATATGTGAGCTACACACTGAGGCTTTGGTGATTCGGTGCCTTCGCTTGAAAGAGCCTCACTGCTAGTAAGCCAGAGAGTGGGTTGGCAATGAAAAAGGAAGAAAGTTTCTTGTCTGTTATTTAAACTGTGCATATTCATTTCTAATCCAGTCTAATCTATCTAGGTTCTTATACTGTATTAATCAGTAAGATATGCTAGCACCTCATACTGTCATCTCTGTCACAACAGAACACTGCAGATACCATTGTCATCACAATCATCCTAATGACTTGTCACTAGATCTTACTAAAGCCACAAAACACTGAACAAGCCAAAATCAACCCTGCGGTACCTCTGTTGACTGTGGTGGAGTGACAACGGGGTGAATTTAGTGCCTCAGTTTGCAGTTATAAAGATAACTACAATCACAGAAGATGATTTCAAATGTTAGTGGTAAGCAGAGCTAAGGAAGTACTGCCAAAAATTGCTTGTTAACATTTGTTTAAAACTATAAACCAATTTACTTTGACTGGTTTTGTATCACTTTAGTGTTTTGCTCCCTGTGAATGCTCTAGTTGAATAGTTTGTATGGGCAGGAATGTTATAAAATTCACAGCCTGTCAGAGAACATTGCAGAATATTCCAGAAAGTGAATTTAAAATTTGTGATCAAAAGCATTTGTACCAGGAATCTTTTTCTAAGAGTTACACTCATCTAATCAGGGAACAGAAACACAACAAGTATCCCATCAAGAAAACTCAAATTTTAGATTGTGAATATCAAATACTGGAGTCAGTACTTGAGCAACCAGTTTACAAACTGAAGTATGTCAGTACAGAACAGTCATTGGGCAATTTGTAGTAACAAACATATTAGTGCAAATCATGATGTCTTTGCATAAAATTCAGGACCAGGAAAAATGACTAAATTTGACAAATTAATTACCCATCTACCACAATTAGTTTAGCCATCATTAGCCACAAGGATTCAAGGAATGCGTCTGTATGAAGTGAAAAGGCACATAGTAATAATGTTACCTAAAAATATCACTAGATGTCTGACCACATTTATAGTCTTGACATACCCCTTCAGCCAAATCACATTAGGAATAAACAAATGTAGAAATCATTTAAAGTTGTTAGAAAAGTTAAGTGACCTTACATTAAGTATAATGTAGACTTTTGGAAATGTCTTGACTTCAAAAACAAACAAAGCCCAAATTATATTCTTAATATCAAGCACAGAATGAATTATGTAGATGATTATGCAGCTGGTGTACTTGAAATATACATATTGGACACAGACCTCAGCTAAATACATTGTGAGGCATTCAGTAGGAAAACGAGAATTCTGAATACTGTCTTAGATTGCATACCTCTGTTTTGCTCTATGGCCATATCCTATCTCTACTACTTTTATGTTCCATTTGGAGAACTAAAAGCAATAAAGGGTTAAAATTGTTCTCTTGAACTTAGCAGCAAAATTAGCTGAAAACGCCAGCTCGCTGATTGATGGGTTCATATGGGGCGACCTTCACATTAGCAACGCGACTTTGGTTGCTAGGTAAACACGGGCAGATGGATCCAGCTCTAGTGGTTTTCAGCAGTGACGGGTGGCAAAGGTATTTCTGATCCACATTACACCATGCAGATCCCATGAAAATGACTTGGCATGGGGCAGAAAGTATTACATTTGCGTGATGGATAATTACTTGATCTCAGCTAAGGGTTGTTTGTTTGTTTTGTTTTTTTTCAGAAAGGTTAGGCTGCAAATAACCAGCATTTACATAACTTCATTTCTGCAACGTGATCAAAAAACTAGATGGCTATCTTACTAAAATTCAGCCCCGCTGAATTTCATTTTAATGAAAGCCGATCATCGTGAATGTGTTCCCTTGCAATTGCATTGGAACTGCCACATTGGTGTTTTTGGAAGCATAATGAGTTTATTTTCCTTTTTTGTTGTTGTTCTTGTTGCACATATTTGCCCAGCAGCAAGAAGTTAGCGTTCAGGCAAGGTACTAACCATAACTATTCTAGTTTCAAGGCGGTATCTTTGCATATGAAAGTCACAGAATCAGACCCCCTTTTCATGTTGTTCTCCTCTTCCCCACCACCCAGCCTTGGCCTAGGGTTTTGTAGTAAAACCTAACATTTTAAATGGTGCATGCTCAATTTAGATCTGTTAGCAGTCTTTTCCATCAATGGGAAATATTTCACTCCTGGGAAAAACACTGTGGTGGACACGTAAAAAGGAAACTTGGATGAACACTTTTCAAACCCCAAGCCCACCAGTTAGCACCCTTTTTTACACTGAGTCAAATGCCACACTGAGTACACACTACACTTATACTGAAATTCTGTCCAGTCAGTCTTCTGGGTAAGGCTTCTACCACAGGTGTCCATGGACAACAGATGGAATTTCCAAAGTGGTCTGCAGTGCTATTGAACACTTTTGGGCGTCTGCAAATGAAAGAATGTCGAAAACCATTGCTTTATACGGTTGTACTCAATGCTGTGTTATCTTGCCTAGACAATGTCTTGTTGGGTGTGGGGGGTGCATGTGCACGAGGTGCATGTGTGGAATAATTTCTGCTTACCCCTGCGCTGTGTGTGTGATATAATTTCAGTTACCTCCTCTTTGTGGTGTGTTACGTCCCCAAGATGATGTGACCTGTGCATGTTAGTGTTGTAATATAAAATTTCTATCACTGGTCAAACCCTCTTCCCTACTGGTGACAGGATTTCAGTGGTGGTTGAAGCGATTCCCTTCATTGTAGGGTCCTACAGGGTTTTTACTAATCTATTCTCTTCCCCCTCACCCTTCCTCTCTCCATATCCCTGCTCCCTTCTTGTTCTCTTTCAGCAATGAAGGTTTAAGTTGGACATTGGGAAAAACTTTTTAACTGTCAGGCTAGTTAAGCCCTGGGATGAATTGCCCAGACAGTTTGTGGAGTCTACATCCTTCGAGGTATTTAACACCAGGTTAGAAAAACACCCATCAGGGATGATCTAGAGGGTATTGTGTCCTGTCATGAGTGCAGAGGACTGCACTCAATGACTTCTCCAGGTTCTTTCCAGTTCTAATAGTCTATGGTTCTATGAGTCTTCTGTTTTAGTTTCCTTTTGTTGTTGTTGGTAGTGTTGTGGGACTGAGACGCTAGAGAAGTCAGTTTTACTTTAAAGGTAGTGAGGTCTGGAGCCATTATCACATCCTCTGAAAAAGAGTTGCATAGCTCAAGGCAAGCTGCCAAGAACACTCTGTTAGCCGCTTTTATGAGTTTGACCTTACAGTTGGACAGTTCTGTGGCTCCAGTAATCATAGCTGTCACTGGAGATAATCTGAAAATGATGGTCGTGTGGGAGTGCTAGGGATAAAATGGAGCCCAACTGAATGCAGAATCAAGACAGGTTGAAATTCTATGGGCATGGTCCCTAAACTGAAGATGAAATCTAGTGTCTAGTCTATCAATATGTATTGAGCCAGACATTGTCTGCTGGAAATTGAAGGTGAATCAGCCGGTGAGGAGATTCTAAATGAGCCACAGCCATATTGGCAATAATGACCTGTCTCGTGACAGAGACAGGCTGCCAGGGATTCAGGGAGTGGGGTGTTGGCAGAGATGCCTAGGACCAAGAGTGGGATATCTTGAAGATCTTTTGGCTCCACCCCAAAGTTAACCTATGCCCCCTTCGACAATACCTCTTAGAGAACCTCCCCGGGCTTCTCTAAATTACCTGCAATGGCAGTGGATCCCAAGGAGCAGTCCCACAGCTGAGGCTAGCCAGATTCCAGCTGAGTTTCAGGCATACCTCCTCAGCTCCCTGACCATGCCTCTGACATGGTCCCTGCGTGTGATGCTGGAGCTGTTATGGGAGACCTGCAGTGCCCACGGAACCCTCACAACTCTTGTGTGTTCCCAGGGGATGGGTTTGAGCAGTTTAAGGCCCCTTTTGCACTGCTGGAGCAATGCAAAAGGCCATATTAGACCTGCAACTGGCACCCCTGGTGCAAGGCTGTACAGATGAGGCCGTATTGTACAAATAATTTTTTTTGTTTATTCAGTAGTTGGAAAACTATAGAAGTTCACATTTTCAGCAAAAATGAATGTAAGAATGAAAAAGGAGAGCAAATTCTGTTTGGTGAGACAACAGCTTGTTCAGACCAAAGTAGACTAAAGTTATTTGCTGCCACAAAACAGAAAGAGTAAACAATTAGACATTAGCATCAAATCTTCAATTGCTGAATAAACACTGAAGCCACATACACATTATAAGCATCTAGAAATTGTGAGAAGACATGAGTTTTCAATCAGTTTTAAGTCTTCCATTGCCTCTTCATTCCCATCAAACAGAACTGAAGAAATTGGACTCCACAAACAAGGGAATTACATGCCTCATCAAAATCAGAAAAGAATTTCCTTCCTCCTGCAAGACACATAAACCAGTGGGAAACTAAACGGCAAAAGTAGATATAACTGCAGCTGTAATTAATGTTTTAAACAGTATTTTCTATGAGTTTGCACTTCTTCCACAAAGTCCAGAAATAAAAGTAATGGTTATATTTTTAAAATTACTTATCAGAAGTATAAAATTACTTTTCTGGAATAAGAAAATTGGAAGAATTAAAAAAGTCAATTACTTTTCTTTGAATTCTCTACAGTGCTTCCAGTGAAAACAGACTGGTCAGTTTTATTCATGCATTTAATCAGTTTCTAGGGAATGTTGCTTCTAAGTTCTCATTCACTGTTAAAGGGCTACAATATTTTTGTAGCAATCATGCAAGAGAATGTCTATTCATTCATTTCAATAATTATATTTATTGGCATTTTTAAAATGTTGAAACTCTCATCTGCTTTAGTAAAATGGCACTTCTGTGCTGTTTTCCTGATTGAATATTTCACAGTAATTTTCTACATTTGTCAAGTTGAGTATAATTAAATGCATAGAATTATTGACTAGATAATGTCCCTAAAATTGGCAAGTAAAATTTGCTTTGAGTTCTGCCACAATTCTTTGCTTCTATTTCTCTGCAGAGATGCTGCAGTAATAAATTAATGTAGCAGGTTTGGGGCTCCCAGAAGGGCTCTTCCCTTTTCAGGTCAGTGGGTGACCTCTCTGCCTTACTGCCATGGGTACCCCAACAACCCCCAAGTTACCAGTCCTTAGCCCACTTTGCCTCAGATGGGTGAGAGGTGACAGTTTAAAACCCCAGCCTTACTTCAGGCTGGCCACAGGTTAGTACAAGTGTTACAGAAAAGAGTCCAGGCCCTAGCTCAGGGCAAGGCAGCACACAGACACTCCACCCATGCTGGCAGAGAGGGGGAAAATTGGCACCTGGCAAGTGAGAGACTGGGGGGACACAGACCCACCCACTGCACTCAACTGCATCCCAGCCCCAGTGCCCTGGTCGCAGCAGCACAGCCTGCTGCATGGGTCAGCCGCGAATCCAGACCGCAACACGCTGACCCATGGACCTTTAACGGTCCTCACTACCTCCTGGGCCAGGTCCATTCTCCCCCTCTGCGCATACCTGGGTGTTGGGTTGGGCTCTCAGGGCCTCACAGGGTTCCAGGTCTGGCTGGGCATCGGTGGCCCAATCCAGGCCTCCACAGCCTGTAGGTGCCACTGCCTCAGCCTAGCTTGGGGTGCAGGCTGAGGCTGGTGCTCCACTTGCTCCACAGGGTCAGGCTGGTCTTCTTGGTCCGGCCAGTTCCAAGGGGGTACAGGGGCACCAGGACCAGGACCAGGACCAGGACCAGGACCAGGACCAGGACCAGGAGAGGTCCTGGCAGTCTGCTCCAGTCAGCGTCCTCCTGCCAGTTGTCAGTCTCCCTAGCAGGGAGACCCTAGCAGCCCACTGGTTCCTCCGGAGGCTGGGCTTTTATGGTCCTGTCCCTGCCTCCTGACTTCCAGTCAGGTGACTGGGAGGGGCCAAGGTCAGTCCGAAATGGCTCCCAAAAGAGCTCCTCCCCTTCTGGGTCAGTGGGCAGCCACCCCACCCCACTACAACTAGGTACATGTGTTTCCAGGAGAAAACAAAAATATTCTGCCAGCTATACAGAAAAGTGTATGAATGTGCAAATGCATGGATAATGACAAATACAGATTATAGAGGGAAAAGAATTTTTATGCAAAGCATATTTAGTACATAAATGATGAACTTATATGACAATGAAATTAGTGTAAGTTCACCAAATAAGAATGAAAAAATCCACCCAGTTTTACGTTTTTCAAAATTGTATGGTACTGTTTCTCTAATAGAATATAATATAGGCTCAAAGGTGCAATATTAAGATTCCATGTTCAAGGATTCAGTGGTTTGTCACTTACTAAGAACACTGTTATTTGAAGAGGAAAATGTTAATCTATCTCCTTCCAGCTACAATTTCTGATTCCTTCAGGTTTCAAAGCTACCTCTTAGACCTCATTAATGATCTCATACTCACAATGAGCAGTACCTTACCATGCAGGTAGGCCCATTGGGCTTATTGGAACTTCTGTGATAATAGCGTACTTCTCAATGTCAGTAAAGGTGTCAAAGGCTGGTCCTTAGCATTTATGAATCCAATCCGATTCTGAGTGCAGTCAGTGAAATGACTCCCTTTTCCTTCAATGGATACAAACCCCAGGCTTGGCCTGATCCAGCTAACTTGGTTTGTGGGACTTGGGCTGAGACTATTTAATTGCAGAGACTCAGACCTGAGCTGAGGGACCTGTGAGATGGAAGGCTCCTAAAGCTTATGCTGCAGTCCCCATTTCAACACAGCGATAAATGGCCCCTTTGCCTGAGACCCATGAGTCTGAGTCAGCTGGCACATGGATCCACCTGTGATTGTTTAACTGCCGTGTAGACATACCCTGAATCACCTGAATGTGGAAGGTAAGGGAGAGGGGAAGAGAGGGTCAGAAGTAGAACAAACACGCAAATGAACATGGATGAAATCCTACAACTGAGTTGAAAACCCACCACCAAAGAGTGAAGAGATCCTAAGGGGGCTCTGCATATCGGTGAACCATCTGATACAATAAACGTATCCCCTAATGCGGACAGATGGGGGCTGAGCCCTAAATATGGGCTACGCTAGGAATAAATATGGGTGGTGATATAGAAATGCAGCTCAAAAGAAAAATCACGATCAATTTGTATTGTCTTGTCAGTGTTCATCCAGTGCATCGCCTTAAAATCACAGGCTGTTGTCGCCAGCTGGACTTTCCAAGTGGGAGACACAAATGCATCTCTCTGTCTCGCAGGGAGTTCTCTGGCCTGTGTTCGATCTTTCCTCTCACTCTCCTCCCCAACAATTTCAGCATGGCTATCTTCACGACTTGTCAGCTTGGAACACTTCTTGGTGTGGTTAGCGCTAAGTAGGGTGTGTGCCTACCTGCAGTGGGAGAGTCTCAAAGGTAGAAGTGGTAGTTAAATGCCTGACTGTCAGTTATGCATTTAAAAATCTCTCTCAACAGGGTTAGTGACAGAGGGAATTAACAGTGTCAGTGTTCCTGGTGCCGGCATAGGCTGACTTAACATTGTCTTCCTGTAATGTGCTCTGCACACTGTTGTTTTGTGGCATACAAAATTGTTTCTTCATCACTGTGATACCTGATTAAATTACTTCATTTTGGTTTTGCTGTATTTGTTGCTGTTCTTTTTTTTTTTTTTTTTGCTTCTTTTCTTTTTCTTTTTTTTTGGTCTGAAATCAATTTCATTGGAAGAAAATTTTCATTACGTGTTCCACATAAAAAGTATCATTGTTTGTTGTTGCATAGGCTCAAAACGTTTAATAAACTCAGCTCTAGACTGTAACATTGCTGGGAGAATTTGTCTGTGCTGCTGAAAGCTCACACTCACATCTGAGCATCCAGCCATGATGGTAAAGGAAATGCTCAGCAAGGGTTGAATAGTTACAAGGGGAGTTTATGCTCCCACCCAGTGAGGTTGGTGAAATGTTACTGATTGCGGCAGGCAGGCGCTGTGGATATCTCTGGGCAGCAGCATTAGCGAGTTGTTAGGAGGCAGAAAAGCAAAGGAGATATATAGCTTCTTCTGGCTGTATTAATCTCTGAGCACTTCCTCTTGTCTTCTGCATCCAGTGACTTCCCCCTGGCGGAAGGACATTGCAGGCTGTGAAATCCCATTGCTGCTCTGGCTTCAGTTTTTGGTAAAGCTGGCTGCTTTTCTTCAGCCCAGCCTCTTGCACCGGAAAGAGACTGAATAACAATTAGGTTGGTGAAAGGAGGCCCACCCTCCAGCTAGGGATCATGGCTTTTGTAGCACTCTCCATCAGCAGCAAATGTGTGATGATCATGCTTGGTTAGTAACATACCTGAGCACCTCACTGTCAACTGACCCACAGGGACACTTTCAATCAGAAAAAGGAGGTCTGAGGGGATGTGAATGAGAGCTTCCCAGCCATTGCATGGGTACTGGTGCTTCAGGCTTGTGCATATGGTACTGTGCCCTCCCCTTCACTATGTTAATGATGACAGTCCCCGCTGCACTGCTTGCTTTCCAGTCACATGTGTTCTAAGCCGTGATGCAGACTGGTCTACCCTTCCTCACTGGGTTTTGGCCCATTCAAGCTCCATTGTACACGGAGCAGGCAGATGAATGGGAGAAAATGAGCAACGGCTAGTACAGCTGAGGTCCTAGTGCAGTAAACAGACATGGTTTTGCAAAGAAAAAATAGGACCCCTGTCTTAGAGCCACTTTAGGTGTGGATCAGTGTATGTGAGAGAGAACAGTGGAGCAAATAACTGATTTTTCAGTGGGGGGCGCAGCAAGGGAGAGGAGTGGGAGGGAGAATGGGTTGTTTTAAACTAAAAATGGATTTTCTGTCATTTCTCATCAAAACAAAAACTGGAAAAAATATTGTTTCAGATCAAAAAGTAAACTAACTTAAAAAACAAAAACCAAGCAGCTCTATAGCACCTTAAAGGCTATCAGTTTTATTTATTAGGTAATATATTATCTAGTAAATAAATTTGTTAGTTTTTTAAGGTGCTACAGGACTGCTTGGTTTTTCTGAAGCTACAGACTATCATGGCTACCCCTCTGAGATTACTTAAAACCCATTTTTAGGAGGGCAAGAGGTTAATTTGGTTAGTTTGGAATGAAGTGGGGGGTTATCCAAAATTAATTTTTGTTTCATTTTGGGTTTGGGGGTTTTCCACCTTTTTGGGGGGTGTCAAAATACATATAACTTACTTTCAAAATAAAATGTAATTTACATATGAAAAGTTGAAATATTTCATTTTGAAATGGTTAAAATAAACTTCTTTGACTTTATATAAAACAAATTGGGGTGAGATGAATCTGCAAGTAGTTTTAGGATTACTGAAAAACGTGAATTTACAATTTGCCATCTTTTTTTTTTTTTTGGCTTGGCTCTGTGTGAATTTGTGTGTTTCTCTGTATCACTAAATCTGTGACACATCTTTGAGAGGTGCAGAAGCGTAGATTATTATCTGAATGTACCTGCTGACCTTTCATGTCTCTTCCCAGCACAGCCAAGGCAGAACAGTAATGTGTTATATTCTGTAATTCTTCCCACAAACACATACAGGGGGATAGATGGCATTTCCCTGGATTAATACAAAAGCTGATTCTCTTGAGTTTGGATGCTAATTTCCATTATTGCTTAATGCTGCTTCACAATGTCATCTTCTCGTGAAGGCAGACCTGGATTTCTAGCAGGAGGATAGTTAGAAGCACCAGACTCCTGAAATCTGCCTTTCTACTGAAAAGAATTCTCTTGTGCTACCAGACTGCACTCTTGTGAGAGCCTTACACCACAAGATGGTCATAAATCTTGACATTTAATCTCTTTTTGCCCTGCCACAGTTTAAACTAGTCATCACTGGTCATTTCTGACCATCCAGATCGGTTGCTTTTAGGAATGTGACTGTGATGTTGCAAAATGTCGTGGTTCTGTTTGAAGATAATTTATAAATTGGGAAGGAGACGTGGGGCTATTTTTACACATCGTGACATGATGCCATATAAGCTGGCTAATCATTTTCCATCTTTGAGCTATGCCCTCTCTGACTGTTACCATGTACCATATTCAATGTTTTTTTTTTTAACCCTGCCACTATAGGTGGGGTTCTGAGGAGCACCATTTTAATGCGTAAAATGAATGGGAGAAGCTTGCACCCATATTTCCCCATACATCTGTCAGGAAATGGCTTTTGCTCTCCAGCTTTTGTGGTTAATTTTGTGATGTGTATAACAAATCACAGACAGTCAATGTGCACTTTAGAAAATCCCACCCTAAGTAGATAAGACAAAAAGTGGGAAAAATCAAACCATTATTATGAAAGGTGTGGAACTGAAGCATGGAGGATGAAGCTATTTACCCAAAGACTCTGAAGCAGAGGTTAGACCACAACTCAGAGCTGTGTGTACCAGCCCACTTCCTTACCCACACGACTACTTTTCCTCTCTGGTTAGGTTTAAACCCCAGAAAGCCTGATCTGATCCATCTTCCACTGAAATGACCATGAGAGTTTTTCCATGGATGTCAGGCCATCTGGGATGGAGTCACAAGAGGCTGCAATAATGGGCCACATCATTCCAGAACTCTCTCTCCCACACCTGTCCTTCATGTGGAATAAATATAAATCATATATATTATTTTTGCTGTGTCCATACATCTGTCTGTCCAGACAAGGGTCTACCATGCCCCCCGCCACACTGTGCCAGCCCCAACCGCTCCCTCGGCCAGCACGGGGCCCAGCACAGGCCCTCAACGAAGCCCCTCTGCACTATATCCACCCCTCCCACTTATAGTGCAGGGCCCAGCCCAGCCCCACCAACGAGCTCCTCCCCTTCTCACCGTGCCAGCCCAAGTCCCAGCCCCTACCCTGGCCAGCACGGAGCCCAGCCCAGCCCCCTGCCCCCTCATCATGCCAGCCCCTCCTCCGGCCAGCATGGGGCCTGGCCCATACACTGTGGATGTATATTACAGCGAGTTTCTGTCTAGAACTTTCTTCTAGCCCCACTTCCGCTTGCAAGCACAGCTGCAACCGGGCCTCTAGTGTATTGTAGATCCGCGGGAGAAGATGAAAACAAGGAGTACCCCTAGGCTGGTGTTCCTGGAGCTCCCTTCTGGATTCTAAAAATATGCCTTCTCCTGATATATTTCAGTACTAATTAAGTTTTCACTGCCCCTCCCACAGAGGGTTATCAACATAGTTTACAAAGTGTCATCTTTTAACAACTGCTCAAGAGCTGGCTGTTTCCCATCCCCCCCACCCCCCATCATATAGCCTCTGACATGTTTATATGGCCTCTTTACATAAACACAGAGACCAAAAATATAGCTAGATGTATCCCTGGTGTATCTTGAATATTTTCAATCAAGGAGAAAAAAAATCTCTTGCCAACTTGTTCACTAGCTGGAAATGACTTCTCACATCCACAGATCAGTCATTCTTTTTTTATTTTTAAAGGACTAACCATCCTGTGATTAATGGCTCACATAAATGGGCTCAAAATAAATCTGACACAAATGTAGGGAAGGAGGAGGGCAGATGGGATAGTAGCTAGCTGGGACCACAGCAGGACATAGGTAGCGTGAATGGCATAGCGGGCACTGAGACAGGAAAAAATGTTTTGTGCTATTTGTGGCTAGGATTGCAGCTGCAGATGGTTTCACTGTCATGTAGCAAGGCTCAAATCCCAGAGAAATAGCAGCCTGCATTAAACCCTCTCCCAGATCGTTGTCACTTATAATCGAACTGCATTCATCTGCTAGAGGGATACAATTCCTCTATACTAAAATGATAATGGAATTTCGGCTGAATGCACAAACAATATACATTTACCATACTCTGTATCCGCTTTACACTTCATGCAGCAGCTTGAACTGTCACAGTGCTACACAATTATTTTTTAAGAGATTACCAAATTGGGTTGTTGGGGTGACAGTTGAGGGTGAAAGTGCTCGACAATCTGCGCTGGTGACTGAAGACATCCATTTATTTCCACGACAGGTAGATCATGGGCAGCTGAAGTTGCGTTGCTTATGCAAGCTGAGAATGACCCAAGTTTGATACACTGGTAAACAGGAGCGCTGGAGCAATTTTTCTAGTGGGGATGTTGCGAACCTCTGAAGAAAACTATAAACACTGTACCACTTTAAGCTAAGGGGTGCAACAGCACCATCACCACCCCATATACACACACCTAGATTGTGTCTACACTACACTAGTGTAGTGCATCTACACTAGTTAGGAACTACTTCAAAGTAGCCAGCAGAGAGTCTACGCACATTTTCCCTTGCTTCTATGTTAACTTCGAAGTAGAGAGCCCAACTTTGAAGTCCTTACTCCATTCCCGGGAACAGAGTAGTGCCCTAGTTTGAAGTTTCACTTCGAAGTAGGGTGTGTGTAGACACAGCTTTGAAGTTACTTACTTTGAAGTAAACAACTTCAAGTTATATTTGTAGTGTAGACACAGCCTAGGAAATAAAGTCACGTTTATTAAAGTCGACTTTATACCACTAGATTTTATAACTTCGAAGGTGAGTGTCCACACGTGTTTAGAAAGTCAACATAGTGTGTCTACCTTATCTCTGCTAAGTTGGACTGTATCAGCTGTGTATTGTGGCTACCTATCCCACAGTTCCTGCACCCTCATTGCATTCTGGGTTCCTGTGTCAGGGTGTTATGGGAAATATGGTTCTCTGATATCAGCCCAGAGTGCACTGCCCTCATTCTCTACTCCCATTACAAACAAATTGCCAAATGCATTTTCATGCCACTTTTCCACAGTCTGACCCTGGCACACACTATTACAGCGCTAGTGGGACAGTCCTGAGAAATGCGAAATGCAGAAATAAAAAGCTGAAAAGTTTCAATTTGGTGCTATTGAAATGTTGTTTTTTGGAATTGTTGGAATGCTTCATTTTGATAATGTTACTTTCATTCATTTTGTTTTGACCCAGCAGCTGTGTGGTGATGGGGGGCAGCTGGAGAGCCCAGCAGCCAAATGATGAGTGGGCAGCCACGTGGTGTGGGGGGGCAGGGGCAGGGGTGGGGGGCAGCCTGAGAGCCCAGCAGCTTCATGGTGTGGTGGGGAGGCGGCAGCTGGAATGTCTGGAAGCTACATGGTGCCAGGGCAGGGGAGCCAGAGAGCTAATTCCTGCTTCCTGTTTCCTACTTTGTGCTCATCTGGTGAGCAGTGGACAGGAAAGCAACAGTCAGAACAGATGCATTGGGAGTATTGTGGGATACCTCTGGAGGTCAATAAAATCAAATTAAATAACAGTGTGTCTACACTAGCATTAAGTCTACCTAGTAAATTCGATTTGGCATTACTCCTTGTGAAAAAGCTGGAGCAGAAAAGTCACCCTTAGGGCCCCTTAACAACACAGAATCATAGAATACTAGGACTAGAAGGGATCTCGAGAGGCCATCGAGTCCAGCCCCCTTCCCTAATGGCAGGACCAAGTACTCTCTAGACCATTCCTGACAGACATCTGTCTAACCTGTTCTTAAATATCTCCAGTGATGGAGATTCCACAACCTCCCTTGGCAATTTATTCCACTGTTTGACCACCCTGACAGTTAGGAACTTTTTCCTAATGTCCAACCTAAACCTCCCTTGCTGCAGTTTAAGTCCATTGCCTCTTTTTCTACCTTCAGAGGCCAGAAAGAACAAGTTTTCTCCCTCCTCCTTATGACACTCTTTTAGATACCTGAAAACCGCTATCATGTCACCCCTCTATCTTCTCTTTTCCAAACTAAACAAAGCCAGTTCTTTCAGCCTGTCTTCATAGGTCACATTCTCTAGACTTTAATCATTCTTGTCGCTCTTTTCTGGACCCTCTCTAATTTCTCCACATCTTTCTTGAACTGCGGTGCCCAACACTGGACACGATACTCCAGCTGAGGCCGAACCAGCGCAGAGTAGAGCAGAAGAATGACTTCTCGTGTCTTGTTCACAACACACCTGTTAATGCATCCCAGAATCATGTTTACTTTTTTTGCAACAGCATCACACTGTTGACTCATATTTAGCTTGTGGTCCACTATAGCTACGTCTACACGTGAAGCCTACATCGAAGTAGCTTATTTTGATGTAGCGACATCGAAATAGGCTATTCCGATGAATAACATCTACACGTCCTCCAGGGTTGGCAACGTCGACGTTCAACATCGACGTTGCGCAGCACCACATCGAAATAGGCGCAGCGAGGGAACGTCTACACGCCAAAGTAGCACACATCGAAATAAGGGTGCCAGGCACAGCTGCAGACAGGGTCACAGGGCAGACTCAACAGCAAGCCGCTCCCTTAAAGGGCCCCTCCCAGACACAGTTGCACTAAACAACACAAGATCCACAGAGCCGACAACTGGTTGCAGACCCTGTGCATGCAGCATGGATCCCCAGCTGCAGCAGCAGCCAGAAGCCCTGGGCTAAGGGCTGCTGCCCACGGTGACCATAGAGCCCCGCAGGGGCTGGAGAGAGAGCGTCTCTCAACCCCTCAGCTGATGGCCGCCATGGCGGACCCCGCTATTTCGATGTTGCAGGACGTGGATCGTCTACACGTGCCCTACTTCGACGTTCAACTTCGAAGTAGGGCGCTATTCCCATCCCCTCATGGGGTTAGCGACTTCGACGTCTCGCCACCTAACGTTGATGTTAACATCGAAATAGCGCCCAATACGTGTAGCCATGACGGGCGCTATTTCGAAGTTAGTGCCGCTACTTCAAAGTAGCATGCACGTGTAGACGCGGCTTATAACTCCTAGATCCCTTTCTGCTGCAGTCATTCCTAGACAGTCTCTCCGCATTCTGTATGTGTGAAACTGATTGTTCCTTCCCAAGTGGAGCACTTTGCATTTGTCCTTATTAAAGTTCATGCTGTTTACCTCAGACCATTTCTCCAATTTATCCAGATCATTTTGAATTATGACCATATCCTCCAAAACAGTTGCAACCCCTCCCAGTTTGGTATCATCTGCAAACTTAATAAGCCTACTTTCTATGCCAATATCTAAATCGTTGATGAAGATATTGAACAGAACCAGTCCTAAAACAGACTTTTCCAACAGGATTGAGAACCATTAAGAACGAAAATGGGAAGCTGTTACTTGTAACAGTAGTAGATAATCATGTTTGTTTGTTTTTTTTAGTTTATGCCCATTTATGTGAGCCATTACGGCAAAATGATGTGGCCTATTATTGCAGCCTCTTGTGACTCCATCCCAGATGGCCTGACATCCATGGAAAAACTCTCATGGTCATTTCAGTGGAAGATGGATCAGATCAGGCTTTCTGGGGTTTAAACCTAACCAGAGAGGGAAAGTAGTCATGTGGGTAAGGAAGTGGGCTGTACACACAGCTCTGGGTTGTGTTCTAACCTCTGCTTCAGAGTCTTTGGGTAAATAGCTTCATCCTCCATGCTTCAGTTCCACACCTTTCATAATAATGGTTTGATTTTTCCCACTTTTTGTCTTATCTACTTAGGGTGGGATTTTCTAAAGTGCACATTGACTGTCTGTGATTTGTAATACACATCACATAATTAACCACAAAAAAACCCCATAGCACTGGCTAAGTTTCTGTGCAGTCCATTCAATTGCAGTATGTCCAGGGCCCTAAGTATGTGTGATATAGACCAGCAAATGAAGCATAAGGCATCTGAACTATGATTCCCATCAGGCAGATGTTGAACTGACCCAAACCAAAACAATTTTTTTTTTTGTTTTTTATCTCTCCTAACAGCAGGGGGATGGAAGTGAGCAGCCATGCATTTCTTGTGCTCAGTGCAAGCTTACAGCATGTGTTCCAGGAAGTGGAGATGATGACTATTGTACCTTGCAGAAAACCAGCTGCTGAGTCTGCCCCCTAACCCCATTCCCCAAACCACTGCCCTGATTTCTACCACACGTTATATGCTGCACTGAGCATAACACAGGCATGCCCGGATGCCTTAATCCACCTTCCCGCTGTTGGAAAAATTGCAGCAGTTTGGGGTGAAGGCACCAGCCATACATAATGCACAAAATTCAGTACTTTACCAGTGACACTGATGTGAATTTTCAAAAAAAAATCTACAATTTTCCCAGGGTTTTATCCACAGTACCTCATAAAGACGTCTCTCTTTGAACCATCACAGTGCACCATGGCAGTCAAATAACAGGATAAATAAAAATGTATTATTATTTTTTCAATTAAAAATTAGATTATCAAAAAAGAAATGCATTTTTTTTACAAATGAATCTACATAAAATTAAATTTGAATGTATCACAATCTATATTAAGTCCCAAAGGTGTGATAATCTACTAAAATAATTTAAATTAAATTATAAAATGTGACATTCAAGCTGTATAGGTTTGCTGCCAATGTTTTAAAGAAAGGTAAAACACTGAACTAGTGAAAGTTACTGGCCCATCATCATTTAACCAGACTTTGATGGTGGTATCTTCTTCTGCAGGAGAAGAAAAATATTTTCTTCCTTTCAGTTTATTCAGCTAGCTCAGTTCACGTATAGGTCATTCAAAAAGAAAAATCAATGGGAGCAGAAAAAGCAGGAAAACTATAAAATCAAGCTGTCAGAGGATGAGATCTACTAGTTCTAAAATCCTGAAGGTAATCAGAAACAGTTCAATTTAGTAACCATCGATAATACTTTGTTTAATAAATCAGTTAATTCAAAATGCACATTTTGATAAATTTGCTTTTTCTTTTGTATTCAGCATTTTAAGTAATTTTATTTAATGAGGAATTTTAATGGTGATTCTGTGCATTTTAATTAAATTTAAATTCACTTCCAAATGCAGCTTTCACAAATCATACATGCTTTTAAAAATCTAATAAATAAGAATGCAATGTAATAAAACATAAAAATTAAAGATTTGAATAAAGATTAATTATGCTATGCAGTTGAAGGCATGAGGTACTCAAACTACATTTCCCATCAGACTCTGATTTATATCTTAGGCTTTGCAGGATCCAATTTTTTTCTGTAATTAAAATGGATGTGAGCATTTATTTTAATCATGTTCAATTTTTTATCAATTTAAATTTTTACAGTTGTAGAAAATTATGAGTCTGAAGCAATTTTGTAAAATGTTGTTGATTTAAATGTTGACAGTTAATGGGGAAATTATGGGCTGGCATAAAATAATTACTTAACAACAGTACGCATTGAGAGTCAAAAACTTAAAGCTTTGTAATCATTAATACACAAATTGTCATCATAAATCAAGCTATAGAAAGTAAATATCCTGAAATCTAAAGGCATGTCTACACTAGACACCATATACTAATCCTGATGGAATTCCGCATGCCTGGGCAGGCACAGAATTCTTATGCTCCGCCAATATTGTTGCCTCCCTTGTGGAAAGATGCTTTAGAAATCTGCAGGGGACATGCACCTCTTCCTGATCACCCCAGCTGGCTTGTCTGTTCTAGCATCTGGGACTCCCACCAGAGATGCAACTCACTGAAGGAGGGCTGGGGATGTGTGCCTGTGTGGGAGATGTTCGCCACCACTGGGGGCCAAGGCTGGGCATGCATGCATGCAAACAATTGAGAGAGACTCTGTCCCTGTTGCTTGTTACTGTGTCTTGTCCAGCATGGAAGGGTAGGACTTCAGGTTGGTGCACATGAGGCAGGCTCTGTCCCTTAGGAAGAAATGCAGCAGACTGCATGCCTATGTTCCTTCATTGCAAGGAAACAAGCAACTGTTTTGACAGAGTTGGAAATTCAGTCCGTGCTGAGCCAGTGCTATCATTTAAAATCCCTGGAGGTGCATTTCATAGCAGACTAGCACTTTTACCAACAGCAGTTTGGGTCCTTAAGTCAATTAAGTTTGTGGGGCTTTTTGGAAAATAAAAGGAAAATGTACATGCTTTATTTAGAAGATTCTATTTTTCAAAAATACAGTGTTATTTTTGTGAAGGTGATTTTTATTTCAATTTTTTTTTCAAAAAGGGATTGTTAACATTTTTAAGTTTAATTATTTTTAGTAAAATTTTACATGGAAACTCCATCAAGTGTATTTTTTTCTTTATCCCTTTTCTCTTTATCCTCATGTACCATGTTTTAACCAAAAAAAGGGCCAGAGTCAATCTGGTTTGCAATAACATTTTCTTCTAGTTTTCAAACCTTAAGCGTTGATTTAGCTGTGCGAAAAGGGAGCACTACTCCAAACTTCTCTGTTTTCTCCCTTTTCTGTAAGGTTCATTGGGAAGCAGTCCTGTTCCAGGTTCAACCTATTTTTCTGGCTCACCTTGGTTCAGTCCAGGGGTGAAAGTAATTTAAATTTTCTTACAGGCACAGTCGTATCACAGCTCTCCCCACATGAGGTTGGGTGTACATGATACAACAGTACCCGTTAGCAATGTAAGTGTGAGATGGAGTGCAGGGGGCTCAAAGCAGGGGATTTGGGGTGGGGGGTGCGGGAGTCAGGGTTGATGGGTGAGGAGAGGCACAAGGCAGTGGGCTGGGAAAAAGGGTGATGCAGAACTCAAGGGTGGGTGAGGAGAGGCTCAGGATTGAGGACTGAGGTGTGTCAGGGTGCAGAAGTCAAGGTTGGGGATGGGGTTCAAGGCAGCAGATGGGGAGGTAGAAGGGTGCAGGAGCTGGGGCTGGGTGTCGGGGGAGAGGCTCAGAGCAGGGCATTAGGATTGCTGTCTGAAGCGGGGTGGGGAGGGCAGCGGGGCTGACGCTGGTTGCTGTTCCCCTTTCCTGTCTCTGTCAAGGCCTGAAAGTGAAGCACACAGCTCATCGCCTCCTGCTCTCCCCAGCAGGAGTGAGGGACACTGCGAACTTTCCCATCACACCACAGAAACACTAACCCAGGAACTTACCTCTGCATCAAACCCCATTGCCGGCTCTGTCCAGATCTCTATACCATCACAGGACCTAACCACATCAGCCACACCATCTGGGCTGCACCCACTAATGTGAGATATGCCATCGTGTGCCAGCAATGCCCCTCTGCCTTGTACATGGGACGAATGGGACTGCCTCTGTGCCAAAGGATGAATGGACATAAATCCAACATCAGGAATTAGAATATACTGCACTTTAACCTCCCTGGACATTCAGTAATGGATTTCAAAGTAGCCATTCTTCTACAAAAGTGTTTTACCACAAGATTACAGAGGGAGACATCTGAATTGGAATTCTCTTGAAAATTTGACACATTTAACTTGGGCTGAACAGAGATCTTAACTGTCTTATGCATTAGAAGGGCAATTTCTCCACCTTTGATATTCACAGGAATGAGACACACCCTACCTAATTTGCTTCATAACGGGTCCTACTAGCGACTGATAATGCTCTTTTTCCTTCCTCCCCAATTCCTGGCCACTACCTAACCCCTGGATTCTGTTTTTCCTCTCCACTCTTTCTTCTGAGGAAGTGGGTTTTACCCAAAGAAACCTAATAAATTTGTTAGTCTCTAAGGTGCCACTGGACTGTGTGTTATTTGTGAAGCTACAAACTAACACAGCTACCCCTCTGAAACAGCTAGGTAGACAGATTCTGTGACATACATATTAGATAACATGGGCAGGAGTGAAACAAAAGTTATCCCCTTTTTTGCTTGAGAGGGGATGAAGTGTGGAGGAATAAGTGTCCACTCTGTGCATTCCCCCAAAAGCGTTTCAGTGTTTGAAATAAAATATTGTCCTTCTTGTGAAAAAGCCCATTGTTAATCTTGCTATTGTTAGTTAATTGATCTCATTCTTTGACACAGAAATGTAGCAGCTTGCCAGGATAGTTACATTGTTAATCCTCCTATTGTTAGTTAACAGTTCCCCTTTTCAAGCCAATTCCCCAAGGAGTCTAAAGCTTGTAAAAGTTTGAAGGCTCCTTTACATTCCCAGAGTGAAGGAGAAGAGACTTGTTATGAATGACAGGAGGGGCGTCCTCAGCTAGGAAGATCTATGTGCTTTCTGGCTTTCTTTTTTTTTTCCCTGTGTCAAAATGGCACAATGGGATTAGATGCAGCTCAGGATTTATTTCACTTACCCATTAAGATAAAAAGACTCGGAGGGAGAATGAGACATTTATCAAGCTTTCATAAGCAATGTGTGGGGGCACACAGGGCCCCCCCCCACACACATCAGCATCGCCTCCCCGCACACTTACCATCAGCACTGCTTCCAATGAGTGGCAGGGGCAGCCCTGCCTCTCCCTCACAGTGTCATAGCCCAAGAGCAGCACAAACTTCCTAGCTAGTCCAGGGGTGGAGAGGGGGAATGTGCCCCCACACCCAATAGAAGCATCGCTGCCCTTCTGAGGTAAGAGGGAGGAGCCTGGGCAGAAAGGGCATGGGGCATAGGTAGAGCAGGGGCAGGAGGGGAGGAGAATGGGTGGGGCAGACACACATGGCCAGTACCCTCCCTTCCCCACCAGAATCCCTGCACCAGTCCCCTCTGCAAGCAGTCAACAAAGTATCAGGCTGCTCAGAACCAAGCACTTCCCAAAGTACCAGCCAAGTCCAGATGAAGTTTCCAAATTTGTTCTTTTTTCTGATGTGACCAGCCTTCATTTCGTACATCAAAAATGGCTACATGCTACAAAACTGTATGCAGATTGGGGCAAATTATTTTTGCCCATCCTGCAATTTCATTCTCAATCGTGACCAATAGTTTGTCATTATGGATCATTTTCATTAAAAAAATCTATAATTTCTGACAAATAAAATACGCAGAATTTTGAAATCTTATATGCAGAGTATTTAATTTTTGATGCAGAATGTTTAATGTTTTTAGTGCAGAATTCCCCTAGGGGTGATTTACAGTGGTGCCTAGGTACATTCAGCTGCGTTCCACAGTGAAAAGCCGGCTGCACCCACAGTACAGAATGTAGCTGCCTTTGAAAGGCTCTGATGGGTGTGTGTGTGGTAGGGGGGAGCAGCACAGAAGGATGGGGAGCCTGCTGAAACCATAAGGAGTATGCAGTGGAGATGTACCTTACGTTCCCAAGCAGCATTTTTCCTCCTTTGCCTATCTATGCAGTCTGATTATTATTGATGGAAATATTCTGTCATGGATTTGTGTGTGCAGCGAGCTCATTATTAAGTAATGAGACTCCAATTCTTCCAAGCCTATTTATACATCAAACTAAGCTGAAATTTAAAGTATAGAATCAACTCAACAAACCGATGTGTTTTGGTTCAAGTTTGCGTTCTGGAAAAAAATATTGATATTTTAACTTTTTGTCCAGATTTGGGACAAAAACAAATTTTGAATTATTAGAACAGGAATTATAAGTATACTTTGGCCAAATTTTCAAGTAGTCAAACATATTGGCTACGTCTACACGTGCAGCCAACATCGAAATAGTCTATTTCGATGAATAACGTCTACACGTCCTCCAGGGCCAGCAACGTCGATGTTCAACTTCGACGTTGCTCAGCCCAACATCGAAATAGGCGCTGCGAGGGAACATCTACACGTCAAAGTAGCACACATCGAAATAGGGATGCCAGGCACAGCTGCAGACAGGGTCACAGGGCGGACTCAACAGCAAGCCGCTCCCTTAAAGGGCCCCTCCCAGACACAGTTGCACTAAACAACACAAGATACACAGTGCTGACAACTGGTTGCAGACCCTGTGCCTGCAGCATAGATCCCCAGCTGCCGCAGAAGCAGCCAGAAGCCCTGGGCTAAGGGCGGCTGCCCACGGTGACCATAGAGCCCCGCAGGGGCTGGAGAGAGAGCATCTCTCAACCCCCCAGCTGATGGCTGCCATGGAGGACCCAGCAATTTCGACGTTGCAGGACGCGGATCATCTGCACGGTCCCTACTTCAACGTTGAACGTCGAAGTAGGGCGCTATTCCTATCTCCTCATGAGGTTAGCGACTTCGACGTCTCGCCGCCTAACGTCGAAGTTAACTTCGAAATAGCGCCCGACGCGTGTAGACGCGACGGGCGCTATTTCGAAGTTGGTGCCGCTACTTCGAAGTAGCGTGCACGTGTAGACGCAGCTATTATGTTATATTTTACACAGAAGTATAGTATATATGATAAAGATATGGTATAGGCACATGGATCTGGATAATTTGATATGATTTGGGAATGTCAAAAGGAAAGGAGATAAAAAGTCAAAGGGATGCTGTTGAATTTAAAAGAGTGTTTGAAATCTATAAATACTTCAGCAATATGAAAAAAAGGTGAGAGTCTGGAAGAACTGAAGTGGTACCTTAGAAGGATTTTTTTTTCCAGCAATGTTAAAAAAATTAACAGTAAAGTTCAGATTTTATCACATGAAGTCAGGCAATTCAGAGTTACGGTTCCCATAGCAGCTCTAAGTCTGCCAGTTGCACATGTTCATTCCAAAAAGGTCTTTCATTACATCAGCACACAACCCAAGGCACAGAATTCAGAAAATATTTATTTTGCAGCTCTGGATTAACTCTCCTTAGCCATAGAAATGTGACATACCTTAGGGTGATGCTGAAGGAATGCAGAGAGTGTTATGAAGTGGGTGCTGGGGTGATGATAGAGCATGCAGTTTGTTATGGACTGTGGGTTGGAGGGAATGCCATAAAAAAATTTAAGACAGAACTTCAGAATCTTGTATGCAGGTGAAATTGCACGGAGAAGTGGGAAGGCAGAATGCCATCCCCTGAATGGGAATTTGGCGAGTACCCCACTGTTGACCCCCTTGCTTTTATTAAAAGTGCTATGGGATGCTAAAGGCCAGTTTTTCACAACTGTTTATGCCAACATTAGCACCAGCTGCTGCAAGAGGGAGTGAAGAGAACAATCAGTACTGCTGATGAATATCACAGAAAAGCAAACAAGTCATGAGTGCCAGATTTGGCTAATATAGTAAGTAATACATAAGTAGTAGGATACAGTCTGTTTTTTTCTTTTCATGTTTTTTTAGTTAAGAACATAAGAACATAAGAATGGCCATACTGGGTCAGACCAAAGGTCCATCCAGCCCAGCATCCCATCTGCCGACGGTAGCCAATGCCAGGTGCCCCAGAGAAGGAGAACAGAAGACAATGATCAAGTGATTTATCTCCTGCCATCCATCTCCTGCCCTTGTTCTGAAGGCTAGGGCACCATACTTTATCCCTGGCTAATAGCCATTTATGGACCTAACCTGCAAAAATTTATCAAGCTCTTTTTTAAACCCTAATAGAGTCCTGGCCTTCACAGCCTCCTCGGGCAAGGAGTTCCACAGGTTGACTGTGCGCTGTGTGAAGAAAAATTTCCTTTTATTAGTTTTGAACCTACTACCCATCAATTTCATTTGGTGTCCCCTAGTTCTTGTATTATGGGAAACGGTAAATAATTTTTCTATATTCACTTTCTCCACACCATTCATGATTTTATATACCTCTATCATATCGCCCCTCAATCGCCTCTCTTCCAAACTGAAAAGTCCCAGTCTCTCTAGCCTCTCCCCATATGGGACCCGTTCCAAGCCCCTAATCATCTTAGTCGCCCTTTTCTGAACCTTTTCTAATGCCAATATATCTTTTTTGAGGTGAGGAGACCACATCTGCACTCAGTACTCGAGATGTGGGCATACCATAGTTTTATACAGGGGAAGTATGATATCTTTTGTCTTATTATCGATCCCTTTTTTAATAATTCCTAACATCCTATTTGCCTTACTAACTGCCGCTGCACACTGCGTGGATGTCTTCAGAGAACTATCCACTATAACTCCAAGATCCCTTTCCTGATCTGTCGTAGCTAAATTTGACCCCATCATGTAGTACGTGTAATTTGGGTTATTTTTTCCAACATGCATTACCTTACACTTACCCACATTAAATTTCATTTGCCATTTTGCTGCCCAATCACTCAGTTTGCTGAGATCTTTTTGTAGTTCTTCACAATCTGTTTTGGTTTGGACTGTCCTGAAGAACTTGGTGTCATCTGCAAACTTTGCCACCTCACTGCTTACCTCATTTTCTAGATCATTGATGAACAAGTTGAACAGCATCGGTCCCAGGACTGACCCCTGGGGAACACCACTAGTTACCCTCCTCCATTGTGAAAATTTACCATTTATTCCCACCCTTTGTTTTCTGTCTTTTAACCAATTCCCAATCCATGAAAGGATCTTTCCTCCTATCCCATGACCACCTAATTTACATAAAAGCCTTTGGTGTGGGACCGTGTCAAAGGCTTTCTGGAAATCTAGGTATATTATGTCCACTGGGTGCCCCTTGTCCGCATGTTTATTAACCCCTTCAAAGAATTCTAATAGATTAGTTAGACACGACTTCCCTCTGCAGAAACCATGCTGACTTTTGCCCAACAATTCGTGCTCTTCTACGTGCCTTGCAATTTTATTCTTTACTAGTGTTTCTACTAATTTGCCTGGTACTGATGTTAAACTTATCGGTCTATAATTGCCAGGGTCTCCTCTAGAGCCTTTTTTAAATATTGGCGTTATATTGGCCGTCTTCCAGTCATTTGGTACCAAAGTGGATTTAAAGGATAGGTTACAAACCACTGTTGTTAACTCCGCAATTTCACATTTGAGTTCTTTCAGAACCCTTGGGTGAATGCCGTCTGGTCCTGGAGACTTGTTACTATTCAGCTTATCAATTAACTCCAAAACCTCCTCTAATGTCACTTCAATCTGAGTGAGTTCCTCAGATTTGTCACCTAAAAAGGCTGGCTCAGATTTAGGAACCTCTGTAACATCCTCAGCTGTGAAGACTGAAGCAAAGAAATCATTTAATCGCTCCTCAATGGCACTGTCTTCCTTGATCGCTCCTTTTATATCTTTATCGTCCAAGGGCCCCACTGCTTTTTTAGCGGGCTTCCTGCTTCTAATGTATTTAAAAAACATTAGTTATGTGATTTTTGTCCGTCGTGAGGATTCCTGGAACATGAAGGCCACACAATTGAGCATCTATGAAGAGACTTGCTTCGGTGGAAAGAAAACAAAGGTAAACATAGCTACCTTTCAGAGAAAAAATATTCATTTTGAGTTATACAGGCCAAGATGAAAATACAGTGGGCCAATTTGGGCTTTTATTTGGGCTCAATTCTCCTCTCTGTTACACGCTGGATTTCAGTGGGGTTGCCTAAGAAAAGATAGGGACCAATTTTTTGATTAAAATTTCCCAAGTCATTCTAGTAGGCTGCAACCCTGCACTTGAAGGGGTTTATGACAGTGGTTTCATTCTATATGTCACATTATATATATATATATATATATATATATATATACACACACACACACACACACACACACATATTTGGCAGGGTGGGGGTTAAGATACAAAATTAGTGATAAATTCTGTATACCTTCTCCAGATTGTGAAGAGACTGTGCCCCATCTTTGCTGATAATGACCCTGAACAAGCATAGCTGCTTTCATCTCCTTCTGTCTAAATTATTGCCAAGACAGGGGAAGTGAGATAAGTATTTATTGGACTAGCTTCTGTGGATGAGACAGACAAGCCAAGCTTCTGAGCTATATAGAGTGTTTGTGTAGCTGCAAATCTTACCTTGTCTCTCTCATCCATGGATCTTGGTCCAGTAAAAGCTATTACCTTTCTACCATGTCTCTCTAAGATCCTAGGAGTGACACTGTTACAACACTGCTGCATAGACTATTGCGACACCATCTCTGTGGGCTTGAAAGTATCTAACCTGAAAAAAACTAAAGATCAAAATGCAATACACTTCATCATCAATGTGCATTACCCAGAGTACCTCAGCACAGGGCTCCACCCACATTCACTGACTCCAGCTAGGGCACGGTGTTAGTTTAAGGCCTTGATTTTTACTTTCAAAGTATTAAATAATCTGGGTCCAGATTACTTAAAAGACCATCTCATCCATGACAAAACTATCAGGAACAATAGAAATGTCCTCCTCAGGGATGAAGCTCATCGATGCAGAAGACTGGGTTTTCCTAAGGGCCAGCTCCTGACTAGGAAACTCATAGTTGAAGAAACTAGCAGTTACCAAAAACCACATGCCGATCCAAATGCACGATGCACTGCTTCAGTCTTGAACTTCCTGAGGGCAACATGTAGGGCTAGATCCACACAGACACATAGGTGCTTGACTACCTCTTTAGATACAAATAGGTCCCATCTGAAGGCACAGATCAGTGGGATTATAGGGCACATCTATAACTGGGCACACCTATGCTACAGCAGCACGGTTATGGCACTGCCATGTGCCACTGCTACCTCATAGTGTAGATGGGTATCTACAGAAGGAATTTTTCTGTCAATGTAATTAATCCAACTCTTCAGGAGGCAGCAATTAGGTTGAGGGAAGAATTTTTCCATTGAACTAGCCATGTCTACATTGGTGAAGCTAATTGCAGTGCAAAATTTTTCACAGCTCTAAGTGACGTGGCTAGGTTGTGCTGGTTTTGAAGTATAGATCAGGTCTCGGTACCTTTGTGAATCAGAGCAGCAGATCTAACCCTTTTCCTCTGCTTTTCACTCTTGTCTAGCTTAGGCAGCTATCTACTCAGCAGGGAGACTTCTGAAGCTCTCTTTCCATCTGAAGAAGTGGGTTTTACCCATGAAAGCTCATGACCTAATAAATTGGTTAGTCTCTAAGGTGCCGCCGGACTGCTTGTTATTTGTGAAGCTACGGACTAACCTGACTACCCCTCTGAGAGCTCCTTAGGAGTCCAGTTCTCCCTGTGTGTCATATGGGAAGCCTGCACACCCAGTTCAAGGCTGAGGTTTTCATTGGATAGCCGAGCATCTAGCAGTTAGGCATTGCAATGCCAAAGCCCCTCTGTGAACCCAGCATGGTAATGCCAACAAAACCATACACAACATTGCAGGTGGGACACATCAGTTGCCTAACTTTGGGCACAAAGTTCTCAGAAAATGAGACACTACAGGCACTCAGGCCAGGTTATTGCTGCCTGTTGAATCCATCCATTCACCTAGGACCCCTCTCAGGTGTTTAACACATACCTCATAGGTATAGATCAAGGTGCTAATGTGTAATAAAGCACCAAGAAGCTTGGTGTCTATTTGAATGTTGTTACCTTGCAAAACCCTGTGCCAGAAACAAGCAAAGGCTGCACTGCACAGCTCTGATAGTTTTGGATTTCTGTATCAATATCTGCCTTGTATGAGAGATGACTTCCAAAGGAGAGGAAATGGTTGACATTCTCCAGGATCCCTCTATTGATTTTAATAAATGGAGTGTGTGGTACTTCATCTGGAGAGGGCTGATGGAGCACTTTGATTTTCTTGATGTTGGGGGGTGAGACCAAGACATACGCAAGCATCAGCAAACATGTTCAGGTTAGTTAGAAGATCTTTTTTAGAGCGATCAAACACTGCATTGTCATCAGCATACTGAAGTGCGACGGTAGATGTAATGGAAATCTTACTCTGAACTTTCAGCCTACTAAGCCTGAACAGCTTTCCGTCTATTCTATAAATGATTTCAATGCCAGCTGGGAGCTTCCCCACAATTAAATACAAAATGATGGCAATATAAACCAAAAATGTGGTTTGAATGATGATGCCGTCCTGTTTAACTCCTATTTGTTCTTTGAAAGATTCACTCTGGGAACCACTACCACTCAGAACAGTCACTTTTGTGTTGTCTGCTCTTGACTAAGTCTGCTGAACGTGAACTTATCACAAACACCACTTTCTGAAAAAAGACAAGTTCAAAGCATCTTATAGGCACCCACGGTCAAAGCACTGGCATCTTTTTGACTGTCCTAGTTAATGTCTGAGATCATAGTGATATACTTCTTACAAGAGCAATGACAAGAGCCAATGACAGCTGGGCTGATCATTGCCTCATTCGATCCACAATGAAAATTAAGATTAATCCCAAAAGGAGGCTGCAGAAGAAGCAGGTCAGTTGTAAGCTGAAGGTTTGAGTTCTGATGGACCCCATTAAGCATGACTACTTCCAAGCAGTCTTAGAAGAAAAGCTTCCATCAGTTTCCAGCAGAATTAGAGGAGCCAGCTGAAAGCAGCAATCATCAGTGCCTGTGAGGAAACCATAGGCTACCAAACCAGGAAACATCAGGACTGGTTTGATCAGAATGATGCTAAAATCAAGCAACGAGAAAAATTTCAAGCTTGGCAGAACAACATAAATTGTAATACAAAGAGAAGCACATGCGAAGGCCAGGCTGGAAGTCCAGCGTAAAACCAGAGAACTCAAGAATAAATGGTGGACTAAGAAAGCTCAAGAACTCCAGCATCTCACGGACATCAGCAACACAACATGTTTCTTCAGTGCCATTAAGACTGTCTATAAGCATCCAGCTTGTTATATCATGAATCTGTTTCACTCTAAGGATGGAACCACACTTCAGAAGGACCGTGAAGCCATTTTTTGTTGCTGGAAAGAACATTTTGAAGGTCTTCTTAATGCTAACTCCCTGGTTGCAGATGAAGTCCTTGAGTAAATCCCCCAATTACTTCCTAGGGATGAGCTCAGAGACCACTCCCAATTTGCATGAGGTACACAGTGCCATTAAGCAGATAATAAACAATAAAGCAGCAGGTCCAGATAGGATCCCCACTGAAATCTTTAAAGATGATGGTCCAGAGCTAATTTGGCAGCTTTACTGATCGTCCTTGAAATCTGGATAAAGAAGGAGGGACTCAGTGAACAGAGGGATGCCCTGATTGTCACCATCTTCAGGAAAAGGGATAAAGCAGTCTGTGGAAACTTTTGTGGTATCTCTCTCCATGTCATCACAGGTAAAGTTCTGCCATCCTTGCAACTCACCTTCTGCCCCCATCAGAAGAAATTTTACTGGAGTTAACAGAGTGGTTTCTGGCCACATCGCAGAATTGTGGAGATGATCGCCACAGCATGGCAGCTGCAAAAAAAGCGTCAGGAGCAAAACCGATCACTGTATACGGCTTTCATCGACCTAACTAAAGCTGCTGATTCAGTGAATCGCCATGCCCTCCGGGTCGTATTTTCCAAGACTGGATGTCCTAATGCCCATTGTTCATAACAGGCGAAAAAAATGAAATAATGTTATTAAGATCTATAACAGTATCTCCCGAAGAGATTATGTGAAGTTGGAGAGGTGCACAATACACTAGCCTGCATAAGCGGAGGATGTATAAATTGAAATGTGTAAGTATTTCACAAGACAGGAGAGGCTTACTGCTGGCTCGTGTTCTTGAAGGGAGGCTCAGCTCCAAAACTGGAAGGACTGGGAAAGCTGATTATTTAAAGAAGCGGCCCTTTCTGCAAAGTGTTCATTAGGCACTGGAGTTGTAAAGATTCTAACAAAAATAAAGGGCCATCTTCTTCGTTGCTTTACTTTCTGCTTAGCACAACTGAGACGGGACCAACAGAGAGACAGGTATGGCTTCTTGATTCTGTGTCCATTTTTCGCACAAGCTTGAGGGCCTGTTCTTTCTGAAACTTTTTAAGCAAGGCAAAGTTACAATAGAACATTAATGTATTACATCATACGCTACTTATTACTTATTCAGGATCATGGCAATATTGAAAGAACCTGGGTAAAGAAAGAACCTGTGCTGGCTGAGATGCCCGTCTCCAAATTTGAACAAATCTCTAAATAACTGTCCTCTCTCTGGTTGCTTTTGTTGTGTATGTGCCTTGTGTTAAAGGTTTTCCATTACAAGACCATTCCCAATTTTACTATTCCAATACTCCATAGGAAGAGAAGTGCAGTGGTGCAGTAACCCACTCCAAAAGGGGAAGAGCAAAAGCAGATTTAGGGAGGCTGCGCAAACATGCACCCAATCAGAAATTGTCTGTTGGGAGCTAATCAGGACAAGGATAGAAGGCAGCCAATCAGGGCCAGGCTAGGCCTTATAAAGGCTGCAGAGCTGAGTGTGGTTCATTCAAGTCCTGACCCTCAGGGAAAAGCCCCTTGGACAGAGCAGTGCTGGGCGGGCTCAGGGGAGCAGAGAGAGAGGATGCTTCAGCCTGATACCTGCTAGGCTGCAGCCTTGACACAGGGGCTGAACAGTGCAAGGGTCACAGGGAAGTGGCCCAGGGAAGAGAGAAGGAAATTAGGGGAGTGAGGGAGGGCAGGACAAGGCTGTCAACACAGTTCCTTGAGCCAGGACCTAGATTAGTGGGCAGGCCTGGATTCCCTCCTTCCCTGCATACATCACACTTGCCACGGAGGAGCATGGCGGAGGCAGACAGTAGATTACCCCTCAGCTAGGCTTTAAGGCTGCATTTGGCCATAGAGGCAGGTGCAGAGAGTGAAGACAGAATGCCGATTAACCTGGAACAAGGGAGAACAGAATTAGGGCCACAGCTGGAGGAGTGTGCCCTGAAGCAGACGCTGTGCTTAAGAGAGCGATATGGGCCCAGCTATAGGTGGTGGAGACTTCAGGGTAGATAATGGGGAGGACACCTGCCAATGGTGACACATGCAATAACTGGACTGAGCTGATTCCCAAGTTGATCAGTAGGAGGTGCTGCAGGGGTGGTGCTACACCCTAGTACAAGCAGCCCCATTTCTCCAGGAATGTGCAATACAAAGTTTGCTGTTGACAATTAAACAGAGATTGCAGTTGAGGGTACCTAGGTAAGTACTTTAGCCAGACCCTTCCTATGTTCTCTGGACAGGGAGGCAGTAGGGAATAGTGGAACGAGAGAAATCTGTGCCAACCACTGGTGGCCACCCTATGCTGGACATAGGGCCAATCTCCATTCCATTGGTCTCAGTCTACAAAGGAGTGAAGTGGAGCAGAGAATCTGGCCCAAAAAGTTGTAAACAGCCTAACTAAAAATCCCTCCTCCTCTCAAGTTTTCAGTCTCATGTGATGGCCTCACTATACTAGGCCAGCCAGTCTGCACAATCCTGCTGTTATAGTTCCTTTGTAGTTTATACATTTGGAAATGGTGAAAAAGAATGCAAGTTGTACAGATATGTTTCTGTCTGAAAATGCTTTTTGTGAATTTATACCAGCTGGGTACATGTGTCAGTGTATTTGGCAGACAACGAGGAATCTCACTGTTGTCTTCGCCCAGGAGGTGACCTCCATCCTCCAGGAACATAAGGATTAGCTGAGCCAGCAGAGCATGTGCATAATGCTGGTGTGGAGAATGGAAAGCCTGCTTAGTGGAGTCCTGTTACAGACACAACACAGACAACTGTAGAAAGAGAGGAAGAGGGGAAAGATGGACTGAAATACATAATATCAGGTCACTATTAATGAATGCTACAGTTCAGGCTTAAACAGTCATTGCATCCTGTACTTTTATTTTCAGCCCTTTATGATACTTTCATGATTGTTCCATTTGTTTGATTTGTTGATAGATGAGTTTTTGAAGAGTTCCAACACAATGTATATATCCATCTCTGAAAAGGTGAACATTAAAATGTTGTTTTCAGGTTTGGCCTGAAGAGAGACAGTGTGGTCCTGCTCTCTGTGCCTCAATTTTCTCCTCTACAACATGGGGGAAAGACGCCATCTTTTCTTCCTCCTTGGGAGAGGGACTGTTTTCCACCACGTGAAGGCATGGTGCCTAGCATGATGGGACCTTCACCCTGGCTTCAAGGAGAATAGTGACCAGGAGCAAATTTGAAATCAAATCATTTAGGACTCATGAAAGTAGAAATGATCAGTTTGGGAGAAAAAGAGAGCATGCAGGTATGCACAGATCACTGTGATGTGTAATGTAAGGTTGATAAGTAGGTAGGGTAACAAGAACAGTCGATTTGTTGTGATTGGTCCCCCTTTTCCTCCCAATCAGGCTAGTTAGAAAGTTTTGTAATGGGGGGTGAAATTAATTATACTCTATTGGCTGAGATACTGAACTGATGCTTAAATCTGTCTTTAATAATCTTTCCTAAGATTTTGCATAATGGCACCATGGTATTTTAGCAGACTGAAAAAAAAAGGAAACTATGCAGGTTTAATCAGAAAGCAATGCAAAGTGCATCAGTATAAAAAGCAGGTAATGCTTATGCAATGTAAATAAGATGTTTTTGAACATATACATTAGCCCATCTAGAACATATAGAACCTGGATTATATGCAAAACCAATAAAAATCCTTAATAAGTCACTTATCTTAATAGATTGTAGTCTGAGTACAATAATCAATTTACATATGTTTATTAACCTATTTGTTCTAATAATTTGTAGCACACATCTGTTGGTCACGCAACAGAAAAAAAATCAATAAAACTAGCAAAAAGTTAAGAGAAGAAAAGACCATCTCTTAGATGCGCCAAGAGCTGAACAAACTCGCACTCTGACGGGCCACAAAGGGAACACAGTTCAGCGTTTGGGGGCATCCTCTGAGTCTATTCTACTCCTAAGCCCCACACTACATATCATGGGACCACCATCAGAAGATCATAGGTGAATCACTGCCATAATGGTGAAGGTGCGTAATGTCACAGCTGGCTTCCTTTGCCTTGTGGCCTGAGCCTTTCTCTATGGGGCCCAGAGGAAACTAACCACACTGAGGAAGATTTGTAACCTTCGTATGGGTTTTACTTTCTCATATGTACACAGCGGGCCTCCAGGTAGGCCCAGGAAGTTCTCTTCTGTAAAACAAAAGAAATCTTCAAAGCAAACAGAAATATATTGCCCTGCTCCCTTTTCAGGGTTGTTAACCTACTGCACTGGCTCCTACCTGACAGTGTTTTCCTACACAGCTCTTACCTTGGTTTCTTTCCCTGTAGGGAGGGGTGACAGCCTGCTACCAGGAAAGCCTTTCCTTCATGCTGCTGCTCACCCAGCTGCAGCCTCTCATCTCTCCCCTCCTTTCTCCCACTGCAACCCATCCCCAGAGCCCCAGTTGCTCCCAGTTCCCGCTGTCCTGCCCTATTTCAGGACCTTTCTCCTCAGCCAGGCATCTCTGTCTTTGACCACTGGTTTGGCACCTGATTACATCTCTGGCTCTGGCTGTTGGTTGGTATTTGATGTTGTCGTTGGTTCTGATGCTCTGTTCTGATCACCAGTCCTGACCTGCTGAAACTAACCGAATGCACTCTTGAACATCCCTGCTCTGAGCTCATTGTTGCCTCATTGCTAAAGTAGATTCACCCCCTCTGGCTTTCTCCTCATAAACGGAGAAAGTCCTCTGCACACATTGGCTTGGCAAGCCACTGTGGTGTTTGGGCTTCCCTCATTTCAGTGAGTGCATGCAGCACTTGTGAATAGTCCTTGTGATATAACATGGTCACTGCCAGTGTTCTCTCTAATTTTTTTACATCCATGGGTGGAATAAATTTTGTATGTGCACTGAAACATGTGCTGATGTGCACCACCAATGGAAACACATACTGTCGGCTGTGGACTGCTGTGGGCTCTCTGCTAATCAGCTGGGTGGCCCCTGACTCTCTCCTGGGTGGCCACCCAAGAACCCAGCATACAAGAAACACTGGTCCCTGTCGTGAAGGATTTCAACGAAGCAGGAGTCTCTTATTCCATCCTTATGTTTGGGATGGAAAGGGCAGCATGAGTCAGACAAGGAAAGCATGTGCAAGCACAGGAAATAGCCTGTCTTTAACAAGAGAAGAGGGAGAATGCAAACGAAACTTCCAATAATACTTTGAGGCCAGCCATCTCACTCATCTTAGTGCCAGGCACCAGTGGACCACAGGAAAGAGCACATGGCTTATTTGGAAAGACTTAAAGCAACTTTTGTCGTGTGTGTGTTATTTTCTGTCAGTGCTCCTAGGACTTCAGACAAGTTAGAGAACCCTTTTTTTAGATTTGGTGGTGGGAGAGTTGTAAAGCAAAATCCAGCTTGGAAAACAAAAATGTTCCTTTCTAAATTCTAATGCTCGTACTCTGTCAGTTCCAGGGACTGTTCCAGTCATTTCCTTGTGGTTCCGCCATTTGACATACACATAATAAATCTGCAGTCCTGTGGATGCATTTCTCTCTCTCCCTTTTTCCATCCTTGAGCGGGTCTCCTGCTTTTTTGGATGGCTTTGTTTTTTGTGGAACACTGATGTCTGTTACATACACTGAGGCGGTTGCATAGTTTGAATGCCTCCATCTGAGAAGACGGGAAACCAATTTTCTGGGAAGTGTTTTTCAACAACTGGTCTAATGGACCAGCAGCAGTCTATGGCAGGTAGCCTCCTTGCTAGTGCCAGAGAGTCCCCTGGCACAGAATAGTAATATTTAAAATGTCAAGTTTATTTGTGGACTTGTGTTTTCCTTCACTATATTCATTCTGTTATTTCTAACCATTAAACAATAATAAATAAATAAACCAGTGGGGTTCACATTGCTTGCTATGGGGCTGATACACCAAGCACATTTACTGGAAGGAAGTAGTTAACAGATAGCAACTAGCAGAGTTAACCTAGCTAAATCAGACCAGGTCATTGTTAAAGCAGTTACCTCTGTATCAGTGTTCCCAGAGCCGCTGGTGCATGGCAGCCAGGACTGTGGCCAGTGCGCCAGCCATGGCCTTGATGCAGGCAGAGCTGCTCAGGGTTCTTGGGGGCCCAGGGTGCCTCCTCCACTCACTCCCAGTCTAAGTGGCTAGGGACAGCTAGCTGGCCCTCAGTGTGTGCAGGCTGAGGCTTGGGAAGCAGAGGGGCTTTAAAGGGGCAGCAGGTGGTGGCCTTGGAAGGGCTCATCCATCATGCAACCCTGCCCAAAGCGTTTCTTCCCCCTGCACTTTCGAAAGGGAGCCCTGGGAAGTGTAGATGCTCTCTTTAAAAGCATGATGGAGGCCTTTCCATTGGGCAGATCGGACCTTCACTCCCTGTTTGCCTGTGTGGACGCTTCCTTTCGAAAGGCCATCTTTTGACACTTCGTTTCAAAAGCCATCCTTCCAAAATGGAGTTGTAATGTAGATGCAGCCTCTCTAGCATGGAGTTCCACAGCTCATGCAGAGAATGAAGAAATACTCCATTTTGTTTAGTTCTTGTGTTAGAAGGAGTAAATAACACTTCCTTATTGACTTTTTCCTCACCACTCATGATTTTATAGATCTGTGTAATATCACCCCTTAGCCATTTCTTTTCCAAGCTGAAAAGTCCCAATCTTTTCAATCTTTCCTCATATGGAGGCTGTTCCTTACTTCTGCTCATTTTTGTTGCCTTTTCTGAACCTTTGCCAATTCCAATATATCTTTTTTGATATGGATCAACCAGATCTGTACACACTATGATATTTTCTGTCTTGCTAGCTATCCCTTTCCTAATGATGCCCACCATTTGAGTCCTTTTTATTTTTGACTGCTGCTGCATATGGAGCAGAGGTTTCCAGAGAACTATCCACAATGACTCCAAGAGCTCTTTCTTGAGTGGTAACAGCTAATTTAGACCCCATTGCTTTCTATATGTCGTTCAGGATTATGTTTTTCAATATGAATTATTTTTCATTTAGCGAAAAAGAAAAGGAAATGTTTAGCCTTCAGTTGGAAATACGATTTGTCGTACATTGGCTATGCCTACACTAGCTCCAGAACATTGAAAGGGGCATGATAATGAACCTAACTGAAAGATGCTAATGAGGTATTGTTATGAATATGCAGCTCCTCATTAGCATAATTGCTGCTGCAGAACTTCCAAAGTGTCGCTTTCAATCGTGCGCAGCTCATCTACACGGGGTCCTTTTCGAAAGGATCCCTCACACTTTGCAGTCTCCTTATTCCGATAACCAAATAGGAATGAGGGGATTTCAAAGTGTGTAGGGTCCTTTGGAAAAAGGGGATTTCAAAGTGTGCGGGGTCCTTTCAAAAAGGACCACATGTAGACGAGCCACACATGATTAAAAGTGTCACTTTTGAAGTGCCGCAGCTGCCATTATGCTAATGAGGTGCTGCATATTCCTGGCAGCACCTCATTAGCATCTTTCGATTAGGTTCATTATGATGCCCCTTTCGAAGTTCTGGGGCTAGAGCAGACATAGCCATTAAGTTTGAGTTTTTTGCAATTGAGGCTGTAGTAATCCCAAAACCTCTCTGTGTGGAGCAATTACGCAACAAATACTTTTAAAAGGATTCAACATTTTGAACCCAAACATCCAAATTTAGTAGTAGTAGTAGGCATCCTTCAGCCTGCATAGACTATGGATCGCGCCCTTTATAGTTTCAACTGAGGACTTCATTTACAGCGTCTACTGTGACTATGAAGACCCACACGAGAGTGACAGTCCTTGCTGCATCTCTTGCAGATGTGGTGGGTGTTTGGCAGGTCCTTAGGGTGCTTGCTGTGCGCTCGCTTCTCCTCTGCTCGCTGTCTGATCCTCATCTCGCCCTTCTGAAGTCCCTTGTGTAACCCCTGCCTCCATCTGCCGCGGTCTTCTGCTAGTTCTTCCCAGTTGTCCAGCTCGATGTCTACCTCTCTGAGGTCTCTCTTGCAGACATCTTTGTAGTGCAACTGGGGGAATCCGGGAGGTCTTTTGCCAGAGGCTAGCTCACCATACAAGAAAACCTAACAGAATTCTTCCTTCACCCCTGAGATGAAGTGAAAGGGCAAAAGAAATTGAAGTAACATCGTAAGAAAATATTTTAAAAGCATCATATATACTGCCTCTGTGCATGGCTAAGTGCAAATTTTCATATACAGTTGGTGAAGAAATAACCTTGCCTTTGGTAATAGATGCCAGTCTTTGGGCGATGCAGCTGCTACCAAAAATGTGAGCAGCATTCCACAGTGAGAGGATAGCGTCTCATGTTGAATCATTGATATTGCAGAAGATTGCAAAGCTCAGGTGATACATCAGGTGAGAGAGTCAAGCTGGATGAGTCAGTGGAGTGGTTCTTATTGTTATGTGCTCTAGGCCTATGGTGACACATTTCACAAAGATCTGCAGGCTGAACCTCTCTAATCCGGCAGCCTCAGGACTTGACGGGTACCAGGCGAAAGAATTTGCCAGACTACAGGAGGTCAATATTGTCTAGCAGCGTTACCTACACTTCCACTGCTTACTGGGCTCTTAGAAGACATTGGGGTAAATTAAAGCTAAATACCAGCACAGAACGCTGAGTGCCAGGAGTGTTGGCTAAGATCACAGCCTTTAAAAAAAGCTCAAAGTCTGCAAAGAGGAAGACAGGCATGACTGTGATGACCTGCTCCCATCTTTTGCATTTCTGGCTGTTGATGATAGTGAAGATGAGACTCTGACTTGCCTACATTAAATGTTACATCTCGTCTCAAATCAACTCTCCTAAAGTTCAAGGACTATTTCCTCTCTAAAAACTAAGTCTTCTCTGTCACCATTACTGGTGGAATAGTTGTTGGAATTGTCAGGGATGAGGGTCTGAAGTTACAGTTTCATTAAGTGACTCTACCTGTTTTCTAGGTCAAAGTCAGAAGTGAAAACTAAAAACTCAGTGAACTCATTCTCTACACATTGCTCGCATTCCATTCCACGTCCCTCTGTAAAATTGTATTTTCAGTGATGACTGCAATGAAAACAAAACAACGCAAACAGCTGACCATTGGAGAGATTGCCGATTCTCCTTGTCAAACATCCATCCATGGATTGAAAAATATGTGTCTGCAAGACAAGCACAAACATCTCATTAAATGTCTGATGAGTGAATCCATCAGATTTATTATTTTTAAACTGAATTATGATATACAAAACAAGATATACGGTGTTAAAAATTATTAATACCCTTCATTTGAAACAAAGTTTAAAAAGCAGGTTAACGTCTTTGTAGCAAGTAAGAAGCGCCTTACAGATAGCACTAAAAAGAAACGCCTAGTGCAGTAAGATGTTGGCTACATGTGATCGTTCAAGCTGGGTCTACATAGCAGCATTATTTTGAAAAAATCTATTCTGAAATAGCTATTCTGAAACAGCTATTTTAATATAGGGCTGCTACACACAAGGGCTATGTCTACACTGCAGAGATCTTTCGAAAGAAGCTCTTCTGGAAGATCTCTTTGGAAAGAACATCTTTCAAAAGAGTGCGTCCATGCACAAAAAAGTGGATCAAAAGAGCAATATGCTCTTTTGAAAGACAGCATCCACACAGCCCCCACTCTTTTGAAAGAACAGTCCAGGGATCAAAAATGAAGACTGTTGTCTCAAAAGAAGGGCCCTGAGGAGCATCTACACACGTTTTCTTTCAAAAGAAGCTTTCGAAAGGGAGCAATCTTCCTGAAACGGGAAAGGAAGAGTGATTTCAAAAGAAGAGCCACTTTTTTTTAATGTACTTTCGAAAGAATGCTTTTTTTTGTGTACACGCTCCATGGGCTTTTTCAAAAGAGCCCCCTTCTTTCAAAAAATCTTCCAAAAGAACTTACTAGTGTAGACACAGCCAAAAAGTAGTCTGCATGCTGGGGCTGTGGCCACACTAGCCCCTCCTTTCAGAAGGGCTATAGTAATGTGGCACTTCAGAATATGCTAACGAGTTGCTGTCATGAATATGTAGTGCCTCATTAGCATAATGGCAGCCACGCGTACTTCAAAACTGCCGGTTTCAAAATGAAATGACCCCCCGCCCCGATTTCAAAAGCACCTTCTTCCCAAAACCAGTTGGGAAGAAGGGGCTTTCAGAATCACGGAGGTATTTTGAAAGGCTCCCAGCTACACGGGCGGCATGTGTTTCAAAACTGGCAGTTTTGAAGCACGGGTGGCTGCCATTATGCTAATGAGGAACTGCATATTCATGACAACATCTCGTTAACATATTTGGAAGTGCCACATTACTATAGCCACAGTGCTTATTTCAAAATAGTGCCTACTTAGAAATAGGTGCTGCTAAGAAGGGGCATGTAAATGAAGTAGGTCAAAAATACTAATGAGGTCCTGATATGACTATTCAGTGCCTCATTTGCATAGGGGTGGTGTGTTCCCTCCCGCCAGGACGGAGTGGAGCTCTGTGTTCTAGGGGCAAGTGGTGGATCCTCCCCGCAGCACTGGGCAGCGCCATGGGCCCAGACATAGCTCTGCCTGAGCTCCTTCACCTTCACCCAGACCTGCTCTGTGGATCGGGGAGTTGGTCTTGTTCTGCCAGGGCAGTGGCCATCCGGGTGTAGGTGGGGGCATTGCGGTGCTTCACCTTGGGGTCTTGGAATATCTCCTCTCCCGCCCCCTTGAACCTTGGCCCTGGTCCAGGAGGGCGCCCGTGTCCTCGAGCCCGGGGATGGCTCCTGGGGCCCCTCAGGTTTGTCCCTCAAGGGACCAAGGGTTCTTGTGGCCCCTGTGTGTCTACCATGCTGCTGGCTGGTGTGGCTGTGGGCGTGTTGGAGGGAGCCGCACAACACGCTGCTTCTTCAATGCTCAGCTTCCTTCCATGGGGTTTCCCAGTCTCCCTGTGGCTCTAAGAAGCGAGGAGGTGGCAACCATACAGCACTGATTGCTGTGGATAGGGTGTCCCCCAGGGCACCTGCATGGTACCCCAGAGGACTTTTCCGTCAATAGGAGGTTGCCTGGAACATCCAGACCCACCTTTTCTGGACAGACATCTGTCAACAGAGGCGTTCTCCCTCATGGGGAGCAGCGTGTGGCTGTTGGCAAAAGTGCTGCATTCTGTCAACTTACTGTCGACAGAACACACTTGGTAATCTAGACGCTCCTTGGGTTTTATTGACAAAATGGCCATTTTGTTGACAAAACTCTCTCGTGTCGACGTAGTTATCTCAAAATCACTTGGTTGCATGGCCATAGGCTCAGTGTGCTGTCCCAGCTCTGCGCAAGGAGCTGAGATAGCCGGCTTCGATTCAATCACCCAATAAATTTACAGACTCTGTTTTTAGTGGCAGCCCTGGCTAGGTTTGTTGATATCAGAACGTGGCATTAACTTCTGGAAGACTCTCCAAGGATACCAAATAAATATGCTTGTGACAATAGATGCACTTCTGTCAGTGGCTGGACTTCCCACTGCTCCCTGGGCTTGCCACCCATTAGAATGTCACCCACTGAGGTATCCAGGGGCAACCCCTTACCCTCTACATGTTGGTTTGATCAAAACATCTCTATCCATCATGCTCTTCTCCTGACCTTATCCTTAAGATGGGTCAATGTGTTCCTGATATCTTTGGGATATGTGTTTGGTATCGAGGTGTTCTGGTATCACCTTTCTGGAATGTGTTTGTATATATCTTGTTCCTAGCACTAGTTAGTGGTGTGTATTTCAATATGAGCCCTGTTTTTGCCAGTTTCTGTGAGCTGGGCCTGCCTCTTGCTCACAATTTAACTTTGCTTCATAACAGCAAGCTGCAACCACTGTTTTAGTTCAGGTCTCAGGCCTCTGATACAAGGGCTTATGTTTCAGGATCTCTTCCTACCACACCTAGCAATGTTGAAAATTGGCAAGAAATACCAGTGAAATGCTGTTCATTTATTTTCTCTCAAGTGGTCCATGACAATTTAGGTAGGCAGAATGCTGGTCCCTCATATCAAAAACATTCAGAAATACTGTTCTAGGGGACCAGCTAGCTAGAATAGTCAGAAGGGCTATAAACTAATAACAAAAGGCGAGGGTGAAAAAAGAGAACAAATGAGCACTTATTTAGCTAAAACTCAAGCTCTAGAGAAGAAAATTAACCAAGGAACCAAAGGTCATGTGTACCAATGCTAGGAGCATGAGTGATGAACAAGCAGAATTGGAACTGCTCATTTATAAGCATAAATTCAACCTAGTTGGAGTTACTGAAACCCGATGGCAGGATACGCATGACTGGAGTGTTATTAACACAGGATAAGCTATTTAGGAAGGACTGAGCAGGCAAAAGGGTCTAGGTAGTGGGACTCTGTCAAAAGTGGCATTACCTGCTTGCAAGTCATTGGCAACTTGGAAGAAGATTATTTTGAATATCTATAAAGCAATAAAGTAACAGATAAAGCACAAGATGTGGTATTAGTATCTGCTACCGACCGGCAAATCACACTATGGAACAGGAGGTCCAGCTTCTTACACACCTATGCATAATGTATTGGAAAAACACTCTATTATCAGGGAATTCAGTTTGAGTAATTTACGCTGGAAGTTTCAGGCTGCCTGTATTAGAACAGTCTTCAGATTTCTAAAAATTACCGATGGCTATTTCCTAAGTCCAAAGTGTTGCACCCAACATGGTGCCGGGGGTGGGGGGGCGGGGGGCAGAATTTTAAAGAAAGAGGAATTGATCACAGAAAGATAGCTTAGGTGCAAATGATTATGGCTTAGTTCCATTTGCTGTGTTCAGGCAAAATAAAGTCAAAATGAGTAATGTATGTACTGGGTGCTTTAAAAAGGCCAGTTTCACAAATCAGAAAACAATTTTGAATCAAATCAGCTGGGAGAAAAGAATTTAAATGGAAAAATACGAATGATAATTGGGAACTGTTTCAGGTCATCTTCCTAGATGCCCAAAAAGTCAGTTTCACACTGAGAGGGAAATAACAAGGAAACCGAAAGGACACATGGAAACATTTATATTCACTAGAGTTAAGGACGATAATACAGAATTTTAACTGTATTAGGAAGAAAAGGGATTTTAACAATGCTATTGATACATTAGTAGATGGCAATACTAAAATTATCAGTAATAATGAAGTAACGGCAAATATGCTTAATAAATATTTGTTTTTGTATTTAGGAGAAAGCCAGATGATATGGTCATATCTTATTATGACGATGAAATACTTTCCATTCCAACAGAAGTGGAGGAGGATGTTGAATACAAGCTAATAAAGCTGAATATTTTAAAAACAGCAAGTACAGGTACTTTTCACTGACAAATTTTAAAAGAGATGGCTGATGACCTCTCTGGACCATTAACATTGCTCTTCAGTGACTCTTTGAACACTGGGGAGATGCCAGAGGACTGGAGAAAAAAGTCAGTGTTGTGCCCATGTTTAAAAAGAATAAATAGGATGATGTGGATAATTACAGACTGGGCTGTCAGCCTCACATTGATCCCACTGAAAAGAGTGGACGGGTTGATTTGGGACTTGATGTGCAAAGAATCAGTTAATACAAATGGCGCCATTGAACATGGGATTAAGGGAAAGAGATCTTGTCAAACTAACTTGGTATCTCTTTCAGGTGTGCTTACAAGTTTGGTCGATAGCTGATAATGAAGAAGAAAACATATGTTCTTTAATGACACAAGGATTGGGAGACTGGGAAATAATAAAGGGGACAGGTCATGGATAAAATGCAATGTGGATTGCTTGCTTAGCTGGCTGCAAACAAACAATATATACGTTAATGCAGCCAAAACATAAAGTCATAGATCTGGAACAAAAATTATAAGCCATACTAGATGGTCACAATGATCCATTCTATAGGGTACTATAGGGTTCAGTCTCGCCTCCCTCCTGTACAGTACGTATAAAATGTCATTACTTGGGGGTAGTGAGGAGCTGTGGACACTGCCCTCAATGTGCTGAAGGACTCCATCTCCATGCGTGACTCCATGCATAACCTGGCTAGAGTAACTGACTGGTTTATTCAATGTCTGGAAAGCTGGCTGAGGGCATGCTGGGGGAGAAGTAACACAGAGCAGTAGAAGCAATATTGGAAAAAGCAACCAGCAGAAAAAGCTGAAGTTATATCCAATGCCAGAATGAGAGTGCACCTGCCATTTTGTAACCAGTTTTGGAGTTTAAGGGGTCAAAATAGCTCCTAATCTGCTCCTGGATATGTCAGTACTGGCATGGAGTCATTTGGCTTTCAGGCAAGGGAAGGAAGAAGCTCTTGGTCTGGTAGCATGATGCTAAGAGACAAATATTCTTAGACTATATGAACAGGTGAAAATTTGGCCCTTAGGGTTTGATTACCAGGAAATCCTAAGGGCCAAATTTTCATAAATTTAACTCACTCTCTAAATTTGTGGCTTCATTTTCACATATTCATATGGAGATGAATTTGTGGGGCAAAAAGTGGGAAGAACAAGGTAGGACCAGGAAATAAGGATGGGAAACTGGTCGCCTAGGATAGGCCAACCTCAGCTTAAAGGAGGACCCCTATAGGTGCTCCAAGGAGATCCTGACATGCTTGCTTGTACAAATAGGGGAGAAGAATGTAACATCAACTCCTCGCCTATAGGCATGAGGTACTGGCATGCATTTAACTGCGTGTAGGTTGCTGTGACTTGGGGTATGCTATTTTCTATAATTTATAAATTAGTTTTGTTTGAACAGACGTTTATGCATTCAAATTAGCAGCCTTCAGGCAAATAAAATATAGTTTGCCCACATAAGCTTAAATTTCACAGTATGCAAATCTTGTGTTCTTAAGATATCTCACTCAAAACTTGCACACACTGCACACTGTTGAGCGAGAATTCAGAAGTTATTTTTAAAAATATGTCCTTGTGTTTAGCCTTTAATCTGTCACACGTCAATCTCTTGGTGGGTTAGCAGTCACAGGATGGGGGAGGGGGGGCAGGACAGCAATCAAACACAAATCCTTTGAAATACATTATGAGTTCAGTTTCATTATGAGTTAAGTCATATGGGCAGTAGCCCATAAACCATGAAGTCATCAAAGTAAAATAAAAAACCTTCTTCTGGAGTCTCAGCTGTAGATGCTATAAACTTCTCCCAAATTTTGGGGGTTTTTTTTCTTCAGAACTCAAGAATTTTTCACAAAGGGAGTGGACGGGACTGTGCTGAAGATCTGGCCTCACCAGGGAAGCAGAAGACTGCCCCCATGAAGCACTGATCAGCTACTAGACACAGCTCCTTCCTGATTGCAAGCCTTCAGCATACCCCATCAGCTTCCCAAGGCCATGCTGAAGGGCTGGAATCAGGAAGGGCTCGGTCCTGAAGAGGACGTACACGAGGGTCTGTACGGATGCCCTTGGCTGCCAGGACCCAGCTCCTGATTCCTTCTAAGAAGAGTCCTAAACCTACTGAAGAGGAATCTTTACCTTTGGGGTTTGTTAATCCAACCAAATCTGCAGGCCAAGCTATGCTGAAGATATGTAGACAATCACGTTTGGATGGCAGTTTATCTGAATTAGATGTTAAACATAATTTACCCATTAAAAAGGTGGGGCAGATATGATGTGCATGGATGGAGGGAGAAATTAAATGCAGGAAAGAAAAAGGTGCCTTTCCTGCAAGGCAGAGAGGTTCAGATAATGTTTTGAAGATGGTACCAACTGCAGAAGAGAAGACTGTGTGGTTGGACTAAGTGAAGTCTGGCACAGAGAGGCTGTGTCTTGAGCTAGGATCCTGTCTGCTCAACTTGGCCAAGTCCATGAACAGTTTTAAAACTGATTTCATCCTGGATCTTGAAATATAAAGGGGAATAGCTGAAGTTTTCTGGGAATGGAGTCAAATATTCATAATTCTGTGTGTGAATAGAAGGGCAGTGACATTCTGCATGTGTTGGTGTTTAGAAACCTGGGACTGGGGGATGCCATACAGAAGGAAGCTATGGTAGATGAGGTGAAAGATTACAAAAATAGGGATGAGCATTTCAACAGAGGTGGAGGGATGACTCTGTGGGGAAAACAGTAAAAAGTGGAAAGAACAATGCAGGAAAACGAGGAAGGGAAATTGGTCACTTAGGATATGCCAGCGTCAGCTTAAAGGCTCCCTATAGATGCTCCAAAGGGGATCCAGACTTGCTTGACTCCAAAATGTTCTTGTCAAATATGGGATGAACCTCGGGTCCGGCACCCTCAGGACCTGACTGGTACCAGACAAAAGAATTTGCAGACTACAGGAAGTCAATATTGTCTAGCAGCATTACCAACGCGAGGTAATGAGGTGCATTTAACTGCACGCAGGTTGATGTGACGTGCACAACTCCCCAGATTTCTCGTGGAACAGCAAAGTATCTGGTATCCATAGAGATGTCTATAGATTCAGCAGTAGCAGCTTCCGTGTCCTGACACTTGTGCCTGTTGTGCTCATGAGAAGTTTTAAGGGTTGCTTGGCAGGTGACAACACTGGGTGGTCATGACACACACATTTTCTGCCAAGCTGATCCTATGATGCTACAATGCCTGGCAGGAAAGCAAGCCGTTCAGGGCAAAGGGAGTCATTGGATGAGCTAGTTCTGACATTCAGAGATTCTGAATTTTAAAGAAAGGAATGGGTTGAGGCTGCTCATACTTGTCCCTATGTTTTTGAATAGGGAAAACAAGGAGTTTCTGTAGCTAGAGGCATGTTGGCAACTGCATTTTATCTCCATCTCCAGAGTGACCTCATGTCAGTAATGGGGTGACAGGAGTTAGTAGTTTGGAAACTTTTGATGTGTGCTAGCAGTGTAATGGTATGGTAGCCCTTCTGTCCACACGGAGAATCAGGATTACTCCAAGACCAATGCAATTACAAGAGCAACCGATCTGGATGGTTGTATTTGCAGATTTTATTTACACTGGCTAATTGTGTTCTGTAATTCTCCTGGGCGTATACTCCTGAAATTCCTGCCTTCATGCTTAGAAAACGTTGAACAAAAATGATTACGAATGCCACAGCATTGAAACCACTGTGGATGACAGTGGCCCTATTTAGTCATGTGCACAGTGAAACCCCTGTTCTTTCGTCTCATGCACTGGTCCCTCGGGAAATCAGATAGCTTGGCAGTAGTCACAGCCAGATGTTATCAAAGGACCTCATAGAGGTCTAGTAAGAGGACACTACCTGTTTTCCTGCAGCTGGTTTGAGCAATAGTCATCTGCAGATGCATGAATCCATCATTCTATTAATTAGAGGTCAGTGTATCCTGCAAGACACCTGCGTTATAAATGGTAAGGAGTCCCATGCCAGTAGCACACAATGAGCTCGCCAATCTGCTGGCCTCCCTCTTTGATGCCTGTGCATGTGTGTGGAGGTAACACGCTCCTCCTCAAGCGGGAGACAGACCCCTCAATCTGTTCTTTCCTCCTAATGGGGCTTCAGACAATGGAGGCATTTCTTTGAAGCAGTGCTCAGCTGAGACCCTAACACCTCCATCATTCTCTTCTGCTCTCCTGCTTCTAATGTGACTTGAGGCCCCCTTCTCAGGCTGCGGTGTTCCAAAGCCCTGGCACAATGCTGCAGGCCCTTTAAATCACTTCTGACACCCAACACCTCCCTGTTTTCCCAGCCTGCCTACCCCAAATATTTCCCTGAAGCCTTGACAGAACGTGTATTCACAGGGCAACTCCGCAGGAATAAGTTTGCATTTCTGAGACGGTTGTGTGGGGAGCTTTGTGGTGTGGCAGCCTGCCAGAAAGTGATCATTTAGCCAGGAGAGCTCACTATTGGGTAGTTAATTTGACATGCACAACAGAGTGCTTAGGTTCTCTCCAAAGGCCAGTCAGACACTTGTCGGTTCTCAGCACTAAATTATACCTGACGTTTAACTCCAAGCTTTAAGGCACTTCAGTGTAAGAGTGGACTTCAACGAGACTGATCAGCCCTGCAGCCCTTCATTCGCTTTGACACAATCAATTATCTCCAGTGGATTGTGTGACCATTAGCCGGTTAAAGAGATGTGTGAGTCTCACAAAGCTTTCCACAACCTCTGCCTTAAACATCTGGCAACAAAGATGAAAAAATAGTGCTGTCCAATAGAGTTCCCCTTGATGAATGCCATAAATATGAGGTTAGGGGGACCAGGACCTCCTTATGTGTAACAATTTGGGGATCTGACTGCCTCTCTTTTATGCTAATTATGACATTTCTAGGAAGGAGCCAATCTGTTTGAAAAATTGATTTCTTCCTCTCTTTCCCCCCATTCTGGTGTTCTTAATGCTGTGATTTGGTTGCTATGTGTCGACATTTCCCAGGTCACTAGAGGTACTTGTGCTAGCTCTGCACAAGCTAGCACAATAAAATTAGAACTGTAGCTGGGGTAGCACAGGGGAAGGCAGGCAGCTCTGTCTTGCTGCCTGAGGATGTACCCGCCAGGGCCACCGGGTAAATATTCAGGTGGCCAGCTCAAACCACTGCCTATATTATCCTGGCCACACTGCTTTTAGTGGTGCATGTGGGCAAGCGGAGCTAGACTGAATATATCTGTACAAGCACTCTCACCAGCTCAAATGCAAATATAGCCTAAGATGCGATGGTAGCAGATGCTCATCAACATGTGCTAACTAGGGTTATAAAAATCTAGTGCTGCCAAGGCACACTGCTTCTAACACCTGCTGGAGTGGCTGCACTGCAATTGAGATTTCTTCTGTGCTCTGAAATAGTCAGACACCTTTTTTTTTCCTTATAAGTCCCAGCTGGCACCTAAAAATTTTGCCAAAACGCTTCGAGAAAGATTATTCTTGTTGTATTTGTATTAGTGACAAGAACCAGAAGTGGTGGAAATCTGGATCGTTTGTCTATGGGAAAAGCCAGTTCAGTGTTACAGATCTGAAGGATTTACAGAATCTGGATAACCTCTGCATTGAGCTTTGGTTTATGCATCCAGATAAATTCAGCACCCAGAACATTTCAAGGTTCCCCCATCACTGGTGATTTCTACATTTTCAGGTTAGACTAGCAGCTGTGAATAACTGAGGGCCAATCAGACTGCAGGGCTGTCAAGCTTCCGTCTCTTTAGCTAAAGCAAATGTGTCTCCAGAAGAAGGAGGCAGCTAAACATTATACTTATTGGACTTTGCCACCTGAAGTAGGAGAAAGCATCTTACCATTATTAAAATAAACTGTTGTATTATTTCACTTGTTATTGATCTTTTCTATTTCAATGATGTCTCCAAAATGTATATAGTGTCCTCAAGGCCTTTACATTATGGTTATGATTATTAATCTCGTTTGGTACACAATACTGTGATGACAGCTATAAAATGAAAATAGAAAAATAATCCCTTTTACAGCTCTACTAGGATAGCTGTCCTCAGTTGCCATTCATACACCTATATTACAGAACTAGTCATGAAACACATTATGTTAAGGACTGGTTGAAAATTAGAATTTCCATGCAGTGGAAAAATTTGATAACTCAAAATTTGTTTTCTTCCTGATGAAAAGGTGGAATATCAACATTTTTCACGGAAGAGAAATCTCCAAAAGTTTTCTGTTTGAATTGTTTTGACATTTCTGATTGAAAACAAAAGCTGCCACATTCCCAAACTGAAATCTGATTGCAACTGAAATATTCCATGTCAAGTCAGTTTGATATTAATCAGTGTCTACTACAACTGCTGCAGTGTCTCACAGGAGTTGCAGTTTGCAAGCTTTTCTTCTCCATCAAGCGGTGTCCATGTGGGTGTTTCATTCAGGTCTCAGTGTGTACCTGCGCCAGGGATAAGAACTTTTATAGAGCCGTGCCCCTCCCACCACACCTGCGCACTCAGTGCCTTGTGCTACTGCTGTTCTGTGGCGTGCGCACACACAGCACAAGCCCCGTTTGACGTTATTGGATTTTTAAATTGTAATTGGAAGCCATGTATATTACCATTGTTACCATATTTACCATGTATGTTACCATTGTGTGTAATTGGCACTGAATCTTGTTCCAGTGAGCCAAGTGAGGTGTCTAATGAAAGCAGGTAATGCCCTGAACCTGTTTGTGTTTCTTGCATGTCTGTGCCCTGTTTGCATGTGAAGTGATAGATATTGGCTCTGTAGCTGTACCAGAAATGTTTTAAAGCCAAAAGTACACAATGGGAGGCACGGTCTCCACCCCAGCCCAGGTGATGGGCTAAACAAAGGAACAGATTCCCAGACATCCAATACACATCTCAGGAATTTGGGACTTGTCAATGGAATGGAGCCAACTACTCAGATGACCAGGGCTGAGCAAAAAAATTGAAATCACATGCCCAGATGTTCATTCCACGTGCCATATAAATAGATTGGGACATGCTAGCTAAGCCAGCAACCAATGACATTTTGCCACAGCGGCTCACAGATAACCCTGACCCTCAAGGGTCTATGGGAAGAAGAAAGGACTTTTTCCCTCCTCTCGAAAAACTCTAAGATGGCCCTGGCAGTGACCATCTTGGATTCAGTGTTCCAGTTCTGGATTCAGTAATCCAGTGTTCCAGTTCTTCACTTCTCCAGTGCTCCAGTAACTAAGACTATGGCTACGTCTACATTAGCCGAAAACTTCGTGCAAATGGCCATTTCAAAGATTACTAATGAAGTGTTGAATACATATTCAGCGCCTCATTAAAATGATGCCAACCACAGCACTTCAAGGCTACGTCTACACGTGAAGCCAACATCGAAATAGCTTATTTCGATGTAGCAACATCGATAACGTTTACACGTCCTCCAGGGCTGGCAACGTCGACGTTCAACTTCGACGTTGCGCGGCACCACATCGAAATAGGCGCTGCGAGGGTACGTCTACACGCCAAAGTAGCACACATCGAAATAAGGGTGCCAGGCACAGCTGCAGACAGGGTCACAGGGCGGACTCAACAGCAAGCCGCTCCCTTAAAGGGCCCCTCCCAGACACAGTTGCACTAAACAACAAAAGATACACAGAGCCGACAACTGGTTGCAGACCCTGTGCCTGCAGCATGGATCCCCAGCTGCCGCAGCAGCAGCCAGAAGCCCTGGGCTAAGGGCTGCTGCCCACGGTGACCATAGAGCCCCGCAGGGGCTGGAGAGAGCATCTCTCAACCCCCCAGCTGATGGCCGCCATGGAGGACCCAGCAATTTCGACGTTGCGGGACGCAGATCGTCTACACGGTCCCTACTTCGACGTTGAACGTCGAAGTAGGGCACTATTCCGATCCCCTCATGAGGTTAGCAACTTCGAAGTCTCGCTGCCTAACGTTGAAGTTAACTTCGAAATAGCGCCCGACGCGTGTAGCTGCGACGGGCGCTATTTCGAAGTTAGTGCCGCTACTTCGAAGTAGCGTGCACGTGTAGACACAGCTCAGTATTGCCATGGCTCACTGCCGTGCGGCTCGTCCAGATGGGGCTCCTTTTCGAAAGGACCCTGGCAATTTCGAAATCCCCTTATTCGTGTCTGCTGACCCCATTCCTATCAGCGTGCCGGGGCTTCCTGATCCGATCAGGAATCTGATCTGCTCCTGATTCCTATCAGCGTGCCATGGCTTATTCCTTCAAAATCCCCTTTTTCCTATCAGCGTGCCAGGACTGCCAGCTTGCTCATGAGGCGCTTAGTATGTATTTCAGCGCTTCATTAGTAAGCTTTGAAATGGCCATTTCCATAGTCATTTCGAAGTTTTGGGCTAGTGTAAACACGGCCTATGTAAACTGGAATCATTCCCCTTATGTGGTGTACTTTCAGAAAATTTCAAGAATCAGCATATAACATGGATGGCCTGCATTATTATATGTAAATAATGTATGTAATGTATCACTTTAACAATTTTTCTCTCTAATCCTGTTCTTTCTTTCTTTCTTTGTTAATAAACCTTTAGATTTTAGATCTGAAGGATTGGCATCGGGATGATGATTCAGGTAAGAGCCAAGTGTATATTGACCCGGGACTGTGGCTGGACCCTTTAGCTGCGTCTACACGTGCACGCTACTTCGAAGTAGCGGCACCAACTTCGAAATAGCGCCCGTCGCGTCTACACGCGTCGGGCGCTATTTCGAAGTTAACTTTGACGTTAGGCGGCGAGACGTCGAAGTCGCTAACCTCATGAGGAGATAGGAATAGCGCCCTACTTCGACGTTCAACGTTGAAGTAGGGACCGTGTAGACGATCCGCGTCCCGCAACGTCGAAATTGCTGGGTCCTCCATGGCGGCCATCAGCTGGGGGGTTGAGAGATGCTCTCTCTCCAGCCCCTGCGGGGCTCTATGGTCACCGTGGGCAGCAGCCCTTAGCCCAGGGCTTCTGGCTGCTTCTGCGGCAGCTGGGGATCTATGCTGCAGGCACAGGGTCTGCAACCAGTTGTCAGCTCTGTGTATCTTGTGTTGTTTAGTGCAACTGTGTCTGGGAGGGGCCCTTTAAGGGAGCGGCTGGCTGTTGAGTCCGCCCTGTGACCCTGTCTGCAGCTGTGCCTGGCATCCCTATTTCGATGTGTGCTACTTTGACGTGTAGACGTTCCCTCACTGCGCCTATTTCGATGTTGGGCTGAGCAACGTCGAAGTTGAACATCGACGTTGCCGGCCCTGGAGGACGTGTAGACGTTATTCATCGAAATAGACTATTTCGATGTCGCAACATCGAAATAAGCTATTTCGATGTTGGCTGCACGTGTAGACGTAGCCTTTGGGGCCCAGAAGAATCTATGTGGTGATATAGGTTTAAGAACCTCTCACCTGAGAATAGGGGGTTGTTGGTCTGGGCTGTTGTAGCAGCTATAGAATCTATGGGTTTGCTTACGTGGCTTCTGGCTGGCCAGCAAGGCTGGCAGAGGTGATTTTGTGGCTGGTTTGATTTGTCTTAGTGAGAAGGAAATCCTAGACAGGGCTGTAAGTGGCCCAGTTTTCAGCAAATATACCCTGGGTTGATTCCCTTAGCTGTGCCCAGAAGCCCAGTCATAATACACCCTGTCAGTTCCTTTTCAACTGTCCCAGGCTGAAGACGGAGCTCAGAGCATCTCTCTTCTTCCTGACAGGAAAAACAGAAATCTATTATTAGTTTTAGGCTTTTACCTTACACTTTCACTTGTTTTATCTTATTTCAGTGTTTGCTATGCTTGGGGGAAAAAAAAGGCATCAGCTGCCAGGGTGGCAGCTTTTTTCTTTTCAGCATGTCAGGATCCTGTGGCTTTAAAAGATTTGATTCATGCAGAGACTCATTGCCTACCTCTGATGCCATGCCTTGTGTCAAATGCCTGGGGAAGTCCCATGCAGCACATAAGTGCCCTCATTGCCTGAATATGACGGCTAGGGCTAGAAAAGATGGCGAAATGCGGCTTAAAATCATACTCTGGGAAAAGCCTCTTCAACCATCCAGGGACAAACCAGAGGAGAGGTGGACATTGCAAAAGCCCTCTGATAGGGCAGTTTCATCACCCTGCAAAGGATCCCAAGCCCCAAAGGCTCCCCCGGCACGTTCCTTATCAGCGCTGCCCAGATCCTCTCATTCCCTGGTGCCATCAGTCTCTGGTGCTGTGGAGAAACGCAGGTCAGCATTAGCCACGAGACCTGAGGCAAAAGCTAAACTGGCCAGACTGACTGGTGTCACTGAGGCAGCAGCTTCAGGGAAGCCACATACGCCTCCACCATCAGCTCTTGCAAGCTCTCCCTCTGTGCCCGAACAACCGGCAACGCAGCACAAAAAAGTGCTGTGCAAAACACGGCACCTACAAAAATCTCCCCAGCCTGGCACAGGAGCAGCAACTTGCTCGCCATGCCCCACAGTGCAAGGGCACACTAACATGTCACAGGTGCCCCCCCACTCGCCTACACTGGTACCCCCAAGATCTGTTTATGGTGGCAGGCACAGGAGCTGGTTCTCACCAGGCCACTCATCTCCTTCTCCATCACTGCCTTCCTGGCATTCATATAGGGATCATTCCCTTCAGCAACATCACATTTAGCCGAACCAGCTGTGTATGTATCCCCCACATCAGTTCCTGCCCCAGTGGGGCCTCTAGGGCTACGTCTACACGTGAAGCCTACATCGAAATAGGCTATTTCGATGAATAACGTCTACACGTCCTCCAGGGCTGGCAACGTCGATGTTCAACTTCGACGTTGTGCGGCACCACATCGAAATAGGCGCTGCGAGGGAACGTCTACACGCCAAAGTAGCACACATCGAAATAAGGGTGCCAGGCACAGCTGCAGACAGGGTCACAGGGCGGACTCAACAGCAAGCCGCTCCCTTAAAGGGCCCCTCCCAGACACAGTTGCACTAAACAACAAAAGATACACAGAGCCAACAACTGGTTGCAGACCCTGTGCCTGCAGCATGGATCCCCAGCTGCCGCAACAGCAGCCAGAAGCCCTGGGCTAAGGGCTGCTGCCCACGGTGGCCATAGAGCCCCGCAGGGGCTGGAGAGAGAGCATCTCTCAACCCCCCAGCTGATGGCCACCATGGAGGACCCGGCAATTTTGACGTTGCGGGACGCGGATCGTCTACACGGTCCCTACTTCGACGTTGAACGTCGAAGTAGGGCGCTATTCCGATTCCCTCATGAGGTTAGGGACTTCGACGTCTGGCCGCCTAACGTCGAAGTTAACTTCGAAATAGCGCCCGACGCGTGTAGCCGCGACGGGCGCTATTTCGAAGTTAGTGCCTCTACTTCGAAGTAACGTGCACGTGTAGACACAGCTTAGGGTGCATGGCAGAGGTACTGACCACGTTCCTCCCAGGCCTGCCATTCAAGATGCACAGCTGCTACATCTTAACAACAGCACACCTCCAGTTGCTCACCCACAATCTCTGTGTGCTCCTCACCCGCTCAGCCACTCTCTGTAATCTCTCAAGCAGGTTCTAATAAGCACAATAACTTACCTCACTCAGACTCAGAGAGCTCCCCGCATGGACCTACAGTCAGGCAGGATGAGGCAGTATTCCAGATCTCACCTTCTCCACTAGCAGATAATCTGAAACAATTTCTGGAATTATTTAAGCAGGTAGCCTACTCCTAAGACATCCCATTACAAGAGGTTCAAGACAAACAATACCGATTACTCGCAATGTTGCAACCCAATACTTCAAGCATCCTTGAAGATGGCTTTACCCACCAACAAAGCTATACTTGAACCTTCAGAGCAGACAGAAAATATTTTGTCCCTGCAAAAGACATGGACTTTTTCTTTGCTCACCCACAGCCAAACTCACTGATGGGGGACTCTGTGGATCACAAGGTTAAGAACCCACAATTTAAATCTCCACCCAGTGACAAAGAACACAAGTGGCTGGACACCGCTGGCTGCAAAGTGTTTTCTTCTGCCATGCTCCAGTTCTGTATATTGAATTATACCGTCCTCCTGGCAAATTATGATCACACCAATTATGCCAAATTACAAGACCTGCCATAGGACCTCCCTGACAACAAATGACCTCTCTTTCCGTCCATTATTAAGGAGGGTTTATCAATAAAGAAAACGGCTTTCCAGCCTGCTATGGTTGTTGCAGGCACTGTAGCTAGAGCTACAGCCACAGCCATTGTAATGGGTCGGGCCTTCTGGCTGCAGTCATCAGGGGTCCCAAGGGAAGTCCAAGAGATGGTGGAGGATCTCCCCTTTGACAGAAAACAACTATTTGCCAATAAAACAGACAAGAGGCTACATTCGATGAAGGATTCTTGCATGACACTTCGTACTTTGGGGATGTATAACCCTACCCGATGAGAGACATAAATATACTCCCCACCAAATGCCTAGGTGCTATAATTACAATGACTACAGGCAGCAGGAGAGGCCATATAATAACAGGCCTAAGAAATGTTCTAACAGGAGGAGGACACAGCAAAACCACTCCTCCACAAATCAATCCACCTCTCACAAACAACAGATTTGAAGTTTTGGTCAGCGGTCCGAGCAACCACCCCACAGTTCCAGTGCACTGCATGGCCACCTTCCATCACCGCCTGAGACCATTTTACCAACCAGGGACTCAAATTACCACAGACACATGGGTCCTAGAAATTATCAGATCAGGTTACACAAGCTCTTTCACATCCATACCCCCTACGCAACCCTCTACCCCTTCACTTTTCAGGAACCCCTCCCACAAGCCCCGATTACAGGCAGAGGTGCAAAAGTTACTCACCTTAGGGGCAGTAGAACCCATCACAAAAGAATAATGGGGGTAGGGATTCTACTAAAAAAAAAACGGGGGTGGAGACAAATCCTCAATCTCAGGAAACTCAACAAGTTCCTTTGCAACACAAAATTCAGAGTGGTGACCTTGGCAACCATCAGACCTGCACTGGATGAAGGGGACTGGTTCTCAGCCCTCAGCCAACAAAATGCATATTTCCATGTAATTATTCATCTGACCCACAGAAGATTTCTCAGATTTGTCATGGGCCAAGACCATTACCAGTACAGAGTCCTCCCCGTTGGCCTCTCTACGGCCCGTTGAGCATTTTCAAAGACATTAACAGTAGTTACAATGCGTCTCAAAAGACAAAATGTCATCATCTTCCCCTACCTCGAGGATTGTCTAATCAAGGGCCCTAACTACTAACAAACTACTGCCATGACACTTGTTCTCAGGAAATGGCTTTGCCAAGTTGGCCTGCTTATCAGTATACAAAAATCCACCATACAATCCATGCAAAAGATAGAATTCTTTGGGTCATTGCTAGACTCAGTCATAGTGAGAACCTACCTACCACCAGAAAGAGTCAAGGCAATCTGCGATCTCATTCAACAAGGTAGGAAGGCTCCCTCCTCCACAGTCTGGATGTGCCTCCAATTACTGGGGCATGTGGTTGCCACAACATTGGCCAAAGACTGTAGTCAATGGGAGCTGCAGGGGTGGTGCCTGCAAGCTAGGACAGTGCATGATGCCACATGTTCCCCTGCCCATTCCAGGGGATGCAGAGACATACTGGCCACTTCTGAGAGTAGGACAGGGCCAGGGCAGGCAGGGATCATGCCTTAGCATTAAGGTCACACTGAGTGGGAGCATCCTGAGGTAAGGCCCAGCATTCCCTCCCAGGGCTGAGCCCTCTCCCAAAACCATCACCCCATATCCTCTTCTGCACTTCAACCCTTTGCTCCAGCCCTGCACCTGCTCCAGTACCCTGCCTCCCACCCAGACCATGCACCTCCACTCCAACCCCGTGCCCTGAGCCTCCACTCCTACCCCATGCTCTGCACTCCAAACCTGTTGGCCCCAGCCCAGAGTCACCACCTTATACAGCAAAACCTTATTCCCTAGACCCACCCCTGAGCCCACACCCTAGCCAGAGCCACCACTCCCTCCCACTCCCTAACCCTCTGCTCCACCCTGGAGCTATCTCTCTCATCCTGAACACCACCTTATTGGCCCCATGCCAGAACCTAAGGGAAGCCCTTGTCTCCAAACCCTCTTCACACAGCATAGTGTGTGGTCCGTGACTGATTTTTTTCTGGAGGTCAGTGACCCCAATCATGAATGGTGAGTGACCCCACGGCTTGGAGAGGAAAGACCCCCCCTGCAGCCACTGCCCTTCCATCTAAGTCCCAGCCCCCACTATAGTCCCAGCCCCACCACCCCCAACACACACAATGGGGCCACTGGACCACAGCCCATGTGGCTCTGGGGAGCCACAGGTGGAAAGGCTACAGCTGGCCCCAGCCCCAGCGCTCCAGGGAGCCACTGGGTAGCATGGCTGCCTGGCCACCAGCCTGCCTTCCCCAGTCTCTGTCCTCATAAGAGCATTCTGATATAGGGAGCCTGTCGGCTTTCAGTAGAGCATTGGCAATGCCAGGTGAGGCAGTTCGGGAAAGGCATTGCCTTCCCCATCCTACAATACCCACCATCCATGCCCATGATAGGAAAAAAAAATTCCCCATCCTTGCTCTTCTTAGTCCTGTCATGAATGCAGGGGACTGGCGTAGAAGGCCTCTTGTGGTCCGTGTGGCCCCTTCCAGTCCTAGGATTCTATCATTCTACGGAAGTGTAAGATTTTGATTCTATGTGACAGGCTAAACGTTCCAGTTCAGAGTTGAGACACTTGAGTTTTCTCACTGAAATTCTGAAAAAAAAATGGCCAAAATCTAAATTTTCGAACAAAAAATGTAAATTTGCTGTAAATGCAAAAAAGTCCCAAATATTCTCATTTTAACCCTTTTTTGAGATATGGTGGGGTTTTGTTGTTGTTGTTATTGTTTGTGTGTGTGTGTGTGTGTGCACGCGCGTGCATGCATGCTCAGGGAAAGGGCTGAAACGTGTCGTGCTCGATCTCAACCAACTGGTGAACTTCCATGAACCAGTCTAAGCAAAATCCTTCCAGCTGTTTATAAGTTGAGGGAGCGTAAAGCTTTGTTTCTGCTACAAGATCTTATGAGCTTCAAAGAGAAATAGGAAGGTGTTTTTTCCTTTCAGGTTCACTGTGATTTTTAAAGACAAGCTAGAACCTTGTTTAAATTGTTTTATTTCCGTCCTTTACCTCAGGGGTGTGCAAAGGTGTGACATTTTGTAAGGTGGGGAGCAGTATGATTGGCTCCCCCATGCCCCCCCACTCCACAGGCCTGTGGTTTCTCCCCCACAGCCTCGACCCCTGCCACCGCCAGGGAATGCCCCCACCCCCCACTGCCAGGCCAATCAGAATGTTCCGAGGCCCTGAGTCAAGAGACGGGGCCAAGCCACCAGCTTCTGCGCTTGTTAAGGTGGCTGCATTGATCCCCACAGCCTGCGTCATGCTGGCCCCCAGGAGTCCCCCTAGATATTGGTGAGGAGTTAATGCTGCCTGTGGTGGTGCAAGGCCACCTTCAGCCTGGTGCCACCACTGCTGCTTATCAACACGGCGCAGCTGTGAGTCCCCTTGAGTCCCCCACATACCCTCCTGGGGTCCTGTCCCTGAGCACCCCGCACACTTTGGGGCACCTCCTTGAGCCCTCAGCACCTCCTTCCTGACCATTCCACCCCTTCCAGAGTATTCCATGACTTTCTTGAGTGCTTCCTCTCCCCCTTGCATCCCTTCCTGTGGTCCTCCCACAGGTTGGGCGGGTCTCAGCTAACTGCAGGGCTGAAAATTGGGGCCCAGAGTAAAAAGTTTGCTCAGCCCTGCTTTACATTAAAATATTGAGGACTTGTCTCCCTGTTTTCCCTATGGACAACTGGAGAACTAATAAGAATCTATGTTCAGATGCACCAAGCATATCAAGTACTTGAGCAAGTAAGAGTGGGAAGGATTTTTTTTCAGTCAAACTGCTTCAAACTCTTTGTGAGAGGATGTGCAGAGGGGAGGAGGGTGATGGGCTTTAACAATGAGAATGCATGGAGGTGAGTGGGTGCGCTGGGAGAAAGTGAGATGCTGCCAAATAAGGGAATGCGAGGGGGAGGGGGAGAAAGGCATGCTGAAGGACTTGTATTTTCCAAATCAACACCTTCCAAGTGCCAGACTGACAGCCCTGATGACTCAGACCTGCTGGTTACTTATGGAACATGCACAGCACACCAGTAGTGTATTTAGTGATTATACCACTAGTGTATTTAGTGATCTGTAACATTACATTAACTTTTGGCTCTTGCTAATTTTCAGGTTTGCTCTGAGTCACTGTGTCCTGCCATCATGGGCTCCTACTTCAGGGTTGACCTAGCTGGAGATGTCACAGTGCAGGTGGAACACTGGAGCTGACCTTTGGGGATCAGGTCAGTGCTGATTTGTACCATAGTACAGGTCTTAAAAATAAGACTGTGCTGAGCTGGTATCTCTTAACTGTCGGAAGGCTGGTGCTTCTAGAGACAGTTCCTCCCCCTGCCTCCATCTTTGGACTCCCCCACTCCTACTCTCTCTGTCCTTTCATGGAGGACACTCCTCCAGCCCTCTTGTTTCTAGTCATGTTTCTAGTCATCCACCAGTTCCAAGAAGAAATGGTTTCAAACCCACACACTTGTGAGCCACAGTTGGCCCCTGTGTTTGGAGACACAGCTGTGCCTGCAAGTCAAGCACTCAGAGACAAAGAGCAAGCAGAAGACAATCGTGGGAGAAGAGGGAATGGTCGTCAAGTTTGGAAGCAGCTGCCCTGCTCTTCTCAGGGTAATGCCATGCTATGGTTGTAGCAGTGAAAAATACTATGATGTCACTACTATGCTTCTTCTTTAACATATTTGCTTAGGACTTGATCCAAATCTCATGTAAGTCAATGGAAGTAAGTCAATTCCTACTGGCTATAATAGGAACTGAGTGAGTCACTGCAGTTTACAGTGCATGTAAGAAAAGGATAACATAATTAGAAAAGTTGGAGTAGGGGTGGAGCTGGATTTCATTGTGTCCTAAAGGATTGTCTGCAAAGGCCTCCAGGACTCTCTGCTGAACTTTCGGTCAAGAAGAGAGTGCATGCAGGGAGACACACCAAATCCAAGCTGGACAGCCTCTCTTTGATGAAATGGGCCTTCACTGCTCAGCTGGTGGCATGAATGCTACTTTGAAAGCTGTAGGCTTTGTGCTGAACACATTTGCAGAGCACCTCTCTGGCTAATTAATTTGTGATTGGCAAATATAGACAGCGAAGGTATTGAGGGACAGGTTTCTGGTGTGTATCTCTGCACTTCTAAAGTTCTACACTGCTTCTACATATTCCTACTAAATTATAGAGGGTCAGGAGAAAGAGAGGCCCAAGAGGTGGGCATAAAAATTGGAATTGGGATAGTTATGAACTTACTGCATATTTTTAGATAAAATACTGTCAATGGTGAATATTTTGTGTCTTCAGGCCCTAACAACCTACCTCTTTCTTTCCCCCCACGGTTAGTGTTACCACAATGTTAATGTTAGCACCTTTACCCCGTAGTGCACAGGGCATGGGGTGACACAGAACTCAGTAAAAAACAGCTGTGATCGATGTCATAAATCAGAAGGATTTTAGAATCTGATGACAAACCTAATTCCTGTCAGAAAAGAGCAGAGCTAGTCCCTCCCAAACTGTCATTGAAACCAGGCCATAAAATCACAGCTGTCACCAAAGCATGTCTGGCCTCTGGGGAACATGCCATCTCGGGGACTCATCTGCTGTGTGCCTGGCCAAATTCCGAGCCCTCAGGCACATTCCACTTGACATTTTGTTACATCTATTGCTGGTGCATCTGTTCAGGGGCATTAACTCTTCTTAAATCACTTTATCCCCTTTTTGCTCTGAAAAAACAAAGCTACGAGATGTGGGGAGAACTGAGCTCAGGCTCTTACGGGAAACATAGGCCATATGTTTAAGCGCAGACTGCGAGCAACGCTGGGTGCATCTGATGCCTCTAGGTCACTTGGTTACAGTAATAAGGTCAAATATCAGATCCTGAGTCCCTGCAAAAGAATAAAGACACGATTCTCATTCATATGCATATGAAAGTTCCCCCTCTATATACCTGGCCCCAGTGCACTGGAAAACTGCCCCTTTCTGAAGGGGATGGTTCTCAATGTATGAGTTTAAAGCTGAAATGCACGTATGCCTACTGGTTTGCTTGCTCTGATAACTGCAGCTAGAGGAGGGACAAGCTTGTAAAACAGCTGAAACCCGATTCTCAAGTCTGTCAATTGAATAAAGTCCTAACTGAGCTCAAAGAAAAGAAAGTAAATGATCATTCCTGTGTCCTTCTCGTTTGCAAGGTTATAACCTTGTCCTGGACTAAATCGACTTTGAACCAAAGAACAAGGACTTCACAGCAAAGAAACTCTAACAGTCAAAGCTAAGACAGTTATCAGTCCTAAATATGGTTATTTTCAGAAGCGAGTGAATGGTTTGTAATGTAACTGTTCTTTTGATGGCTTTAGCTTCTTTTCCAGTTTGTGAGCTGCCCATGGCTCACTTATGATCTTCCCTCGTTTTTGAACCTTTCAAGATCATTCGTTAATCAGTTTCAGTAGCCTAAGGTGCCACAAGACTGCTTTTAATTTGTGAAGCTACAGACTAACATGGTTACCCCTCTGTGGCTAAACTATAGGTACCAGAAAGCAATAGTAAATAATTGTAAGTGGGGAATCCAGAGAAAGTGGGATTTATTCTTTGCCCAGTGCTGTTCAAAAGCTTCACCAGTGAGCTGGAAGAAAATGCAATAGAATTGCTGGTAAATTTGCAAATGACACAAAATTTGGTGAAGTGGTGAATAATGAATGGGCTAGGTCAGTTACACAGACACAGGCACCTGATTAATATACTTCATGGTTGTTCCCAGAACCCTCTGGGGGAAAGGCAGATTGCTGGGGGTGGGGGGCCTGGACCTGGCAGTAGTGAGCATCCCAGCCCCTGCCTATCCCGCCAGCTCCATCGTCACTTGGGGGAGGGTGTGGAAGCTGGAAAGAGGCAGGGTGGGAGTGAGGGCTTGTGTGAATGGTGTGCAGTAGTGGTGGATCAGAGCAGAGCAGAAGCCTAGAGAGGCTGTGAGGGGTGGGCTGGGGCTGGGTCACTTGCTGCTACCAGGCAGCCCTGTACCCTGCAAACCAGTGAAGCATGGTGCTCCCCAAAATGCAGGGCCTGGGGCGGTTTCCCTGGCCCTTCCTGTGGCCAGGACAGCTTTAAGCACAAACATTGGTGGAGCCAGGCCCATATTCATAAATTTTGGTGGAGCATGTGCAGTGTGGGCCCATAGAATTCACTGCCTTTGAACACAGACCAATCTTGATTGTTTGGTTTGAATAGCACTGATTTTAGTGTAGCCACATGCAAAATCCAGGCACCAAAGAAAGTCGATTATATGTCTAGTGTGGAGGGAATGTTTCTTGGAAACCAGTGACTCAGATAGTAGTAATATCTGCGTGGGGAGAAGTTATGTGATGATAGAGATCTCTTTATTCTACCCTAAGTAAGAATTGCATGGTATAGCAATTGGAAGCTGAAGCAACATAGATATGAAATAAGGTGCAGATGTTAACAGTGAGGGCAGTTAAATATTTGAGCCACTCAGCAAAGGATGTGGTGAGTTCAGCAGCTCTTGATATCTGTACGACTGGCTGTTTTCCTTGAAAATATGTGTGAATTCAGCCATAGGTTATTGGCTTGGATGCCCAAACCATGGGAAGAATTGCTGTGTGTTATGCAGCAGATCAGATGTGGTAGTCAGAATGATCCCTTCTGCTATCAATTTCTCTGAATCTATAAAGATTATTTTTTAAATCTGTCCAGAAACAAATTTCAGCTTATGGTTGTTTGCATGGTGCATTGCCACAGTTGATGATGTGTGATTGGTCATATGAATAAAAAAAAATGTAAAATTTCCATAAGTAAGAGTACTCGTGTTTTTGTGCATGTGCATGTTCTCTGTCAATCTGCACTCTGAGAACAAACCTCTGAACTCTGTTCAGGGAAATTACTGGAAACATTGAAGTCACATGATGCAGAAAAACGAAAAGCAGCAGTTTCATAGCTCTGCGTACCTGCAGGGGCAGCTTTTCTCTCCAGATTATTTGAATTCTGTGGCGTACACCCACTGAGATGCTGTGTCATTGCTTCAGACTGCGTGCAGATTTGGAAAGACAACTTCTCATTTGCTTTAACTCAGTTATTGTTAAAAATGAAGTTTACATTAATGATACAGTCCTACTATGACTTCCCTGCACAACAAAAGCCATTGGATTGGGAATCTTATAGTCTAAGTAAATTTTTATTTGTCTGGAATATCCCTATTGCTATGCAGAGCCAGTTCCATCTACCAGCCTATATAAATCACAGAATCATACAAATGTGGACCTAGAAGGGACCTCAGGAGCTCATCTTGTCTATTACCCCATGCTCAGGCAGGAGCATATGAATCTAGAGACGACCCATCTGTCCTTAAAACTCTCTAGTGATGGAGATTCCAGTTGCACTTGGAAGTTTATTCTGGAGTTCAACTGTCTTCTAAGTTAGGAAAAATTTCCCTAATATCTAATGTAAATCTGCCTTGCTGCAGATTAAGCCAACTACTTCTTGACCAACCCTCCATGATCAGAGAGAATAATTTTTCACTGTCTTCTTCAGAACAGCCCTTAACATATCTGAAGTCTCTTATGAGGTCCCCCCTCAGTCTTCTTTTCTCAAGCCTAAACATGCCCAGTTTTTTAAATTTTCCTCATGGGCCAGGTTTTCTAAACTTATTATTTTTGCTTCTCATCTTTCCAATTTGTCCACATCTTCCCTAAAGTGCACTGCTCAGAACTGGCTACAACACTCAGGCTGAGACTTCACCAGTGCCAAGAAGAGGAAGACAATTACCTCCCATGTCTTAACTTCTACATTCCTGTTAATACACCCCCAGAATATTAGCCTTTTCACAACTGTATCACACTGTTGGCTCATATTCAATTTGTGATCCCCTATAATCCTCGGAGTCTTTTCACTGGTATGACCTCCTAGCCAGTTACTCTGCATTTTGTACTTATGCATTTGAAAATTCCTAAGCATAGGACTTCATATTTGTCTTTTTAAAAATTTCATCTTGATTTCAGACCAATTCTCAAATTTATCAAGGTTGCTTTGATTATAATACTGTCCTCCAAAGTGCTTGCCTCCCCTCTCTGTGTGGTATCATCTGCAAATTTTATACGCATATGCTCCATTATCCGAATCATTAATGAAAAATATTGAACAATAGACCCACAACAAACCTCTGCAGGACATGTCTAGACATGGTTCCCCAATTTGAGAGTGAACCACTGATAACTACCCTTTTAGTAGGTTCTTTCAACCAGTTGTGTATCCATCTTATAGTAACTTTTTCTGGAGTCAATTTCCCAAGTTTGCTTATGAAAATGTTATGTGGGACTAAATGTAGTGCTCTGCATGGTGACAAGTATCAGAGAGGTATGTGGCACTGTGTCAGAAGCCTGACCAAAATCACCATACAGAACACATACAGCTTCCCCCTACCTAAATGGCCAATAACCCTGTTAAAGAAAGAAATTAGGTAGACAAAAGCTAATAATCATACTCATAACCACAATCATAATAAATTATTATTTTTAGGAGAATCAGGTAGGGGAGTTATTTATCAACTAACTAAATAGGGTTAGTTAGTTGATAAACAACTTTCCTACCTGGTTCTCCTATTCAACTCCTAATCTGAACCAGGCTATTTCAGGCTGGTGCTGGGCATTCCCTCTGTCGGAGATGGAAGTGCATGAGCCTCAGAAGTCAACTAGTGAGCAGCAGAGTTCCTCACTTCTGTTCAATTATTCCCCGTTCCCCTTCACTCTAAAATCTGACCACCAACTGCCTGCGGGAAATGTGGCATTGTTGTGGAATCCACAACTCTTGCCTTCCAACATTTGCTGGAGAGAAAATCAATGTGCCAGTCCCCAAGCCTTTTTTGTCCAGCTCCTCAGCTTTCCCAAAGAGAGTCCAAATCAAAAAGAGTCAGATCTGGACTCCTCATTTCAAATCTTAGCAAAGGCTGGGTGATTTGCCAGAGGTTTTGCTATTTCACTTTGAGCCAAGCATGGCTGCCAGACCTCTTGAGAGGGGATGTAAGATTTTCCAATTTCTGAATAAGCCAATAAAACATAAAAATATTGAAATATAAAATAAATGGTTTATGAAAAGATTCTGTGTTGTCAGAGGGGCTGGCAGGCACCTGAGGACTCAGGGATCTTTTTTCCCCTGTGACCCAAGGCTGAAGAGGAATAACCTTTGCCTGTCCGGGAACGTAGGATTGTGGTGGTGCTAAACTTTTATTTTCATTCTTGGGGAAACGTTATGGAAAAAAGTCTGTAATTATTGCAGAATGTTTTGAATTTATAATATCATGAATTGTTTTATGATAATTACTAATTTTTTCCAGCTACAGACAGACTGCATATTTTATATCCTATAACTACTCTTTTGCAACAGTCACTGTAAATCAAGGTAAGAAAGGCCTGGGGTGTCACGAGTATAGGAAGTACATCATATCAATGGACTTGCAGAGTACTTCATAGTTATGCTCACATACAATGACACTTCTACAGCTCCTGCAAATTCCTGTTTTTCCCCATATATCCTCTTGGGGCTCCCACTCTTCGCTGAACATTACCAGTCTGTTATTCGTCTAGCCCAGAGCTGCACAGTTACCATAATCATAGTTTAATATATGTACACTGCATTGCATGCCCCAGGGCCAGACTCTCAGCTGGTGTAACTGGCATATCTCCAGTGCTTCATCGCAGCTGAAGATATTCCCCCTTTCCCACAATTCCAAAGCACCTTAGATGGCTGCCCAGATTATCCAAACAAGAATCAGTTTCTCTGTGTGGCTTTGCCTTTGTTGCTATCTCAGCCTTGCTCTCTATTTCCAGCTCTGTCTTTCTCTCTCTAACCGTTGCTTCCTTTCTAGATTTCTGTTCCACAAACTGCTGAGAAACACCGTTTGTCTACTTCAGAGGAATGAACAGGAACCATTGCCAAAGAAAGCTTATGCTGCTATGTTCTCCATACTGCAGGCAGACTTGGCATTTTTCAGACACTGATGGAGTTCACATCCCAGCTGGTGACTGCAGCATCTTTAAGGGTATGATCACAGTTTGTTGCGGTGGTGGCTAGATTCAGAGAAGGACATAAACACTTAGGTGCCTATATCCCAGAATCAGACCTCAGTGGGATTCACACTTCCCTCCCCCCGCACCGGTTTCTCCCTCACCCACCTAACCAGCTGGTGCTGACCACTGCAGGAATCTAAACTCTCTTGGCACCCAAGTTCTCTCAGTGCCCATGTTTCTGCTTCTGAACATGCCCGGTACAGCCAGGTGTCCAGATGCCTCAAACCTCAGAGTGATGCAGAACCTGTGGAAAATAAGCACTGCTCTGCCTAATTTGGCTGCTGAGTTAATCGGGCGTGCAGGCTCCCATGCCTCATACATGAACTCACACAAAACAGCTGCCAGGCCCGTCCTCGCAACTGTGAGCCCCATGGTCAGGGTACTCTCTTGGACGGAGGATGGCTGTAAGCAAGGAGCTGCTGCCTCACAAGTGAGTGCCCTGGCCATTGGACTGTGTGATATGGGCTACGTCTACACGTGTATGCTACATCGAAATAGCTTATTTCGATGTAGCAACATCGAAATAGGCTATTTCGATGAATAACGTCTACACGTCCTCCAGGGCTGGTGCCGTCGACGTTGGGCAGCACCACATCGAAGTAGGCGCTGCGAGGGAACGTCTACATGCCAAAGTAACACACATCGAAATAAGGGTGCCAGGAACAGCTGCAGACAGGGTCACAGGGTGGACTAGCACTTCCGGGGCAACAGCTAGCCGCTCCCTTAAAGGGCCCCTCCCAGACACACTCAGCCTGCACAGCACGCAGTCTGCAGAGCCATAGGCATGCACACCTTGGCGACGCAGTTATGGACCCCCAGCAGCAGCAGCAGCAGCAGCAGCCAGAGGTCCACCCAGCCACCCCTGTAGGAGCAGTGCTCACCCTGCTCAATGCCATGCAGGAGGCAGCTGATCACATTCTAGCCACATAAGAGGAGCTGCCCCCAGGGGAGGAGGAAGCAACCCCAGACCCTGCAGCCCCCCGCCCCCGCCCCCGCTGCACATGCTGCCAGCTGTGGAGCTACCCCATGAGCACCGACTGGTGGGAGTGCCTGGTGCTCGGCGAGTGGGATGACGACCGCTGGCTCCAGAACTTTCGTATGAGCTGGCAGACATTTCTGGAGCTCTGCCACTGGCTCACCCCTGCACTGAGGCACCAGGACACCGCCATGGAGAAACGGGTCGGCATCACTGTCTGGAAGCTGGCCACTGCAGACAGCTACCGATCCGTGGGCCAGCAGTTTGGTGTCAGCAAGGCCACCGTCGGGGCTGTCCTCATGGAGGTAAGAGGACCCACGGGGAGGGGGGAGGCAGCCCTGGGAGGGGAGGGGAGCCCTGGCAGGGGAGGGCCAGACACACCCTGCGCATCCCTCACTGGTGCTCTCCCATGTCCTTCCCCTGCAGGTCGTCCGCACCATCAACACCCTGCTCCTCCACAGGCTCGTGCGGGTTGGGGACCCAGATGCCGCCATCGTGGAGTTTGCCACCCTGGGCTTCCCCAGTTGCTTCGGGGCTCTGGATGGGAACCATATCCCCATCCGTGCCCTGGAGCACAGTGGAGGATGCTTCTTAAACAGGAAGGGCTACCATTCTGTGGTCCTCCAGGCCTTGGTGGATAGCCGGGGCCGCTTCCTGGACATATATGTTGGCTGGTCTGGCAGCACCCATGACGCCCGGGTATTCCGGAATTCGGGCCTGTGCCGCCGGCTGGAGGCAGGGACCTGCACCCCCCAGCGGGAGATCCCTGTGGGGGACACCACCATGCCCCTCTGCGTCATTGCAGATGCGGCATACCCGCTACGGCCCTGGCTCATGCACCCTTACACGGGCCATCTGTCAGCCACCCAGGAGCGCTTCAACATGCGCCTGAACCACAAGCGCCAGGTGGTTGAGCACACATTCGGCCGCCTCAAAGGGCGCTGGAGGTGTCTCCTCACCCGCCTTGATGCGGGCCCCACCAACATCCCCCAGATTGTGGGCGCGTGCAGCGCCCTCCACAACCTGGTGGAGAGCAAGGGGGAGGCATTCTTTCAGGGCTGGGCTGTGGAGGCTGGCAGGGCTGACGTGCAGCCACCCGCTGCCCCCAGTCGCCAGGTGGACCCTGAAGCGACCCGGGTCCAGGAGGCCCTGCGGGCCCAGTTCGACGAGGCCATGGGCTGAACGCTGGCAGGCCCCCCACTGCACCCCCCCATCCTCCACAACACTCCCTGCCCGTACGCCCACACCACAGAGCACCCAAGAACACACACCCCCAACTTTTCTTGTAAATGAAAATAGACCTGTTGTTCGTGAAACCAGAAAACATTGAACTCTTATTATTATTATTATATTTACAACCAATATAAATATTATATATATTATATGATGAAAAGGAAAAAAAGGGGAAGACAAGGAAGGGGAGAACTATTTACATGGGGGGGCAGGTATCATAAAATAACGGGTCTAATACAAACTATATACAAAACACAAGTAAAAGGGGATACGTACAAAGTGGGGGGCACGTCCTGGGCCCCACACCCCCTAATGGCCAGCGCTGGGGGTGGGCGGCCACAACCCGTGCCTTGGCCTCAGCCCTGGCCGGGGCTGGCTGGGGGCCAGGCGGACCGGCAGATAAGGCCGGCGGGTGTCAGCTGGCCCCAGGTCCCCCTTGGCAGAAGGCCCCTCGGTGGTGGACGGCGGTGCGACAGCGGGTGGAGCAGCAGGTGGAGCGGCGGGTGGAGCAGGCAGGGCGGGTGCTGTGGTGGCCGGCGCGGCATGGGGGGGCCAGGTAGTCGGCTATGCGCTCAAAAGTGAGCATAAAGGCCCCCCATGCCTCCTGGCACCAGGCCAGCGCCCGCTCCTGCAGCTGGAGCCGCCGCTCCTCCACCCGCAGGTGCTGCTCTGAGACCTCCGGCTGTCGCCGGAGGATCGCCAGCAGCTGGGGGTCCGTCACCGTCCATGGGTGGTGCTGGTCCGCTGTCGTCCCCGCCCTGGGGTTGGTCGGTCCTCTGCCGAGAGGCTGGCCTGGAGTGATGGCCTCGGTGGGCTCTCTGGGACCACTGACACCTCGCCGGCGCTCTCCGGTCCCTCTGATGGTGCAGCTGTGGAACACATGGGGGGAAGAAGAGTGGAGACAGCCGTTAGTGTGGGCCCTGAGCTGTGGCCCTTGTCTCCCAACCCCTCTGCTGCTGGTTCCCCATCCCTGTCCCCGGGAGATGCTGCTGCTGCTGATGGGTGTCCCACCCCCTCCCCCCAGGGGAGCCTAGGTTCCGCTCCCCGCATCCCCAGGGATGGGGCATGGCACTGTCCTGCTGGGGGGCAGGGGCTGATGCAGTCTTCTGAGGGACATGCCACTGCTGTCCTTGGGGCCATGGTCATCTGGGCATGTGGAGGGCCCTGGTCATGTCTGTTGCCCCCGCCCCTCAACCCCAGGGGTGTGCACCGGGGGTGGTACATACCTGATGGTCCGCTCCCATGGTTGGGGGACACCCGGTGGGTGGATGCCTTGCTGGAGCTCTGGGACGGGATGGTGATCCGGAGCTCCCCATTGCTGGAGGAGGATTCCCCCCTCCTCCTCCTCCTCCGGTGTTCCAGGGGTGGGCTCCTGGGGGGGCCCCTGGGGTGCAGGGCTTGCCTCTGGGGCGGACTCCACCTCCGGGGCCTGCTGGGGCTCCTTGGCCGAGGTGTCAAGAGTGGCCGGTGGGGAGGAGGTGTACCGGGGGCCCAGGATTTCCCTGAGCTCCCTGTAAAAGGGGCAAGTGACAGGGGCAGCCCCAGATCGGCTGGCCGCATCCCGGGCCCGGGCGTAACCTTGCCGCAGCTGCTTAACCTTACTCCTGACGTGGTCAAGAGTGCAGGCAGGGGGACCCTGGATGGCCAGGCCCTTGGCCAGCCAAGCGAACGCATCCACGTTCCGCCTCTTGCTCCCCATTACCTGGAGCAGCACCTCCTCCTCGCTCCAGAGGCCCAGCAGGTCCCGAAGCTCGGCCTCCGTCCAGGGGGGTGCCCTGGGGTCGCTTGGGGGGCTGGCGGGCGGCCATTGCAGCGGGGGGCGTGTCTCTGGGCTGCTGTGAGACGTGCAGGCTGGCCGTGTGGCTGTGCTGCCGCCTGCATGCTCTCTCAGCTTCCTGCAAAGGAAGGCAGGGGGCGGGGACCTTTAAGGGGCCGCTGCACGCAGCGACCATCGAGCTCAGGGGCTGGAGAGAGCGTCTCTCAACCCCTCAGCTGATGGCCACCATGGAGGACCCCGCTATTTCGATGTTGCGGGACGCGCAACGGCTACACATTGAACGTCGAAGTAGGGCGCTATTCCCATCTCCTGATGGGGATAGTGACTTCGACGTCTTGCCGCCTAACGTCGATGTCAACTTCGAAATAGCGCCCTCCACGTGTAGTCGTGGTGGGCGCTATTTTGAAGTTGGCGCGGCTACTTTGAAGCAGCCAGCACGTGTAGATGTGGCTATGCTGAGCTGGGCCTCTTCTCTTTCCTACCGACCCTGTTTCACTGGGAATAAATAATTAACTACAGGAGCGGGGGGACTGGAACCTGGCTTTCCCATTGGCGTGTAATAACCTGCCAGCTACAGGAATCATTTTTCATGCTTCCTTGCTCTCCTTCTCTGGCCCACTGACTCTCATGAGCGATCCACAGTGGAACAGCTGAAGCAGGAGAGATTTAGGTAACCCTTTCCCCCATCAGATTATCCTATCGTTCCATGCAACAGCTATGACACCTTAGTGATAGCTGATCCATGGCCAAATCCTCTCTCTCTCTCAGGCAGAGAAATCCTTGAGCCACGTATCTACCATGGCTTGGGTAAGTACCTTGCAGGGAGGAGGTCTTTTCCTGGCCACTTAGAAGGACACATGCACCTCCTTGGCATCTTCCATTAGCTCATTTAAGTGTAGAGCTGCCTAGCGTGATGGGTTTTTTGTGGATCACATTCACTGTATGAGGAATCTATGAACCCAACCTGAGCTGTGTGAATCCCAGGGATTTTCTAGGTGATTTTGTGAATCGAATCGTAAAAGCCTATCCCAAAGTATAAGAGCTTTAACAGCCCCTTATGCCAGAACTGTAGATCAGATATGGGGAAATCCTACTTGAATGGCTTGAGAACAATGCTATTTGACAAAGGTGACTTTGGAAAACACTCAGGACATTTTGCGCCATGAGGAATTGCCTTTCGATGCTCCACCATGAGAGTTTCTGCCAACTCACCTCCCCTTGTAGGACGCAGAGAGAGAGATGGTGATATTTAGTAACTCTCAGCATCTTCCTCCGCATGGGGACCATGCCTTGAATTGGAGGGTTTTAATTAAAACACTTAGTTGTTGCGTCCTGTGTACATTCCCCGCTGTAAATTCAGCTTGATGTCCTCCCTTTAACAGGTGGGTGGGAATAGTAACAAAGAGGTAGTTGTGTTAGTCTGTATTCTAACAAAGCAAACTAGCAGTCATGTGGCACTTTAAAGACTCACGAAAGAATTTATGAGGTGATGAGCTTTCATGGGACAAACCCACTTCTTCAGATCTGGAGATAGGTGGGTGGGATTACTCTGAAAGCTGCCAGGTGGAGAGAAGTAGAAACAGGGCTGGAGATTGAGGTACAGGAAGAGAGAGGCAGGTGTGTGTGTGTGTGTGTGTGCGTGTGCGCGCACGTGTGTGTGTGTGTGTGCACGTGCGCGCGCATGCAGACACATGTACTCTGGTGCATACCTTTCAGTATATGCTATCCTATAGACCAGCAGTTTCTATTAGGGTTCCATATTTTCCCAGGCCTGTTACTTTCTGCATTTCTCTTGTGGCTGAAACTCTCCACACCCACAACTTAAAAACCAATTGTCTTTCTTTGCTGTTTCATGAGATGAGTGTCATCTAATCAGCTAGTAAACTGGGGCTTAGGCTCAGCCAGTCTGGGTGCACCCTTTCAGCAGGGTGCCATGATGTGAAGACTGTCAGGCAGCAGAGCAACTGCAGAAGGCAGCTCTGTAGGCATGGAGACCTTGAGGAGCAACTTTAGCACCATCCTATTGGTGCACAGGGAATAAAGGGATAAGCAGGTGGGGATAGGAGGGGGTGGTCTTCCTAAGAGGATAAAACTCAGGAGAAAGGAGGGTGAAGGGTGGCCAGCCTGGAGAGAGGGGCTGGTGGAAAGCAAGATGGCCAACATGCAGACAGGGAGGGGACAATTCGAATCCAGACAAAAACCGAGGTGAAGGAGAAGTAAAAGAAAAATGGAAGGGAGAGGTCAAGGGAGGAATCATAGAATCATAGAACACTAGGACCGGAAGGGGCCTCGAGAGGCCATTGAGTCCAGTCCCCTGCCCCGATGGCAGGACCGACCACTATCTACACCATCCCTGATAGACATCTATCTAATCTGTTCTTAAATATCTCCAGCGAGGGAGATTCCACAACCTCCCTTGGCAACTTATTCCAGTACTTGACCACCCTGACAGTTAGGAACTTTTTCCTAATGTCCAACCTAAACTTCCCTTGCTGCAGCGTAAGTCCATTGCCTCTTGTTCTCTCCTCAGAGGCCAAGAAGAACAAGTTTTCTCCCTCCTCCTTATGACACCTTTTAAGATACCTGAAAACCGCTATCATGTCCCCCCTCAGTCTTCTCTTTTCCAAACTAAACAAGCCCAATTCTTTCAGCCTTTCTTCATAAGTCATGTTCTCCAGACCTTTTATCATTCTAGTTGCTCTTCTCTGGACCTTCTCTAATTTCTCCACATCTTTCTTGAATTGGGGTGCCCAGAACTGGACACAATGGAGCATAATAGGAGCAGAGAAAGGAGTGGAAATGAGGAAGGAGTAGATAGAGAGCAGTGAGAAAACACAGGAAATGAAAACGGTGAGGGCAAAGTCAAGGTGGGAGGATGAGGAAAGAACAAAGCTTCTGATCTGGGGGTTTTCTTTCTTTAAAAACAGCAAAGCCAAGGAAATAAAATATAAAATGCATGTCCATGTAAAGTGGAACCCTGCATTTCACCTCGTGAGACTGCCTTTTACTGCAGTCACGATATCGTTAGGTGTCTGCTACATGAGGAAATGACAAAGTACTTCCAGTTACATTTGAGGTGGAGATAAAGGGTATGTCTGCTGTGTGATTGCAACACATGTAGACATCCCTAGGCTAACTTGCATCCAGCTAGGGTAGATAAAAGTAGCTGTGAAGTGTGCCAGCAGAGGCTGGGTAAAATTCACATTGCTAACTCATGCGCCAGTATCAGTGCCACTGCATCGTCACTGCTATTTGTAGATGTGCTGACTGCATCAAAAAAGCTAGTGGTGGGAATGCCTACCTGAACTTCAGGCACACCTCTGATTGCAGCATAAATGTTCCCTAAGAGGCTCTCGCAGCTAGCTTGGGGACGATTAATTGGAGAATGATTATGTGTTAGCAATGATGCCATTGCAGATGCTCTACAAGGTGGCAGTCAAGACTCCCAAGTACTTCTCCCCTTTATGGAGAAAAATAGTTCGTGTTTCAGGGCCATTTTCCTATCTGTCCCACACAAGCTAGAAATGACCACAAGGATTATAATTTATTGCAGGGGTTATCATCTCTCAGCATGTGCCAGGAGTGGTACGCAAGCTGTTTGCCATTGGTGCCTGAGGTGGGAGCTCAGCTCCTCCCCTCCTCCCCCATGCAGACAGGAACTTATCCAAAGCCACACCACCTGTGGGCTAAAAGATCAGCTAATGCTGCCAATCACCACCTAAATGGTAAAGCTCTGCAGCTTAATTTATTTATTAATGAAGCTGTTGTAAGTAGGACCATTAGTGACGTTAAAAAGTATCACAGGCACTTGGACCATATGTAGAGGTCAAAAGGTCATATTTCGGAATCCTGCCTTGGAAAGGTGGCTGACCCCATATATATTGCATCTAGCAATGAGTCCCTGCTCCGATGGAGGTCCTCCGAAGACTCCACAATATAAATGCTTGGTAATAACATGAGAGAAATGATACCCTGCTTCACTTGTTCCTGTCTTCAGGAGTGAGAGGAATGTGTGCAAGCTGTGGGCTTCCCCCTCACTCCATGATCGCTAGGGGAAGGGGAAGAAGAGCAGGCAGCACCCTGGTACGAGGGGCTTTCCCTGCCCCGGCCCCAACCCCAAAAGGTTCCCTTGCAATTCAGCCTCACCCGCAGTCCACAGGAGGAGGGGGAGGTCCCTTCCTAGGAGCATAGGGATCACTGTCCTGAATCAGACCCACAATCCATCTGCTCCAATATCTTATCTCTGATAATGGCCTCCTTCATGTCAGTGAGCCACAAGATTGTCATACCACGACAGTCTCCCAGGATAAGGTAGTTTTGTTCACGGTGCTTGGGTGCTTAGAATTTGTGGGGTGTGCCCACTGCCCCATAGCTGCTCTTTGATTGGATGCAGAGGGAGCACACAGCTGTCAGTCAATACTGTGTGCAGTCAGTGCACACTTCACTTCACCTGCCCTTGCTTTTGAGTGTGTGTCACTTTAATAACACTGATGGGAAAAAAAATCTATGTGGATCAAAACCAGCAGAATTTGGCAAACTTGAATGTGGGCAACAGTAAGCAAAGCGTCTCACGGTCCATAGACAGAACTCTGATGTGCCGCATATGGTCTGCTGCCCACAGGTTGCCTACCACTGTGTTATATCTTTTCTGCTAGACGGAAAAGCCCATTATCAAAAATCTGTTCCCCACATAGGTACTGACAGACTGTAATCAGGTCACCCCTTCACCTGCTTTTTGTTAAACTAAATAAGCAGAGCTTCTGGAGTCTATCTCTGTCACATTTCCTTCCCAGCTATGGACCTCAGATCTGGACCCACTATTCCAACGTCTCTTCCATCAGGTGCAAATACAGAACAAAACAGCCTCCCTACTACTCAAGATCTCCCTTTTTCATGCACCCAAAGATTATATTAGACATTTTCACTACCACTTTGCACTGGGAGCTCATGTTCATATGGCTGCCCACCACAACCCCCAGATTTTTTCAGAGTCCCTGCTTCACAAGGTAGTCATCTATCCTGTTAAGTATGGCCTGCATTCTTTGTTCCTAAATATAGACATTATATATAACCTTATTCACACATACAGGCTGCGTCTACACTACAGTCCCCTGTCAGAGGAGGAGTGCAAATGAGGGAGATCGAAAATGCAAATGAAGTGCTGATTTACAAATCTTTCCCTTCATTTGCATAATCTCACTTGATTGTGTTTCTGGAAGAGACTTTTCTGAAAGCCAAAATAGCCATGTAGATGGGGTTCCTTCGGAAAAAAAATCCCATTTTTGAAAGAACCCTTCTTCCTATTTTGTTTCAGGAAGAAGGTTCTTTCAAAAACAGCTTTTTTTTCCCAAAAGAATCCCATCCACATGGCTGTTTTTGCTTTCAGAAAAGTCTCTTCTGGAAACACAGTCACGTGAGATTATGCAAATGACGTGCAAGCTTTGTAAATCAGAACTCCATTTGCATTTTTGATCTCCCTCATTTCCCTTCCTCCTTTGAAAAGGAAATGTAATGTAGCCAAAGCCATACTGTTTATTTATTCCCGTTTTGCCAAGTGACTCAGATCACACTATCAGTGCCCTGTCCTCTTTATTTCCTACTCCCCCACTTTTTGGGTTATTGGCAATACCTATTGACAATGTAGATGTTTGCAATGGGTATTATTTAGTGCTGCATGAAACATTATTTTTTTTAAAAACCTAAAACAATACAAAGATAACTCCTGGCTTAGCATATGTAAATGTAGTGCTTTTCTTTAAATCAGAATGGCATATAACTCAGAGTTACCATATCTGACCCTTCGGAAAAAAGGACACCCCTGTGTTCAAGTGTATCTGTATCAATATCTACCAACACACCCTGTATTAATGTGCATTGGCAGTGGTTGGAGCTCCAGGTCACTTTGAATTGCTGCGGCAGCCCAGCTGTGGCTGCGTGTGGCTCGGAGGGAGTGAGAAGATCCCAGCGGCACTGAGGGCCAAATGCCCGAGGCCCCACCCCTTCTGCCATTGGCCCCACCCTTTCTGAAGCCTGGGGCCAGGCCTGCTTGCCACCTTGCCCTGGGGCCCAGAGTAGCTCTCAGCAGCACTGAGCATCTAGGAGTATATGCACTTGAGCTGCATTGACTGCAGTGTATTTAAAAAAGTAAACCAAGAGCATTCATGATGAAAAGTGCATTAGGAACCAGATGTTTTTAACCCCATTACTTTTATTACATTATAGGTATGCATAGTGCTTTTACAGATACAGTGAAAAGATAAGATCCTGCCCTTAGAAGATACAGTCTAAAATAAATACACACTTTTAACAACTGGGCTGTGCAGTGACTTGAATTTGGACCTGAGGATAAAATGTATTAGTAATTTTTCGAGAAAATCAAAAAGAGGGCAGCTAAAAAACAGGCCCGACAATGAGGTGAGAGGTGCAAAATGGGGGCAGTTACCCCCAGGCCTGGCATTCAAAGGGGCCTTGGGCTCTGGCCACCACTGCCAAAGTAGCAGCAGCTGGAGCTCCAGGCCCCTTAGAAATCTGGGGTCCCAATTCTTAATGGACAGGCATCCATGCCATGTGACTAGTGTTACTGCAGGTTGTTGAGTGGTCTCAGCAATGGGGCAGAATGACCTGGAGGATGCACTTACCTCTCATTCTAAAATTAGGCATGCCAAGTTAGGCTTGCAGAAGAAAGGTGCAGATTGGGTTGAGGTGCAAAAGTGTGGTTAGCTAACACCACCTCTGCTCCTGCAGCACCAGCTCTCGGAATAAAGGACTTCAGTTTGTAATGCTGCTGGCTTTTTATGAGTGCTATATTCACAAAATGTTTTAAAGCACTGTGTGTTGCAAAGAAAAGACTCCCTGGTGTATAGAGCCTAAATCACTGAGATTAAGAACTTTGCAAGTGGCGCATTTGAGAGGTTAAGCAATTGCAAGTCACTACTTCCAGAAAACTGTTATAATGGTGAGAAATGGTTACATGTTGCAAGCTCCTAAGCTGATTTCTGGAAAGACCCATCTAACGTGAGTGGAAGTGAGGTTTTATGTAATCGTATTACTAAGTATGAACCACAGAATAAATTTGTGCCAAAAGTTAAATGAAAAATGGCCCACGCAATCACACATGTTCTACATAATTTTTTTCGTGCCATTAAGCAGTTTCCTTAAAAGTCAAAGGCCACATGCCAAATCTGGCTCACCGTCAATTACTGGAGGGTACTAATGGCTTGTCTACATGGCAGTGAGTCTCAACCAACTCAAGCTCATGCTCTTGGGCTAAAAATGGCAGTGTAGACATTTGGACTGGGGCTGTAACCTGGCTCTGAGACTCTCCCCTTTGCTTGGGTTTCAGAGCCTGAGCCTGGATAGCTGCAGTGTTATTTTCAGTGCCCAAGTATGAGACCCATGTGGCTGAGTCAGTTGACCCAGGCTCTGAGACTTGCTGCAGCACTCTGTTTTGTTGTCTGTTAGATGTACCCTAAATTGCTCGGAGATTCTGATGTGCCTGAGGTCTGGAAAGTGTGAACGTACCTTATGTCACTTAACAGTATTTCTGGGAATACTTGCCCCAAAAATGTGATGGGAGTTCCCCAGTGAGAGGTGATGCCACCAGTTCCCATTTGACTACTGTAGGGGTAGGAATCCTAGCAGCGCAGATGATAATCACTGGAGATACAGTAGCAACAGTGGCATCCTGATGTTGGTGATCTGACCACAAAGACAAATCACTGCTGAAATTTAAAAATAAAATAAAATTTCCAGCTCTCTTCCTTGTAAAATATCTTTAAAATGTCACCAGTGTAAAGTGGTCACTGGGCGAAAGCATCACCGACTTTTCTCAAAGTTCTAGGTTATTTCCTCTCTCCTCCATTACTAGCTGGGACTCGTCAGTCCCAAAGCCACATGTCCCCAGATTTTAGAGAGCACTGCAGAGCCATCCATACCTGTGTGGGATAGTGCAGAGCTGGGTGCCCCAATGCCTTTAAGGTCCCCTCAGTTGGCTGCTTGAAGCCAACCTAGCTCTTCAGCAGTTCAGTCAATGTGACTGGCAGCTCTACAATATGGTTTAAGTATATACGAATGAACAAACTGAGCCAGATCAATGGTCCATTTAGCTTTGTATCCTGTCTCCCAGTAGCAGCCAGTGCCAGGTGCTTCAGAGGCAATTAACAGAGCAGACAATCATCGAGTGATCCTTCCCCTTTTGCCCACTGCTATCTTCTGGGAAATAGAGGCTACAGACACTCAAGCCTCTTCCACCACCCTAGCTAACAGCCATTTACGGACCTATCCTACAGGAACACAGCTAGCTCTTTTTTGAACCCGGTTATAATTTTGGCCTTCACAACATCCCCTGGAAGAATTTCACAGGTTGACTGTGTGTTGTGTGAAGAAATACTTTCTTTTCTGGTTTTGTTTTAAATCTGCTGCCTATTAATTTCATTGAGTGACCCTTTGTTCCTGCTCGATGTAAAGGAATCAGTAACACTTCCTTATTCACATACTCCATTCCAGTCAAGATTTTATAGACCTCTATCATATCTCACCTTAGTCATTGCTTTTCCAAATTGGAAAGTCGCAGTTTTTTTAATCTCTCCACATACATAAGATGCTCCATAATATCAATCAGTTTTGTTGCCCTTCTCTGTGTTTCTGCCAATTCCAGTATGTGTTTTTTCGAGATGGGGTGACCACCTCTGCACACAGTATTTAAGATGTGGGTACACCATGGATTTATAAAGAGGAAATACAATATTTTGTCTTGTTGTCTATCCTTTGCCTAATGGTTCCTGACATTGTGCAAGCTTTTTTGAATATTGATGCACATTAAGCATATGTTTTCAGAGAATTCTCCACCAGATCTCCAAGAGCTCTGTCATGAGTGGTAATAGCTAATTTTGACCTCATCATTTTTTATGTATAGTTGGGATTATATTTTTCAAAGGTCATTATATGCATTTGTCATCATTGTATTTTATCTGCCATTTTGTTATTTGGTCACCCAGTTTGTAGTGGACTAACCATGAAAGCAAGGGTCTATTCACTCTATCAGGTGTAGGGGTCTGACTCCCAGCTTGCACAGACATAATTATGTTTGCACAATAAAAATAGTTGTCCAGTCAAACTGATGAAATTAGGAAGAGAAATAGTAATAGATGTACTCACTTGGGCGTGACTCTGCCAAAGAAAGGCAACCTCCAATTGTGTCAAAATTTCCTGACCATAGACTTAATTGGCCATCCAGCAAAGTGATGTTGAAAATCATTTTGATCAAACTGAAGTCACAAGCAGAGAATATCATCAGTGAAGTGTAGGCTGGCTTTCATGTGGGAAGAAGCAGCAGGGAACAGATTTTCAACCTTCATGTTCTATGTGAGAAGTACTTACAACACCAGCAGGATGTCTGCCACGTCTTGACTTTAAGAAGGTGTTTGACAGAGGCTACGTCTACACTAGCATTCCTCTTTCGAAAAAGGCATGCAAATGAGGGAAATTGAGAATGCAAATGAGGGACATATTTACATATTTGGCACCTCATTTGCATATTCTTCTTTTGAAAAAGCTTCTTTTGAAATAATTAAAGCACTGTAGATGCGGCTCTTTCGAAAATAAACCCTGTTTTTAAAGGAACCCTTATTCTTAAAAAAAAGGGTTCCTTTGGAAAATGGGGTTTATTTTCAAAAGAGCCAAGTCGACACTCCTTTTCTTACTTTGAAAGAAACTCTTTCAAAAGAATAATATGCAAATGAGGTGCCAGATATGTAAATATGTGCCTCATTTGCATTTTCGATTTCCCTCACTTACATGCCTCCTTCGAAAGAGGAATGTTGGTGTAGACACAGCCAGAGTGTGGTACAACACTCACTGGGCTAACATGAAAAGTTCAGTATTGGTCACAGGCTTAGTCTTGCCATCAAACATCTGCATGCCAAGGCAAACAGTGCCATTCTTTTCAATGTCACAGTAGCAGAGGTTTCACAGCAATTTCAGAGTCTGGAAAGGCTGCCTGCTATGGCACACTCTTCAACATCTACTTGAAGTACACAGTGATTGATGCCCAAGATGATCATATATGTACAGTCACCTTTGAGGGTTGAACAACCTCAACTTCTCAGTTTGCTGATAATATTGACGGCCTGGTAGGTAGTGCAGATGAATTGGCCAAACTTGTGAAATGGTTGAATGAAACCTCTGCAAACTACAGTATGAAAACCAGTGCAGAGAAAGAGAAGCTGGTGACAAACAAAAAACAATGGGACCAGCTCACACTGTCTGTGGACAAGAGATGGAGATAATGAAACAGTTCAAGTTTTTCGAGTCAATCATCACTGATGAGGGATCAAAGGCAAAAACTGTGGCAAGAACTGGGCAAGTACTAGCAGCAGTAGCAAAACTAAAGCAAGTTTGAAGGGACAAGAATATTTCCCTGGAATCTAAACTGGAATTGCTGCATGCACTGGTCATCTCCATTTTTCTGTATGCATGTGAGACATGGACTCTTACAGAAGAACTTGAACAGAAGATACAGGTAGTGGAGATAAGGTATTTCCATAACATCTCAGGCATCTCCTGCTCATGAAAGAGGACTGCAACATCATCATACAGTTCACACGGTCATGGAGACTTCCTGATGACTGTGAAGAAGCTGATATTGAAGTGATATAGCCACATAACAAGATCATGTGGCCTATTCAAGATCATCATCTCAGGGACAGTACAAGGGATATAAGAAGAGATGTGATGAACTGGCAACACAAAAGAGTGAAAAAAAGTGGACTTAACAGAAACTCAAGTACTAGCACACAGTCATCGGGGGTGGAGACAACTGGTTAACAGCCCATCAGTGATGGTGGCCCAGTGACCAATGTGGTTATGGGAGTGATGATGGTAATGATGAAGTTAGTTACATTTGAGAATACTGAAGAGTCACCTCCCTGTCATGTCATTGGGCTGCATTCAGTCCAGGTCTGGGCCTGGCTTAAACCCTCTGTTCCAAGATTCTTATATTTACTTATGGTCAATCTGCTTTCTAGTATGTCCAGACTATGTAGTCAAATTAGTGTAAGGAACCAGGCCATAGGTAGTATGAGATAGCAGTCACAGCTGGGCCAGGTCAAGGACCGCCACAAAGTCAATAACCAGGGATCAGAGTATTTGCTAGAATCAAGACACATAAGCAAGAGCTAGTGTCAAAATCATGTCCTGGTCAGAGATCAGAGACCAAAGTAGTAGCAGGCTGGTATCAGTAGGGAAGGGTCAGGGTCAGAACAAGGCTGGGATCAGAGATTAGAGATCAGAAAGCAAGATAAGGTTTGGCATCGCAGGTGGCCAGAAATCTGCCTGATCCCTCAGGCAAATTCCTGTGGTGCTGCCTGAGTTTAAATAGTAAGCAGAGATGAATCAAAGGGCTGCAACATGGTGTCACTCTGTACTCTTTGGGCACTGCATTGCGCAACACCTAATCTCCATAGTATATCTTGGATCTAGCTCTTAAGCTGTGTCTACACGTGCACGCTACTTCGAAGTAGCGGCACTAACTTCGAAATAGCGCCCGTCGCGGCTACACGCGTTGGGCACTATTTCGAAGTTAACTTCGACATTAGGCGGCGAGACGTCGAAGTCGCTAACCTCATGAGGGGATCGGAATAGCGCCCTACTTCGACGTTCAACGTCGAAGTAGGGACCGTGTAGACGATCCGCGTCCCGCAACGTCGAAATTGCCGGGTCCTCCATGGCGGCCATCAGCTGGGGGGTTGAGAGATGCTCTCTCTCCAGCCCCTGCGAGGCTCTATGATCATCGTGGGCAGCAGCCCTTAGCCCAGGGCTTCTGCCTGCTGCTGCGGCAGCTGGGGATCCATGCTGCAGGCACAGGGTCTGCAACCAGTTGTCGGCTCTGTGGATCTTGTGTTGTTTAGTGCAACTGTGTCTGGGAGGGGCCCTTTAAGGGAGTGGCTTGCTGTTGAGTCCGCCCTGTGACCCTGTCTGCAGCTGTGCCTGGCACCCTTATTTCGATGTGTGCTACTTTGGTGTGTAGACGTTCCCTCGCAGCGCCTATTTCGATGTGGTGCCGCGCAACGTCGAAGTTGAACGTCGACGTTGCCAGCCCTGGAGGATGTGTAGACGTTATTCATCGAAATAGCCTATTTCGATGTTGCTACATCGAAATAAGCTATTTCGATGTTGGCTTCACGTGTAGACGTAGCCTTAGTGACCTTGTAGCAATCTGAGAACATCAGCTGTCCCAGGCTCTTTTGGCCTGGGTTCTATCCTTATGACTCCTTACAACTCAAGCTAAAAAACCAGCTTTTTCTCCAGTCCAATGCATATTCTGTATTCCAGCCCCCCACTTCCTACCCAAGGGCCCCTTTATAACTTAGTTAAACTGACCCAGTGGCTGAGCCAGCTGGACAGAGTATACTGAGTGAGATGGGCCCATGGCCAACTGGGTCAATGAGAAGAAAAACAAGTATTCACGTCCCACTGTAAGCACTAAAACAGTGTGAGTCAACACCGCTCAACCTTTCCCCACTGCAAAAACTAATCACGGCATTGGCTTAAAAATCACAAGAATAAATAGTTTTTCCAGATGTCTTCTCATTTTTGATCCCTAAGAGACAAAATGCCAACTCCTAAATTGCATGTGATTATTTCAGGTTCTAAATTAATCATCAGTGCACATGTAAGAATGCAAGTTTTACCACTCGAAGGGGAATCCACAAACCCTCTCCTACTTACAGGGAGTGGAGAGCTGCTGTTTTGTCCCGCTCCTGTCTTGCTCCCTTTTCCCACCCATTCTCCTGCCTCACACACATTCTCCTTTCAGACTGAGCCCGTTTGTTGATCCTTATCTAACCCCTACATTAACTTACCCCCATGTTTCTCTTCCTTTCCCTTCAGTGTCTTACCCGCATTCTCACTTTCCACCATCCTTCTTCCCCTCAGCCTCCTACTGCCCTTCATATTCCCCTGTTATCAGTCTTCCTCCTACACCTCACATTTCATTATCCTTCCCAGTCTCCTCTGACACTGTATATTCTTGTGTCTCCCTTGTGTTGCTCTTTGAATTAAAGCAAGGAGACTTTTTATAAATGAAATTATAAATGTATACAACTGCGTACTACACTCTACCTTCCCCAGTTCGCCCGTTGTTCCAGGGCCTGCCTTCCAACGTGGAGGATGAATCCACACTCTATATTCTAATACAGCCTATAACAATTGCTCCTCATGGCCCTTCATTCTCACTACCCACCCCATAACCAGTCTCCTGACTCAGTTTCCCTTCCAGTTTACTAACACAATCTCATTCCCTGCTGGCGTCTCAACCTTATTCCAGGCTGTTCTGCTGATTAAGGGACTATCAGCTCCTCTAAGGACAGCCTGGTTTCAGTTCCGTTAGAATTATGGGAATTTGTCAGACTTCTTTACTGGGGCAGCCTCATTTTTACCATCAAATGCTATAAGGAAATGGCAACCATTTTGGCAGAAGGTTTCAACCTTGTTGACAACAATGGGAAATGGTGGTCATTTTGGAAAAGGAAAAAACATTTTTTTGAATTTGAAGACGGAAATCAACAAGTTATGAATAAAACTGCAAACACCTGTGAGACTCAGGTAACACAGATGTCCTGCTCCTTATTCTCCTCTTAGCTGCTGCCTCAGCTTTCTTCCTCCCCACCCCACCAGATGCTCATTTGTTACCCTGTCTGTGGTGACGTCTGCTTTTCTTCTTCTGTGATGTCTACTCCCTTTAGCCCCTGGTTTACAGTTAAAAAGGCAAATGGATGAAATTAAGAAAAAAATAAGACTTGGAAAATCGGGCAGAAATGCCCAATGGTGAAAGTTTTATCATATTTTGCAACCTCTCCTATGGGCAAACGACAGCTCATTCAGGGCAATGGCCAATGCACTGGAGAAAACACTGTTGGGAACAATCCTCAAGTGATCACAGGGAAAATATAAACTGATCTCGTAGGTCTTTTCCATCTCTACTGTCTATGATAGCCAAACACAATAGCAGAGCATATGACCACAGTGTTTTTGCTGAAATGATGTGCAGAAACCTAATGAACAATATGGACATTTAACCACCCAATTGTCTTTCACATCAATCCACATTAACATAGGTGGAAACAGCTCATGTCTCTTAGGATTACTGATGAAGCATTTTACAGATCCAGGAAAACAACCATGAATTTCTTTACATTGTGCTCACCTTTGGAAAATTTTAATTGCAATGATAGGGGCTAGCAAATTCTTCTTAAATTAAAATTCAGGTTCTGTAGGAAATGATGGAGCTACCAGAGAATTTCTGAAGCAGTATTCCTGCCTATCTCTACCCATTTTAGCTGTTTACACAGCAGCCCTACTTCGAAATAAGCTCTTCCAGAGTAGCTACTTCAAAATAAGACTACTACACATGAAAAGGTATTTCAAAATAGCACTTAGCTATTTCAAAATAATCACTATCCCATGTCTTAACGTCATCCAGCGGGCCTATTAGAGTACTAAAGCAGCAGACCAATGTAGGTTTTTTTAGTGAAGACTGTAACAAAGGACTGATACCAAAGTTCTGATGAGAATCCTGGCTAAAGAATGCTCAGAACCAACAGGCATGTCTGACTTGGAAAATGAGGAGGGGTGAGAATGGGGAGAAAAGGGTAATGTATGAGAAATCCATGTGAGGAGCGCCAGACAGCTTTTGTCTGCACAGAAATGGTTTTATGGGATTTTCTATAGAAAAAGGAACCAAAAAAAAAAGTTGGAGTTCAAAAGATCAAGTTGCATTTTCATTGATCTCAGACTTGTGAGAGCTGCTCCATCAATCACAGTTGTTTAAAAATTCCTATTAATGACTTTGAGTGCTAGGCTTCCCATATGGTTTGTCTTTATAACATTTGGGCATCTCTCTGGAAGCAGTATGAGAATCTATCAGTGTCAGAGCCAGACGCTGTGCATTCATTCTCACTTCCCTGCCAATGGCATAGGGGAAATGTTATGGGAGACTGAAGGCTCCTGTATTCACTAAAGCACCTCAGAACTTCGTAACATTCATGACAAAATGAAGAAAACAAAAGAACGAAGAAGACAGCTGGGCATGTGCTTGAGTAATACCAGGGGAAGCAGGAAGATAAGGAAAAATTCTGCTACATCCACAATGTGCTCAGGGTACAAAAGATAGAACTTCAAGAACGGCTGGTGTGTGACACTGGAGCAGAAGAAGTACTTGATGGTCGGGGGAGATGATGAAAACTTGAAATAGCAAAAGTCTTTGTGAGCAGAAAGAAAATGTAAAAAAATAAAATCGCTTCTTTACACCTGACACCATGTTAAACACACAGGTGGGTGTTAAAAAAGAACTCTTTGTGTTGAAGCTGATCCTGTTGTAATGAACAGTAAAAGCAGCACTGCGGTGGTGACTCAGTTCCATATGAATGGTGCTTTCAGGAGCAGCTACTTAGGCATTTGAAGAGTTGTATTATTAAGGAGTAAGAAACTCATGCCAAACTGTGGCTTATGTGTGTAGGAGAAAGCATGCAGCTGTGCACCACATTGTGTACTTTTATAGGGACAAAGCCTGATGTCTTTACTCAGTAGTTCTGCCAGATTTGGCACATCTATTTATATATTAATAGGTACTGAGTTTCAATAAATATGCTTATTGCCGAAGAAACATCTAAGAAGACCTAGTCCATATATCAGATAATTTACCAATCTAGTTCCCGCTCACCTAGACTGAAACACTAGTTCCAAATGGCTACGCAGACCAAACTTGGTATATGGAGATATACACCTATTTCATAGAACTGAAAGGGACCTTCAGAGGTCATTGAGTCCAGTTCCCTGCCCCCACAGCAAGACCTGTCACTGTTCCTGACAGTTTTTTTTTTAATCTCTTTGCCCCAGATCCCAAAATAGCCGCCTCAAGGACTGAGCTCACAACCCTGGGTACAGCAGGCCAGTGCTCAAGCCCCTGAGCTATGCCTCCCTCTATAAGGGAAACTTAGAGGAAACTCACATCTGGATCCAGTCTTCACCACTCAAATCTGTTTCTGTAATGAGCCAAAACCTCTGTAAAGGGCATTAAATCTCACCTTCCTGAACTTTGGAGAAGTTTTCATGAGGATACATATTTGGATATGATCACTATTGAAGTCTACATCAAGTTCAAACAGAGACAAAATAGCTCAGACATCTGATCGAATGAGTCACGAGACCAGCTTCAGAAATCTTGGAGTCTTGGATAGGTCACAACTCAAAGGCTGCATAAAATGTGTATGACGTATGATATTGTATATTGTGTGCAGCACCTCTTTATTATCATGTGCTCTGTCTAATGCAGTTCAGGTATCATTAACATACAGTATTATTTCAGTGTGGTGAAATTCTAAAGGCAGCTACATAATCTGTGCCAATGCGTTCTCGTGAGCTGTAGTTATATGGGAGAGCATTAAAACCTATCTGCTGGGATGCTGGATGTGCATCAGAAGTTGTAGGTCATACCGTCATAAATGCATTTCAAGAGTGTGGTGTTAGTGTCAGAAATGTGCATGGCCCTTTCAAAAACATGGCAGAACCCCTGGCCTGGGGACTTTCCACTGTACTGAACCACAACACATAAGACCATGCAGTTGGAGCCCAAGAGCTGTATGGGTGTTTGTCTGGCTGTGTGATTTGAGTGAGTTTTGGAGCAGGTTCTTGGAGATGATCTGGAATCCCTCTGATGTAAGCCCCACCCCTTCTGCCAGAGGCCCTGCCCTTTCCAGGATGTAAGGCCAAAGAATCTCCAAGCTTTTACCTGGGAGTGAAATTAAAGAAACCAGCAGGATTAATCACAGAAACCAATATAGTTTTACAATGCATAGATTATCCCAAGCTATTCCTACCCACTTACTCCTGCTCATTCTCTCTCTCTCTTTGTAAAGCTATTTACAAGAGCAATATTCAGGGTGTTGTCCAACCCTGTTGCTGAAGATCACAGTTGCCTCCTCCCTCCCTAGGATCCTGGTACTGAATATGGGTTTAGAATCATTTTACTTTTAGACAAGGTAAGTGCAGACTCAGTTTCAGGTATACATTTAAGCTAAGCATATACTTAAATTATTTGCTGAACTGAGATCCAGATCATGCTACCTCAACAGGAACTCTTTTCCTGCTCCCATTCGCTTTTTTCAGAACAAAACAATAATCTGCAAGTAACATTTAAATCAAATATAGTAATTGAGTTGTTTACACGTTTATATGTGAAACATACTCAGTTTTCTGGATTTTTATGAAAACAGTTTTTGTGGGTAGGAAATGGTGAAAAAAGTTGTACACGTTGTTATGTTTTTTTATTTTTTTTCAGTTTTCCATGAGTCTATTTATTTAAAAGTCAATTTATTTTGTATGTGTCCGTTTTAATATGCAACCCACGTGATCGTGGGAGTATGCACCTTTTGTACGGTGGTGGCTTGAGAGCTCTGCTAGATTCTGTGATTTTTGATGAGAGGCTATTTTTGATAAGCGAATGTGCCCTAATGAACAAAAGGTTTAGATTTTGGTCTTCTAGTTCTAAATCCCACAAGAGTTTGTGTTGTCATTTAAAATTCTTCACAAAAATCTGTTTTTCTCCACAACATTTGCCCCCGTCTGATTAGTGTTCTAAACATAGACATAATGTTACCTAAAACATTTAAAATTCACCCAGACAACAAAGTCCAACGGTAGGATGGTATGAGTGTTCCAGAAACAGACAAGGCACAAAAAAAGTTAGGCATAGGTGCTGGAATTAGGAGTGATAGAAGTGCTGCTCCAACCCCAGGCTTGAAGAATTTATGGCTTGGTTGAATTACTCCCAGCACCTCCACCTTACAAATTGTTCCAGCACCCTTGGAGTTAGAACTATTTAACTTGGCCGAGCAAAACAAGGCATAGAGAGTAAATTGGTTCTTCCTCCACTCTGCCTGAGGGCTCTCAAGTGTGGGCTTGTAAAATGCCTGGGAGGTCAAGTTGGCCACCATTGGCTCTTGTTTAGTTTGGCCATTAGAAGGGCTGACTCTTCTGAGTTGACTTTCATGCCTTTAGATAAATGCTCTTTCTATTGCAGCCTCTCCGCTTGCAGAGCACTTTATGTGTGACTGACTGCATTGGTTTCTCTACCTGCACATGGACACAGGTATGGACACCCCTGCACTCAGCTTTGTGTGACAAAAAAAGGTAAACACTCTGGCAACAGCAAATACACACAGCAATTATTTTAAACACAGAGAAACTGATGGTGAGGTGGTTCTGATGAGAAGCTAAGGACGAGCAGCATCATTGTTAGTCTGCCTCTGTAGCAGCATATGTTAATAAAAGACTCCTTCGCCCTGTGCCAGCCACAGCCTTAGCAGACTGAATGGGGAAACCTTTGGGAGCTGGTAATAACAAGAAATGTTGCCATGACTCTTTTGTAATCTGATGAGCTTTGTGCCACCAGTGTAGCACGTCTGCCTAGTAAAGTTAACACTGTGTGAAAAAAATATATGCTTTGACTTCGCTTCCCCACTATTTACACAGTAATGTATCACAGTGGCTGGATCAGGGGGCTGAGTGTTGGGGATTCTAATCTTGGCTCTGCCACTAACTCACTGCATGGCACTGGGCAAATCACTTTGTCTTTCTTGCTTGCTTCCCCACCTGCAAAATGCAGACAACAATATTTACCTTGCATGGTGACAAGTGTCAGAGAGGTAACTGTGTTAGGCTGTATCTTCAAGAACAACAAGAAGTCCTGTGGTACCTTATAGACTAATAGATATTTTGGAGCATAAGCTTTTGTGGACCCCCTCTGAAACCCGCCCCCCAACTCATGTGTCTGATGAAGCGGGTCTTTGCCCATGAAAGCTTATCCTCCAAAATCTCTGTGAGTCTATGAGGTGCCACAGGACTTCCTGTTGTTGTCGAATATTTACCTTCTTATCCCATAGGCTTGTTGAGAGCATTAACCAGTTAATGGTTGGCTGGTGTTTTGAAAATGTAAAGCACTATGTAAGCCAAGCGCTGTGAATTGAATGCTTTAGGCCCCTCACAATCAAATGAGGCAGTTAAAATTGTTATTATTTCCCTAGTATATAAGTGGAATTTGGTGAAAATATGAAAGTTCACATTGTTGCCATAGGAAAAGATGATCACTCTGAGAGCTCTAAACATCCTGTGGAAAAGCAGCTAATTCCACACCTGTAGACAGGTGGGCAAGCATTCCACAAACACAGCGGTGCAGAACAGACCCGCTGACTGGGGGACTGAGGGTGGGACCAGAGGGGACAATTGCCCTGAGGCCCAGTGGTCTTGACCGCTGCCACTACAGCAGGGGTGGCAGCCAGAGCCCTGGACCTTTTAAATCACTGCTGGAGCCTTGTGCAAGTAATGCAGAGCCCCTGCCAGTCTGCTCCGGATGGCGCTGGCAGGGCGCAGCAGAGAGGGCTGGCTGCAACAGCCCTGCCTCTTCTGCCAGAGTCTCTGCCCTTTCCCGGAGCATGGGGCTGCCGCCTCCCCGACACTCGCCCAAGGGTCTGGCGAATCTGTTGGCTCACATGGCACAGAAGCAAACATTTAACAGTTCCTTCCCTTCTGAGACTAGAAGTGTGGATGGAAGGCCAGGGCTGGTGGAGGTGGGAAATATGAGGCGAGGGAAGGAACTGCAGATGGCAGGACATGGAGGGATGGTTGCCTGGCAGTGTCCTTCATGTGTTAAGCTGCAGACTTTGCGCACGCCACTCAGCTTCAATCATTTTGAAGATTTAGCCTTAGTGATACTCCCCAGTAGGCATCCTGTCCCCTTCTCCAGTTTACTCTTCTGCTTGCCTCCCTGGACTGCAGTTGGGACAGAGCTTGTGATCCATCACACACTGCAAAGTTTGTCCAAGAAAGGTCACTGTATCTGTCTTCTGGGATTGAATGCACACAGCCAATAATATTTTCATTTTTACTATGGCTTTGTTAAGAAAAATCCAGAAGGAAATTTGAAGAGTGAAGTGTAAAGCCAGAGAGTTCAGGGAATGGAAATGAATGGATGGACACTTTGGGATTGTTGGAGGCGGCTCCGGTTCACTGAGATGGGCTTGGCTGCTGCCCTGCTAGCCTGGGCGATGCATTAGAAGATGATATTTAGAAATCATAAATAGTCTGGAAGTACTGCAGCTGTTAGAGCTTTGGGAAACATGGCTAAAAGTAGCAGAGAAGTGAATTAGTGAGCCTCGCAGTTGCACAACTGTGGCGGCAGTTGAAAGGGAAGAAAAACCTAGATATTAGGACTGGGGAACCTTGAGAATTTCTGGATTTTGGATTCATGCTCCTTTGAATCGCAACTATTTTGAAAAATTGTAAACTCCCAAATTTTCATGTAAGGACAGCCCAGCAGGCTCTGTATGCTGTTCCCTCCATCATGGAATTGTAGAACTTAGAAATGGAAAATATCATTAAAGTTGGTCATCTAGGCTGTCTCCCAGCCCACGTGTGATTTTTCCCAAAGCACATTTTCTAGTGTTTTATCCAGCTGAGTTTCAAATGTCCCAGAGCATTTTGAGAGACTGTTCCACAGTCCAATACAACTCACTGCCTGGAAATTTTCTCTGATGGTCAACTTAAATTTCCCTTTCCTTATCCCATCCCCTTCCTACAGCCTTGTCTTTGATAAAAACCAAGCCATTGCTGATAACTGGTGTCAGTGATAGGTGCAGCTGACCCGACGCTAAATAAACGTAAAGTGACTGTGTGTGAGCATTGACATATGGATCAAAAAATGGCTAAAGATCCATGAAAAAGGGTTTTAATAATCAACAAAGTGAAAAAGCACGGAGATGTCGAGTGGGGGGGGAGTTTTATACATCCACGCTGCTGATTGCTCATGGTTCCATTGCCATTACACATTTGGCAATTTTCATTCTTTATATTTGTTCCATTACTGTACTGCTGATTAAAATTAAATTGGGCCAGATGGCAGCTGCTGGTATTGCTGTTTTGAAAATCAGGACACAGTTTGCTTTTTTTTTTTTTTTTTTTAAAAAAACTCTGGTTCCTCTTGAATGCTTCAAGAGTTTCTAAACTAAATGTCCACAATTCCGAAAGTCCACTGGGTTATTCCTTTAGCCTCCTTTACATCATTCACCCTCACAGATTTGTATGAGCTATCATCCCCCCTCTCTTTCCTTATCTGTTTTTATCAATAAAGATTTTACACAGTCATCATTATTTTACAATTGTCCAAACTTTTCAAAATGTTTAATTGATTACTCTTGTTTTGTTGCTTTTCTTTTGCTATTTGCAGGGTGACTTTTTAAAAACATCTTTAAACAGTCTCTCCTGAATCATAATTGGCCCTTCCCATCAATAGGACTCCACAAGGGCTCAGCTCCACGATACTTGATCCTGATGAAGGATTGAGGCCTAAGCTTCTTAGTTCTGTAGTATATATTTGTAAACACCTAATTCTGTGATGTCAATACCTTCTGTGATTCTTTACAGTTCTACATCCAAGTAGCCCCTGGTGTCTAATTGCAAGCGTTTTCTCAAACAGTTCCTCGCTATCATCAAGAAAAAGAGACGTACTGGGCTTACTTATTAAATTAACAGCATCCACATATCTGTCACAGAAGGATAAACTCCCAATGATATGGATGAGTACCATTCAGTGATTTATGGACCCCTGAGATGTCATAAACACATGTGATACTAGTACTAGATTCTGCATTTTGGTCTCAGATAAAGATGTGTGGCATTGTATCAAGGCACATGTCTCATGATTAGATATCTGGCAGCTGCACTTTATTATTGATGTGAGTACGTAGACTATTATAGTCCACTATTTAGGATCTGCTCCTGCAGTAAGGCACAGGCAGGCAGACCGCTGTACTTGTAGAATCCAGAGTCTTCATATCACTGAAGAAACTGGCTGTTTCTGCTTCACGAACAATTAACCACATCATACCCGATGGTGAGCTTCAGTAGCAGCATCCTTATCATATAACCCTGATGTACCTTTTCCTCCATCTTTTGGATATATGTATGCATGGAGTGGAGTCCAGGCCTTCATCTATCTGTGAATTCTCAAGATGATTTTAAAAATTCAAAAATTATTACTTATGAATCACTGTTAAATTTCCATAATAGTTACAAGAACAATCAGGGGTCTGTGCTGGGACCAGTCCGAATCAACATATTCATAAATGATCTGGCCAAGGGGGTAAACGCTGAGTTGGCAAAATTAATTTACTAATGACACAAACTTGCTCAAGGTAATTTAAGTCCGGAGCAGACGGTAAAGAGCTAAAGGGATCTCACAAAACTGGGCGTCTGGGCAACCAAACACCAGATGATAGTCAGTGATGATAAATGCACAGTAATGCACATTGGAAAGCATAATCCCAACTACACATATAAAATAGCTGTTACCTCTCAAGAGAAATATCTTGGAGTCATTGTGGATAATTCTTGGAAAACATTCATTCAATGTGCAGCAGTTGTCAAAAACATGAACAGAATGTTGTGAATCATTAAGAAAGGGATAGATATAAGATAAAAAATACTCTTTTGCCTCTGTCTAAATCCATAATACTCCCACAGCTTGAATACTAGGTGCAGATAGTAACTGTAAAAAGTTCAGAAAAGGGCAACAAGTTATTAGTGGTATGGAACAGATTCCATATGAGGAGAGATTAATAAGACTGAGACATTTCAGGTTGGGAAAGGGATGACTCAGAGGAGAAAATAATAGAGATCTATAAAATCAACACTGGTGTGAAGAAACCAAATAAGGAAGTTCTCAGAACTGGAGCTATGCCTACACTAGAGGGATTTGTCAGCAAAGTGTCCATTTTCGTCAACAAAACCCATGGAGCTTCCCAATTCCCAAGGGTGCTCTGCTCTGTCGACAGGAAGTAGATAGAACACAGCACTTTTGTTGACAGCTGTACACCATTCACCACGAGGAAGAACACCTCTGTCAACAGAGATCTGTTAACAGAAAGCCAGTCCAGACATTCCAGGGGGCATTCTATTGACAGAAAGGGATTCCCAGATGCTCTTTCAATCGGCCCTGCAGTCTGGCTGCGATCTGTCGACGGAGGTTTTGTTGGAAGATATCTTCCAACCAAACATTCTGCTGACAAATCCCTTAGTCTACAGATAGGCTAAAGGGTCATCAAATGAATTTAATAGGCAGCAGGTTTAAAACACACAACAGGAAGTCTTTCTTCACACAACACACAGTCAACCTGTCTGAGGATATTGGGAAGGCAAAGACTATAAGAGCTATAATAGATATAGGGCTTGTCTACACTTGCTCCCAACTTCGAAGGGGGCATGTTAAACAGGGTGATGGGAGGTTACTAATGAAGTGCTGCAGTGACTATGTAGCACTTCATTAGGCAAATTCTCCCCTGCGGCAACTTCAGTGTCAAACTACACTACACACAAGTCAGCACTTGGAAGTTTGACACTTTGAAGTTGCCACAGGGGCGAACTACCCGAATGAAGTGCTACATATTGGCCGCGGCACTTCATTAGTAATCTCCCATCACCCTGATTAAGATGCCCCCTTCGAAGTTGGGCGCTAGAGTAGACTCAGCCAGAGTCGTGGCTGTTAGCCAGGAAGGGCAGAAAGGGCGTACCTAGCTTCTGGTTGCCATGGGCAACAGAGAAGGGAACACATGATGACTGCCTCTTCTCGCCATTCCTTCTGGGGCATCTGTCATTGGCCACTGTCATATGGCACAGTGCTGAGCTAGAAGGATCGTAGGTCTGACACAGTATGGTGCTTCTTATGCACCGCCCAGCCTCAAGGTGAAAATGAATTAATTACATTCCACTGCTGCTTGTCAAATGCTTTGAGCTCCTTGAATAAAAGTTACACTCTGGCCATGTCTACACTAGCCCCGCCCCTTTGGAAAGGAGGATGCTAATGAGACACTTTGGGCTATGCTAATGAGGTGCTGCAATGAATGTGCAGTGCCTCATTAGCATAATGGTGGCCGCAGCACTTCGAAAGTGCGTTTTTCGATTGCATACAGCACAACTACATGGGGTCCTTTTCAACAGGACCACACACACTTTGAAATCCCCTAATTCCTAACTGTCTCATTAGTATCCCCCTTTCAAAAGTGAGGAAGCTAGTGTAGACATAGCCTCTATATGTACAGTAAGTAATTATCCAGTCAAGTATAATGGCTTGGTAAAACACAAAACAAGATTAGAAAATTATTTGAATAAGAATAATCTTCAGGAACATTAGCTAGTGTAAAATTATATACACTATTAATCCTTTTGCTGTGGGTCATAAGATGATTCCCCAGCAGGGGTCATCACACCAGACGAATGCTATTGCACAATTTAAATTACAGAAATTTTACTCCTTTCTTTGAAGCATCTGCTATTGTCCATTGTGTACCGTAAAGACAATATTGACCACTGGTCTGTTACTGTATGGTGCTTGCTTCCTTTCTTATAGGTGCTATTTCTACTTCATTCATCACATTGTTGATTCTTGATTTATTTTTAAGTTGGACCACATACGGAAAAAGATATTATCTCATGGAGACCTCTCTTCCAGGTTCTGATCACAAGGGCTGTGGCTACATTGCCCCTCCCTTTCGGAAGGGGCATGCAAATGTCGCCAATTGGAAATGCAAATGAGGCACGGATTTAAATCTCTCACACCTCATTTGCATACTTGCATGGGACCTTGATTCTGGAAGAGTTGATTTCTAAATCCAAAACATCCGTGTAGACAGAGTTTATTTGAAAGGAAACACCACTTTTGAAAGCACGCACCCTTCTTCCCAATTTTTTTTCAGGAAAATGGGTGCTTTCGAAAGCAAGGTTTCCTTTTGAATGAACCCCACGTACACAGTTGTTTTGGCTTTCAAAATCAGCTTTTCCGGAATTGAGATCCCATGTGACTATGCAAATGAGATATGAGATATTTAAATCTGTGCATCATTTGCATTTCCAATCAGCCGCATTTGCATGCCCCTTCCGAAATGGTGGGGCAGTGGAGCCACAGCCATAATATCTCTGAAACAACAACAGTAGCTGAGTGCATAAATAGGAAGAAAATAGGAAGAAGAATTTCTTTCGAAGATGGGGTTTATTTTCAAAAGAGCCCATCGACACTGCTTTCTTTCTTTCTTTTGAAAGACACTCTGTTGAATGCCACTGAGGTGCCATATATGTAAATCAATGCCTCTTTTGCATTTGTGATTTTCTTCATTTGCATGCCTCTTTCGAAAGAGGAATGCAAGTGTAGTTACAGCCTAACAGTCCAAACTACGACATCTATAATTTTATCTCCGTCAGCCTGTGTGGTTAGCCAATATATTTGTCATCTTGCAGATTATTTTCCATTAGGCGTAGCAGTTGATGGTAGTTAGGCATTTATGGATCCAAGCTTGTGTATTTACGGTGAATCTGCACAAGCTGAGTTTTCCTGAACAAAGAAGGACTGCAACAATGGAAGGCCGTTTCTTTGCTCACATTCCCATGCTTCCCTTCAGCCTGCAGTCTGCCCCAAAAGCACGTTCTCTTGGCTTGCTTCTGCCACTGTCTATTAGGTGATCTTGCTGCTTCTTTTTGCTTGTTCTCTGTGCTATGTCTGAGTGCTTCTGCTCACAGACCCACACGCACCTCCACCAAACAATACAGGGGGAAATCCCTTCACCCCACAGTGTCTGCTTCTGACTGGCCTTGCACACATCTGTGCTTTGAATATATAGATTATATTGGTTCAAGTATCTGACTCCAAAAAGGAGAACCGCTTCTTGTGTTTATCCTGAATGAAGAGTAGGTGCCATGTCCAAAAGCTTCTAATCACACTCCATCGTCAGAGCGTCCCATATCTTCACAATGCCAATGCCCCATTTGACCCTCACGAATGGAAAGAATAGAATTTGTTTCCAAATTACAAACAATATGGGCTTAACTATTTACTTATCAACTTAGTATTTTTCTGACAGAATATTTTCATATCACCAAACCAAACTGGTTTCGCTCCCATCCATCTTATGCTTGTTTCATGCCTATTAATTTCCTTGGCTTATCCCTGCATTCTTATGCTATAAGAAGGGGTGACTAGCACTTACCTATTTACTTTCTCCACACCAGTAATTTTATAAACCTCTAGTACGTCGCCCTCAAAGTCATCTCTTCTCCAAATTGAACAGTCCCAGACTTTTTCATCTCTCTTCACATGGCAGGTGTTCCATACCTTAAGCGTTTTCGTTGCCCACCTCTGTAATTTTTCCAATTTTAATATATCCTGTCTGAGATGGGCTGTCCACAACTGCGTGCTGTATTCAAGATCTGGGCTTGCCATAGGTTTATATAATGGAAGAATGATATTTTTTTCTTATCATCTCTCCTTTTCCTAATGGTTCCTAACATTGTTAGTTTCAGTAAAGGAGGGAGTTGTGATCTGAGGCAGGGGATTGGAGTACAGGGTCCAAGGGGGGTTATGGGTGTAGAAAGGGGGTTGGGGGGCAGAGGGCTTGGGTTTCGAACTGGGGCAGGTATGCAGGAGGGACAGCAGAGGGCTGGGGATGGGGTGGGGTGGGGTGCCAGGTATAGCATCCAGCTGGGACACTTTCACCTTAGGGGCCTCCCAGCCTCCAGCCCAGGGGAACCTTGGGCATGATCCCTGCCTTCTGTGCCCTTCACGCCATGCTCACCCCTGGCAGGGGGTTGCCGTTCAATGTCTGCCTGTGCCACAAGCCCTCTGTGTGCGTATGCACCCTTGGGCGGGGTGGGGTAGCCCACCACTCTTTGCCTGTGCCATGCCCACACAGCCCAGGCAGTTCCCATTGCCTAGTTTCCAGCCAATGGGAGCTGTGAGATTATGTTGGGGGTGGTGCTAGCATGCAAAGCCCCCGCCAGGGGCATGTGGTGCACAGAAACGCCTATGACCTTCACAGCCAGCCTCTTTGAGTGGCGTCTGGAGGCATGCCAGGGAGGGAACTGGCCTGAGGCTCTGCTGGGCGGCAGGATGGTGCCAGGCCGGATCTGGCAATTTGCCAAGTTGGATGCGGCCTGCAGGCCATATTTTGTTTGCCCCTGGACTAGTGTACGATACTGGGGACAAACCGCCCTGGGGCATGGCATCTGCACACCCTTTCCCACCGACACACCACTGCCCCACCCCACATATGTACACACATATATATTTGCACACATCCCCCCGCATACACCTTTCACCACACACACACAACCCCCCTCTTGCCACTTACACGCACGCACACCTGGACAAAACCACCCCACATGCCTCACCACATCCCTGTACACACACCTCACCACACCTACGCAAGCCCCTGTGCACACCTTACATCACACTCAAAAGCCTTCCTGGTTTAGAGGTAATCCCCACACTCACATTAACTTTAATGGCAGTTGGACATTCAATTCCTTTAATCTTTTTTGGAAAGTCTCAGCTAAGTTGTTGTGGTTGTCAGTGACTGTTGGCTGAAAGGATATATGTTGGGCTTCCAGCGTGATTTTTTTGGTGAAATTAATTTCAATCAAATTTTGAATATATGTTTTGCTTTTTCCAGTTTATTTTTTAAATCAATGTTAAAGGCACTTTCCATCTTTAACAGTTAAAAATGCTATCACAGTTGGGGCTAAAGGGAACAATTAAGTAAGATAAGGAAATTAGCTTTTGCACAATATGTTGTTTTTTCCATCACTCTTCATCACAGAAGTTATTGGAGAGATACTTACCTCAGACCCAATCTTTCCTGGTGGTAGGTGTGTGTTGCATGCAGAGATTGCCATGTAAGAAGAAATCATGCTGTAACAGACTGATGCATCAAAAAGCAGTAAGTCACCTAGTCCAGAAGGTGCATAGCCAAGAACAGTGAAGGAACAGGACTGAGCTGGTAGCACAAATACACAATCTCTCATTAAACACTGCCACTACAATGAAGGGTTGGTGAGTAGCAAATGTTGCATTTCTATTTTTAAAAAAGGCTCAAAGGATGATGCAGGTAATTATAGACCAATAGGCCTTACATCTGTACCTGGCAAACTGCTCAAAACTATAATAAAAGAATAAAACATCTAGACATTCACAATACAACAGAGTCGAACCACCACTGTCTCTGCGAAGGAAAATTATGCCTCGTTAATTGCTTAGAGTTCTTTGAATGTTTAAATAAAGAAGGGGATAAACAAGGTCAGGCTGATGTGATTTATATGTCTTTTCAAAAGATGTTAGACATGGCCCCTCATAAAAGACTACTAAAGATGAAGTATTTATGGGGTGAGAGACCACATATCGCCATTAAAGGAAAATTGGGTATGAACTAGAAAACAAAGAGTATGCATAAATGGCAGCTCAATGAAGACCTTGGAGGAATGTGCAGCTGCAGTCAAAAAAGCAAACAGGATGTGAGGCTGGATAAGGAATCATTCAGAATAACACATAAAATGCCATATAAATAAATTGTTTGCCTTCATCTAGAATGCTGAGGGCAGTTTTGGGTACCCCATCTCAGAAAGATTAGATAATTAGATAATTAGAAAGAGCTCATAAATGATGAAACGATTAGGCACCTGGAAAAACTCCCATGAAAAGAGATTATAATTGTTTACCTTAGAAAAGAAAGGAAAAGGATGTTCATGATCAAGGAACACAAAATAACGAATAATACAGAGAAAGTGGCTCTGTTTTTCTTGCTTCATAACACAAGCGCAAGGGGACACTCACTGAAATGTCAAAGTAGCAGTTTCAAAACTGATAAATGGAATGACCCTCTTGCATACTGCAAACTTAGTCTTTGGAACTCACTGTCATAAGATGCCATTGAAGCCAAGAATTCCAAACAATTCTGTGAGGGATTGGACATTTATGCAAATATGGAAGAGTCTTGGAAAGGATAGAAACAATGCTAATTCAGGGTTTAAACCAATAGCTAACAGTTAGGGGTTAAGGGAAGATACCCAGAGGGGATGAAGTTCTCCCTAATATGTCCTCTTCACAGTTTCTTGTACCTTCCTTTGAAGCATCTGGGGCCAGCCACTGTCAGAGAAATGATATTTTACTGGCTAGACCCCCAACTCTGACCCAGTGTGACAATTCATATGTTCCTCATTTAAAAAATGTATAGAGAATTAACTTCCCAAGTGTTTGCCTCTTTTCAATGAACAATTTACAATTCAGAGAACATTTTTCATTTAACACTGTAAAAACTATGAACTGCAAAACTGCACTTTTCAGCTTCTTCCATTGCTTGAGGTATCATTTAACTTGTCAACAACAAATGTGGAAATCTAAGGCCACAGAAAAATTGACAAAAAATGGAAAACTCAAAATATGTACAATCTGCAATTTTATCTGTTTATTTAAAATTTAACCTTAAATACAGTCTTCATAAGTTCAAAATTAAAATGGGAAACTCTTGTTATATGTAAGATAATCCTTCTTATCAACACAGACATCTCAGGATTCCTATATGTTTGATTTTTAAAATCTTTTTGTGGGGTGGCAACATTTAAAAATAATATTTGTTGAAAAGTTATCTTGTAAAGGAATTGCTGCTGTATTCCTAGCTATCATCATCTCCTGAGACTAATAAATTCTTGGGAGAGTTTTAGTAGTTAATAAGACTCTGACTGTAGCTATCCTGATGTTCTCATTTGTATCAAGTTTCCTTATTGGAGGGGAATCTTCCACAAAAATCATTTATTTCAATGACAGCTGCAGAGCAATGTTCTTAATTTTGCCCGCACTTCTTCTCTATTGGATCAATGCAGAACCAGTCATGCAGCTGGGTATGCATATATTTGAACCTTCTTTAGTTTCATTATTCATTTAGGAGCTCTCTCTAATTATGTAAAATATCCTTGTGCTTGCCCTCACGTCTGCAATTCCTGGGGTTTACCCATCAAAGCATATCAGCATTTTTAAACCTCAGTGGCCTCAGATTATGAATGGACTCTCACAGACAAAAAAAAACCACAAAAGGAACAATTGCAAAGATTTATTTAGCGCAGTTTGTGCTTGGCACTTAGAAACAAAGTTCCGTGCATAGGGCAAACCTTTATACACCTTTTATTCTTCATACATATTTTACATATCTTTTTATTGCCCTCTTTAATATTCATAATATTGAATCCCCCACTAGGCACATAAATACATTTATACAACACCTCAAAACAAATCTCAATAATACCTGTATTCTGTTACTTGTCATTTGCATTTTCACACATCTTAAATGGCTAGCTTGCACCAAGCTACAATTGTTTTCTTATTTTTAAAGGATTTGAAGAAGAAGAAGAAGAAGAAAAAAAAAACAGAAAAAAACCAGAAAAAAAAGAAACTTCAAAAGGCAATGATCTATTTGGTAAAACAGAGATCTAGTGGCAGGCTGGGTGGAGAACACCTGCCCTTATCATTACTTAAATGCTAAAAGTTTTAATGGCAACTCTTGCATGCAAGATAGATGAAGTTGGCCATACTATATATCTCAGGTCTGCAGAAGAGCAGTGCTCTCTTTTCTTGCCACCATGAGCTGAATCTGGAGCTTTTTTCTCATGGTGAGTTGAATGTTGTGGGGCATATATGTTCCCACCACAGGTTTTCATTTCTATTTGACTGTACTACTTTGGGTAACAGCAACAGGAGATGTGCATAGCTGAGATACCTCTCCCCTTCTGATTCATTCTGAAAATGGCCCCCAGCCTATGGCAGAGGTTCCACCTCTGCTGACGAGGGTGTTCAAAGAAACATGTAATGTATGAGTTAAAACGCCTCACTGTGGTTCTCTCTCTTGGAGCAGGCATGACACCGTTGTGAGCTAGACCCAGGCAAAGGAAATTGCTGCTAGGAAGAGCCAGACTCAAAAAAGTAAATATCTTTTTGCAAGACAGATGTTCCAGTTCAACAATAATGTTCTTTTGCTGCAGTGGGGAGAGGCGACCACAGGACTTGTGTTAACTTCAGGCATATACTAAATCACTCAGGCAACAAGAAAAAGTCAAGGAAGGGTAAGGCCCTTAATAAAATGGCCTTTCCTGGGCAGTGCAGCTTTGTATGATGAAGTCTTCCGTGACTTTCTTCCTTTGGTACGGAGGAGATAGCATACGTACAAGACTCCCTCAACATCAAGAGTTTGTGCTAATTGAGAGTTAATACGTATATCATATTTTTTCTGATTCACTCCAGCTTCTCTTAAATGATGCCCTTCTCCTTAAAAAGTCCATGAGGTGCAGACACCGTGTTATGGATATGCTCAGGCCCTGGATTATAACGAGCAGCGGAGGCTGTCAGATCAGGAGCTTTCCATTGGATTCTTTGGCATGTGGCATGGATGGCTTGTGTTTCCATTTATAGTTAAACTACTAGTTCCATTATAAGTGTAAAGGCAAAATGGTATTGAGATAGGATCTCCTATGGAGACAATGAGGATCTTGCTGCCTTCAGGTCCCAGGAGACAAATCACTGGTTAAACCATGTGCACCGACATCTGTGAAGATGAGCCTGGAACAGCCCCATATTGTCTGTTGTCACAGGCATTGGCTGTTTGCTGATTGCTGGATGGAGGACTGATCATGTGCATCCCATGATCCACCCCTGTTGAAAGGTATTGCCTCTCTCCAAAAGCCCCATTGGAAGGGGAAGAACAGAGTAAAGTGCTTTGAGGAGTGGTCAGTTTCTCTGGGCTTGCTGCCAGCCTAGGGGAAGCAGGGAAATTGTATCCATACAGGTTGTAAGGATTGTGAAGGGAGAAGGCATTGTAGGAACTCTGTTGCATGTGGCCACCACCAAACATGTGTGAAGAGGAAGAGGTGGAGGCAGGGTTGCCTGCTTGCATGACATACTGAAACTGAGAGGCTGGGAACGACCCCAGCTGGCCACCAAAGGCCTCCATCTTACCATTGTTAGGCAGAGAGGAAGGAGTTGGCATTCCTGAGATCAAGGACGGAGTCCTCTGAGGCATGAAGGTTTCTGAGGGCTGAGTGGCAGAAGCAGTGCCACTTTGGAGTCGATTGTACCCACTGTCACTTAGCCCTGGATAGCTCTGTAAGGCAGCCATGTTGCTTCTAGCACAGGGGGGATAATCGGACAGGTTGAGATTGCACAGCTGGCTCTCCCGGCAGCCAACGTTGAAAGTGTTGGGGGCCAAATGAAAAGTTGGAGGGGAACAAGATGGAGAGAGAAGATGAGAGGAGGCAGAGGGTGATGGGGTCCCAGTGCTGGAGGTTGTTGGTGAGGTACCTGTGCTGCCCCCTGAAAAACAAAAAACAAAAGAGGATTTAAAGGGTCCACAATACATATGTAAAACAAGACGGTCCCCTTACAAACTGGCATCTTTGAGTAAGCAGCCATGTAAGGCAAAATGGCCACCACAAAAACTACCTTCGATTAGCTTGGACCTTACCTTCACAAATGAAATGGCTTGCTCCTCTTGTTTGATTTTTACATAGATCCTCCTCCCTTTTACAGTAGGAAAGAGAAACAAAACACCCTGCAGCAAATTCTAGATGAGTGAAACCAGCTGCCAGGAAACCCAACTTCATCTGTCAATCAATCCTCATTTTACAGGGATATTAATCTAGTGTGCTCTTATTTAAAGTCTTGTCTCACTCTCTCCCAGTTTCCAGGAAGACCACCTATTCAGCAAACTGCATTGCACTGGGTACGCATACGTTTTATCATTAGTGTTGTGAGCAGGAAGAAAGGAAGCAGCTAAGCGGCAGGAAGTGGCTAAGCACATGTGGGGTTTGTACAGCATTCCATGATGTTCTGTGATGGCTCCTCGTGGAATCAATAGTACTGATCAAAGCCAGGGGAAAAGTTACTCTAAAAAGGCACAGTGTTGCAAGGTGCGGTGCGCTCTGCACAGCAAATGAAACTTGGAGGAAGTTCTTCCATCCTCTGCTTTAATTTTAAAATGGTAACAAACTGATTGCCCCTCCTTTACGATAAATGGTTATTTTCATTTCCAGGACAGAATTAGCCATGCTAAAAAATAAGCCTGTGCCTGGTGCCTTGCAGAGAAAGAAAACACCTTTCCCCTTTGTGCTGATAATAAGAAGAACCTGAAAACACAATATTATGATTACAGAACATACTCGGAAGGAATATGGGATGGGGGAAATGAGTCAACCGAGGCCGAGGGATGGCTTTGAGAGCTGCACACAAGAAGCTGTACAAGGTATTTTCTTTCAAATGCTTTTTACATAAGTTATCATAATTTTTTTATTTTCAGAATCTTCATGGACGAGCTTTGCAAAAGTACAGGGAAGCCAGTGGCATGGTTAAAGGCATGGTGGGGCCAGAGGAGAGAAAGAGGAAGATGATTGCAGAAGCTGAATTTTGCTGAAGCTGGAAGGGACCAGAGAAGAGTCAGAGACATTAGAGAAGAGGAAGATACAGTACTCAAAGTAAAACTCACCAGGTAAGAAGAAGGATTTTTGCAATGAGTTTCATTAGGAAAGGACAGATTGTGAGGCTTTGCAGTGGGAAAAAAATAAGATGAGTTGGAGCCTGCCAGGACCTGGTCTGAAAACGAGAAAAGACTGAATACCGTAGAAGGGCTGAGCGTCTGGATGGTGAAAATAGTGTAGATATTTACGGTAACTGAAAGGTAAGTTCTGTTTTCACCATGTGGAGGCTGGGTGGGGTGGTGGGAAATTGACTGTGTTCTGTTAGAAAATAATCAAATATTGGAGATGAAATTGAGTGGGAGAAGATCAGAAGGAAACACTGGAAGAAATGAGGTACAGTTGTTTCAATTTTCCATTTGGAATGAGAAACAGAAATGGTGACACACACAAGAAGAGGGGCTGGTCTTAAGCATCCAACTCCTCGGTGATTATCAGAACCAAACTACAATTCTGAATCATTCTAATGTTTTCTCAACTGAAAATGTCTATCTCACGCTGGATAAGCTACAGAAAAAAAATTGTTCCCAAATATTCATTCAAATTCCGAAAAAGAAAAACTGGTTCAACCTCATTAAAGGACTTTTAATTTCCAAGAACTTTCCAGTAGTCACGTTTTCTTAGCAGGTATACTCATGAAAAGTGAATTTGAGCTTGAGTGCACACAGATTCCCTGCAAGTGAACTAAGAATTTTGTATCTGGTTGTAAAATTTGCAGTTTCTTGTTTGTTAAACAAGTCACTCGGCTAGGGAACAGACACAATGCCATGTGATAGAAAATGAACCAATACAGCACAAATGTCAAACGGTGATTATTTAAAACTAAATTTTTGTGAACAATCTGCAGACCATTAATTATACGCAGACAGCTTTGGGGAATAAATATGAATAACAAATACCTTCTGTGAACTTTGTGAGAATGTCGAGCTCTATTTGTAGTAAAATGTGTTGAATAAATTATTCATTGTAACAAATTCACAGAACTCTTCTGATCTTATGATGAATTGGAGAAAATGGTACAGGGAAGCAGCATAAACTACTGGCTGTGATATATGCTATGCTTGAAAAGTTTGTTCAATGGGACAGAAACTTATCCACAGTTGACAATCCACTTCCTCAAAACAAGAAGGCAAAGATCTGCATTCGTGGTACTACAAAATGTAATAATCAGGAACTAAAGTGATTCTGCCCCAAGATATCCAGTGACCTGCAGTGAAAATCCAGTAGTTAAGACAAAGTCAACCTAAAAGTTATTTTCCACCAGGTCCTAGTGCTGGCTAATAAAATAATAATAATAATAATAATAGACTCAATTCCAGAGCTGATGACCACTGACTTGCGGAGTTCACCACTAAGCATGGAACACAAGAGTTTTCTGGCAATTCCCAATTTCTGCAGTCAGCCTGTGGCTGAGGTAATCACTTGAGGAATGAGGTGCCAGGTGCTTTATAGAGGACAGTCATCAGCTTTATTTGCCACATGAAGCAGGATGGCAGACAACGAAGGGCCTGAAGTACAGGAGCTGTGTATTCTTATCAGCTTGCTTTGCTTAAAAGGCAAACAGCAGTTTTTTTCTGCTAGCTGAAATTTCTGAGCTGTCGGCTGCAGCAGCTTTCAAGTAACCCCTACCAGCCAACTTTCCTTAGTATCTTCCTAGTGTTGACATGTGTAGTATCTGGTTCTTGGACAGATAGTTAATACCCACTTTAGAAAGCTCTAAGTCCAGCAAGTGCATGCTCACCAAACCAAGACCTTGTCCACACAGAGTTTTAAGTCAAATTAGTTAACCCAATGCAAAAGGCTATGTGGGCACTCTTATTTAAATTTTAAATGAGGCACGATTTAGTTTAGCTTGTCAATTAAAAAGAGGTTTCAAGTAAACCAAAATAAGTCATTTTAAAATTGGAATAAGCATTTGCACCCAGGGATTTGCAACAGTTTCACTAATCCAGTTTAACTAAACTGGTGCACTTCTGTGTATAGACAAAGGCCTTAATCACACTCGACCCAAGCCTTATGATTTGGCAAGTCAATTCTTTTAACACATTTTCTCTTTTAACAACTCCTCCCCCTCCCCCACTTTCCAGAAGTTCTTTGTGCCAAGACATGGCTGGCTGCAATACACTATATGCTTTAATATAGCTGAATGCACATGTACAAATCTAGGAACAAAGAATGTCAGCTGCAATGACAGGATGGGGGACTGCCTCCCAGAATGCAGTGACTGAAATAGATATTGAGTTGTGAACATGAATTCCCCATGCAAGGCTGCAGCCAGAAGGGCTATTGCAGTCCTCAAGTGCATGAACAAGAATCTCTTGAATAATTGTATATCTAAATTTGCCACTGATGCGACCACTTCTGGAAGACTGTGTTCTGATCTGGTGTCCACAGTTCAAGAAGAATGTCGATACACTGGAGGAGTGGAGAGAAGAGCCACAAGAATCATGAAAGGACACTGCCTTCCAGTGATCCCAAGGAGCTCAATCTGTTGAACAAAAAGAGGATGAAGGGGTGAGTTGATCACCATCTAACCGTACCTACCCAGGGAACAGATATTTATAATGGGTTTTTAATCTAGAAGACAAAGGTATAACATGCGCCCCAGTGGCTGGAAGCTGAAGCTTGTGAATTCAGACCAGAAATAAGGTATAAACGTTTAATACTGAGGACAATTAACCACTGGAACAAGTTGCTGAGGGTTGTGGTGGAGTCTCCATCACTGACCATTTTCAAATCTAGATTAGATATTTGGCTAAACACCCTGCAGCAGGAATTATTCTAGGGCAATTCCCTGGCCTGTGTTACGCTGGTGGTCATTTCTGGTCTTCGAATCCGTGAATCTGTGAATGACTTGTTTATTCACATGAGGTTAAAACACATCTTTTTGCCTGTTGAAGGCAAGCCCTGAGCAGTTTTGTTCATTGCCATTGCAGGCTGCTGTATTGGCAAGGTCAGGCCATCACCACCAGCATGTCCTCCTCCCTGTATTGCCTCCGAGCACATCACAGAGGGACAGTCCCTGTACTCTGCAGCCATCGGTGAGCACAAGCGTGCCTTGGTGCTTTGTGGGAACATGAAAGAGTCAAAGGTCTTTGAGTCAAAGCAGCAAGGGGCAACATAGCTTTGGGTAAGGCAGGGATTTAGAGGAAGCCTGATTATTCTTGGAGCAGCACATAGCACATGGAATTCAATGTAATCACCTTAGATATACAAAGGTGTACTGCACTGGAGGAGCCAAGTGGCTGGAAATAATTGCTAATGGGGGGCTAACTCCCAATTAGTATATTAATTTTCCTTGCTTTCTTTAAACCACCCCATCACCCCAAGTTTAGCAGACAGCTGTCGCTTTATCCTCCTCCATCTAACATCACAATGGAGAGATCATCTGGGGAGGGGGAGGTAGGAGATGGGGGTGAGAGTGGCAAATTCTAGGAGTCGGCTTGTGTGTGGGGGAGCAAGGGGCTAGCAGTGTCCAGTCCCTTCGATGCAGCAGCATCACGGAGTGCTGCCAGGGGAGAGAGCAGCTCATAGAGTGCTATTCTTAAGAGATACCCTGCTTCCATGGAAAGCATACAGCAGCGCTGAGAGACGCTCTGGTTTCCTGTTCTGTCCCCCTGGGACTATCTCTCTTGAATCCCAAAGAGTCTGAGCAGTCGCAGAACAGACCCTCACCCTCGCCTCAGGAGCAGCACCAAGTGCCCAAGCAGACAACACCAAGGCAAAGGGAGCAAGGCGCTAGCCGGCCTGTGATTTCAAAGAGGCGAGGGCCTGGGCCTGTGACAAGGGAGGAAAGGGTGACCAGGAGAAGACTGTGATGTACTGAGGGGCTGGGAGCAGGGAATTAAGGACCAGAGCAGAGTGAGCTGCCTGCCCATTTGAAGAGCAGGAGGGAAGCAGCCGTGGGAGCTACAGCAGAGGAGAGCTCAGAAGGGATGGACCAAACGTATTTATTGGGGAAGAGGGAAAAGCTCCAAGTTGCTTAGTGGATGGATTCCATTGTGAAGAGAGAGTCTGGGAAGGGTTGTGTTTGTCAGATCTTGATTTCTTATGGCTGGGCTTGGGGAAGGTGACGTTGGCACGGAGTCCCGCCCCCAGCACATCTCTATGGGGCTTCTCAATTCATCTCCGCATCCGTAAGTGAACTGTTTGAAGCCCCTGAGAGTGACCCAGCAGCACCTCACCAGAAATGCCCAGCTGATGAAATCTGGCCTAAGGCAGTTCCAGAAATAAAAGCACACAGAGCCGCATGGTGAACCACTTGAAAATGAACATTTTCCACGCAGCCTTCAAGTGTAGTGAGGCTGCAATTTGTTCTCCCACCTGCCTCTCACAATCTCACTTTAGAATTCCAGGTATATTGTTTCTCATAGCAAATACACACAATTTACAAGGCAAACATGTTTTTTTCCTGACTTTCAACTCTGCAAATAGTCAAAGTGGGTCTTTTCCATCTCTTGTCTTATCACTGGCAGAAAGACTTCTGCAGGCCTCATTAGGGCCACAGTTACACCTTGTTCCCTAGTTTGTTTGAATTTGCACCCCCCCGATCCCTGGCAGGTTACCTTGGGGTAACTGATTGGAGCCCCAAGTAAACAATTCTTATCATTCACAAAAACGAATGGATTCCAGCTCATTCTAGGCCTTGTCCTCAGACCAGTTTCACCGGTTTAATTACAATGGTGTCATTAAAGAGGTGCAAACTTTCTGACAGACACTTGTTTGGATTTAAGAACACTTTATTTAGGTGGAGCATAAATCTGTCGCTAACTGACCTGTGGCAAATTGAAACCGAATTTACTCTGAAATACAGTACATGGTTAAACAGCTTTGTGCACTGAGGTCATTGAACTGACTTCAAACGACACCTTTAGGGCTTCTCTCTATGGTGAGGCAATGCTCATTACAGGACTGTGATTTCTAAAGTGCTCTAGATGTGTGGCACACTCACTGGCCCACACAGATGCTGCCGATGCACACTGAAGCTTCCCTAGGGTACTTTAAACTAGCATTGTTTGAAACAGAGCTCTGTTAAAAGGCACACGGGGACTTTTAGGGGGTACCAGCAGTGTCTGCATGGACTCAGTAAGCCACAACACATTAGTGCATTCAGAAATCACACTCGGATAATGCACATTATCTCACTGTATGGACAAGCCTTCAGTCAAACCGATGCAAATCTGAATGTAGGATTAAAGTTTTCAAAGACATTTGAGTGACTTAGGTACTCAGTTCTCTCCCCCAGTTAAGATTCACACACTTAGGAGCAGAGCTGGGCAGAAGAATATTTAGTGAGTGCTCACTTTGCGAAAAAATTGCAGTTCTCAGGGCACTGTCACTATCTGTGAATTCAGGTTGAATTTAAAATATAGTTTTGACAGAAAAAGTACTTTCCCCCCCCCGGAGAAAATCAAAACAGTTATTTTCAACCATTTTGGAGTTCATTTCAAAAGGGAGTTTTGTTTCAAAATTTAGCTAGCTGTACTTTTTATTAAAAGAGCATGTCCCTGAAAACTACAAGGAACCCCTCCCCTAAAAATTCATTTCTGATCTAAAAACAACCTGAAAAAAATCAAATGAAAATGGAACAGATTTTGTTTTGTTTCTGTTTCATTTCAATACTGGTATGTTTGGATCCACTAAGAGCTTTGTTTTTGATTTTCATTTGGGGGACGCAAAACCTGCGGTTACGCTAGCAAATTTTGTCAACAAAACCCCAGTTTTGTCGACAGAACTGGTGGAACATCCACACACAAAATGCGTTTTGTGATGACAAAACTCAGCACTTTCACAGGCAGCATTTTGCCTCTCTGCTATGCGGCATAAGACTGCCATCGACAGATTGTCTACAAAAAAGCTGCAGGGTCCTTCTCTCAGCAGACAGGGCATCCACAATAATGGGCAACCCTGTCTGCTGTGCTTCCTGGTGCCTGTTTTCTCAGTGGCTGGGCAGTCCAGCTGCTCGGTCGACAGAGCAAAGTGCTCTTCCGATTGGCTTTTGTGTGCGCCCACAATCTGTGAAGTTTTGTTGGGAAATCTCTTCTGACAGTGACTTCTGTCGACAGAGTGCTGTAGTGTAACCGTAGACAAACAAAAACCAGTTTTGGTTAGAAACAAATTGCACTGTGGGGGTTTTTTTTGTTTTGAATCACAAAAACACTTATTTGCTTGGCTTCACTTAAGATCCTAAGTCTCCTTGGCTTCCAGTGACACTTAAGCTCATTCCATCCTAAGTCATTTTAGAAAATGGATTTGGGGCCAGGTTGTTAAAGTTATTTAAGCACCTAACGATGTAGATTGAAGCCTAAAGGGATTTTAAAAGCTCCTTTTTGCCTAAGTCCCAATCACACTAGATGATTTTCAAAATATTGTCCTTTTAGTTCTGACATTCATTAGATGATTGCTTGCATACAGGGAACAGATGTGTTGATAAGAAAAACATAATCCCTTCTGCCCCCGACCACATGTGCATACATGTGTACACACATACGCTCTTGATTAAAAATGGCTCAAGAGATCTTAGCCTTTGCACAGAGAACAGGAATGAAAATGATCATCCAAACATGAATGTTTCAGGAGGGTCTGAGTGAGGGGCTACACATACTTGTGTGACTTTCAGCATACTGGTCACTACTGCGTGGTTGCTATCACCTACTTCTCAAAAGAGTGTTCTAGTTAATATTTAGTCCGCCTACTCCCCACTGTTGAAGCCCTGCTGACTACTAAGATTCCTTGGTTTAGCATCCATTTATGGAGTATAATCATTTACAGTACAGGATTCCTGTGTTAATCAAACCCCAATGGAGATCGTGAAGCTAGTAGTTTAAGATATATGACAGATTTTCACTTGCTGTAATTGAACCTAGATGCTGTGCATAAAAGGTCATCTCCTCACTTTCTGTTGTCCTTCCAAACTTTGCACTGCAAATATGACCAACAAGTAACAGAGTTCTCCCTCTCATGCCCTCTCTCTATTGCTGTCTGCTTTGACTAATTTTCAGGAACTCGATTGCACAGAAATCTAAAAATGGCAGAAAGCTGGGAAGAAGACACCAGACTTCTTCATCACATTACTCTGGCAGCCTCTCAGATTAATTTCTTCTTTCTGCCTGTACTAATTCTCCATCTGTGGAGATGTTCAGAAACTACATAACTTTGACGCCACTTTCTATGTGGCTCAACCCCAGCAGGTGCAGCGCTGTGTGACCTTCCAATGGAAAAGGAGTCCTCGCTGTTCAAAAAAAGCAATGCCCTGGGCTTAGCAGTTCCATCCAGGCTGTCATTCCTGTACAGATTATCCTCACGATGCTGAGTACTGAATTTGTGAATCACAGGAATCCAGACCCACATTCCTTGCAAAAGTCAGTGGAATTTTCCATCCAGGGTTATCAGCAAGCTACAAATGGAAGCAACACAATTGACTTCCCAGATCTGCAACGTACTAGACTCCATCTTTTTTTTCTTTCTTGGTTCTGGAAACTATGTTTTCCCCTTGCATAGGGTGATGAAATTGATCTATTTCTCCAAAAGTTTTGCCCCACAAGAACATTCCTGCCTTCTTTCCTCACCGCAATGTTTGGTCAATCACTAAATTATCAATTCACTGCAAGTTCTTGAAAAGAATACAGATGAGGTTGAAAGACTGTTTTCATAGTTGTCGCATTAGTAGGCAAATGGGTAGGATTTCTCAGAAGTATTTTTCAGTCTCCCATATGACTCTACGAAAATGTCCACAAAGGAGGGAAGCATTTAGGTGGGGGGAAAACTTACTAGAGGACACACAAACAAAGAACTGAGCATTGGGTCACTCAATAACCAGTAGGACGTCTTCCTCTCACCCTTCCATTTGTGAGTCCATTGATGGCTGATCAGCTTGATTCTGGAACCACAGGTCTTAACACAGAAGGGGCAGGTGTTGGTAGATGTTGGAAGTGTGGGAGGCAGTTTCTTCTGCTCTTTTCTCCTTCTCCCCCTCTCCCCATCTGCACTGCGCCAGGACCTCTGAAACTGTGCCACACCCTCACGGATGACCATTCTCCACTGGGGTGGTCCTGGGCAGAGCTCTCCCAAGTGTCAACACCAATGCTGCACTTTTTCATGAGTGCCTTCAGCACATCCTTATATTGTTTCTGCTGGCCCCCAATGCTCCTCTGTCCTTCCTTCAGCTCTGAAAACTGAATGTGTTTCGGGGGGTTCTGATCAGACATCTGAACCATGTGACCAGTCCAACAAACCAGTTGATGAATGATAATGGCTTTGATGCAGGTCTTGTTGGACTCCCAGGGCACTAGTGTTTGTGCACCCTACCCTCCCAAGTGCTATTTAGGATTCTGCTGAGGCAGCACTGATGATATTATCCAAGTGCCTTCAGATGAGGCTTGTATGTTGCCCCTGTTTCTGTGCTAAGGTCTGAGGCTCCAGAATTGGTCTGATCAGCCGTCAACCGACTCACAAATAGGAGAGTGACATTAAGGCATTCTACTCATTATTGAGTGATTGCCGAGGAAAAAAGAAGGGAAAAAAGAGTGGTGGCCAGTAGACCAACAATGGTGATGCGTTTTCTATTATGTTGCGATCTGCCCACTGTCCAGGAAATAGTTCATCTGTTTGACACCAGCATTTTTCATCCTCATTGGCTGCCCAAGAGGTCGGCCAAGGATAAGCATTGGTAGTTCACCCAAAAACCTTCTGCAATCACAGAACACTTTATCCTGGCAGTCTTTCAACTGCAGTTGTAAGAAGACAGCCAAGTCCACCTTCTGTTCTCTCTACAGAAACCTTTCACAGCAAATCCCTCCCCACGCTGCTGATAACCAAACAGGGTGAAGAGGAATACATGGGCCTACAGATTTTAGAATCCCACCAACACATAGATCTCCCAGATGCCTTTGACTTTACCTTCTGTGTTCTCAATGGAGAAACTCTTCTTGGGGTCCCATACAAATCCCATAGAAACTTAACAGGCCACTGCTCCTTTCCCCTATCTCTCCCTCCAAAGAGCCCTTGCATAGTGAGTCCTGCTGGGTTCAATCTCATTTACTTTCTTGTATAAACACTGAGCCGCACATACATCCACTCACAATCTTTGTTTCAGCAACTGTGGTCATGGCATTGACTCAGGGTTACAAGAACCTGATAGATGTAAGCACTGTACTGAATAGCAAGTCGTTCAAACTCAATCTAGGTTAAACTGAGGTGATGCCTAGAGGAAGAGATGAACACTTAGGAAAAAGACTAGCTGGGAAATCAGTATCAAGGCCTCTCTCTTTCAACTGCCAATGGATCATGCAGCCTCGGGTTCCTTTTGGACTCATCTCAGTTTTTGGAACTATGGCCTTGTTCCATTTTGCCAGTAAAATAGCCCGATCACGTCTCTTCTTCTTAGCCGAAGACCTAACCACGCTGGGCCATGCCTTTGTCATGTTACATGACACTGCTACAATGTACCCTCCTGCTGACTGTGAAGCCTATAGTGAAACTCCAATTTGCACAGCCAGCAGCATCCTGCCTGTGAACAAGAGAGAGCAGCACAAGCACATCACATCAATGCGCCGCACACTCCTTTGGCTCCCTGTTCAGTTCTAGAACTATTTCAAGCTCCCAGTCCCAGTCTTGAAAGCTATTGAAGGACTGTGGCATGAAAGAGAGACAGTCTCTCCACCCAGCGTGCACTAGGCAACTGGGATCAATGGGGATGCTGCAGTTAATTGGGCTCTGAAACAGATGGTAGTGTTCTCAGCGAAGGTCCATTTCAGAGCAAAGAAATTCCATTTGGAAGGAGCAGCGCCTTACTATTCGTTGCTGCACAGGGGGAAATCCCTCCCACCAAGTAGGGCAATGCACAACTGGCTGGGTGCATTAATCTTTGCTTGTTGCACATTTTCTCTGCTTTCATATGAAGTCTCATGTCTTCATCATTACCACAGTACTGGTGAGATATGGGTCTAATAGTCTAATCCACTTTGTTTAATCTTATGTTTGTGCAGTCTTTGTTAGAGATCTGCTCATCTTTTTGTCTTGTGGAGACCAAACTAGTATAAAGGATCCAGCAACAGCCCTCTCAATGTTGGAAAGTGACATAGTCCAGAGTTATTGGAACTCTTATTTTATTTATTATTAGTTTTATGTTATTTATTAGAGTCAAGAAACCACACCACATATTTTTAATAATGAGAATCTGGATCAGGTTCAGTCTAAATTTCAAAAATATACTCCAATTAAAGAGTTTAATAGATCCTTGGCTTTCCCCCCATCTCTTTGCCATATGCATTCAATAATCCACAGTTCTATTTTCCCTGGTAATAAGTAGATTTCAGTGATGGTGACATCATGCTTCAAATGTTCAGCTGTTCCTGAATCATTATATTTTCTAAGCATCTGTAATGTCGTGTTTTTGTTTCTGAAGCTGTGGCCATTGTGGCAAACTCCACTTCCTGTAAAACTGGGACTCGTTTGGACCCTCTGCTCCTCAAGAAACATTCTGGGCACAGCCTTGAAAGGCATGCTGGTTCTCAGACAGAAGCAGCATGCCCTTTACTGGGAGGTCCATGTGGTGACCTCGAAAGCACAAATCCTGAGCTGGCTTCCATACGTGTTTAACTTTCCTAGTGAGTCTCCCCAGTGAAGTCAGTCAGGCACATGCGCAAGTGCTTGCCGTATCCAATGTGTGATTTCAAATGCAAACAGAAACCTGTTATTCTTTTAAACTACAGAGTTGGTCAGTCCTGGTGTAACACAACAGCATCCACTGCACTAGGCAATGCCGTCAACATGCAGGTGCAGTCAAAAAAGCAAATAATGGTAAAGTGCCAATGCAACGGGATGGAGAACTGTAGATGGCAAATATTAAAAGGTCTTTGTATAAATTAGTGGTGTGGCCTCAACCAAACACTGCCAGCAGTAATGGGCCCCCTCATCTCAAAAAGGAGATTGAGGAATTAGAAAGGACAGGGAGAAGTATAATGACAGAGAGTAAGGGCCTGGGAAAGTTCTCATAGGAAGAGAAATTAAGAGGCCTGGGACTGTATAGTTTTCAACATAGATGACTGAGAGGGGACTTGCTAAATCTATAAAATAACGAATGCTACAGAGGAGATAGCTCAGCTATTTCTGTTTTCCCTTTCTCAGAACACAGAACACATTAAGTTAAAAGTGACAACTTCGAAACTGTTAAAAGAAACACATTTTCACACACTCTGGCTGTGCCTACACAAGAAAAATAACTTTGAAGTTACATATCAACAAACACCCTACTTTGAAGCTGAAATCCAGAGTAGGGCGCTACTCCATTCCTGGGAATGGAGTTAGGACTTCCAAGTAAGGGAAAATGTGTGTAGACAGTCTGCTGGCTACTTTGAAATAGTGCCTAACTTCGAAATTAACTTCTAAGTTAGTTCCTAATCTAGACACATCCTCTATGATTAAACTGTGGACATCACTGCCACACAAAGTTACAGAGACCTGTAGTATCCAGGATTGTCTCCCCCTGAAGGAACTTAACTCAGCAATCAGGTCACCTCTCAATCTTTTTTACAAGCTAAGCAGAGTAAGCTCTTTAAGTCTTTCGCTACACATGTGGTTCTTTCCTGAACACTCTACTATTTTCCAACATTCTGTCTAAAATGTGGCCATCAGAACTGTATGCAGTGTTCCAATATTTGTCTCACCAATGCCATACACAGAGGTAAAATTATCTCCTTACTTCTCCATGTTACTCTTCTGTTTGGGCTTCCAGTGATCACATTATCCCTTTTTGCAGCAGTATTGCACTGGGAGTTCATGTTCATTTGTTTGTCTGGTATGACCCCTATATCTTTTTCAGAGACACTGCTTTCCAGGATACTGTACCCTCGTTTTTGAGGCTGGGCCTGCATTCATTCACCTTAGAGTTGTGACATTGCAATTGGCTGTATTAATACAGGTTTAGTTTCAATACACTCATGGAACAGGTGCCAACTTCCTCTCCAGCAGGGGGAGTGCTTTGCCCTAAGCCTCCCTGCCCCATTCCACCCTCTCCCTCAAGATCTGACCTGCTCCACTCCAACACCACCCCCATTTCACCCCTTCCTCCAAAGCCCATGCCCCTGCCTTATCTCCTCCCCTGAGTGTCCCATCCCCTCCCTTCCTTCCCCTCCCCCCTAGAGCTTCCTGAATGCCCTGAATCTGGAAGCACTAGGGGGGTGGGGGAGATTTGGCCAGTGGGGCCAGCAGTAGGCAAGAAGTGCAGGTGGAGAGAGCAGAGAGTGGGAGCTTAGCTGCTGGGAGGTGCTCCTCCCCCACTGATTTCTCTCTAGCCTATGGCCCGTAGTAGCAAGGGATCCAGATCACCCTGTAGGATTGGCACAGGAATAACCCTGCAATCCACAGAGCCTGAGATAGGTACCTAAACTCAACACACACTAAATAGAGGGCCAAACACCAAAAAAGCCAGAATGTTAGGCGATGAGCTGCCTAAACTAGTCAGTGGGAGATGCCAATGGAAGAAGCGTATCCTGAAGAGTTCCCCTCTGAGAGCAATAGACACCTAATGCCAGGCTGCAGGGAACACCTATCATTTCTGGTGATCCACCAATAGAAATCCATCTCCTGGAGTCAGGCCACGTAGGCACCTAAGGAATTTTTGTCAGATGGATTAGGTACCTGCCTCACACCACACAAAACAGCCAGAGAAGCAGTAAGTGGGTGTGGTGATGTCTTCCTTGTAACTTCTAGCTCAGTAACTAGAGCATTCTCCTGGGATGCAGAACACTCAGATTCAATTTCCCCACCTACCTGAGGAGGCAAAGGATTTGCATTATGGTCCTCAACATCTCAGGCCAGTGCTCTAACCTCTGAGCTACAGCACACTCTGGGGCGAGGCTCACTCTGTCTCTTTTGTCGAAACTATTCCACCGTGGATAAATATGTAAAAGAGAGATCTTGCGCTTGGTGCTTAAGGCACCCACCTGGGAGGTGAGAAATTCATGGTCCAGGCCCCCAGCTCCTATGAGTCTTCTGTTATTTACACAAAGTGGATCAACTTTAGCTGGAGAGGGACAGAGACTGAGGCCACCCTCTCTGAGAATACCCCACGGCTCAGTGGTTCAAGAGCACTGATGGATGTGGAAGACCCCTTCTCAAAACCTGTCTCCCTCTCTGCCTGAGGGAAGAATTAAGCACACGTCTCCCACATCCCACCTGAGCGTTCTAACAGCTAGGGACGAGTTATACGGTGGGCATAGGCAGCACCATCTCCTTCTCCTCTGGCTGTATTTTGAATTGTACTCAATCCGTCAGGCCTGCTCAGAGTCCACCGAGCAGATCAGGCTTTGCAGGCTGGAGGGACAGATGAATGCCCATCTTCCCCCAAATCACGGATCCCTCTGGAGGGAGATAGATGTTCAGACATGAAATAAAGATAGCACTGTGCATGCTCAGAGGTAGAACCTAAGGGCCAAGGGAACTTTTACTGCAAACATGTGTGTCCTGGGTGAATTTGGGCACCTAGGCTGTGTCTAAACTACAGAAATAACTTCCACGTTGCTCACTTTGAAGTGCAACTTTGAAATAATCAGCTTTGAAGTAGAGCATCTACACACAACCTACTTTGAAGTGAAACTTCGAAGTAGGGCGCTACTCCATTTCCAGGAATGGAGTTAGGACTTCCAAGTTGGGCTCCCTACTTCGAAGTTAACTTTGAAGTAAGGGAAAATGGGTGTAGACTCTCTGCTGGCCACTTTGATGTAGTGCCCAACTTCAAAGTTAACTTCAAAGTTAGTTCCTAGTGTAGACGTACCCCTAGAGAACTGGGCAGCATCCAAGCAAGAATTTTATGGATTGCAGTGGCACCTAAAACCAGGAATTAGTGGGCAAATTACAATTATGGCTCAAAGGCTCTGAATTTCTCGACATTGTTGCCACCACAAGAAACCACCAGCAAATGCAAAGTTACAAACCAGAAACGCAGTGATTTTCCAAATGGAGGTAGCTTCTCAAGTGCTACTTATGACCAAGTGACATTACTGGTTTTACTGGCCTTTCTGTTGCCCTCAATGTATATGCTGATTTTACCCCACCATTGTCACTTTTCCTATGCTCTGGAAATTGTGGCTCTTAATTTGACTGAGCAGTAAGCGCCATGCTTCCTTGAAAACTGACTCACGACAATCCACTACCGGAATTATATGGCAGCATTTTGCTAACAGAATTCTGTGGTTTGCATTGCATTGCAATGGCGTAGCACAGCCATGTCACGTGGTCTAACAGGAAGTGTCAGTGTCTGACCTTTATTCCTAACTTGAAGCAGATCCTGCAACAACCACATTTTATCGCTGCCACAGCTCTAACAATATTCCTTCCACCTTCCTGGACATTGACAGCTCAGAATTCTTGACTTTGCACACCTCAGGCCCCTCAGCCATCTCAGAAAGTGTACATTTCACTGCCCTTCTAAAGGGCCCCATCCCAAAACAGGCACCTACATTGCAATACAGGGATTTCTACAGCTTGTCCATCTCTCAGTCACAGATGCCATATACGCACGCAGTTTAAGAGGCTACTGCGTGCTTTGTGCATGTTTATTAACATAATGCCCTAAACTTCTTAAATCACAGATCCCAGTGTGTACCAGGGAATTACACTGAGGCCAAAATTTTCACACTTTTTCAAAACCCCCTGTGTTGCTGTACAGTGTCGCTTTACACACAGCTGCCCTGGGCAGTCACCCCAGCAGCCATCCCCTAAGTCCAGCCCTGCCTATCACACAGGCTAGGCAGAGAGGGATGCAGAGACTGCTATAGAAGGTCCATGCCACTTGAGGCTTCCTTTGGGCTGGGAAAATCTCAGGGTAACAGGATTCGCCTGCTTTAGGCTTGTTCTGTGTTTCCAGTGATACGAAGCAGCAGTAATGCTCCCGCAAATCAAACCTAACACCCTTAAAATTTTCAATTTTGTTCGAATTTAGCATGATTCTTCAAGGCCGTCACAAGCACCCCAAGCCAGCCAAGTCTGAAGAACATCAGTTATGTAGTTTTAACATTATTTAGACATCAGACTGGCAAATCAGAAATGGGGAACACTTCAGTTAAGGCAAGTCTGAACCCAGGGGTCTGTTGAGGGAAAAGAGTGGGGAGGGGGGGTGCTGCAGGGAGCAGGTCAAATGGTGCTGGCTCTTGTCTTGATTTTTCAGCTGCCAAATTGCATTAAAAGGAGCTAAAAATACATTAAATACTTTCCTTTCCTAATATTACTTCACCACATCAGCAACTGCTGTCATTGCTACTGGGATGTTATTTGATAGCCAAGGGGAGGGGACATGAAAACTGCAATCATAAATAGGAAACAGGGAGGCCAGCCAATCGGCAGTGACAAACAGTGTGTGTGTGTGTGCGTGGGGGGGTGCTTTAATGATCATGAGTCGAAGGGAGGGGGTGCCCGTAAGACAATCTTTTATTAAACTATGGTCCATGTAAAAATATGCTTTGGACTCCAGGCAGCCTTTAACTACAGGGTGTAGACAACACTCTCTCGCTTATATTTGTACTATTTGAGCAGCAGCTTGTGGTGAGGACAGGACCCAGTACAAGGAGACTGACATAATTGCCAGTTTCTGGCTATGTACTACAAGGAAGCTGGCCCAATGGGCTACCTGGGGATTACATTGGTGCAATGGGAATTCCTAGGCAATACACAGCCAGTGCGGCACCTCTCTGCCGACACCTCTTCTGACCCAGCAGTGTGCATTGTCTGGAGAAGGGTGTATGGGCGGTACAGCCCTGCACCCTGACAATCCCTACCTATTGGCATGGCCCCGTTAGGCCATCAATAGTAGGACATAAATTATGGCAGGTTTCAAGATGCTCCTGTTTATGCTGGGGCTAGTTCTGTCCCTGACCTAAGATTCCTTTTGGTCTCGTGCTAAGCACAATTCTGAGTAGACAAAGTGGCCCTAAAATTGTGCATTCAGTCTCAACATTTGCTTCTCTCCTCTTTTGGTTACTTAACTCTATAACCTTTAGCATGAAAAGGTGGGGATTTTTTGTTTGTTTTGCATTGTTATCTAAAAATAAAGGACCAGTTTGTGATACCTTTACTCATAGTGAAGTGTACCATTTACCATGAATAGTTCACTGACGTTAATTGTAAGAAACTGCTCAATTTGTACAGCCCTGCAAATCCGCAGATATCCACTTTATATCTGGGCATTTCTACAGATGCAGATGTGGATACTGATTTTGTATCCATGCCAGGCTCTAGCAATGTGAGAAGAGGTATCACGATCTGTCTGAAAGCAATGAGAAACATACGTCATCGAGGTACTTGAAATGGGATTTTCACACTGCGGCAAACTTTTTTTTAAAGGAGCAGTGATAAATAAAGATCCATGGCTTCTTCTGTCTGCATTTCTATTACCTCATGGGGAAATGAAGTCACACGCTTGTGCCTGACACATCACAGTCGGCAGCATGACACAAGAGTCTGAGTTTTAACCCCATGTGTTGCTAATATTTTGATATCACTGGAGCATCCAGTAAAGTCAGCCAGTACAGACTGTCTTCACTGCACTTGGTGCACATACGCACACAAGGTGTGTTCTTGCATTGTGATAGCTAACTCCAGACAGTGTGAAATCTGAGTGGAAGCAAGGCTCAGGAAATTTTTATCCTTGATGTAGCCAGCAAGAGGTGAAAGCCACATTTAACACGCCAAGAGGTATGGGGGGCTAAAACTGTAGTAAGAAACATGAGGAACCTGTGAAAAGGTTCTTTCTGGTGTACTGGGCAATTTCCACCAATGTTACTTGAAAGCAAGACTTGAGTTCCTAGGTGGAGTGATTTTATTAGCATGAATGTAATGATACATGCTCAGGAAATCTCCTGGCTCAGAAAGGGTCCCTAATAGATCAAAAGTCTTCTTCCTCTCAACACATCTAAGCATGACTCGGATGGTAATATGAAACAGTGCCCTTCTCTGTCACCTTCTCCTCAAGCAGGCGTGTCTCCCTCACATCCCTACTGTACCCTCCTCGCACCTACTGAACTCACATATTCATCTGAGTAGCTCCTCACGGCCCACTAGAAATACGGGGGATATTCAAGCGATTACAGCACGTCTCCTAAAGCCTCCATCTTTGTGTAACTGGTTGCTTCTCTTTTCTGGTTTATATCTTTTCATGGCAGTTGACAATATCAGTCTGTGATACCAGATGCACAACATAATGTGCTGTTGCCTCCCCGCCGCCATTTTTGTGCCTTTCACGCAGTGGCTCACCTTGCTGCTTCTGCATGGTAGTGAAATCTTCAAAGGTGAGGGTGCGCACAGGGGGCCTCCAGAATGCATATGTTTCCATAATGGCCTCCAGGCCAGTTCTGTGGAATGAAAATAGAACAAGGGTAGAACATGTCAAGCAGCTAGTAAGTATATCGGCTTCAGTAAAGAAATAGCCCTAACCTCATTTGGCAAACTGCCAATGGCCACTGCAAGGTCACCTTGACATTTGTGAATTCCTCAAGCAAGTCCTACAGCACAGGTGTTGTTCACAAGAATAAAACTGAATTTTCCTAATCTGGGATATGAGTAGACAGTATCAGTCTTCCAATTATTTTTCTTTTTAACCAGGACTCTAAAATCACTTTCTTCCTTGTGGGGGACAGTTTTGGCCACTAGTCCTTTGTTGCTGATTTTGCCAAGCTGCACAGCATGAAATGCGTGTGTTCATGCCTCTCTCATACACATGACCACAGGGTGGAATTCAACCGAGTGAACCTCAAGAAGATGTAAGGAAGGAGGACTTTTTTATGAATTCCCTCCTTTTCTTTTCCCCAGATTTTGGTCACTGACCTGAACCCCATTTTCACTTCAAATTGAGTCTGGAAACCTAATCTAAGGAGGCTTTCTCAGGAGAGCCCCACTGCTTTCGAGTTTTGCCTGGGTCAGAAGTGCAGTGACAGGCCTTTTCTTGGGATAGCTGGCACCTCCACTTGGGGTTCCTACCCAACACAAGTGCAGAAAAGGGCAGACAAAAAAGTGAGCTGCACTTTTCTTGGCTTCCTACAATGTTTGGGGTTCACACAGAAGGTGTTAGGTGGGTTCTTTGGTTACAGCTATCCTTAAATGCCTTGATTCTAAAGTTCTTATTATGCAGAACAGTGATCAGGAAAAGAGCTGCATGGCCTTTATGGGATCCTCCTCCTCCTCCCCCAAAACATTTCCCTTTCTAGAGCAGAATCTACTCAGTTCTTTCTACAATTCCCTCATTTCCGCCTGTCTTTCAGTGTCAGATTGTCTCCCTTCTACACATGAAGCAAAGCTAAGCGATGCTTTATGAAATGTGCCAGTGTATCCTGTTTCAGTACAAGTGGCTCTAACATCCCCAGAGCCTCTCAGCAGACGATGTGCTGATACTATAGCTGGCTTTTGCCTTTAAACATGTCTCCCTGCACGTGCCTCCACTCACTTAGTTAACTTTCCATAGTCACCCCGGAAGCTCGGATGCTTTAAATATATTGGAGTTGGCAAACCAAACTCTCTATATTTTAAGAGGAGGTTTAGGGGAAAGATTGTTGACTGGTGTTTATTAGCTGCTAAGCTGTTAGAAGTAAGAACAGAAGACATCTCGATATAGCAGGCTTACACCAGTACCGAATACATTACAACACAACTGCTTGTTTAACACGGTGGCCTCTGGAAGCTCACAGAGCTCAGAGACAAGGCAAAATAACTTGTGAACTGAAAAGCTAGCCTGGAACTGTATGTTGAAGCTACATGAAAGCTGCTGGCATCCCCAGGACCTTAGAAATATCTTCTCTGCTTTGCTGAGATATCACCTCCTGTGTCAATCCAGTGTGCCAGCACGATCTGCTTTTCCTAGGGGACAAGTGAAGCTGTGGAGAAACAGGGACAGTTTCCTGATCTCATGAAACCACCGACAACCCCAATCCTAAGGGAGGATTCCCTGTCACGTGAAAACTAAAGGGAATAAAGTGCCCACAATGAGGTCAGTACAACAGGAACACTGCACAATTCAAAAGGACAAAACACCAAGAAAAGCAATTGCAGCGATGGTAGCATGTCTGTGTTGCACACCCCGTGCCATATAGTAACACGCTGACCCCCATTACTCACTAAGCAAGAAGATCCATGCACAGCTTGGCTGACGTTATACTGCACGCAGACCCTTAGCCTTTACCTATCCTCATCCTCTATGCCAGAAGCTGACCTCCGGTTCCACCTCGTCTCCCCCCCACGTTGTTGGTGTGCAGAGGAAGGATAGCTGCCCTACCCGTGCACCTGAGGACTCCCCTTGTGTAAGGGCAGGGGACATTGCTGGGGTGCATGGGGCATGAAGTGGCAGTCCCTTAGAAGAGTTGGAAATCATGCTCACATGGCCTCCCGTCAGAGAAGCAGAAATGCCCCTCCCCCATCCTGGCTCCTGCACCAAGCACGGCTCCATTTGACCCTGGGCGCCAGCTCCCTAACTGTACAACCCTTCATTGTAACTACTCAGGGTTTTTTTTCTTTTGTGGGGGGGGGTGAGAAAAAGGGAATTATTGGGAACCAACAAGAAGCATCACAGAACTAAAACGCAGCACTCTTTGGTGAGCAGTGCTTTCAAACTGAGGACTCAACTGTACCTGGGGCACCTTGGGAAAACCCACCCTGTAGGGGAAGTGGGCCCGTTAATACCCAAGCTCCTCGACTCTGTGTGTCAGTGGCAAGGAAGAAGAAGGCCAGCGCCCTGCTTGGTCTTGGTCCACTTTAGCGTATTCCAATGGGAGTCAGAGCAGTTGCTTACACAACGCATCTCTACATGTTCAAGTCACGCAAGCAGAAGGTGGCATTGTTCTCCTGTAGGTAGTTCACTGCCTAAACCACGCGGCCATCCTCTGTCTTCCTGCAGATTCATTCACTACATAACTCCCAACAGGTGCAACACATGAGATAGTATTCCTCCACAGAACAGCCACGTTTACTAAACAGCTTTGCCTTCATCACCTGCCTTTCTTTTCGCTGAAAGAGGAAGGCGTCCTGTGGAAAGAAGTACTGTGTGATCATATAATTAAAGAGCGGATCATGCAGACACACCAGGGGCAGAATTAAGGTTGCACAAGCTAATATATTTCCTTCTTTTCCTAACTTTTTGGTCCTTGACTTTGCAAACTTGTCTATCTTGTTTTAGCACAGCTTTCCTCTGGGGATTTTCCTGTTTTTATTTTTAAAATAAAACAAGAAAAAAATCCACTCTAATCAGCAGCTCTAGTGAACCTCTCCCTCAGAACAGAAGATCACTTGCGTTTGATCCTGGGATCTTCCAAGCCATAGCACTGACTTCTACCACTGGAGCTAAATGTGTTACGTCCTTAGGTAGTAGCAGTACTGGGTTTTTATTCTGTATGTTCACCAGCCACTGGATGAGGAAGGAACACACTTTCTAAACAAGTTATATAAATGTTTGCAAGATGGCACTAAATGTCAAAATTTAGGCTTCGTGACATCTATTCCTGGTAAGGTAATGTTGTCTAGTGGTTATAGCAGTGGACTGAGAGTGCTATTTGTTTGTTATGGATGCTTTTCTTTTATAAAGTGCTTTTTCACTGTTGTGTTATCAAGATCTTTGGCCTTGATTCAGCAACACACAATCATATTCCCACATATTGTTGAAGTAAATAGAATTGAGATGCACTTAAAATTAAACAGGTGCTTAAGTACTTTTCTGCATTGGTATTGCTCAACATGCTAAGCATCTCTGAAAACATCTCACCACTTGTTTTGGTGCCTGAAGGAGAGCTGGCAGGCGCTTCTGAAAACCTAGCCCAACGAGTACTGGAGGGCATCCACATAGCCTTTTAACTTTTCACAGTACCCCACTCAAAATTCCAATTGTCTGCCCATCCATAAACTCTCTCCCTCACATGCCAGCTTTACAAAGGAGGGAATACCAGAAGAAGATTCACTGCCAGCTTTATTTTAATAAGGTCGGTCCCTTGAATAGCTATCCAAAATTTGCTCTCTTTTTTTTTTGTTTTTGTTTTTGTTTTCAGTGCTATAAAGTTTTAATACTGTGCAATAAATGAAACAATTCCATTGTCTGAAAATGAAAAAAGATGTCCTTGGTATCTCTGTGTGTGTCAATAATCCATTCCATATGTCTGGCCCGCCCACGCCTGCTGCATGCTGAATTCATGTCACCATTATATTGTGTACTCAGGAAGTATACTTCCTTAGTCTCCTTCCCTATCCAAAGGCTCTGGTTGCTCCTGGCACAGCCTACCCTGGTTCATCTCAACTGTCAGAGCTCTAGGGAGAGAGTCATTGCTCATCTGGGGGTTAGGGTTTTCTTTCACTTGGTCTTCTCCCTCTAAGTCTGCAGATTGTTACTTTCTAATGGGTAAGCTGCCTCCTGCTGGTTGCAGGAATACCACATCCCAGAGGAAGGAGGAGCCCATGCAAAGGGGATTCAATCAGGCCATCAAAGTATAGCTGGCAATTTATTGTGTATTACAGGTTGAAACTCTCTAATCCAGAACTCTCTCATCTGGCAACAGCCATAATCCGGCATGATTTTAGTAAACCGCATGACCACTTATCATGGGTGTGGCCAAGTTTCCTGTGGTCCCAAAAGGTTTGTTTCCCACCACCAGCCCTGGCTTTCAGTGTTCTGTGAGGTTATTTAGCTGCATTTTACCCCTAAATGTCTTCTAAGAGCCTAGTAAGCAGTGGAAGTGTTGGTAATGCTGCTAGACATGACCTCCCATAGTCTGGAAAATTCTATCATCCAGCACCTGTCAGGTCCTGAGGGTGCCGGACTCAAGAGGTTCAACCTGTTGAGGATTGGCTATCTTAAACATTCAGCTGCTTGGCATCTGCATGTACAATGGAGACGCTATTTTGCAAAACCCTAGTTTCCACATTCCTGCCACTTTTCAGGAAACCAAACAAATCAAATCTGAGGCTGGCTCTTTACTGGTAGGACCCCCATCTCCCTATGATATGTCTACCTCCCTGTTTTTCACCTCTTTATCCTCACAACATACCGGTGAGGTAAGGCAAGTATCATCCCCAATGTACAGATGGGGAACTGAGGCATAGAAAGACTTGCCCATGATCACACAGGCAGCCTATGGCAAAGAAAGGAATCCAATGCTGAATTCCCAAGTACAAAGTTAGCCCCTAACTGTCCTTTCAAAAAACAGTCAGCTCACCAGCAGGTGACCTACTTTACATGTCAATGTCACACCAAGCTGTTGGGCACACCCTTTTTCCCTCCAAACACATTTCCTGGGAACTCAGGCACCAGAGGGCAGCGAACTGTGTAGGGATCAGATCTTTCATGGAAATGGCCTAGCACATGGAGGAGATGTGCAAGGAAGTGGAGTGAGGAAGTTTCCAGGTATAGAGCCATGCCAGTCCAAGTTTCACCCCATCCTCATTTGGATTCGGCGTGGCTTGTTTGTTCATAATTTATGATCTGTCTGTTGTCACATTGTTTCTGAGCTCCACAAGCAATCGGAGAGCACCTTCCCAACCGCAGAGCTTTGCTGTAGTGTTGTCAGCCTTAAGGCAGGGGGGATTTTTGAGGTGAGGTCTTTCTTGGATGGATTTGGAGAGTCACACCATCATACCATGTCCCCAAGGCAGCAATTAATTCGGACTTGCCTTGCCTATCAAGCCAGATTCTGCCCAAATGGAGACCTCCGGGGGAAAGTTTTGAGCAAATGAAAACCAAAGGTTTATGGTGCAGTTTATTAGGAGGGTTGCTCAGCATAAAGAGAAAGTCAAATATTTTCCTCTCTTCATCTTCTGCTGTTTTTTCCTTCCCTTTATTTGTTCTGCATCACCTGTTGGAAAACTTTAGTAAAAGCCCCAGTAGCATGATTCAGTGACGCTGACACAGCTCCCCCGAAGCTTGTAGAGAGGAGTGTAGCGTCACAACTCAAGCTGTAGCTCCCACCGTTGTTTGTTTATTTGAGAGACAGCTGTTATAATATGAAATCTCTCCCTGAGAAGCTGTGTGCACTCTTGCTTTAGGAAAAAAGGCCTTTCTCAAATGGTGCCAGTTTAATTTTCAAGAAAAAACCGCAACATTGTTTTCCGGCTGCCACTCTGGATGCTATAGCTGACAAAATGATTGGGGAGAAAGAGAGAAGCTACGGAATATCACATGCTAGTTCTTCCTGTCATCCTTCTCCTGGAGGAGGCTGAAGCTGGGAGGCAGAAGAGTTAGCTAGGACAGTGAAGAGTCCCACGCACTTAAAGGATCTGTTCCACACCGTGTTCACTCCAGGACTCTAGTTTTCTCACAGTTCGGGGCTGAATCCCCTCTTCTTTTGTGTGTGTGTGAGTACATACACGCTTATGTGTGTGGGAGAGGAATTTTTTCATTTCCAGGAAGAGTTCTAAGAATTATAAAAAAATTCCCAACCTGGCTAAGAACTGCAGTAAAATCTTGGCAGGACCAGGATTAGTAGGACAGATGCTTTCATGCTCTATGTGCTCCCAATCAAATACCTTCTCCTGCATATTTTTTAAAGTGCCACACTGCTTTCTTTGGCTACGTCTACACGTGAAGCCTACTTCGAAGTAGCTTATTTCGATGTAGCAACATCGAAATAGCCTATTTCGATGAATATCGTCTACACGTCCTCCAGGGCTGGCAACGTCGATGTTCAACTTCGACATTGCGCAGCACCACATCGAAATAGGCGCTGCGAGGGAACGTCTACATGCCAAAGTAGCACACATCGAAATAAGGGTGCCAGGCACAGCTGCAGACAGGGTCACAGGGCGGACTCAACAGCAAGCCACTCCCTTAAAGGGCCCCTCCCAGACACAGTTGCACTAAACTACACAAGATCCACAGAGCCGACAACTGGTTGCAGACCCTGTGCCTGCAGCATGGATCCCCAGCTGCCGCAGCAGCAGCCAGAAGCCCTGGGCTAAGGGCTGCTGCACACGATGACCATAGAGCCCCACAGGGGCTGGAGAGAGAGCATCTCTCAACCCCTCAGCTGATGGCCACCATGGCAGACCCCACAATTTCAATGTTGCGGGACGCGCAACGACTACACGGTCCCTACTTCGACGTTGAACGTCGAAGTAGGGCGCTATTCCCATCCCTTCATGGGGTTAGCGGCTTTGACGACTCGCCGCCTAACGTCGATGTTAACTTCGAAATAGTGCCCGACACGTGTAGCCGTGACGGGCGCTATTTCAAAGTTAGTGCCGCTACTTCAAAGTAGCATGCACGTGTAGACACGGCTTTTGATGTTTAATACCGTAAAGCTTTAGTTCCTCTTTACATCAGCAGAGAATGTTCTGAGCTCTGTTCATAGCTACAGTCCCATTACAATTTCTTGGGCTTCCTTAAGTCACTCAGCCGCAAGATTCAATAGCTCCCAACCTTTTCCACATACCGTCCACATTCACCAGACGAACACCTCATTGCTGCCCTCAATTTCCCATTCAGCTGTGCCATCACAGAGAAAAGAATTTGACTGCATACACACTTGTGTTGTTATTTCACACCAGTGGTGGGGAGATGCGTGGGAATCTGTAGACAGTGGCATTATTGGTGCAGCTCTCTCACACGCTCAGCACAGATATTGTTAAGTTGGGGGGATGGGATAGTTGTCGGTGATGTTATTCTAGAAGGTGCAGGAAAACATGACTTTTAAACTCTTTCTCTTCTCTGGGGTGGCTCATAAGGCTGTTGGTGGGAAAATTCTTGAGCAATCTATTTAGGCTTGTAGGACTGCCTGTGGAATTTTCTTTGGGACAGGTGTATATATATTTCCAGGGAACATAGGATATCCATGGAGTCCTTTATGGTATACAAGGACTCATCTGTCTTTTGGTGGAAAAGATACATTTAATCAAAGGTCAGATGTTCCAAGGCATTCTGGACTTCCCTGGAAAACCCTAAAACACGAAACCATGATTTATGGTTTATAAAATGTCCATTGCCATTGATTTTGATGATATATTTCCTTTCTCTACCACTGACTGACAAAATGTTCTGGTTATCAATTTGCTAGTCTTTCCTCATATAAAAGCCTCTCTGTGCTGCTAACAATTTTACCACCTATTTTTTAAAAGCTCAACAATATTTTACTATATCTTCATAAACTATGGAAAGCTCTCTATATATTATGGTACTATGGAAGTAATAGATAATAGTTATAAATGACTTGGAAAAGAAAGACAAGAGCATGGCAATTAAATCAAAAGATTATACTAATTTGAGAGGAGATAAACTTCTGAGAGAATGGAACAGAATACAAAAGGTATTTAAAGAGATTTAATACATGATCAAAATTAAAAAATAAATAAAAATTGTCCTGGAAAAAAATTCAGTGCTAATACTTGTCATGAAAAATCATGAGAAACAAACAAAACAGAAGAAGGTGCTCTGGGAAGCAATAGTTCTGAAAGAAGCAATGATAGGAGAGAGGACAACAATTCTGGCATCAGTTTGAAATCCCATACCTCAGCAAAACAAACAATTGCACTTTGAGACATAATGTCTTGAAACGGGAAGATGATATTCATGTCTTTGCAGGGATTTTGTGTAACAAGGCCTAGAACACTGCATTGAGTTCTGCCCCTCATTACCTGGAAAATACCGGCAAACTGAAATATATTCACAGATAAGCAGCAAAATGAAGTAATTGACTTAGGAGGAATAAGATTTAATCTTATTGCTGTGTTTTCTACTGGAGCAACCAGTACACTGCCGATGTGTTTAGGCAAATTAAAACAGCACTCCTAATTTCTACAGTAACTAGTCTATAGCAACTTTCTTCTTCTGCAAAATAGAATCACACAACAATGTGATTTTTCTGGGACTTATTAAGGATGAAAAAGAGTGTGAGGGTTATAAAGGAAGAATGAGTAAAACAGAAGGAAAGATAAACGAGATCTTACCTGTTTCTCCCAGAATCTCTGAATCCTTTAGCAAAAGGGTTTCGGTCAATTTTTAATCTAGTGATCTGCAAAGGAAGGAATGGAGAATCAGGAGCTTTTTCAAGACATTTATTTTGAGAGCAACTAAACTACCTTCAGTGCCCTAATATATGCTGCTTCTAGTCACCCAACATATTTTTATTTTCTATTTACTAACCTTGCAAACAATGCTGAAAAGAAAAGGCAGCACCAAAACAAGAATACAGCTTTAAGAGATCAGGCAGAACTGCTAAACCCAGGATGATACCAGCAAGAAGGTTATAAAGTTGTTAACTCTGCTTCCTGATGGTTGGTGATTTATAATTACTCAGCGTTGAGTTAATTAGCTTCCATGGCCGTTCTGATAGCAATCATCCTGGTTGTGTTTTGTATTTGTTTCAGGATAAAGACAACTTGGGGCTGCAGGGTACATACAAAATAACCCAACAGCATCCCAGAGACAAAACATGAATGCACTAACAATATTGCTGATAGGTATGGATCTTTGATCTGTAGTCAGTCTTGTTTAGCTCCATTCCCTTGACTTCAGCAGAGAAATAACAGGAGTCAAAGTGACACTTTCATTGTGCAAAACTGGGCTGCAAATCTAACAAGAGAAGGCTGTGATTTCTGACACTTCCTCTCCTGTGGATCACTGCCTTCTGCATTGTATTTTGAGCATTTTCCCCCTTGACAGGAAAATGAAAATGACAGAAACTTACCAGCACATGTCAGACCTTAGAATAAGCTTTGGCATGAGTTCAAGTGTCAGATGATGAAGGTTAAAAGGAATGGAGTAGAGCTGGTTTCCAACCCAGTTCTCTGGTCTCTGCCTCAAACTAAATAATCAGAATCTCTTAGAAATCATTCAGGTGTGTGTCTCACCAGAGGACATTCTTGTTAGTTACCTCCTGCTATAACGTATGTGGCACTGCACTACAGACTGGAAGCGGTCAGAGATCTGCTCTCTAAATATTCACAACCTATATATGTGTGCAATAATCATTGTGCAAAATAGGCCTTGTTAAAAAACTAACCAATATTCCAATACTGATAACCAATATTCTTCCGTAATGTAGGTATGAAATGCACATTATCAGTTATAAACATAAGCTGAAATTATGACTGCAAGATGTTTACTAGACAAGTTGGGGGACTGGGTGTGCTGGCTTCTCAAATAAAAACAAACCAGCTGATCTCACTGGTCAGGTGTCATCAAAGTTGATTGACAATAACCTGTCAAGTTCCTTGGCAACAAAGGTGGGCAGGAATGGTTCAATCTGCATTTCAGCAAACCACAGCATAGAACCTCTTCCACCATCAGACCCCATGTCTCCATCCTCACAGCTGGAATTAGCTTTATTGAGGGGTAGTCTCAGGAACATACATTGCAAGGGTTGACTGGACTATAAAAGTGAGGGGCAAAAACACCCAAGGTTTTCTCTCCTTTCACTGAACAAGACAAGACCCCCATCCCTTTGACTCTATGGGGAGACTGTGACTGACAATTTGGTCAACCAGGTTGCCTAGAGCCTGTGGTAAGGATTTGATCTTGAACCAAGTGTAGCTTAAGTCTGAGCTACAAGGAAGAATTTTACCTTTTTTGTAATCATTTCTAAATTTAATACCTTTTACCTGTACTCCTGTAAATCCTCTCTCTTTGTAGCTAACTGAGCTTGTTTTATTTTTAATCTGAACTAATGAAGTGCTGTGTTTAAACTAAACTGGTTGGTAACTTCAGTTAAAGCTGCAAACAGTTGCATGTTAATGCTTTACAAGGGCAATGAAGCTTTAATATCTGAACTGCCCAGAAGATAGCTGGACACTGCAGAACACGTGATTTTTTGAAAATGTGTTGGGGTTACCCTGCAAGTAGTAACTAAGGAGGCTGGTGGAAGCCAGAATGTGACTGGAATGTTGCTGACAGCCATTGGACCAGGGACACAGCTATTAGTCATGGGGGAGTTCTGCATCACTGGTCAATGCAGAATTTTGCAAAATTAATGTCAGGTGGGCAGAAATTCTTCCTACCGCCCCAGAAATGGGCGGTAGAGCTGCTGACAGCCAAGAGGGGCCTTTGGCAGAGCTCAGCTCACAAGCAGAAGATACTGCTGGGAGGAGGGAGACAAGGAGGGTTCTGGGAGCTGCAGCTGCCAGCACACCCTGAAGAAAGGAGGTGACAGGCTACAGGAAACTCCATGCAAGCCTGGGACCTAGCAGCAAGCTGTTTCGCCTTCTGGATGCCTGGACTCTTGGCGGGGTGAAGGGTTATGAGTGTCTGGTGTTCTGCTAGGTTCTGGAGGTAGGATGGTGGGGCAGAGAATCTGGAAGTGGATTGTTTCAGGGTTTTCTCTAATAACCCTAGAGGAATTTTTGTCTGTATTATTACAGACATACTTGCTGGTAGGTATATTGAAATAAATTACCAAAATAATTTAAACCAATGTGATTACTTTGACAAGCAGAATTTGAAGGATTTTGCAGAATTTTAAAACATTGTGTGCAGAATTTTTAAATTGTGTGCCAAATTTTTAATTTTTTGTCACAGAATTCCCTCCAGAATAAGCAGCTATATACAAACACCAGGATGTGACTTGCCTGCTGGAAGGTTGTTTGCCAGTGGAAGGTACAATGGCAAAGCACTGTCCTAACAACCAGGTCTAATGGCAAGTAGTGGGCACAATTCCTCACTGGGCTGCAATGTGTTCCCCAGTGTGACACACCCCAAAGGCTCCTAACTGAAAATAGGAAAAATAAGACCTAAAGCAGTAGAGGTCCTTGCCTTTTAAGGCCAGAAGGATTCATTATGAAAATTTAATCTCACCTCCTGCATAGCACAGGAAACCTCATCCAGGCAAGAAATCAAAGGTCCAACAGTTTTCAATGGTAGGGCTAGAGCCAGCCTTGGATTTGACTCAATGAACTCTCTCACCGTAAGTGAGAACCTGACTGATTAGGAACAGAACCTATCTCCTCCTACATCCCAAGACACTATCGTAGGGTGACCACATGTCCTGTTTTGACTGGAATGGCCCCTTTTTTAAGCTCTATCCTGGAAGTACTAACTGTTTTGACTGAAGTGGGCATTTGTCCTGTTTGCTGTTGCCTTTGATGACCAGTCGGCAAGAGGTATGGGACAAATGTCCAGTTTTGCCAAAAAAGTGGAGATGCCTCCTGACAGATTGTGGAAGAGGCAAGTCATGATCCCAGCCCCACATGGCAAGGCTTGGGAGAACAGTTCAAACATCCATCAGTCTAATCTATCAAGGATCCTACACCACACACATCATCTTGCAGCTGGAAGGTTTCAGAGAAGTAGTGGGATTTTAAGAGGCATTTCAGAACGAAAGGAAAACAGCCAATCCCTTTTTATTCATTTCCCAACATACAAAATCTTCAGATGCCATAAAAGTACAACAAGATTGAAAGCTCTTTGCAGAAGGGAATATGTCCTCTGTTCTGTAAAGTTCTATGATACTATCTAAACATTTTGTAGTAATTAATAAAATGTGACAAACTCCCTTGAATGTTTTGAAATGATATTTTCACTTCTGTCAAGGTTGTTTAACATTTAAATATGACTCTATTCCATTGAAAAGAGGAGCGATTCCTGAAGATTGTGGCTACAATGTTATTGTCTGCAAACTGTCAAAGATGAAAAATGTCTCTTCCTTTCTATTTTTATCTTAAAACAAATTTTTTCATCCCAGCAATCTATAGTGGCAAACGGCAGGCCATGCTTTCCTGTCAAGTCGGGCTACAGTATCAGGTTTTTCCGTTCATGCTGGTTCATGTTGCCGTTCCAGTTTGTGATTCTGTTTATGATGTATAACTGGACCACCATGGTACTGGCACCCTGCATAGGACTTTTTCTGTTATGACATCTCACCTCACATGCTGTGTTAAGTGCTGAGACATTACATTAAAATTGACATTCTGGTCCCAGCACAAATTATTGTTTTCATGCAAAGATGGTAAATGAAAGGTCCTTTTACTGAGCTGAGGATCCAAATTAACATTCTCCTAAGCATTCAAAGGGTACAAAGTGATCTCCAGAATCAAAGCATTTGAGAATCACTGTCTGTGCTGTGGTCAGCGTGTCCCCTTGCGTGGCTTTCAAACTTTCATTCATATTCAGGAACTGAGCTCACATTCAACTCACTGTCTGCAATTCTACCCTGCTTCCCAGAATCAGGACTTTAAAGGAGCTTGGGGCATTTGTCATGTGACATACATACATTCTCACAACCAAAATGCTAACTGCAGTTAATGTAATTGTCATCTCCTTCCCTCTTGCAGGGTAACACTCCTGGCACCTTGGGACTATTCATTCTGATAAGGGAGACCATTCGTACTGACACCTTGGCATTTCCATCTGGAAAGAGTAGCTTTAATTTAGAGCTGGGATGCTACAGGGATCAGCACATTATCTTGACAGTCAGATCTCACCTCCTCTCAAGACAGTAATACCCACTTTGGGCCCCAGTAAAGACTTCATTCCAACCACTCTCCACTTTCTGCCTTATGGGTCACATGCTTGAGCTGTTGGTAGGAATTTCTACCGAATCCATCCCTTTGAAGGTAAAGTCTTTAGAAAGCAAAGTTGCCATCAGCATGGGATTTGTGAACCAGTTAGCTCTCCTTCCTTTTTCCGCTGGACAACTAGACTCCACTCTTTAACCCCAACCTACATCTCTCAAGCACTTACTCAGAGCAGAGTTCTGTAGTTACAGAAAGAGCACCAATTTTTCTCTGCAAGCCAGGGAAGAATGAAAGAGTGAACCAGATTTTCATTAAGGTGTGTTTTGGGTAATACAGAATTGGTCATTCTGCTTCAAAACTTCCCATCGTAGTTAAAAACCTCAACTGCTTGCGTTGTCTTATTTTTCTTTTGGTCTCCAGAAATTCATATCCTTCAAAACAGCTTTCTAAAGTCATTTCTAATTAGAATAAAATATGGAATGCTATATAAATGATTTATAACAATTTCCTTACTAGATCTAGAATGCCCACTTGCTCGAGCGAATAAACACAGCTCTCCATGGTAAACTGCCTGGGGCAGGGACCGTATTTTGCTTCTACGTTTCTACAGCTCCTTGTTCACGACTACAGGTATGGCTACTACAACACAAATGAACAACTTGGGCTAAGATACCATTTCAGGATGTTTAAAAGTCTGAGTTAAGGGACCTGGTTAGTCCACAATTGAAGCATTATCTATTCCAGGAATAACTAGTTCTCCTGATTGCAAATTCATCATGGGGTAAGCGGGTCCCACTAGGGTAGGGTGGCCTAGTGGCTAGCTCCCCACAGTACCTAGGGGCCTGAGGTATCCACTCACTAAAGGATGTAGCTTCAGTTTGGGGCGTGGCCCGCACAGTCAAGTTTTCCCCTCCTTATGTGGGCAGGGTATCCCCAGGATTCTCACCCTTTGCGCCTGGGGGAGGGTTCAGAGACTGCGTCCTCTGGAGGCCGAGCTGGGGGCAGCTCTAGCTCAGTACCAGTGAGTGCCAGAGCCAGCCTGAGCTAGCGCTGCCCCGGATCAGCCGCCAGAGGATGCAGGTCAGCCCTGAACCGGACTAGATTCCTTCCTTTTATCCTGCCTCCAGGCCTGACACTGGCTGCAGGTGAAAGGGGGTGGGGCTAACTGTGCAATCAGGCTCTATTTAGCCCCTGCACTGCCAGGCCTTCCTCTCATGTGGCAACACCCTTTTCTGAGGGTAACTGAGGTAACATATGTCCCTCCCTGTGGAAAGTGACAGGGTCCTGGATCTAGCATGACATACTTGTATGTGTATTGTACTTGTAAGTAAATCATTAAGCCATTGAAAGTTACTATGCACAGTGGTCCCACTTCCTTCATCTGACTATTTTTGTTTTCACTGTCAAAAAACCTGTGTGTTTTTACCAGGGAATAGCTAAGAGTATGTCCACATTGCGGGGGGGCGGGGGGGAAAGCCCTCACAATGCTGAGCCTGGGTCAGCTGACTTGGGCTCAGCCAGGGCAACAAATAGCAGTATAGATGTTTGGGCTCAAGATGGACTCCAGGAGCTGAGATGGGGTGAGGGTGTAGCCAGGAAGGAATGCCTGCACTGCTATTTTTAGCCCCACAGCCCAAAGCCTACTAGCCTGAGTTAATTGACCTGAGCTCTGAGACTTGGCTCCAGGGGTTTTTCTTTGCTGTGTAGGCATTCGCTAAGACGTTTTAGCTATCCCATGGTACGTCCCACTGGTTTTGACTACAAGGCAGCTCGGTGAGGTCAACAGTATCCTCCTTCTCTCCTCCCCATCCTGGTTGACCTTCCCAGGGCTGGCAACAGACATCACTGAGCTTGGGCATTGCTGGGGCGGGGAGATTCAGCTCCAGGCCCCACCTCTGCAAGGGGTGGAGCCTCAGGCAGAAAGGGCAGAGCTAGGGGCTAGTGTCCCCCAGCCAGCCTTCAGCATTGTGCCACCTGGACCACCCTGCACCGGGCTCTGATGGCTATCTAAGGGTCCAGGGCTCTGGCCACTGCTGCTCCTGGCACTGTTGCAGTGATGGTAACCCAGACGCCTGAGCCCTTTTAAATCGCAACTGCCCTCATCTCTCCTTGCCCCCTCCCCTTGCCAGTGACCCTTGACATCTCCTAACTAGCTCAGGAGAATCCTACAGTGCACTGCCTCCACTGGAATTTTGCAGCTTGATAGCTCGCCATCTTTTTATTGCAGTGAAGACAGAGTTTAACTGCCCTTAAAGTGTATCTATTCTTTGGGCTGTCGTTCCCCGGATTTCAGTCTCACAGAGACGCTGAGCATGCTACAATTTTTATAAACACAGGGGGGAACACTGCCAGTGAAGGGGCTGATGGGTGCCAGGGACACTGCTTTACCTGCTGGTTCTGATAGGCTGTCACTGTGGTGAAGACCGTCTCAGGGAAGTTGAAGGTTTTCACTCCATCACCTGCAGGGACTGGTTTTGTAGGAGACAGGTCACTGCTGAAGTCCTTGCGGATCACATGGACTCGAGGCTGATACTTGTGCATTGAATGTAGGATTATCTTTAAACAAAGAAGAGGAGGGAAATGAGTTGCCTTCAAAGCACATATGTTAGGCCCATAACTACTACATGGGGGTGGCGGGTGGCTAACGAATCCCAGGTCTTAGCCTATTGTCATACAACTGCACTGTCTTTATGCTTGCTTGACGATTGAGAGAGATTCAGCTAGCGAGGCATCCACGGGGCATCTCTAGCCGCAGCCACCCAAAGAAAACTGAGCTCCTGTCTGAAGGGACCCCTGCGGGACAAGGGCTTGCACAGCGGTGGGGTTAGGCGGTGTCCCAGGATGGACACACGGGGGTTGGGCAAGATACTTTTTGACCTTTGTGGGGAATGGCTGCAATCCTGGGCCTGGAGCAGCAGGGCTGAGAAGCTCTCTACCTCTCTGGCATGGAGGTGGGGAGGGTACAACCCAGGGCTGAAGAAGTGCCATGGGGTTCACTTCTGACTTACGTGGCCTTGATCATCAAGCTCGTTGTTGGTCAGTTTGAGTTTGTCAAAACTGACAACCTGCCTCATCCAAGTGTCGCCAGAAGCCAGCGAGTCAGGGTGGATGTACACCCTGGGAGGCACAGGGGAATCAGCATTGCCAGCCACCATCCACTTGGAGCTGTGATACACGTACCTGAGAGAGAGGGGGAAATCTTTACAGCTAAGAAACCCTCAAGCCAGCGAAGGAGGAACATTTCCAGGGCTCTCCTTCCCCTCCACTCAGCCATGCATGTGCCAAGGCCTCCTGGACAGAGGGGGGATGTGCTTTACTGCAACCTTTCTCCTTGCAAATGCAAGCCAGATAATCAAACCGAATGAGTGGCTGAGAGGTTCCTTATTGAAACCACCTTTCCAGTTGCTTCCAGCTCTACAGCTCTGCCACATGTGCTGTCCTGGCTCTTTAACTCTCTCTGTGCTGGAAGAGGAGTCTATCAAAATACTGCTGAGTACATCACTAATGCTCGAAGGCAGATTATGGGGGCAAGGGGAACCTTGTGGACTGACCTGTTCAGCACATACATTAAGGTTGGATTGATCTGACTCAAAAAGATTTAAATCACTGATTTTAATTGTGTTTTACATCTCAATTGAAGCCATCTATTTTTATCTTGTTTTGCATTTATGCTTGTAAGTTCTTTTCCTAAAGAGAAGATGACTCTCACGGGTTGGTAGCCATTAAAACATGTTGATATGCACTAAATATAGCCTTTACGCTAAACTGGATACCTCTCTTCACTACTGGAGGATAAACTGTATCTACACACATTTATTTAAGCAATTATATCTTCACATATGTTTCTTCTGATTCTTAAATTTTACATTTTTACTATGTTAGAAAATGGTGAACAATGCATTTATTTGCTAGATGATGACAGGATTTCTTTAATTTGTGCTTTGCGTCAAATTCTATTTGGATGGAAATTCAAATGCCTGAGAGGCTCAGGGCCTGTGTCACCTGCTACTTCAAGGCTGCATCCTAAATACAGAACTGCAAATGTAGCATAGTCCTGACCGGCAGCACTCCCTGCTATTTCAGTCACTGATTGCCCAGACCCTGGCTGTCTTGGGGAGTGATTGCTTGTCTTGGTTAATTGCAAAAAGCCCACAAGCAGACAGAGACTAAAGAGAAACTTTGTGTGTTACTTGACTCAGACAGCAGGGTTTGAATCCTGATCTCCAGAAATGCAAGCTGGGGGATGTATTAATACCCTGAGTCAGTGAGACCCTCAGTAACATGGATCAGTGTTCAGACAGTGTAAATCACCATAGCAGTACTGATGACAATGAAGTGATGCTGATTTACACCTGATGGAGATCTGATCCAATCTGTCTCTGATGGAAGCATATACCTTTACACTTGTCTATAGTGATGAATGTTTTTCCTGGGCGCTCACTCTTTTGTATGCTGAGTCTAGCTTTTGTGCCGTTCCTCATTCTGACCTTGGCAGTCTCACCTGTATCTCTTGTTATCAACAGGCACAATGTCCATGGCTATGTAATACTGCTGGTGAGGGTCTAAGCCTGTAATTTTCACTCTCATGGCTGGAAACATCCTCCTAGAAAAACAGAAATAGAAATGAAGAAGAAAATGGTGACTGCAGGAATTATTAGAAAAGCTAAGGAGAAGTGGTTAGGATCTTGTTTGATGAGAAGAACAACCATAAGAATATCACCACCTGAAGACTGTAATACAGGTCCTTCTTGTAGGACTGGTTGATAAATAGATGATTATGGCTACGTCTACACGTGAAGCCAACACCGAAATAGCTTATTTCGATGTGGCGACATCGAAATAGGCTATTTCGATGAATAACGTCTACACGTCCTCCAGGGCTGGCAACGTCGATGTTCAACTTCGACGTTGTGCGGCACCACATCGAAATAGGCGCTGCGAGGGAACGTCTACACGCCAAAGTAGCACACATCGAAATAAGGGTGCCAGGCACAGCTGCAGACAAGGTCACAGGGCGGACTCAACAGCAAGCCGCTCCCTTAAAGGGCCCCTCCCAGACACAGTTGCACTAAACAACACAAGATCCACAGAGCCAACAACTGGTTGCAGACCCTGTGCCTGCAGCATGGATCCCCAGCTGCCGCAGCAGCAGCCAGAAGCCCTGGGCTAAGGGCTGCTGCCCACAGTGACCATAGAGCCCCGCAGGAGCTGGAGAGAGAGCATCTCTCAACCCCCCAGCTGATGGCTGCCGTGGAGGACCCGGCAATTTCGACGTTGCAGGACGCGGATCGTCTACACGGTCCCTACTTCAACGTTGAACGTCGAAGTAGGGCGCTATGCCGATCCCCTCATGAGGTTAGCGACTTCGACGTCTCACCGCCTAACGTCGAAGTTAACTTCGAAATAGCGCCCGACGCGTGTAGCCGCAACGGGCGCTATTTCGAAGTTAGTGCCGCTACTTCGAAGTAGCGTGCACGTGTAGACACAGCTTATATGACATCAGTTTGGGGTGTTAAAGTTGTCACCTTGTTAGTTTGTCAGACACCTTCTTTTGTTCTTGTTTCCTTGTGCATAGTTCTTCCTTTGCTACTTCAGAGGTAATTGCCTTTGATGCCGCAAGTTAATTAGATATTGGCATTAAGATTTTTGTCCCTTTGCTCATGAGTCTTTGAACTTGTAATGCTAATAAAGTGTTGTGAGCCATGCTTCACTAGTCCAAAAATACTAAATCTGGATCCTTTATATTATACTTATATAATCACCAACTCAGTTTTATCAAGTTATTTCCTGTTTGTTATTGACTTTTGATTGACAAGGTGTGCTTGAACTGATGTATCAACAAGCATTGCTGACATGAGCCCCTCATGAATTGTGAGCCATTACTAACTCAGCTAGAATCCCATGGCCGCAAACTGTGATTTAGAATTCATTGCTGCATTGCTTTTCAATGTGTTGTGCAATAATTTGCACAAAAATAAATATTGGTCCCCTAATAAGAGGCAATCTTTCCTTACTAATTCAAATAGCTCTGGCCAAGAGGAATCTCTTGTAGTTTCAATGATTGCTTTGCACACTGTTACCGACATGAACTATACATTCTCACTTGGATAATTTGCCTTCAGCGACAACATTTACAGCTGGCCAGAAATGGATGTCACAGGCCTCTTCTGACACTTTTCAGTACCCAGGTGGGCACTGTGGGTTATGCTTAGAATTTCTCACTTGATGCTGTTCGAGTGTTATGACACCAAACCCTTGTAAACAGTCCTGTTATATGAAGCAATTTCATCTGTATAGCTCAAGAAAACATTTTATGCTTGAGGATGCCTGGGCTTTTTCTGGTGGCTGCTCATCTAGCACTACCCTCTCACGTCACTGTAATGCTGACACTTTTTGTGTTCCTTGATTGAACAGCTCAAGTTTAGTTCTGAAAACCTGTGTTGTACTTGAATCATATTTACATCCAATTCCCCTTCCTGAACTTCCTTCCTTTCCTATTTCTAGACACTCTTAAAAGCACCTCTCTCATATGAATTTGCTTTATTGGGGCCATATTTTATATTTAATGAGAACTTTTGCCTTTTCATACTCATTCTCTGAAGTCTAGGTAGTGCTCTGCACATTAGTTTGTGTAATATAAATTCCAGTGACTTATGGCCTGTTTCTGTCTTGATTGATTTCAACTGGTAAATATACTTCTAAAAATGTTCAAAACCATTTCTTTTTCAATCTGAGCACACCAAGCATGGCTCTGTTGTGATTAGGAAGCTTAACCAGCTAGGCAAGCCTCTTGCAGAACGGCAGTCTCCAACCTATGCGAGCTTGCATTGCCTGAGACCGGGGGTTCTTTGTTTAACTCAAAATATTTCAGAAGTGGGGCTTCTGCAGCAGCATTTCTAATTTCCAAAAACCTTTCTCTCTCCAGCATACCACTGCCATTCTTGACTGCCCTCAAGCAGCTTGCTAAATAAACCAGAGTGAGACTGGTGTAAGGGAGGACTGGAAAGGACCAAGCTCTGACAAGCAATTCTAACTCCATTCCTCTATTAGATGGCTGGTTCCTCCTTATAGGATGAGAATAATCTGGTATTGAAGGCGGCTAGTAAGGCATATCTAGACAAATTCACAACTCATCCTTCTCTGGAGTGTATTCTCCAGGATTTTGTTTTCTTGCTGTAATGGGTCCTTTACTACATCCCTTGAGAGATCGCAGCACAACTGGGTAGACCTGACATAAAAGATTCCTGTCCAGCAGAGACAAGTAACATACTTGGGGAAAAAATATTCACGTCCTTCTCTCGCTTTGTTATCCTTAGCACTGAATGAAGTTCATTTGAGGTTTAGGATATGTTACACTGCAATCACAGGTGTGACTGCCATACGTGTAGACATACCCAAACTAACTATGACTTAAAGTAGTTAAACAGTAGCGATTCTGATGCAGCATGAGTGGCAACACAGGCTGGAAACTTGCGTCCACATCCAGCATCCTGAGAAGGTTTTCTACAGATAATGTTGCTGCCCAGGCTGCTGTGACTTCCCTGCTATTGTTATGCAAGCTAGTTGGGTTACATCTAGGAAGGAGTACTGCAGAAAGGGATCTAGGGGTTGTAGTGGACCACAAGCTAAATATGACTCGAGAGCATGCCACTGTTGCAAAAAAGCAAACATGATTGTGAGAGGCATGAACAGGAGTATTGTAAGCAAGACATGAGAAGTAATTCTTCCACTCTGCTCTGCACTGGTTGGGCTTCAGTTGGACTATTGTGTTGAGTTCTGGGCGCCACATTTTAGGAAAGATGTGGAGAAAATGGTGTGGGTCCAGGGAAGAGCAAATGAAATGATTAAAGATCTAGAAAATATGATCTATGAGAGAAAACTCAAAGAACTGGGTTTGTTTAGTTTTGAAAAGAGAATGCTGAAAGGGGACATGATAGTGGTTTTCAAGTACCTAAAACAGGGTTACAAGGAGAAGGGAGAAAAATAATTCTCCTTAGTCTCTGGCGATAGGATAAGAAGGAATGGACTTAAATTACAGCAAAGAAGGTTTAGGTTGAATATTAGGAAAAATTTCCTGACTGTCAGAGTGGTTAACTACTGGAATAAATTGCCTATGGTGGTTGTAGAGTCTCCATCATTGGAGACATTTAAGAACAGGTTAGATAAATAGCTAGTAGGGATGATCTAGATGGTGCTTGATCCTGCTCTGACAGCAAGGCACTGGATTTGATGACCTCTCAAGGTGCCTTCCAATTCTACTGTTCTATGATTCTATCTACATGTGCTACAGTCACACCTCTGACTGGAAGGTGCACATACTCAGAGAAGCAGAGCCCAAGTACCAGGGAGGTTGTAACAGCAACACAATACATCCTCCTAGCAGGTGCCCTGCCCAGCGCGCGTGCACACACACACACACACACTCTTCACATTTTCAGCAAATTATCATCCAGCCAGCCAGAACTGGGGGCTGAGCAGGCGGTGGGCCCTTTCTGTAGCTCTCCAGCATTCTACAAGTTCTATCCAAAGTCCAACAAGGACTTGCCACATCATTCGTTTTGGCAGTGGAAGAAAGTGACAATAGAATGAACTGTATTTCTCCAAACATTGCCTTTATTTTACGAAAGGGCTCTGTTGTGTCAATGTGGGAGCTGGGAAGGTACTTTTTATTCTTTTCCAACCAGATCGTGTTTTCTACCTGGACAGAGGGTGGGGAGGAAGGAAGTGTCATTTCACAGTCTCCATGATGGGCTGCTAAGCCAGTGCTCTCCTGGGCCACAGCTCTTCTATTATATTCCAAAAAGGAAGGAAAAGTTAAAGTGATTTGCTATTGAAGCTCACTTTGCAAGGGCATTCACAAGTGGGGAAAAGGAAAAAACACACTGCAGTGACTGGGGCCCAGCCATCTACAAAGAGAGGGATAAAACTCTCAAGAATTCTGTGCAGATGCTGCTTTGTATGAATGTGGATTTGTGCCCTGGAGGGGATTAGTTCCATGGCTAAACTACTAAATAAATTAAAATAAGAATGACAGACTAGCCTAGAGCAGTATCACCTTGCTTCTACCACAATGGCTCATTAAGCCTGCCAAGGCACATGGGTACAGGATGTGGCATTTTATAGCCCAACTATTCTTAATTGGGGAATGAAAGCTGTGGGAATGGTTAAAAGATACGACTTGTTGCACAGGGTTGATCAGGATTAAATCTGAGGTGCTTTCACTCTAAATCTCTGTCCCTCATAGGGAAGATGAAACGTAGGGTATTTCAAGTGACTTTCTCCAAAGCATATTGAATAATATCTCCAGAGCTGAAGAAGTGGATCTGCCCCAAATTATTTTGCTAGTCTTTAAAGTGCTACCTGACTGCTTTTTTGTTGTTTTTATTTTCCAAAGCAAAAACCTCAAGCTTAAGGTTGCAGAATAGCAAATGGGGTTGCTCAGTTGCATATGAAATGCCTTGTAAAAGATAGCTGCAGCTCATTCATTAGGCTTGAAGGGTAATCTCTGAGATAATTGAGAAAAAATGTGTGCACCCTACTGCGTTCCTAAAAATGCTCCAGGTGAAATATTTGGTTATATTTGTAAAGTTTTGTAGAAAAAAATATTATTTTCTTTCCCGATGGCTGCAAAAGAAGCTCAAAATTAGGCATCTATCACAGTGGGCATCCAACATGTACTGATGGATGAAAAGATGGAAATATAGGGAAATCGGATAATGACAATTAGTGTTCAATCAATCCTTCATCTCAACAGATACCAACCAGCCTGACAATTAATAATTACACTCGCAAATGTTGTATGTTTATATAGGAAATAAGTTTGTGTTTTAATACAACCTGCCAGAGAACTGTTTCCTTCTTTCCCTGTGATGTGGCATTTTCCCCCAAATCAAACTTGACCAAAGTCTAAGGGTACACGCCCCTGTGTCAACGAAATGCCAGTATTTTGTAACTCAACTAAATTGGAAAAATCAGAGCTTTAAGTCATTGGCATGAGGAAGTCCACAGCTTTGGAATATGTCTCTGATTCCAGTCAACACAGTATGGCTGTGGCAACCCTAGCACGCCCCTGTCAAAAGGGGGATGCTAATGAGCCACTTCAGTAGATGTTAATGAGGCGCTGCCACGCACATGCAGCACCTCATGAGCATAATGGCAACCGCGCACGTTTTGAAAGTGCAGCGTCGAATTCAGAGGGCCTGCATATCTGGAAGCCCAGGCATGCAGCAGAACTACTTGGCTGAGCATTTTGGAGCCAGAACACTGACTATAGATAGTGCATAATAAGCAGCATACCGCTCATCCATGTCAAAGACATTTTAATGCTTTGAGTAATGGGTCAGGACTATACGCTGCTATTAAATAATCATTGCTACTAGCAGGATTTCTATTAGGCAGAATCTTAATACACTACCTTGTCAGGCCTGCCGATGGAGGAAGCGAGGGAGCAAAGGGAGCACTGACTGCAGCGCCTGGTGATTCAAAGGGGCCAAGGTCTCCCAGCTGCTGCCATTGCTGCTGTGGTGGTGGCAGCGATCAGAGCCCCAGGCTCTTGAAATCACTGCTGGCTCCATACAGCATTATGGGCTGGCAGGGGCAGCAGGCAGTGCTGAGGGCTGGCTGCCCCCGGTTCCACCCCTTCTGCTTGCGGCCTCACCTCTTTGGGGGGCACAGACCTGCCCCTGCTCTGCTGCCAGCCCCCCCGCACCTTCACATTGCTGATATTGTACAAACTCACTTATTTACCTTTGATAACAAAATTGCTGCCAAAATTCTCAACACCAGATGGAGCTCTTGAGTCCCCTCCCCTCCAAACTCATCTCCCCAGACCAGAGTGTGTTAATCAAGCATAGTGGCTAAGGAGGTAGGTGTGGTGCTTTGCTAAGAATGCCCAAATATGAATGCTGGTAGACAAGGAAGAGAGCCTATTTTGTGTAATTTTCTTCGCCTTTGGTCAGCCAGAGTATGCGCCTGTTGACCTTCAGTACAGGTGCAGTGCATGGTTTCTCTCGTCTTTCAATGCTGTTGCTGGAATGGACATGATTTGGGGACAGGAAGATGTCTATGGTTTTGCTCAATATGGAGGTGGGGTATATATTTTGTGCCATGCCCAGAGAGTTTCTACATTTGTTAGTAGAAAATAAATGTAATCATCAAGGCATGGGATTTTCAAGGGCACCTAAAGTAGCTATCGTTGGGTTTTCTCAAGGAGACCATGGTACACAACAGAGAAAGAAATATCCCCTTCCCTACTAGACCCTTAAAGATTTAATATTTCCCCAGTTTCATTCCCAAAAGCTACTTAAATGAGTGCCATCTCAGCCCACTTACAACTGAGATAGTCTAAGGCTCTGAACTATTTTAACATTTATGTCTAAATATCTCAGAAAAGGTATTTAAGCATTAGTGATTGTTGGAAAAATTGGAGGTGAAGAGTAGGCTCCAAGGAAAATACTGACAAAGAAAAAGATTTTCCATAGAACACTGACTTTTACTGGAAAACATGAAAACAGAAGCCTTTCAGAGAAAAATTGAAAGCTCCCTTTGAGAAAACTGAAAGAAGATATTTTATGGGTCAGGTTGACTCAAATCACAACGTTTTAGGCTGGAAAAATGTATTTCAGGACAGTTCAAAATTAAACTTGGTCTGCCTCAGCTGCCATGGAACTTCATGTTCAGGTGCCTCATGCCCCTATTCTCACCTCAGGGCCAGGTTATTTGGCTGGACTGTTCTCCCATGATAAACAACAGCCTCCCCTCTTGCTGACCCATCACAAAGCATCCAGGAAGTCACAATACTGTGGTGCATCATGGGAGATGTAGTCCACCTGGGGAGCCCAGACCACAGAGCAGAAGATATATATGAAACAGATGAACTATGACTTCCATGAGACCTCTGGTAGCTCCAGGGGATGTGGTTTAATGTCAAACCAAGTTGAGGTTAAATGTTTCAACCTTGAAATATTGAAAATTGAATTTCAATCAAATATCCCAAAATAAGATGTTTGACAGCTCCAATTCCAAGAATCTGTTTTCAGCCAAAAGATTTTTCATCCACAGTATCTTTCAATAGAAAATGCAGTTTCAACATGCCTGAATTTTTTCAAAATTTCCAGAGGAAACCAAAACTGAAATATTTTGTTTTGGATGTATTTGAGCCACATCAAAAAATGTCGGTTGGTTGAAGTGACCCAAAATACTTTGTTTCATTAAACTACCCTTCACTGCTCTCACATTGCTTTCTGGGAGTTTTTGGTCAGGTGCCTCATGCCCTCATAGTCTCCTGAAGGCCAGTCTTACTGACTGGACCAAATCTTCCAAGATTCAATACAGTATTCCTCTGACTGATCCAGTTGGTGCATCATGGAAAGCATATGACTGCAGATGCATCAAGGAAAGTATAGTCCAACCAGGCTGCTTGATCCATAGGACAGAAGGGAGGCATGAGGCAGTTTAATTGAGAGAAGATCTGTATTTTGTTTCACTCAAAAATGCCACAAACCATTCTGCCATTAAAATTCCACAGAATTTTTAGTCAATCTAAAATTTCAGTATTACAACTTTTCATTCACATTTGGGGGTAAAAATAAATATGATAGGTCAGAAATTCCCATATGGGAAAAGACAGTGGAGACATATGGAGCTGTCATCTCCTCATGTATTTCAAAGTATGGATCCCAGTATGCACCTGCCTGAGACATAAAGCAGGATGTTAACCTTTTGAAACCAATGCCATTACCCACTCTTGTTTCTCACACTCAGTGGGAATGGGTTTTAAGCTACTGGAGACCAAAAAACTGTATTTCATCTTACGATTTTTTTCAAGCTGGGAGCATCAGAACATTTGATGAATCCCCAAAAAGATTTCAGCTCACAGATACCTTTTTCTTCTACATGCTAGTTAGGTGCCTCCTGCAAACAACTGCAGAAAAAAATTGTGCCATGATCCCAGCCACCACAAGGTATTTTCAGATCTATAAATGAAAAATATTATGTAAGAGCAAACATTAAGTTATTCCTATTACCTGTCCTTTTCTATTTGTGATAGGAGGGCACAAAGAGTGTTTGTGATTCTCTAAAGATGAGTCAACCTCAAAAGATCCCAAGAGTCAGTTTAGTTCTGATAAGCTTTCAAATGAGTATATTTCTCAACTTTTCGCAAGCTATCTGATCCTCCTGGAAACACAAAACAAATGTGACCATGCCACAAGGACAGCCTAAAAGGACCAAACCGGCCAGACTCAGGAAACACAAAGCTGAAACAAAATTATAAACAATGAGAAACATTTTAATCGTTTTCCTCAAATCTTCAGAAAGGTTCTATAAGCATTTCCAGGAAAGTGGCAGAGTAGCACATAGTTTAGCTCACACGTCTTTTATCATTTCTCTGTCCATGGTGCTGATTTCTTTTTAGCACTCTTAATTGAAATTAAAACGCCAGTAGTTTGAAACAGACAGCATTAAATTAATTTGCATAGGGCTGGACTAACCCCTTCTCCCATTCAAATTTGAGGACTCTGAGAATGTTAAGGCTAATCTCAGCTCTCATTTTTGGCTCATCTCAACTTCCAGTTATGTCAGTAAGTGCAAATGCCTTCATTTATGGCTAATGGTATGACAGGAATAAATTTTTTCATCCCAAATTACTCCTGGTTCATCCACACTTCCAAGTTAAATGCAGCTACTTCAGGAGTGGAAGATGATAGTTGTGGGAAATCCTATGTATGTACCTGCTTGTGCAAGAAGTCAAGAACACTGTACCCATCTAGAAGAAGATGTTAAACTGGCACAAACCTCAAATAATTCCCCTTGGAACTGGGATTTACACAGCTAGCCTTCTGGAGTTAGATGGATCTTTACAGAACATAAATGGCCCAGGTTTCAATTGTATAACTCTCCTGAAATATAGCAGTAGGGCCATTTTCTTAGTATATTCTCAGAGAGAAGACCACCAGAAACCATATCTTGGTCTTAAATTTCCTATGCAGGTCTCCTTTCCCAAAAGCAACCTGGCTTCTCCCTGTTTAACTTGTAAGATCTGACAAGATCACAACACCATTAGGTACAACTGTATAACTTTGACAACTGTTTGCTTCTTCTAATTAATTCATTTATTCATTTTTCTTTAAAGGAAGAAAGCAAGTTTGAAGCCCAGCCATTAGCATACAAAAAGCAAACCCTCTTTCTCTTTGTGTCTCAGTTTTTACAGGCCAACAAGCCAGCAGTATCTTACCTGCCTGCTTTAGTGATGATCATCTCTGTTCCAATGTCATGGAACCTTTTCCAGAGGTCAGCACACTGCAGCTCTACCTGGATCTCCTCCATGGATGAGGGAGGAGGTGGCTGGGGACCTGAGCCACCAGATGTGAGGTCAGAGTGGGAGCCAAATGAACAGGAAGTTCTCTCAGCCAATACCTCTGTGTCTGACCCAGTACTCTGCTCTGAATCTGCAAAGTAAACAAGTCAGATACCATACTTTAGTCCTGCTGAACCAGTTGGGGAGAGGAAGGAAAAGAGTCAGCAGTGGGAACTTCGAAAAAGTGGTGCAGCAGCCTTTCATTATAAGTTCTTATAGTTGGTTCTGATTTATGAGCTGATCTCTGGCTTTGCATTTCCACTCTGACATCTAGCATTTTTGTAAAGTTTTTGCAACAGCTGAATAAACTTGTCCACAATATAAAATATAAAGCATCAGGCTGAGAATGAAGCACAAAGTATAGATTAAACATAGCAAGGAAAAAATAATTCATCCCACAGTTAGATGGGCTCACTGGAAAAATATTTCCATTTAATTGCACCTCATCCCATACTACAATTGCAAAGTTAGTATTTTTAAACGAAGTACTTTCTTCTTTTAATACCTTTGTCATCAAAAATAATGAAGGGTTTCTTCTGGTTTTTTGGCTGCACCACTTTGGAAATGTATTTTAATTATTCCTATAAGTTCTGGAACAATGACATTTCCTGTGAAAATAACCATGGAGGCTTTGGTGAGGAGAATGCTACAGGCTACCAAAGGACAAGGAGGAAAGATGGTGAACATATGGAATCAGTTACTGAGGAAAGCAGTTGAAGCAAATGGCATAAAGGATTTCAGTGAACCACTCCATCTCTTTGTGAAGAGGAAAGTAAAGGAGACTAGCTAAAAAAGAAGAGATCTGGGACTGAGATCAACCAAAAGAGAAGCTACTGTGTCAAGCCAGATGTTTATACTGAAAATATATTTGTACTAACAAGCAGAAGTACTATAATCAGTAAAGAACTAGACTGTGGATAAATTAAAGTTATGTTCGGTACTGGTGGTTCTTTGCACCAATATTCATATCATCTTTATACTGAAAGAAATTCATAACACATAGTAAAAACAGAGTTTAACTTACAAGCTAATTTTATGGCAAGTTACTTAGTAATATAAAATCAGTGCCTTTTTTGTAATAAATAAATAAATAAATAAATAAATGAAAGAGGAGCCAACACATAGCCTGTCTCCCTTTGACCCCCGCCAATACCACAGCTGGGGCTGCCAAGGTGCTGGTACTCAGTATCGGCAATATCGGCCCAAAAAGTACCATATAAAACAATCAAATGTAATTGATAGGCAACATTAATAAATGCATACAGGGACTTTCACAGCAAATGAGTCCAAGGAGCCTTGCACATTTAAAACATTGATATACAGACTATATACAGGGATGACCTCATCAACCACTCAAATGCAGCCGTGTCCATCGGGGAATAAGACAACCGGTTAACAGTGTGCAGGAATGTTACATACTGTTTAAGACAGGAAATGAAGAAGAATACTGCCCATAGGGGACATTTAGGGAGGGCTAGCACCATGGAATCTTTAACAATCACAAGTGACTAGAGTCTTGGACGTACAGTTTGTCTGAAAGATGCACCACAAGCAGATTACAGCTGAATGAAAAAAAGCACTGGTTCAGTAAAGACCAAGAGAGAAAAATACTGCCTACTGAATCACCAACACCACTCCCTGAAGCTTGTAAGTGTTCTTGAAAACCTCCTAACAGTAATGACATGGGCACAAACTGCTTAGCTTGTATGATCTGACAAATTTACACAGTTAGCTGTCTATCACAAACCTTTTGCTTCTGCAACAATCCTGAGTGTACTTGGCACTTAATATTTGTACTCACTCTAACAATTTTGTGACTAAGTCATCCCTGTGATTTCTCATGGGATAATCTCTGGCTTTAAGTAGATGCCTTAGCGTCAACAGCATTTCAATGAGTTGACTGGAATCGTGTGCTACCAAGATCTGCAGATCTTGGTCTAATCTGATTCTCTCCCATTTTATATTGATGTAACTCCAGAAGAATTACTCCAGTCTGACAATGATGTAAACGAAAAAAATATCAGATCCTTTCATTATACTAAACTGTCAATCATTGCAATTTCATTGTTAGCCTATTAGGCCTCCAGTTGTGGTCAATATCTGACCATATTTGCAACGCAACACATAGGAAAATCAAATCTCTCCTTGTCCCTGTAGCTAGCCCTTGTTTGTCTGATGGATGAGGTGGTCTTTGTTTTGCAAGCCCTGGGACTCACTTCACATTTTTCTCCATGTTTGCCAAGCCAAATCCTCCTATCTGGAGTCAGCCTTAAAAAGAAATGGGTTCTGTGATGTGCTGAGCACCTCCTCTGAGATCATTCCACTCCTACAGATTTCAAACTGCGCTGAAGGCATTCACCACCTCAGACCTCCCACTCTGTCCGCCTCAGTACTCCAAAATCAGAGAGCGCTGTCTTTGTCATGCTCTGGGGTACTGGGGAGCAGAAGCTTCGCTGTCCATAAGCAAGTCTGAAGATGCCACCATATGTAAAGGGGAATGGTCTACTTGTCTTACCCCTTTTACTGTTACATCCTACAGAAAGACCTCCAGCCCCAGTATAGGTTAATCATTGCAGACACCAGGTGCTGGCAGTCTCACAGATTAGTTTGGCCCATCTCCCTGTGTTGTAAGGGAACACAACAGCCTGGCTCACTTCTGACACTTTGATCTTCCGAGCTTGGTTTTCCTCTCTTTGAACTGAATAAATTTACTTCTGATTTACATGAGTACAACCGTGGGGAGGGTGAAGCTCTGAGTCTGGCTGTGGAAGAGTGATTCCTGGTGCTCTCTATCAGAGCAGGAAAGTTTTTGGCTATGTTCAATGACCAGCAATGGTAGATACCAGCTACTGATGATGATTGAGATACTAACAAAAGGACTTCCCAGTGAGAGGAGCTTCACATAGCTTTTTCTATCATCCATCCAGGAAAGACCACATCCGAGACCTCTGAAGGAATTGCTTCACATAGAGCACCAAGTACCTCATCTGAAATCCAGCTCTGGAGAGATTCAGGACACACCAGCAGTGACTCCATGTGAAAGACAGAACACCAGAGTGACTCGCACCATATGAAGGCCAGCTACTTGCTACCGTACACATCACTGGTGGGTTGAATGAGTGGAATTCATACCATTTTCTAAGTACACTTGGTTCTTAGTGCTTACAGATGTATTACATGGAGTGTATCCTCCTTTCAGGGCAGGAGATAGTCACTCAGAAAGGACACATCAAAACTGAACTCTTCCATTGATGACATCAGTGGAGTTGGAGATGGAGAGTGTCAGGGATTCTAATCCTTTCATGCCACATCCTCACTCCTTTCACCTGGGTGGAGCTCACTTCAGATCTGCCCTCCTTGTTTCTAACAACCTCCATGGACCTGCACCAACTGACTTTATGGACTTTTCTCTATCAACTCCCTCTCACTCCCTCTATGAGCACTGCCTCCAGGGTGTCCATTCTCAAAATCCCTGAGCTAAAAGAGACAAAGTTTCCTGCTGACTGGGACAACTTTCTTGCACCCCTGTGTCATTGACTCTCCACCACTTCTCCTGGCTCTTCCACAAACATCCCTTTTCTCTCCTGCCTGTACCTCATCTATTCTCTTTCCCTCTGCTGTTCTTTGTTGTTTACTTCAGTTGTGATATATGTAGGCATGTAACTGGAAGGAAATGTTGTCATTCTGGTTTCTTTGCAGAAAAGTCCCCACCTACCATTGGGGAACACTGTACTTTCAGCCAGCCCAGGTAATCTTCTCTCCCCTCAGAGGCCAGAGAAAGAAGAGAGAATAAAGAGTCCAGAGCCCGCTAGTCCTCATCACAAACAGCCCACAGAACCAGGGAGCTGACCCCATTTCAGATGATGGAGAGAATGTCTGACCTGCATTAAAAGAGTTACTGATAGACAGGTTCAGAGGGGTGCTGCACCCTTTCTGAGTATGCACAATAAACATCCTTAGCCCAGCAATGACTTTCTGTCTACTGAATTTGGTGTTTATAACAAGTTCTCCTCTTTCTATGACTCTATTGTATGGACTTTTTCTGTCATGTAAGCCCCGTCCTCGACCATCACATTGATCACATATCTAGGAGCCTGCTAGCACTGCGTCAGAATGAAAATGGAACTCCTGGGATGGCTAAACCATGGATTCACTTTTGTGGAGCTCTCAGGGATGTTGGTACTTAGAAAGTCAGGCTGGAACTGATGGACAACTTGAAATTGCTTTCGTTTGTTTGGCGTTATGAGTGATGCTTTGTTAGCTTTACCGATTATTCCCTTTTAGCTCTTCTTTTCCAGTTTCCTCCAAACAAACTGAACCTCCTCGTGGCTTGCATTAAGTGCGCTCGCCATGTATGCTAGTTTTGCCAGTGGGCCCCACAGAGCTTTGTGTGCACTCCTGTGAACTGAAAATGTTCTCAGAGGCAGCACGACACTTGATGTGCACACTTCCCAAAAAATGCTACTATGAGCCATCAGAACCTGTTGTCAATAAACTGACAATACAACGCAGAAAAGGTTCCTACCATTGGTAGATCTCTGTCTTTCACCACACAGAGCCTCTACAAAGCCAGTCACATGGAACACGCATTCATAAATGGCACCATGTTATAGGGGCCATACATCCAAAATGTCACACACCTAGGAAGTATAAATACATGCAGACTATAGCAAGTGTCTCCAGCAGTAACTTAACCACACCGACCTCTTCCTTAAGTATCCTTCACAATAGCCAAATGCCATATGCTAAACATCAAATGCGAAGGAAAGCTTCTGCTAAAGCAGTCTGTCACGGGGTACCAGTCTGTCAAGAGTGTCTCACCAGAAAAACTATCTTTCATTCCTTCATTCTAATGTATTAACTGTGTTGTCTCATGCTTTAGGCACATTATAAAAAGAGCATAGTCACAGTTGTAATACATTTGTTACTATCAATAGGCGTTCTATGTACTACATTAGCACCTAGAGGCCCTAGATGCTTTTGGGCCACTGCACAGACACACAGGGTCTGATTACTATTTACAAATGCCCCTTTACACACTCTGGCAGCAGAAACGGGACTTGAAATAATTTGCATCCCTTTTAAGACCTTTACACAGCCAGAGCAGAGCAAAGGGGCCCCAACGTACAAAAGGATCAGGTCCATAGTAACAACCAGCCCCTAGCATTACAAGCTAAATATAGCAGAGACAAAAAGTAGAGGAAAGGATTATATCCCATTTTATAGACAGGGATTGAAGCAAAGTCAGATTAAGTGTCTTGTCCAAAATCACCCATCAAATCTGTAAGAAAATCAGTTTTTCAATCCAGAGCCCATGAGCCTTGGTCCAACACTTTAACCACAAGAATATCCTTCACCTCCTTCACTAAGTTTAGAAGTGTGCTCAAATAAGGGTTATACCTATCATAAGGATGGTTAATGCTCTAAAGCTCATAGCTACATTAATCAATGACACAAAGGCTACGTCTGCACGTGAAGCCTACATCGAAGTAGCTTATTTCAATGTAGCGACATCGAAATAGGCTATTTTGATGAATAACGTCTACACGTCCTCCAGGGCTGGCAACGTCGATGTTCAACATCGACGTTGCGCAGCACCACATCGAAATAGGCGCTGCAAGGGAACGTCTACATGCCAAAGTAGCACACATCGAAATAAGGGTGCCAGGCACAGCTGCAGACAGGGTCACAGGGTGGACTCAACAGCCAGCCGCTCCCTTAAAGGGCCCTTCCCAGACACAGTTGCACTAAACAACACAAGGTCCACAGAGCCAACAACTGGTTGCAGACCCTGTGCATGCAGCATGGATCCTCAGCTGCAGCAGCAGCAGCCAGAAGCCCTGGGCTAAGGGCTGCTGCACACGGTGACCATAGAGCCCCGCAGGGGCTGGAGAGAGAGCGTCTCTCAACCCCTCAGCTGATGGCCGCCATGGCGGACTCCGCTATTTCGATGTTGCGGGACGCAGATCGGCTACACGTGCCCTACTTCCACGTTCAACTTCGAAGTAGGGCGCTATTCCCATCCCCTCATGGGGTTAGCGGCTTCGACGTCTCGACACCTAACGTCGATGTTAACATCGAAATAGCGCCCAACACGCGTAGCCGTAACGGGCGCTATTTTGAAGTTAGTGCCACTACTTCGAAGTAGCGTGCACGTGTAGACACGGCTAAAGAGACAACCACAAATATGCCCTAAAACACTTGACAAATGGAGTGGTTATATTTTGCCATAACAGACGTATAAGAGAATCTAAAAGTGAAAACACAAAAAGGAAACAACAGCGACTCTCATTCAAAATGTGGGTCTCCCATCCACTGCACTGCATATTATCAGGCTCCATAAATTTCTCCTTGGTTTACTCCACACAAGATTCAATAAAGGAACAGGGGTCCAATAGAGGTAAGAATATGGACCTGATTCACTGGTATATTCCATCTGCTTGTCACAGCTCCAGCAATGTAAAGTTGTTGTAAACTTATCTTAGCCTGCCAGTAGAACTGGATTTATGGCTCCTCTGAATTGGTAGAGCAGCACAAAACAGATGGAGTTTATCCATGTATCTAGCCCTATCTGTTTGTCTCAGAAAGCTGACTCTTGCTTCATCCAGGAATACGAGTGTGTATCCATAGCCTAAAACTTAAAAGTGGTTCTTTATCTCACAGTATGGCCTCTTCTTCAATAATGTTGAGGTCCTAGCAGTGTGGAGGTAAAGGAAGCTTTTACATTTTGAAGGTTGCAGTTGGGGGGCAGATTTCGGAAAGAGCTCAGCTGGTTCCCATATATATAGCTTCTCCGTGTGAGAATGGGAGTTGCTGGGTGCTGAACTCTTTTGAAAAACAAGCCATGGGACTCCTCCTTCATCATCATCATCATCAATAACCAGGGGCTCAGTGCCCGTTGGTGTCTGATGCCTCTCTCACTTCCTTCCAACTCCTCTTTGCAAACCACATTATACACATTATACAAGTGCAAAACAGGGGACCAGGATTTATTTTCAGGGCTTAGTCCCATAAACCAGTCAGTTTGGATTTTACCTAAGATTATCTCATGGCCTGTTCCATCAATATGATATCAATCAAGGTCTTAGTGCTCCACAACTGCTTCTAGTATTAGACTGCCGGGCAATGAATCCTGGTGAAACAAAATTCTGTCCTTCTAGCAGCTTAGCACCCTCAACTGCCCATGAAGAAAATGGAGCTGAGGATATTCAATACCTCAATGGACTGGACCACTGGTGAACTAAGTGCAACTACATCTCCAGAATGTAAGAAACTAGGAGGATCCTGAAAACTGTCAAGACAGATTCTCTTCTAGTATAAACTGTCATTTACTCTTCAGGGCAAGGGACAATCAAAGTGGCTTCGAAAGAAAGCGCTCAAATATTTGAGGTTAAAAAAGTTGTACCTGAATTGGAAAAGGAGGAGGGAACCAGACAAGAAGAGAGCAAACCAATGTAAGCTGCGTCTACACATGCACGCTACTTCGAAGTAGCGGCACCAACTTCGAAATAGTGCCCGTCGCGTCTACACGCGTCGGGCGCTATTTTGAAGTTAACTTCGACATTAGGCGGCGAGACGTCGAAGTCGCTAACCTCATGAGGAGATAGGAATAGCACCCTACTTCGACGTTCAACGTCGAAGTAGGGACCGTGTAGACGATCCGCATCCCGCAACGTCGAAATCACTGGGTCCTCCATGGCGGCCATCAGCTGGGGGGTTGAGAGATGCTCTCTCTCCAGCCCCTGCGGGGCTCTATGGTCACTGTGGGCAGCAGCCCTTAGCCCAGGGCTTCTGGCTGCTTCTGCCGCAGCTGGGGATCTATGCTGCAGGCACAGGGTCTGCAACCAGTTGTCAGCTCTGTGTATCTTGTGTTGTTTAGTGCAACTGTGTCTGGGAGGGGCCCTTTAAGCGAGCGGCTGGCTGTTCAGTCCGCCCTGTGACCCTGTCTGCAGCTGTGCCTGGCATCCCTATTTCGATGTGTGCTACTTTGACGTGTAGACGTTCCCTCGCTGCGCCTATTTCGATGTTGGGCTGAGCAACGTCGAAGTTGAACATCGACGTTGCCGGCCCTGGAGGACGTGTAGACGTTCGCAACATCGAAATAAGCTATTTCGATGTTGGCTGCACGTGTAGACGTAGCCGTAATGTTGCAGACAATAGAAAAGAACAACAACTGCCATCAAATGCAGAACAAGAGAGAGGATGTGGGCTTTTACAAATATCTAAAGAAGTCCTAGGGAGAACGTGGCCTATAAGTAAAAGAGGAGGAGTATATGAGAATAGTTATATGGTTATACTGTAGCTTATATATAGCATGATTGTTATTATAGATAAAATTACACAATAAGTGAATTCCACAATATAATTGCACAAAAGAGGAAGGGTATATCCTTTTTTCACTTCTAAATGTGTTTAAATGCATGTTTTAGTTCAATTGAATGCCCTCGGGTTCTTGTATTACGAGAATAGATTAATATAAGCATATAGTCCCTTTATTATTTTAGATATCTCTACGATATCTTCTTTTATGTCTTCTTTCCAAACTAACCTGTCCCAATAAAACATGGCTGGAAATTTTTCACTGGAAAGATTTTTGAGGGGAAGGGTGGGTAGAAATTAAGTTTATGCAAATTTTCAGGAAGGAGGAAATTAAACATTTTGTTTTGGATCATCCTGGATTACAATGTTTTGTCTGATCCAAAACTTTTAGTTTCCTGTAAATTCAGCAAAATATTAAATTGCATTTCCCAAACAGCCCTTTGTCTTATGGGAGTTCTGATGGGGGCTCCCTTTTGTCATGATGCAGGCAGATGCCATAACGCAATGTTCCCCTCTGACTAAGCAGCATGGTGCCTCATGAGAGGTGAAGTCTGGCTAAGAGAGCCTGGTCCAAAGAGGAAAAGGGGGCTTCAGGTCCTTGAAGTACAACTCCTATGAGGCAATATGCCACAACAGGAAAATGCAGTTTAATGACTCATCAAAAATTAAAATTGCAATTTTTTTATTTGGGTATTTATGAACTATTTTTCTTTTTAATTTCCATTCTGTGCACGTTTTCAAAATTTCAACTCTTCATCCTGATGAAGGATGCAAACATGTTGAAACGTCAGAATTTCCCAGGGGAAATCTTCCATCCCATGGGAAATTCTGAATTTCATTCAGCTCTAGTTCTGGTCCTTTTAGTGTTCCTTCAAATGGAAGCTCTTCTGTCCCTCTAATCATTTGTGTAATCTGTCTCTGAACCCCCTTCATTTAGAAATGGGTTCCTGCAGCACTACTGTATCAACATTCAAGATGACATATATTACGGAATGTCATTTTCAGCAGTATTTTTTATTCAATGTAACTTTGTTTGCTTTATCACTTTTCTGTGTACTTCACTGCTTCCCACAGCTCCCACTGGCTGGCAACAGCAATCCACAGCCAATACCGGTGGAGCTACAATCGCCTATACTTGCAGAGGCACAGGTAAATACGGTGGTGGAGGCCTGCCAGGGGCTAACACTGGTGAACTGATGTAATTTAATTGCACACCCCTGTTGTATACAAACTGCATCATTTCCACTCTAGCTATATAATACGGTATCTCTGGTTGGATGAGACTGTTCACCAGAAAAATATGCATGAAATAGAGATTTTCAAGTATCACTCAAACCTTTTTTACAACAAAGCCTGCATCACTGAGTGAAGCAGAACAGTGTCACTCCCTAAAGTGGATATTAATATAAATCAGAAGATAGGCATTTGTGAAAAACATAATAAATGAAGCAAGCAGAGAAAAGGAAAAACATAGGTCCAATACATTAAGAAACAAAGAAGCTTTACCATGGTATTGGTCCACTGCTAGATGGAAATGGTAGAATTAAAATAATAGTGTAGAAAAGTCAGAAGTGTTTAATAATTATTTCTGTTCTATACCTGTGAAAAAAACAATGATCTCATATGGCAATAACAATACTCTTTGCATTCAAATAGTAACTCATAAGGCTGTGAAACAGCAGCTAATAAAATCAGAAAGTTTTGTATCAATCACTAGGTCTGAGTAACTTAACATCCAAGAGTTTTAAAAGAGCTGATTGAGGAGTTTGCTGTCCCATTAATGTTGATTTTTCAGCTTGTTTTGGAACACTGGAGTAGTTCCAGAAGGAGTTCAGACTAGAGGAAAAAACACTTAAAAAGGCTAGACAGATTGAGTTACAGGAAAGGGTTTTAAAAGAACTATATGTCTATAGAAATATACAGGGGCACAAGATTCCTATGTTAGCTACTGAAAGAGTGTAAGTGCTAAGTGTGTGCATACAGATAGGCTTCTAAATGCCTACTTAAACAAATTAGCTATATGGTTTTCTAAAGTTCTAAGTACCCAGCATCCCCTATAAATTTCAGTGGAGTAACACTATCGTAAAATTGATGTAACAGACTGGTGAACCAGTTGTAGAGAGTGTTTTCTTTTTCCTTAACAGAGAACCTCATTGCTGCAGGAATGGTTATTTGTGGCTTGGCTTTCTCTCTCTTGCATTACAAGTTATTTTCGGTTCAAGTTTCCAAAGTCGCATCCTTACACAGTGTGCCAGTCACGAGCCCAGACAGCAGTGTACCCACAGGCAATCATGTGTAGATTCCATCAGTCAGATCCTCAGCTGTGTAATTCTGTTGACTTTGACGGGGCTGCCCTGATTCACACCAGCTGAAGATGTGACCCATATATAAACACACAGACAGTTGTCTGGACACACTATGAGTCAAACAGGAGGAGCGCCCACATTTGTGCGCATGTTTTCAAAAACCCTGGCAATCACAAGCTGCACCAACCAAACCTACAAGTTCCATTCATGTTTATAAACTCTCCCAGGAACTGAAGAGATCTATAAACACTTTCCTGTCATCAAAAGAAATCTTTGCTCCTGTCCTGATGTTCACTAGTCTGTCACACAAGAAATGCATTCAAACAAGTATCAAGAGCCTGCCTTCTGTCCTGCACTCACACGATGCTACTGTATCTAGTCAGAAGTGTCCACACATGATCAAACTTAGCCTGTGCCTCTTTAGTCCTACCTGACGTCACAAGCACAAGCATATACCCCCTCTGCCTGCTATCTGGTCTGATCTCTCCACTCTTTTACACCAGCAACCAGCCAGCAATGTGATGCTGTCATAAAATTGGTGCATCTGAGTGAAGAATGAGGCTTACATGTCCCTGGCTTGTAGCATTAGAGATGGATTCAGAAAGCTTGTGTTTGCAGAGCTCCACATCTGTGGATGTTAGAAACTTCAAACACCAACTTTTTTATTTTATGGCTGTACTACATCTCTAAACTTCTTGGCGTGTGTTAAGACACAAAGTGTCCCAACTTTCAAAGTTATGGATGTTTAAATCTGGCATATTCTTAAAGGTGCTTAATTCAAAAAGTTCACATTCACATATGTCCCAAATGACTGACTCTAGAAACATCAAACTATCTCATAGCTCTTAGCAAGCCTTAAATTACAACAAGGCATAGCTGAAAATCGTGGGTCTGACTACACTACAGAGCTTACAGTGGCACCGGTGCTGCTGCACTGTTTTATTGCTGCTAGTGCAGACACTCTAAGAAGGGAAAGAGCTTTCTTGTTGACTTAATTACTTAGACCTGGTCTACACTAGGAGGTAAAGAGGAATTTAAAGTTCTATGGATTATTTTGAAGCATCTCTGTTACAGCCCAGTGCTCAATAAGTTGACTCTAATTGGCTGTAATGCTGACTTCTGTACTGCTGACTTCCCAACAAAGTTACTCGAAAAATTGAATTTGTGAAGTCGAGCTAAAACACTGTAGATTAACCTGGGTTAAAATCAATTTTATTAGCCCCTAAAACTGTCCCACAAAGCCCCTCGAGGTGTCCTTTCAGGTTATCGCTCAGGTGAGTAGGAAGTAGGAAGCGAGGCATTTTGAATTTGTTTCGTTATGATCAGTGTGGTGATTGCTTCTGGCAACTTTACAGAGCACCAGCAGGAAGCCCTCAGGAGAGCCAAGGTCTCAGTCCACCTGGCAGGCTAGCCCCAGCCACAACACAGCATACAGCAGCTTTGCTGTGAGGCCCAGACAGCGGTGCATGAGACAGTGGGGTGGCATGTCCTGCATGGGGTGAAGGCTTCTTCCCCAAACAGGATATAGCAGGAGAGGCCAAGACAGTTTTTTTCTGTGCTTCACATTTGTGCATGGCAGCCTCCTTCCCCCACAGGCATCATCCAGTCAGGGGGCTAGCCCCCAATCAACCACACCAAGTGGCCATGTGTTTTCAAAGGCAGGGGGAGTAAGGGCAATGCACTCTGGGATGATGATATCACACACCCACAACCATTTGCGGTGCATTTTTTCCCAATACACGCTGGCAAAAAACCCCAAATGCAGTGAGGCTGCAGGAACTGTGGGAGAGGTGCCCACAATGCACTGCTGCAGCAGCCGAACTTAGGCAATGTAGTGGGGACACGCTGAGCAGGGGTGGACACTCAACTTGGACGTTATAAAACCTAGTGTTACAAAGTCGACTTTCATAAATTCAGCTTTATTCCCCAGGGTAGACATACCCTAAATTACTCAGTTAGGAGCAGTGGCAGACGCTCAGAGCCAGCATAGCTCTGTCCATGCTGGTGTTTAGGTTGCGGTAGCTTACATCACTCAGGGGTGTGAGTAAGTCACATAACTTGTACCGAGCTAAGCTGTAGTGTCTATGGAGCCAATCAATCTGGCAGTGTTCAAGTTTTGAAAGTGGCACATTATTAAGGACCTAATCCCATTGGCCATTATATGCTATTCATTTACAGAGTGCTGGCTTGGGCATATTTAGGTTCCAGCTATTTCACACATGATGTGTATGAACAACTGTCCATTTTCAAACATTCATAACTAAGTTATTTCACAACCAATTTTTTCTGAAAAGCATGTGCTGCACATGGCAAACTATGCCCATGATGAGACATTAACTTTCCATTTTAGCTATTTTTGCACCATCTTCACCCCCAAAAAAGTAATTTAATTTATGACAATGGGAAAAGTTCTTCTGTTCCATAACTCAAAGACGTAATAGTGCTTAAACATTTCACAAGCATGCATCTTGGGATACCAACCAAGCATGATAATTTTCATATAAAAAGATAAACACACAGGAATCGTAGGAGTATCTCAAAACAGAATTATAGCAGGCTTCTAACTCTTTTTCCAGTCTGAACTATAGCAAAGGATCCAATTATTCCATGATTGCTTGCCACAGACACAACTGAGGACTCTCCCTCACTGTGAGTTTCTGCTTCAGTATCTAGGCTTTGAGTTTAAATAGTTTCTGGCCCTCATGGTTAGAAAAAAAAAGTCAGAATGTGAGCTGAGAAAACCAATGTAATGTTGATTTCCTGAAACGACAGAGAGCCTGAAACATTAGTGCTGAAAGAAATGGATTGCCCCCACTTATCTCAGTGGGGAGTTAACTCTGCAACCTAAAGATGACAATTTCAGTGGCAACATGGTTAACCGTTTCACTGTCAAGCATTTTAGGAGGCACAGATCATAATCCCTGAACGCCTTCTGTACTTCCTCAGCTGCCAAAACTTACCACTCACCCACTGACAAATTCTATCATTTACAGATTGTGAGGCCACTGTGATCATCTAATCTGAGCTCCTCAATTACACAGGCTTTAAAACATCCCCGAAATAATTCCTAGAGCATAATATGAAAAATAAATAATTCCTAATTCCTTTCAGAAAAACATCCAGTCTTGATTTAAAAATGGTGAGTGGTGGAGAATCCATCACAATCAGGCCTGCTGATGGAAGCGGGAGGGCAAAGAGGGTAGTTGCCCCCAAGCCACTTTGAATTGCTGCAGCTGCACACAGCTGGGAGAGCGCCCGGGATCCAGCACCACAGTCCTGGCAGCACTGAGGATGGAATGCCTTATGCCCCGCCCCTTCTGCCATTGGCCCTGCCCCTTCTGGGGCGCACAGCTGGGTTCCCCCTCACCTTCTTCCAGGGCCCATGGCAGCTCTTGGCAGTGCTGATCACAATCATTGGCAAATGGTTCCAGTGGTTAATTACCCTCACCATTAAAAATGTATACCTTATTTCTACACAGGTGTAGTTATGTGTTATACCTACAAAAATCTGTGGCTTAATAAAAAGTGAAAAATATAAGAAAGTGCAAAATAAAGGGAATTTAATAGAAAAATAAGTCTCACAGTGGCTACTGTACTGACTGAATCATTCATTATTATATTTAATTCAATAAAAAGAAAAAGAAAAAGAAAAAAAGGGAAGATGCCACAAAAATGTCCTGTCTGGCAAAGAAATCAGGAACTCGTGTCACAGAGTGCTGACCCAGCTAGCTGCAAGTGCAACGAATTGGCTACAGTCCTGACCCAGAGCCCGTTGACAGAACGCTTCCCAGTGATGTCAGTGAATTTTGGATCAGGTCATGTAACACGTGCTACCTGTGCCAGTGATGATTTAGTACAGGAAATAGACAATTTGTGGATACCCAGATGTTCCCTCTCATCCATCCCAGACATTGCAGCAGATTAATCTTTCCGGACAATCCAAATGCCTTACAAAACAGCAGGAAGGTAAAATATAATACACTATTGGTACATAATTCAGGGCTGGTGTGATAAATGGGGCCAAAGGCCAAGTCCACCAATAGCCAACTTAAGGTACCATTTACTGGGACTTGAATTAAATTAAGGGGACCTACTCAATATAACAGTAATTAACTTACTTCTTCACACTGGACTCTTTGGACCTCTTCTTGCTCCTCCCATTCTTCTGAAAACAAAAAAGCAGTAAAGTAGCACTTTAAAGACTAACAAAATAATTTATTAGGTGATGAGCTTTCGTGGGACAGACCCACTTCTTCAGACCAGAGCCAGACCAGAACAGACTCTTCTGGTCTGTCCCACGAAACTCATCACCTAATAAATTATTTTGTTAGTCTTCAAAGTGCTTCTTTACTGCTTTTTTGTTTTGATAGTATATAGACTAGTGCGGCTTTCTCTCTGTTTCCATTATCCCAGCTACCCTCTCAGCTACAGTTTGTAGCCCAAAAGCCATTTCAGTCATTCCTTTCCAACAGTGGAATGTGGCCAGGGGTCTGTACTGACTGGATAGAATAAGCAGCCAGCCCTCACCTCACAGTGATCAAAAAACAGGTCTTTCCACTTTCCCTCCCGCCGCCCTCCTGCTATCCTTCGATTTCCTCTCGTACAGTCAGTCAGTTTGAAGTGGAAAGCATCCCAGCCATATCTGTAGGGCAATGGGCTGAGCCCCACAGCCAGGCTGCAGGGGGAGGCAGTAATTTCCCTTCGAAGTCTCAATGTGAACTTCCACAGTGGTGCTTCAAAGGGAATCTGTTACTCCTCCATCTGCAGAGCTCAGCGGGTGTGAGAAGCAGCTGGATTGCTTTTCTGGGAGGCTTATTGTAGAAGACTGGAGCATGAGTGGGAGACAAAGAGAAGGAAGGGAAAGGGCGGAAAACAGGAAGAGAGCAGAGGTCAAGTAAAGGTGCAGAAGGGCTGGGAGAAGAGGGAGACCAGAGATTTGTGCAGGGTTCACAGACCTTGGCTTCTTTTACTCCTAAAGGCTGTAACGTTTACCCAGAAGATAATTCCTTTAGCAAAAGCTAAATTAACTCTGCAGGTCAAATTCTACTGAAACAGTACCATAGATTTCATGCCATATTAATCTATCCCGCTGCCATGCACTAGCCTTTCTTCCCATCTCCCCACCACCACACAAAGCCGTGGCTTTTAGCTGTAAATTCTCATTAACAAGGAATGTGTTGATAAACCGATTTTTAAATGAAGATTCATCTCAGGTACTTACATGGTGATGGGGGGCTCACCACCCATGTGTGGCTCTCTCAACACCCCTCTGAAGCAGCCAGTGCTCTTACCCCACGATCATGCTTTTACCCCCAATATGACAGATGGGGCTCTGGGGCAATGAGAAAAAGTAAGGTCCTGATCGACAAAGAGATCCCAAGATCCAGATTGAGACTCCCCTGAGAGTCACAAAAATAATTGCTTAGCAGCCGCCAAGCCCTGTAGGTGTCTAAGCTCGCTTGTCACTCACATTCTTGCTGTACAAATCCCTTAGGTGCCTGCCTTCCTACCTCTGGGCAATGCACACAGTTGCCCCAAGCAGGCATCTGAATTTCTACCTCACACCCAAACCCCAGCACAAACTGGAGGAAGATAGGCATTGACCCACTTACTTCACTTACACAGCCTGATCCAGTAGACATGTACCCTGCATGTCCAACAGCTCCACACAAAACAGCTGATGGAAAAGATGGCCTCCTTTAAAATATTTAACCTGGTGCTTATGCTACCATGTGGGAAACTCTGCTTCAGTTCCCCCAATAACGAGTGTGAAGGGATTTGAAGTGGGGTTTCCCACCCCTGACGAGTGTGCAAACCACTGGGCTATAGAGCCAGACTCACATAAGTTCATTTAATAGATTTACTTGTTTATTTAAAGTGGAACAGATTTAACAACAGACTGAGACAGACCCACATCAGAATACCTTAGAATCCAGCGGTTCGGGCTTCAGAAGAGAGTTTTTTTTAACTCAAGCTAACTGATTGCCAATTTACTAAAAGAAGTTAACACTAACAAAAGCCAAGACACTCGGGATCAGTCTAGAGTAGCAATAGTCAATAAACAGAATGCGCAGGTCAAATCTAGACTGCCAGACGTTTTTGAATGGACTGTGAAATCTCTTTTGTATTTACTTATTATTTTCACTTTTACTATTTTCTCTGGAGTCTTGACCTTGACTATACCTTGGCAAAGGAATTTGGAGCTTGACAAACAATTTATTAGTCCTGGCCTCGAGTAATGTAGAAAAAATTGTAACCTTGAACAAATGAGTATTAACTTTCCAGATTAGCCTTTTCAAAAATGTTAGCTACTTTGAGGTAAGTTAATGAAGAGAAGATCAGCTCTTGGAGCAGATTTGTGAGCAAAAGATTTACATGGTCCTCTCCCTACCCCTACAGGACAAAAAGTAGCACAGCACTCCGCTTCCCCAGGGGAGCGCCCCACACCCCATGAAAGAATATGACACCATTCCCCTCAACCCTGAGACACCAAAGCATTTCCCTCCTCCAGGTGCACAATGCTCCTCTCTCCACAGCACACCCCTTCCCCACGGTGTAACAGGGTGCACTGTGCTACTCCTTTCCATACAGGGTCATGTTGCTTCCGTGATGCCGCACACCTAAACAAATTCCATTACTTTGTGGTCAGCTGAACGTGCAAAAAGGAGAGTATATGCCCTGCAGTGCCATGAGGCAGCTGCTCTTGCAATTTAGCTGCTGGGCTGTTTTGTTATTGCCTGGCAGGGACTTAATGTTAAAATTCCTGTTCAGAACTAAACTACACCTGTGCTGTTTTGACATCACACTTACTCACTGGACTCTCATTGGACCATATCTTCTGATGGTGCAAACTGGATGATATTGATGGAGATGAGCTGGTTTACACTAGCTAAGAATCTGGCTTGCTATGTACAGACATGGTGCTCACTACTTTAGGTTGAACTGAAGCTAGAAGAGTTATCCCTTAAAAAATGAATTTCCAGTAGTGGATGTAGGAAAACAACAGATTATAGCTGAATTAAATGTAATAGTACCAACCCAAAAGCTCAAACCTCATGGACCAAACTCAAGAAAACCTGACAGTACCCCTTAAGTCCTGATTTTTGAAAAAAAAATCATGTTTTTTCTTCTATCTGTTTGTCCATTAATTCCTTCTGCTTATCCCCAGAGGGTGGGCAATGATTTAGTGATGCCAGCTCTGACACATTCACAGTAGTGAGTCCCTGCTGCAGAAGCTCTAACTAGAGAATCTGACTGGGATCAACTCAAAAGAAACACTCTGTGAGAGACAGTCCTCACCCTGAAGAGATGACGCCAGTGTAAGGCACAGCGTCAGTCTGTGATGTAGGACTTAAACCTCGGGTTCTTAAAATGATGCCACCAAACAGCCATTGGATGTGAACAGCTGTAAATCCCTGCTGAGCAGGGCTGGACTCAGATTGTGCCTTACTGGTAAGCAATGCCCTTATGGCATCCAGGCCCCACAGAGGTTAATGTCCGGTTAGAAAAGGGGATTAAAGAAATGGATTAAATCACGTTCTGCCCTTTTCGGAGCGCTCACAGGCAGTGACTGCTATGCTCTGGGTATAATGTAGCTAAGACCTCCCACACAGGGCTCTCAGTCACACACACTGTGAATCTGCCACCGCCTCTTCTTAAAAGGACAGCTCTAATTAACTAAAGGCAAATAATAAAAAAGCAACAGTAAAATAATTAGCTCTGCAGCCAAATTTACCTCTAAATACACTGTTTTAGTATATAAAATGATTCTAACAAGCACCACACTACACTAACTTGTACGCATATAATCAGATACATAAATTAGGCCTCCTCAACTATGGGAATAACTCACAGGCAGGGGCAGCAGGTGGAAAGCAGGCTGATATCTTCTATGCAGACCAGCCAGTTCAAGGAAACACAGTGTTGTTAGACAAGTGTCTGTGACACAACACTGGACATCAAGATTCTTGGTTTCTATTTCAAGGTCTGGGAGCAGATTATGGGCTAGCGGTTACAAGCAACACAGCCAAATATATGTTCCTTTTGAAAGTCCCTTATTTAGGTTATCAGTTAGAACTAAGACAGGAATCTTTGGATGAATCTCTGCTGCTTAATCTAGAGAATAAGCCCCCTTAGCATGCCCACAGTCACGGATTTAAAGACCTGCACATGCAGACTAGCTGCTAGAGAGTGACACTGAGCCAGCCTGTGTTAGTGGGTTACACAGGCATGTAACCTGAGAGCTGTTTGTAAGGACTGTGTAGCAAGACAGGTGACTCAGCTCTATTACTGTAGAGCCCTGGGTTCTTTCCTTCTACAAACGAACTATCTTATCTCTGAAATATGCGACTCATACTGACACTCTGAGTACTTGTCTACATTTGCAGAGGTTTTTTTTTTTGCGGGGGGTGTGGTGCAGATTCTGAAAAGCCCGCAGAGCGCTCACACTTCTAGGCATGAAAAGTCGAGCTCAGAGGGCTTTTCCGTCAAAATAATAACTCCAGCTGTGTGAATGACTTTCATCGATCGTCCCACCCTTAAAGGTTGAAAATGAATGCATGCGAACAAAGCACAGATATTATCAGCTTATTTGCATGCTCCTTTTGCAATGTAAATGTAAACAAGAACGCTCCATTTCACAATGCTGTCGCTGTGTGAATGCGATTTTTCGACTTTCCTTATTGGCTGGGTCTACACGGAGATGTCCTGCTGGCAGCTTCATGCTAATGAGCAATCTCACAATTGCAAAGGGCTGCTCATTAACATATTCCCATGGCACATTAGCATAGCTGCACGAGATCTCGCTGCCAACAGATGGTGCTGCCAGCAGTAAACAGTCTGTGTAGATGTGCCTCTGCTGGCAAAAACCCCCTCTGTCACCGCTCCTTATGAAAAAAAAAATCAGGATAAGGGGCTGGCGTCAGAGGGGAGTTTGCTAGCAGAGGCACAGCTACGTGGCCTGTTTACTGCTGGCAGCACCCTCTGCCGGCAGTGAGATCTCACGCAGCTATGCTAATGAACTGTGGGAATATGCTAATGAGCAGCCATTTGCAATTGCTAGACTGCTCATTAGCATGACGCTGTTGGCAGGAGGTCTCTATGTAGACCCAACCATTTTGACCTCTGGAAGTCAAAAAGAGTATTGTCCAAAACGTCATGCAGCGTAAACACAGCCTGAGGTATGAGGCCCTGGCCAAGAATATGAGCTTGTGAAAGACACAGGAAGGTGAATACCGGTCAGTAGAACAGCTAAGACTAGAACTATGTATTCAGTGTTAGTTAGTTCAGCCCACCAGCCATTGCTCCAGAGAGCACTGCGTCCCATGCATTATGCAACAGCTTCAGGTTTCCACATCGCCGTGACACTCTCTGTACCAGGGCCTCAATTTGTGTGACTTGGCAACTCATGTTCGACAACTACATTATCCTTTTTTGTGATCTTGATAGATGCATTCTTGCCCCTCTCACCTCCATTCAAACACTGCTCCAAAGCTAAGCTTCCTATCTTGTCTCTTTGACCATGTCACCCCTTCTAGGACTCTCATCATGACAACACACAAAAATTACTTGTCTCGTCTTTCAAGTCCCTTGCCACCTAACCTCACTGCACCAAGCATTCCTCAGTATGCTATTGAGATGTTGGCTCCCACCTCCAGTTGGCGAACAAGGTCAGTCTTCACCCTCTACTTGCTGCATTTTTGAATAAGCTCCCTCAATCTGACCTTCATGCGTGGGAGAAGTTTCCCCACAAAATTCTGCAAAGCTACCTTGCTATCCACATTCAAAACCCTCCTTAAAATTCTCCTCTGCTCTGCTGCCTACAAACAGCTACATAACGGCTGGGCTGTTGGTGAGCTGTGACTACGGCCTGTCATGCTGACCAGTATCATCTCAAGGCCAGAGGTGCTGGGACCATTTTTTTTATAGTGAGACTGCTGAGAGCCATTGAACCAAACTATAAACCCAGTATATAGTGGAACGCACTTTAAACCAGGAGGTGCTAGAGTTACACCCATATCACACCTCTGTCACAGACACACTCTCCTTCCACACTGAGCACCTTTTTTCAGTTTATTTTACACCACTCTGGAATAACAAAAACTCCAGCTGAAAACAGGCTCATCATTCAGAGTGGAAAGAGTCATTTCACTTTGTAATCAGTAATCCCTTAGCTGACAATGATAATGTGCAGTGATTGGAAATCATACTTTAATTCACAAACACAAGGTGGCAGAACTCAGCTGGAACCGTCTTGACTTTTGTGCTTGATTTCCTTAACACTTGATTTATGGGAGGGGTCATTAAATAAGACAATTTATTTAAACACAAATGAATAACTACTTAGTTGCCCCACTGACTTGCACTGAAGTTAACAGCCCTCAGGGTTCCCTTTGAGGCTTCTCCACTGCTCCTGCACACAGCAGACTGAGCACAGCAAAGGCTTGAGTCCTGACTATGAGCTTAGCAATAACTCCAAACACAGACGCACTCACGCTGAGAACATTACTGCTGCCCCATCCATCAACACCACTTACGAACGCATGCACAGAGCACTGTAAATGCCATACAGGCTCTTACAGGGAACTCGTGTGGTTGTTTCACACACACACACACACCCCGAGCAACAGCGACATAACACCCATCTGCACAGAAACTAGTGTGAGGAGGTAAAGAAAGCTGGTTTTATCACCACTTTGAACCACTGGAACAGTGCAACACAACTTTCACAGGGCCTAGATTCTGGGCCACTATTTGTATGGTTTTATTACGCATCTTTGGCAGCGTCACTACTATTTTGAATTGTATTTCCTTCGCGAACCTCAGCTTTTTCATGCACTCCTGGTGACTGCCACATGTCTTCTTTATGTTTACCTGTATACTCATATATACTGAACAGCCTCTTGTTTCAGAGGTGCGGGGAAGTGCTTTAAAAAGATACAGAGCCATGAAAAATTTGAAACAATAAACACAGTGCAGCCCATAACCATACACACCAGTCAAAAGATCAGCCAAGTTTGTCATTGACCAAGAATGAATAAGGCTTTCATACTTTATAAAGCAATATGGTCTAATTGGTAGCACAAGAGTTTAGCAAGCAGAAATCAGGTCCAGCGTCAGGGCCAGGCAAGCAAGGCAGTTGCCTGGGGACCCAATCCTTCAGAGTGCCGCTCTCCAATTGCAAATAGCATCCATTGACCACTGGCCGGGACCTGTGGAGCAGATTCTGTGATATCAGAGTGCCAGTCTGTAGAAAATGGATTTATTTTTATTTTTGAGGTGGTTATTGGATCTCTGAATATTAGTGTGATGATCTGTTGGTTTCTTGTATATAGATCTTTGTTCTTCATAGGTCAACTTGAAGAAGAATTTTTGGACAAATGCTCCATAAAACCAATGATATACCTAAGATACATTGATGATATTCTCATTCCGTGGACAGTTGACCTAAAATCCCTCATAGATTTCCACCTCAGCTTCAACAGCCACAACGCATTCATCAGATTTACTCTAGAAAGCTTCCACACCAACATCAATGTCCTGGACACTACAATCAGCTTCAAGACAGGGGATGAATACACTTAGCTTAACCTCCTCTACACTGCATCATGGAATGCCTCCCCCCAAATATCTTGACAGAAAGTATTTCAATACAGAAAAAAACCCACCACCTGCACACCCTTAGTTATCTCCTACCATCCTAGACTGAAACTCATGTGGGGTATCATCAAATAATTACAATTACCCATACTTGATGGGTACCACATCCTGAAATAAATCACTCCCTCTTTGGGCCTTCAACCAACTGCCACAACTCTCCAAGCTTTTCATCAGAGCCCATCTCCCCACAGACTCAGCTACACCATCTCAAAGCAGCAGCTACTAAAACAACACAGGCAAAACTTGCAAGACATTGCTCTGCTACAAAAGTGTCAATGCCCCTCACCACTCACCCTTCGAGAGTCAAGGGTCCTGAAAAGCACCTATCGTGGCTTGTGGTGTATTCACCAAGTGCACCAAATGCTTCAACAACTATGTGGATGGAACCACGCAATCATTACACTCCCATATTAACTCAAACAGAAAATTCATAAGACAGAAAATACCCTCTTACCTATTGGTGAGCATTTTTCACAAAACAGTCCTAATCCTCAAAGGAAACCTACACAACATTCTCAAATAATGAGCCCGGGAGCTTAATTTCATAACTTTGCTATACACTAAAAATCATGGTCTTAACAAAGATATGGGAGTTATGGCTTATTACAAAAATCTGTGATCCTCAAACCCACCTTTTTTGGCTTATGACTGGAGAGGTAGTAACAGACCACGTTATCTTGAATGCTGTCTTAGCATATGTAATAAACACATATTCTAAACACTCTGTTCCATCTTATATTTTGTTATGACACTCTGAGTGCCTTTCCCAGACCTGAAGCAGAGCTCTGGGAGCTCAACAGCTTGTCTTTTTCACCAACAACAGTTGGCCCAGTGAAAGACATTACCTCCCCCCATCTTGTCTTTCTACCTTTCCTCCTCTTTTCCTGAAGCTACCATCCAGACAGGGGAGGAGCCCTGGAGGAGGACACAATGAAGTGAGAGACTGAAGTCCATGGGACAGGGCTGAAGAAGACAGGGACAGACAGCTGGCAGAATGGGGGCAGCTGATTGGAAGAAAGGGCAGAATGGGGCAGACTCTCCCAGTTGTCACATCTCATCCTAACATCCACACCAGAGATTCTCTCACCCACTCAGAACAACTTCCCACTGCCTGCTCCTCAGGTCCCACAACCTTTCCCACCTCCTAGCAATCTCCTTCTCGCCTGCCTCCATCCAAGTTCACTCCAACTAACCTTACCCGAGCCATCCCACCTGCAGTTTTAAGAGGTGCAGAGAACGAGCTTCTGCCACAGCCCTCATTCCTGCTTCCACAACTTAGGGCAGCCCCTGCTATTATCATCACTGATGAGAAACATCACAAGGAGCTGCACAAAACATGAGCCTAACTGAAGAATGTACTGATAACCTAGGCAAGTAAAAGGGAGGCTGAATACTGGGTACTAAAGAAGAAGGGGTCCAATTTAAAAACATTTTGTCTTGGGTCTTTTCTCCCTGCTATGCTGCTCCTGGTAAGAAAGCAGCAGCAAAATACAATGGTCAATATTAGACCTCGTAAAAAAAATAGATGGAACAATTTTCAGTCAGTTTTGTGAAAATCCAAACATTTCACGCGAGTGCTGCTTTCAATGAAACTTTGATGGGAAAGCAGGAAGGTGAACCATTCAGATTTTCTAGTTTCAATTTGATAGTATCAAGTTTTTTTATTTTTTTCTATTCATGTATACTGTTCAACTATTTATATTATATTGTAATCATGTGTCAACACTGTTGAAATGAAGCAACCCACCATTATCAAAATGAAACATTTACAGGGTTCTGAATTAAAAGTTTTAAGAATTTTTGTTCCTTAGGAAATTTCAAAATTCCAGCTTTTTGTTCCCGTTTGACATGAAAACAATGTTCAGAAGAATGTCAGAATTTCCCATGCAGTGGGAATTCAAGTCTCTGACCAACAGCACTTAAGATCTCGGAAGGGACAAATACCATCGCCACAGTTTTCCATTCCTCTCTTCCTGGGTCAAGCAAAGGAACGGATGGAAAACAAAGGCGGCCTTAGCTCACCTTTGTGTTCCTTTACATTTGGCTGTCCAAATATTGAAGAGGCTCTCAGAATAAGCCAAAGTAGCCTTGGTGCTTCTTATGCTCTGGCTACAATAACCTTCTATGGGCGGGTGGTCTGCCAGGTGAAAACAGAAGGCATACAGTGTTCTCTTTTTATGCACCCTCATCCTCCCTGACACACTGTCATCATGCCTCCTATTCTGGTGCCTGGGATAGTGTTATTCTTGTAGTTCTACCTTGATCTGGAAAATCTATTACTCATTTTTCACATAGATTACTGTCCTTTTATGCCATTAGGTCTTCAGATGTGATAGAGTAACTGAGAACTGGGCATCTTGTCAGTTTTGGTTTGTTGCTTCAGTGATACTGACAGCAGAGCCATGAAGTGGGTACTTAGCTGAGCATCAAGGCTGGAGATTGGAACGACTCATTGCAGAGCAAAGGAAAACAGAATAGTTCTTACTCATTGTCCAGTGTGACACTCATTTCTCATTTACAATGTTCATGGAATAGGCTGCTGGCAACATTCCATCCTTTATCTTGTCAAAGGACATTATCTTCTGATGTTGGAGTAATTGCAAGGAAGGAAAACAGTAGTTGGTTCATACCCTGTTCTGTTCTGTTCTCTGTTTGGATGTGGGAAGAGAGTGTGTTTGACCAGTTTCCAAACACACGTTGTAAATATTTTAGAAGTTTTGCTCTGGATTGTCCAAATGGCATCAAGGAGGTCCCATGTTCATTGTCTCTTGATCATTTCCCCATCAAATCTGCTCAATTTACAAGTCAAATGTTTTCAACTGCCAGCCTTGCAGAGGTAGTGTGGGATCAGACAGTCAAGCTGGTCTCTTTCCGAGACATGCAACCTCAACAATAAAGATATTCCAATTAGAACTCAGATAATTATGGGGTTGTTGAAAAAGAATCTAGGTACCTCTCTTTTGATTGTGGCTCTCATTGAATTTAAAGAGAACAAGATTGGTCCCTAAAGATTCAAATTAAGATTGCCTTATATTTAAGTTAAATAGGATGCACAGGAATGGCAATATGGCTCAGATCAAACAATTTATGCAGTTTACTAAGGGCAAGTACACAATGTTTCAGAGCACAGTACAAAAAGACCCTCTAGAGCACATATACACAGAAAAGAACCCCACAGCTAAAAGCTAAAAGTAAAAATGGTGCAAATGTACTGTAAATAGTGAATAGGCAGCAATTACCCTGAAGAAAAGGAAGAAACACTGAGTAATAATATGACATAGTCATGTCTGAGATTAGTATAAAATTATAAATTTGGCACTATTTAAAGCTTTTTTTAACTTGTGTGGTTATAACCTATAACCAACAACTATGTTCTCTGACTAAGGATCCTTCTTAAGATCTGTACATGTGAACAAGTGAACAAAATTGCACATGGCACTAAAACATTACAGCTTGGTTCTAATACAACAGAACAGATCTCACTGGCAAAATGATCAGCTTTTAGAAAAACTGTACTGCAGCTGACAATACGCATTATCCTAAGACAACCGTGTAATGCTATCTGTACGAGTGCCATTTAATGATTCCTTTTCACACAACACAGGCTGTAAAGACAAGCAATTCATTGTGCACAATCTTGAAATGTGTTCCAAAAATTGGTGTTTCAATTCTGTCTCTGTATAAAATTCCTAAAGCAATTAACTCAATTCATTAATGCTCCTACTATGTAGCAGGCAGGCACGAGCCGGCTGAAAGCCATGTCTGCAGTGATCTCCTGCCCTGCTCCCTTATTTCTGTTTGAGTTGGAAGGGGAGTTAACATGAGATTTCAATGGAACAGAAAATATCTCATAGCACTGACTTTGCAGCATGCTGTGAGTAATTTACAGCTGCCAAAACTATCTAAATCAACTCCCATAAGGGATTCTTCTTTCTTCAAACCATGCATGTTAGAAAACAAAGATGGCCAGCTGCCATCCTCTTCCTTCTCAGAGCAGATTCTTGCAGCTGGAACAGTTTCAGCAGAGGCTACACGTATGGATTTCAACCCAGAAGACATGCCAAGTTTAAAAATGCTAGACAAGTGTCTAGAAACTGCTCAACAATGATTTCACCTTTCTTTTTATTTATCAAAACCAGGCAGGGAACTCAGAAGACCTAAGAGGTAGGATCCGTAATGTAAATCTCAGAACTGTGTCATTTGTTTACTCTGCAGTAATTTTTATGTACGCTTTCCATGACTCTGCGCGTAGTCACAGAAGAACTGCAGAATACCAGATAAATATTTTAACTGGCCATTTGCATGTGCAGCTATCATGACTGCTTGTAATTAAAAGTAATGCTTTTACTACAAATCAGTTTTGACTATGTATTTTTGTACATGATTATCAGATCAGCGAAACCTAGAGCTGGCAGAAGCCTCAAGAGACCATTGAGTCCTTCTTCCTATACTGAGACAGAACCACATACACCTACCTCATCCCTGACAGGTGTTTGCCCAACCTGTTCAGAAAAACCTGCCAATGACAGGGATTCCACAACCTCCTTCTTTGGACACCTGTTCCAGACCGTAACCACTCATACAATGAGAAGGTTTTTCCTAATACCTAACCTAAATCTCCGTTGCTGCCGATTAATCTCATTACTTATTTTCCTACCTAGAGTGGAAAAAGAAAACAATTTCTCACAGTCATCTTTGTAACAGCCCTTCACATATTTAAAACTGTCATCCCCCAGCCCTCAATCTTCTTTTATCAGAAATAACATTCCCAGGTTTTTTTATCTTTCCTCTTAGGTTTTCTAAACCTTTTAACATTGTTGTGCTCTCTTCTGGACTCTCTCCAGTTGAAGTGTAAGACACAGTACTTTAGGTGAGGCCTCATCAGTTCTGAGTAGAGCAGGACAGTTACTTCCCATGTGTAGAATGATATTAGATTTTTTTTGCATCTGCATCACACCGTTGACTCATATTGTATTTGCAACCTGCAAAAACCCTCCCATCTCTGACAGCAGTACGATCACCTAGCCAATTATTCTTCACTTTGTGGTCCTGCATTCGATTCTTTCCTTTCTTAGGCTATGCCTAAACTGCAGGCTTCGGTTGAGAGCCTGGAGTTCTCCCAACAGAAGTCTGCCACTTCTGGAGTGTTCCGCCGACATCCTGGTCATCCTCATTCCACGAGGAAGAAGGGGTTTTTCCAACATTTGGCCCCAGTGTGGATGTCCTGAATGTCGGGAAAGCCTCTCCCAACGGAACTGTCAGCAGGAGATACACAAACGCATTGCACAATTTGCGTATCTTTTGCCAAGAGTCCTCAGCAATCTAGACATAGGCTAAGTGAAGTGCTGTGAACTTATCGCTACTGAATTTCATCCTGTTGAACTTAGACCAATTTTCCAGTTTTGTCATGAGTTCTAATCCTGTCCTCCAAAGTGCTTGCACTCCTCCAAGTTGGTCTCATCTGCAAATTTCATAAGCACATTATCCTCTCCGTTGTCCAAGTCATTAATGAAAATCTTGAATGCTACTGGACCCAGGACTGATCCCTGCAGGACACCAGTACATACGCCATCCCACTTTGATGGCAAACTATTGATAACTACTCTGTGAATATCATCTTTCAACCCATTGTGCACACACCTTATAATAATTTCATCCAGGTCACATACTGCTAGTTTGCTGGTTAGTAAGTCATGTGAGACTGCATCAAAAACCTTAATAAAATTAATATATTTCATATCTACTGCTTCCCCTTAGCACTAGGTCTGTAACCCCATCAAAGAAGGAAATAATGTTGGTTTATCATAATGCATCATATAGTTCTGAAAAATGTGCACCTAGTTTTAGTGACTGAACAAGTTGCTTCCAAGGAGACCTTTAGTGTTACTTTCCAAACTTTGAGCTTCCAAGGAGAAGCCGAGGGTTTTTGATATGCAGGCTAGCACATACCTCTGCATGAAAATCAGCAAAAGAATCAAGGCCAATGTGTTCAACCAGTTCTCAGCCAATCAGGGGACAGAGTTAGAAGCTCAAGGCTGACAAAATATTCGCAGAAGCACATAGCCAAGGAGAAAAAGAGAGCTGAAGGCAGTGGAGTAGGAAAAGAGGAAGGAGGATCAAGAACTCATAGTATTTAATAAAAAAAAAAATCCAGTTCCACAGAGGCCTCAGTTGAGTAACATGTGACATATGGTTTACTGCTCTAGGGCAAAAAATGAGCCTCACCCTACCCTGCCTCCAAGTGTAGAGGTGCCCCAGCTGTAAGAACTGATAGGATTCACATGTACAGTTGGGGCTGGGTGCTGAGTGGATGGAGGGCTGCAAAGCTCAGCTCACCACAGGCCTCCCCACAGCAGCTCTCCAAGGACAGAAGGAGTGGGTCCAGGGTAGGCAAAGAATACCAACGAGACCCTCTCATCCTCCTTGCTAAGAGGCTGGGATGGAATGAAAGCCACAGCGGTCTCCAAGAGAGGCTTCAAAGCTATGGCCCAACGAAGCAATTCTTCCTGCCTGCACTATACACACGTAGTGCAGGCCAGGCCAGGTGCTGAGTCTGGATTTTAACCTGTATGCCTTTTGCTTGTTCTCCCTACACTTAGTCCACGTTGCTGTTCCTGCTTTTGAATGTCGGTAATAGGCCCTGTGTTGAGGGTGACAAAAGCGCGCTGTTCTGCAGTTCTATTGGGGAAATAGGCTCTGTAGTGGGGCTATAAGTCATTGAATTCCTGTTCCTCAGGTGATAAACCTGGTTGCTTGAATTTGGCCTTGTGAGTGGCCCTTCCCTGGTGATTCGCTTTTATTTGACAGGCTTGTAGATTGTCTAATCCTATGAAGAAAGATTCTAATTGAATGATTTATTGTAACAAGCCTTTAAGTAGTTATTTCTTCCACTTCTATGTTGAAGTTACATGTGATGGACCATTTACTGTCTGCATTTATCAGCCCCCCAGCAACAGACGGCTAGAAAGACCAAAATCTTCCTAGAAGACAATGTTAAAGGCGGGAACTCTGAGTTTCCCTGATTTCTACACTGAATATTTCCCACGATCAGTGAGTCCACACAAATACAAACAACTAGCTTTTAAAATGTACTTTTGCCTAATACTTCCTGGCTCACTGATGGTATTCAGGAAAATATTGTTCTGGAGCTTTACAATATCAGGGATTGTAAGGGTTGCAGAGCAATTTCAAGTATTTATGATTTCACTCTCTGAGACATCTTCAGTGTACCAGGCAAATATCAAGGCTATTTAACAAATAGGGAAAAAGAACTAGCAAAATATTAGCTAAAACTTATTTCTACTTTTGGTGTGTCCTTCCAAGGGGCTAGTATTGACCAGCCCAGAAAACCAATTTTAGCTCGAAGTTCCTTGTTATCTTTACTATCCTCAAATGTGGAAAAAATTTTTGCTTTGGATGTGCTCTCCTATGGACTCCGTGACAGAAATCAAATTCTCTTTGCAATCTTTTCCGCATTTTGTGGTTTTAATTATTTTAATGAGAAAACGTTGCTCTTTGTGTTGGTTTTTCATGCGTCATGCCATTTTCCACATGATTTTCGTTCCAAGATATTGCACTGTTTTATTAGCACACACTGAAAAAAAAAACTCGTTTTGAGTGGCTTTTTTTTTAATATTCCTATTTCCATCTTTCTCACTCTCTTTATTGACTCTCCAACAGATTGGTTGTCTGGTGAATCTCACTTGGAGCCTCTCTTTCATCTTTTTCCCTCAGATTAGTTTCTGCTGTGGGCATTCACAGCAATTCTCATGCTTACTATGCCCCCCTTCAGGGGTCAACTGAAGCATGACTGGTTATAGTCTATGTTTTACAGGTTGTCTACATGCATGTGCACTGGTTCTGTTATAACAGATTAGTTTATTAAACTGGGTTAAGTTAAATTCTGCCTTTTGCTCCACAACGCTATTTTGAACTTTAGCCAATTGACTCCTGGAGCTTAGGAGAACTATCAAGTAATAATAATGATAATAACAGATTTCTTTAAAGATTACATCTTCACAGCGTTCCTTATTCCCTATTTCTGTCCTTGCGTTTCCATTGTGAGCCTGAATGGAATTTCCCTTCCTCTGTGGTTTTCTGGTTTAGTGGCAATAGTTGGCAGTGGACTGTCCCCACACACAGTTGCATTCACTGGCCATTGACTTAGGCCGTCACCCTCAGAAAGCAGACATTGATCTTTGGGGAGCTCAGCCCTTCGAAAACTCAGGCACCTTACATAGGTGCCAAAATGTGGATTTACGTTGCCAAGTTTAGACTTCCAACTTGGAACATGGGGCTGTCCATACCCATACACAATATATGAAGCTGCATATGGTACCCAGGAATTTGGGGCAACTCTAGGTCTGAATGTCCACCAACCCACCTCTCCTATTGATCCCTGCTCCATGGCTCTGCTTCCTCCAGAGAGGATCTCGTTAGCTTAAAATTCAGAACACCTGCCAGACCTACTAGCAAAACCTGAACCTGTGAAAGAGCAATTCAAGTGATAATGAAGCCACTTAACAGGTATTTGCCAACTCTGGATATATACTATCAGTTTCTGAAGTCACTGCATTCCTCTACAGGACTTCAGTTTAAAATTTGCTTTAAAAATACTTCATTGGTGTGTTGCTGAAGATTATAAAATCACAGCTATAAAAAAATCACACACACCCTAGCTGCCATCTGGAATAGGGGTACCTGTTTAATACTACTGTGTAGAGCCCCATAAATCCTAAGGACAGCCCTGCTTGCACACTTCTGAACCGGGACACTATCATTCATTTAGCACAATTTAGCACAATGAGAGCTTTACACAAATAATCAGCAATAAGGAGCTTGTCTGTCGTTCACCCAATGCATCATCCTGCTCCCTTCACAACTTTTATTTCCCCCATCTCTAACTCACTTTCTTATTTTCTTTCACTGCTTTAGACAATGACACTTCACCCTACTCTAATGCCTCTTCTCCTGTCCTCTGAGTTCTCCAGGCCTTTTTTATTCCTCTCGTTTGCAGGTCTCTCACTCTTTCATCCAGTCTCTGCTGTGTGTTATATCTGTAACGAGACCTTCTTTTAGCCATACCAGCCCTCTTAGACCTCATGATTTCTTCCTTAATGTAGTGTCTATCTCTCACCTCTGTACCTGAGAAACTCTACCTACTCTGATCTGCTCAAGAAAGGGCCCATTCCAAACCCCGATCAACTCCTACTGAAATCAATGGGATTTGAGGGAATTTAGCTCCTCCTGGAATCACATCCATCCTAATTGCTTTATGTTCCTAAAAGGCCTTGTGACAGTGCCATTCACCTCAGGTGAGGTCCCCTGCCAGCCAAGTGGATATTCACCTGTTCTCTCTCAGCTTTGCTCTGTTTGCGTGGCCCCTGTGGACAGTTAAACTTCTCAAAAAAGTTTTCAGTGACTCAGCCTGTCATCTGGGTCACGCAGTCTGTGGATGTACAAACAAAGCACACCCCCCTTCTGGATACAAGTCCAGTAGGGCTTCTCACAGTGCACTCTGTCACCTAGGTGGTGTGATGCGCCCATGAGGCCTCCAAGAGTGGGTCTCAAAGGACCTGATGCACAGACTTCACAGGTTTTTCCTCAGGTACCCTAATCTAACTTCAGGCTGATAATCCCTAATTTAGGGTATGATAGATTCAGAAACATGGGCCTGGAAGGCACCTCAGGAGGCATCTTGTCCAGTCTCCTGAACTGAACCAGGATCTTTTTGTTCATGGACACCAGCTGCAAAGATTTCTGCTAATACTGGGTTCTGGAGTTTGCCATAAAGTAAGGTGCTACTTCCTTGAATGGACAACTGAAACTTTTAAAACTGAAAAATGACCCACAATGACTCAGACAGTTTTTATATGGCTCTTCAGACAAATATTCATCGGCACTGAAATTCATGACATTTGGGGGCTCATAAACAATTATATGAATATTTAGAAAATATCTGAATAAAATGACTGCATGAGTGACAGCAAACAGAGCACAATGCTTTTGTTCACAGAGAATTGCTCTAAAAAAATGTGACCTGCTGCAGTGCTTATACACATTTTCTCAGCTATTTATTCCATTGGGACTATTCTTAGAGCTAAGAAGTTTTCCCTTAGTTGTTCTGCAACATTTGAAACCCACAAAATCTAATAGTAGTCTATCTATTCATTTCTGCCTTGCTGTCTGTAGTAGAGCCCATTGATTCAATTTCCCTTTGTTTTCTGTCTCTTTGGTACTACTGTGCAGTAGTGTCCAACAGCCACGGCCAGGTTGATCCCACTGTGCAAGGTTACTAATCTATGAATTTACTTTCACAGACATAGTCATCCTGGGCATACCCTCTCTAAACACCTTTTTTTTTTCCACTATTGTCATTCCAGGCATGAGACATATCCAGACATATGCCACTGACATGCACAATAGCAAATTCACTTCTAGCTTATCTTGTATTTTGCTCCTGACATTCCTATGGGCACCACACTCTTTCTGCTGATTTCTTTCTTTATTTCCTTTGCTTTAGTTTCTCTATATATGGGCATCTTGGTATGTGTCTTATCGGTATAATCCCCATGTACTACACAATGACAATATGGATGCATTGCATACAATTCAGCCATCTTAAGAAGTTTCAAAGTCAAACCCTCAGAAGTTAGACAATGCAAATTTATGGTGGCCTGTGCAGCCATAGACCAACTTTGAAGTTATAATCATTCACCAACAACTTCGTTGGGCAGGCCACTTAGTTTGGATGTCTGATCAATGCCTCCCAAAACAGATTCTGTTTTCGGAGTTGAAGGAGCATTGGGAGCCTGAGGAAGCAACATAAGGACATGCTGAAAGCACACATGAAAAGGTGCAGCATCGATATCAACACTTGGGAGAGCCTTACCCAGGACCATCCCCAGTGATAATTCATGAGGGTTGGCGCAATTTGAGAGATCTCGCCACTGTGCAGGTGAGGAGAGGCGGAGAAGAAGAAAAGAGCAGCAAAAATTGCCCCACACCTGTCCAACAGCTACCAGCACCTGCCCTTCCCATGATAAGGTCTGCAGCTCTAGAATTGGGCTGGTCTGCCATCAACAGACTCACAAATAGGAGGGCAACAAGAAAATGCCCTACTCATTATCGAGTGACCACCAAGAAGAAGTTCTGCCCCCTTTTGCATATATACCATGATAATTTTGCATCACATGACATAGAAAGCCCGAGGCCAACAATAAACCACAGCTCCCTTAATTCCTAGTACAGTGTCTCACCTCAACAGAACCCCAACTTTCTCTTCTATCCCTCTGCCTCATTCACTGCCCATCCACAGCTGACTCAGGCACCTCTGACGAAACATGACAGACTTTTCCACAGGGGAAGGATTTTCAGATCTGTCACCAAGTTTGCAGAGAATATGTACAGTTTATGAGGAAGTCCCCGCTGAATGGCTGCCCTGCTCAATTCACATGGCCACTGGGGAGAAGCAGCCAATCAGAGGGATCCCTTGTGCTTGAGGGACAGCCAGGTCTCAGCATGTGGGCCAGGCAAAGCTCCTGCCCCTTCTTTCCCACTGGAGGATCTGGCTACTTCACAATGCTGCAGCTGGCTGGGTAGCAACTGTTCCTGTTTCTCTGGCTTCCTGCTCTGCCCACCTGTATCAACCTGGGAAAGGGTGGAGCCAGTGCAGAGCCTCCCTGTGGTTAGAAATGAGGGGGACAGACCTGCCTACATGGCCATGCCCCTCTCATTGCCAAGGAGGCAAATGGAAGAGCCTGTCTGCTCCCCGGATGTTTGTAGGTGAGGATTGTACATGGGGGTGTGCATGCAAGGGCCCGAGTTGAGGCCCTGTTAATTTCTAATGAACTGGGTGATTTGGGGGGAGGTGTATGGGATGGGGTTTGTTTGTGGGTTTTTATTAAGTGTTGGGATTTTGGCAGGTTTTAAAAAAACAACTGGATTGGGGGAGTGTTTGTGCTTTTTAAATTGAGTGGCAAGGGAGTATCTTTCAAGCCTAGCATTTGTGGGGAGGAGTTTGGTTTTGGTATGAACTAGTGGGATATGTGTTTTTAAATGTAACTGTGTCTTTGTGGGGAGAAGGAATGTGTTTTGAAAAGGTTTTGGAGGCGGTGGGACTGGAATGAACTTGACCAAGGGGTAAAGAAGAGTGAAACACCCAGCAAGGAAGGGAAAGAGGGAAGGGAACTATTATTTAGCACTTGTGTTACTGTAGCCTTCAGGGACTCCAGTTTTGGGCCCCATTGTGCAAAGAGCTGCACAAATACACAGCAAAGAGAAAGTGCCTCCCCTAAACTGCTTAAATGTAAGGACATGAGTGAAATGCTGCGCTGAGGACGAAAAGGCAGGAGAGAATGAAATCTTGGAGTCTTGTTGCTCCCTCTCGTGCCCATCTCCTTTTCTAACAGCATCTTTTTAGCACAGTCTAGACGTATATGCAAATTTATTCAAATGAATATAAATACATGTTAATGCATTCAACCCTTCACTCCACTGGTCGTCACTGTGAGGATGGTGGCCAGTATGCCTAAACCAGATAATGACAGGAAATGCTCCCCATAATAAGCTCTTACTGAGTGTATGTGGATGGCAACATTCAGAGGATCTCACTGTACCCAAAATGAGTGGGCTTTCGTGGGAACAAAAGCATCTACCTGCCAAACTTCAGAGTTTTCCTCTGACTCTGAGATGTTAGACACCTAATAGACACTGCTGGGGAAAAAATTAATATAAGCAAAGCTACTTGTTCTCTCCTAAATTCATTCTCAGAAAAAGCTGAGTCATTTTTGCTAAAACCTTTTAATTAAGGGGTGGGGAGATGGGAGAGAAAGAGAGAGAACTAGACGGGGAAATAAATAAAAGGAAATCCACTTTAGGGAGTGAGCAATGGTGGAAGGTTTCAGCCTAAACAATAAAAGTTTGTCAGAGCTGTAAACAACTGCAAGCAGGGGCTTGTAATGGAAAGTGTTAGGCAATCTTAATGATAGGTGTCCTGTCCAGCTGCACTTATAATTCCCAGGAGTGACCAGGATACTTCCTATTCAGACACCCATAGAGCATGACATAACATGCCCCGGGTGTCCACAAGTCAAACCACTCCAAATAGAAAGAAGCTATTTTCACAGTTTTATAACTAATATTCAAAACTCAACCCTTCAGACATTTTCTTTTCACTGCGGATGGCAGAGGATGCCTGCATCTACCCAGTGGCTACCTGTGATGCTGATCCTGCAACTGCTACCAGGGCCTGTGCACACCCACCCCGTCTGTGCATAAGCCTTCCTAGCCTCACTCCCCAGGAACAGTGGTGCAAAACACTTTTCCCACAGGTCTGCTGGCAACCAGCTCACCCCAGGCAAGTCACTTCACCTCTCTGTGATTGTCTACTAATGGGACCTCACCCCAACACTGCTCAGCTCTATGCAGTGTGTAAAAAAGGATTTTCTTTTGCATTTGCCGTTTTGCAGTTTTGTTGGAAGCCCCTTTTGTTCACCTGGGCTATGTCTAGGTTGCCAAGAACTGTCGGCAAAAGATACGTAAATTGTGCAAAGCATTTGCGTGTCTTTTGCCAACAGTTCTGTCGGGAGATGCTTTCCTGACATTTGACCCTTCTACACAGGGCCAAATGTCGGAAAAAACCCTCTGTCAAGACACCCCCTCTTCCTTGCAGAATGAGGTGTACAGGGATATTGACAAAATGCTCCCAACTGGCAGATCTCTGCCGGCAGATCTGCAGTCTTGGACGTGCATTCTGTGGACAGAACTTCTGTCGACAGAAGTTTTGTCAACAGAAGCCAGAAGTCTGGATATAGTCCTTCTCTCTCAATTGATCAGTCCTAATGTTTTTAGTCTTTCCTCCTATGGAAGCTTTTGCACATCTCTAATCAGGTATGTTGCCCACTTCCATTTCTGCTGTATTCTTTGTGGGGTGGGGGTGGGGGGGTCACCAGACCTTAATATTCATCCCCTAACTTGATGTGTTGCAAAGAGAAATTCTTACCCCTTTCTTCCAAATAGGTAACAATGGAGTGACTTCCTCTGTCTTGCTCAGGTGTGTGGCTATCGGAGGCGCCCCTCTTCCCCAGCCATGTTTGACTGGAGAGGGAGGACAAAACCTCCCTCCCCCGCAAATAAAAGAGCAACAAATAAATGCTTTCACTCAGCAAAATGCAAACTCCCAGGTGCAAAAGCCACAGAAACAGCCTGCCACTTGTCAGCTGAATAACTAGCAAACACTTATCCTCAAGAGCCACATTGAAGGAGGCACAATCACCATGACTTTACCCCATGTGTTGCTCTGCAAACACCAACACTGTAGCAAAGGAACAAAAAGTGAGCGTGTGTGAATGTCAGTGAAGCCAAGAGCTTATTTGCAGTCTTAACAGCTGCAGTGCTGGCCTTACAGCTGACTATTAGCATGCACCAGAATTTCCTGCTGGCAGGTGTGACGGTTTTGCCATTAATATGGTCATTACTGTAATACCACCGTTTCACTACTTGCTCCAATGCTTTTGTTAAATGGAGAATCTCTGTGGAGTCAAAGGATTTAAACGAAAACGTTGTCAGAATGTTTAAAATACAAGTCCAAGAAAATTGAACTAACTGGGCCTTCCAATTACCATCAGTCATTTCAATACAGTTCTGCAAGTGCAATGGAGGCAAAAGATGACCAGCAGTACTCTGTTAGAGTTTGCATTAGCTGTAGTCATGGGAACGTACACAAATTACATTATCTATAGAAGAAGCTTCTCTGGTGTTCCCTAATGCAGTGGGAATACAGCTCAGTACATTCATTATTGGACTGGGGCATTCACATTGATTTCAGTGGTGTTGCGTAATAATTGAGACAAAATGCAGCCCATGGAAAGTTAGAAGAGATTATCTGAGAGGTAACCGAGTTAGTCTGCATCTTCAAAAACAACAAGAGTCCTGTGGCACCTTGTAGACTAACAGCTTTCATGGGTAAAAACCTGCTTCTGAAGATGGTCTTTGCCCACGAAAGCTTATGCTCCAAAATATGTTAGTCTATAAGGTGCCACAGGACTTCTTGTTGCTTTAGAAGAGAATAGTAATATCCAAATGGAATGTAAGGAGTTCCCCTAGTTCTGACAGCAACAAATCTAGAAATTGCTGGAGCTACTCATTGTGCTAATTGAAATATAGAAATTAGTGGTGCCACCTATTGATGAGAAGAGAAACCTGTAAATTATACTGGATTATTTGTATAATGCCAAAGAAAGATAAAAATGAATAAATAATCAGGAGTTAGTGGTCTGCTGTGAGTTATTTCAAATTGCTACATTGATAGATATTAAATTCTCTCTTGGAAATGTTTTAGCTCAGACTGTTTCACATAAATCTATTAACTTCCAGTTGCAGATGTGTAGATGTGTTGGAAGAAATTACTACAAAGTTAAGCTGATTGCAAAGAAGCTCCTGCTTTGGAACCATAGAAACACCCTGGGCGAGCGGTACAGGTGTTTGGTGAAAATAGCTAGATTTGAGCCCAAATGGCACACCTGCAAATCCAACATCATTTATTATGCCAGGAAGAGCGTCTTCTCCAAATGCCCATTCCCATCTGCACAAACAGTAGATCCCACATCTGCATCACTCCCAGTGGTTGCACACTTCTCTTTTCTGGGTCTCTGGGTCATTGGCGGCACAGAGCAAGGGTTAAGGTTTGCATGAGGTGACACACACTCTCACGTTTTCTGCACACCTCCCTCACCTGGGGATAGGGGGCAGACTGACCAACCTGACCCAGTACTTTCTACCCTCCCATGCCTGGCTGGGCCCCCGGGATGGACCTGTGTCTTCTGAAGGCAACATGTAGGGTTCAACTTCACCACTCACCTGCACGTCGTACCCAGCAGACATGCAAAAATCCAGGAGGTAGTTAACACAGCTCAGAGCTCTATCAGCTAGAACTGGGCCCCTTCCACAGCCGCTACTGAGGAACAAGTAAGAGCAACTCTAAAAATGTTGCCAGCCAGGGCAGAAAAAAGTTTTGGTGACCCTCCGAGGCAGCCAAGCAAAAAACTAAACCAACAATGGCAGCACTCATCACTCATCCCTGACTTACTCCAGAGCAGAGCCCTATCATGACACTCAATGAGCCAGGGGTCCCACAGGGAAAATAGTATGTGATCCTGGAATTAGAGACTGTATCTTAGTGCATATGCGCTTGGGGGGTTGCAGTAAGGTTCTGTGGGCAACTTTAATTCTGGCATTTCCTAGCTCCGGAGTGCTGGAGTCTGCAACAGTCAGGGCATTATTTTAGCATGGAGAAAGTATGTGGGTTGTGTGAAATTAGTTAGGAGGCCCCAAACCAGTTCCTAATGCACAGGTTGCCCCATTACAGAACTAGCTCTAAGTGGCAATCTTGTCATCATTCTCCTCAAAGAGGCCAAGCATTGAATGGGGTCATGATGATAAAAAGGTCCAGCCAGGGTGGTGCTGAGCCCTCTGGTGGGACAGATCTTGGGGAAGCTTGGTACCTGTTCTGGTGGGTGACAGAGGATTTCTGGTGTTACTTTTGTGTTAGTACCTAGAGGCCTGGGCCCCATGGCGCTAGGCATGTAAAAATATATATCAAAGAGATAGACTCTGCCCCAAAGAGCTTGCAGTCTGCCCCAGGGCCATCAAGCCAGCAGCATTTGCCAGCATGAAATTCCCTTTGAATTGCACGTCTTTTTATTTAACTGAAAGGGGGAAGGGAGCTCAGAGGATCAACCCCATCAGTCGTCTGCTCTCAAGTAGTTCAAAGCCCGAGGCAGTTTGAATGGTGAAGATAAATCGAGCCATCAGAATGTCAGCTGAAGGAAATGTCAGATATAGAGCAAGCGCCTTTTCCTTCTGAAGATGTAGGCCTGAAGTCTCATCTTCTTTGCAATGGTGTAGTTCTGCAGTAATTCACTTGACTTACACAAATGTCACTAAAATGAGACTCTGGTCCAATGAGTGTTGAAGGTGGCTACTAACCCAGTACATTTGCTGTAAGGCTTTGGCAGATTATCAGCAGGTACAGATTTTTGTTCTTGCATAAGGCCTTGGATTTGGCTGCTTTGTGATTTCCCTGTGCCATTCATTGTCCCTGCATCTCTCCTGCAGGCTCATCTGGAAGGAGCCAACTGAAGGGAGACGGCTATTTCTCCGCCTTTGCATTTGGCAGCCTTGCATCTTGCAATGTTTATGGCCCTGACGTGACTTTTCAAGTGAAAGCTTGTTTGGGGCTTTGTGTGGGCAAATTTGCCACATTCTCCCTCCCTCTGATTTCATCCAAACCATACACCAGAAGCTCTGGTTTTAATATCCTCCTGCATTTTTTCACTTGAATCACAGAAAAATCAATACACAAGAAAGCAAACCCCCCACCCTCACACACACACAGAGAAATACGTTAAATTGCCATCTTCAAACTCTCTTGATCATATCTGATTTCCCCATTTTAAAAACGTTTTAAATCTCTTCTAAGCCCTGGATGGCCTTGTCAAGTGTAGCCTGCTTTCAAACATGCTTTTGCAACCACTCACAGCTTCAAGAGACTTAATAGTAAGCAGCAATTCCCCCGGCTGTGCAGCAGAAATCAGCCTTTCTCTAGCTAGGCAGGGTGCCGGCCTTGCCCTGGCTTGCAAAGGGAGCTGATCCTCTCGGGTCACCCATAGTTTTTTTGCATTGCCAACCTACAAGGACCAGTAGGGACACCCCTCACTGGTATGAGAGCTGATCACAGATATCCTTATGTGTAAGATGGACATGCTACCCGCTGGGACTCCATTTGATCCAGATAGATAGCAGAACAAGGAGCAATGGTATGAAGTTACAGAATGAGAGGAGTAGGTTGGATATTAGGAAAAACCGCTTCACCAGGAGGGTGGTGAGGCACTGGAAGACGTTACCTAGAGAGCTGGTAGATTCTCCATCCATAGAGGTTTGTAAGTCCTGGCTTGACAAGGTCCTGGCTGGGATGATTTAGTTGGGGTTGATCCTGCTTAAAGCAGGGGGCTGGACTAGATGACCTCCTGAGGTCCCTTCCAGCCCTAAAATTCTATGATTCATGAGCTGACATAGTGCTGTTCAGATATAGCTGGAGTATTTTAGGTTGGGACCTTTGAATTATCTATACAGAGCCTGTTCATTGCGTGGACCATCTGAGAAGTAATGACGAGTGACACATTCCCTGGTTCTGCAGGACTTTTAGGAGAATGGCTCCTAGCTGCCTCAGCGTCAGCTGTACTGCCCAATGGACATTGCCTCCAAATCGAGTGTGCCCGCCCTGACTTACAGCAGTGTCTGACTGGTGTGCAAGGGTTTTACCGTGGCTTATAGCATACACAATGGCAGGGATTGCAGCAGTAGGAGAACACACTGGGGCCTAGCACTGAGACTCCATTAACGTGCAAAGAGGAGCCCAAAATTCTTTTCAAGAAGCCTAATCTGCCAGAGTGTGGGTCAGTGGGTGGAAGGCGCTGCTCTGGGACTTCTGTTATCCAAAAGCATCTCTGTCCCTTCATAATCTCCCTAGTGATGGGCCCATTCATTGTAGGTGAGACTCAGAATCCAGAACTGGCTCCACTAAAGAACAAAACCTGTACAGGCTGCAGGATTATCGTCATGCTTTGGATTCTCATTTATAGCAGTGTAAATGAGAGGAGAATCAGGCAGATTCTGGGAGAGATTCTGCTCTGAATTACTCTAACGTAAAGCTAGAATAACGCCATGAACTCGCTGGGCCAGATTCAGAACTGCACTTCCTTGGTGTAAGGCGAGAGTGATTCTGTTGAATTTGATGCAGTTATGTTGGGTTCAGCATGATGTGACACAGTTCACTCTTGAAAGATAAACTCCTTAGAAACAATCTGGGAGATGTAGCTGTGTTCGTCCGTTTCTTCACAAAACAAAAAAAGCAGTCCAGTAGCACCTTGAAGACTAACAATACAATTTATTAGGGGCTGGATCTACTCTTGCCCCCCGACTTCGAAGGGGGCCTGGTAATCAGGGTGATGGGAGGTTACTAATGAAGAGCTGTGGTGAATACGCAGCACTTCATTAGGCCAATTCTCCCCCGTGGCAACTTTGAAGTGTCAGACTTCGAAGTGCCGGCATGCGCGTAGGTGCTTCCAAGTGCCTGCACTACTTCGAAGTGCCTTTACTCCCCAAAATTTTGAGGAGTGAAGGCACTTTGAAGTGCCTGTGGCTCCATGCATGCTGACACTTGGAAGTTTGACACTTTGAAGTTGCCGCAGGGGAGAATTAGCCTAAGGAAGTGCTGCCTATTCAACGCAGCACTTCATTAGTAATCTCCCATCACCCTGATTACCAGGCCCCCTTCGAAGTTGGGGGCAAGTGTAGACAAGCCCAGGGATGAGCTTTTGTGGAACAGATCCACTTCTTCAAATCTGGAGAATCCTAGCCTTCGCAGTCTCCTCTGGCAAGGAGTTCCACAGGTTAACTATGCGCTGAGTGAAGAAGAACTTTATTTTAATAGTTTTTAGGATTTTAGGATTTAGGACAGGAGTGGGTCTGTCTCACAAAAGCTCATCACCTAATAAATTATAACAGAGAGGAAGCCGTGCTAGTTTATACACTATCAAAACAAAAAGCAGTCAAGTAGCACTTTAAAGACTAGCAAAATAGTTTATTAGGTGAGCTTTCGTGGGACAGACCCACTTCTTCAGACCAGAGCCAGACCAGAATAGACTCAATATTTAAGGCACAGAGAACCAACAACAGTAAGCAAGGAGGACAAATCAGAAAAAGATAATCAAGGTGAGCAAATCAGAGAGTGGAGGGGTGGGGGGGAAGGTCAGGAATTAGAATGAGCCAAGTATGCAGACGAGCCCCTATAGTGACTCAGAAAGTTCCCATCACGATTTAAACCATGTGTTAATGTGCCGAATTTGAATATAAAAGCCAGCACGGCTGTTTCCCTTTCCAGAATGATGCGATAATTCCTTTTCAGTAACACACATACCTTTAGGTCATTGACAGAATGCCCCATTCCATTAAAATGTTGTCGAAGGGAGTCAAAGGGTCAATGGGCACAAAACAGACTTCAAAACACTCCAGATCCACAAACCAGTTAGTCAACATTTTAATGGAATGGGGCATTCTGGCAATGACCTAAAGGTATGTGTGTTACTGAAAAGGAATTATCGCACCGTTCTGGAAAGGGAAACAGCCGCGCTGGCTTTTATATTCAAATTCGGCACATTAACACATGGTTTAAATCGTGATGGGAACTTTCTGAGTCACTATAGGGGCTTGTCTGCATACTTGGCTCATTCTAATTCCTGACCTTCCCCCCCACCCCTCCATTCTCTGATTTGCTCACCTTGATTATCTTTTTCTGATTTGTCTTCCTTGCTTACTGTTTTTGGTTCTCTGTGCCTTAAATATTGAGTCTAATAAATTATAGTGTTAGTTTTAAGGTGCTACAGGACTGCTTTTTTGTTTCCTTGGAAATAGTTACTCAAGGAAGTGCATCAACATCAAACATTAAATTGCGCTAAGAGAGGTTTAGATTGAACGTTAGGAAAAAATTCCTGTCAAGGTGATTAATTACTGGAATAAATTGTGTAGGGTGGCCGTAGAATCTCCACCATCAGAGATATCTAAGAACAGGTTAGATAAACATCTAACTGGGATGATCTAGATGGTGCTAGGTCCTGCTGTGAGTGCAGGGGTCTGGACTGGATGACCTCTTGAGTCCCTTCCAGTGCTCTTATTCTATGATTCTGTGATTCTGTCAGTCACTTGATCTCATCCGTTCTACTCTTTCCATCTCTTGCCTCCCACTATGTTTCCCTTTGCCTTGTCTTTCTTAGCTCCCCACGTCATTTTGACCATAGCAAAATGATCTGCCCATCTATGGACTCTTGAACATCCCGCAGTCACCTCTGACCGCAAGATTTGTCAGAATCAGTTGTTTTTCATCCTTGTGCAAAGGAAGTCCCAACTCATAAAGCCATCAGCAGGGAAAAGGCAAGTTCCATTCTCCTTTCTCTCTAGTTCAGCACCCTACCATTCTGCCCTACTTGTCTGGATCACTCCTCTTGTATTTTGGCACAGAGCCAATATTGCAGATCCACCCACAACACTGACACTGAAATTCACACTCACGTCAAGTACATCTACATTGCAAATTAAAAAAAAAAAAACCAACTCTGCAGCAATGAAGGTCTGAGGCTTGCATCTATTTGGGCTTGTGCTCTGGTGCTAACAATGGCACCATAGGCATTCCCACTTCAGATGGTGTACAGGCTCTGAGACCCACTCCCCTCATTGGGTTCCCATGTCCAAACTCCAGCCAGTGTGAGAACTGCTCTTAGCAGTGTAGCACAAGCCTGGCACGCTAGATGCAGGCTCTGATCTCCCTGCGGTAGGTTTGCTTTTGCACTATAGTCACACCCACAGAATAACCCCCCAAACAACCTGGCAACATCAATGCCACCTGGCACTAGTTTTCTTCCAAAACCAACTGCAAGTAAAATATTGTTTTTCCTCTCTACGTTCCCTTTCACCTTCTGGACAATCTGAAGCTTGTTTCAGGTGCCCCCCCGCCCCGGCCTGCAGGCCAGGACATGTCCACAAGTTGTCTCCAAAATGGAAAGGACAGTATTCTAGCAACAAGTCCAAATGCAGCAGGCCTCGAAAGGTGATTTTTGCTCTGGATAAAAAAAATTGCACTCAGAGGAGAAATGTAAGAAGTAACAATAAGTGGATTAAACATCTAATTACTCCCAAGGGAAAGACAAAACATGCCTGTGATTTACAGACTCCACCTGAAAATGGCTGAGGATAAAAGCAGGAGAGGCATGCTCACGGCTCCTTGTTTATCCTCCTCTCCCCACAGGTGGCAGCGGTTTCAGGCAAATGTATTGTGACGCTGCCTGAGTGAATCAGGGAACAGACTCTCCTTTGGCTTGCGTAACGGGAATGGAATTGTTCCCCGCTGCTTCCCTCTGCTGTTCGTGTAAACACGTCTGGGGCTGGATGGAACTAGCATCTGTTCCTGAAATGAGCTGTTTGCATGGAGGGTTGGTTGCAGCAACTGGCCCTGTTTAGCTCTCTCAGAGCTCAGTCCCCACAAAGCCTGACCGCATGGCCAAACGGACAGGGCCCTGGCCTGGCAGTTGGCAAGCTGTTATTTTATGTATATCTTTCTGCCACTAAGTTTGGCTCTGATGACCATGGAGACTCAAAGACTCAGGGCAGGTCTGCACCTAAAATGCTGCAGCAGTGCAGCTGCACCAGGGACGTGCCCATCAGGATATTTATTCACTGCTGCGAGGGCAGTACATAAGAACGGCCATACAGGGTCAGACCAAAGGTCCATCCAGCCCAGTAGCCTGTCTGCCAACAGTGACCAGAGCCAGGTGCCCCAGAGGGGGCAGACCAAAGACAATGATCAAGCAATTTGTCTCCTGCCATCCATCTCCAGCCTCTGACAATCAGAGGCCAGGGACCCCATTCCTACCCTTGGCTAATAGCCTTTTATGGACCTAACCTCCATGAAGTTATCCAGCTCTTTCTTAAATTCTCTTACAGTCCTAGCCTTCACAGGCTACGTCTACACATGCAGCCAACATCAAAATAGCTTATTTCGATGTTGCGACATCGAAATAGTCTATTTCGATGAATAACGTCTACACGTCCTCCAGGGCCGGCAACGTCGATGTTCAACTTCGACGTTGCTCAGCCCAACATCGAAATAGGCGCAGCGAGGGAACGTCTACACGTCAAAGTAGCACACATCGAAATAGGGATGCCAGGCACAGCTGCAGACAGGGTCACAGGGCGGACTCAACAGCAAGCCGCTCCCTTAAAGGGCCCCTCCCAGACACAGTTGCACTAAACAGCACAAGATCCACAGAGCTGACAACTGGTTGCAGACCCTGTGCCCGCAGCATAGATCCTCAGCTGCCGCAGAAGCAGCCAGAAGCCCTGGGCTAAGGGCTGCTGCTCACGGTGACCATAGAGCCCCGCAGGGGCTGGAGAGAGAGCATCTCTCAATCCCCCAGCTGATGGCCGCCATGGAGGACCCAGCAATTTCGACGTTGCGGGACGCGGATCGTCTACACGGTCCCTACTTCAACGTTCAACGTCGAAGTAGGGCGCTATTCCTATCTCCTCATGAGGTTAGCGACTTCAATGTCTCGCCGCCTAACGTCGAAGTTAACTTCGAAATAGCGCCCGACGTGTGTAGACGCGACGGGCGCTATTTCGAAGTTGGTGCCGCTACTTCGAAGTAGCGTGCACGTGTAGACGCAGCTACAGTGTCCTCTGGCAAGGAGTTCCACAGGTTAACTATGCGCTGAGTGAAGAAGAACTTTCTTTTATTAGTTTTAAACCTGCTACCCATTAATTTCATTTGGTGTCCTCTAGTTCTTGTACTATGGCCACAAGTTAATCATTTCTCCTTATTCACCCTCTCCACACCTGTCATAATTTTATACACCTCTATCATGACCCCCCCTCAGCCTCCTCTTTTCTAAACTGAAAAGTGCCAATTCTTTTAGCCCCTCCTCATACGGGACCTGTCCCAAGCCCCTAATCATTCTGTTGCCCTTTTCTGAACCTTTTCCGGTGCCAGGCTATCACAGGAGACCACATCTGTATACAGTATTCAAGATGTGGGTATACCACAGACTTGTATAGAGTCAGTAAGATACTCCTTGTCTTATTTCCCATCCCTTTTTTAATAATACCTAACATCCTATTTGCCTGCCTCTGCACACTGCATGGATGTTTTTAAGGGACTCTCCACAATAACTCCAAGATCTCTTTCCTGATTAGTTATAGCTAAATTAGCCCCCATCGTATTCAGCATCTGATGAAGTGAGTCTGTGCTCACAAAAGCTCATGCTCAAAACTTTTCTGGTAGTCTATAAGGTGCCACAGGACCCATCATTGCTGTTACATCATATTGTAAGTATAGTTGAGGTTATTTTTTCCAATGTGCATTACTTTACACTTATCCACATTAAATTTCATTTGCCATATATAATTGGAGATACACATCTCCTTGAACTGGAAGGGACCTCAGGAGGTCACCTGGTCTAGTCCCCTGCTCTCTTGGCAGGACAAGCATCATCCTTGGTATCTATTTGCCCCAATCCCTAAATGGCCTCCTCAAGGACTGAGCTCACCACCCTGGCACTAGGCAGCCAGTGCTCAAACCACTGAGCTCTCCCACCCCACAGTAGTTATGCTGTCAAGAGAAGCCCTCCCGTCAACATAGCTGGCTACACGGGAGGTTAGATCAGAGTAACTGTGTTGCTCACAGGGGTGGATTTTTCACACCCCCCGAGCAGTGTCCCCTCTAATTTTTCCACCCATGGGCAGAATATATTTTGTTATGCGCACCCAGGCGTGTGCAGGTCTGCACCGCCACTACAAACACACGCTGACCACTGTGGTTGGTTGTGAGCCCTTCTGCTAATCAGCTGGGCAGCACCTGAATCTCTCCTGGGCTGCCAACCAAGCCCTCAGCTTGCAGGGAACACTGCCCCTGAGCACCACAATTATGATGATATACGTTTGTTGGGTCGACGTGGCCTGACCAAAGTCAGCAGCATTTTCCTGGCTCTCTTGTCGGGCTGTGTGAAACAAATTGCAGGTGTGGGGTATTTGTGTGCATCCTTGGCCAAGTCGGTTCTCCTTTGTGAGCCACAGGTTCCCCATGGGTACAATATAGGTAAGGGAACTCACTGTCCTTCGTAAAGTGCCTTGAGATCTAAGCCTGGAGGGTGCCAGCTATGAGAGGGGTTCAGATTAAAATTAGACAAGCAATGTGGGAGGGGCCTAGGAAGGCGCGCTAATGGCCATGTGATTCTGCACGCATACAAATGGCAGGCTGGTTCTACGTGGGGAGGGTTTGGGGAGATAGCATCCATGATACACATGTCTGTTAGCAGTTTAGATTTTTTTTTATTGCAAAATAAAGTTTTTGTCTATTCAAGTATTCTTCAGAAACACGACCAGAATAGTGCCTAAGGCACAACCAAGCTCAGGTGGGAGAACATATGACACATTTAAATGACACATTTAAATGTAACTTTTTTAATAAGTGGATATAGGGAATGCAAATTCTTCCACGCCCAAAGTAATTAAACAAAATAGATTTGGAGTTTGGCCATTTTTTTGTTTGGCTGGTTGGTTAGTTAGTTGGGTTTTTTTGTTTGTTTGGTTTTGATTTTTGGGTTTTTTTGTTTGTTTGTTTTACTTAAATAGCATTTCACATGTAGTAAAGATCTGCATTATCCCACTTGACATGCTAAGGGCTGGATCCTGCCGGGTGCCAAGCGCCTCTAGTGGGGGCTCAGGGTTCTCTTAAGAGGTGCTCAGCAACTTGCTCCATAGGAGAGGGAGGGACACAAAACCTTTGGCAGCTCTTCCTCATGCTGCCAGTTGGAACCTGACCCATCGTAATGCCTTGCAGCCCTCCAGTGGAAGGCTCGTCTTCTACCCTAGCAGAGATCTTTGATGCCAGATCCAGCTCTGTTTAGGTGTGTTCAGAGGTGGGATTTTAGTTCACTTCCAGCTCTGCTCGTTTCCCAAATGCAGCTCTCGCTGACACTCTCAAACCTGCCCTTCCCCTGCCAGAGGCAGACCTGTAAACCAACTTCCCCACTCTGACCTACACAACTCAGTAGCTGTGTGCCCTGCCCACAGGCAAACAGCTGGACTGTAAACATTACTTGTGCTCATGGCCCACATGGATTGGACTGCAAGCCCTTGGAGGGAGGGACGTTTTAGTTAAATGTTTGTGCAGTGCCTAGCATGATGGGGCAACGGTCTCTGGGCATCAACTAATAACAGTGATAGTTGGAACAATGCCCATATGAATTGGGGCGATGGAAATCACTAATCAATAATGTAAGAAGCAAACCCTAAAATTGGGACCCCGCACTGACTTTGCCACCGTTACAATCGGTGTCATAGGGCAGGGTCTCCTTTGTTGGCAATGACCGATTGGCTTGTTAAGAGTGCAGCCAACCCATTTTAGTTGGCTCTGTGGCACCAGTCACACAGGAGTGCTGTAGCATCACCCCTCACCCCCACCCCAGCCTTCCCGGTACAATTCTTCTTCTGCTGCATGATCAGCAAACAGACACAGGGGCGCTGGAGCTGTTTCGGGAAGGGGAGATGCTGAGGTGCTCACTCCTGCTTTAGACCTGTTGCTCCAAATGGCATCTGGCCTATCCAGTACAGGAGTGTTAGCAACCCTGACACCCCAAGCTGAGGCCGCAGCTGGTGGGGCAGCTGCAGAGCCCTCGGCCAGTGGGCTATGGAGCCCATGGCAGAGCTGGGGGCAGTGGGGCCCCAAGGGCTGGCGAGCCTCTGGGAGGCCAGCAAAGCTCGCAGTGGCAGAATCCTGGGGAGCTGGCAAAGCAAGTGGGGCCTGCAGGACTCCATGGAGGCCACCTGGAGGCTGGACTGGGGCTGGAAGAGCTGGCAGCCACATCAGCCCCCAGGCAAGGGGAAGCCAGGTGCAAAATGTAGGGGTGCTATAGTACTTCATCTCACGTACACACTTCCCAAGCCCATGAACAGACAGGGGATAATTTAAGTCCTGTTATGCAGACCATTGCTACATGAAAGAGATCACGACTAGTTGACCATTATTTAGATCTTTATTGTTCCTTCTTTTTCTGTCAGATCCTCAGCTGGTATAAATCAGCTTGACCTCTGTGGAGCTGATTTGTAGCAGTTGAAAATATGGATTTCACTTTCTTTCTTAACAAAAAGACACATAAGTAAGGTTATTCATTGGGCTTGTTCCTCTGTTGACTTCATGGACTTTGAGGATCTTGCCTGTTAAAGTCAATAGGGCTGTTCATGAAAGTGCAGTTACTCATTCTACGTTTGTGGAATCAGGCCTTTAGCTTGGCAAAAATATAAATTCTATACTCTTTTGTCTTTATTCTTATGATCGTTATAAAATATATTAGTTTTTGTCATCATTACCTTTTGATATGTATATATTCTGTATGCCTATTGATAATTATTAATTGGGCTCTTTATTTCAGAGCTTTTTAGACTCCACATCTCTCTAGCTCTCTCTTTTTCTTTCATTTCCAGACAGTCTTGTAAGATATCTTGCACATCTGAATATAATTGAAGCCAACACTGCCTGCAGTCATTTTAAATAAAAAACCCTTTATCTTCCTTCACAAGAAAGAGTTGACCTCTATAATTCATTTACACCTTCATCTGATGCTGCACTTCATTAAAGATTGTTTATTAGGGATGCCAATTCATCGCAGCTTAATTAATCATGATTTTAAACATTAATAACAATTAATGGCTGTTTTAATTGCACTGTTGAACCATAGAATACCACTTGAAGTTTCTTAAATATTTTGATGCTTTTCTACATTTCCAATTGTAACACAGACCACAAAGTGTACACTGCTCACTTTGTATTTTATTACATACATTTGAACTGTAAAAATGACAGAAAAAGAAATAACAATTTTCATATTACCTCATACAAAACTACAATGTAATCTCTTTATCATGCAAGTACAATTTACAAATATAGAGTGTTACATAATCGCACTCAAAACCAAAACAATGTATAGGTTTAAAGCCTGACAGTCCACTCAGTCCTACTTCCTGTTCAGGCAATCACTAAGAGAAAAAGTTTGTTTACTTTTGCAAAAGATAATGCTGCATGCTTTTTATTTACAATGGCACCTGAAAGTGAGAACAAATGTTTGCATGACACTTTTTGTAGCCAGCATTGCAAAGTATTTATGTGCCAGATATGCTGAACATTCATATGCCCTTTGTGCTTCAGCCACCATTTCAGAGGACGTGCTTCCATGCTGATGATGCTCATTAAAAAATCAGGATGCTAATTCTATTTGTGATTTAGCTCCTTGGGAGAGAATTGTACGTCTCCTGCTCTGTGGTCTACCTGTATTCTACCAGGTTATAGCAGTCTTGTATGATGACCCAGCACATGTTGTTCATCCACAAAAGATTTGACAAATTGCAAAGGTACCAATCTGAGATGTCTCAAAATAGCTACAGCACTTGACCCAAAGTTTAAGAATTTGAAGTGCCTGCCAGATCTGCGGGGCGACATACGGGATGTGCTTTCAGAAGTCTTTTCAGAGCAACAATCCAATGCAGAAACTATAAGAACCTGAACTACCAAAAAACAAAATCAGTCTGCTGGTGACATCTAACTCAGAGGATGAAAATGAGCATGCGTTGTTCTGCACCGCTTTGGATCGTTCTTGGACAGAACCCAGAAGGAGCATAGATGCATGTCTTCTGGAATGGTGGTTTTAGGATGAAGGGATATACGAATCTTTAATGGCAGATAAATATTTTGCAGCGCTGGCTACAACAGTGTCACATGAGTGCTTTCAGGTGGCATTGTAAACCAGAACCAGGCAGCATTATTTCCTGCAAATGTAAAAAATCTTGTTTGTCTAGTGGACAAGAAGTCAGTCTGACAGTCCAGTAGGTGCCAAAACTTCAGATTGTTTTCTTTTTAATTCACTTTTTGTACATAATTCAACATTTGTAAGTTCAAAATGTCATAATGAATAGATTGCTCTACAGTATTTATTAGGGAGTTGAAGATATTATTTCTTCTGGTTTTTACAGTGCAAGTATCTGTAATAAAAATAAATATAAAGTGAGCATCATCGTACACTTTGTATTTTTCATTGTAATTAAAACACCCACAAATATTTAAATAAATAGTGTTCTATTATTACCAGTGCAATTGATCACACATTAATTGTGATGATTTTAATTGCATGATTAATTGTGATTAATCTGTAATCACTTGACAGCCCTATTTTTTTTTAAGTAAAACTAATGGCACTCTTAACTGTGGCTCTGATAATGCAGAAAATAAACCCAAAGTAACAGGAAATAAGTCTTCATCTGTCGCTATTATTCCAATTTCCATTTGTTGTTAAGATATCTACTTAATTTCCTTTTTAATGGTGCCATATTGAGTTGCTCTTTATTGCTTGCTTTTGTGTTTATATAAATTAGATCATGATATTTTAATTGTTTATTTTTCTTATATCTTGGCTGTGCAGTACTACCAGCAATGCAGTGGGTGGTCACTTTATAAATAACAATATTGGCATTGTTGTAGTTATGAAATGGTCTGATATTAACTGTTGCTAGCAGTTTTAGTACAGAAAGGCCCATCGTCTTAAGAGTCCTCATCTGGCAAACCTACTTCTTTTGGACTACTCCTTGTTGCAGGCACTACACCTGGTAGTGCTTGCAAGGCTGGACCAAAAATAACGACTTTTCTGTGTGTTCTCATTCCTTGATATGATGCTGGAGAAATCTGAGAGCATTTTAAAGAGCGTAACTGTTGATCCTCTAGCTCCTTCTACTTTACACAGCTTCTAAAAGTAGCCCCATTGACACCAGTGGCAAAGCCTACTCATGTGCCTAAGGATCTCGGGAGTACAGCCCATAGATTTCAGGAGGTAGAGCAGTAAAGCCCACAACCTGGGCATTCACCTGAAACTCCAGAGGTAGTTACACAAAACAGAGAGGAGTTCCCTGCCCTCGGCAGCAAGGCTGCAGTTAATGGTGGTTTGCATAATGTCTGTCTGAGTTGAAGGAAGAACGGAGGAGTGTTAGGGGCCAGAGGAAGTTGATATAAGAACACAATGAAGGCACACATGAAAAAATGCATCATCGTCATTGACACTCGTGGAACTTTGCCCAGGACCACCTGCAGCGGAGAGCAGTAATCCACGAAGGGGTGGCGCAGTTTGAGAGGTCCCACCGCAGCACAGACAAAGAAGTTGAGGAGAAGAAAAGAGTGGCAAAACCTGCCCTGCACCCCTCCAACAGGTACTAACACCTGCCCCTCCTGTGATAATATCTGCAGTTCCAGACGCGGGCTCGTCAGCCATCAATGGACTCACAAATGGGAGGGTGACATGAAGGCGTCCTACTCATTGTCCAGTGACCGCCAAGAAGAAGAAAGCCTACTTGAGCTCAAAGCACCCTGCCTAGCGCCGCGCAGAACTCAGTGGATTTTCTGATGAAAACTGATGAAAGTGGCTCATGACACTGATTTTCTTGTAAGCAGAGCAGGAAGTGGTAGGAGGGAATTAGCTGGCACCAGGTGCTCTTTAACTCCTGGTAACCAACCCACAAATGCTAAAGCTCAGAAATCTCAAGAGACATTTCCCTTTACAGGGCAGACAGGGGTCCAGTCCTGCAAACACAAACGCTGTTGTGCTTCAAATTGTGACCAGACCCACATTATTAAACACGAACACTCACAGCAGGGAACACTGCACTCAGAGCTCAGCGTTTGAAACACGTCCAAAGTCCCCTTCCGTCTTGTACTTTTACTCCTTTTAGTTATTTCTTTTTACCTTGTTTAAATCAGTTCCCCAAGCGCAGAGCCCAGGCAGACAGATCAACATGTAATCTTAAAAGCCTTTGTTTTCATTCTGTTTGCAAAGGCGTCTTTTCCTATTAGACAGAAAATGTTGGGGGGAGGGGAATTCAGAGCACAAACCGATGACTTTACAAAATGTCCATCACAAATTCAAAAAAAATAAAAAAACAACCACCTCTACAAGATTGTGGGAAAGATGGTGTTTCTTTCATTGCGCCCCACCTTGGCATTTACTTTGCATTAATCTCTTCGGGCTCATTTACACAGCAGCAGCATCCGGGCTCTGAAGACATATTCATAAAACGCACTAAAATGAGCCAGAAGGCAGTGCTGGTGGATGCAGTCATAAGAATTCATCACCCCATAGATGTGCTGAGATGCGATATATAGTACGAGGGGCCACAAGTGCAGAAAAATTTGTATAGTGGGTGGGGTGCTGAAAGCCATTGAACCAAATGGCAAACCATGCATATGATGGAAACCACTTCACGCCAGGGCTGCAGCAGCTCCCCTCCCCCTCTAGCAGACCTAGTTCCTGCACCTATGCAAGGGTCCGATTCTGCTTCCCTTGACATCAGTAGGGTGTTGATTACACTGAGAGCAGGACTGGGCTCAAAGTGAGCACAACTGTGTTATTAGGAAGATGGTAAAAATTAACATTATTCATTATTTTGGTTCCATTTACATTTTAATTCATTTCCTGCATCTGTTATTTCTCTTGTTCCATGGTGCCGCCTGTGCTTTGGAAGAGGGAGAAGGGGAGAAAGTGGACACACATTTGATCCATTCACACACACGCTAGAGCAGCTTTTCCATTCTTTGTACCCCACAAGATTCCCAGGGCAAGCAAGGAATGCAAGACTGGCCCTATATGTAATACCTCACATTTCTTTGGCCACTGAGTGGTGGTGCTCTTGGTATTTTAATGGCATATCGTTGCCACTGCTGTTATCCTAGTGTCAGGGTATAAGCCTTCCACCGATGCAGTACAAGCCTCAAAACTAGGTCAGAGACGCAGAGCTTGTGAGCATATGGTGAGCCAGAGGAGCTTAGGCAATGTTAAAAGCCTCAAACATCTATGTTCTGGGCAAAATGTATACCTGAAGTTTGGGTGCTCTGGTTACTGAAGAGAGGCATGGGTTCAAATCCCACTCCTGATAGAGTCTTTGCGGGGGGAGGGATAGCTCAATGGTTAGAGCATTGGCCTTGTAAACCCAGGATTGTAAGCTGGGGCCTTGTAAGGATCTGGGGCAGGTTAGGCTTTCTTTAAAAAAAAAAAATCAAATCTGTAAGGGATGGTGATAGGTCCTGCTGTGAGCGCAGGGGTGTGGACTCAACAGTCTCTCCAGGTCCCTTCCAGTTGTACGTGTAGCCATGACTACACAAAGGCCAAAATAAACCTTTCATACAGGATTTAAATTGGCCTCGTGTTAAGCAGAGTCTCAGGAAGGCTTTCGCCACCTGGGAAGATTTCACCTACAGGCTGTCATTATTTGCATCAAGATAGTGAAAATTTTTCAAAAAGCTAATTCGATATTAATTCAGTAAGAAAACTATTAACATATGCCACATGGGCAGAGACATTTCCTCCATTTCCTACATTGTTACTAGAGGTTAGAAAACCCACCCTCTTCAAACTAATCATAGTGAAATAAATAAAACCACAAAAGATATTTTAACGCTATTTTAGTGGATTTTTACCTTGAAATACTTTACTTTTTAATCTTTGACTTACAATACTATTTTGGATTTATATAGTGCCTTTTATTTGATATCTCAAAATGTTTTCTACAAGAAGCTGAATTTTGTATTATCTCCCATTTCACTGCTGGGGAAACTCTGGCACAAAATCATGTGCATGCCGTTTGGGCACCCAAACAATGAGTCATACAACACTAGTAAACCCTTGAAAATCTAGTGCTAAGTGACTTGCTTAATATCACATGGCAAGTAAGTAGCAAAACCTGGAAGAGAGCTCAGATTTTCTGAATCCAAATCCCCTTACTCTAATTATTAGGACGTGTTGTCTCACTTAAAATAGTGTTTTCCATAAAGCGTATTGCGCTAACTCCTGGGTGGGGGATATAAAAGGCTAGCTAGGAAACACAGACACAGTTCTCAGTTGTTTTTCAGCACCTCACTTTTCATTTAAAGAAAAAGTCAGTCTCTAGCTGTTGAGAAGGCCATGTCTAGATCACAGCAATTTGTCGACAGAAGCTTTTTGTCGGAAGAGATATTCCGACAAAACTGCTGTCGACAGATCACAGCCAAATTGCCGCGTGGATTGCAAGAGCACTCTGCTCTGTCGACAGAGAGCGGACAGGCTGCCTGGCTGCTCTCTCAACAAAACGGCAAACTGGAAGCACAGCAGACAGGCATAAGGCGCTGACGACAAAGGGGTTTTTTTGCTAGCAGAGGCATGTCTACATGTCCTGTTTGCTGCCGGCAGCACCCTCTGCCGGCAGCAAGATCTTGCGTGGCTATGATAATGCGCTGCAGGAATATGCGAATGAGCACCCTTTTGAAATTGAGCGACTGCTCATTATCATGAAGCTGCTGGCAGGACATCTCCGTGTACACCCGCCGAAACTCTCGGTGCCGCAGTAGCCGGTGCCGATCTCTCCAGCGCTTGCGCGGCCCTCGGTGCTGTTTCCTTAAGAGTCGCAGGCCCCTGCGTGGGTACATGCGCCGCAGCTCTCTCAGCAGAGGAAGCCAGCGGGCCCGGACCCCTTGTTTCGCTCGTCCCGCTCCCAGAAGTGACGGGCAGGGATCGAGCTGGAGAAGCTTTTGTCTTCTTCTGCACAGAGGAGGTCAAAGAGGCAGCCTTCCTCTTGTGCAATCCTGAAGAGCCCTCCTTATGGGGCTTCTCCGACGTGGCAGGCTGAAGTGCTTTGTCAAAGAGAAGCATTTTGAGCCTCATCTCTCTATCTTTCCTAGCTCTAGTTGTTAATTTGGAGCAATGAGAGCACTTCTGGGGAACATGGGTCTCCCCGAGGCACCGGATGCATTTGCTGTGGCCATCCAAAGCAGACATGGCCTCCCGGCAAAATTCGCACTTTTTGAAACCGGGGGACGACATTATTAGAGTTTAATTCTCTGATTCCTTAAGTGCTAACAGCGCACTTAACAGTCTATTTGCCAAACAATAGCAACTCTTAGCCTTTGAAGGCTTGTGAAAAATAGCGGGTCCACCCGGAGGCGGCTGCTCCAATCCCTAGAACAGTCTTTTGCTTCTAGAACAAAACTATATACACAGTAGACCAATATTATGATAACTAAATAACTATAACTATAACTATAACTATAACTAGTAAAACGAATAAAACGGAGTTTATCTGTCTCGGGCGTTGTAGCCGGAGAGGATTCCGTCTGCAGCCGTTGGCGGCTGAGAAGGAACTGGCAGGGACTGGATCACGCACGTGACCATAAGCACGCGAAGAGCCGACGCGCATCAGCGCATGCGCGACCCGACAGAGACTGCTGAAGATTTTCCGAGCTGCGGCGCCAGGGCGAGCCCAACACCTATGGTGGAGCACCCATGGGGACCACTCGAAGAAGAAGTGCAGCATTCTGTCTAGAATACATGGAAAGACATGTCTCTCAGAGCTGGAAGGGACCTCAGCAGGTCATCAAGTCCAGTCCCCTGCCTTTACAGCTGGACCAAGCACCAGCCCTGACAGTTTTTTTTTTAAATGTATCTGCTCCTGATCCCAGGATAGCCCCCTCAGAAACTGAACTCCCAAGGCTGGGTTGAGCAGGCCAGGGCTCAAACCGCTGAGCTACCCCTCCACAACAGATCTCAGGAAGCTGGATGCTTCCTGGGTTTTGTCAATAAAATGTCAGTTTTGGCAACAAAACCCTCTAGTGTAGACAAAACCAAAGGTCACCAATGCAAAGACATCTCCCTAAGTCTGCAGAGAGCCTGAAACAGTAGCTATGAGTTGTGAATAGCAATGGTCATTTCAGTGGACACTAATTCAAAGAGTGCTCATCACAAATAGCAAGAAAGAAAGGCTGATATTATGGAAACCTACATCATTATGGTCTGGGGTATAAAGTGCACCCTAGGGTGTAGAGTGTGGGATGAAGGATTGGCTGAGAGTGGGGGGTGGGGGGCAAAGAAGATAAATAAATTGAGATGAGCAGGCCTTTAACAACACATTTCAGAGTGGCAGGGATAGGTACAGTTGGTTTTCTGGAGCGCAGCTCAGCTTGCAAAAGAGCGGGAAATACCACCTTAAATTATAAAAGGAAATATGTCAAATACAAAGGCAGTGTTAAAACAACCTACACTAGAATGGAACTGTAACTTTCCCAAGGCTCTGTTGTAGGCTCATACTGAGCATCTCTCAAAAAAAGGGGTTGAGGCCGCTTTGATAACTGGGTGTAATACTAAGCAGCTATGTCCACACAACAGCAATCTTTCAAAGGAAGCCCTTCCAGATGGTCTCTTGCCAAAGAACTTCTTTCAAAAGAGAGTGCCCTCAGGTCCCCCTGCATTTTGAAAGAATGGGCCAGGGATTGAAAAATCAGGGTCCATGAGGACTGTTCTGTCAAAAATAGAGCCTATGGAGCATCTACACACATTTTCTTTCGAAAGGAAGGGCTAGTGTGGCCACAGCCCAGGAGCACTGTATTCTTTCGATTTAATTTTGAAAGAACGATTTGTGTGTGTAGACGCTACACTGGATATTTCAAAAGAGCCCCTTTTTGCAAAAATATTTCGAAAGAACTTGCTAGTGTAGACACAGCCAGGGAGTTTGCCTATCAGCACCACAATTATTCTAGTTACCAAAATGTACTTGCCTGGCAAGCAGAGTTTGAGAAGTACTAGAAATGCAACATGGAGATCTTGGAGTATAAAACGATGCAACAGTCTTCTAAATGCGCTACTCGTGAGCTGTTTTCCTCACATGTGCTAAAGATCAAAGTACTAACAACTCCCCCTGTGTTGTGCAAAGGGCACTCAGAATAAAGGAGCAGCCCAATTGTGTGAGAAACAAGGACTGGGAGCTGGAAACAATAATTGCTTGTCTCTGTTGCACATTCTCTGCAATCAAAATCCAAGACCAGGGGGCAGCAGACCTCTTCTCTGCTTTTTGCCTGTATCCAGATAGATACTTGGAGGGGAAACAGACATTTCAACAAATACTTTTCAATCCCAAAATTATTCTAACTTTGTTATTTTGGGCCTTATCATGTTAGCTTTCTTTGACAATACTAAGATTTAAGGTGTGAGCTCAGGGCAAGGGATCCCTAAGCTTTAAAATGTCCAGTTTAGTATGTGCCAAAAGCATTATACCTTACCTAGGCTAGACTTTTAAAACCTATTAGTTAGCATATTCCACATAACCCTTTACATTTTCAAAAACAGGTAATTGACTCAGAAACCAAAGTCCCATTTTCAAAAGTGAGATGGACGCTTAGAAACATAAACCTCTACTTTTATAATTGTTAGCCAAGCCATGACCCAGCCAGTGGCGCTAGTGGGCCTAGTCACATCAATAACAACTGTGAGGAGTTGCAGCTTGATTTATTTTGCACTGTGGCATTTGGTGTCACCATAAAGGGGATGAAATAATAACACCATCACCTCAGAATGACACCATCCTGAGTTCCGTCATGAAAATTGTTAAACATTCCAAGTGACATCACAAGGAAGGTGAAATAGAAACAAAGCTTTCTCCCCCGCTAAATTCCAAGGGACAGCAGACGAACAGGTCAACAGCTTTTATATTAAAAAGAAAACAAAAGTTTTGAAAGATTCAGATTTTGTCCCGTCCCGCTCAGTTGTAATGCCTAATCCTTTAAAAGAACATGCAGTACTTGACATGAAAAATCATGTCTCTCTGAAATTGTCTGCTACAGTTATTTACTGAGAACACCCAAGATTTGTGAGACTGAAGAACGAGAGGACAATATTTTATTCTGTGTTCTCCATGTGTTTAATTTTTGCCACAGGCAGTATTTTGTGCATAGGCAATTTCAACTTTCCCATGCTGCTAGTCCTAATCCTGCAATCACCCTGCATACAATGACCTTCACTACCATAAGTGATGTTGGTGGGACTGCCCGGGGTTGTAAAATTAAGCATATGCACAAATTGTTTGCAATTTTGAGGCTGTAACTCTCAAAGTGGCAAACTGAAAAAAAAACCTCTGTAAGTCTGCAAAGAGGAACAAAAAAGCTCTAATCAAATATGTTTACAGCATATTTAAAAAAAAACCAGCCTGTAATACTAGAAACTGGATGCTTTTGAAAGTAGGCAATATCAAAAAGTTCATGTTGACAGTATCCCTTAGGACTGATGACAGGATACAACTCCAGATTTGCTCAAGGTTGTTTGGTTTGGCTTTACTGGACTATTATTTTTGATTGCTGAACGAACCAGCAACTCAAAGTCCAGTCTCCTTCTCCTCCTGGCTGTTTTGCAGTTGCTCCTGAGTTATTCGACATTAAAACTTCTTTCCATTTTGCTTGGCCTGTGCTTTGCTCCTTAGATGTAAATACTTCAGGAATTTCTCCAGCTCTGCTTCAGTTTAGGAGAGTGACAATCCTAGGCAAATGTTTTCAATGTGTCTTTCAATGTGTTGTTGGTTTTCTTGGTTGTTGTTTTTTGTTGTTGTTTTTTTTTAAATACTGTGTTTAGCACTGAGGATTTTTATTATTATCCTTTTTGAGAGAAAATTGCACCCAGACTCTAGTCTTCTGGGAAACCCTGGCTGTCAGAGACACAAATCTATGGTATAAATGGGAAAGTTGAAGATGTAAAGTGTCTCTGATTTAAATAAGGGGAATTTTTCCTTCTGTTTCAAGATTTCTAAACAGCAGCTTTTTTAAAAAAGCTGTGAACTTCAAGGGCTAATGAAAATTGAATCAGATAATTAGATACATAGATAGATAGATAGATAGATATTTCACTTCCTACTATAAAAACTAAGACAAATCCCCCACTAAGGCTATATCTAAATTGCCAAGAATTGTTAGCAAAAGATACGCAAATTGCACAAGGTATTTGCATATCTCCTGCTGACGGTTCTGTCCGGAGAGGCTTTCCCAACATTTATCCAGTCCACATAGAGGCCAAATGTCAGGAAAAACCTCTCTGCCAACACATCCCTTCTTGTGAGCAGAACGCTACAGTCTCCCAACAGAAACCTGCAGTTTAGACATAGCCAAGAAGTGTCTGAATTCCAAAGTGAAGCAACTGCAATAGCTGGAAGCAGCTTTCATTGCACAGGGCTTGAAACCTCTTGCTGACAAAGGCTTTCCTATCTCTACATACCAGTCAGGCCTAGACTATTTGTCATATCCGTCACCATAACAGAATGTATGCTGAAAAAGAATGGTAATGGTGCCTTTTCAAATACAGCAATTTTAAAATTATGTGTTTAGATCATACTCATTAGGTGGTATAGATGTTTAGTTCACAGTCTTACTCAAAAAGTAAATTGTACCAAAAAGAGTATAAAAACATTAAAATAGATGCACACAATTAAAATTTTCACTGATCAAGCTATACAGTCATCCCTGCTGAAATGGCAAGAACAAAGAGACTTGATTTTAGTCAAAAATCCACAGTTATTAAAGGAGTGATAAATCTAAAAAACACAGAAAATGAGTTATGTTAATTAAAAATAGGTGAGGCAAGAAACATAGTAAAGGCTAATGGCTCTTTCCTGCAAGTTGCTGAGCTCTCTGACCTGATCCACCAAGATACTTATGCGTGTGCTTAATTTTAAGTACATGAGTACTCTCACTGAAGTTAATGAGACTATTCACATACTTAAAGTTAAGCATGTGCTGAAGTGCTTATGAGTATCTAACCAAATAGGCAGTACAGATGTAAAGGAAACCATCACGATAATAAGTTTCTTCTTCTTCCTAATAAGTAAGATTTTCTTTCCTCTGCCACTACAACTTGGAATTTAATTGGAAGACAAAAACTAAGCTGTTATTTCTTTAATCAGTGTAAATTCCTCCTGTAGAAGGCTAACCTGTGTCTTCTCTCTCCCTCATCTTCCTCACTAAAACATTTGGATATGGTGATTCTGTAAAATGACTCTCTGCTGTGTTTTAATCCAATTTAAAACTTGATCTGGTCATTGCAAAGTGAACCAGGAAAAAAAAACAGAAAAAGATTTGACTTGTCGCTGTCAACCAAGCCTTCGTATCTTAGCACTGTTTTGTACACAGAAAGACAAAAAGCCCTTTCTTTCTATTAATTTAATATGGGATAAACTTTATTTTTAAGATTTCTTTGACTATATTTAAGTGCCAGGCTTAGCTTAAGAATCTTTTCTATAAAAACACTAGGTTAATCTCTGAGGAATCCAGAACTGAAGCAATGTAGGATTTGCATTCTATTTCACTGCAACTACATTTTTTTAACTATTTACTCTTCCTCTGCAAGCAGGTTTCACTGTACTTCAGGTGGCTGGGTCCCTGTGTCTCCTGTTAGACATTTCCACATGAAATGATGTCAGTCCAAGACACCACTCAAACCTGACAACTTTCTGCTTTAAGATGCTGTTGTCCTACTTACAGTAATTGTCAAGGAAGGGGTAACAAATCTAGGACTGTCCAGATGAAAAAACCTGTGTAACAGTCATTAATAAAGGGTCACAATTTAATAGGCGTTTTTTAAAATATCCTTTCAGTCTGCCAACATGTACATGAAAAATGGGCTATACAACCTAGTCTTTGGAAGGCATCTGAGCAATTCCACTGCCATATTATTATTTCTTATTTCCAGTGCCCTTTTTGTAAAAAAAAAAAAAAAAAAAAAAGAGGCACCAGTACTAAGCCAGCTCTCTCCACACCAACCCCTGCTCCTTCTGTGGCTGGGGCTGCCAAGGTTCCAGTACTCAGTTCCAGCAAGTACCGGCACAAAAAAAAGCACTGCTGATTTCTATTCCCTTACTTTCTGGGAAATTTTACCATGTGCTGGAATCCCACTGTGCTGCCAACTACAAATACAGACCAAAAAGACAGACCCTGACCTGAGGTGCTTCTACTTTAAATATCTGTAACATCCCAAATATTAATGCTGACTCAGCAGTAAGATTTGTTATTCAGCATGGTAAAAGACATGAAAAAAGCCATGGCCCTGCTGCATCAAAAAAGCCCAAAAGTCACAATTCTGGATTTCTAAAAGGAAACAGTAACTAGAGAATAAAATAATCAAAATGCATATTTCCTGGCACTAAGGTGTTAAATAGCTGTTAATCGTGAACTCTTTGGGGACTGTATCTCCTTATTTGTCAGAATCATAGAACACCAGGACCGGAAGTGACCTCAAGAGACCATCAGGTCCAGTACCCTGCCCTCATGGCAGAACCAAGCTCCATCGCTATCATCATTGCTAGATATTTATCCAACTTGTTATTAAATATCTCCAGTGATGGAGATTCTACAACCACCCGAGGCAATTTATTCCAGTGTTTAACCACCCTGACAGTCAGGAAATTTTTCCTAATGACCAAGCTAAATGTTCATTGCTGCAATTTAAGCTCATTGCTTCTTGTCCTACTTTCAGAGGCTAAGGAGAATACTTTTTTTCCTTCCTCCTTGTAACACCCTTTAAAGTACTTAAAAGCTGCTGTCATGTCCTGTCTCAGTTGTCTCTTTTCTAAACTAAATAAAGACAAATTTTTTACTCTTCTCTCATAGATTGCATTTTCTAGACATTTAATTGTTTTAGTTGCCCTTCTCTGGACCCTCTCCAATTTCTGCACCTCTTTCCTGAAATGCGGTACCCAGAACTGGACACCTCACTCCAACTGCAGCCGAAGCAGTTCACAGTAGAGCAGAAGAATTACGATTTGTGTTGCTCACAACTCTCTTGTAAATGTATCTCAGAATCATGTTTGCTATTTTTGAGAGATTGTCACGCTTTGAACTCATACTCAGCTTGTGGTCCGTTATAACCCTTAGATCTCTTTCTGTAGTACTCTTTCCTAGGGAGTCACTTCCCATTTTGTGCATGTGAAACTGATTGTTCCTCCCTAAATGCAGTAATTTGCATTTGTCCTTATTGAACTTCATTCTATTTGCTTCAGACAATTTCTGCAGAACATTCTGAATTGCCCAGAACATTTTGAATTTTGACCCTATCCTCCAAAGCACTTACAACTCCTCCCAACTTGGTATTATCTGCAACTTGATGACTATACTCTCTGTGCAATTATCTAAATCATTGATGAAGATATTGAACAGAACTGGCCCCAAAACTGACCCCTCTGTAACCCCACTTGCTATTCCCTTCCAGCATGACTGTTAAACATTTACAGAGAATAGTTATTAATGGTTATCCAAACAGTTATGCACCCACTTGATAGTAGCCCATCTAGACTGCATTTCCCTAGTTTACTGACAAGAAGGTCATGAGGTATAGTATCAAATGCCTTACTAAAGTCTAGGTATATCACATCCACAGCTTCCCTTTTATCCACAAGTCTTATCAGATCAAAAAAAGTTATCGGGTTGGTTTGGCATGATTTGTTCCAGCTGCTACCTATCACCTTCATTTCTTCTAGACAGATTTCCCTTTTTAGAGGTGGGTGCTGTATTTGCCCTTTTCCAGTCTTCTGGAATCTCTCCTGACTTTTCAGAGATGATGGTGAGTGGCTCAGATACCTCCTCTATCAGCTACTTGAGTACTCTAGGAGCTGTAATTACATTACACATACTGCACCTCAGGAAGTCATGGAGTCCAGTCCCCTGCCCGCTTGGTAAGGCTACACACTATCTCCCTTCTAAGAGAAGTGTATTTGCCCCAGAGCCCTAAATGGCCCCCTCAAGGATTGAGCTCCTAACCGTAGGTTTAGCAGGCCAGTGCTCAAATCACCGAGTCACCCCTTGCCTGAGCATGGAGCTTAGGTGAATGAGTTTCAGTCTGCAGCTCCCCTCACAATTCCCATTTTTGTGTCACTGGTCACCATGGTCATACACTGTCTACCCTTCGCCTGGATGACTGAGACATCAGCATTGATGACTCTGTCATGAGCCTAGGAGGAAATCAGCTGTGCCTGGTCTGTGCTCAGCACGCTAGACAGTCCCTGGGTCACTGAAGCGGACCATGCGGGTCAGGGGAGGCAGTGGAGTTAGTCCCTGGTCCATGCCTCCCACTCAGGTCAGTGGCAGGAAGGGGAGGCCTAACAGCGCTGCATAACCTGCTTGCCTTTCCTGCTCCTGCTGCAGTGCAGGTTGTCCCCCTATGTCCATGCAGGCTGGGCCACACTTCAGCCCGTAATGAATACAGAATAATTCCCTTGTCAGGACAGTTTTAGGCCTTGCTACTCACGCTACAATCGGTGGCAATTCAGGAATCCAGGGAAAGTTTCAGGAATACCCAGCAGTTGTCCAGATACTCCGACATAGCCAACAAAAGGTCCCAGCTGAGTGAATTCAGGAACCAGGTTTTTCATTATTGTGTGGCAGTCTGTGAGGAGCACCCAGCCTCGTTCATAACCTTTCAGACAACTCTAACTGGCACAAGGCAGCACTCTTAGTGGACACTTTACCCATCTGCCTTGTGTGCTATATTGAGTTGATGTCCAGCACTTACACAAATGGCAGGGGACTCTAGTTAATAGGTTCTATCTATCCCTTCAACAGTCACACAGATCCTTATGAGCAAAAACCTACCCAGGGGACAAAATCGCTCAAATTCCCATACATGTGTCACACAGCCTGCAGATGTGGGATACTCCTACACAGCCAACATACGCCCCTCCATTTCTCTCCAGCCCCTCTTCTTTCCCTGCCCCATTAATTCCCCCCACCTCTCCAAACAAGTCTAATTCTTACCGCTGTGTCCTTATTAACTCATCTGCTCCTGATTTCCCCATCACACCATGGTCATGAGCATGAGTATGTGCATGTGTGCGTAAAGGAAAAAATATAAATATAGAACTAACATGAAATTGTCAACAGTCCCCTGATCACTTTATTCGTCTGTTACATCCTTTGCCTCCTTCCCCACTTGTCTATCTTGTCTGTTTCAATCACAGCCTCTTCAAAGCAAAAACTATAAGCCCAGTACAGCAGGAGCCTGACCATAAGTGAGACTGTTAGGAGGCAATTCTGCTCCTACGAGAGCCAAATGGGTCCCCGGTCCAACTGCTGTCTCTAAACTCCTCTTCAAGGGCAGAGTTCCACAAGGACGGAAGCAGAGAGGGTAACACCAACACCCAAAGCCTTCTTTTGGGTAGATTTGGGTTGCTACAGACAATAATTGCACCGGACCATTTGCTGTTGTGTTCTGTAGGTGTCTGGTTTAGCTTGTCTTCATTTTGCTATAAAAAAGTAAACAACCCCCCCATCAAAAAAAAAAAAATTACCCTGGGAAAACCACACAGACATACCCCAGCTTCTTACAGCCAAAAGCCAACAAATCTGAAACTGCCCTGACAAGTCAGCCATTTATCACTGACTCCTTCATGAACGAAATCGGTAAAGCCCTACCATATAACCCTCAACGACTGTTCACCAACACCATTCTTGGCAATATTGAAATAAACCACTACAAACCTCCACAACCGTCTCAGCTCTGTGTGAGCATTTTTCTTCAGTCCAGGAGCAAACAGAGCAGCTGCGTAAGCACCAACCCAAACAGTCGCTACGAAGGTGGCCCAACCTTTCTGCCACCCCACCAGAAAGTTATGTGGTTTGCACAGTGCCCCTGCCACGCTGCAGTCTTGGGTGAGTGACTCTTAGCAGCATTAAAGCACATAACCTGTCTGGGATGCTGCTGGGCAGACAGAGCCTTTACCAGAGTTGTTTGATGGACACTTTTTGACTTGCTTCAGGCAGCCTGGACAGGAAACCCCAAAATCTTCACCCGATAAAGCTTTTGTTTATTTTTTAATGTCAAGACTGAATTAAAAATGTTCAGCCTCCAGGGCCATGTGTCTCTACAGCTTCCCACACACATCGAACATGCTGCTTTGAAGAGAAGGTCCAACGCATGGTCTCCCAGTGACCTTACGTTAAGGGCTATGAAGGAGTTACACAATAAAGAGGCCACATGCTAGAATCTCTCAGTGCTGGTCGCATTGTAAAAATCCTAAACTGGTGATCGAGTAGGAAACGAGAGGCAAATTCTCACCTGCTCACTTCCCACTGGAGAGGACAGGACTCCTGTCCCTTGCTAAATGCAGTCACCAGTCACCCAGGCTTCAAACTACAGAGCCATTGCAACACCTAACTGTAGGCACCCCAGGGATGGGATGCATAAGGAGGGGCTGGTGCCTAAGAAAGGTCCTGAGAAGCCAGCAGACTGGGCAAGAAGCTGTCGAAGCTTACGGGTAGGAAACAACAAGGAAAGGGGCACAGCCAAAGCCTCATTCATCAGTGGGAGTTAGGCACCTGGGACTGGAGGACCTTGAGCTGAGATTTCTCCTGCTGCAGCAGAGGTACCCGACTACCATGCTAGGGGGTTTGCTTGCGGGGGAGTGGTCATCTGGCCTCTCTCAATCTCCTCACTGAAGCTGTCGCATGCTGTAGTAATGGTACTTGGTGCAGGCTTCTGAATCCACCTCTCGCACGTCCAAAGGGAGTGCCCCGCCTGAGCTGTAGGACATTCTGGGATTAGGTACGTGTACGCACCCCCAGAATTCCCAACCTGATGACCTCCAGCCTCCTCTGGTGTGCGTTAGGCATGCCACGAACACGCCTTCCAGGTCGGGCCATGCACGTGAGTGGGGCGGGAGAATCCCACCAGGGCTGTGGAAGAGGTGCACCAAGCAGCTCAGCGGCAGCAAGACTTAAATCAGCTGGAAACTTAGGCTGTCTGCACTGCAAGCTGCATTCGGCAATGCAGCCGGGCAGCCTCCAAGGCAGGTTTAAGGAGCAGCAGAACAGGTGAGGTTAGCAGAGTACAGCCATGCCTGAAGGCTGTGGATATGAAGTGCACACACCTCACGTGGCTCTCTGGTAGCCTGAGCCAGGCCTTCCCTGGCTGCACTGCTGTTTGTAGTATGGATTTCAGTACTAAATTTAGTGGTTTTAGACACTACCCTGCTGCTTCCCTTTCTGGCCTCAAGGAAAGGCTTTGGCAGTGGGGAGAGTGGGGCAGACCTGCTGACAGTGGGGAAAGGAGGCAGTTGCCTCAAGGTCCAGCCTTTCAAGGGCACCCAGAGCTCTGGGCTCCTTTGAGGTGCCCACAGCGCTGTGCTCCCGCTCTGCGTGGCTGTGGGGGGCCCAATGCCGCTATCCTGGAGGTGCTGAGGGTGATTGCCTTTGGCCCTGCCCTTTCTGCCTCTGGCCCCACCTCTCCTGGGGACACGCAAAGCCAGGCCTCCCTCCCACTTTGCCCCAGGGCGCATGGTGGCTGTTGGCCCCACCGGAGTGGAGAAAGGCTCTGGCCATGGGGACAGAGCAAGGAGAGGCTCTGGCATTGACCATAGAGTGGGGAAAAGCTCCCTGCAGCCCAGACTTTTCGCTGACGTGTGTAGCATGTGTGTGGTGAGATTTGCAGTGTAGTGTATAACTGCACAGCCCCTCCAAGCTACACAAAGTGGTGCATCGTGTACACTTAGCCATAGAAGCCATGGGAACGTAGCGACCTACAGCGCTGTGGCGGGTTCGGCAAGGCAGCAGCAAGGCAGAGGCTTGGAGCATCTGAGTGACATAAAGCACAACTTAATGACATGAAGTGGCAGGGAGGCAGCTCGGCTGCTTTGTGGACCCAACTCTCTCGCTTTCCTCTAGCTTTCTCTGTGACTGATCCAGCATCTCAGCCCTGAGAGAGATGTGCCGGCGAATAAATCCAAAAGACTTGATCGTTCCACAGACAGAGAGGGCACTGCTGCAGTGAATGCCTGACTGGAGACCCCAGGAGACCGCCCAAGGAAGAGGTCATAATTTCAGTGTCAGCTCTGGATGATCAGCGCAGCTGAAAATTAGGCCATGAAGGCTCAGCTCCAAAAGGTCACCACCAATAAGGCACTAGGAGAGGTGGGTGCTCAGCACGTGGTAGAATCTAGCCCTAATACAGCAGCTAGAAGAAAAACCAGCCTCCTGTGTAACTTTAGGCATATCTGAAGCTCTCCTGGGTGGCCACCCTAGTATTCAGCATATGAGGAACACCGCCTGAGAGTCAAGTTACACAAAATGTGATCTGAAAAGGTCATAATAACAACAAACCAGAACACCTGGATATTTAAGCAAATCGCAGCTTTAATCCTGCATGAGGACTTCTGAATAGGATTGAAGTTCATCAGGAGCACCACGCTAGTTCCTAATAATTGTGAGGAAATCACCTTCCAGCTAATTCTGATGAAAGAAGCAAATGGGAGGAGGGAATGAAGAGAACTCTCTTTCTGAGTACCAGGTGTATGTCCTCCTACAGCCCAGGAGAGTTGCACAAGATAAGTAAACTTTCCAAGGTAAAATCCACTGGAATTGCTAGTCGCACTAGACTGATTTAAGAAACTTGAGACACTCCAGCATCTCCAGATCATGAGCTCTTTGTTGGTGAGTGGCAGTCTAGAACAGCTCAATACACAGAATGGTAATGTTGTATTACTGAGATTACCAATTCCGAGGTGTAGCTTCGTCAGACCACCAAAGGGTTTTAGGTTTGGATCCGTGATTCTTCCCTGCCGATGGAACTTGTAACTCTGCACTTTTGAGAGAAGACCCCAGCCACTCGCTAACATGTGTGTTAATTTTTCGTAAATAACGTATTAACTGAAAATCATAACAGAGCTAAGGTCCAACAGTATGGCCTTGAGGCAGATATAGTGTGTGTAATTCGCTGTGAAAACTTTCATAAATAGTTCTGCCGAGACACCTCCCACATGCTCTTCAAGTCCTGAACTGCATGTATCATTCCTGGGACATCTTCTGCAGCTCAGGTCTATAACCTACATGGAGATTTTGCAAAGTCTGCAGATGGTTATTAGGGCTTTGGATGGAAGACCCCCAAATGTATGTTCCCTTGTGGTCCAAGCTAGTGTTGAATGCAGTTATCCAGAGGTAATGTGAGGTGCCAACACACTTATTTACTGAGTACCAAGGCCTTTATACTGGAACCACACCCACAGAATAGGTCTTGTATCAGTACCTTACCAGTTTGGAAACTACTGATCAGAAACTAAACCAGTTATTCTAAGGCTGGCTGGCAATAACTTCTTTGATAGCCAGGTACAGACAACAGCTTCTGGCCTGGCGTGGATGTCACCATTGACGTCCATTTGACCATGCACAAGGTGTTTCCTACATGCCTATCATGGAAGGTAGGATCCTTGTCAGTGTAGCGTGGGAACAGTGACAGATTAGATGTCATCATCAAAGTAAATCTTAAAAAAGAACAAAGGGTTCGGGGCTGGCCTGAAGTATTTGCTAATATCAGTCGGGCCTACATTACAGTCACAATTTACATTTACAAACACGAACATTTGAGATCTTGCATTGTCTCTGGAGCAATCTTTGGGCCACTATTTTGCACCAGTCACTAGGTCTTCAAAGCATCTTCACAATATTGTCAAAGCAATGGGGCTACTTAGCAAATTGCACATGGAGAGCTTAGCTAAACTTTTTATCACTTCTTTGAATTATTTTTGTAACTCACTGTTTTCCAGTCTTCTAGTCTACCCAGTTAAAATATCGTATTTGGTATGAATGCTGCTGCTAGACTCTTAACTAGGACCTAAGTTTTCTGATCATGTTACAGTTGTAAAATTTGCATTTCTCAAGCCATGGTCTGTTACAAGTCTTACAACCATTACCAGAAGAAGAAACAGAAGCAGTATTGCCTACTCAAGGGTCTCAGAGTGCTTTACCAATTAAGATAATATTATCTGTATTTTACAGATGGTGAAACTGAGGTTCAAATGCCTTTGTCTACCCTGGAACTTTTTCTCAAAGTATCCCAGTCTTAACAACGTGTAGTGCATCTCTACTAGTGGTAGCAGCTGTGGAAGCCCTCATGTAGAGACGGTACCAGAGAATGCCAGTATTTTTTACGTTCTGTTGTGTAGATCAGCTCTAAGCAGGGTTAGATAATGAGGAGTTTTAACAGACAAGGGCTGCCTGGAGGTAACAGGTTTAGAATTTGGAACCATAGAAATGTAGAGATGGAAGGAACCTCAAGAGGCCATCTAATCCATCCTGTGCACTTAGCCAGGGTCTCAATCTCTCTCTTGCTTTCCCATCTGAAAAAAGCATCAGTTTTCTATAAAGACAGATATAGATAGACCAGGACACCTCTGCCTGAGGGAGACTAGGTATGCTGATATTTGATATAAGAGGTCAGCCTGAAGTGAGAGGAGGGAAACATGATGGATGGTTAGTAAGAAGTTACTTGACTTGTGCTTGTAATAGAAGCTCTGTGGATTTTCCCTGAGATCTTGACACAGACAAAATGTCCTATGAATTCCCACCTTTTCCTGCAGATGGAATAATTTTGTATACTTCTGGCCATTCAAAACACATGACAAAGAAAAAAAGACATTGCTTGATGTGCTGTCTCCTAAGACTCGCTGTTTTGGAAAAAATTCCTGGATTTTTTTCATATTATTCCATTACCTGCAATCTTTGTTCAGCTCAAGTAATTCACCTCCCTGCAGGAAGAGTTTAACAGGCATAACAGCAGGAGCCCATCAAGGCAATAAGATAGAGATTGCTATGAAGATAACCCCTTCTCACTGCTTGCTCTTTCCTTAGGAATGAAGGGTCAAAGAAACTTGAACAATACTTACCTCGTCTGAACTCCCACACTGTTCTCCTGGTTCCCACCTAAATAGCCCCTTCTCCTTTTCTTTATAAAGTCACCTTCTGAGAGCAACAGCACCCACTCAGTGGGCAAAGTGCAGGAGGCGCACATGCGTCCAAGAGCTTACATTTTCATTGTTGCTTCAAGTTATCAACTAAAGTCTGAGCCACCGCTGCTCAAAAACACATTTAAAGCCTTCTGTTTAAGGCTTAGTTCTAACACAGCATGTAGAAGCGCAAGTCACCGAAGGGGGTAGGTCTTATATACCCCATTTTAATCAGAGGGGCAAGCAGAAGCACAGAGAAGAGATCTGACCTGCATAAGGTGCCATGCCAAGGCTATGTCTACCCCGGCTCAAGGCTGATCTTCCAGGGTTCGATTTCATGTATCTGGTAGGGATGCACAAAAATGACCAATCAGAGGTTGACGTTGAGCCCCATCCTCACAAGACATGAGGAGTAAGGGAGGTCAATGGGAGAAACTCTCCTCTTGACCTTCAGTGAGGACAGGCTGGTAAGTCAATTGCAGATACATCAATTCTAGCTACACAACTGCCCTAGCTAGAATTGCATATTTGCAATCAACTTACGTTCCCTAGTCTAGACATAGCCCAAGTGTGGGGCGCAATTAAGAATGAAACTGAAGTTTCCCAAGTCTTCCCCCAGTTGTCTCACTGCACTCTCTCAGATAGGTCTTCACCAAAACTCAACTCTAAACAAGCAGAGCTGGAACCACATTTTCCAACATAGGCCCTTGGGCTACCTCTACACAACAGCGAACTGTCAATAGAAGTCACTGTTGGAAGAGATCTTCCAGAAAAACCTCTGCTGACAGATCGCAACCACATACAAAAGTGGATCACTCTGTCAATCCGCTTCGTCGACAGAAAGTTGCCAGACTGCCTGGCTGCTCTCTCAACAAATGGCCAACCAGAAGCACAGCACACGGGGCTGCCTGGTGACCCAGAAGCCCTGTCTCTCGACGGAACCCCCCGCCCCCCACCCCGGAACGTCCACACCAGCTGTGGACAGATACTGTCGAGAATGGTGCTCTGTCTCCTTGGAGAATGGCAGAACACTGCCAACAAAAGTGCCACATTCTGACAATTTACTATCCAAAGAACGAATTTGTAATGCGGATGCTCCACGAGTTTTGTCAACGAAACACCAGTTTCAGCAACAAAACTCTCTAGTGTGACGCAGCCTTGGAGAGCAGCTCCATCAATGGAAATTAGCCAAGTCGGTCAGAGATGCAGCCTCATGCGTTGGGTGTCACTGAACATCTTGCTAACAAATGCTGCAACAGGGGTTGGATCACCCCATAATTGTCCCGTTCTAGGCATTCCCTCTAACGCACTGGTTTTGGCCACTGCGGGAAGACAAGTTACTGAGCTAGATGAACCATTGGTCTGACCTAGTATGGCCATGTTGAATGTTCTTATTTCCTAACTGTACAGAAGTATATATGTTTTGTGTGTATTACATTACACATGCATTCACAAACATGAATAGGAATGCATGTGGAATATAGACATACAGTACATCAAAGCAGCAAGTATGAAGCGATTAAATCTCTGTAATCAATTGTGGAAGCATGTGGTAAACTTCATTTAGTGCTGCAGGAATTACATTTGCCCGGACCCATGGACTCCCTTACCTGCTTTCTGCCCACTAATCCCTCCTAGCCAAGATTACTTCCCAGCTCTGCAGCTCTGAGCAGTTCTAGACAGCCGCTGCTTGTTGTAGTGGTTATTTTAGACATCCTTGCTTTCTCCTTTCCTCAAACTCTGGAATTTACCCTCCTCCACCACCCACCCACCCACCCAATTACATGATGCTAAAGTGCAAAATGGTCTGTATTCAGTCCAGAGGTAGGTTTAAGATGAATAACTCATGAACGTTAAAGGATAGCCATAAGAGCTTTATACGATCAGAAAGGACCTGGGAATTGCTCCTTTGCCAAGGGTGTACTGCTTTTGTTTTTAATGGAGGTAGGGCACAAGTCATCACACCATAAAATCAATCAGTGTGGTGGATAGAGAACTTTGTAAAATCTTTCTAAAATGTATTATTTTCTGGCCCAAAGTAACTACACTGCATGCCTGGCTAGGAAGATTACGAAATAATGACCAAACTCGACAAACTGTAAAATTCTCAAACATGTCTCAATTTTTCTTTCTGTAAAATATGCCGTGATACAACATCCTGGAGGGTGGTGTATTATCGAAATGTTGCAGGCATTTGGTTTAGGGAAATGTGTGTATCTCACTGGAGGCTTCGCCACTTGCAGCATGGGCTATCCTAAAACTCAAAGAACAAAACTGCCACCAGGCTCACCTCTAATACAGCGTAAAGAGCCTGTGCGCCTCTCTGAAAGCACAGCACAGGCTCCTGGCGGAAAAACTGTACTTCGGGGAGCATCCACTTTGTAGCAGTATCAGTCACTCTGAGACTGCATCCACGAGCAACTCAATCGCAAACTCCTCAGGAGCAGCTCAGCCCGCTGATCTCTCGGCCCAGCCCGCTCATTGCACTGGGGCACTAGTGAAGGCGCGACTGGGAATGGCGAGGCCTCCGTTGGATGTACAGGACAGAGGCAGCCAGGGAGTACGGAGACACTCGGGCCTGTGGGGTTTAGCCTACAACTACGTGCGCCCCCCGAGAGCGGTGGCACTCGTTGGGCTGTCGAACGCCCTTAATGGACCGGTCATTTCGGGGTCGGGTTGAGCTCAGCAGGCGGGTGAGATTCGCCCCCTTCCCAGGGGCGTGGGACGCTCCCGGCGTTGAGCTCGCCAGGGGCCAGTCCGGCGCCGTCCCCGATGGCGGGCGGGGCATCACCTGGGCCAGGTCACCCCGGGCAGGCCCCGGCCCTCCTCCCAGCGGCCGATCTGCAGCCCTAGGACCTCCCGGCCCAGGCTGGGGGTGGCGGCTGCGGGGCGCCGCGCCGCGAGGGGGAGGCTGCCAGGGGCTGGCGGAGCCCGGGACGCGCTTCGCTCTGGCCCCGCCGCAGCCCCGCTCGGAGGAGGAGTCCGGCCCTGCCCTGCCGCGGCCGCAGCTCCGCTCCCGCCGGCCGGGCCCAGGCAGCCAGCGGGGAGCGGGGGGACAGCCAGGCCGGACGCCCCAGCGCAGCGCAGCGCGGCGCGGCTCTCCCCCGGGCGCACGGCCGCGCCTCTCCAGCCAGGCCCTGCCCTCCAGCCCGTGCGCAGCTGGCGGAGCCGGGCTCTGTCCCCGCCGGCTGCCAGGAAAAGCCTCGCGCGCGGGCAGCCCGCCCCGGCCTGGCCGGGGGAGGCTCCGCGCCCTCCCGCCGGCCACGAGGTTCAGCGCGGGGCAGAAATCACTCGGCTGGACCGGGGAGAGCGCTGGGAAGCCGGGGACCCAGCCGCGCCGAGCCCAGCCCAGCCCAGCCCCCTCCGCAGCGCGGCCGGGCAGCAGCAGGGGCTGGGGCACCGGCCGGCCGGCCGGCCGGCTGCGACTCCCGGCTCTCATCACCGTTCAGTGCACGCTGCGGCGGGGGCTCGGCCGGGGCCGGGAAGTCCCACTGCTCGGGGGCCACAGGGCAGCGATCGGGCTCCTCTGCGCACGTGGATTCGGGGAGAGGCGCAAACAAGGCGCAGGCAGCTCCGGCTGAAAATGAGGCGCAGCGGCCTCAGCGTCTGCAGCGGCCCCTTGGGGAAGCGGGCTGAGTCCCGGGACGGGAAACTCTTGGGCAATCCTCACACCCCGCCGCCACCCACCTCCCTGCTCAGCTAGCCCTGGAAACCCCAACCCCGGGCGCCTTCGTCAGCCGGAGGAAAATATGGAACTGAATTATCAAACGAGTCACAGCTATGCCCGGGTAAATGGCATAGTAATCTGTGCAGACAGACGCCCCACTACGGTCGCATGATTGATATTATATTATATTATATTATATTACAAATGGGAAGGGGAAGATAGAAGGAAATAGAGAGGCATCAGACACCACTGGGCGCTGAGCCTATGGTTGTTGTGGGTAGTGGTAACAGAGTAGAGTTGAGTTTATTCTCGGTTATCCTGATTTCAAACCTCTCGATATCCAGTTTTGTTTCCTTCTTTTCAGCCTTCTAATAAAAATAAAATTAACCCCTGATAGAAAACGGGAAACTCTGAACAAAAATTGGCTCGAAAATCTGGAACTTCGGCGAAGTAATAAGAAGCCCCTTGTAAAGGTACGAAAATGTCGCTGATTATTCGCTGGAACATTGGTGCAAAGGCTTGGAGCCGTCTCTGTTTATTTCATCTCTAAAGCGCCTTTTGAGATTTGTTAAGACGCGAACACTTCACCTTCAAAGTTGCGTTTGAGCTGTAGTCGTGTTTTGTAACTAAGCCCGGCGCGAGCAGAGGTGTTTGTGCCTGTCCCAGCTCCGTTATTTTCACATCAAAGGAGAACTGTGGAAGATCGGAACTGAACGGATTTAATGACCTGATTTGGCTACGTGCACTCCCGGAGTTTTTCTAATATTTGTACTAGCGCCCTGAACCCGATTTTAAAATCTGGTCTTGCTTTGCCGAGCTTTATGAAAACCACTTCGCTCTGCAATGTTTCCGACCTTAGCAGCCGTGCGTACCCGTTTTCCACTGTGCCGCTCAGCGTCCTGCTTTTTCTCCCGAAGCCAGGCAGAAATGGACGACGCGAAAACCCTCTTAGGGTGTGTAGGTCACTTCCAATACAGTAGTAAGCGGAAATTAAAATAACGGAAAACGGGCTAACACGCAGATCTGCCACATTATGGAGAACGGATTTGTATGATGGGTTGAATAATTGCTTGATTATCCCCAGGAATATTTTAAACTCAATTTACTTCGTTGTTTTATTATTATTATTATTATTATTATTATTATTACGTTGCCTCCACTCTGTCTCGAAGCTAGGAAACATTCGCAGGGAGCTCCCTAAACAGACAATTTTACGCGGGTCTCTTGGCCAGCCGAAGAAACGGAGGCTGGTGCAGTTCCGATGACTATTTTTACTCCTAAGAGCTAAGCCCCGGAGGGAGGCAGGCGGGCAGGGAGGGAGGGAGGCAGAGGGCTCTACAATTTGCATGACTCGCCCACCTTCCTTTTTCCGAAGTCCTTTTCGACAATAGTGCCGGGTTCGGAGGGGCCCTTTCGGTGCGGTTTGGAGCTGGGTTTAAGACAAAGCGCCCGTCGGCCAGTGGTTAAAACAACGCGGCCTTTCCGCCCCCAAGGGCGGCGGGTTCACGCGAGCGCGGAGGCCGTGCGGGGGGGTTGTTTGTTTCAGCGCGGAGTAGAAATGCTCCCTGCCGGCCCCGGCTCCCCAAGGGGGGCGAGCGCGCGGAATGCGCCCTGGCCGCTCGGGGCCCGAAGCACGGGAACGATCCCGGGGCGGGCGCCGAGGAGGCCAAGCTCTAACCCGAAGGCGGCTCAGCCGGTGACCGAGGGAGCGGGGCTCTGTCCCGGGGAGCTCTGCCCGGCCCGCTCCTGGATGCGGTGGGAACCCGGGCCCGGCCCCGCTTGGCACTCGGGACCGCGTCGGGGGAGCGCGCGGGGAGCCAGCGGGGAGCCGGGCTGGCGGGGGCTCTTCCCCCCGCTGGAGGCGGCGCGGGCGGGGAGCCGCGGGCGCGTCCTTGCAGCGCTAAGGCCGCGGGGTGGGACCCGGCTCGTTTTCCTTCCCCCGCCACCGCTTCCCGGCCCGGGAAATCCCCGCGAGCGGCCTCCCAAAAGGAACCGGAGCCGGAGCCGGGCCCGGGGGGCGGCCCGAGCCACCGGCTGCCCGCGCCGGGCCTGGCACCACAGCGCCGCGACCTGCCGCCGCAGCCCCCCCGGGGCCCGATCCTGCCGCCTCCCCCGCACGTTGCCCGTTGCCCGCTGGGGGCCCCGCGGGGTCAGGATCAGGCCCCGGGCGCCGCTGCTTTGCCGCCCCGGGGCATTTCCCCTCCCAGCCCCGCGCGAAGCGAAGCGAAGCGGCCCGGGGGTGCCCGCTGTCCCCGCACCGGCCGCTGTGCGCCTCCGCCCGGGCGCGTTTGCTCCACGGCGGCGAAGCGTCGGCGGGGCGGGGGGGTCCCGCAGCGCGCTTGGAAGCGGGGTGACACTCGGGGTCCTCCCCGCCCCCCCGCTCAGCGCCCCGCGAGCGGCGCAGCCGCGGAGCTCGGGGTCCCCGCCCGGCGCGCTGGGGAGGCCGCAGAGCCGGCCCGAGCGGGGGACGCGGCCCCTGCGGCAGGACGCGCCAGCGGGGCGCGGGGGGGGCGCTCCACGGCCGCGGCGGAGGAGGGGCCGGGCGGGTCACTAACCGGGGTTGAGGTCCAGGCACTGGCTCGGGTCTTCGCTCTCCCCGAGCGGGCCGCCGGGGCTGAGGCTCTCCATGGACAAATCCAACCCCTTGGCCTCCCAGTCGCGCAGCTTCCTCTTTTTATTCGTCCCGATCAAGGCTTCCACCGAGAAGGCGTGAGCCCGGGAGCTGAGGGCGACTGCAGATCGCCGCCGCTCGCTCATCTTCTCCCCCGGGCCGGCGCCGCGCCGGAGGAGCGACCGGGGGGCTGGGCGGGCAGCGGCTGTGGGGCAGAGGCGAAGGCCCCGGGCCTCTCTCCCCTCCCCGGCTGCGCCTCTCCAGCAGCCCTGCGCCCGCCGAAGGCTCTACATGGGGCAGGGCCGGGCGAGAGCGGGCAGCCGCCTCCTGCGCGCGGGCTCAGAGGGGTCGCATCTTTCCCCCTCGTCCTTCCCTTCTGCCTCCCTCTGCTTGAGCCAAACTTCTGGGGACTTTTTCCCCCCGGAGCCGGGCAGGCTGCTTGCGCCTGTCAAAAGGCAAAAAAAAAAGTCCCTGGCCAATGGGAGGAAGGGAAGGAGAGAAACCCAAAAGCTGCGACCCAATGAGCGGGGGGGAGAGACTCGGGCTGGAGGGCTCAGAATTTGGCCTGCTGGGTCGTGCAGCCCCGGAGGAGGATTAACCCTTTGGAGAACGGCGCGGGGCAGGGGGCTCTCTCGCTATAAAGGCAGCCGGGGCGCAGCTCCTACGCTTATCTAACCCCCTCGCAGCCTGAGTTTCTAGGGAGCTCCGGCCACTAAAGCACCGACCCGCGTATCTGAAAGCAGCTTACACCCTGGGCCCGGGGCTGTTTGCAGCGCGTCCTCAAGCGCCTGGCTGCCGCCTTTGTTGTTGGGGCTGGTTCCCCTTCGCAAAATAACGGCTCGGGGTGTTAGACCCGGTTCCCCTCCGCTGAGGTCTCTTTAAAGCGGTTTCAGTAACAAGCTGGGCCGTGAAATAGGCTTCGACTGACTGCGTCGTTTTGCCCCGGTTTTACACATACTGGGAATATTTGCTGCCAATGGGGCTTCCTTGTATTTTGAGATTTGGATTGCCATGGGCTTTGCCTAGTGTATAATTTTATCGCGCGAGAGCAAACCGGGTCAAAGCTACCACAGGCATTTATTCGAAAACTTAATTATGGGCTTTAATGTTTAATGTGTTTAAGACGTATAATACCCATCAGGAAATAACAGCATAAAGCTAGGTAAGGGTAGTGAGTTTACCGTAAAAAGAAAAAAAAATGCCAAGAAAAGAATTCCTCATCCTGTGTTTCCACTAATGTATCTATCAAAACAAAAAGCAGTCAAGTAGCACTTTAAAGACGAGCAAAATAGTTTGTGGGTCTGTCCCACGAAAACTCACCTAATAAACTATTTTGCTAGTCTTCAAAGTGCTACTTGACTGCTTTTTGTTTGGATAGTGTATAGACTAGCACGGCTTCCTCTCTGTTACACTAATGTATGTGTGCAAGAAACCTATTTTGAATAGATAGATAGATAGATAGATAGATAGATAGATAGATAGATACTGAGCATTTTGTGAAGTCTAATAATAAACGAAACGTGGGAAACACCCAGCAGCAAAAATGAGAAAACTGGAAGGCCGAACAAATCTTAAATCTCAAATCGTTAAATCTTCGGCATGGAATAAGTTCAGAGAAAAAATGTACTAGACTTTTCAAAGCGGGCAAGGGGTTGTTTTCTTTTCTGCAGCTATTTCTTTATTGTGATGGTGGCCCAGGGAAAGCGGGGAGGAGCTGGCTGGCCCGGAGCTGTTTCCGAATTCGGGCGAGTGACGGGCCGTGGGAGGCTGGTGTGAAATGACCTGTCGGGAGGGATGCGCCATCCCAAAGGCCGGGGGGCAGAAATGCAACGTGGGACGCAGCTGGGGCAGTGGCTGGCTTTAAGCGGCTCTCCTAGTTGCACCCAACGGCTCTCAGCTCCCCACTGTACCCATTGCTCCTGCGCTCCTGGCTCTGGGGCGGCCGCCGAGCCGTTTCTGGGGCTGCGCACCCACCTCTCTTCCTCCGTGTGCGCGGCATCGGAGCCGCTGTCACACCTCTCTCGCGCCCGCCCGCGGCTCCGCAGCCCTCTGGCCAAGCTGGCGCAACAACCGCCGCGAGCAAGAGCCTGCAGGGCTAAAAGCCCCGAAAGATGCGAGTTCAGCCCCCGGCGCAGCTCGGCGCCATTGTCCCGGGCGGGGAGCGGGCTGCCCCGCTCAGAGCGCTCCGGCCAGCTCGCCGGCCGCCGGGCTGAGCGCGGAGCGGAGCTCGCCTTTCCCCGCAGCGCCTGCCGGCTGGGGCTGCTTAACTCCTCGTAAGGCAGCAACTGCGGGAAGGGCCAGAGGCGTTTCACTCGGCCGCTTTCCCCAGGGGTGGCCGCGCTGCAGCTGACGGGGAAGAAACCTCGGGGACAAATCGGGCTCCCTCTGCTCCGGGCGCAGCCAGCCGGCAGGAGCTCACCGGAGCCCCCAGCTCAGAGGTAGATGGCAGGGAGCGCTCAAGAGAAGCCAGAGCCGCTGAGGAGCTTGGCGGAGAGGCAGGTATTTAGAGCCCGGCTCGGGCGCACCGTTCCTCCACACACGCCTCCAGGGCCCGAGGAAGGGCTGGCCTGCCTGCTCTCCAAGTGGGTTGACTTTACCTGCCAATGCGCAGCGCTCCGGGCATAGCATAACGAGGCACCCGCGGGTGAGACTTGCGGGTTCCCCGCTCCAGCCGTCGGGCTGAGCGATGCGAGCTTCCCTTGCAAGGTTCTGAGACAGCAACAAGGGGGGGGGGGGTTAAATAAAAACTGCAGCCCCGCTAGCGTGTGTGCTCCGCACCCAATTAACCTGCAGCCCAGATGTACAGCCGCCAAGTGCCACCACCTTTGCCGAGACCCGAACCTCTCAGATACCCAAGTCCGTGGGGGTAAAGTTCTGGGCAAACGTGCGCGCAAGCGGCCCGGGTGACCACCGGGCTGGGTTATCGTGGAGACACAGCAGAGGGGTCCGCGGTCCCTGGGGTCCTTGTGCCCTGCCGAACTCAGGCGCCTAATGCGCATGGGGAGTTCTAAGGCCTGCTGAAAATCGGACCCAAGTGGCGAGCCGCCCCACGCAGCTGGTTAGCCGCTTCTGGGCCACTTCAGCCGGATCCCCGGGGCCAAGCAAGGCCTCTGGGGCTCGGAAACGTGGCCGCCCTCCCTGCCAGCGTCAGAAAGTGGCTTCCTGGGCCGGTGGTGTCGTGGGAAAAGCCAAGGCGCAACGGTTCCTTCTTGCGCGTTCATACCCACGCGCTGAGCTCTCCTCTCCTCGGGGTCAGTCTCGGTGCCCTGTTCGCCCCGGGGAGGAGGCCGTGAGTGGCCCCAGGCGTTGCTTTCCGCTCGGGAGAACGAGAAGAGCGGCGCTGGGGGAGCGAGCTCTCGGTTGCGGCCGTGTAAACCTGGAGTCACTCCTCTGAAGTCAGTTCGGAGTCGCTCCGGATTTACGCCCGGCCCTGCACTCCGAGTGTGGTTCGAAACGGTGTCGCTAGCGCTCCGGAAAGCCCTTAATCCGGACGGGGAGCCCGGACTCGCGGGAGCAGCTGCTGCGCCGAGTGAAAAGCAGGGTCGGGCCCGGCAGGCAGGCTGAAGAAACCAGACTCCCGCTTCGCAGAGGGCGCAACGCAAACCCGAAGCGCTTCCTTTCTCTGCGGCACTAGGAAGCCAAGGAAGAAACGGGGGTGCCTGCTGGTGGGGTGCAGATGCTCGGCTTTCCGAGGGGAGAGCTGCATGCACGAGGCCCGTTAACCGGGGAGCCTGGAAGCTAGGGGCGCTGGCCGGGGGCGCTTTGGAGGCAGTAATTGAAAACAAGGTTCAAGGCAGGCCGCGGGTATGGGCCGAGGGCTGCCTTAGCATGCGAGCCAGTGATTTACGGGCCTTTAATACAATTTAGATTGTCTTTAAAGCGGATCGGGGCAGGGTTCGCCCAGCGCCAGTTTAAGAGGCGAGATTAATTTCGCAGAGCTGCAGTTTGCCCGCGGAATTCCAAGAGAGGTGAATTTCCTGTGCCGGGCCAGGGCATTTATTGTGACCGTAAAACTGCGCCTACACTTTCCTTTTTACGGCCTGCCCAAACGGGGGGGTTAGTTATTGATAGCTAATTAATAACTCGGCCCATTTTACACCCGGCTTCTGCCACCGCTTCGCCCGGCTCCGGCTCCGGCTCCGGAGTCCGGGGGCACCGCAGCCAGCTGCAGGGGGGCCGGGCGTTTTTCAGTTTGTTTGGGGCAGAGTAAAAGCCTGGACTGGGAGCTGGAACAAACGCCGTGCCAGCCTCTTAACCCTTCCAGATGTTTGCAATAAAACGTCAGGTTTTGCCTTGGGGACCCGAAATAAAATTTAACTGCTTTCACCCTGTAATTATTCTCTTAGCTCCCCCTCCATAAATTTATCTGCTTTCTATCAGGAGAGAGAAAAAATCCGATTATGCGCTCGGGCTCTAAAACAAGCCCCCAGCCCGGCGCGCACAGCGCCAGGAGCCGCGTCTGCTTTCTGCCGCCTCCTTTTGTTTTCGGGCAGAGAGAGACTCAGCCCCCGAGCAGCCGGGCGGCGTCCTTCTCCCAGCGCCCGCCTGCCGCGGGGCCCGAACCGGAGACCCTGCGCCTCGGATGGCGACCCAGGTCGGGAATTAAAGCCGCCGCTGCAGACCCCGCGGTGCAGGGGGCGAGGGAGCCGCTCGGGCTGGGGAGAGGGACGCGCTTGGAGCGCGCAGCCAGCCTGGAGCAGCCCCTGGCAGAGTCGGCAGAAGCGGGCTAGGGACAGCGAGCGGCGCTCTGCTGTGAGAGTGAGCGGGGCTCATTCAGAGCCAGGCGGTCCTCCCGGCCGGTCGCGCTCCGAGCCGGACCCCGAAGGGCAAAGAAGCGGCTTTGCCCGCTCTCCGGGTTCAGCAAACAAAGGCAGGCCGGGAGCGGGGCTGCGCTCCGGAAGGCAGCCGGGCCTGGGGCGCGCCGGGGGCGTGGGTCCGCAAGCCCGCGCCCGCAGCTGAGCCGCACGCTGTGGCACCTGGGGTTAACAACGCCCCAGCCAGAAAGACTTCCACAGCCCCCCCACAAAGTACACAAGCCCCCAGCCCCCACACAAACGCACCGCCCGATCCCACAATTTCCACACAAACCTACCCAACATCCCACCACTGTCACACAAACTTCCACAAAACCCCACAGCTTCCGCACAAACGTACACAACATTCCACAGCTTCCACACAAACGTACCCCAAACCACACAACTCCTACACAAACGTACCGCCAAACCCCACAACTTCCAAACAAAATCCCCAGCTCCCACACAAACTCACCCCAAACCCCACAACTTCCAAACAAAATCCCCAGCTCCCACACAAACGTACCCCAAACCCCACAACTCCTACACAAACTTACCGCCAAACCACACAACTTCCAAACAAAATCCCCAGCTCCCACACAAACGTACCCCAAACCCCACAACTCCTACACAAACTTACCGCCAAACCACACAACTTCCAAACAAAATCCCCAGCTCCCACACAAACGTACCCCAAACCCCACAACTCCTACACAAACGTACCCAAAACCTCACAGCTTCCACACAAATGTACACAACATTCCACAGCTTCCACACAAACGTACCCCAAACCCCACAACTTCCATACAAAATCCCAGCTCCCACACAAAAGTACCCCAAACCCCACAACTCCTGCACAAACGTACCCAAAACCCCACAGCTGCCACACAAAAGTACACAACATTCCACAGCTTCCACACAAGCTTACCGCCAAACCCCACAACTTCCACACAAAATCCCCAGCTCGCACACAAACGTACCCCAAACCCCACAACTCCTAAACAAACGTACCCAAAACCTCACAGCTTCCGCACAAATGTACACAACATTCCACAGCTTCCACACAAACGTACCGCCAAACCCCACAACTTCCATACAAAATCCCCAGCTCCCACCCAAACGTACCCAAAACCCAACTCCCACACAAACGTACCCAAAATCCTACAGCTTCTACACAAATGTACCACCAAATCCCACAACGTCCACACAAGTGTATACAAACCCCTACAATGTCCACCCAAACTTACACAAAAGCCCACAACTTCCACGCCAAAATACCGCCAAAAGCCACAACTTCTACATAAATGTACCCCAAGTCCTACAACTTCTACCCAAACCTACCACCAAATCCCACAACTCCCACACAAAATCCCAGCATTCCCACGCAAACGTACCCAACATCCCACGACTCCCACACAAGCGCGCCCCAGCTTACCCCCCACCCACCCGGCTGTGCGAGGGACTCGCTTTCCCGTGGCCGCTCGCTACCTGCTCCGGCCGGGCCCCGGCTCTGGCTGCTGCTGGGTGAGCCCTGCGGCCCCTGGCCCCGCACCAGTAGGACCAAAGGGAGGTCCCGGAGGGCCCCGAGAAGAGCGGCGCAGCCCCCAAGCGGGAGCATTGCGCGGCGCGGCTGGGCGAGCGGCGGCAGCCGAAGGGAGCTGGTTACCTCCGGCCGAGCGGAGCGCTCCGGGGAAAGCCCCGGGGGGAGCCGCTGTTCCCACCAGCCCTGCCCGCAGCGCACCTTGTGGCTGTGCCGACCGCTGTCTTCCTCCCGCGGGCTCGAATCGGGCCGGGCGGGGAAGCTGCTCACCCCCCAGCGCCCGGGCTGCGGGGAGAGGCGCGGGAGCCGGGCGGTGGCTGCCCTGCTCCTACAGCCGGGGGGGTTCTGTTCCCTCGGGGGTGCCTAGCCCCGCGCGCTGCTCCCGCCCGGCAGGTGCACTGCCTCCCCTACGGCGGGGAAGGGTTGCAGGACGGGAACAGCCCCTCCGCGGCTGCTGGCTGCAGGAGCGGGGGCCAGCGGGAGAAGGCGAAGGAAGGAGATGGGTTCGGCGGACCCCTGACAGGACCGGGGTGAAACCGGGGCAGAGGAGAGGCGCCCAGGAGGGCTGACCCCCGGCAGACCCTGCAGCCAGAGCGCCGGCTGAAGTCAGGTCTGTGGTCGCAGGGGCGCACGGGCGCGTTCCTTGGAGGCCTGCGCGTGGGTATCGAGGGCTCCCATGCGCACAAGGCACAAAACGGCCGGGGATTCCCAAAGCCAGGGAGCTTAGAGCACAGGAGCGGGGCAGAGCGAGCCCTGCCAACGCCCAGCGTCCTCCTGGCTGAGCAGACACGGTACCACAGCAGCGGGGCTTTGCCCAGGAAAGCTTCTGCTGCAAAACATCTCAGTCTGCCAGGTGCCCCGGGACTTCTCGTTGCTTTTACAGCTACAGACTAACCCAGCTACCCCTCTGATACAGCAACTGTAATGGTACCGCAGTGGCCATGTAGCTCTTCACTGCGGATGATGTTGACACGTTGCGGTCATTCGGCATAAAAAGACTTTGACTAACCATTCCACGTTTATTTGATCATATATGACAACCATTGCAGCCGTTGATAAAACGTACCAACCAGGGAGCAATACCGCATCGCAAGAAGCCAAAGGCGAAGCAAATGCATAAGCAAGAAGTTAAAGGGCTTGGAGGAAAGCAGCCTGCGTGGGATTATAAAACACAGCCCCCGTTCAAGGCTCTTACACGGTTTAAACCAATGGGTGAATGCTGTATTCCAAGCAATCAGACCTAGGGGCAGCCAAGGGGACTGGATATTTTCTTTGCAAACTAGTACCAGATGAACCATCTTTGCTATCATCTTACCGCGTGTCAGACTGCTGGGGAGTAAATGTAGAAAGGGCTTGGTGCTTTCCGGCTGGCAAACGACGTTTACACGCCTCCCCGCCGATTGCGCTTGGGTGCGCCTGTTTGGAAGTGCTCTGCCGGACTGGGAGTCTCGAGGCAAAGCCGCGCTGCTCTGGTTGGCAGTCCGCTGGGAGCGGGCTGACCTGTGACCAGCAGGAAGGCACCGCTGCTCCGAGGTGCGGGCAAAGCCCCAAATGTGTTAGACTCCCACCCGCTGCGTTTCGATGCCCTGCGCGGCGACGGCCGGCCGGCGTGAGAAAAGCCGGGCAGCGCGCACGTGGTTGGAGCGCAGCTGAGCTTTTGCGTGGAGGTGCGGGAATCTCCCGCACAGCCTCGCTCGGCCCTGGGAGCAGGGGCGCGGGGAGGCGCCTGGAGGCGCTGCGAGAGGGCTCCGGGGACAAACGCCCAGCAGGGCTGCTTTGGAGAGGCCAGTCTCCCAAGGGCGAGCAGCTGGCCCGGGCAGCGGAGGGCCACAAGGTGTCTCGGCAAAGCGGCGTCATTTCCTGCCAGGCACGCTGCCCAGCCCGCCCAGCAGCGAGGCCTTCTCCCCTGCCGAGCGCGCCCTGGCTCCTTGCAGGGCGGAGATGCCCTGGTGGCCCCCAGGTGTCGCATTGGGCATCTGGAGGTGGCGGACTGGGCCCAACATAAGAACGGCCATCCTGGGTCAGACCAAAGGTCCATCCAGCCCAGTAGCCTGTCTGCCGACAGTGGCCAGTACCAGGTGCCCCAGAAGAGGAGAACCGAAGACAATGATCAAGTGATTTGTCTCCTGCCATCCATCTCCCGCCTTCAACAAAAGTCTAGGCACCATACCTTATCCCTTGCCAATAGCCATCTATGGACCTAACCCCCAAACATTTATAGAGCTCTTTTTTAAACTCTGTTCAAGTCCTGGCCTTCACAGCGTCCTCCGGCAAGGAGTTCCACAGGTTGACTGTGCGCTGTGTGAAGAGAAACTTTCTTTTATTAGTTTTGAACCTGCTACCCATTAATTTCATTTGGTGTCCTCTAGTTCTTATATTATGGGAACAAGTAAATAACTTTTCAATATTCACTTTCTCCACACCATTCATGATTTTATATACCTCTATCATATCGCCCCTCAGTCTCCTCTTTTCTAGATGAAAAGTCCCAGTCTCTCTAGCCTCTCCTCGTAGGGGACCCGTCCCAAACCCTGAATCATCTTAGTCGCCCTTTTCTGAACCTTTTCTAACGCCAATATATCTTTTTTGAGGTGAGGAGCCACATCTGCACGCAGTACTCAAGCTGTGGGTGTACCATAGTTTTGTCTAGGGGAAGTAAGATGTTCGTCCTCTTATTTTCTGTCCCTCTTTTAATTATTCCTAACATCCTATTTGCTTTAGAGTCTGGGGAGACCGGCCAGGGCGGGGCAGAGAGCGTGGGGGTGCGCGCTGCAATCCCAGGAGCTTCTCAGGTTCAGCTGGAGAGCCCGACTAGCAGGCTGGCAGTGGGAGCCAGCGGGCGCTGTGTTCCGGAGTCGGGCGCTTGGCAGTGCAGAGACGCCCTCCCCGCGTGGCTGGGGGGACGGGACCGCCTCCTGGCCGCCCCAGCCGGGCGAGCGCGAGCCGAGAGCCGCAGCCCCCGGGCAGCAGCGGCCCAGGCGCCCGAGGGGAAGCCCCGGCCCGGGCGGCGGGCGGATAGCTGGCTTTCGGCAGCTGGGAGCTGTCAAGGCAGGGGGGAAAGAAGGAAAATCAGGAGCCTCCCCCGGAGACCCGAGGGCGGCCCTCCCCGGCCCCTCCGGCCAACGCAGCCCGGCCCGGCCCAGCGCAGGGGCGCCTTCAAAGTGGGCCCTGGTCCCTCAGCTCCGAGGGCTCGCACGGGGCCCCCCGCACCCACACAGCCCACCCTGGTCCCCGAAACAGGCGCCCGCTTGGACTCAGCCAGTGCCCCTCTCGGCAGGGCGTCACAGCGCCCCGAGCCCAGGGGAGTCCCGTTTGGGTCACACAGTTCCAGCTCTGTGCTCTACCCCCGCCCCACACACAGCGTGTGTAGTGCTGTAAACAGCTGGCGCGGGGGTCAGAGAGCGGACTTCCCCGGCACTGCTGAGACAGGGAAGGGCCGGCGGCGCCTACCCACCGCGGTGGGGGTCTGGCTACCTCCTGCGCGTGGCGGGCTGCCGTGCGCGCCTGAGCGCCTGCTGGCTACGGTTACACGCGCCAGTTCTGCTGCCCACGCTCGGGGAGCATCGACAGCAAAATGCCATGTTGTCGACAGAAACTGTCGATAAGAAGCTGCGCAGATAGCGGGGTGGTCTTTTGTCGACAGAGCAGATAAGACGCTAGAGCTGCTTTTGCGTGCAGCTGCCATCTGGGCATAGAAGTTTCCTTCGAGCCTCTCTTCCCACGGCGACCGCTGTAACCTGAGGGCTGCGGTGTAACATGATGGCTGAGTCGCCGCGTTTTGTCGGGACCCGGGTGGGTACTTCTCCCAGTGAGCCCTGAGAGGTTATTGAGCCACTGGAACTGAGGTCTAAGGGAGATCGACCAGACGTGTCGCCGCGGTGAATGTGGCTGCACCAGCCCTGCAGAGACTCGGCTGAGAGGCTACATTCCCTAGCGCTGAAGATGGGTTTGTTCCTAAACGGCGGCTGAAGGGCTCCAAGGTGGCCGGAGAAGCTGCCGGTTGCCCCCCCCCCCCACCGGCTTGGGCAGACTCGGCCCCTTTGCCGGAGGAGCCGGGGGCCGCCTTCGGGGACGCGACTGCGGGCGGGTCACGTCTGCTAAAGTCCCCGGCACCGCCGGGGGGAAAGATCCCCAACCCCGCCGGCGGCTTTCCTCCCGGCCGCTCCGTGTCTTCCGCCCCGCGAGGAGCCCGGGCTCCAAATCCTGCCCCGGGGGAGGAAAGAGCCGAGACAACTTAGAGCCTCTGCGGGCTGGAAGCAGCCCGGCGGCTGAGGGCCTCCCGGCTGTGGCTCAGCCGTCTCCCCGCGGCGATCTGCGCTCTACCCGGGGGAGGAGGAAAACTCGCGTTAGCCTTGGGGCCGAGCCGAGCCGTACTAGCCCGGCTGCGGGGGTGGGCTGTTCCCCTCCCCAGCTCAGCGGCCTGGCCTGGCAGGGAGAGACCGGTCAGGGAGCCGAGTGTGCCCGGCCCTGCGGGCCAAAGGGGTCCGGCTGCCTCCCACTGCCAGAGGCATGGGCAGGAATGGCTAACCCCGGAGCTGGGAAGGGCCTGATCCCCCCTCCCCCCGGAGCCGGGGCACTCCAGGGCAGCCAGCCAGCGAAGCAGCCCTTGGCCTGCTCGGCGGAGCTCGCAGCGCCCGTGCGCAGGGGCAGGGCCCTCTGGCTACTCGCCGCCCCCCCCCCGGGAGCAGTGCCGGGCGGGCCTGGCTGCAGCACCTCTGCCGCAGGAAAGGCGAACCGGCCGCAACAGCGGCCACGGGTGTCCTGAACGCGCCGGGGACCCTGCGCGGGGCTTTCCCACGCGCCCGTGAGAAGCAGCTCCGCGGCCTGGTGCGCCCTAAGAGCTCCGCTAGGGGCACAAGTCCGCACCACCGCAGGACGGGGGGGATCCTCGTGGGAGGGGGAGGACTGATTGCGTAGCCTCGCTTTGCTGCGGCGAGCCCCCGTCTCCGCAGCCCAGCCGTGCCCCAGCGGGCGTGGTTTCACCCTTTCCCCTCTGAAGGCCGCTCGAGCGCCCCCTGTGGGCTCGCTCAAGGCGGCGCGTCCTCGCTCTGCCATTCTCTGGTGTGGTTTGCAGGCACCCAATGCTGGTGTCTCCTTACAACTCGTCCCTGGGGGCCTCTAACCGTGTCTGTCATCCCGCCCCCCCTTTCTCCCTTTGACGGAGCCTGGCCCAGGGTTTTTTTTCCCCTCTCTGGCCTCGTTTAGCGAGCGATCGCGTTGTCCTCTCCCCCTCACCCCCCGGCGGGCTGCACTGGGGCACCCGTGAGCCAACTGAGATGTCAGGCGGGCTTTCTCTGGAGGCTTGTGAGCGATTGCAAGCGGGTGCCTGTGTACCAGCCGGGCGCGCTTTGGTGCCCAGTAGCTGGAGGCTCTGTCGGCATATGGAGCTGCCGAGAGGCAGACTCGAAGCTGGGCTCTCTGGAGGTTAGTACAGGCATCGCTACAGCTTGAGCTGAAGGCCGGCTGGCTCTCGGCTTAGGCTGTGGAGGACACTTACTCTTTCTCTGTGAGGTGGTCTAGGGACCACTACATGGGACAGCTGATCACACCCAGGTGTGTGGGTTACACGTACACAGTCTTCCTGTGAATCTGGCTTTAGGGGGAGGGGAGGCAGGTTAGTCGGGCTGGTTAACGTACTGTACCTGGGCCTGTAAAGGGTTAGGCAGGTGCGATTAGAAGCTCCTCTGAAGTTATTCCTAAGCATTAGGGCCAAACATCGAGGCTGGGGGATGGGACCGCAATTTGTACTGACCGAGTTAATAATGCGTAAGCCCTCTGTATGCCGCGCAAAATAGCAACTGGTTCTTACCGTCACTTCTTGTTGTTCAATTAATATGATCTTTTCGGGGATGTTTTTGCCTGTATAGTCCCGGCTTGGCAAAGTCCTGGCTGGGATGGTTTAGTTAGGGGCGATCCTGTTTGAAGCAGGGGGCTGGACTCAATGACCTCCTGAGTCCAGCCCCAGGGTTCTATGATTCTAGGATATTTTCATTCAGTTTCATTGACTAATGCTTTGCAGATTAAATAATAACGGGGCGGTATATGTACCATGGAACTGGAAGAGACCTCGAAAGTCACGGAGTCCAGCCTCCTGCATTCGCAGCAGGACCAAACACCCTCCCTGACAGACTGTTTTAAATCTCTTTGCCCCAGATCCTAAAGTGGGCCCCTCAAGGATTGAGCTCACAACCCGAGGTTTAGGGAGGCAAAGCTCAAACCACTGAACTACCCTACCCCGCAAAGCAAGGCTAAGCAACTGAACTAATTTCCTGTCATTTATTTCTTAGGGGCAGTACGCATGCAAAAGAAAATTGAGTATGTTCCTTCCACTGCCTGGGTAGGGAAGTCTTTCAAAAACATCCCCAAAAACTCCATTTCGGAACGTGCTCTGGGCTATTCCGGATTAACTCCGTCGTGTGGGGACGCTCCTATTCCGAAGTAAGAGCGCTTCTTCCCATTGACGTGTAGTCCACCTCCACAGCGAGCCCCTTCCGCCTCTGCTTGCCCTGTGAGCTCTGCGGCGCTTAGTTCAGGGCAGCAGCTGTGCGGTGCGGAGCAGAGGGGTGGTCCTGCTCCCAGGAAGGCCAGCGGCGGAGAGGGCGGGGTAGGGTGCAGCGGAAGAAGGAGGCTATGGAGGCGGTTTAGTCCAGCAGTCAGACCGACTTAGCAGCCGGGGGCGAAGTTAGGCCTGTGAAAGGCAGCGGGGTAGTAACGCCGAACTGAAACCCAAGCAGAGCAGCCCCGCTCCAAGCAGCAGCTCGCAGGGCTCAGCGCACACCACCCAGCTGCCCGCCTGCCCCCGGGCCCCGCAGGGCGCTGCTGGCCTGTGGAATTCACCCGCTGGCGGGCGCATGGGGCTGCGTGTTACTTCTGGGAGCCCGGGCTTCCACCCGCCTGCCTCGGTTCCGGCGTGGCCGGGCGGGTGGCGGCGCGGGCCGGGCAGGGCGCTGGGGGTTTAGCGGGCGCGAAGGGGGGCCGCAGCCCCTGCTTGCCCGGCTCCATGTCCCGGGAGCGGCCTCTGGCTTTCGGAGACCCCGCCCGCGTTTTGAACGATGCCCCGGGGATGAGCCACCTCCCCCCGGCCCGGGAACAGCCGTCCCTGCCCAGGCGGGCTAGCGCGGAGAGAAAGCCCGGCCCTGGCAGCCGCTTAGCTCCTGGGCTCCAGCAAGCAGCCGCTGCGGGGCCCGCCCGCTGGCCGTCCCCCAGCCCTCTGCGGAGCCGTTCCCCGGGCGGCTCGGCGGCTCGGGAGATCAAAGCCCCGCGTTCGGCATCTGGAGGCGAGGGGGGGCTGGAGCCGCAGCAGTCGGGCGACTTCAAAGTGTTTCCAGCCAGGGGTTTCCTCTTCCCCCCCCGCCCCGCGTCTCCCGAGACAATGGCCCGGGTGGCCGAGCTCCAGGGAAACAACCTGCCCGAGGGCTCCGGGCAACCTCCGGCCGGGGAACGCCCGGCGCTCCGCTGCCCCCGCGCCAGCCGCTGGCTCCTCTCTCCCTGGCGCCCCCCCACCCCCCACTCCGGCGGGGCCCGCTAGGGCAGCTGCAGTGGTGCCAGGCGCAGGAGAACCAGGTTCGGAGCCGGGCTGCGCCTCCCGCTTTGCTGCGGGGCGGGGAGGGGCGCACGGGCGAGCTCCCCTCCGGCCGTGCTCAGGTGCCCGGGCTGCCCGCGGCAGGGAAAGGCGCCGCGCCTCCCGGTGGTAGCCCGAGCCCCGCGGGGAGCGGCCGGGCCAGATCCCCTCCCCAAGGCAATAGCGGACGGGGATGGCAGCCCGGCCTGCCTCCGAGCTGCGGAGCTCCGGGCCCCGCCGCAGGGAACCTTCCCTCCCGCCGGATCGTCCCTGGTCAATATCAGCTGAACAGCCCCTGCCTCCGCCTGGGAGCCCGCCCGGGGTCTGCCCCGCGGGGCAGCGCCCGAGCACGAGGAGGAGCCCGGAGCAAAGGGGGAAGGCTCCAGCCCGCCGGTGTCGTTGCCGGCTCGGAGATGACCTTTCCCGGAGCTCCCCGCACCCAGCTCCGGGCCCAGGCAGGGATCCGAGGAGGGGGTTCGCTTCAGAACGGGCCTGGAGCCCCTCAGCCTCCGGCGAGCCTGCTTGTCGGGACAGCTTCCGCAGGACTCGTGTGGCCGCCGCTGGGGGCTAGAGGAACGGCTGGAGGGCCGAGGAAGGGGGACCACAACAGTGCCAAGGCTCATCAGGATTCACCCCCGGACCGCCTGGCGACTACACTCCGCGGTGGCAAAGCCTCCGCCCAGCCCGAAGGCAGCCAACCCTCGGCCCAGTCCTGGGCCCTGGATCGCGCTGCTCTTCTGCCCTGGGGGGTGTCTGGCGGCCCCTCCCGCAGACTGGGGCTAGCCCAGCGGCCCGAGAGCCACCGCACCTCTGCTAGAGCCAGGGCTGGGACGCTCTCCTGCCCCGCTTCCTTCAGCCAGAGGGGTTCCCCTGGGCTACCCTGCCCCCACCCGCAGAGCAGAAACCCTGTGAGTCTGCGACTTCTGCATAACCTTCCCCAGGCCAGCGCTGGCCTTTATAACTCTCCTTCCTTCCTGCAGCCACCCCATGCGCCTCCCCCTTTTCATTCTTTACACCCGGGGCTCAGTACGGCCCAGCACTGAGTGTGCCGCTTGGGTCCGCTTCTCCCCCACCGCCAGGTTCTCAGGGCTGCCCGTCCCACGCTCAGCGTTTACCGCCGGCCCCCTGGAGCTGCACAGAACTGTTTTTAAAACAGCCCCGGCTAAAAGAAAAACAACAAACACAACTTTAAACTCTCGGGAGAACACGAGCTCCTCCCCCAAGCGCCTAGGAAGGAAACCGGCCCCAGGGGGTAGAAATGAGCCGGGGGGGGGGGAGATACCTGAGCAAAACGTGACAAAACTCTCCCCCAACGCAGCCAGTTCAAGACCAAGTTGTTAAATCCGCTCGGCTGGTTGGTTTGGCTAAAGCTTTCGAAGGGCCCTGACCATAAATCGCTCAACAGCCGCTGGTTGCGCAGTCCCTCTGTGCGCGCTGGGCCCTGCAGTTTCACCCTCCCGCTGTGGGCGCTGGACGGAAATAAGTCCTTTCTGGGGGTGGGGGGTTAGAGAGCAAAAGTGGCAGGATCGGGCCCTGTTTCGATGGTAGAACCACCACGCCCTGTGGATGCCCGGCGGTGTTCTGCTGGTGTCTTCACTTCGGGGGCCTCCTCTACCGATCGTTACGATTTTATGGCCATTTTCCTACGCACCTCTCTCCCTGATAATAAAATGAGCTTGGGGGCATTCCCTCCTCCCGTTTTCCTGGCACGACAAGGGCCCCCCTGCCCCCCTTAGCGGAGCCTCTTGGTTTGAATGCAAGAACAGTTCCAGACTAGAAGAGCAGAAAATCTAAAAGGACAATCAGGTCTCGTGGGGTTTTTACAGGTGTCAGACCAGGTTCCTTCCTGCAACGTAGCAACAGATGGCGAGAGGACTTGGTGGAGAGCTGAATTTTACTTCTTTCCCCTGGACCGTACCCCTGTTCGGGCGCCGTTTGAACAGACAAAGATCTTGCTGTACTCGCCTCAGCCCAAAGTCGGATGGTCACATTTCCCCCTTGGAAATCTCAGTCCGGCAAAGTCCCTTGCTTTGCTGGCTGGGGGCGGCCAGGTTTTCTTTCAAACGCCCTCAGGGATTTCGCTTGCTTTGGTTTTAGTTAGGGAGGGTTGTGTGTCGGGGGGTGGGTTGTTTTTGTGGGTTGTTGTCGTTGTTGTTGTTCGTTGCATAAAGACACAGACTAGATGCTAAGGTGAGGGGCACATCGTCATTCACACGGGACCCGCCAAAGCGTGTCTGTTCTATACGGTGCTCCCAAGCCGCGCAGCAGGACTAGCCAGGAGCGGGAGCTGGGCACATCTGGAGTTCCCTTTGGAAGGGGAAGGCGGCTTTAGGAGACGAGGTGTGGAGTCTGACTGTGTTTATTTGCGTGGGTGGCTCCGTCCTCTGCCTTGCTTGAAATCGTCACCTCCCACCACGCAACAGCTTTCTGGCGCCGCCCGGGAAGCCCAGCCCCGGGGGGAGAGCTGAGAAGAAAGCGCCGCTGAAAAGTTGAAGGTTAACGCGCACACACCCGCCCGGGAGTGGCGAGGTCAGGCCCGCAGCTGCCCGGGCCAGAAGGGACCGCTGTGAGCGCGCGGGGGCCGCAGCGCTGCCCCCAGGCCATTGCTGGAGCGGCGCCGTTCGAAAGCAGCTGCACGCCGGGTTCCAGTGGGCGGAGGTGCAGAATTCCCGGGGAGCTCTGGTAGGTGGGTCGGGAGAGGAACTGCCCTTATCCCCTTTCCAGCCAGCCCCATCAGCCCGTGGCTGGGGCATGACGGGGCGCGCCCTGAGGAGGGGAAGACGAGGCCGGAGTCAGAGAGCTGCATCCTCACTGCCCAGGGACTCCAGCCCGCCCACAGCTGGGCGTGGAAGCCAGGGGAAACCAGGGATGCCTCTGAACCCGACAGAGCGTACCCAGCGCGGAGAGCCCGCCAGAGGCCGCTAAGACACGCCACGCTTCCGCAGCCTGCCCGCACCAGCCACGCCTGGAGCCCGCTGCTCCGCAGACACACGGGGCAGCCAGGGTGGCTGGGCAGCATGTCCCGAGCCATTAGCCCACCCAAGAAAGCAGCGGCCCTTTCAGCATCTCCGCAGCGGCCGCGCTCAGAGGGGTCCCACACCACCTGCAGGGGGGTGAACGAGGTCTTTGCCCAGCCCCGCCCCCGGTTTCACGGAAGGGCTTGCGGGAGGGCTCCGACGTATTTTGCAGCTAGTGAAAAGAGCAATGCCCTGGGGGCTTTGAGCACTGCGTGCCAAACCGCCGCACCCCTGCGCCACTGCCAGCCAAGAAAGCGCTGAGAAGTGACTGCTTTGGGGAGACGCGGCACCTCCGGGCAGGCAGGGGTGACCCCCAGAGAGACAGCGAGTGGGTGTCACTTTCTGACGATCAAATCGCACGTCTAGCGGCTTCCCTCTTAACCTGCCTACGCTTTGCGCGCCACAGCTCGGATATGCAAGCTCTCTCGGGGGGCCCCCTTCCAAGATGCGTTCTTGGCACCCACGACGCGCCCCCAGGCTGGCTTTTCTAGGCGGATTTGTCCCCACGCTCCTTGCTAGAGCCTCTCAGCTCTTGGGACTCTGCGCGCCAGTGTGGTTTACTACATCAATCAGTCATTAGTCCATTAATTCAACGCCCGTCTGGTATTGCCTAGGACACTATTATGCGCGCCTTAACCAGCGAATCCCTTCCCTGGAATCTTTTAAGCGCGTTTGAAGAGGACTTTATCCAAACGGGTCTCCAAAGGAGACCGGATTGCACGCGGCACGTCCCGCCTTGCAGTGTGCCAGCGGGGGGGAAACAGCCCGACACGTCTAACTACTCCTGCCCTAATTCAAAGCTGAGCAGCTCCCAAGAATTGAAAGACCTCCCCACACCCGCACGTACAGCGCCAGGCACAGCGTTGCGCTCTTTGATAGAGATCCACAGCGAGTCAATATAAAACGAATCGGCCCTTGTGTGGTAGAGAAATGTTTGTTCAGAAAAAAAAACAAAACCGAGCGATAAGGGCCCCTGAGAGTCTTTGGGACCCGGGTTTTCCCCCTTTTCAATCACTTTTCCCTTGGGTTGTCCGTCCGATTGATTCGTCCCGGATCACCCCTTGTCTAAGGAGCTGTATGGAAGTGAGAGCGGAAATCTCACGCATGTGTGGGGTCAGCAAGTCCCTTGCCGGGCCTTCACACCCAGGGGAATCGCGGCGAGGGAGGGGAACGCAGACCCGCAGCCGCTTTCCAGGTGCAGGACGCTGGGGCTCAAAGGAGCGGGCCAGGCTGTGGCTTTCCTTGCAGGCCGGGGGAGGAAAGGCCTTAACAGAGGCCCAAAGGGCTCCGGGCGGGGACTTTTGCCAGGCGCTTGAGGCTTAATTGCTTTAGTTTTTCATGCTTGTAGGTTGTTTCCCTTCCCCGCGCCGCTGCACCACGGCTTTCATTCCCCCCTCCCTCCCCGCCGCTCTGCCTGGCAGCCCAGGACCCTGGCACTCCACGCCGAGGACTCCCGGCCGCCAGCTGCAGTGTGCCTTTCCCGCGGCGCTCTCCCGGACAGCTCAAGCTTTTGCTCTCGCTCCGCCCCCACGGCTCGCCCGGGCCGTGGCTGGCAAGGATATGTCGCAGCTGCAGGCCAGTCTTTGGCCTCCCAACGAGACACCCTCCGGGCGGGCAGCCCGAGGCCCGCAGACTCGCTCAAAAGCCACAGCCGGCGGGTGGGTGCAGTTAGTTCGCCCGTCCTGCGCTGGCGCTGCAGCCCCGGGATGGCCCAGATACGAAGCGTTACAGCCGATGCAGCGCCAGCGTTATACGCTCGCGGGCTGGTGTCTGGAAACGCGACTCCTCCTAGCGGCCGTGCCTGAAGGGGTGCAGAGCCCTGAGCAGCCCGCAACCGGCAGCGCTCAGGAGGAGCCGTGAGCCTTTGCTCTGGGCCGGGGAGGGTGCAGCGGTCTTGTCTGGAGGGGGCCTGGTGTGAGCCCCCGCCTGGAATCAATAGCGCACAGCGCAGAACGGGCTCCCAGGCCAACCGAGCGCGGCGCTTCAGTGTCACACCTCGGAGCGGCCCCTCCGGGACGGATGTGCTCGCTGGGTGTTCAACAGCTGTGGGCAAAGCCAGGCGGGAGGGAATACCTGCACGTGCTGCAGGACGTGCAGCGACATGGGGCGATCCTCGCCCCTCGGGCGTGTGTGTGTGTGTGTGTGGAGGGGTGGTGGACGCACACGTACGTACGGACACATACGCAAAAGCGGGGGGGTTTGGGGCACAGATTTCCTCCCATCTGCGCCTTAGTGTCTCCTGCTTTGAAAACGCCAAGAGCCGGAATCCCTTGTACCAAAGAGCAACACGAGTCGCCCGGCCCCTGCATGAAACGCCCATTTGTGTTAGGGGACAACCCCCCTCCCCCCCCCAAGAGAGCCGGGGCCCTGCACACCTCTGCACCGAAAGCTGCAAGGGAAGGGACCCACATCCTCATCCCACACCCGGAGCCCGAAGTGTCCCTGGACGCCAAGGAGATATAACTGGACCCGATCCTGCACTCCTGGCTCCGGCGCCGGGTCTCTCCGAGGCCAAGGGGAGTTTCACACAACTTACCCCTCCCCCACAGCGAGGGAGACACCCCCCCCCCCCCCAGCCCCGCCTGCCCGGGAGCCTCACGCGCGGAGAAGCTGGATGTGTCCGGCCGGGAGAGCGGGGATCAGGCAGCCCGAGCGCGGCTTTGCCCCTACCCAGAACGGGGGTGGAGTTGCTGGGACCCCCTCCCGCTTCTGCCCTTCAGCAGGGCCGGCCCCCGAGAGCAGAGCCGCGGCATCTCGCAGGAGGCAGCAGCGCCGGGCTGGGGACATCCAGTCCCAAGGGCTAAGCTGCAGCCGCCGAAGCCCGCAGACAAGTCACCGCGCTGCCCCCTGCTGGTAGTCCTCAGCTACTGCGGCCCCTTTCGCTCCCTCTGCGCTCCGCGGGGGGGAGCGGTGTCACTCCCTGCAGAGCCGGGGAGGCGCGCTAGCCAAACCCTTCCTACCCGCAGGCTCCAAGGAGGCCTTGCCAGGCCTCCTCCTATTAACGTCTATGATCCCTTCAATCAGACTCTTCGAGGAGGGGAATGGGGGAGCTGTGCCGACAGCCGCAGCAGGCGGATGGAGGGGGTCACAGCAGGCAACCTCTACCAGCCAGGCCCAGCTAGCGCAGCAGGTAGGGGGTTAAAGCTGTTTCCTAGTCCAGCCATTTGGTAATTCTTTCCCCCACTTCCACGTACCCGCATTACCCTTTCCCTTTTGATATTAGATCCTCGGGAGAGGCCCTCCCTTTCAAGTTGCTGGGAGACAGGGAAGATGAAGGGGCCCCAATAGTACAGGGCCATGTGAGTGCCTTCCAGGACAGCTTCAGGCAAGGGGGGCGCTTGCAGTAGAGCAGGAAAACCCAGCTAGAAAGGGCTTCTCGGCAGCATATGGAAGACACAAAAACTTAATGGCAGGGTGGCCAATACACTTGCCCTTTCCTCAAAACCAGCTTGAGAGTAGAGTTGGGTTGCGAAGCCAAAGCACAGGCAGCCAGGTCCTTTGATCATTAAATCTGTCAGTGTGTGGTACCAGCAAGATGAGTGACAAATGAGCAGGCTGACTGCTATTGTATCTTTTGTGTTACACTGTAACAGACTATGATGGTTCTTAATCAATAAACCTACTTAGAGGATATTTTTCACTGTGAATTAAATAAATCATTAACATACAAGTAAACCAACACACCTCAGAAAACAAGCCCATCTTTTGTGAAAGCACACACCTCTTCCAACAACAGAATATGAATCCTGGGCCTCCACATCCCCATCACCCATCGGTAACCTTGAGCTACTGGGGAAATTGCTGGCCAATGTGCACCAGCTGCTGTCAGATCTGACCCTTTCCTGGAGCTTATGCAACTCTGGGATGACAGCTGATTGGTCATGTCATGAGGACGGATGGTACAGGGATACCAAAAATGGTCCTCCGAGGCGAGCTTGCTCATGGAAAATGCTCTATGAGTAGTCAGAATAAGCACTATAAAGACATCTTAAAGGCCACCCTGAAGTCATGCAGCATATCTCCCACTGACCTGGAAACTGTAGTTTAAGACAGATTGTCCTGGTGGCAAACTATGCCCCAGGCTCTTAATTGCTTTGAGAGTCAGTGTATCCAGGCACTACAGTACAGGAAAAGCACAGGATCCAAAAGCAACATACAATGCCTGCAGCTGGTGGTTTTTTTGTTTTTTTTTTACATAAGCTGTAATCAGCTCTGCCAGTCAAGGATTGGTTTATTCACTCACCAATGGCATCACAGATGAGATCCATGGATCAACAGCTCAGTCGAAGAAGACAACAGCTAAAGCACAGTGGTGAAGAAGCAGCCCAGGTCCAGCCTCAGTGGGGGCCAGAGAGTACGGTTACCTATAGGATAGACTTGACTCACATTGTAGGAAAGACAGTACGGGTAATGTGATATTAGCTTGCGATGTTAGGGAGCAGAGGTTCAAGTTTCAGTCTGCTTGAAATGACATCAAACCATTGTGTTGCTAACTTATGTGTAAAACAGAGAATGGACTTACACTTCACAGCCTTCTAGAGTTGTGGTGCCAAGCTTTGTTCAGCACTCAGGGCTAGGAAATATGGCGAGGTATAAACAACAGTTACTAGAACTGAAACACCAGGTCATACGCTCATGGCACCCAGCACAGTACATCTTCCTTTATACACCGAAGTAGTTAGATTAAAAAAAAAGTCTCTTACAATAAGCGGCCTGAGCTCCACTGTGGAACATTCTGCACAATCTGGTACAGACAAGGGCTCCTGGTAGTATTGTCCAGCTTTGTCCACTCACAGCATCAAATGAAATCGCATTCACAATAAACTAGGCAACCATTCATAATGGGCTGTTCCTTTGCCTATATGTACTTTGATCAGCAGTGAAATAGTAACAAGGTTGGCAATTAACTATTATGTTTCAGAGTAACAACCTATTGGTACAAGCTCACCTCTTTCCTGATTATTTTTTAATTCATGTGTGGACTCGGGCATTATATATATATATACACACATATATTTTCGCTGTGTTTGCTGAATATCTATAGGTTCACCATAGGATGCAATTCACACTTAATTCACTTCTTATCTTAGCACGTGAAAATATAAAATATTTCCCTCCAGCTCCCAGACTCCCTTCCCAAAGAAACCCAACAGATTGTATGTTCAGTAGAAGTAAAGCTTTCCCAAAGAAAATAAAATTATCACTATGTTCCATAAAATGGAAAAGCATGGTAAAAATGTACATTTTGTTTAAAGGAAGAAAAAGAATAAAAAATAAAAAAAGGAAAAATCTGTACTTAAAAGCAAACAAAAGGAAAGGGGGGGGAGAAAAAGCAAATTTCCTGGAAACAGTGGTAGAACCTTACATTTAATGAAACCAGATTACATTAGTGAGAAATCTTCGTCAGAACCATTCTCCCTGCCCTCAAGCACATTTTTTGACTTCTTAGAAAAATCTCAGTGACACCTCTTGGGGAACATTAGAAGCCTTTTGTTCACAATCTCTTCTTCTAACATTCCAGAAGCTTCTTTCTCTTGGCCCTGTCCTTATTTTACTGGTATGAAAGATTTCTAGTTTAAGAGTGTACTTGCTCCTGTTTCTTTGTTTGAAAGGGAGAAGTGTTGAACCCCTAAGCCCACACAGAGATAAAGCAAAATAAGTCAACACCATTCAGAACACAATGCAGGTCTGCAAATGCCGTGCTGCAACGGTAGTGCAGAATTTGTACACTCTGGTATCTCAGTGCTCTGGCTCTCTTAAATAAACAGCTAACCTAAAGATTAAAACACAAAACCAAATCATTGGAATATCAAGAATTGTGCAGTCTTTCTTGATTCTGCTGGAGGTCCCACTTTGAAAGAGATAAAAATTGGATCAATTTTAAAAATAATATTTTAACAAAGCGTGTGTTAGGTATTTGAATTAAACAGCTATCAACAGAAATCAAGAGTTTTAAATAGGCTGAATAAAAATCACTTCCCTTGCCAGTTAATTGGGTTTAACTCCCTGGTACCTCTAATGTCATTTGTGACCATATGAGTTCTCCGGATAGCCATGCTATCTGGTAGGAAAAGCAGAGCAAATGACAGCTGAACTTCTAATGTAAAAAACAAGCAGGAAAAACATTAAAAATATTTGTGGGCCTTCTGCGTACATCATTAAGAAACAAAGAGGACACAACATTTTTGTTTTCTTTTATAAGTCATTGTAAAGAACCATCAGGTCACTTGAACAATGCAGACCCCATAAGTGAGGGGTGTTTTTGTGCCTTCTGCCAGTTTCATGTCTGGAGCACAAAGCAGAAATGCAATGGAGGTTGTGGCTTAAGTATTCTCTTGGGGTGGGGTGGGGTAGGGTGCGGGGGTCTTATGTCCAGGGAGCTCCTCTGGGGGGTGTTTATGCTCAGGGATTTAAGCATCACCCCAATGTCTTTTAGACTGTGCAGAAGCAGATCCACATTTTTTGCAAATAATCCTGCACAATCAAAGGGCGAGTCCCGGATGGTGTTTCTGAATCTCATGGGGAATGCCTGAAATCTGGAGGTAGGCCCTGTGTTGCGTTGTTAATAGCCATGGCTATGTTTCTTGCTGTGGAATCGACCAAGCCCAGGGCAGCCTGGGAGTTCTGGACACCTCCCTCCCTTTCTTCCACTAAGAGGGAGGAGAATTTCTCATGCAACTCCTTGGGGAGCAGCTCCCTGATTTTGTCCATCGCGCTCCAGGAATTAGAAGCACAACAGCTGGTATCGCCTGTTGGTTAGACACGCACAATTGACGATCCCTCTGGAGCACATTTTGTGGCCAAATATAGCAAAAAGTTTACTTATCTTGGTGCAGTAACTGTCGTTCTTCGAGATGTGCCCCTGTGGGTGCTCCTCATCAGGTGCTGGGCTCCTCCCAGTGCCTCAGATGGAGAACTATGAGCCGTAGTCACCCGGACCACACATGCACAGCTGCCATCCCTTGCCATTCGCGCTCTTTCCTTGATGCGCATGGTACGGCTCCCGCCAGTTTCTTGAAACCACCCCTGACTCTGAAAGATCTGAAAGAAAGAGACTCTGGAGCGGGGAGGAGGGCGGCTTGTGGAGCATTCATGGGAACACATCTCGAAGAACGACAGTTACTGCACCAAGGTGAGTTACTTTGCTTTCTTCTTTGAGCGGTCCCCGTGGGTGCCCCACATCAGGTGACTGTGTAGCAGTACCTGCTAACAACAGGAGAAGGGCAGGAGTCATGGCTGGTCACCAGATGATAGGACTGCTGATGCAAGAGAGGCTTTCCCAGTCCATTGGTGGTGTATGGCATAGTGTTTCATGAACGTATTGCGAGATGACCAGGTGGCTGCTCTGCAGATGTCGTGTAATATGACACCATGAAGAAAAGTCACTGACACTGCCACAGTCCCTGTGGAGTGTGCTTTCGGTGGTACTTGGAGTGGTATTCCCTTGGAGGAGTAGCACTGCATGATACATGAGGTTACTAATTTTGCTGCTCATTGGGCTGATAAAAGTTCACCCTTCGACCAATCAGCAAAAGACACAAGAAGTCTATCAGTTTTTTGGAATGATTCAGTTCTGTCAATATAAAGGGCCAAAGCCATCCGGACATCCAGGGTGTGCAGTGACACTTCCTGAGGAAAAGCGTGCAGTTTAGGGTAATATAATGATAAAATAATGGGTTCATTTAGATGAGAGTCCAAGCCCACTTCAGGGATGAAGGTCGGATGGAGCCTAAGAATAAACCCCGCTTTATTACAAATTATGTAAGAGGGTACTTCCATAAGAGCAGAAAGTTCACTGACTCTCTGCACCGAGGTAATAGCAAGGAGAAAAAACACCTTCATTGTCATGATTTGTAAAGGTACCATTGCTAATGGTTCAAATGGTGGTGCCATAAAAGCATTAAGAACTAGGTCTACATCCCACTGAGGAGGAACTGGATGAGGAGGAGGATTCAAATTCACAAGGCCTTTGACGAATCTTTTTGTGGTAGGATGTGCAAAAACAGACTCCTTCTATAGGTTGGATGAAGGCAGTAATCACTGTGAGGTGCACCCGGAGTGATGCCAGCACCAAGCCTGAGTCTTTTAAGTGCAGAATGTACTCCAAAACTAAGTGCAAAGGGGCAGATTGTAGTTCCAGGTCATGCGCAGAGCACCGTGAAGCGAACCTATGCCATTTAGATAGGTAAGTTATTCGGGTAGTTTTCCAACATGTTTGTATCAGAACATCTTTAACTTGGTTGGAACAAATGTGTTCGGTTGCATTGAGCCAACTAGGAGCCATGCCATGAAGTGGAGGGTCTGCCTTTGAGGATGAAGCAGGGATCTCCAGTTTTGAGATAGGATTTTGGGAAGTACTAGGAGTGGGTAGGGAGGGTATGGCGACATGCACTGTGGCAATGGAAACCAGTGCTGGTGAGCCTATGCAGGTGCTACCAATATGACTGTTGCCCCATCTGCTTGAATCTTGTATAGCACCTTGGGGACGAGCACCATAGGAGGGAAGGCATAAGACAAGGCCCTCCTCCATTTGATGAGAAAGGCATCGCTTAGTACTTGGTCCCTACTCCGCCCCTCCAGCAATAACAGCAGCATTTCGTGTTGGCAAAAAGGTCTAGAGGGGAGTGCCCCATAGATTCAAGAGGAAACGGGGGACACCATCATGCAACTCCCACTCATGGTCCAGGGCAAAGTGCTTACACAGGGAATCTGCCATGATGTTGTCCATGCCAGGTAAGTAAGATGCCACAAGTACAGTGTTGTTGCAAACGCACCAGTTCCTCAGTCAGATGGCTTCCGCACATAGGGATTGTGAACATTCTGGGCCCTGCTGATTGATCTATCATGGTGATGTTGTCAGTAAGCATCTTAACTGTGGTATTGGAAATGTGCTGGCAAAAATGGTGACAGGCACTGAGGACCGCCCTGAGCTCTAACAGGTTGATGTGCAAAGGAACCTTGGCTGGCAACCAGCAGCCTTAAACTGACCTTGTGCTCATAAGGGTCCCCCAGCCCAGAAGAGAAGCTTCCATAGTGATATACATAGTAGGTTGTTGATGCTAAAAGGATACCCCCACCAGCAGGTTCTGCCACTTCATCCACCAGGTGAGGGACTGATGGACATTTAAAGGAAGGGAAACCGACCTGTGCAAAGTGCTTTTTGTGTGATCATAGATGGAGCTTATTCATTACTGAAAAATGCAAAAGTGAAGTCTGATGTACTGAACTACATACGTGGTGGCTGACATGTGGCACATAAGCTTTAAGCACAGAGCTATTTGAACCACTGGACTGGTGGAAATGGCTTGTATTAAATCCTGAATTGCTTAAAACCTTTGCGGGGGCAGGTATGCCCTGGTGGAGTCAGCATTGAGCCTGGACCCTATGAACTCTAGATCCTGTATTGGAATGCAAGTAGATTTTTGGTAGTTGACCAACAACCCGAGATGGCTGAACGTCTGCCTGGTGATAGCAACCACATTTGAAGTGTCTGTTTGCAATTTGCCCTTGATGAGGCAGTCAGTGAAGTAGGGAAAAATGATGATTACTTTTTGACATAGATAACGCTGATCGTTGTCATGGCCTACGGAAAATACGCTGGGTGCAGTGGACAGACCCAAGGGCAGAACCGGGTATTGAAAGTGTTCCGTGCCCACTGTGAAGCAGAGGATTTGAATGGCAGCTCTAGCAGATGCATAACCTTCCTGTATGATAGAAGTTAGAGTAAGACGCTTAGATTCCGGCAGATAATTAATTAAGGGAACCAATTTAGAATATTTATCAAAATGGTGATTAGAGAGATGTGCCAAGTAGTTAGCAATATGTAACAAAAGGGTGGCAGAGGATTCTGTGGTGAGCAGCATCAACCACGAGTGAGTTAGGTTGTGGAAAGGTAAATAAAAACTCCATCCCCTTAGGAGAAACAAAGTACTGCTTATCCATGCACGTGTTAGAAGGTGACACGGATTCCAGGGTTTGCCAGATGTCCTTGGCCACCTCCAGTATGGCCTCATCTAGAGGACTGGCAATTTTGGAGGTGTGGATCGGTTGTAGATTTTTGAGATGATGATGCCTCTTTTGGTCCACCTCCACCATTTTAAACTCTTTACTGAGGGCAACACATTTACATAATTTGTTTAATTGTTTAGTCTTGTCTGGAGGGGCCGGCTCCCAGCATGGCGGCCTTGTCCAATGAAGAGGACAACTGATCAGTTGGAGAAGCAGCTGCTTGTTGGTCGTCGTTGTCTGATACTTGTCCCTTCTCCAGCTCAGAGTGTTGTTGCGGAGGAGAACATCAGTGGGTGGACAATGATGATGGAGGAACAGGTGAATGCCATGAAGAAACAAAAGAAACTTGTGTCTCCCTTAAAGGGTGAGTCTTGCCAATAAGATGAATAATAAGGCAAACAAGAATGGTGATGATGATGATGATATGGTCTGGGAGGGGACAGATACGACTGGTATTGTGATGCTCTACAGCGGTCTCAAGAAGATAGGAGAAGAGATGTATAGATGACTTAAGCTACGAGTCCTAAAGTGTAAACAATAACTTGAACTGCTTGTCCCCCCCGCCTTTTGTTTTCCCCCCCAAACAAGAGGAACAAGAACTATTGACAATGGTTAACTACATAGAAGAGGTTTTTAGACAGTCTCACTTCAGAGGATCCCCTTGAGAAGAGAAAAGGAGGACATTCCCTCTGAAGCCTACGGTAGTTGAAGAGAAACTGGTGGGAACCAGACATGTGCATCACAAAGAGTGTCAATGACAAGGGATGGCAGCCGCGCATGTGTGGATCGGCAGACTACGGCTGTAGAACGCTTTTCATCTGTGCGCCGAGACAAGTCCAGCACCTGATGTGGAGCACCCGTGGGGACCACTTGAACTAATTTTTTGGGTTCCTTGGCCTTTGGAGCAGGTTCTGCCTGACCCTGGCATTTTTTGTCGTTCCTCACATCTACTAATAACGTGCCCAGCTGCAGGTGGCTGAAAAGGTGCTCATAATCCTTTAATGGGCCAAGGCTCCATTTCTCAACACCCATTGAGGTGTGCACTACAGAGGCTGCAGTCTGCCAAATTACCTTGGTATTAGCCTGAATTATCTTCATGAGAGGTAAAGCCACGCTAGATCAGGAGTGAGCAAACTTTTCGCATTGGGCCCCACCTTTTGTCCCTGTCGTTAGCAGGGCCCCCCAGTCTGTCTGGAAGCGAGCGGTAGTCTCCCAGAAGCGATGCACTGCTCTCCCTTGCTGACAGCAGCAAGTGGGGGAGGCTGATTGCACTGCACCCCCTTATGAAATTTCACATCCCTGCTCTTTGAGCTCCTCTGCTGTACGGTACAAGGGGACCGCTCATTGTTTTTGCGGATACAGCTTAACACAGCTACACCTCAGACTAACAAAAGGATTTTTTTTTAAAATGGTTCTCTGGCTTCCCAGATTTTAGCATGCACTCAATTAACATTTTCAAGGTTTTTCTCTGCAACTCCAAGGCCCAGAACATGGTTTCCCAAACTGGAGTTGTGCCCCCCAGGGGTGTGTGAAGAAATTCCAGTGGGGGGCACAAGGTGACCCAGCCTCCCCATCATTTCCCCAACCCAAAGAAAGATCCGGCCTTTGCTTGTCACTCTTAGCCCCTGCCATTTTACATGGTTGACCTGATGCAGCTGCTGTACAAAGCAGGCAGCCAGTGAAGACCCACATGCAAAGGTGAATAGTAACAGAGAGGAAGCTGTGCTAATCTATACACTATCAAAACAAAAAGCAGTCAAGTAGCACTTTAAAGACTAGCAAAATAGTTTATCAGGTGAGCTTTCGTGGGACAGACCCACTTCTTCAGACCATAGCCAGACCAGAACAGACTGAAGAAGTGAGTCTGTCCCACAAAAGGTCACCTAATAAACTATTTTGCTAGTCTTTAAAGTGCTACTTGACTGCTTTTTGTTTTGATTATGTAAAGGTGAGTGTGAGTTGGGGCAGGGAGGAGGACGATGGAGTTAGATGTGGGACTGGGGTTGCCTGGATCAGGTAAAGGGGATGGGGTGTAACTGGGGGGCTGGTGGTGCCAGGCTTTGTGGGAGGGGAGGCGGCTCGGGCAGCTGGCCAGCTTGCAGGATTCACAGGGCTTGGGCGGCTGGCCCCAGCATTGCAGGGCTCAGGTGGCTTGGGCTGGTGGCTGGCTCCATTAGTGCAGGACTCCGGCAGCTTGGGCTGGTGCGAGGCTGACTGGTACTGGCAGGTGGTTCTGGCAAACCACGTCTCTGGCGGGCAGGGCAGCTGGTGTGGGCAGCTCTGGCAGCTGGCACAGGGCTCAATTCATTGGGCCATGTCATTGAGGAGGCCCAGAGGCATGAGTTGCCAGTAGCTCCTATTGTCTATGATGTTGCAGACAGACTCTGAGATGAAGCTGAAGATTCATTTCCTGAGTCTAAGGAGCAGTCTGTGCTGGACCACGTGGGTGCTAACTTCAGCGGTGCTAGGGAATGGTACTGTGGCGAGACAGAGTCCCAACATACTCACTTGCCTCTTTGTTGTCATGGCAGTGTCACCATCATTGGTGCTGCCCTTGGTGCCGGCCACACCAAAACCGTTGTCATTGGTGCGAGCATCATTGATGCTGCTGATGTTTAGGCTACCAACAGTGTCGTTGGTGCGGCATGCAGCGTTGGGGCATGTGCCGGGGGAACAGACGAGCTTGTAACAACCCTTGCACTGCAGTGGTGCCTGGCCATGGTGGAGAGTGTGATGTCATGGCTATCAGATGCCTAGCAGGTTCAAAAGTGTCACGAGTACACAGGAGGTCAGTATCTTCCTCCACAGAATAATTGGAAATACCACGACGACCAGGCTTAATGGCTGAACGGGAGCCAATGGCGTTGGGAGTGGCAGGGCCATGTGTAGGTGTCTGCATTGGGCACAACTCACTGATGTCTCTGTGCAGTGTGACCAGCTCTGCTCAGGGCTCTTTCTTCTGGCTGGCACCAATGGATCAAGCATGGTACTGCGCACTCAACTACCTGTGGAACTGTACTTGTGGCATGACTGCTTCTTCAGGATTGAGGTATCACGTACAGATGCCATAGCACTGAGCACGACCAGTGCCGAGGACAACTCTCTTGGCAGTTGCGGGAGGAGTGCTGCTTCCATCAATAGGAACTTGAAGTGGTGATCTTGCTCCTTTTTGGCATGGTGGCAGAAGCTCCAACAAATGGGGATCTTGGCTTGATGTCCCTCACCTGAACACTTCAGGTAATCAATCTGATGGACACCCAGGGCTTATGACAGCACAGCTCTCATAGCTTTAAATCTTGTGAGTATGGCACGTTCTGGTGAAGGGAATGAAAGTGGTGGTGGGGATCCCCCAAACAACACTAACTACAACTCTCTATAATGGGTGACTATTAACAGCTCTATCTACACTAGGGTACCAAGACGCTTGGGACGCAAAAGATGGGAGATGTTCCAAAACCCTCATGCGCTATAAGAAGGAACTGAGAGGGCCAGGGGATCAGCAGCAGCTTACATGCACTATTGGAGTGGTGCCATTTTAGGGGCCTCCACAGCCAACATGATGGATACTGCTAGGATAAAAGCTTTCCAGCTATCATGGTATACACGCATACCCGTTGGAATGCACAAACAATCACCTGAAGGACCACCATCAATTGTATGAATAGATAGAATTAAACCTTCCCACGTACACTGCCTTGCACTTAGTTTCTAATTGACACTGTATTCATTCATATGCCTCCTCTAGTCTTGACTAACTTTACCTGAAAATTCTCATCTCATTCTTTAATTTTCACAGATCTTTTATACCTATAAACCCAGGTCTTAGCATAGACATCCAACGGTGAATTTCTTGCTTTGCAATATACAGGAGCTAAAGGATTCAGAGTCAGGGAACACACACCACTTCACTCCAACCAGGAAACAAATTCCTCAGATTTTTATTGGTCTGTATTTAAAACAAACAAAAAAAAAGCCCTGGTTCATATTGATTCAGAAATAAAAGTTGCTCTTGTTTCTTGATATAACTTCCACCTTACCAAACCCAGGAGAAACAACCCTGATGACATATATGAGGCACTTTTAAATTAGCCTTTTTCCTCTTTGCAGTACCTGTCATAACTGTGAGACTATACGCTTAGTAAAGTTTTTATACAGTGGACCCCTGAGATACATGCACTTGAGTTGTGTGCTGCTGTGCTGGTCAGTTTCCCGGCTCTTTCAGGGGCAGCAGCTGACTCGGCTGCCACAACTGACAGGAGGGGTTTCAGGGTTGAGATACCATCACTGACAGGAGGGGAGACTTGTCGGGGTGGCAGCCTGACTCTCCCCACCCACCAGGGGTGCTCCTACTTTGGTCAGTTTCCTGACTCCGCAAGTGGAGGAGAGCCAGGAGCCAGGCTGCTGCAAAAATCCAACACCTGCCTAAGTGAGGGGTCTGCTGTACAGTGGTTTGAAATGTGAGACGTGAATGCACTGATACAACCAATTTCTCCACAGCAGTGGGTTTTGCTTGGCTTTAAGCACCTCTCTGCCCTCTCCATTCTGTTCTCTTCTGCCACTTTTTGCCTCTTTTACCTCTGTTCCTCAGCAGCTCCCCCACTCAGGGGGCTCTCATTCTGGGACTTGGGAGGAATAAGATCTGTGAAGGCTGAACACTTCTCTCATTACCAGACCTATTCTTTGTGAGAAAAATGGTTTGATTATATTTGTATAAATCATATAAATCATAGTTTTGTATTGAGCCAGTCACTTATATAAGCAGGTTCTGTTAATTTTACAGGGAGTTCCCTGGTGTCTCAGCCTCAAGTCATCTCCCGACAGGACAGAGGTTCTAAAATGAATCATGTCATTGGTGCTGGACTGACAGGGCAGGCACCTTTGCTTACCTACAGAACAGCTGCAAAATGGCAGCTGCAGAGCATGCTTCCCAACACAGACAGCCCCTGCCAACGTACTTTAACCCCGGCTTACTACAATTACCTAAAAAACAACGAGAAGTCCTGTGGCACCTTATAGACTAACAGATACGATTACCTAGAAGTGAGAGGGCAGTTCAGGGTATAGGTACAGATTCTATTTGCTCCATGAATCATTTACTGAGTCTGCCAAAAAGAGACAGTGTTTCAATGGTTATGGTAGCTCCTGCAAAATAGACCAGGAAATGGTATGACAGCCCAACTCATTTCATATAGACTAGATGATGCTATCAAACTGGGATGTATTTGAACCAGAGATCTAGAGGTGAAAGGCTTTTCTTCTCATTACTGATGTCCCGGACATTCCAGGTCTCTACTATGTGCTTCTATTTGGGATATCCAGAAGCATATTATACCACCATATTCAGGATAATACCATTGGCATTTACAAAACAATTGTCCTTCTCTGTGAGTTTGTGTGCAATAGGGGAGGATTTTATGAAGCTTGTGATTTCCTCTTCTGCTGGCAGAATCAGGAATGTAGCAACTCTGACATCCCAGTGACTGTGGCTTCTATTCCAACTGTTTACGTTGCTCTTTGAAAACAGGCAGTTCTTTTGGTCAGCTTCACTGCTCTGATTTTGTGGGTTCCTCTGGAAATCGTATCTGTGCCTTTTTTTGTCCCTCCAAAATGGCTTGATGTTGGTTCTATAGGATGGTGTCATAATCACAAGGAAAAAATCATCTGATTATGATTGTTTCATTTTTCAAGACAAAAAAAGTTCTCTCTCATGACACGGAGATGGGAGATGATGAACAAGAGCTCTCTCAGGAAATGAGAGAATTTGCACCTATGCAGTAGGTTCTATTGAAACCCCACTATTCTCCTTACTTCCTGATACACAGGGGCAGCTAGTTCTTTGGCTCTCTCTGCTCCAGCTTCTAAAACCTTCTCCAAGTGAGATTTGTCCTCCTGGAGCCTCTTAATTTCATTCCGGATTGGTGCAAATTTCTGAATAACTGCCTCTGCCACCATCCCTTTGTAGCGAGCAGTGTCAAGACCAGCACACTGTTGCACCACTTCATTTACACTGAGTCCTGTGACGGCAGCATGAATGGCCACCATATTGGAGACACCTGGACGAGAGTCTGGGTCATAGGTGATTTCAGAGGTGAAGTCAGTCACAGCCTTGCGGAATTTCTGAACAATCTCGTCTGGACTGTCTGTGATGTTGAGTGTGCCTAACTTCTGAGGGTCTGACTTGGACATCTTGGCTGTGGGACCCCTGAGAGACTTTACCTTCTTTGTTGTACCTAAAGACACAAACAGACAAAGGTCTTCTATTAATGATTATTGGGCAAGTTTCTTAGGAGCGCACAAGAGCTTACAGTAGGTTGCCCTGGCTGCTTGCCCTAGTTTAACAATTATTTTCCCAAGCATTACAAAATACATTGATCCCTGATCTTCATACTTTCTCATCAAAAGCACCCAAGCCACTCCTCTTTCTCCCCATAATCCCCCAAAGAACCTGAACCTGGATTCCCCTTCTCAGTTACTTACTGCTTCTGGGATGAGTCCCTGCTATTATCTGCTATGGCTCTAAGCTGATTTCTCTACTAAGAATGCACCTCCTCCCTTAGGTGCTCATGGGTGCTTGAGGAACAGCAGGTTAAACTTGGTATTGGGGAGGCAAGTAATCTAGTGTGCAAGTGGGTTTTACCCATTAAAGTTCATTACGAATAAATACATTTGTTAGTCTTTAAGGTGCTACAGGACTGCTCGTTATTTGCGAAACTAGAAAAGTGTGAGGGTTCCCACAACGGAGGGGAGGTGGGTGACATCAGACTCCAGAGGAGAGTCGCAAAATGACCAGCCTCCTCACCATGAGAAGCTATCCCAAACAAGAAACCCCTGAAACTCTCCTACAGTTCCTGAGAAATAGCTCCCTTCCAGGTGTTATTGACCCAAAAAAGAGGCACTGGAAAAATGTTGCTTAGATTACAGAAGGATGATAGGTGTCTTAGAAATAAATGGGGTGCACTCATGCATGCCTGTGACATAGGACACCAGTACAGACAGTCCCAAAGTCCCAAATGGGTTGTATTCCAAAAGTTTGATTGTAAGTTGGTTGTTTCAAACTCAGAGTACATTTTCCCAAGGAAACAATGCTATAAATAGTGACTAGGTTCCCACACTAGTTCACAAAAGACTATTTATCCCATAATGTAGCTGTAATACTATACATTTTCAATGAAAAATAATAGGCAACTGTACTATTGCAATACTAGTAATTCAACAAAACATTAAATAAAACTGACTTTTTGATTTAACTGAACATGTGTGCTTGAGGACTGGCAGGTTTAACTGGATGTGGAGGTTGATGGCACTGGTTCCTTTGGGGCACATTTAACATAAGAACATAAGAATGGCCATACTGGGTCAGACCAAAGGTCCATCGAGCCCAGCATCCCATCTGCCGATGGTGGCCAATGCCAGGTGCCCCAGAGAAGGAGAACAGAAGACAATGATCAAGTGATTTATCTCCTGCCATCCATCTCCTGCCCTTGTTCTGAAGGCTAGGGCACCATACTTTATCCCTGGCTAATAGCCATTTATGGACCTAACCTGCAAAAATTTATCAAGCTCTTTTTTAAACCCGAATAGAGTCCTGGCCTTCACAGCCTCCTCGGGCAAGGAGTTCCACAGGTTGACTGTGCGCTGTGTGAAGAAAAATTTCCTTTTATTAGTTTTGAACCTACTACCCATCAATTTCATTTGGTGTCCCCTAGTTCTTGTATTATGGGAAAAGGTAAATAATTTTTCTATATTCACTTTCTCCACACCACACACTTTTTCTGAAAAGAGTGTCTCAAAGGTAAGTCTGGAGAGTTACCTTCTTTTCCTCAAAGTAAATTTCCTTGTCAAATGTGAGGGCATTTCTGACCGCTCTGGAGCTTGAGGCAAATATTGAGGAGTTGATGTCTCATTCCTCAAACAGTGCCATGGCCCCTCCATCATTCTAAAAGCCTCAGACATTTTTTTCGCAGTGAATGTTTTGGGTGACGGTCTCTCAGCCAACACGTCTGCAGCCTCCTCTTCTGTGACCTTTCGTGGATCCAACTGCATAAGGTCATCTTCAGACAGACCCTCTGCGTATGAGTCCAACAACTCCTTCACATCATCCGTCTTCAGTTCAGCATTGAGTTCCTTTTCCATCTCAATTATGTGTTAGGGACATTCTTTGGGGTTTCCTGAAACCACTTAAAATTATTAAACTGAGGAAAAAGGATTTTTTTCCCCCAAACCCTATTCAAGTTGGCCTGCATGACTTCATGCCAAGACTCCCTAATGTTCTTTACTGCAGCGTAAATGTTGTGACCCATACAGAAATCTTTGACAGTAGAAGTTTCTGCCTATTCTATAGTCCTAGTTGCCTGATCAAAGGTTCTATGAGTGTAATAAGCTTTAATTAAATCTTATAACTCGTTCGTCCATTGGCTGTAACTAGGAGGTTGAATTAGGAGATAGAAATAACCATAATGTCAAGATGAAAATCATCTAGGAAAACTGGGTGCCCTCATGTGTTGTCTACCTCAATAAAAGTTTTGAGGGGAATATAAATTTTGGCACAATAAAATTTACCTTCAGGCACAAACTGGTGAAAGAACCAGTCTTCAAAAATTGCCTTGCAATTTGACTTTCACACAACAAGCAAAGCAGCTTTCATTATACCCTTAAATGCTCTAGGGTTCTCAGAAGGGTAAACCAGGAGTGTCTAAAGCTTAAAACCCCCTGCAACATCCCCTCTAAGCAAAAGAGTTGAGCAGTCTTGCACAGCTTTAAAACCAGGCCTTGTTTTTATTTGCTTAGTGTCAAGGAGTGCCTGCATTATAAAGCACTTTACAACATTCATCTAATTCCACTTCTCCATTAATTCACAGTCTAATTCCATGATTTTTATACATAAAATGGACTGTGAGCCATTGATAAAATGACTTGAGTGCATAGCACAGAATCACTGTTGTATAGATACTGCATTATTTGTACTCAGATTGCTCACAAGGCACAGGACTAAGCTTTGTACATCCCAACATTTTCCATCACTCATCTGACCACTCTTATTTTTAACTGGGACTTTAAAACTGAAAGAGGGCTACTAATGGTACCCAGGCAGTGTAATCCTTTCTAAGGGAGAACTCCTCCTCTTGTAGAGCCTGCACATTCCTCTAGATTTCTAAGTAATGCAGAGATATAACACTTTTTCCATACTCAGCTGCTCACATTACCTGCCACATATGCCATTTGCTGTACAGAAAGATTCCCAATATTTTCAGCCCTCATTAGGAAAAAAATTGACTGAAGATATTTTCCTCAAAATCTCCTGACCTTAGGCAGTAACCAAAAATTGAAAGTTTAGCTCCAATGAAGAGCCTTCTTGAAATTTAGAAGCACATGTCAAAGCACTTAATGAACTTTTGGGTGCTATGGTAGTGAAAGTAACACAAGCGAAACTGATTTGCAACTTCAGTACAGCATTTACTACAAGCAAACACTACAGTATTATGTGGGTTGGTGGTCTCTTATTAAATACCTTAACGGACATCACAAAGTGGTCCGTAATTAGTACCATCAAACGTATTCTCTCCTTAAGAGAGGCCCATGTCTGCAAGAGGAAGGGCTACAACCAAACAAGATTGAAAGGCAGAAACAGAGCCCTACGGAAGAGCAGATCCTGCACACTTTTTTTTCTGGGGTTTCCAAAGCTTTTTATTCATTCCTTTCTATTGATAGAATCATAGAAGAGTAGGACTGGAAGGGACCTCGAGAGGCCATCGAGTCCAGTCCCCTGCCCTCATGGCAGGACCAAGCACTTTCTATCTAGACCATTCCTGAAAGCCATCTATCTAACCTCTTAAATATCTCCAGTGATGGAGATTCTACCACCTCCCTTGGCAATTCATTCCAGTGTTTGATCACCCTGACAGTTAGGAACTTTTTCCTAATGTCCAACCTGAACCTCCCCTGCTGCAATTTAAGTCCATTGCCTCTTGTTCTATCCTCAGAGGCAAGGAAGAACAAGTTCCCTCCCTCTTCCTTATGATACCCTTTTAGATACCTGAAAACCGCTATCATGTCCCCCCCTCAATCTTCTCTTTTCCAAACTAAACAAGCCCAATTCTCTCAGCCTTTCTTCATAGGTCATGTTCTCTAGATCCACTTTGCAATCAGTTTGCCCCCTTTCCTCAGTTGTTTCTTGCAATCCACTGGCTACTCCAATGGTGTGTGTGTGTGCGCGTGCGCTTGCACTGTAGAGCTGCTCCCACAAAGAATCACCTGATCTACAAGTTAAACCACAACCCATAATAATGCAATATAATTTAGTATTTAACCACATCTTCCTACTCACTTAAAATGGCTTTGGGTACAGGAAAGAAGTTTCCATATTTCTTGTTAAAGTGTTGTGCTATATCTCGAGCAAGTTCCAGGTGCAGGACTTGATCTTCACCAACAGGAACATGTGTTGACCTTTTAATAAAAGACAGATACAGGAAACTCTGTAAAATTCTCTGGTCCTATTGAAACATTACCTGAGACTGTCCCAGTTCCTGTCATGGTTCAGGGCCAGATGGAGCCAAATGTTCATTTGCAGCTAACTCTCTCCTTCTCTGCTGTATGAGCAACATACAGACAGATCCTGTCTAATACGGTTCTCCTGCATCTGATGTGGTGAAATGCAGCTTCAGCAATGAAAGAACAGCCTTTTACCAAAGCCTGAACATAAATGGGAAAGATACCAGGAAGAGTAACAACACCGGTAGGTACACTTGTGTTCTGCAAGCATACTCCATTCACCATAAGATTTCTACAACCCACTGTCTTCTATTCACTCATGGAATATGAATAGAAAAGTGACCATTAGATCATGCAGTCTGGCTTCTTGTATTACACAGACCACATACATTTTTGCAGTTAGTCCTGTGTTTGAAACCCTTATCTTCTAAAATGGAAACCAGTCCTGATTTGAAGTCTTCAGGAGATGGAGAATCCACCACTTTTTGCTAATGTTTTTTTCCAGTGATTACTCAATCACCTACACTGTTAATCTGTGATTTTTAGATGAGAAAGGACATGATTAAGTGTTGGTTTTTTTTTTAATATTAAAGAGTCCACTGATCATTTTACAGAGTTGGTTTATGTTAAACCAAGTCCTGGCTAAATTCTAACTTATATTCTGAGTCTTTAAATACCCAGACAATTTAAATTTAATATAGTATTCTTACTTATGATCCTAAACTACAGGGGGTCAATCTCTCCGCCTCTTAATCCACATACAAAACAACTAGGACAAGCAAAAAATTGTTACAGTAGCCCACAGAAAATGACAAGGACTGACAATGTAGGAAAAACAGTTACCTTAATTAATACACTTACTCAGGCCAAAATGAACATTTCCCTAAGCCAATTTGGTTCCAGAATCATTATTTTATAATTATAAAATAACCATTGTAACAAAATAATAACCATTATAACCATTATTTTATACCCTGTGGGATCCTTAACCACATTCTCCATGCCCCACTGCCTTGTGGGTTATCCTGGGAAGGAGAAAGGCTAAGGGAGTAAACCCTGACAGAAAATCCGGAGTGGAGTCTGAAGGCGGTTAGGTGTCAACTTCTGGCACTGTCCCGGCAATTCCTGCAGCTGAGCTGGTACCAGACGCGGAGGTTATCCTCTCCTTTGGACTATATCAGTAAAGCCGAGAGGGGGACACTGGCGTCTGGGCAGCCCAGAGTCTCCATAATAAGTACCCAGGCTCGCGCCCGGAGAGGTACTCCGGCATCGCTGAACAGCATTGCATCAACACGGGAGGCAACAGATACCGGTTATAAGCTCTTGCTCGATTGGCGTAGAGAAGGAGCGCCGGGGTTGCCTTCAACGGTGAGAGAGATCCTCACATCTCACTGGACAGTCACCGCCTGCCTCAAGCTGGGCAGCCCCCAGCCAATAGGGTACTGTCCCGCCACAGTTCACCTGCCTCGCTGGGTGCGTGAGGCTTAAGGCTCCTGAACCTGACAAGTGACTGAAATTTGGGCACCAGGCAAACCAATAAGAAAATCAACAAGAAATGAGAAACATCAACAATTTAAGCTTGCTTGCTGGAATGTGCGGACCATGCTGACCGGCTTGACTGAAGATCTTCAGGCCATCAGTGACACCCGGAAGACCGCTGTCATCAACGAGGAACTGAAGAGGCTCCGAGTTGATATCGCTGCACTGCAAGAGACGCGGCTCACAGATTCGGGATCTCTAAAGGAAAAGGACTACACCTTTTTCTGGCAGGGTAAAGCCCAAGAAGAACCCAGAGAGCATGGTGTTGGCTTTGCTGTCAGAAACACCCTTCTACAAATGGTGGAATTAGTCATGGGGGGGAATCAGAAAGACTTCTTCGGATCACGCTTCAAACTTGCGCCGGTCCTGTCCACCTGATCAGCGCTTATGCTCCAACCCTGTACGCCACACCAGAAGTAAAAGACAAGTTTTATGACATGCTTAGTGCTGCTGTAGCGCAAATACCTGCTCGTGAACAACTGTACATCTTGGGTGAGTTCAATGCAAGAGTTGGAGCTGATTGGGCCTCATGGCCTTCCTGCTTAGGACACTTCAGTGTGGGAAAAATGAATGACAATAGACAGCGTCTCCTTGAACTGTGCACATACCACAATCTGTGCATCACAAACACATTCTTCCAAACGAAGCCACAGCACAGAGTGTCGTGGAGACACCCACGCTCGAAGCACTGGCATCAACTAGATGTGGTCATCACTAGGCGTAACAACCTCAAAAACGTCCTTCTGACACGCAGCTATCGTAATGCTGACTGTGATACAGATCACTCGCTAGTTTGCTCCAAGCTCAAGCTGAGACCCAAGAAGCTGTACCACTCTAAACCTGCTGGAAGGCCCCGCATTGACGCCAGAAAGACGGCAAACTCGGAGAAAGCTGAAAAGTTCAGAGAGACCCTCCAGGAAAATCTGCGCAGCGGCCCTGGGGGCGCCGATGTGACATCCAAATGGCAACATCTGAGGGATACAGTTTACAACACGGCCTTGTCAGTGTTTGGAAGAAGAGCCAGAAACACGAACGACTGGTTCAAAGCTAACTCCGATGAGATGATTCCAGTCATTGAAAAGAAGCGCGCTGCACTCCTGGAGTACAAACGCTCGCCAAGCCAGAGTACCCAGCAAGCACTTAGAGCGGCCAGAAGAACAGTACAGCAGACAGCCAGGCGCTGTGCCAACAACCACTGGCTCCAGCTATGCAGCAGCATCCAGACCTGTGCTGACTTTAGTAATCTCAGAGGAATGTACGAGTGTATGAAGAAGGCATTAGGACCCACCCAGAACAAGATGGCACCTCTGAAATCCAAATCTGGTGAAGTCATTGCTGACAAAGCCAAACAGATGGAGCGCTGGGTCGAGCACTACTCCGAGCTGTACTCACGCAAGAACGTTGTGGTTGACGCAGCCCTCGATGTCGTCGAGCTCCTACCAGTAATGGACGAACTGGATCAAGAACCGACTGTGGATGAACTGAAGAGCGCCATCGACAGCATTGCAGCAGGAAAGGCTCCTGGCCAGGATGGTATACCACCACAGGTAATCAAATGTGCCGCGGGCACACTCCTGGAACCCCTACACGAGCTACTGTGCCTGTGGTGGAAAGAGGTTGAGGACTCCGCTGGCTTGGCCACGTCCACAGGATGAATGATGGAAGGATTCCAAAAGGCATCCTGTATGGTGAGCTAGCCTCTGGCAAAAGACCCCCCGGATGCCCCCAGTTGCACTACAAAGATGTGTGATGGGGTTTTGGGGTCCCCCAAGCTCTGCACCCTGTCCGCAGGCAGGAGAGTCTCTCGCTTAGCAGGAAAACAGCAGGTTTATTAGCCGACAGGACACAGCATCGTACAGAGGAGTCAGTACAGCCGACAGAGACAGCCAATCCCATCCATGTTGGGGAGAGGAGGCCCCGAGGGGCCCCCAGAGCTGGGGCCTTGCCCCCTCCTTTGTCTCTCTCTCTCTCCCAGCCCAGACTAACCGCTTCCAACTCCCAGTTCCAATTCAAACCCCTCAGGCTCCACCTCCTCCTCTGTTTGCAGTACAAAGGTGTTACCTGGTCGTCAGGGTTACCCTCAGCAGGAGCCCCACACCCTCTGTGAGCCACACACACACACACACACACACACACACACACACAGGTATCCCCCACTCCATCACAAGATGTCTGCAAGAGAGACCTCAGAGAGGCAGACATTGAGCTGGACAACTGGGAAGATCTAGCAGACGACCGCAGCAGATGGAGGCAGGGGTTACACAAGGGCCTTCAGAAGGGCGAGTTGAAGATCAGACAGCTAGCAGAGGAGAAGTAAGCGCACAGAAAGCACACTAAGGACTTGCCAGACACCCACTACATCTGCAAGAGATGCAGCAAGGACTGTCACTCTCATGTGGGTCTTCACAGTCACAGTAGACGCTGTAAATGAAGTCCTCAATTGAAACTATAAAGGGCGTGATCCATAGTCTATGCAGACTGAAGGATGCCTACTGGGTATTTTATCCCAGAAAACAGTGTTTTTATAAATGCCTCTGCATGATTATTTTCTTTCTGATTTCCCCATGTTAATTTTCTTGATGTTTTTGCTGCTGCTTCTCACATGCTATTTATCTTTTCTTATTCCCCCTGCCCCTCTTCTCCCCAGTCCTCTTTTTCCTTTTAGGAGACTTCATTTGGCATTCTGTCTCCCAGGCCCCTACATTCTAATTCATTACTTTTGTTTGTGGCATTTCATTTGTTGACTCTTTTCTGCCCTTTTTGGGTGTTCTTATTTCTGCAGTTAGTTTTGCTTTGTACCATTTCAGTGATTTTTTTTTTCCAGCTCTTTCTTCTATGATTGATGCTTCTTTTCTATTTATCCATTTTCTTTTGCCTCTTGTCCCATTTCCTACGCCTTTTAAATATAAAAGATCTCTTGTTAAATACATACATGTACCTTTTAACATGTGCTCTCTTTCTCTCAAACCTCATTTCATCACCTGTTTGCAGTCAATTAGTGTTTAACATGCAGATGTTGAGCGTCAATGAGCACTGATCACCAAGGTTAAGTCTAGATCAGTGAGCTTTGTCAACAAAACTTGGAGCACCTACACACAAAATGCGTTTTGTTGTTGTTGTTTGTAATAGCCCCTTATCCAGACATTTGGCACCATTAGATGGCACTAAGCTTGGAACAATGTATTTTGAATAATTTACACAAGTTGCATAGCACAAATTGAGTAAATTTTTTTCAAAAAAATCTCACCATTACCTACAAAAGCTCGTGACCTAATAAATTTGTAGTCTCTAAGGTACTCATGGAACAGTCATTTTTTACAGATATTTATAGATATTGCCTCCCTAATATTTGCTCTGTTAGTTTAGTAGGGAGAGCAGTTTGATGTTTGGGATGGTAGCCACCAAGCTCACTCCTTTTTTGTTGTGTGTTTGTTGGAAGATTGATATGCAGCACTTGCTTTTAGCCCTGGTACCTTCCAGACGGAGTGGGAATAAGCATGGAGTCAGGTTACCAGCATTGGGTCAGTGGGCAGAGAGAAGAGGGATTAGGTTTGCAGGAGATGTGAGAGAAGAACTAGGAAAAAAAATGAGTAACTGAAATAAGGACATTGTCTACTTTTCCTCACTACAGTTAAACATCTCCTTAATACATAAGAAAGAGTTAAAATATTAACCAAGAAAATGTGATTTCACAGCTTCCCAATTTGCAGAATACTTCTTCAAACAGTGTGCTACAGGGCTACATGATGTCCTGATAGTGCCAGGCATCAGACCTCAAATCTAAGATGGGACCTCTGCTAATCTAACACTGAAGATAACCAATTAGTATGAATTATGCTTCTGTGTTTCAGCTTTCTAATGAGGTGCAATACACGAGGTTTAGCTTCCACTTTGTGCAGAGAACTCCTCCTCCACAGACACAGAATTATCTACACCAGAACTTGAAAATTAATATAGGTAAATTTAATAGTGTTCTAAAACGCCCATCTGAAAGGTCTGGACACTAAGGGCACATCTACACCTCAGGGAAGATCAACCCTGCCACAGTCGACCTTCCAGAGTTTGATTTAATGTGCCTAGTGTGGACATGCTAAATTGTATTTACAGGATGCCCCTGCCAACTGCAGACATCTGGCCTTAGGAGTAAGGGAAGCTGATGGGAGCACAGGCTCCCATTGACCTCTCTTACTAGACATGGTCTGGAAGTCCAAATTAAGGTATGTGGACTTTAGGTATGTAATTAACAGTGCTGAAATTGTGTACTTTACTTCAGTCTTCCCCCGCAATGTAGATCTGTCCTCAATCTCTCTAGCTTCACAGCAGGTCCAACATGGGAAATAATAACATGACTCAGCTCCAATCTTGTGGATCCATAACTAGTTTAGTTTCTGTGGCCCATTCAGTCAGGTGATTTACGTCACATACACTAAATTGTTCTGAGGTGACCAACTCTTCTTAGTCAATACCATCCAATGGCTTTCCAGTGGCCTGATGCTTAATCAATATTAACATGGGCAAGATTTTAAGCCAGTGACTGAAAGATGAAAGCGTGTCATCCCTCCCTTCTCAGTTATTCATGCTCCTTAGGGATTTAACATGTTGATCCAAAGAACTTTCATTTTATAGCAATTAAACAGATGTTGCCCATGGGCCCACATTCTGTCTCTTACTTGTACAGCAGAATATCTGCAGCTTGAAGCACAGGGTACGTGAACAGACCAACGGTTCCTTGACTATTCTGGCTGGCATTCTTTACCTGTATATAAAAGAAAGACATAGTGAAATAATCCATTTGGCGAATGATGTCAAAGTCTGATTTTGAAAATCAAAATTTTGATTATTTTTGGTTTAAAATTTTTTTAGTTACTGTGCCTGCTTTATTTACTGAGTATCATTCTAGCAAAGCATGATGGCTAACAGAATTCATGCTTTATTAATTCCTAGTGCCACATTAATGCACAGTGCCATGGATGTGATTTTCTACAGATATTGCCTCCCTAATGTTCTTCTGTTATCTTATTAGGGAGAGCTATTTGACGTTTGGGATGGTAACCACCAACTTCACTTCTTTTTTTGTTTGTTGGAAGATTGATATGCAGCACTTGCTTTTATCCAAAGCCCTGGTACCTTCCAGATTAAAGCCCCCTCCACCCCTTGCTTTTTTTTGGGAGGGGTGGGGGGTAAACAGCTTTAAAAAGTTCAATACCTAATTCTTTTAACACCCTAGATGCGTATCATCTTGACCAGCTGGTCTGTAGATGTTCAAATATCCAGTTTCCTGCTTTCTATTTTAACTGTAGCTACATTTGAGAAAAAAAAAAAAGTCCAGCCTAAAAATCTATCTAGACTTCTTCATATTTCCCTATAACTCTTTCTTCTCCCCACCATCCAGATCGCACTCCCCCGGCCACCATTTCCAGGCTCTTAAATACAAGGGACCTGATGCCAAGCACCTGCAGCTCCTATTTGTGGGGTTTAAAAGTCAAACCACTTGCACTTAAGATGCCTAAATATAGCTTTACAACTCTCACTTCAGAAAGTCAGGTTTGAAAAGCTTGACTTTAATCTAAGTTTTGTATTAACACTATTTGCCACATTAAAATTTGAATGCGTTTATTTAATTAAGAAGGAAAAAAAAGCAAGAAGTGGGGGAAAAGCACCCACAAACATCTGGAGGTATTTAGTCTGTTCCGGTTGTGAACTCTGCACACTAAACTGCTTTGGGTTTTTTCCCTTCTTCCCCTTGCTTGTCTCTTGACTCCTTTTAAGAGGTCATGACATCTTGCAATGTCTTAATGCCACCAAATGCCCTTGCAGTGGACCCTCCCATCCCACCCTTGCAGGTTGTCTTACTGTTTATGGGTGGGGAAAAGCAAAAGTTCAAATTCAACAGAGAAGAAACCCCTCCTGGCTCCAATAAAAAGAGAAAAGGTCAGTGACACCACCTTACTTCAGAGTGCCAAAAGGCAGCTTCGCTGGAGCTTGTCCAACTAGGTAGCTCAATTATTCCCCTTACCAGGCTTGTTTCTGGAGTTCACTGGACTCTTCTCAGAGAGGCGATGATATCTCAACAGTTAAGTAAGGCCTCTTTGATCCTCCTATAGTCCTGGGATGCTGCCAAAGCAAGTTCATGGAAAGCAGCGTGAGCCAGTTCGACAGATGGCACCAACAGGATGGCCTGGTGCTCTGAGGACCACACCACCGCTGATCTCACCAACTCAAAATGCCTTGGGATCATTGGCAGTGCCCATTTTAGCCAGTTTCACAGGGATGGGTGTTTAGTTGGCAGTGGGGTAAGATGAGTGGCCAACATACCCTTGGATGCCCTCAGAGGTTGGAGAACTGACAGCAATTGCTGTACCAGGTTCTGTTGTTGCAGGTGGTGTGTGACTAATTCACTTATCAGCTTTTGCTGGCTTGCATGCTGTTGAAGCAGCATTTGTTGTAGGGTGTCTGGAGCTGCAGGTTTTCTGTGACCCATTTTAACAGCCACTCCAGACCCATTACAAGGTTGTTTCTGTCAGGATTTTCTCACCTTCAAACCTCTTTTCTACTTTTTTCTCTTTTTGTTTTCCCTTTCATCACAGCTGACTGTGTGCCCATGTTCTCCACCACCTGTAAAATTCTTTCTGGGGCACGTCTCTAGCTGGGTCATCTCTTATGTTCAATTACCACCACAGGGCTGGCCTAGTCCAGATCACAGCTGTCAGCCCTTGCAGACTTCTTACTTTGATTACGGGTGAAGAAAAGCAAAAGTTCAAAATTGAGAGAGAAGAATCCCCTTCAGAGGTTTAAAAAAAACACAAAACAAAAACAAAAAAAACCGCTCAAACCCCGAAAAGATCAGTTGCACCACCTTACTTCAGGAGTGCTTTACTGGAGGTCTTCTAGCTAGGTATTCCAAACACTCTCCCCTTGCCAGCTTTGCCTCTGGGGCTCACAGTACTCTTCCTAGAGCTGGAAGTCTCTCCTACTGCTTCAGGAGATTCTCCATCCGCATTGTTCTCAGGACTTCCCCCTTGCTGACTGCAGCTTCCGCCTTTGAAAACATTCAACCCTACCATGCATGGTTGGAAAGGCCAGAGAGGTGGGGCAATCTTGGCACAGAACCTCTTTTCTGTTAGTGTGGGTTTTATACACTCCAGTACACTTCTGATGTCTCTCAATAAATAAATAAAACCCACAAAAATTAAATGCAAAAATAGCATTGATGCAGTGCTAAGAAATTAAGCACGTGTCTTGAATGGCAAAAGGGAAAATTCTTCTGAATGTGAACTCAGCCAAGGTAATCTTTAGTAATGTTTATGATTTCTGTATCCATTTTAAAATGTAAACCTTGATACACCCCATATCATACAATACAAAGAACAGACAACTAGTGTCACAGGAAATTTACTTATGGAATTTCCTTACTTGTGACTGCTCGTTTTTTTTGCCTTAATGTTGTGTTGTACTTACTGCAGTTCATCATTTTACTAGGCTTGAGTAAGAATTTAAAGCATTTCATTAAATGATTAAAAATACCAATCTATAATGGAAAGCCTTCTTTAAGTGCCTCAGTATTCTCTGCCTATACAGGTATGCTCCTTTGTAATCTGTCACAGCAGTGGCCTCACTCACTCATAATATATAGTTACATCTCGCAGCAGTTCCCAGCCTTTTCAAGATGGGGATCCATTTTGACAATTCAGGAAGACTTTGTGACCCAGGCAATTCAAAACCAGGACCGAGGGGGACGGAGGTTCTCCACTGGGAAAACGCACTCCTCCCCCGCATCTTAAACCCCCCCAAACCCCAAAATGCACCCCCACCTCCCAGCTTAAACTCCTCTCAACTGTCCCCCACCCTGCCTCCAGGCTTACACCCCTCTCAGTTAGGGTTGCTAGATTTTTGGAAAACTTATGCGGGACAGGCAGCCCCACTCATGGGATCCCAAGCCAGGGATACCTGACCTGTATAAGATTTTCAATAATTGGGGCCGGGGGCAGGGACCCTGGTGGCTGGCCGGGGCGCAGAGCCCTGGCCGGCAGTGCCAGCTTCGGGATCCCTGGCTGGCACAGCAGGGGAAGGATGCGATGGCAAGGGGGGAGCTGGCTGGGGTGCGGCATCCTGGCTAGCTCACAGTGCTCCTGCCCAGGCTTAAACCCCTCCACCTCCTCTCTTACCTCACACAAGTTCCATGTGCTGCCGCTGCTGCCCCTTCTTACTCCTTCGCTGGGCTGCCACCTCCTCTGCTCATCACCCTGCAGCCCTCCTATTTCTTTCCCCCACCTGAAGCGCCGTCAGTTCCCTATCCTGCCCCACTGAAGTGGGGTTCAATTTAAGTGATGTAATAGCTGCATCCCTCCTGCCGGCTGTCAACTCAATTAAATTGAGCTCCATTTCAGTGTGGCAGGGCAGGGATTGGGAGCCAGAGGAGCGAGCCACATATGGCTCAGAGCTGCCGAGCCAGCGACCCGTACCATACTAATTGCAACCCATGTTTGGTTTGTGACTCATAGGTGGGGAATCTCTGTATGGCATTGTTTCCTTTCCTCTTACTGAAGTGACTATCTTCTTTTAGTAAGAATGACTGGCCCAGTGTTTATGGTCCACAGGAAACAAAGTTTACATGTTCTTATTAAAATTCCCTGAAATCTCCTTTCAGTTGAATATGCTGACCATATTAACCTTACCTTCCACTGGGGAAAGCACTGAATACGTGGCATAGTAGTTAAGCACCCAAGAATCCAACTGAGTTCTGCATGTTCAGGCACCTTAAAAAAAAAAAGAGCCATGAAAAGTCAGAATTAGTTTAATACATCTTCACCTGCATCCATCAACAGAGGAAGTACAGCCAATAAAGGCTATCAAACCCAAGACTGGTAAGATTAGTTTATTTTGACTAACATTTTTTCAGTGAGTTTAGTGCTGGTGAGAAGTAACAGACAGCCCTGATAACGGAAGATCTATACTGATCCATAGTCCAAGTACAACTCCTGCAGCAGCAGCAGAAACAGCACAAGCTTCCCCACCTTGTTTGGCCAGCTTGCCCTAGCTGACTAGGAAAGAAAATCGTGAGGACGAGACAGATGCTCAGCATTAATATTCATTCCATTCTTGGCCTTTATGCTGAGAATTCCAGGAGTCCTGAGGCAGTGGGGTCAGGGTTACAACATAGGACTATTAGATCACCTTGCTTCTAGTCCTAGGTCCAATACTAATTTGCTGTGACAAGTCAAACACCTCTCTGTGATTCAGTTGTCATATCTCTAAATTGGGGATACCCAGACATCTTAAGTACCTTAGGATTTTGTGGAATGTTCTAAATTTTGGGTTAACGAGACTGCTTCTTCTGCACCACCAAAGGCAGGAGATGTTTTGCAAATGAAAGTGGAAGCGTGACTCATAATATTCTTTGACACAAGGAGGGATGCATGGGGCAGAGAGCGAAGATACCATATCTAATATGGGACTGGAACCACAAAAATACCTTAAGGAAGCAAAATGATTAATGCATTTTAGCATTTGTTAAAATAGATTAGATTATTTGAAAATACATTTTAGATTTTTTCTTTCCCTGTGGTGTCACTCATTACAGTGTAGAGTTCAGGTTGCTTGTACCCTCACATTTCTACACCTTCACATAGCAGGATTTCTGTCAAAGTAACTTTAATTCTGCATTTCCTGGTTTTATAATATATGTTTTGGAAATAATTACAACACTCCTATATTTAAAAAATAATGAGTCACTGATGTGTACTCTCAACCTTAATAGTTTGTGGAGAAGTAAATTTTATTAGGTATAGTATAAGGTGCAAAACACATCATGCACTTCTGGTCATTTGTCACACATTTCAGTTGCTGCTGTCACAAGCTGGCAGATGTGAAGGTTGTGAGGTATCACGATACCTAAGACAGAGGGGTTTATTAAACAGCTCAGATAAAAAGCATTAAAAAAAGTACTTATTAACAAGAACAAATGGGGATAGTTACAAATAGCATCTGTGGAAATCACTGTGGTGTTGCACACTGACTTGAAAAAAGGACCGGTACCATCACTGACTAAATTTAATATCCATCCAACGGCCCAAAGATTGTAATTACTTCTGGTTACTGATCACATGGTCCAAAGCTGAACTGATGATGTAGGCTATGCAGGGTTTTTTTGGCAAAAGTTTGTCAGAAGATATCTTGTGACAAAACTTTTCTCAATGGTGCAGGTCCAGACAGCAAGGCTCATCAAAAGAACAATTTGCTCTGTGGAGAGAAAACAGCCAGACAGCCTGGGCGCTCTCTTAACAAAACTGTCACCTGTGGAGGTGGGCACTTACAGGGATCCCTCTGGACAGCCATTCCCCGGGCTTTACTAAATAAAAACCAGATGTGTACAAAAGAAACACTCTGGAATCCAAATGATTTACAAAGAAGTGATGTGCAACATTTCGCCCTAGTAATCTGTGAACTACTTAATCATTTACCGGGGGCATGTGGGGGGCACATAACATGGGGGGTAGGGGGCCATGAACCCGAGGGGGAGAAGGAGCCTGACTGGCAGAAGCCTCACACTCCCCTCCTGCTGTGGGTGCGGGGCCCCTGTTGGGGCTGGGCTGGGCATGGGACAAGGGGGAAGTGTGGATGAAGGGGACCTGCAGCAGGGGGGCAGGAGAAGCGGTGGGTAGGGCCTGGGGGAGCAGGTAGAGGGGCCATGGCCATCACCCATGAATTCAGGCAGGGGCCCAGGGCGCTGTGCAAGAGGGCAGGTGGGTGGAGGGCAGGAGGGGTGGCCATGGGCAGCTGGGCAAGCATGTCCTGCCAGACGCTGGCGACAGTGTCACAGCGGGACGTTAACTGGTCCCATGCCTGAGCTTGCCCCTCCGAGTCCACCCTGAGGTGCTCTTCCATCACGCTGTGGATGTCACAGAGCACCACGATGTAAGCTCCTCGTGGACCTGCCATCAACTCCTCCGGCTGCAGGGGCAGCCTGGTGGCATTGTGTGGGTGGCCCAACCTTCAGTCAGTGCAGGTCCAGCTGGATGGAACACAAACAGGAGAGACAGTGAGCCATTCATGTAACACAGCCCCTAAGGTCCTGCCCCTGCACTGCGAGCCGTGAACACCAGCCCTTGGGCCAAGGGATGGGGATGTCCTGGAAGCAAACCCACATGTGGCCTGTGCAGTAGGCCCAGCCACATGAAGGCTTCACAGTGCCTCCAAGACTGCTATGGCCCACCCCACTGCCTGATGCGCTAGCGGACAAGGGGGCTGTCCAGGCACAGCAGGGTCCCCTCATGGATGGCGGGTGAACCGGGAGCAGCTGGCCCTCCCCGCGGCCCACTCACACACTTGCAGCTCGCAGCGCTGCCCATGGGGGCGGGTGCTGCCTTGCGCCTGCGGGCATGCCTACGTGCCAGGTGCCGCACTCCTTGGTGCGTCTGGGGTTAGGCTGGCACTCTTGCGCCTAGTCTGCTTTCAGCCGTGGCAGGTGCAGGGAGGGCCACGTCCCTGGGACCTGATGCTCGACCAGCCTCTCATAAGCCAAGCAGAAGGCCGCTTGTGCATCCGGGCTGTCTGCTGGGTCCGGGTGGTGCACACAATCACTGCGTGTGGTTCCATGTGCTGTGACCACAGCGTGCAATGCTCACAGCCTTACCCTGTCTGCACCCGCCTCCCATGTTCCGGGGTGAGAGACACATGGGGCACTCACCAGAGGGATCCTTGCCCACCTTGGAGGAAGCCCAGGTGGTGTCCTGGCTGCCAGGGACCAGGAGCAGGGCAGTGATGAGGCTGCTGCTCTCGGACTGCAGTTCCCGCAGGGCTGGCGCTCTGGTGGCACATGCCTCCTCCTGCTTCGATGGGGCGGGGGGGGGCGGCTCGAGCCCTGAGTCGACACTCAGACCCGGGGGTGAGGTTTTTCTGCCCTCCACAATCCGGTTCAGCTCCCAGTAGTAGGGGCAGGAGGGTGGTTCTGCCCCCAACCAACCTGCTGTGTCCTGGGCCCAGATGTACCCCTGCCTGAGTTCTGTAAATTTAGCTTTGACCTGATCAAGGGTGTGGCAGGAGCGGCCCTGTTGAGCTAGGGCCTTGGCCATGCAGCTGGAGAGACTGGCATTTCAGCTCCTGGCGTGGGAGTCCTGGAGGGTTGTTTCCTTGACCCAGGGATCCATAAGGGCCTGACTCACTGGCCCAGATGAAGGGAGCACTTCTCTGAGCCCCAGGGAGGGTCCTGGGAGCCCTGAGGCTGCTCCCATGAGGGCCCTGGGGTACTCTGCCATCACTTCTCGATGCAAGCGTCCAGCTGTGCGGGTGTTTAACACAGCAGTGTGTGGCTCTGCTGCTCCCATGCTCTCAGCTTCCTGTCACGGGGTTGCCTGGGCTCCCTGCGCTTTTAAGAAGGGCCAGAGGCAGGAACCACAGAGCACCAATTTCTGTGGACAGGGTGTCCACCGGGGCACCTGCACAGCGTCCCAGAGGCCTTTTCTGTTGACAAGAAGGCCCCCCCCCCCAAGAATGTCCAGACCTGTGTTTTGCTGACAGACCTCTCTCAACAGCGTTCTCCCTCGTGGCACAGAGGGTGCGGGTGCTGACAAAAGCGCTCTGTTCTGTTGACTTACTGTCAACAAAATGTGCTTTGCAATCTGGACACCCCATGGGTCTTGTCGACAAAACCAGCTGTTTTGTTGACAAAACCCTGCTGAATAGGCATAGCCGTAGAGCGAATAACTCAGGAACGAATTCAAATGACATGGAGCCTCCCAGGCCTTCTCTGTTTTGAGTCTATCACACTCATTCCCCTGACGGGCTTTAGTACACATGGCGAAGTGTGACAAGATAGCGCTAAATGTGTCCTCTAAGCAACGTGCAATGTAAGTCAAGCTGGATGCAGCTGGCTTGACCCATGCCCGTTTCATTCGGGGAGAATCACTCTCTAGTACAAAACAACGTATTGCTTCTTTCTTCTAGTCACAAACAAAGAGGGGATATCGTTCCGTTGCACTGATGATGTTGACAAGGACTTTCTTTCAAAGCAATGGATTTCAAGATAGGCCTCTGTCCGGGCTGTCTCCCAAAACCAAGGCTGCATGTGCTCCCTGTGCAAGTGGCTTTGACATCCCATGTGTTACTGGAACGCGAAGCAGCCATTCTGCAGCCCTGGCTCCAAGGAGCGAGTTACAATTGCTTCTAACTGCATCGCTTTATCACTCAATTAACTTTCAGTAGCCTTATAACAAATTTCTTAATATTTATCATTCAAAAATTAATGACAAGGAAGCTCTTTGACACATCTACATTTGCTTCCAGAACTATGATGGAAGTGCTGTTCTTTCTGAAAGAAGTAAATTAAATGTGTAGGATCTTATCTAAAAAATAAATTTGGGAAATTTATACACAAAAACACAGTTATGTGCATCAGTTAAAGTTGTTCTATACCAAACACACTTCACATGAAATGTAGGGCTGTCAAGCAACTAAAAAAAATGAATTGCGATTAATTGTGCTGTTAACAATAACAATGTCATTTGTATAAATATCTTTGGATGTTTTCTACACTTTCAATTAGCTGAAAAAAAAGAACTGAGTGCACTTGTAGGTTCTAAAGATTTATATTGCTTTATTTTTGAATGGCGTTTCTTGTACATAATTCTAAACATGTAAGTTCAAATTCCATGATAAAGAGATTGTTCTACAGTAGTTGTATTATATATGTATTTTATAGTGCACATAAAGTAATAAATACTACAAAGTGAACACTGTACACTTTATTTTCTGTATCATAATTAATTACTTGAAATGGTAGAAAAACCTCCAAAATAATTTTCAGTTGGTATTTTATTGTTCAATAGTGCGCTAAAATCTTTGATTAATTTTTAAATCGTGATTACTTTTTGATTTAATTGCCCTGTTCACTGTGATTAATCAACAGCCCTCATAAAATCTAAAAATAATGAACTACAACCATAACTCCAACTCAATCAGAAAATCAAACTTGGATGTCAGATTGCCTGCAGTGCATTCTCCAAACACTGGAGTATATGCGACTTTACAGAACAGCAGAAAAGGGATGGTATAGGAACTGGGGGAGCATAGCCTGTCTGTTGTGGACGTAAGATGGTGGAATTCAGGAAGGTAATGGTAAACTGGCCCCAATGAACCCTTTCCCCTAGAAAGATTTCACAGTTCAGTGCTGAGAGGTGATAATCCCAGAAGTGAGAAAACACAAAAACCACATGGAGACATAAAAACTGAACCTTTACTGATCACCCATGCGGGGATATACTCTACCACACGCTGATTTTTTTTAGTTTTCTCTTCTAAATTGTGAAATTACCTTTATGCGTGCGCACACACTCATACTACTCTCTGTGGCTAGCGCTACACTCACTCCTAGTGCCCGCGGCTTCATGCAAACGAGCGGACTTGAAAATGCAAAATGACAGGTTATTTGCATATTCACAGCAGAAAACATGCCGTGCAGATGCGGTTCTGCCAGCAACAAATGCAAGAGATCTTTTAGAAAGGCATCTGGTCTTGATTTGAAGAGATCGAGAAATGGAGAATCCACCACTTCTTTTGGTAGTTTGTTCCAGTGGCTACTCACTACCGCAGTTATAAAATGATGCCTAATTTCTAATCTGAATGTGTTTGGACTCACTCTCCAGTTATTAGTTCTTGTTTTGTTGTTGTCTTCTGCTAGATTAGAGGCCATTTGGTCTAACAGAGTAAGTGATACCAGTTGTAGGGTGTTAACCAGTATGAAGACCTGCTGGTTTTACAGGAATTTGCTAGACAACAGAAGAAACATTGGGACTCGGGAACCCTACATTTTATTGCACATGGTGGAGGTGAGTGTGCTCTGAGTCTAGCCAGGCAGCCTGCCTGTGTCACATCTGTGAATTTGTATCAGGCTGCTTTCTCCTCTACACTGCCTCACCAACAGAACGGAAGGCCCTGATCATGGGAAAACAATCTCCTTGCTCTTAGTTCCAGCACCTGGGGCCACATTGGATGGACCCTGGCAGCCAAGATGTACAAGCACCAGGAAACCACCCCATTAGGTGCTGACGAAGGCTCACATTGCCCGTCTGATCTGACTTGTTTTTTCCTCTTTCGATAAGTGCTGTCGATACTGGGCCATTTCCACCTTGCTGAATAGACCTTGTCAGCTCTGACCCTCCCTCTTACTGGGAGCCCACTCTTTAAACACCCCTCTGAAACCACCCCCCCCCCACTCATGCATCTGATGAAGCGGGTCTTTGCCCACGAAAGCTTATGCTCCAAAATATCTGTTAGTCTATCAGGCGCCACAAGACTTCTTGTTGTTCTCGAAGCTACAGAATAACATGGCTACCTCTCTGACGCTTGCAACCACCAGGAAAGTTGTGCAAACCCTCTGCACCAGTGTGTTGGAGCATGCTGAGTGCAGATAGCATTTCAGGTCGCTTAGATGCCAAAATAAATAAAACTCTATGGAGCATGTACAAATGGTGATCTTCAGAGACCTGTACTTGGCCAGATATGGATGGATTTTCATGGAGACAGCAAAAAAGCACTTCTCTCACCCTTGGTGAGAGACACACCCTCAAATTCATCCTTTCTCCATTGCCACTCTGGCTGTGGCCACACTAGCCCCCTCCTTTCAGAAGGGGCATGGTAATGACGGATTTTGGAAGAGGCTAATGAGGCACTGCCATGACTATGCAAAACCAAATGGGAAGAAGGGGCTTTCCAAATTAGGGGGTCCTTTCAAAAGGCTCCTGGGTCCATAGAAGGAGTGTGTTTTGAAAGCAGCACTTTCGGATCGTGTGAGGATGCTATTATGCTAATAAGGCACTGCATATTCATGGCAGCACATCATTAGCATCCTCCAAAATCCTTCATTACCATGCCCCTTCTGAAAGAAGGGGGCTAGCGTGGCCACAGCCTCTGTCTCATACACACCCAATGTCAAGAGTCTGCTTGGAAGCATTAAAGGACTAGGTCTTCTCAACTAAATAGTTGTGAAATTTAACATTTGCAAAACAACCTATTTTTTGCAATTGCATTCTCAAAAAAAAATGAACAATGCTAGAAGTAAAACTAAAAATCAGGCATCTGAAAGGAAAAATTTCAACTTCAATGATTAAAGTTGTAAGAAACTGAAAATGGTCTCATATGAGAAAGTGTCTGGCAAAGTTAGAGATAACTCTTAGGGGTGCTTATAATTAGTAATACATTACAAATGCACAAGGGAATGAATTGATCAGAAATTATGGGAAGATAAGGGAGGTTCAGCGGGCATTAGAAAGAAAAATCTAAGAATAAAATCTTCTCCAAGATTTTCACAAGTCTTGCAAACTATTTTAATAAGCCAGTGTAACTTGAGTTCAAGTAACTGCCTGAAAGAGCAGTCAACAGATGTACATGCTGCTGGATGGAGATTAAGAAAACCAGAAAAAGTCCATTCATGGAGCAAAGCAAACAACATCTTCCAACTCCCAAAGTAACATTCAAGGATTTCTTCTGCAATGACCAAAACCGCAATTTAAATGTCACTGACTGTATGTAAAGTGAACCTCCTAAGAAATGCTGAATAGCAGCTATCTTATCGAATGCATTAAACCCTGCATGTCAGCTCCAGTTGCTTTTGTGTCCTGAAGGATATATATATAAGAAAATATTTCCTGCTGTTTGGCTCAAGATATTTTGCAGAATACCAGTCTCACAAATCCCCTATTTATGGTTTCCCTTAGGAAACTAGCTCTATCTCATTTAATAGTTTTCACTACAACACTAACCACATCCATGTGATGAATCCCTCTATTGGGCCATCGAGATCATGCCTTTGCTAAATACATCAAGTGGCTGGTGTTGGCCTGTTCTGTATGTTTGTGTGAACAAGTTCAAGTCTTCCATTTTCTCTTCTCCCACTCTAAGATCTTTCCAAATCCTTCACAAGCCAAAAAATTCTTCTTTGCATCCAATCAGCACTGAAACATGAGTGTACTTCCTGTTGATCATGGAGAAGAGTTATTTCCAGGGCAGACTATTGGACCTTTTGCCTGCGGGGCTCACATTTGGGCTATGTTAATCTGTTTTCAAACTTTTAAAAAATGTCCGTGATGTTTATTGCACATGTGGTTACTTGTAAATAACCCAAGCACTTCCCTGGAACTTCAGCATGTTTCCCTCCTTTCACCCAAAGGAAACTTGTTCTGGTTTGCTGCCTAGTTTCCCCCAACCTACAGACAAATGGCTTTTCAAGTTGTCTACTGTCCTCTCCATACCTTAGGATCTTCTGATCATTTGCAATTCATTAGCACAACAAGGGAAGTTGCAATAGTATTTACAACCAAATTATAAACTAACAGCACCAGTGTTTTTTGGTTTATAAAACAACAAAAAGAGGAGCTGGTACTCAGCTGGCTCCCCTCCCCCTCCCCCATCCAATTCTGAGGCTGGGGCTGTTGAGTTGCTGGTACTCAGTAGTGGCAAGTATGGCTACAAAAAAAGCCCTGAACAACCCTAATAAACTGAGATCCAATCCTCCTCCCAAACCTTGTCTGTTTCTGGAGCTTCTCCTTCATGACAATGTCTCTCTCACACTCTAGGTCTCTTCTACAAGCTGACTGGTGCACTGCTCTGATCACTGCCCCTGTAGTATTAGTGGACTGTATGATTTTGTCAGCTAAACCTGGACAGCTGGAAAACACCTGCCATTTGTGATGTTCCAAAAGGACCAATGTCTCCTGCCTTGGGGAGGTGGTCAAATGTTTTCACATTTCAATGCTGTCCAGAGGAATTTCTTTCTTACTTTGCCAAATCAAAAAGAAAACATTAAACTTTCCCTCATCAGCACAACAAAACATATTCACTCCCTTCTCCCTTTCATGGTAATCGCTCACTCTAGCAAAATGTATTCTTTTTCAAACTGTAAGTGACCTCATTCACTCTATCATCTCAAAAGGTCCTCCCAAATAATCCTACATTTTGTTCCTCCTCCCTGGAGTGAACACCAATGCCAAATCACTTATGTCGAAAGCTCTCTCGTCAGCACGCCTACCATACCAAGCCTTTTGAGTCGCCTGACTTTTTTCAAGATTTTGCTGCACTAAATCCATCATAGCCTTTAAGTTCTCTTTAAAACGAATGACATACTCCTATACAGGCTGTACTACCCTCCCAAGAGCCTCAAATCATCCCGTCACATGTCTTCCATAAAGGAGATCAAAAGGGGAAAAGCAAGTAGATTCTTGCGGTACACTTCCATTTGTGAATAACAAATAAGAGAGTAACAGATCCCAGTCATTCTCTGAGCTGATAACATACATCTTGAGCATGGTTTTCAAAGCCTCCCATTAACTCTTTCCATCAGATCATTAGTTTCTGAATGATAGGAGCAGCCTTTGTGTGTCTCACTTCACACAATTTTCATAACTTCAAATCTGCATCATAGTCTGACAAAATCTCTGTACAAGTTTATTTTTTAAAATACTTACAAGGCAGTGGTCATGGTCTCAGCTTCTATATTAGATAGAGATGTAGTATCTGGTAGCAGAATCAGGGTATCTGGCAGCAGAATCAACCACAAGAATATATTTCTTTCCAATCCTGGATGCTTTGGAGAGAGCCCACACAATATTCAGAGAGACTCGCAAACACCACATTTATGATGGGTAATAGCTGCAAACGTGCCTTGCAAAGTTCTTTTTCACTTCTTAAGCTTCGAGCATAAGTCATGATGCTTACAGTAATTTTACTGTCTCATACGCAAAGCCAACAGAAACTCTGTCTAAGCCTGTCACAGGATCCTTTCACTCCTAAATGGGCAATCATGACCTAACTGCAGAAATTCTATCCTGTACCTGCTTGCAAACCTCAACAGTACACCTTCTTTTTTAACTATGGAAGCCTCTTGGTACACCAAAACTCCTTCAAGAAAAAAAAAAAAAATCTACTCTCCTTCCCTACCTGGCATGTTATTCTGAGCTGCAACCTTCTGGTCCTGGAAAGGATCAGCCTGTTAAGCCTCTACAGCCCTCACTGCTGCCCACAGACAAGCCATTGTGTCAGAGCCATACTCTCCCTGAAAGTGAGTTATAACTTCACCTGCTTAGACATGGCTAAAATGTTATTATCTACCAAAGAATCAAGCAGAATTTCTAACGCCCATAATACCATCACCTTTAAAATCCTCTCATTCAGGGTGGATCTTAGCCAGAGTCAGAGCATTCAGCCAAATCTAATATACTTAAACTCTTACCACAGTGTCTGTCTTTCTCCTTCACCAAACTTGCCTTGACCAAGGTGACTTGGGAAGCTCTCTCTCTCTCTCTCTCTCTGTTTTACAGTCTATGCTATTTGCCTTAGCCTCCTTGATAAACTCTTCTCTGCCTTCCCAAGATTCAGTCCTTACATTGTTCGCTATCTCACATACCTTCTCTTCTACTGCTTCTGTAACATCTACTGGTACCATCATAGAGGCATAGCATTGGGGGTGGTGGATCATGGACCTTGAATTTTGTGTGAGCTGATTTTATACAGCCAGGAGACCCACAGTGATGTCAGACTACCTGCCCTCTCTTAGGCTAGGTAGAGCTCTGCATATCCAAATATATCTACTTCATATCCAGGGGCAGTGAAGCAGATTCCAGCACAGGGCTCCCCACCCGGCCAGGCGGAAGGGGGTATTGTACCAGTACAGGTCCCTGCATTGCCAGTAGTGAAAAGACACAAGAAGGTGCATCCTAAATCTCCCTGAAAAAGGTGCCAAGTCCTGGCCCTGCCTGGCTCCCTACCTCTCCCACCCCCCACCTGAGGAGCACTGACCTGCAAAGCCCTGGCCCTGCGTCTCTGCTGCCCCTTTCTCGCCTCTTCACCCCTTACTAGTCAGGGATCCATCCATCCATCCTTCCTTCTCTCCCTCCCTCCCCCTCCTAATTTGTTGTGAGGATAGAAGTAAAATCTAGATTGTGGATGAGATGAGGAGTCAAGCCTGGCAGATGTGGATTCACATTTTTGTATCTGCCCAGGGCTCTAAGTACATGGGGTTATAAAACTGGGCTCTCCTCGGATTACTTATCAAAGTTGGAGTTAGGTCAGGAGCGGGGCAATAAGTGTTCCACAGTCCAGATGTGGTTCACAAGGGATAGCCCCTGGTTGGCTGCCAGATGTTTTATACACCTGCACATTTGCCAATACATTTGCTCGCAGCTCCCATTGGCCATACACTGTCATTCCTGACCAATGGTAGCTGTGGAAAGCGGTGTGGACTGGGACAACGCTTCCATTGGCTGGGAATGGCCCTCTGTGGCTAATGGGAATTGTGAGTGGCTGTAGAGGTAAACACATAGGTAAATAAAACATTCAGTGGCCTGCCAGGGGCTAATTCTGTGAAATTGCATCTGGCCTGTAGGCTGCTTATTGCCAGCCTCGGGTTAGATTTATTTCCAGTCCCATCCTCCCTCATAATTGGAATGACAAGGCATTTTGCTTTCCCAGGAATTTGCATCCCCCATGGGTCCTTGATTCAACATATTTATCAGGAATTCCTATTTGCATATGCCAAAATCATAGGCAAAGTTAGCAATGCCTGAAGGTGGAAATGTTTGAAGACATGGTCACCAAGAATGTCCATCACTACAAGTCACATTGAAAGCAGGCTCCAGTCATAGACTGAAGGAAAAACTAGTCTCACAAATTGCTAAGTCACTATCCTGGTGTCAGTCATCCTCTTCCACTTTCATTTTAATGCGGAAAAGGGGAACAGTTAAGTCTTTAATTTCACATATACTTCTCACTGGAAGTCCTAACAAAACTTATCAGTGACAAAAAATCCATTTTCCATAATATTTAATCTAATCTTTTTAGTGTGGTATGCAGTCTCCATTAAATAGGAGAAGAATGTTATAGAAAACATATTTTGAGATTATTTGGTTTTGAGGTAAACAGCACATCATGTATTGACATTAAAAGCAAATACTAGGGACAATACAATCCTATATCTTAGACAATGATTCACGGTAACCTAGTGAAGTCAGCCAATCACTTATTTACATCTGCTCCACATCAAGTCTTAGTAACTTGTGCAAATGCTGATATAAACCCTTTTATTTAACAGGAAAAACCACTTACATTATAACTGTTGTTCTTTGAGATGCGTTGCTTATGTCCATTCCACTATGCATGTGCTGTATATATAGTTGTTGGAAGACTTTTTCCTAGCACTACCCATCGGGTTGGTCATAGCGATCTCTAGAGCGATACCTTCACACTGTGTCTATAGATACAGGTGCTGAACTGATGCCTGCTCAGTTCCTTCCTGCCAGAAGAATGGGCTGGCAGTTCTGGAATGGACGTGAGCAACACGGCTCAAAGAACAACAGTTACAAAACATAATGAACCATTTGTTATTCTTTGAGTGATTGCTCATGTGCATTCCAATGTGTACCTTAGTAGCAGTTTGAGTGGAGGAGAGGTCAGACCTCATCTGGTGCTAGAAACCAGAACAGGTCTGCCAAAATCAGCATAGTCCCTCGTTTGCTGCATAATGGCACAGCACACTGTGAAGATGTGGACAGAGGACTACGCTGACGGTCTGTATATGTGCTAGACACACTGGTTGAGAAAGCCTGTACTCTAGCTGAACGTGCAGTGAGAGGTGGAGCCAATATGCTGGCCAAACTGGAAAAGAACTTGACACTTGAAGCAATCCAGGATGAGAAAAAGTGAGACATAATCAGGAGGCCCTTCATATATTCCGAGACCACAATAAAGAGCTGTGGCAACTTACAAAATGGCCAAGTTTGGTCTACATAGAAAGCTAAGGCCCTTCACACATCCAAAGAGTGCAACGTCCAATCCCTATTGCTGGCACGAGGCTCAGGAAAGAAGATGGGGAGAAAAATATCTTAACGTGAACACTGACAATAACTTTGGGAGAAAGGATGTGAGTGCACCTACATCTTATCCTTATAAAAAAATATATACAGGGGCTTGGAGGCAAGGGCCTGCAGCTACAACATACGCCTGCCAGAGGTAACAGCTACTAGTAAGGCCGCTTTATATGAGAGGTAGGACAGAGAACAGGTGGCCAAACCCCTATTGCAGAATGAAGAAGCCCCACTCTGCCACCTGGTGTTTGGGCACAGATGATGCTGGAACCTGGACTGTCTTAATGTTAGGGAGGGCAACACTCACTGGACCCTGTGAAGACAGTATGTCCATTATGAGGTCCGATTCCTCCACCTCCACCTTCGCTTGGAGGTTGAGGCTACCCACTCTAGGCCACCTGTTGCAGTGGGCCTTGGTGAGCCTGAGAGTCCACAGATGGGGCGGGGAGGAGAGAGGTACTTGCTACCGCCTTGTCTGGGGATGGCAATGAAGTGCCTGGGAGAACAGGACCCTCCTGTATGTTAGGGTCATCAGAAAATCAGAAACTTCCACCTCTTGAGGCTGGTCCAAAGGGTGGGAGTGAGGGAGTGTAACACAGAGGCAGGCTCACTATTGGCCACAGAGACCCCCCTGGCACCAAATAAAGAGCTGGGACATCTAAGAGGCCAACAGCGGGGCACAGGTAGACGGTGCCACCAATGGAGCCTGAGAAGGAGGAATTTGTCAAGTGGCATGTCCACGGAGTCCAAAAAGGGAGATTGCATGGGTGCTGCCACTGTGGGGGCCAGGACTGCATCAGTGCTGCGAAGAGTCCAGGCACCAGTACCAAGAGCAAGAGCAGTACTGTGAACTCTGGAAGGCACAGGACTCAGCGCCCGAAATGGATGAGTACTTCACCACCGACCACAGGGGAGCAGAGCCAGATGGCACCAGTGATCAGTGCTGTGAAGAGCTCCTGTGTTGACTCATGGCTGATGGCTTCCCTCAGTGACACGGTGCCAGGTGCCACTGCCACAGGAGAGGGCAAAGGGTGCATGGGAAATGGTGCCACATGCCCAAATAGTGGTGCTGGTGGCCCAAATGTCAATGGTACTGCCAGGGCTGGGGCAAGTGAAGCTGGCAGTTATACCAGGACTGACCCAGGAAGCGGCGCCGGAGTCAATTCTGGTGCCAGTAGTGGCACTGGCAGGGACAGGTGTGTAAAGGGACTTTGAAGTTGCCCCAGTATTTCGAAGTACCGGCGCGTGAGCCGTGGCTACACGTGTGCCGGTACTTCGAAGTTTAAAACTTTGAAGTTCCTGCAGGGGGGAAATTTGCCTCGTGAAGTGCTGCCTATGCACTGCAGCACTTCACTAGTAAACTCCCAGCACCCTAATTGCCATCCTTCCTTCAAAGCAAGGTGGTAGTGTAGACAAGCCCGAAGAGTTTAAGCCTCTGATCCTCCTCACTCTTAGGCTATGTGTATTTTACCTCAGAACATCAACCCTGAGCAGATTGATTTTCTGGGATCCGATTTCACATGTCTAATATGGAAACATGAAATCGACCTCTCAGGAGTCGCAGTCAACCCCTGTACTCCTCCCATCTCATGAGGAGTAAAGGAGGTTGACGGGAGCAACTCTCCTGTTGACCTTCCCCTGTATAGGCAGACAAGTCAGCTGACGACAGATTTGTTGATTTTAGGTACACAATTGGCATAGCTAGAATTCTGTAACTGTGTTCAACTTTCTTAGTCTAGTGTAGACATAGCCTATATCTGTGGCTTAAAGCCCCTACAGATAGTGCATTTATGTACAATGACCTTCTTTCAGGTGCTTGAGGGACACAGGCTATGCACAAGCAAAGGGGGAAAAAAAACCCTGCAGAATAACTAACTACTGAACTATTAATGCCTAATCTACACTACAAATAGTCTCAGAGGGGTAGCCTCTGAGAATGTGACGAAGTGGGTCTGCCTCACAAAAGCTCATTACCTAATGAATAAAATTGTTAGCCTTTATGGTGCTACATGACTGCTTGATATTTTTCTGCTACGCTACAAAGAACACTAACCTGGAACACGAGGGAAACAAAGGACTTGCAAAGGAAAAAGCTAGGTGCTCCAGTGACTGTCAACGGCAGAGAGAAGGAACAGAGCGAGTGTCAGGTCAGTAGCAGCATAGAGGTGTCATATTAGGGGGCATCATGGCTGAATCAATGGGTACCACTAGAAAAAAAATCTCCCGAAATCCAGGTACACCACACATGCACACACACACAGTGGAATGCACATGAGTAATCACTCAAACAAGAATCTTTATTATTCCTTTCTGACAATCTAGATAGAAAACAAATCACATATCCTTTCCTTGACTGTCCATCAGGGTTCCAATGGCATTCTAAGATCTCCCTGAATCCACTGGTTCTGAGAGTTGTGATGGCAAATGTGGATGGGTACCTCTCCAAGACCACTGCAATTGAAGCAGTTTTGAATACCTATAGCATGGCCGAACTGCAATGGTTCAGAATGAGAATCAGTAGCACCCAGATACAGCAAACTGCTTGTCCTTCAACTGTTCTGTCCGTCTACTTCCAATTAGAAGTTACTGATATCATTAGCACAAAGAAGCCTTAAATAACTGAACTGGTAACTTTGAATATTTTTCCATCAATGGGTAATTGGGGCATATTAATGACAAAAGTCAAAGACACCAGCGCCACTTAAATTGAAGTTTAATTTAATTTAACGCATGTGAAGAGTCACTGAGATAGGAAAGGTGAAAAAAGTAGAACCAGATGTGGGAGAAAGGGAAACATCTGATCTCAGGGAAAATACGAGCAGCTGAGGTCCAGCATTGGACCCATTTGAGACTGGTCATGTTTACTGTCTACAAAAGCAGCTGAGAAACTGGCAGCCTGGTTGACAAATATTGATACCTAGAGACTGGAGCACATTTTGGTTATGTAGTTACATAGAGTGAATTTATCCAGCTACATTTTTGTGAGTTTTCCAGGAGACTTGTGTCTAATACGACTCACTGGCTGGGCCTACACTTGTCTCCAACTTCAAAGGGGGCATGGTAGTCAGGGCCACTGGAGATTACCAATGAAGTGCTGCGGTTAACATGTAGCACTTCATTACGCTAATTTTGAGGAGAAAAGGGAATTGGAAGTAGCACGGGCAGTTCGAAGTGCCCACAGCTACATACATGCCGGCACTTCGAAGTTTGACACTTCTAAGTTGCCATGGGGGAAAATTAGCCTAATGAAGTGCTGTGTATACACCGCAGCACTTCATTAGTAATCTCCCGTGGCCCTGATGAGCATGATCTCTTCGAAGTTGGGGGCAAGCGTAGAGAAGCCCACTGTTTTCTAATAAGTTTGATTTAAGAGCCAGAAATTTCTAGGCTGTTTGGGAAATACATGTACCCCAGGGCTGACTTTGTGAAACAATCTTTGATCTTTGCAGAGGGCTAGTGAAGGCAGGAGTGTAGAATCTAACATGGCTAAGAATTTCTAGGACAGTCAGTACAAAAGAATAAATTATTTGCACGGTGTTGTGTGCTCACCAAAGCACATGGGGAACACAAAACGGCCATGCCTGAGAATCAAGTTTTAAGTAAATGGGACACTGACCTGTGACTGCTGAAAAAGGAGGCACTTCTCTGGCTTGATACCACAAGCAAGGAGAGTGGCACTGGTGTCCAGGATGTTCTGACGCAAGACTGCTGGCTCCTGTGGTATTGTGAGAGCATGCAGATCTACAATGCTGTATAACACAGAGCTGTACTCTTCCTGAAATCTCACCCAGTTCTGGATAGCTCCAAAGTAGTTACCAAGGTGGACTTTCCCAGTTGGTTGAATACCAGAAAAAATTCGATCTGTGCCACTATTCTGTAATGAAAACATTCAATTATTCATAGCACCATTGCTTTTTTACAGCCTCTTTCATTTTTCATTTTAACATTGGTCATGTCTCACCTACTCCCCATTTCCTCCAATCTCCCTATTCTGCAGTGTTTGCTGTAATATTGGAATATATGGAGACCAGCAGGGCTCTGTCCTGGGTGTGGTAATATTAAATATTTTCATCATGGACTTGGACAACAGAGTGCATTAAACGAAAATACATGAATGACATCTAGCTGGGAGGAGTTTCAAGCACTCAGAAGGACAAGATTAAAATTCAAAATAATCTTGACAAATTGGTTAGTTGGTCTGAAATCACCAAGACAAAATTCAACAAAGACAATAAGATCTTAGGAAGGAAAACACATACATAAATACAAAATGGGGAAAAAGCAGTAGTACTGCTAGAAAGGATTACTGTAGTTCACAAATTGAAGCCAACAACGTGATTCAGCTGAGAAAAATACATATTTCTGGAACACAATAATAGGATTGTCACATGTAAGACATGGGAGGTAACTGTGCTACAAAGGCCACTCGTGAGGCTTCAGCTAGAACACCATCTCTAGTTTTGGGTGCCACACTTCAAGAAAGACGTTAATAATAAAAACTGGAATAAGTTTACTAAGGGAGGTTGCGGAATCCCCATCACTGTAGGTTTTTAAGAACAGGTTAAACAAACATCTCTCGGGGGTGGCTTAGATATATTTGTTACTGCTTGGTGCAGGGGACTAGGAGGAACAGATAAGCTCTTGAGTGCTTTGTTTTTCCAGCTCTAGACATGTACGTGTCTATGATTTCCTCCTGCAAGGTAAGTATAATAGTCACATAACAGAAAGACATCCATTCTTATTATTGTCCGGAAAGTTATTGCGATCAATTCCAGTGAACATAAATGGTTTATTCCTATTGATGGGAAAATACTGACAGTGGTATTCTAATAGAAATATTAAAAAGAGTTAATATATACAGTTTGACTAAATAACAACTAACATTATTGGAAACTTTGTTTTCCTCAGCCCAGCTCTTAACCTAAATCATTCCTTCAGATTACATGTACACTTCAAAAGACTCCCAGTGGCACAAGTCTTAGAGCTCTGGTCTACAGCCATGTTCGCAGTCAGGTTTACAGCATCTACTTTTCTAACTTGAGTGCTGTTAACACAGCTCAAATGTATAGCCCTGGGCCCTGTGACTCGCTATCATACAGTGGGGTTTTTTGTTTTGGTTTGGTTTAGTGCTTGTTTTTTGCCACACAGCTGTACTAGCAAAAACTTAAGATGGGAGAGTTTGATCAATTACCTCCACATTTATTGGAAACATTCCGGAGTACTTTGAAAATAATTAAACAATGTAAAAATACATTAAAAGGGCATAAACTTAAAAAAAAAAAAAAAAAGCATGATTATTTACTACTGTTACAAGTAACAGCTTCCCATTTGTGAATTTTTTTAATTAAATATGGAAAAAACCACAAAAACAGGCATAATCCAGGCAAGTGTACAATCTGAAGTTGATTTTTAAATTCACTGGCTACCATGTTGACTGTGTCTCTTTAATGACACGTTTCTAATTTAGATGGGGATAAAGAAATACAAAACTTTAGGTAACATTTTAAATTGGTCCTTTTTGTTTAAATAAATGAACATAAATTTAAAAAAATTAGGATATTATATTATGGAGAAGGTAACTGTCTATACCATGGTCACAACCCTTCTGCCAGCTGTGCACAGCAGAGGGGAAACTGAGCACTGATGTCAGGGTGACAACCTGCCCCTGTACCCCAGCTCCCTAAAGCTTGAAGAGGGGGGCCAGCTTGTCTCTCGCTTAATAGCACTCCCAGAATGCACAAGGTTACCTGCATGTCTTAAAGAGACAGTGCACTCAGATCTCCTCAGCCGCTAGCTCACAGCCTCCTCTCTCACTTGCATGCACACAAGTACTCTTTCCCTTCCCTCCATCTCTCCTCCTGACGCTGCACTCTACTGCTGCTCTGGGTTATACACACACAGTGCCTTTCGTATTCATATTAGGGTCCAGAGTGACCTAGACAAACTGGAGGATTGGCCCAAAAGAAATCTGATGCGGTTCAACAAGGAGAAGCGTAGAGTCCTGCACTTGGGACGGAAGAATCCCAAGCACTGGTACAGACCGTACCAGACTGGCTAAGTAGCAGTGCAGCAGAAAAAGACCTGGGGATTACAGCGGATGAGAGGCTGGATATGAGTCAATACTGTGCCCTTGTAGCCAAGAAGGCTAATGGCATATTGGGGTGCATTAGGAGGAGCATTGCCAGCAGATCTAGAGAAAATATTATTCCCCTCTACTTGGCTCTGGTGACACCTCACCTGGAGTACTGTGTCCAGTTCTGGGTCCCCCAGTATAGAAAGGATGTGGACACATTGGAGAAGGTTCAGCTGAGGGCAATGAAAATGATTACAGGTCTGGAGCACATGACCCATGAGGAGAGGCTGAGAGATTTGGGCTTATTTAGTTTGCAGAAGAGAAGACTGAAGGGCGATTTAATAGCAGCCTTCAACTTTCTGAAAGGGGCTCTAAGGAGGATGGAGAGAGACTGTTCTCAATGGTGACAGATGACAGAACAAGGAGTAATGGTCGGAAGTTACAGAGGGCAAAGTGTAGGTTGGATATTACGAAAAACTATTTCACCAGTGAGGTGGTGAAGGACTGGAATGCATTAGCAAGAGAGGTGGTGGAATCTCCATCCCTAATGGTTTTTAAGTTCTGGCTTGAGGTAGTCCTGGCTGGGATGATTTAGTTGGGGTTGATCCTGCTTTACACAGGCACCTGGACTAGATGACCTCCTGAGGTCCCTTCCAGCCCTAGAATTCTATGATTCACCTCTCAGCAAATACTTGTGTTGTTGTTGTTACTACTTGGTACTTCTGCACTGCATATATTCACTATAATTTTATTCTAAGTGTGTTAGTTTACACCTTTTAAAATTTCTCTCTCTCTCTCACACACACACTTAAATTTAGTTCTTTGAGTAATGAGTTCTAAGGTTCCTAATCTGTCCCAACTAGAATAATTGTCCATAGGGTAACTTTTTAAAAATATATAATATAGCTAGGTTCCTTGTTTCTACTGGTGGTGCCCATTGGCCAGAAAAAGGGGACTGCAGCCAATGGGAGCAGACGGGGCAGTGCCAGCAGACAGGAGTGTGTGGAACCACGTGCCTCTAATCCCCTATTCCCAGGGGTCACATTAGTTCCCTTCTGGAAGTGACTGGGGCTGGGGCTAGGGCTGGCAGGAAGCTTGCCTCAGCCCCTGCTTCTCCAGCTGGGAGTTGCCCGTACTAAGCGCAGTCTAGAGGGAGGCTGCACCCTAACCTCGAGTCCCCTTCCAGAGCCATCACCCCACACAGCAGTCCCTTGAGTTATGTGAAGGTTACATTCCCACGCACCCTTATGTAACTTGAATTTCGTGTAAGTCAGGGGGCAGCTTTTTCCCCAGCGGAATGCGTGTTCTGCAGCTGGGGAAGCAGCAAGAGCACCTGGAGCTCCTTTTGAAAGGTAAGTCCTGGGGTTTGGGGGGGGGGGGGGCAGTTGGGGACGGGTAAGCCTGGCAGTGGGTTGGGGCCATGGGAGAGGGGCTGGGGGGGGGGCGTTAAAAGCCTGGGGTGGGTTAGGGCTGCAAGGGGGTGGAGTTGAACTGGAGCTGGGCTGTGGGGTTAAGCTGGATCCACGCATGGGGGGTTTGAACCCGGGTTGAGGGTGGGCTGAACAGGGCCACGCAGGGCTGGGGGAGAAGGGAGGTGAGCCAGGCCAGGGGGAGCGGAATTTGAGTTGCGCTTTACTCATGTTAATGAGAGTTAAGTGCAGCTCGAAAACGTGCATTTTGAAGGACTACCATACTCCCTCCTGCACCACATATTCTTTATCCCAGACCAGGACCTCCTCTCAGAGCCAGCACCCCAAATCCTCTACTGCACCTCTGCCCCAGCCCTAACCCCCCCAATCAGCATACTGTACCCCTTCTAGTATCCCAACACTATGCCCAGCCCAGAGCCGCTTCCTGCACCCAAACTCTCGCTCAGAGCTTGCACCTGTCACCTCTCCTGCTCTGGAATCCCCCAGCCTCAGCCCAGAACCCATTTGCGCTTGAACTCCAGCCCTCTGCCCCAGCCTGGTGAAAGTGAGTGAGGGAGAGTGAGTAGGAGGGGGGTGGCAGTGAGTGGGGCGTGGCCTAGAAAAAGGGAGGGGGTAGATCTTGCGTTGCCCTTAAATTCAAAATGTGATCTTGGGCCCAAAGAAGTTTGAGACCAGTCGTCTATATATTAATATGGTCATAATTTTCACAAAACTGTGATGAGTCTTAAACAAAGTGTTTTCTGAGGCATCACAGGAAAAGTTATAATCTGATTTGTATATCTGATAAAAATCTAACTTATCTTATTATAACGTATCAACAATACGTACGGAGTGATGAAATTTTGGCTACATACTTGTAACTCAAACATGATGGGAGATTAAGAAACACCCACAGGTTAGCCCTTAAGGAGCTATACACAAAATCCTCTACATGTAATTCCTGAAGCATATACCATAAACAGCATATACCATGCAGAAGGTGCAAGTAAAGTTTGCAATTCATATAAAGAACTGCTGATCCAGCAAGTGGAACTGCCTCACTCAGCACACAAGTAATGGAGCCATCTGACTCTAGGACACAATCAGGTTTTTCTAGAAGAGCAGTCAAGATGCAAGAGGCAAGAACAAATGTCCCTAACCACCTCTTTCCTAGCACGTCTCTGGATTGATGAACTTTTGACAAAGGAAAATTTTGAACAAAGGACCAAGACCCTCAGCATTGTTTGGGCAAACCAGAGATTTACAGAAAACTAACAGATTATAACATCCCTGCTAGCACTTTGGACTGATGAATCAATCCCTCTGAAATGTATTTTACCTGATTTAAACATCTGAAATAACTCTCATTTCACTTCTAATAAAACAAGGTAGTTTTCTAAAATAAATTGGCTGGTAGCATTGTCTTTGGTGAGATCTGACCATCTGACCTCATGGTAAGTGACTAGCTATTTGGATCCGGAAGAACTTGATGTGTGATGATTATTGGTTTAACAACCTTTCATCACAGTAATCTAGTTTGATTGGGTACAAGCTGGAGTGCTAAAGGGACTGTCGGTAGCTTTATGGTGAGCTAGTAAAATGACCCAGAAGCAGACATATATTGTTGGTCTGGTTAATCTAAATAAAGAATAAACCACCAGTTTGAGAGTTTCTGCCAAGTTTGGAAAGTCAGACCTAATATTGACACTCACAGTTGTGACCTGCATAAGACACTGGTGACAATTATAACCAATTTACTTCCTACTTTGCTAAAAAGTTCTTTTTGCCTTGAGAATAAACTACCACTCTTTGGGTCAATTCAATTTTCTTACTCAAAGTGAGAGTGAATAAATGCGGAACTTCTAATGGAGCCTTGCTTGCAATCTTTTAACACCTGGTCATAATTAATCTATTAAATACCAACAGAATCAGTACCAAGTACCATTAAGATAAATCTGTTGCCCAGGAGATGTGCCACTAAAACAATTATTTTGATGTTATGGTACTTTCTACATACTTGGAACACTACTATGTTTACAGTAACAGAGAGTAAGCCATGCTAGTCTATACACTATCAAAACAAAAAGCAATCAAGTAGCACTTTAAAGACTAGCAAAATAGTTTATTAGGTGAGCTTTCATGGGACAGACCCACTTCTTCAGACCATAGCCAGACCAGAACAGACTCAATATTGAAGAGACAGAGAACCAAAAACAGTAAGCAAGGAGGACAAATCAGAAAAAGATAATCAAGGTGAGCAAATCAGAGATTGGAGGGGTGGTGGGGAAGATCAAGAATTAGATTGAGCCAAGTATGCAGACGAGCCCCTATAGTGACTCAGAAAGTTCCCATCACAATTTAAACCGTGTTTTAATGTGCCAAGTTTGAATATAAAAGTCAGCTCATCCACTTCTCTCTCTAAAATTTGTCCTCCTTGCTTACTGTCCTTCCCCAACTACTGTGCTGTGGTCTCCCCAGTGCAAGCACGAACCACATCATTCAGAAGTTTTCACACCTGGTATACAAACATTTCTACTGACATTCCTTCCCCTTTCCTATATTCCAACACACATGCAGTAACTGAACCAAACGACATTTGTGTTACAATGGAATAATGGGACTAGTGTTCCTGCTTGTGACTCTTTTTTCAGGGCTTGTATCTGTACAACCCCATAATCAAATGGCTCTCAAATGGGAGGTCATTACTGCTGTCTGCTTCGTACCCTCTTGAGGCACACCACATTTCAAATTAATCCAAACAAGCTTACTGATTTCAGAGGACTTAGAAAAGTTGAGCCTTAAACCTCTGTCATGATGCAACCTTAATAGTGATGCTGCTGCACTACTGTATGAATATGGTAGTGGAACATTTCTCAGGGCTACCTAGGGTTGTGAGGTTTTGCTACTTCCTGACCATAGAACAAGGAAACTTTGTTTGAGCCTGAGGTGTATCAGTCACATCAACACACTCTGGTACCACATAAGCACTACCTGTTTCAGATGTCTGCACCATTTTCAGCTACTGGACTGAAATATTCCAGGACAGTTCTGTCTTCAAAGTTGAGGTTTCTGGGAGAATTTTTGTCTTGTAAACACTTCCTCCCCTATTTCTCCTTCCATTATCAAACCATATGAAATCCCTGGAGCAATGACTACTAAAGACCCGGTAGTCTTCTCTCTCTGTATATTTACTAGTTATATTTTATGCTTTTGGATCATTAATGCAGGTCTGCAGAGGCTTTCTAAGTTATACTGTATCCAGTTCTGTACCTGGTTTTATATTGTGTGAATAAGTAAAAGGGATGGCATTAGGTTGCAAATGGTGATCAAGAGACTTGTTTATCATGTTTAAGAAAGCTCGCATGAACATGACTGTTAAAACACACATTAGTTACTGTAACTTTTCATGTCAGTGTTAGACAACCTGCCTCAGTGAGGGGAGCTGGACTAGAGCACCCCTCAACGTTTCTTCCCGCCATAAATGTTTGTGGTTTTATGACTTTCTCCTGCAAGACAAATAACATCCTCACATAACATGAAGAAACGTCCAGAAATGTAAGTGATGCAGTCATTTCATTAAATCTGTATATAGGCACACTGCCATTTCAGATCACAGCTAGAACTTGAGTTCCACTGGGCCTATGGGCAGTGGACAAGAGGTAGCTAAATCAGAAATGAAGTCTAAACTGACTTAACTTCTGTTAAGACTAGGAAATCACCCTGGGAATGGGCATGTTGCTGGGAGGAGGCTTGGGTGGGTTAGCATGGATATGCTGGGAAGAAGTAGTGAAAGTGCTCTACTGAACCATTTAGTACATTCACTGACTTGCAACTAACCCAAGTTTATTTCAACAAACTGAAGAGAAGCTTATAGGCTTGTCTCGTTCGCCAACACAAGTTGATCCAATAAAATACATTACCTCACCCATTTTGTGTCTCTGATATCCTGGGACCAAAAAGGCTACAACAACATTGCAAACAAATATATTTTGTTAATGTCTATCCAGATGCTACAGGTGTCCAAATTCATATAAACAACTTTTAGACATCTGTAACAGGTATCCAAGTGACAGAAATTGCCATAACAAACTCTCAGGCAAAAACTTTAAATTTTAAATAAGTTTGTAAGTACCTATTTTGTAAGGAAAAACTTGACAGCAATGTAGGGTTTCTTCCTCAAATTACGGTAAGTTTGGAACTTCCAAGTTCAGATTACAAAACAGCAAAAAAAGAAAAAACTGCACTCAAAAAGGAATGGCAGAAACCATGGCCATGGAAAGTTACCTTAACTTGAACCTGTATCTCAACCCAGGGAACAGCTGAAAGGCAGTATATAAACTCATCTTCAAAAACACATGTAGTCACTCTCAGTTACCAAAGCTGCCGTGCTTTTGTTGATTAACTGAGCAGCATTGTTGTGGCATACAACCTGTAGTATACCTGTCTTTATATCAATAAAGCAAAATACTTCTGCCTTCTTCAAGGCCTTGAGCAGTCACTGAAAAATAAATACAGTTTTAAATCTCCATCACAGGTGGACAACTTTTTACGAATTATCCTGATTTATATTCTATGTAATTTCAAATCTGAGTGCTGTAACACTGCAAAAGCTAGCATAGAAACATGGACCTAAGATTTTCAAAGGTGCCTCATTTTGCACATGCTCATTAAGACATCTTTACAGGATCTGATTTTCACAAAGGGCCATAGACCCAAATATCAAGCCACTTCATGTACCTTCAATGAACACCTAAATATTGAGAGCCAAAAATCACTACTCACTTCTGCAAAATTTTGATCCTGGCTACTATGTATAGGGTTATGAAGTTAATAAAGGGTGAACCTCAATTAAGCAGTTTTATACACATGGTCACAGAGGGAACACAGGTATCAGACAGGTGTTACTGTTCCTTCAACATCTCAGCCTATTCAAGTTAATTTAAAGCTTAATTCCAATGAAGAAACCAAGAGGGTTGAGCTGCAACAGAAGGTTGAAATAGAATTAAGGTTATCTGGATGCCCTTAACTAGGCATTTTCATTCTTTCTACATATTTTGTTGTTTTTAGCAAAATCTTATCTTTGAACAGACAGGCCAACATCTGTAAGGGATTTGTAAAAACTACATTCCTGTGAGAATTTTCTTTTTAATTAAGAGGCATAACCCTTGCAACCTTAGCTCTATGAATGCCATTAACAATTTTTTTTCTTAGAAAGTTTATTTATATACAAGTATGTGACAGTGAGAATAAAGGTTTTGTTTGGTCACATTATTCAGAGACAGACTGATGAGATTATGTAGCTGAACCTGGAGGCTCCACTCGTTTAGTAGCCAAAAGAGGAAGGGATGGGACTTCTAATTTCCAAAACATCTACAAATAAGATGTAGGTATGAAGACCAACCTCAAAGAAGATACAAAAGCTCTTTTATAAGAACCCTCCCAGCAACTGAGCATTAAGACAGGTCTTATAACACAATTGTTGCCTGTGGACTTACTTTGAAGGCTTTCTCCGAATCTCATCCATTCTCCTGCTATATTTGCCTCTAGCTAGCAGTTATAGTCCTCTCACTAGGAAAGCATATAGTATATATTTCAATCACTACAGACAATACAGAGGCACTAACTATAGTTTTTAAAACTCTTGCTAAAGTTCATCATTGGGCTGAGGTTAAAACAAGCAGTTTCAACCTTAAAAGTGAATTTTACAGAAAAAGAGAGAAGCAACAGATAGTTAAAAAGAAATTATTTTACAATCCAAACTGAAGTGGTCACTACTAACAAATGCTATAGTAGTAATATGAATACTTGCTATTTTATAGATATTTTCTTGGAACAGTTCAGGTAAGGAAGAGAGTGAGATTAGTAGCATAACAGCTAATTCTAAACACAGGTGGTGAGCAAGACAGAGAGAACAGGAAGTAGAGAGGGGAATCACTGTTGGCATGTGGTGACGGGAAAGATTGATGGCTTCCCTCTCTAGTTTTCCCCACTGTGTAGGCATGCAGGGGGTAAGGGAAAGGGACTGAAGAGCTGCTGTGCTGGCGACATAACACACCACACAGCCTCCATACCACTAGCACTGATTAATGGGGCTGGAATGGCTCAGGAAACAAAGAATCACTCACAGACTTTTCTCCTTTTTATTGTTATTTTATCCAAGGCAGGTCATATAACCTTAGTTGTTTCCAACTGAAACATCTTGAAATTTGTCAAAGAGAAAAGCATAAGACTGAAAACCAGTGAGTCGAAAGAAAGAAAGAAAGAGAATATGTAAGTGAATGCTGTCAAGAGAGAAGAGACTGAGATTGTTAACTGTCTGATCAACCCAAAGTAAGATCTTTCCAAGGGGGCTGGAAAAGAAAAAAAAAAAAAAAGAAAAGAAAAAGAAAAAGCATGCCTCAGCTTCAGGACAGTGGTAATTCTCTGGCTGTAAAAATGAACTCTTGCATCTTTACAGTCTTACATTATTTTTACTTCCTTAATCATTTTTGGCAAATAGAAAGCTTTTGTTTTCTAAATAGTACGCTGGCTTGTTAGCTTAGAGTTACAAAAAAAGTATGAAGCAATAAGAAGCTAGGAACTTGATGTACCTCATTAAACCAATGCAACTGAGGTATGAATTTCAAAATTCTAACTGGGACCATTGAAGTCATCAAGTGTCGGCATTTGTTTCATTTTCCTTTTTTTTTCTAAAAAGGAGAACACACAAAAAAACAGGGAAAGCAAAGGCTGATCCAGACATCAATTTTTGTGCTGATATTACCTAATCAATTTAATTTCCTCTGTGTACATTTCTAAAGCAAAATGTGCTTAAACTGGCTTAATTTTATCTGATAATAAAAATAAGCTAAACTGGTTTAACTGTAGTTTAAACTGACTTATGTGCACTTTAGGGGTTTGCATTGATATAATTAAAATAAAGATTGGTCCAGAACAAGTTTTTGGATAATTAAGTAAGTACATTACAGTAGACCCACGAGTTATGTGAGGGTTGTGTTCCTGGGCAACCTCATGTAACTCAAATTTCGCATAAGTTGGGGGGAGCTGGGAACCAGGTGGCAGCTGGCACCTGACCGGCTGCCTGGTTCCCGGCTCCCCTGGGCTTGCAAATCCAGGAAACTAACCAGCGCACCAGCACTGGTCAGTTTCCTGGCTCCCACAGTGGCGGGAGCCGGGGAGAAGCCACTGCAGTGTGGCTGTCTGCCTGCCCAGCTTCCCCCAGCTGGGGGAAGACAGGGAGAAGCCACTTTGATGCAGCTGTCTGTCCCCTGTCTTCCCCAGTGGGGGGAGCCAGGCAGGCAGACAGCTGCATCAGAGCGGCTTTTCCCCAGCTTAAGGAGCTGAGGGCTGGAGCGGGGAGCTGGCGGAGGAGATGTATTCCCACTAGCCTCCAACCGCTGGGAATCCCAGGATTTTGACTCACGTTAACATAAGTTAAGCACAAATCAATATCACATATATCGGGGTTTACTGTGATTGACTGCCCAAATACATAGTGTACGTCTTCACTACAGGGAGGATCGACCCTACCATGGTTAATCTTCAGGAGTTCAATTTAGCATGCCTAATAGGGACGTCATAAATCAAACTTACAGGGTATCCCCATCAACCATGGTACTCCTGCCCCAATAGGAGTTAGGGAAGTCCAAGGGGGCCTGCATTCCCATCAACTCCCTTTAGCGGAGATGACACACAAGCCCAAATTAAGGTACCTCAACTCTAGCTATGTAATTAATGTAGCTGGAATTGCAAACCTTAACTCGCCCCTCCCCTGTAATGTAGACCTGCCCTTAGTTAATGTAGAGTTACGGTTAAGTGCCTTGAACCCCTACAAAATGCCAAATGCATGCACCTATTCTTGAAACTCTGAAAACCAGGAAATAAAGAAACAATATACCCTACAGTCCTGCCACAAACCTGAAGCTGGCAAGCACTGACTATATAAAGTAAAAGTGCCACTTTAAGTGATGTGCTGCATCTCAAAGAAATCCATTCTCTAATTCATCTACAAGCACACCAACTGCAATTCACTTGGTTATAGACAGCAGTATTGATTACCTGCAGTGATTACTTGCAGCAGATTGACACAATTAATTCTGCAGTAGCAGAAGAGAGCCAAGCACCCAAAGAGATCACAGATTCCTCATTTCTGCCCTGAGTTACATGGGCTGTGAAAGTACAAGAGCATAAAATCTATTCCTGCCATGCTGATCTACAGCAGTCTGGTAGCACACATGACAATGCAGACATTGGTGCCAGTATATTGCCATCACCACAGCGGTATCTAAAATGTCTTATAAATACAATCTCAGTTTCTGAACTACAGGTGAAGGGGACTTTTTTATTTGATTCCACTTTTGGTTCAAGTGCTTGGCTGCATACTAGTGAGACTGGCCTGAGAAACACAGACAAGGAGACACCACTGAGACATGTTGTGAGTGGCTTTTTGAAAATGCAATTTGTTTTTAACTATTCAATTGTTCATAATACATTGTAAACCAGAAAATAATTTTTCTACTTGTTATTTTGTTAAGCAATTGCCTGAAGGACAGAAAGGTTGGCTACTTTTTCATGGAGCCAATATTAGCACAGCTGTTTAAAAACTTTCACTCTGCGGTCTCTGGCTCAAAACTAACTCAGATGGAAATGGAAGTTTATACCCACTGATGGTATTCTGAGGTCTGTGAGTTGGGAGTCTCAGTACATTTTCTAGCAGGCACATGTGTACATCACAAAACCCACAATTCTTATCCACGTTAGAAAGTTGCACCAATTTAAATGGATTTAAAATGGAGCTAATTAAATCAGCATGAAGTACTCTATGTTCATATTTCAACCATTTTAACCTTTTCTTAATCAGAGGAGAACCCCTCTATAACTAGTAATCAGTACAGTTTGTGTTGCAAGATTACTGATGTAAGATTCAAAAATCTTTTCTAAAGCTGACCAGGCCTAAATCTCAAGAGAGACACCAAAGACTGACTAAAACATAAGCTGCATGCCCTCTTCAAGAAACTCTACATAGACTGTATGCCTCACACGCTGCTGACGTAGTGAGTCTCTGCCCATGAAAGCTCATGCTCCAAAAAAATCTGTCAGTCCATAAAGTGCGACAAGACTTCTCCTTGTTTATGTGGATACAGACTAACATGGCTCTATGTAGGCTGTGGTTGAAGCTCCCTGAGGGAAACTGGCAGGTGGGAGGCTTTCACCTTAATTTTCTGTTTTGGACCTATTCTTCAGATACACAATTTTTAAACCTCTTTTCCTGTATATCTAAGAATTTTCATCAATGCTGCATTAACTTAAAACACTGTGAGAAGCCATCAGTTCAAGCTCGCGCTGTCTCACATCTAGATACCCAATACATCAGCATATTTAACAGACATCAGCACAACTAACAGCTGTTTTTTATGACTGCTCCAAAAATGGAAGCCATTGATTCCTTAATGTCTCAGTGACAAGAGTAGACGTAAATGAAGCTTACAGATGAAACAGTGAATTCCGTCCTTACTGAGCTCCGGGATGTTTAGCAGAGCACTACGTGATGGGAGTTTTAAGATATTTAAAATCCAGAGGACTCTTTCCATAAGATCAGGGTGGCCAAAGTCACATTATGTAATGGTCTTACTTGTTATTTATCTTAAGCCAAGCTGCATCACATGTTGGGGCCTGCAGTCTTCATGCACCACTCCACTGCCAGAGAGATGAGAGGCCACTTGCAATCTACCCTGCTTTATGGAAATCTGGTGTGGATGGACACCCTATAGGTTCTTTATAAATTACAACTCAATACTGGGTATGGCAAAATGTGGGCACCCATCATTAGGCTATACCAAGTTTAAGGCCCCACAGAAGTCCACAGCATTCTGCTTAACTGCCTGGTGCACGGCAGGAGTCAGGGGATAGCAGCAGTGGAGGTACAGGAGGTGAGGTACTAAGACTTGGTCAGCGGGTGGCTCCAGGCTGGGAAGGAGAGTCCCAGGGTTTCCTACTTGCTTCTAGACCCATTGTAGCCCCCTCATTTCCTGCTCCCTGGAATGATCCCAGGTCCTAGAACAGCTGATCCTACTCTCACCCCGCCCCATCCTGCCATACATGAGTTTACAAGCCCTGCCCCTCTTTTCCAACTCCCACTGCCCTCCTGGTTCTGCTACCCAGGCAGGAATGATCTCATTTACAGAGACAATGAGGTTTAAGTGCAAGATACACTTGAACCCCTAAATATTCACTTGAACTTTCAAAAGAGAAAAATCATAAATGTAGGAACTCTGATCTCATTCCAGGATGTCTCATAACCATGTTTGGTGGTGGTGGGGGGGAGTCCATCCCACAGGGTAGGCACCATTTATGATTTAGCTCTTTGATGCCCGAGAGATGTTATTTTCTGGATAGTATCCAGTGAACCAGTCCAAAAATATCATCCATTCTACTGTATCCAGATGGTAAAAGATCAAATTCATCAGTTCAAGGTCTACACTTGACTGATGTGAAAAGCTGGTTTCTCAGACAACTCTCAGGGTTGGGCAACAAGCAAAATCCTTTGAACAAGCTGAAGCTTTTTTCTTCTTAACTTAACTGAACATGGTAATCAGCTTGTTTAAATCAATCTTCAGACAGGACACAAAACTGAAAATCTGACTGCACTTGGTTATTAAAGACCCTATGGCACTTTTTATAAGGCTTTGACATTACCCTGGCAAAATTTCATCTTTTATTACATGCTGGCTCTAAATTCCCCTTACAGTTTTAGCTGGATTCAAAATTCTTCTTCACTTACTGTCCTCAACTGTTGTGCAATTTTTTTGTGCGCCACGGAACTAATGACTAACTTCATCTCAAGCATGGCAATGATCTTTATGTAGAATAATTAGAAGAAGACACTCAAGCACCACAGTGACCAGCTACCTCTACACTACAAGATAAATTTGAATTTATTAATATCGATTTTGCAACACTGGATTTTATAAATTCTAGCTGACTATCGTCACCTCCCCACGTACTCCTCCAAGAGTTGACTTATTCCTGCCATGCTCAAACGGCAAACATCAACTGTTGCAGCAGTGTATTGTGGGAATCTATTCCCAGTTCCCTTATCCCTGTAGCATTCTGAGTATTTTTGCTGGTATTTTAAATCATCTTCCCACACTGCATTGCCCTCATTCCCCTCCCCTGGTAAGCAAAGATCCATTTTTCCAGTCAGAAGGAAGAAAAATTAAGGCATCAACAAAGATGGCAAAGTTAACAGAAATCTCTTTCCTCTGTAACTGAATTATCAGGGATTTTATAAAAATCAGCAGGTGTGTGTCGTCTTAACCGGCCATCTACTGACTACCCCCCTCCCTTGAGTGCATCTGATCCCTGAAATAATATAGAGACAATCAAAAGCTTGAAGAAAGGGTTGATAGTAAACTTTTGGAAAAAAGAGTTGCTGAGGGGAGGGTATTTGGCTTCCCAGTCGCCTATACAGCTTCTGTGCACAGTTTGTATTCTCAACTGGCCCTTCACACAGTCTTCCCTGAGTGAAGGGGTCCAGAGTTAGAAGAAAGAGGATAGAAAAGGCTAAGAAAAAAGATTTGTCTTACCTCCTCACTACACAGACATTGCCAACACAGGGGATGGCAGCAATGCCCTAAAAATCTTAGCCACCGGGGAGACTTGCCCCCAGTGGGGGAAATACCCTGAAAAACTTAGCCATTGGGGGAGACTTCCTCCTGATGGCAGCTAGCCCCCACCTCCTTGTTGGGGTGGTGGGCGGGGGTGTGTGTGTGTGTCAGTGGGGGGCCAGTTGAAGTGGTTCCCCCCCACATGGAAGAAAGGTCCCAAAAATCTTAGCCGCTAGAAGAGACTTCCCACCCCCACCCCCACCCCCTGGTGGCTGCAAGCCCTTGAAAACATTTCCTGTCCTTGAATCCCTAACCGCGTGCAAGCCAGGACATGTTGCTGCCTGGCAGCATGGTCAGCACCGAATGGCAGACATGTCCTTCTATTCAGTCAGGGGCTAGCCACGTGAAGTGCTTAAGCGCAGGAGAGACCCTGACTGCATGGTGCTATGGGGCGGCGGGGTGCACACAAATGTAAACTGCTGAGAAGAAGTTTCTCTGCCTCCTTTGCAAGCATGACCCCCACAACAGCCTTGTTGCCATGTGGTGCAGGAGGGCAGTGGCTGGTGCCAGGCAGTGCAGAAAAACATAAGTGTAGAGACAGAACTATAAACTCCATGCTGGGGCTAACTGTAATGGGTAGATGCGCTCACAGCGCTAATAGCAAAGACAGACAGACATTTCTCAGCCTCTCATACAAACATGAGCCCACAGCCACAGGCTTCCTGGTCCCAATTTGAAATTCACTGTCTTCCTGTTACCGAATTCCTGAGCACATGGAGAGCAGCGGCCAGAATGGAGCACTGAGGGGCACTGTGGGTCACATACAGGACACCTCTGGAGGCTAATAAATTAGATTTTAAGATGTGGCTCTTGCACATAGGCCTGTAATCGAACTTTTACATTTGAACTTGATGCTACAGCCAGTACGTTCCAATGATATTATGATATTGATATTAGTGCTCCCTAAATTGAGCTAATGGTAGTTACAGTGAAGACAGTCACGTGGTAATATCGAGCTAACTGCCTTAAATTTAAATTTATCTCATAGTGTAGATGTAGCCCGAGACATTTTCCAAAGCACTTTAAGGACCACAAGTCTCACGGAAAGTCAGTGGGCCTATGAACTTGTCTACACAGCTTTTGTAAGAACAGAAACTTAGAAAATAGTAATCAAAGCAGTGCAACCCCTGCTGTGGACACTTACATCAGTAAAAAATGCTTTAAGCATCACTGTGCAGGCCAGCCCCTAGTTCCATAGACTATCAATGAGACTTAGGCTCCTAAATGAGTAAGTGACTCTTGAAAAATCCAACTTAGGCACTTTTGAAAATTTCAAGTCTAAGAACTGCATATTCGTTTAAGGTCATAAGGTGCTTTCGGAATACTTCAGGTTAAAAGGAGCTACACAGGAATATAGGATATTACACAGGAAACCCTCATTTCCTGAATACTCTCTCATATGAATTGCTGTGTATCAGCATGAACTCTTCATTAAAACAGATTTCCCCTGAAAATCCCTAACTTTCCAGTATTGCATATCAGCCCTATCATATTGCACATCAGCAGATAGAGTAATGGCAAAGGTGTATCCCAAATGCCAGCTGTAATTTTCTGTTTACTTCCCGGAGGAAAAGATAACATGGTGTGGTATGATGGATGTGGAGGTATGGTGGATACAGCTACTTTTGACCATGTTCTTCTGGATACAAGAAAACATCTTACAAAACAAATGATAAATTTGGAAAATTTGCACTAACGAATCCCAAAGCTATTTACAAGTTTTAAATAATACACAAAATATACAAGGACTCACTATGATTCAGCAACATCTGATGTGGAACATGGTAGCTGTTTGACTGCTTAGGACAGTAAGGGTATGTTTAGACAACTTGTGTACTTCGAAATAATGTACGCAATTTGCTACCTACTGGCTCAGTGACTAGTAAAAGTGATAAAAGAGCAGATGCTTAACTCTGGTCTAAATAATGTCCCTACTGCATATTTTGAAAGCGATGTTCAATTTGTAGAGCAAATGACTGTGAAACTACTCAGTACACTACATCAGAACAAAACAGTGGTAAGAGAGGCCTAAGTGTGAACCCAACACAAGCAGTTTGAAGGCATAACGTTAGGAGAAGAAAAAAGAAAACTGAGGTAGAATATAGCACACCAGCTCTCCTGTGTGGTCTTTCAATGAAGCAGTGGGAGACACATTTCACGTAATCTAAAACTGAGCTAGGAAAAACATGAAAATTTCACTGTACTAAACAATTCTGCACTGGCCTAGAGGGGAGGGTTTGAGACCAAATATGTCTTTGTCAGTTCCAAATCACACAGAAACACTGCATTATCCTCATGTCCTTGCACTGTCCATGGCTATGTCTAGACTAGATCGATTTGTCGACAGAAGTTTTTGACGGAGGATATTTTGCGACAAAACTTCTGTCAACAGATCACATCCAGACCATTAAAGCAGACTGAAAGAATGATCTGCTCTGTCAGCAGAGAGCGGCCAGAGTGGAAGCATCAGCGTAGGAAGACCATATCTTCCCTGGTCAAACATGGGACATGGGGGAATGATGCCATCCTGGCCAAAATGGGACAGATGGTCACCTTCCCTGGAAGTCAGGAGGTGGTTGCCCTGTAGGGGACTACCACCCTGCTGCAGGGACTGCGGGGGGAAGGGCAGCTGTGGTTCTCAGTTGCCATATGACTTGTGGCAAGGGGAACAGGGCTGCCGCCCCACCAGAGAAGCTCCCAGGTTCAATCAGCTTTGGGAAGCCAGGCGGGAGCCACACTGATCCAGCTCCTACCAGCTGGGAAAAGCCGGGTGACACACATGCCACCACCTGGCTCAGGCTCCTGGCTCCCAACAGCCAAGGGAAGCCAGGAGGCAGCCCCATGTGGGTCTGGCTCCCAGCTACCCCAGCCGTGGGCAGGCAGAACCAGGAGCAGCCACCTGTGCTCCTAAAAAGTTGGAATATGGGGCAATTAACCCCGTTAGCAAAATAAATCGGGTCGGCAGGATGGCGCTGTCCCACCCAAAATGGGATGGATGGTCATCCTAGCCCGGCCATTCTATTAGCAGAATGGACAAACAGAAGACAGCACACAAGGTTGCCTGGTGTCCCAGAAGCCCCTTCTGTCCACAGAACGGGCCCCAGAACATCCAGACCAGCTTTTTGTCAACAGAGATCCATCAACAGAGGCGTTTTTCCTCATTGCAAGCAGGGTACAGCCCTTGGGAATTTGGATGCTCCACTGGTTATGCCAGCAAAATGGTTGTTTTGCTGGAAAAAAACCTCTGGTCTAGACATAGGCCATAAGAATGAGATAGGACCCCCATGTAACATCCACTACAAATCAGAGTATCCAAGCACCTTTACTCTACCTTATCACATTCTTCAAACTTTCCACATAATTAAAATTCATTTCAGTACCATATATGGGTTACATTTTAATTTTTAGGATTAGTGGCCTTTTTTAAAACACATTATTAGAAATGAAGAATTCTTGTTCCGCAGGAACCATCCTCAACGTACATACACTCATCCCTCACTTTATGAGCACAATTGGGTCCTAACTTTTTGCTCGTAGGTGAAAACTCGCAAGAGGGACACTAAATTCCTATTAAAATATGTGTAACAGTCTGATTGGTTCCAAGTGCTCGGAGTCACAGCAGATGACGCTTGCTTTGGAAAGGTAAGTGAACCTGCGGTTGTAGGGGGTTAAAGGCTGGGGGCAGTTTGGGGACATGAGTGGGAGGGAGGGTTAAAAGATGGTGGCAGGTTGGGTGGGGTGGGTGGGGCGAGGTTCAGGCTGCAGCAGGTTAGGTCTGTGAGGCCAGCAGGCAGGAGTTAAGTTTGTGACAGTTGTGGTCTGAGGGGCCAGCAGGGTTAGGCTGCAGTGGTTTGGTTTGTCAACCTTGATTACTAATTTTGGTTCTCTGTGCCTTAAATATTGAGTCTGTTCTGGTATGGCTATGATCTGAAGAAGTGGGTTTGTCTCATGAAGGCTCACCTAATAAATTATTTTTTAGTCTTTAAAGTGCTACTTTACTGCTTTTTTGTTTTGATAGTACATAGACTAGCACAGCTTTCTCTCTGTTACTACTCAGCCTGAGAAAAAACTATTGCCTAATATTATATCGATGGTTGCAAGCTGCAAAACTGGCCTAGACTAGGATTTAATGGTGTTCATGAACGTCTTCTAAGAGTAAGTAGTCTTCCTTTAACATGCAAAATTGGATTTAGCTCTCCAGTCTAGACAAAGCCAAAGCATTTGTCTTGACTAGGGACAGTGGCTGAATGCAAAGCAGGGTTTAGCTCGCACATGCCTGACTTAATTTTGACCTTTCTTCCCTGCAGTAAATACAAGGGAAGTTGGTGGTACAGCCGTGCAGGCAGTGGACAGATACAAGGCAGAAGGCGGGATAGAGATGTAGCACAATGCTGCAGAAGGGCACTGAGGCGAGGCAGGGCAGGGCAGAGGGGCGATGCGCTGATGTGGTGCAGAAGCAAGGCAGCGATGTGCAGCGGATGGGGAAGTGCGGGGCTGGTGGGACTCCTGGCGCAGCTTGAGAGCGGGATGCGGTGCACAGTGGGGCCGTGACAATGCGGGGCTATGTAGTGCAGAGGGGCGTGCTGGGGGGTGGGGCGGCGTGCGCGACGCGGGGCTGAGGAAGGAGCAGGGACACGGTCAGGGTGCCGAGGACAGCAGAAGTGCGAGGAGCCCGGCGCCCATGCAGGGCAGGGACGAACAGGTCCCCAGGGCGGGAAGAGGAGGCGCGCGCCCCGCCCACAAAGGCCGGGGAGGGGCCCCGGCCCGTTACCTGGGTGAGGGTCCCGCGGTGCAGGGCCCGGATCACGCCGCGCGGTGCAGCCATGGCTAGGGGAGGGGAAAAGCGGCGACCTAGAGAGCTGCGCCTGCGCACCCGACAAAGCCCCCTCCTGGCAAGGGCGGAGCCAGAACATAATCGCCACCTGGGGGCGGGGCTGGCAGTTCCGTCACAGCCCCCCCCTTCTCCCCGCCCCCGTGCTGTGACGAAACTGTCCGCGCGGGATGCCGCCCCTCACATTGCGTCACTCCAACGTCTCCCAGCGGCCTAGCGTGTCCCGGTCGCGCGCCCTGTCACGCCGCAACCGCCACCTCCGGGGTCCTGCCAACGCCTATCGCTCGAGCTTTTTCCCACCCACGCACCCGCCCGCTCACTGGTCTCGCGGAGCCGCGCTCCTTCCCCCTAGTGCCGGGCACCTGCACGGAGATGCCCCGCTCGTCTCCGCCGCGGCCTTGTTCCCGGGTTGCTCGGCTCCAGAGCGCCCCCCAGCTCTCCACAGACACCGTCCTGCCGGCACAGCCCCATCCGGCTGGAAGTCTGTCACCGCCGAACTCCAGCCCGCTCCTGCAGCCCAGTTCCCCCTTTTCACGCTCAGGCCAAGGGCACCACGTCCTGTGCTGCAGTGTTCCCCGAGAGCTGAGCCCTTGGGCACGCCCCGGGAGAGATTCGGGTGCCAGCTGATTAGCAAAGCACCCACAGGGGCTGGAAGTTTTTGTTTTTATGTTGGTGGCACACAGCTGCATAGGCCTGGTTGCACGTAACAAAATTTATTCTGCCCTCGGATGGAAACACCCCAGGGAGCGCTTCTGGAGTTCAGAAAGAATAGGTAACTTGTTTTCTGGCAGCTTTATGAGCAGGTATTTGGAGCGGAGGTGGAGCTGATATTTAGAAAGGGGCTGACTCAGATCCAGGATCGGCTACCTGCAGGGTGCTAAAAGTGGTGGTGGATTATTGTGCTGTTAATGCACTTCAGGCCCAGTGATTCAGAAGATGGTGAAGACTTGAATATTAGTGCCTGAAATGTATTTGGAGACCATGGTGGAAAACCAGCTGAATGTGAGCTCTGGGTGTGACAGTGCTGCCATAACGGTTATTGCAATCGTTGGATGCATGAATGGAGGAATCTCATCTAGTAGAGTTATTTCATTTTATACTTTGCAGGGGTGCCATCACTGCATGTATATTGTGCTTGCTTCTGTTGTCTGCAGTTTAGGAATGTTGATAAAGTGGAGAGGGTTGCCTACTCCTTGGCCCAGGATGTGGCCAGCTGCTTGAAGGCAGCACCCACTGGCTGCCCCCACATAGGGACCTGTACTGGCTCCTGGGGCTGAGGGACACAGCTTAGCTGGAGATGGTGCTTGATACTGCAGCGCCCAAGGCAGAGCCCCAGCTGGAGCGGAGGAACAGCTAGGACCCTCAGGTGGGATCCCAGACAAGAAGCTGGAGCTTTCGTCAGACAAGGAAGGGTCCCTGGTAATGCAGCCAGCGCGACTCACAGCCCCCCCCCGACCCCTTCTGAGGATTAAAATCCCCCACCCCAGGCCCTTCTCTAAGTTCAGGTGCCCCCACCCTCACTCCATGTTCCCCTCCAAGTTCAGGTGCCCCACCCCACCCCAGGACCCTATATTGTATATAATTTCCCCCCTTCTCTCCTGTATATGGTTTCTTGTACAATGTTTCATAACCACACAGTTCAAAAATTTAGTTTGTCACCACCCACATGTCCTTTGTGAATGGCGGTGAAGGGTGGATGTGGGAAGGAGTAGTGAGAGGTGGGTGTGGGGGGAGGGTTGTGGGGAGGGTCCCTTGGGGAGGGTTATTGGATCTGCCTAACAGAGGCCTCCCGGAGGGCATCTCTGATCCGCACCCCATCCCAGTGTGCCTGGTGACATGGGGCATGGGCCAGCTGCTTATAGCCGGGACTGGCATCGGCAGCCCACGCTGCACAAAGTGCACATGCTTACTCTTCACAATATTATGGAGAGCGTAGCATGCCACCAACATGGCCGGCACATTGTGGAGGCCAACCTCCAGCCACACAAGGAGGCACTGAAAGTGCCCCTTCAGGTGCCCAAATGCCTGCTGCATGGTGTTGGGTGCCTGGTGCAGATGCTCATTAAAAAGGTCCTGGCTCGGGTCCATTTGGCCCATATAGAGCCACATGAGCCACAGGTGCAGGGGTAGGTGGTGTCAGCCATGATGCCGGAGGGCATGGTCACATCCCCTACTGGGAGCTCTCGTGGCGGATTGTAGGTCCCCTCCTCCATCCTGCACCCAAGCCAAAAATTCCATAGACTTGGGCATCATGGGCTCAGCTGGACCAGCCCATGCAGATGTCTATGAACTGCCCCTTAGCGTCTCTGAGGGCCTGGAGCACCCTGGGGTGGTACCCCTTTCTATTGATGTAGCACCCCATGCTGTGGTCTGGGACCTGGATCGTGATGTGGGTCCTGTCCAGTGCACCAAAGCAGTAGGGGGAAGCCCAGCACCATGAATCCTGTGAGGGTGGCCTCAAGGTCTCTGATGCAGATGATTCTCCACAGGAGGACCGTGTTGATTGCCCTGATGACCCGAATAGGAGGGAGGGTGTATGCACTTGTGAGTGTGTGGCGGGGTGTCCTGGAGTCCCCCATCCCCATGCCCCTCCTCCCTCCCACCTCCCCTCCACTGACCCCTCCAGGGCCCTCCCACCTCCAGTCCTCAAAGGTCCCCCTTACTCAAGAGCCCCCTCCCTCCCACCTCTCTGTGGTGTCCCTACAGTAGCTTCTCTTGGTGCACCAGGTCTGCAGTGCTGTGTGTGGCGAAGCAGCCCTCAGCGTGTGCAGAGCAAGGGGTGCTCGGAGGGGCCCTTTAAGGGAGCATTTGGTTGTGGGTCCCAGAAGGACTCGTCTGCCATGTCAACTCATCCGTGGCGGTTTTTGGCTCATTCTTTCAAAAGAGCACCTGGAGCTGTGTGGATGCTCCCTTTTGAAAGAATGAACCAGTTGTTCGAAAAAGCAGATTGAAAGCTCGGTTCGCTTTTTGCATGTAGATGCACTCTTTCGAAAGCAATCTTCCAGATCACCTTTTGGACAAATGCTGTAGTGTATACATAGCCATATCGTTTGTGGATGATACCAAGTTGGGAGGGGTTGCAAATGTTTTGGAGGATAGGAGTAAAATTCAAAATGATCTGAACAAACTGAAGAAATGCTCTGAAGTAAAAAGAATGAAATTCAGTAAGGATAAATGTAAAATATTTATTCCACATCAGCTTCAAACATACAATGTGGGAAACTGCTGCTTTGGAAAGAGTAACGTGAACAGGGATCTGGGGGTCATAGTGTATCACAAACTAAACATGAGCCAACAGTGTGACACTGTTGCAAAAAATGAACATAATTGTATAATGTATTAGCAGGAGTGCGGTGAGCAAGACCCAGGAAGTAATTTCCTGTCCATTCTATGCTGATAAGACTTCAGGTGGACTTATGTCCAGTGCTGAGTGCCACACTTCAGAAGAGATGTGGACAAATTAGACAAAGTCCAGAGAAGAGCAACAAAATTATTAAAGGTCTAGAAAATATGACCTATGAGAGAAGATTGAAAAAGTTCTGTTTGTTTAGTCTGGAGAAGAGAAGACTGAGAAGGGGACACAAGTTTTCAAGTACATAAACATTTCTTACAAGGAAAAGATTGAAAAATTGTTCTCTTTTACCTTGGAGGATAGGAAAACAATGGACTTAAATCGCAGGAAAGGAAATTTAGGATGGATGTTAGGAAGAAACTTCCCAAATTAAGGCCAGTTAAACATGGGAACAAATTGTGTAGGGAGGTTGTGGACTCTCCATTATTGGAAATTTTTAAGAACAGTTTAGACAAACACCTGTCCACAATGGTGTAGTTACCACTTAGTCTTGCTTTGGGTGCTGGGTACTAGATTAGGTTACCTTCTATGGTCCCTTCCAGTTTACACTTTTATGATCTGTGCACATGAGCATGTTTGAATATGTGTTTGAGAGATATATATTGAAATATTTTGCACATCTTTGCAGATACAGAGTTTGGGAGCAAGGCTGGAAACTGAGGAGCTAGAGAGTTGACCAAATAATCTTATATTTTCCTTTTAAAACTTTACACACACAAGCAGAGGAAGCTTTAGCAATTGATTTTTCTGTTTTGTGCTTACAGCTTTTCAACATGAAGCAGCTTAGTAGTTTGAAAAGAGCCAAATATCCAACAGAGACAGTAAATGGGTATTGTGAACAGAAATGAGAGAAGTTTGTAACGATTTTATATGGTACAGTGTGGTTAGGATTATTTTCTTTGAAGTACGTGAAAAACAATTGTGTTGATAACATAGCAGAAATACAGACCCATAAAATCTACTGGAATGTTCTCTTTGCTATTTTGGGGAAAGGAAATTTTTCCTAAAAGTTCTCTTGTATGACTATATCACCAGTTTTGATTTGTTTCTTACATTCATTTTAAATCTGTGTTTCCTGTCATGGATAGATTAAAACCAGAGGAGTGTGGGGTGAAAGTTTTCTATTGCAAACATGTGTGTCTGAAAAAGGATTGTATTTCAATGTCCTGTAACATCAAGGGGAAAAGCTCTCCCTCCCCAGACACACACCTTTAGTTTACAGCACTAAGGAGTTTCTAGACCAGGTTGCTTTATTATGGTAAATAAAAAAGCTGAAACTTGCTTTTATTTTGAGTAGCTTGCCCAGCCTGAATGTCTGTGGAGAGCTCCAGTCATATTCAGGGCAGAACAGCCACATTTTTGATGCCATATAAATAATAATAATAATTAATTACATTTTTGTTCTGCTTCCCAATTCAGTTTGTATGCAGTGTTGTTATTTAGCTGCTGATCATATGGATTATTAAAAATAGGCATAGTGGACATATTTATCCACTTAAAGTGACACAAAATCCCCAGGCTGAAGGAAAGGATGCATCAACTTCCAGGTCAGACAATGTGAAAAAAAGTTTTAGTGCTGATCCAGTATCTATTTTTATATGCTTTTCCAGAATGCAAAAGTGGGATGGGAAAGGAAGATGAGTGTTTGCATATGAGAGAGAGAATTGTTGTGGGGGCAGCTATGTAATATTTCCTCATGTCTCACAAGGACTCCAAGAACATGACCCATAAGATTATGGCTGTGGGGAAACTTACGGGATAGGATGTCACCCATGTTGTTCTTCCTTCCCCCCCATCCACGTTTTCCTTTTAAAACTTTCAAGTACCTATGGAGCTTAACAAATGCAAATATTATCCAAAATACTTTTCACCAGATTCACAGACTCTTTCCGATTCAGAGAGATTAAGGATCATAGAGGTAGCCTTATTAGTTGTATCTTCAAAAATAAGAAGAAGTCCTGTGGCATCTCATAGACTAACAGATATTTTGGAGCATAAGCTTTTGTGGGAAAAGACCCACTTTGTCGGACATCTGATGAAGCTTATGCTCCAAAATGTCTGTTAATCTATAAGGTGCCACAGGATTTCTTGTTGTTTTAGAGAGATCAAGCAGGCTTTATCAGAGTCATTACAGTTCTGACAACAGACATTTGCAAATCTGCTCCTTTAGATCCCCAGTCATCCTTCTCTTCTTGCATGTTGAGAAGATTCTGTCATGTGGAATGGTAATTTCTTATCTGTAGGTTCAAAACATCCACACTGGGCACTATATTATTTTCTTGGAGTAAATTAATGCACTATTCACTATCTGTTTAAATAACTATTAATAGAGTAGAGTTGTAGGATTTTACTCTGAAGAGAGATGTTAGATCTTACTTCCTTTGCTGTTCCTCTTCTCTGTGAAACCTGTTTACAGAGGGTCAAACTGATGGTGATAGTCCCAAACAAAACATAGAATAGAATAGTTCTAACAGTGTAATATATACTTCTAAGAGAAAAAAATTTGTCTAAGGTAGTTAGGTGAACTCCCTCCCCTAACATGAATGAATTAGTTTACTCTCACAGCACACCAGGGAAGTGGAAAAGTATTATCTTCATTTTACAGGTGTGAGATTGAGGCACTCAGGCTATGTGTACAATAGAATAATCTGTTGACAGAAGTTACTGTAGGAAGAGATCTGACAAAACTTCTTTCGACAAATTGCGTCCCATACGAAAGCGGATCGAAAAAGTGATCCACCCTTTTGACAGAGATTCTCCACAGAATGAGGCCTGGAACCCCGTCACACAGAGTCACATGGACAGCAAACCCTCCTGGGAGCCCCAGCAAGGCATGCCTTTAAAGTGACATCCCTCATCCACGTTCCCTGCCCATGCTGAGGCTTACCTGCCTCTTTGAGGGACAGCATAGCTCCTGCAGGGCTCACATGCCTTCTGTGAAAGTTTGTGCTTTCCAGGTAGCCATGGTGCCAGAGCAGCTCTTACGCTTGTGCTGGGCCCACTCACAGCTACTTAAGCTGCTGATCACCCTGATCATGGCCATTATCCTCCTCCTCTGTGGCGGGGGACACACCCAACACCGGTATTGAGGTACATGTCCTCAGTGCCCAAGGGTCCAACCTGCATTCACTCTCCCAGGTGATTAGGTGAGTCTGGAGGTATAGCACCAGTTCAAACTGGTGGGAACACCTCATACTGGAGCAGTGGGACAACCAGCAGTTGCTTCAGAACTTCCAAAGGACACCTTCCTGGAGCTCTGTGCCTGGCTCTCCCCTGCCCTCTATAGACAGAGCACCTGGCTGCAGCCTGCCATCGCCCTCTGGAAGCTTACCACTCCAGACAGCTAGTGCTCCATCCAGAACCAGTTTGGCATGAGGAAGTCCACTATAAGGGTCATCCTCATGCACGTAAGGCGCTCAGGCTGCAGGCCCTTCACAGGGGCTGGGGTGGCCCATGAGGGGGGGGTCCATCCTACCCAAGGGAGGCCCTTGGGGAGTGGGGTAGGGGGTGCAAGGGGTGATGTTGGGGGTTGGGAAGCCCTGTCCCCAGGGGACCATGCTGTCCCACCTTCACGCAGACCCACTGCTGGGGGAAGCAGCCTTGCCAGACGGGTGCACAGAGAGCCCAAGGGGGAATGGGGATGGGAGGGGGCAGGGAAGCCCGCTGGGGCCCAGGGACTACCTCCCTTAGTCCTTCAGGTGCGTGTTTCTTCTATTCCCCTTGCAGGCAGTGACTGCTATCAACATGCTCCTGCTCCGGAGGGTTGTCCGCATTGCATACCTGGATGTGGTCGTGGCCAGCTTCACCGCCCTGAGGTTCCTGAACTGCTTCAGAGTTGTCAGTGGGCCCACATCCCTGTCTGTGTCCCGGACCACAGTGTGGCATGGTGCATAAACTACAGGGGACATTACTTCATGGTGCTGCAGGCCCTGGTTCACCACCATGTATGTCGGATGATCAGGCTGGGTACACGACACCCACTTGTTCTGCAACTCTGGCCTGTGCCGGAGGATGGAAGCAGGCACCTATGTCCCCTGCCAGGAGCTGGCAGCCAGGGCTGTTGGGGAGAGAATAGCTCAGTGGTTAGAGTATTTACCTTGTAAATGCAGTGTTGTGTGTTCAATCCTTTAGGGGGCTTTTCAAGGTTCTGGGGAAGCTCAGATTAAAGAAAAATCTGTCAGGGATGGTGATAGGTCCTGCTGTGAGTGCAGGGGACTGGACTTGACCTCTCAAGGTCCCTTCCAGCTCCATGAGATATGTATATCTCCATGTTTCTACATGCCGTTGTGCATAGTGGGGGACGCTGCCTACCCCTTCATGCCCTGGCTCATGAGGCTCCACACTGGCCACCTGAACCAGGAGCTCTTTAATGTCTGACTAAATTGGGCACAGATCATGGTCGTGTGTGCCTTTGGACATCTGAGGGCATGGTTTAGGTACCTCCTGACCTGGCTGGATATAGGGGAGCACAATGTCCCCGAGGTAATGGGGGCATATTGTCCCCTCCATAACATAGTGGAGGGGAATGGGAGGGTGGATGCCAGCCATGGCTACAAAGAGCTGGGCAGCTCCCATCTGCCAAGCCCATCAGGACAGGCTGTGGATCCGCAAAGCTCTGAAGGAGAGCTTCTTCCAAGAACTCCATTGGCCCTCCCCAGGGCACCCCCAGCAGGGGTCTTGGGCATGCAGCCCTACCCCGTTCCCACCACAACTGCTCCTGTCACTCTCTCACCCCTCCCCAATAAAGAGGGAAGGTGCGGGGGACAAATGACTAGTTTGCTTGAAGAAAGATAAGCGTGTTAAAAATAAACTCCATCATAATGAACTATGTGCACAGTGCAGTGCACTTTAACTGTATACAGTGGGGAGCAGTGTGTCTTGGGATGGGGGTAGGGGGCAACTGACCTTGGATGGGGGTCTTGGAACAAGGTGGTGGGTATCAGTCCAGGGAGGGGGTGGCGGGAGCAGGAGGGGCGAGCACAACAGTGGGGGGAGTGGAGCTGGGGGATGGCCGTGGCCATCAGCCACCACGTCAGGTCCAACACTCCTTGGGGTGTGGCTGGTGGGGGCAGGTGAAAGGGGAGCAGGGGCGGCTGGTGTGGGTGGTTGACCCAACTGGTCCCACCATATACAAGTGATGGCATCTTGGCAGGACATCATTTGGCCCTAGGGCCATGTCCACCACTCCCGATCCTCCTGCAGCCGCTGCTGCAGGAGGTTGGTTTGCCTTCATAAGGCAGCAGTGTAGGCCCTCTGTGGGTCCTTGTCCTGCTACCAAAAGCCCCTCTGGCCATGGGACCGCCTATCCCAGTGCTGGTCCCAGCACTCCTGGCTTTGGCTCCTGGTTAGGGCTGGCTGGCCCTGTTGGGGAGGTGGCCTGGATGTTGGATGGTGCAGCTATAAGGAAGACAAGGGGGAGAGATGAGTGAGTCATTCACACAACATGGCTCCCATGGCCTGTCCACCACCCACCATGAGCAGCAGACACCACTCCCTGGACCAAGGGATGGGGATGTCCCCAGGGAACCAGTATGTGTGCCCTGCATGGCAGGCCCTGCTGCACATGGGCTCCCTGGAATCTTAGGGACCAGGCTGACCACTGTGCCCCACCCCTGCTTGATGGACTAGCAGCCAAGGGGGGTGTCTGGCCATAGAGGGGTCACCACATGGGTGGTGGTTACTCTGGGTGCAGCGTGGCCCTCCCTGGGGCCCCAACACGTGTGCAACTTGCAGTGCTGTCTGTGGGAGTGGGTGCTGACCCTTGCCTGTGAGTGTGCCCATGTGCTGGAAGCCACACTCCTCAGTGGTGTATCTGGGGTGAGGTCAGAGTCTGCATAGCTGGCCCACTTGCAGCCGTGGCAAGGGCTGGCCTGTCTCTCCCCGCCCCAACCCCTGGGGTGTGCGATGCATGGGGAACTTACCAGAGGGTTGCTCAAACAGGTCCAGGGACGCCCTGGACATGGCCTGGCTGGAGGAGGGGCCCAAGTTCAGGGCAACCAGCAGCAGTCTCTCGCTAGCCTCTGAGGTGGTGTTACCCTCTTACCCAGTGGCTCCAGGGCTGTTGCTCCTCTGGCTCCAGCTCTGGAGGGGGCTCTGCAGCCGTGTTCACAGCGGCTATTGGGAGGCAGGAGTCCTTGGCCTGCAGGAGGCTATGGTAGTAGGGACAGGTTGTGGGTCCTGTGTTCTACCTCCTGGCTGCTTCCCAGGCTCTGTTGTATCCCTGACAAAGCTCCTTTACTTTCACCCAGACTCATTCCATTGTCTGGGCAGAGTGGCCCCATGCTGCCAGGGGACAGACCAGGGTGTTTCTTCTCTTGGCAGAGGGATTGAGGAGAATGGCCTCCTCAGCTCACAGCCCAATGAAGTCCTAGATCTTAGGGCCAGTCCAGGATGGTGCCCATTGTTTGCTGCCCGGGGGGGACCCCTCTTTGTGGCTCCCTTGATGGCCCTGGGATGTTGGGGGCTGCTGGCTCTCTGCCATGGCCTTGGCAGATGCTGGGGAGTGGCTGTGAGGATATGTACAACAGCAGCTTGTGACTCTGCTGCTCGCATGCTCTCAGCTTCCTGATGTGGAGTTTCTGGGGCTCCCTGTGCCTTTAAGAATGTCTGGAAGCAGAGAGCTTCGAGCTGTGATTGCTGTGGACAGGGCGTCCCCCCGGCCAGCTAGCCAGTGCCATGGAGGACTGTTCTGTTGACAAAAAGGACACAGACACACATACACACCCTGCACAGCGTCCACACTTGGTTTTTGTCAACAATGGACTGGGAGTCAAGAGATCTGGATTGAATTCTTGTCTCTGTCACTGACTCCTGCATGACACTGGGGCAACATCTACAATAGAGATTTTTGTCAACACAATTCGTGGAGTGTCCACACTAACAATACATTTTGTTGACAGTAAATCGACAGACAATGGCACTTTTGTCGACAACCTTCTGTCACTCCGCCATGAAGCAGAACGCCTTTATTGACAGATTCTGTCAACAAAAACAAGTAAAGAAATGCCCAGTTAGGGCACAGTTAACTCAGTCCTGCAGTAAATCATGAAGAAAAATGATGAAGAAAATCTAATGCGTTTTAAAAATAGTTTAATCTGGGACCAGAAATACTAAAATGCCTTAATCATAGTCTAAGGTTTAATCCTACAAAACAGATTTACAGTATTTACAGATCAAGAAACTTTTAAGTATGAAGATTTGTGGAGGAAAATGGCCATTAATTCTAAATAGGGCATTGGAAGGCTGTCAAGTGATGAAAAAATTAATTGTGCTAAATTGCACAATTAAAAAGAACTGTGAATAAGCTCACTGTTAATACTAGAATGCCATTTATTTGTTTTGTTTTCCACATTTTTAAATATATTGATTTAAATTACAATACAGAATAAAACATGTTCAATACTCACTTTACATTTATTATTGATTACAGTTCAAGTCATTGTACTGCAAAAAAACAAAAGAAATAGTCATTTTAATTTGACTAATACAAGTACTGTAGTGCAGAACTTCCTAAACTAATTTGGCCGCAGAACACTTCTGTGCTTGGAATATGTAGATGAAGCACATACATGCTGGTTCTGGGAAGCATGGGGAGTGCAGGGAAGATTCTTACTGAAAAATTGCCACACATAATGTTCAACTGTTGATCTAAGAGTTAGGTTTTTTTAGATTTTTTTTTTTATTTTACAAAGAACAAAAAATAACAAAATCATCTGAGTGAACAATTAATATCATTCTGAAAAGAGGACATTTAGCAAACCTATAATTACGTTTAAAAATTAAGCACAAACCCAAAACAAAACATCAATATAACAGCCAAAAGAAGGATGGTTAGTGTCATTCTTTTGTACAAAAATAGAAAGGACAATATTATTAAAAAAAGGACTGTCCTTCCTTAAAGCTTAAACATTTTTATGAAAAAGAAATGGAAAAGAATAGGCATGGAAAAATATTTTTGAATTTTGTGTTTTTATAAATTTTGTTATTTTTACAGAAAACTACTGGAAAATAAAAATAAGTACCATTTGACAGTTGTCTTAATGGGAAGAGTGTTTTTGTATCTCTGTTTTGGCACAGGTCACATAAAAACGGCTGAAATATTATTAAAGTTTTATAAATAAACCTACAATCTAAATACTATTCAAATAACTTAGTATTTTGGATACACACATAATTTCTTATATAATATTTTAGAAGGAAAAATAGCGCTAGAATCAAAACTTTTTCACGGAACACCTGTTCCTATCATGCAGAACACCAGTGTTCCACAGAACACAGTTTGGAAAACAGTGGTGTAGTACAATCTCTTTATCATGAAAGATGAACATACAACTGTAGAATTATGTGAAAAAACCCTGCATTCAATATTAAAACAATGTGAAACTTAGCCTGCAAGTCCCCTCAGTTTTACTTGTTTAGCCCAATTGCTCAACCAAGTTTGTTTACATTTACAGGAGATTATGCTTCTCCTTCTTGTTTACAATGACACCTGAAAGTGAGAAAGCTGTTCGCATGGCACTGTTGTAACTGCCATTGCAAAATACTTATGTGGCAAATGTGCTAATGATTCATATGACCCTTCATGCTTCAAACACCATTTCAGGGAATACGTATCCATACTGACTGCAGGTTTTGGTCAGTAACAATCCAAATCAGTGCAGACTGGTACATATTAATTTTCATTATCTGAGACAGATTCCGCAGGCCGGCAGGTTGATTTTCTTTTTGGGTGGTTTGGGTTCTGTAGTTTTCCAGTCGGAATGTTGCTCTTTTAACACTTCTGAAAATATGCTCAGCTCCTTGTTCTTTTCAGATATTGGAAGGCACTTCAGATTTCTAAACTTTGGCCAAGTGTTGTAGCTATCTTGACAAATCTCACATTTGTTCCTTCTTTGCATTTTGTGAAATCTGCAGTGAAAGTGTTCTTAAAGTGAACATGTGCTTGGTCATCATAGGAAACTACTATGAAATGAAATATATGGCACATTGTGGAGAAAACAGAGCCAAGGACATATACTTCTACCCAGGTGGTTTAGTCAAAAAATTTAGTTAGTACAGGAGAGTCTCAACATTCATGAGGTTTCCATGTTGAGAACCCTTGCAAATGTTGAATTTTGCCAAGGCGGGGGGGAGGCTCAGAGCCCCAGGGAAGCCACGGCTGCCCATGCTCCTCCCCGGAGCCCTGGGGAAGCCATGGCTGCCAGTGCTCCCTGCCTGGAGCACCGGGGGAGTGGCAGACACCTGGAGCCCTGGGAAGCAGCAGCCACCGGCACTCTGCCCCAGAGCACTGGAAAGTGGCGGCTGCCAGCACTCTGTGTCCTGAAGCCTGGGGTAGCGAATACTAGAATTTGCGAACCATAGGTTCATGGATGTTGAGACCCTACTGTACATTGTATTTCTAATGAACATCATAGGCATCTAAGCATGTCCTCTGGAATGGTGTCTAAAAAACAAGAGGTATACGAATATTTAGCACATTTGGCACATAAATCCCTTGCAATACAAAAGTGCCGTGCAAATACCTGCTCTCTCTGTTTATGACATTGTAAATACAAAGAGACAGCACTATCTCTTGTAAATTTAAACACATTTATTTATCTTAATGATTGTCTGAACAAGAAATAGGACTGAGTGGACTTGTAGGCTGTGATGTTTTACATCGTTTTAATTTAAAATGCATTTTTTTACATACTTATACATTCGTAAGTTCAACTTTCATGATAAAAAGATTACACTGTATTACTTGCATTAGGCACAGTTATGTAACAATCTACATTTGAAAGCTGCATTTCAGAACAAAGATTGCACTACAGTACTTGTGTAAGTTAAATTAAAATACTATTTTTGTTTATTTTTACAGTGCAAATATAATAATATACTCTTTGATTTCAGTGACAACACAGAATACAATTGATACTCTATTGTTTAACAGTGCAGTTGCAATTCCAATTAATTTTTTGAGTAAACTGCTATGAGGGCAGGTGACTAACTCTGCCAGGCCCTGGACAAAGTATGTATTTGTAGGCGGATAAGTGGGCACTTGATTCCTGCCCTGACCATGTCATGTGGCACTCCATTGGTGATTTAAAGGGCCCAGGGCTTCTACTGCTAGTATAGTAGCCCACAACCCTGGGCCCTTTGAAATTGCCAGGCCCAAGGACAACTGCCCCTTTACCACTCTGTCCCTCACTGACAGCCCTAATTCTAAAGAAATATATATTCAAAGATAGCTCATGCATAAAATTTCACCAAGTTCTAACTGTATGAGAAGTTTTGAAGACAAGAAGTTTTGTGACAAGGCAGATTTAAGATTATTTCAGGGCTTTAGTTTGTGCCTCTCTATACCTTAATAGAGTGAGGGGCAACCATGAATAGTGGGTAGGCTTCATGAGTGGCCCTTCTTCACCTCAGTGGACTGCAGCAGCTGGCTGCAATGCCACGAATCAGCTGTTTGTGGCATTCTAGCTCTGGAAGGGATGGGGAGGAGCAGGGACGGAGAACGAATCAGGCGATTTGCGCTTCCTCAGAAAATGCTGGGGGAAGGGGAAGGCATAGGAAGTGAGGGATACTGGTGCCCCAGTGCATGAAAGATGTGTGAGGGAATGGGGTAGCCAGAGGATCTGCAGGTTGCAGATGGAACCCCAGTGGACTGCATACTACCCATGGGCTGCAGGTTGCCCACCACTGCCTTAGTATGTTTGAATTTCTTTTCATCTTAATGTTAACTGTGAATATCCTGGGGTTAACACTTCAGAGTTTTTTTGTTTGTTTGATATATAATAACAACATGTATCCTAAATACTGAAATCCATTTTAATCTTTAAATCAATTTTAATGTTATTACTTGGAATTTCCTCTTTTAAAATGAAAATGTCAGAGAACACTAAATAAGAAACTTAAAAGAGATATTTTAATTATTTGAACATATGTAGTATCAGCCTTAAATCTGTTTTTTAGTTTTAATGTTTATGACTAGATTCACTGGTACACTCCAGCTGCTTTACGCTGCTTTACAGCAGCACAAAACAGCCAGAGTTTACAGGTCAAATGAACTGGATTTACAACTGCTTTGTTTCAGAGCCCTCCCTTCCATACTCAAATTTTTTTTTTCTACCTCTCGCCACCTACCAAGGTTGTCCTGGATGAAAATTCCCTTTCTCTCTTGCACCTCTCTATATGTCACTATTTAGAACCTTCCAATTTTCTCATTTGTTTCACCTCCCAGCATTACCTTTAGCATTCACAAAATTCTTTTATTTCTTGCATCTTCTTGCGTTACCTGTGTTAGGGTTGCAAGTCCTCCATGAGGGTTAAAGATTAATATTTGATTAAAGATTGTGTCATATGATGAAACCTCCAAGAATACACACTACCAAAACTGGCAAACCTATCCTGTGTACATACACACACATGCCAAATTCCCTGTCCCTCTGGAAGCTGTCTACATGAACCTGGACCCACTTGTCTATTTCTTCTTTCCTCCTGTACCTACCTGCATCTCCCTACATGTGTGTACGCACACACATTCCAGTTTCTCCCTCTTTCATTGCCTATCTGTTAAGTAGATCCGATGCAATGAGTATTTTTTGAAAATATATTTAGGATGAATGGGCATATCATATGTGCCACTCTTTTTCATAACTGAAAGTTTATCTGTCATAAATTGCTTCCTTGCAAAATGTGCACCATCTCCCAATGTTCTGAATGGAACTGAAGCCTGATAGCATCCTTCAGGGAAAATGGTGAGTGACTATATTGTGTAGAGCAGAGAAATTGAGACCCCTTGAGAGCAGTGAGAAAATGCACTTTCTGGAAATGGCTACCAAGAGGGGGCCTCTGTGGCTTCAGTCATCCTGAGAACAATGGAACATGGCAGCCATTTGAAACAGGGCAATCTTTTCTGGACTTTTTGTAGGAGGTCATTCTGTCTTTCAGACACTGCTGAAGGAAAAAATTCAGTTATGAAGAAAAACTTGGAAAACCACCTAAACAATCCGTGCATAAGATTTCAGTGAGTTTTAACTGTGTGGGGAGTTTGAAGAGTCTGTTATTCTGCAAATGAAATTATTAGAGGCAAACTGATATATGACAGTGGTTGATCTATTTCTTAAAAGACCCATTTTCATTCATTTTTATTCCTAAGCAAATTAACTGATGCATAACAAATTCTCAGAAAATTCTTTCAGCATTTAAAATTGAAAGTGTTGCAATTTTGGGAAAGAGACACTATATTGTATTCATAAACTATAAAGAGGTTAAATCACCTGTTTTAAATGCAAAACTCAACTCAGCCTTAACTATGAAATTACTGACAATGCCTCCATAGTATGTATTCTAGACAAATGTACTTAAAAATTAAATTTAGGCTGAGAGCTTTCATCAACTGTAATTTAGAATTAACTAAATTTAGGGTAATTATCTTGAAACCAAGCATTACAAATCCAGGAAATTTACAGTTGTTATATTTAAAGGGAATCCCAACATATTAAGGTATACAAATGCATAGTTAGGGCTCTGAAACAACTTTAATTCTGCCCTGTCACAGACTTGTCCAACTTCCCATATAGCTAAAACTCAGTGAACTCATAGGCTACATTTGAATATTTTTATGTGATTAACAGTAACTTTTTCCATTTTTTATAACTGAAAAAAATCTGGTTCAGCAAAAGCCTTAATTCTGCCCTAAAATGGCACCATTTGAAAAACGTACAGTTATGATTAAGGCACTTTAGTGTTTGTGGACCCAAATTAGATTAAACAGATGTTTGAAGACTCATTAGATTTTTCTCCTCATGGAGTCAGGGCAGGGAATGCCTCTTGCTATGTTTGTACAGTGTCTAAAACAATAGAGCTGTATTCTCAATTGAGGCTCTAGGCATGACTGTAAAATTAATAATATCAGTAATGAAAGATCAATGAGAAGAGCTTACGTAGAAAAAATAAAGGAGAAAATTGATCAATACAGTAAACTCTTTCATCTCCAGCAGACCCAGAACCAGGAGGTTGCTGGATATTCAAATATTCTGGATAATAGAGAGGTATATCTAGCAATGGACAACACTTAAAAAAAAGAAAACAAGATTATATATTGAGAAACAAACAAAAATGTATGCAGAGTACTTTATTTACCAACAACAGTTGTATTGTACATTGTGAATTTATACTGTTTGCTGTGTTTATTTGTATTTACTTTCACTGTACTGTACATATGGAAAATTTAAAGTTATTTATATTTCAAATGCCAGTTATTTAAGAATTCCAGATGATAGAATCCTAGTTAAGAGAGAATTCACTATAAATTAAAATAGTAGAGAACAGGTTTGAGGAAAAGTACAGACAATGAAAAGAATGAAGTAAAGACACATTCTTCAGCCTTAAGTCACTTGAGAAGTGTTGGTGGCTCTGCAAAAGAGTAATTCCCAAACTGGACACATGCAGCTTTGATATGAGAGAAACCCCCATCACTCCGGTATTTGTTATTTGAGAAATGTAGCCTTTTTGTAACATGCAGCAAGGCACCAAGGCGGGCTAAAATCCAAAGGGACAGCATCTTCATGTAACACATCAGCTCTTTTCACATCTGCAGAACATTTAGTTGCTTGCATCTGGTTGTGTTTGTGCAAATATAATTCCATATTCACTAATAATTCCTGAGGCAAAAGGCCTCTCTTCTGTAACCTTGTTAATATTCTCACAAGGCCTGGTGTGAACGCCTCACAGCATTTGGATTAGAATTCAATCTGGTGGATTTTTTTTTTTCCTCCTGTCTCTTACGCTTTCTTTCTTTCTGGTACTTTTCTGGCCTCCAATTTCCTGGCCACCCACATGAGGAGACACTTTCCCTCCCTCTCTCTCTCTAGTCTCAGTTTCAAGGAATTTCCTTTTGTCAAAGGCAAAGTGTGATTGACATATTTTCCCCTTCTTAAGTGCAGTCTTCTTAATATTTGATTTAACTATGTCCTTATGGAGCACATATAATCATTACCTAGGTGAGAAAGCAGCCCCCTGCTCATTCTCTACCATCAGCCTCTGGATTCCAAGCTACCAACTGCTGGCTACTTAGCACTTTTTACATGTTTTTAATTCACTTTTAAAAGATATTTTTATGAATTGGGTTCTGCTGAAAGGTTTCAGATTTACAGCCTTAGGAACTGAAGACTTTTATTTATTCACTAAACAGGTACAGTCTGGTCAGCAGTAGTATTGGCTACTACTGAGCTTTCTCACCAAAGCGTCTCATTTGTGTCTTAAGCACAGTGCCAGCCTCCTTCTGAGAAGAGGGACATTCAGTGTCCACAACAGTCCTCAGGTTCTGAGACTGACAGTAGTACTCATTTTGATCAGAGATTCCTAGGAGCTGGGACAAGGCAGAATTGTTCTCTGCAATTTATTATCTAGTGCTTCGTTCAGTGCAGCTTTAAAGATTACAGATACTGATGCTTGAACCACTGTTTGAAGGGGAGCGTTCTGGCAGCTATTTGATCTTACTGTCAAGATATTTTTTTCCACATTTCCATCCCATTACTCCATGAATAACTTTAAACATTTTTTATATTGGTGGATGTTTGTTTATTTCACATACAGGACAATTATCAAGTATCTCCTTAATTAGCACTGTTCTAGAGATGGATTCAGTCCATTTGATTAATTTAAATTCTTTTCTTGTAAGTTTTGAAGTTTTAGTTTTCTGATGTTTTCTATTTCCATATGTATGCATATGACTGAGCTTTTACCTGAATCTTACCCTGCATTGTAAGGCTATTAATGTGGCAATATCTTAGCAACCTGATAATTTTTTTATTTTTTCTTAACTTTCTCATTTACATTCTCATTCAGTTTTGTAATTAGATATATTGTTTAGATGGCCTTTTGTATTTCATTGATATGTTCCTTTAATGAGCCTTGGTGTCATGTCACTAAGTCAACTAATTGCATGGAGGAGGTGGCCCCATTCCATAGGGTAGTCAAATGCCTTTTTGACTTGGAAAGACAGGGATGCTGTTCACACACTAATGAGCCCTATCACTTACTGTAGCAATGAAATGAAACAGGTTCCTCACACTATCTGAGCCAAACATTTTTACTGAATCTATCTGATATAAAGAGATAGAGTAAGAATGGGTTTTTAAAAATAGATTGCCTGTTGCCTAAAGACTGATTTGCAAGGTTTTAGAACCAAGATCAATAAATAAAATTGACCTGTAATTGCAATAATTAATAAGAACTCTGTCGAGTTTAATCAGCAAATTATTAATGAGTTTATTAAAAATATGTAGAGCATCAAAAAAGAATTTTGTTTTTATTAAGTGAGATGGGTACTATAGGTGGTACAGTATGCCTATAGTTAAGCTTGCCTAATGCTTTCTATTGTCAGACCCTCTTTTCAGTTGCTTATAATAACTTTGCCAACTTTAACCATTTGGGCTGAAATTTCCCATGCCAGATGTTTGCCTCAGGCTGAATAAGAGAAAAAACAAGTGAGCAAAACCAGTTCTGCTGTTTCTCAGTATGAAGCTAAAGGGAAAAGGTTGTCTTGTTCATGTTAAAAAAAATCTTACAATTGTTTTGTCGAGAAAGTCTGTCTCCATGCTTTGAAATTTAGCAGGGTCGCATCCTGGTTCCATGCCTTTTCTTACTCCTATCTGCCCAAATTTGGCCACTGAAAAACTCACTTCACACATGTGCTAGAGATTTCATATAGTTTTCCAGATAAATTCCCTGAAGTTTCTCTCTGTATTGATCATGCCCCCACCAAGGATGGTAGGGGTGATTAGGTGCTCTTGGGTACAGTAGGCCAGTGGTGGTTGCTCTGCATACAGGAACTGAGAGAAGAGAGACCGATTCACTATACTCTGCTAATAGTCAAGTAGCATGGAGTAACAGAAATAAGCTTGATACCGTATCTGTGGTTTGATCATGTTGCTAGTAAAGTCTTGATTTCAAAAAGGAAAAAGAAGTTTGCTGCATTCCTGCTGTGAAGGGCAACACACATTTTAAGAAAGAAAATTGAAATTAGAAGTGAATTAAAATTGGCAGAATTAAAGCGGGGTTGGAATGACACCAAAAAAGAGGAAAATCGAAGATGAAAACAGAATTTTAAAGTAAATGGACCCAATTCTTCACATTTATATTGAGTTTGGCTCAGTTCCCTTTATGTCTCATTTGAAATGAGAAATTCAACAACAACAAAAGATGCAACCTCGAGGCATTTTCTTAAAAAACACTCTACTTTTGCCAAACAGTATCCAGGTGGAGATTCCAGAAAAAGATGACATGGAGCAACTGCTACACAAAGCAGAGCAAAGTAAGAACACGTTTGCTAAATGGGTGAAATCACCAAGCAGCACAACTGTAGCTAGTTTTGTGGCAACTCAAGAGATCGTGACACGAGGAAAGCCATTCATGGGCTGTGTCTACACGTGCCCCAAACTTCGAAATGGCCATGCAAATGGCCATTTCGAAGTTTACTAATGAAGCGCTGAAATGCATATTCAGCGCTTCATTAGCATGCGGGCGGCAGCGGCACTTCGAAGAAGGTGGCGTCCTTTCGAAAAGGCGCCCCGTCTGGACGCGCCGCGCGGCGGCAAGGCTCGTCAATTTCCAAGCGCCGCTGCCGCCCGCATGCTAATGAAGCGCTGAATATGCATTTCAGCGCTTCATTAGTAAACTTCGAAATGGCCATTTGCATGGCCATTTCGAAGTTTGGGGCACGTGTAGACATGGATGGCAAATGTAAAAAAGAGTGCTTTTTTAAAGTACCAGAGCAGCTCTCGAGTGATTTCAACCACAAAAATGAAATTGTTCAGAAGCTAGCATTCTTCAGAGAGAGAGAGAGAGAGAAGGTTTTGGTGTGAAAGTCAGGAAGATGGTACAAACACACACATGGAAAGTGTGAGGCAATAGAATATGGAAAAAGTTTGTCAACGTCCTGCAGTAAACATGTATCACGTTATACATCACTGTGTGTGCGCTGTTCTTAAAATAGGGGTTACAAAAAGTATGGTTTGATGTTATTTATTAAGGACTGTCTCGTATTCACATGCATCGCAGCTCTTGAATGAAAGTTTTGTACCAAATTAAAAAAAAAAAGGGTCTCCTTACTATTTTGGTTGCTTACTCCTGTGATAGACAATATTGACATCCCATGGTCAGGCAAATTTTCTCGTTTGCCACCGGACAGGTCCTGAGGGTGCCAGATGAGAGTGGTTTGACCTGTAAATCTAAATCAGTGTTTCTCAACCCATGGTATATGTACCCTTAGAGAGAAGTCTTGGGGGCACGTGGCTCTCAAGTCTCATGTGGCTCTTTGAGCACTAAAACATGACTCCTGCTCAGAGCATGCACTAGGAGTACTCATTGCTGCTCTACACACGCATTCTGCCCCATCACTTGGAGGCAGAAGCACATGGGGTGTGGGGACTGGGAGTACCTGGCTTTGTAGGATGGGTGGGAGATTGGGTTAGAGTGGAGTGCTGGAGGTGCCTGGCTCTGGAGGAGGGGAGTTGGATTGGGTTAGAGTGGGGAGCTTGGGGTGCCTGGCTCTGGGGTTTAGGAAGGGCGTATTTATTTTTATATCTGTCTCTATATAGATTATATAAATCAGGAGTGAGCAAAGGGTGCGTGGGATATGAAATTTTGATTGCTGTGTCTCATGCTCATCCATCTCATCAAAATGTTGAAATAAGTTACTGTTTTTATATATGCTTTGTCACATTTATATGCCAATTAATTAAGTTTTTACATTCTACATACTTATTTTCTTACGTGTGCTGAAAGGGTTTTTTTTTCATATGAACATAACCAAAATTTCCGTCCATTTAGATTACATGAGACACTTTTCATCTCTGTTAATTGCAGAGATGAAAAGGAGCCCAGTACAAAGTTTGCTCACCCCAATATAGATATGTAAAAATAAATTTATAAATTATATATTATAGATAGCTATATGCCTGAAAACTGTGGGTATCAGGGATACTTATAATTTTTTAAAAAAAGGGTTGTTTTATAAAAAGAGGTTGAAAAACACTGATCTAAATTAACAATATACAGAAAATGGAGGAAGCAAATGTCAGGGTGGGAGGAAGGAAGAAAGAGTTTGTATAGTGCATATGCTTTGGTGATATTATGCACAGATTAGTTCCTAGATTTCGTTTTTGAATAATTACTTACTAAAATATATAGGAGATTAAAGAATCTTTGAGGGATTGTGGGGAGAGGTGGGTTTTGAGGAGGGCTTTACAGGAAGACAGATGGCATATTACACAGAACTAGATCTGACAGTGCAGATGTTGGGCAGCATGTAAAAATTGTGTAGCAGCATCAAGGGGTGCTGAGCCCATGATTGTGGTTGTGGATGATGATGATCTACAAGAGAAGGAACAAAACCAATGTGAAAAAAAGAAAGGATTGTTTTGTAGTCCAATTAGAAGAGCAATAGGTGACCAGTGATAACTTATAGGTAAGCACAGATCCTTGATGATGAAGCCAAGGAGTCTGACATCAGTGCACGAGGAAATGTGAGTTAACAAAGTGGGTGTGATGCAGTCAGAATGGCAGGCGAGGAAAATGAATTTGTTGGCAGCATTTTGTTAAACTGGAAGAGAGTCTGGTGGGTCTCAGGAGGTACAGAGAGAAGTAGTCATTAAGGTTGGGAAGTTGACAGACAACATGCAAGTGAATGAGCTCTCTTAGGGCAAAGGTGTAGAACTAAAAGAGGAGGAAGCTAGGAGGAGGTCAAGAGCAGTGTGAGTGGAGTGTTGCCAGAGTGCAAAGGGTCAAGGAGTGAATTAGTAAGGAGCTAGAGTAAACTGCATGGTCTAGGGCAGTTGTGTCCAAAAGTAATTGACTGGATCACTGCCGCCCTCTCCCCCTCAGCCAGGTGACCCCACCCCTATTTTACTCACTGGAGTTGCGGGACGTAAACCGTCCCCTGAGCAATTGCACGGTGTGAGCCACCCATCCAGAACTGCCCAAGCTGCTGCATGGCACAAGCCTCCCCCTGAGCTGCACAAGTCACCATGTGGCATGAACAGCCCAGCTACCATGCCACACAAACCACCAGAGCCAGAGGAGCTGCTGCTGCTGCTGCCACATGCCATGTGGTGGGGCACGTGGCTGGAGGGGTGCGCCATGTGTGCAGCTCTCCTGAGCCACATTTACCACAGTCTGCTGCCCCATTAGCCACATGTGGTGAACAGGACGCCTATTGGACACTGCAGGTCTAGGGGCTTGCACAAGAAAGGGAGGAAGGAGATGGTATTGTAACTGGAGAGTCAGAAAGTGCAAAGAGAAAGTTTGTAAGGAAATAGGAGAGGAAGGTACTTTCTTGGAGGCTGAGGCAAAAGCCAGATGAAAGAAATTGAAAATAAGGTACATGACAGGGGTCATGGAATAGGAGGATGGGAGAGAAGTCAGGAGATGTGAAAACATGGGGTAAAGAGATTGGATTATAAGAACAGCCATACTGCATCGGACTAGTGGACCGTCCAGTTCAGTATCCTGCCTTCCAACAGGAAAGGATCAGGAACGAGTCCACACCAATATTCAATGGATTTCACACCAGTTTCCAAACAGGATTATCCAAGGTGCCATCTGGAAAATAATGCATGAGCTCCTCAGCGAGGTAATCCAGATGAGACATAATTTTGTTCTTTTGATCCAGGTAATGCTGATCATGATCTTCAATTTCAGCTGGGAGGTTGTCGAGATGAGAGAACAAGTTTCCAGCTTGAATTTGGGGCTCTCCAAAGCTGAGTTTTCTCCATAAAAGTTCTGATTGCATCATAGTGGGCAATGATGTTTGCGTTTCTTCCTTGCTGCTTGAAATTGAGGGTGCTGATTGCCTCGAAAAACATCTACAAGGTGTGCCGGTGAAAGCTGAAATGTTCTGACTGTGAAAGCACCATATAATTCTTTTTTTGACCTGGGATTAAAAATTCCACTTCATGCTTGAGTTCATAGAGTTGGCTCAGCATATTTCCTTTTGAGAGCCAGCGGACTTCCAGTGAAACAAGAGAGCTTTATGATCAGGTCCCAAGTCTGCGCAAAGAGCTGGAAAAAAACTTGTATTTAAAACTCTTCCCTTCACAAAATTGACAACTTTGATTGCCAGTTTCAGTGAATTACACAAGTCATCTGAAGGGGTCTTAGCAGCGAAGGCTTGTCTGTGGATGACATAGTGAGTCCCAGTTATGGCTGGATTCTTTTCTTTGACCAATGTCACGAATCCAGACCCAGAGCAAAGCATTTCTGCGGCACTGTCAGTGCAAACACCAACAAGCTTTTTCCCATGAAAGACAATTTTCTTGAAAAAAGTCAAAAGCTGTTGCCAGAACATCAGCAGCCTTTGAGGTGGTCTCCGGTGCTTTTGAGAAAAGCATTTCTTCTTTCACAATTCCATCATCCACAAATTGAGACTAGATTAGCAACTGACAGCACTGAGCTTCATCAGTGGTTTCTTTGCATTGAATTGCAAAAAAAAAAGAAAAGAAAAAATGCTTTTATTTTTCCCAAATCTTGTCTTGTTATGTCCTGTGCAAGTTCATCAAGGTGATGATTCACTGTGTTATCAGAGAGCGAAATTTTTGATAGGTTTTTTTGGGTTTTGTCACCAAGCACAATATACACAGCACTCAACAAGCATGGTTTCACAATTCTCCAGACATGTGAGCTTTCTTTGCTTTGGCAATGAGTACTGACACTCATAAGATGCTTCCACCAGTTTGACAGTCTCCTGATTTAAAGCTCTGGTACTGTCCAGCTTGAAACACATGAAGCATTGAAGTTTGGCAGCAAAAAAAAAACTTCCTTTGGCTTGTCTTTCAGTGCCTGGTGGTTTGTCTTCAAATGTTGTTCCAAATGGCCAGGTCTCATTGCATCATTGCTGAGAACTGCATGGCAGATGACACACTGAGGGAGGTCAATCCCATTTTTGTAGGTGATGATGAAACCGAACTTGATATAGACTTCATCATACTTCCTTTTTCTGTCACAAACATTTCTGCAAAAAATGAAAACATTTCCTTGAACCTTCAATATATCAGAAAAATTTCAGTCTCTGAACTCACAGAAGTCAAATAAAATACCATTAAAATTGCTTTAAAAATTCTTTAGTTAACAAAAACAGTATATATATTGTCTCATATATATAAGAATTAACAGTAATTTTCAGTGACATTAACTTAGGTGCTGAATTTAATGCATATATATGTTTAATTAAACAGTTATAAACTATTGAAAAGCATTACCCACACAAAGACAGACACAGTGAACAATTATAGGCCTATAATCACTATTTCAAATGTTAAAAATATGGAATTTACCTTCTACTGGAAGAAGTAACACAGATACTAAACTGACAATGAATATCAGCAAACTGAGCACAATACATAGCTTGAAGAAGATGTGAATGATTTTCCAAGAAAGCAGTTGAAAGCTGGAGAACGTTGGTATTTGTAGAAATATCCGTCATACATAGAAGTTAGCTTTCCATGCTTCGTCTGCCACTTTATTAAAATTAATTCTCTCTTCTTTTAAGGACACTCAGATATGCTGCACGGTGCTCTTTATTTGGCAAAGAATAAAGCCGACAAATGCTGAAATCTAACCACTCCTAGGCTACGTCTACACAAGAGGGTTTTGTCAACAAAACCCAGGGAGTGTCCAGATTCCCAATGTGCTCTGTCGACAGTAAATCAACAGAACATAGTACTTTTGTCAACAGTCTTATTCCACTCCCCATGAGGCATAATGCCTCTGTCAACAGAAAGCCAGTCTGGATGTTCACGGGTGGGGGGTCCCTCTGTCAACAGATAGGGCTTCCAGCATACCAGGCAACCCAGCCCTGTCTGCTGTGCTTCTGGTTGGCTGTTTTGTTGAAAGAGTAGCCAGGCAGTGTCTTGCAATCCACTTGGCAGTTTGTCCATGATCTGGGGACAGAAGTTTTGTTGATAGAAGTATCAACAAATCACTGTAATCTAGATGTAGCCTAATTGGTTTTAATATTTGGAAATGATTAACCACAATACTTGATTAACCAATCCCCTTCTCACAGCATGCCAGATAACAAAGCTTTTATTGTACTATCTAATTTATTAATGTGTTCCAAAACCACCTTTATTGAGAGCTGGGGCTGTTCCCCAGACAAAGTACAGCATCTAATCAAGATGTCACCTTCAAAGAACAGCTCAGGGATGGGAATCTCCCTCACTTCTTCTGTAATGAAGATTGATGTGACATTCATTTAGCTTATTCCTAACAGCCTTGTCTTCCTTGAGTGCTGATTTTTGCATCTCAGTTATCTGGTGGCCCCACTGATTCTTTGATGGGCTTTTTGCTCCTGATGTACTTAACAATATTTTTGCTGTTCATTTTTGAGTCTTTTGTTAGCTGCTCTTCAAATTCTTTTTTGGCTTGCTAATTCCACTTTTATACGTCTCTGCCAGAGTTTATGTTCCTTTCTACTTTCTTCGGTAAGATTTGGCTTCCAATTCTTAAAGCCTGTTTGTTTGTTTTTTGTTTCTAACCACCTATTTTACTCTGTTACTTAGCCAGAGTGACATTTTTTGGCTCTCTTTCTGTTTTTCTGCTATTTGGGTTTGCACTATAATGTGAAATACTCTTATGGTAGTTTTTAAAATTTTCCATGCAACTTGCAGGCATTTCTCTCTTCTAACTACTTTGTGTAGTTCCCCTTTCTGAAGTTAAAAGCTATTTGTGGTCAGTTTCTTTCGTATCTCTTCCTCCCCCTCAAGGATGTAAAATTTAATTACATTATGGTTGCTATTGCCATGTAGTTCAGCAATAGGCACCTCTTGGATCAGCTCTTGTGGAATAAATCAAGGAATAAATCAAGAACTGTGTCTAAAAATTGTATCTCTGCATCCCCCACCAGGAGATAATGTGTTCCTAGTCAGTGTGGGGATCACTTGATATGCCCCATTATTATTGGGTTTTCTGGTTTTCTAAGCATTTCATAGTCACTGTCACTTTACTGGTTAGGTGATCTGCAGTAAATTCCTACTACTATACTCATATTATGCAGGCGTGGAATTATATCAACATCCTCATTTAATATGAGGCACTCAAAAGTTACCCATCTGAGTATTTTGACTTGCATTTGTGTATAGTCACTTATAAAATTTGATAGTATTTATTCATCTGCCCTCATGCAATGTAACTCAATGGGACTCTGTTTTTTTGACTGTTTCTCTTCGGTTCCACTTGTACCCTATCAAATTCTATACTCTCCTCTTTGTTAGGATCAACAGTCCCTTTTAATATGTGCTTACCTAACAGATGTGTGAACTTGGTTCTCCAGTTTTGTTTTGGTTTTGGGGGAGCCCATCTACCCATATCAGCACTTCCTTTCTGAAAAGGTTCCCCAGTTCCTAATAAAACTAAATCCAAGATCCTAAAGCTGTCATCTCATCCATACATTGAGACCCTGCAGTTTTGCCTGTTTAACTGTCTTTGAGCAAGGAATTGAAAGCATTTCAGAGAATGCTACCCTGGAAACCCAGAAATTGAATCTCTTACCTAGCAGACTAAATTTGGCCTCCAGGATCTCTCTCCTTCTTTTCCATATATCATTCACACTTCAATTGGAAGAAAACACACAGCAGTCATGTAGCACTTTATAGACTAAGAAGATAATTTATTAGGTGATGAGCTTTCATGGGACAGACACACTTCTTCAGATCTATAGCATTTCCAGTTAAACTCAATTATATAGTACAGAGGTCCAAAAAAAATTGCAATGAAACCTGACAAATCAAATACCTGGAACTGAGGGAGGAGGGTGAGGGGTGGGGGATGTTAAGTGTCTTGCCTGAGATAATTGTGAACGTCAAAGGAAGGGAAGCAGTCCTTGTAATGTGTGAGATAATTGCTGGTTTTGTCCATACAAAGTGTTAATATGTCGAATTTGAGTATGAACCCCAGTTCACAAATCTCCCTATGTAATCTGCTTTTAAAGTCTCTATTGTAGGATGCATATTTAGCCTTCACAACTTCCTCTGGTAATGTGGTTTACTGTGTTTTGTGAAGAAGTATTTCCTGTTGTTCGTTTTATACTTGCTGCCTATTAATTTCATTTGGTGACCCCTAATCCCTGTGGCCATGCTACACTCTCAAAACTTCGAAGTGGCCATACAGATGGCCATTTTGAAGTTTACTAATGAAGCCCTAAAATACATATTCAACCACCTCATTAGAATGCCAGCAACTGCGGCACTTCAAAATTGCTGTGGCTCACCACCGTGCGTCTCATCCAGATGGGGTCCTTTTCGAAAGGACCCCACCAACTTCGAAATCCCCTATTCCTATCAGCAGAATAAGGGGATTTCAAAGTTCCTGAGATCCTTTCGAAAAGGACCCCTGTCTGGACAAGCCTCACGGTGGCGAGCCGCAGCAATTTCAAAGTGCTGCAGCCACCAGCATTCTAATGAGGCGCTGAATATGTATTTCAGCACTTCATTGGTAAACTTCAAAATGGCCATTTGCATGGCCATTTCGAAGTTTTGGGATAGTGTAGACGTAGCCTGTGTTATGTAAAGGAGTACAGTAAACCCTCAATTTTATGGACCCTGATTTAGCGGACTTTGCGAACAATGGACATCAGCCAGTGCTCCTTTGTTCCTGGGGTCTGCAAAATCCTAAATCCTGCCTCCCATCTCCCCCCAAAATAAGGCAACTTACCAGACTCACCCCTGCTGTGGCTGGAGGGGTCCTTGCTTCCAGCCATCACTGTCCACCATGGCTGAACCCTCCACTATGGCCTGGACCACTGCTGGAGCTGCCACGTGCTCCTCTCACCAGGGGTGGGGCTTGTCTGCACTTGCAAACGTCCCCACCATTAATGGGAGGAGTGCGTGGCAGCTCCAGTGACAGTGGCGGCTCCTTAGGGCTGCAACAGCGTTTTTAACTATTGTGGCGATAGGGCACCTCCAGCTGCAGTGGGTCACCTCCAGCCACTGTGGCGCTCCAAGCTGTGGCTAAGCTTTACGATTGGAATGCAGGGAATTGAGGATCAGGTATCATGAACGGAAAACCAAGGACAAAGTATGGGCATGTAGGGTTGAGAGGCTGAAACAAATTACCCATTTCATGTAAATCTATACTTTTTAATAAACTTATTCTTGTTTTATTATAGATTCTTCTCAGTGACAATACTTTAAAGTGACACATCCTCTGCTACGCCAGCCGCTGTGCATTTTGTTACTTTGGAGACAGCAGACTTGGTCATTTTGGTGAGTGTCGAGTGACAGTGGGAGGATATTACAGAGGAACTGGGTATAGGCAAGAGTTATCTGCAAAGCAAGGAAAGGCATGGCAGAGTCCTGAGGAGTTTGTTGGGCTAACAGAGAAAGCATCATGGTTCAGACAAACAGGATAGCAGCAGCAAATCTGCCTTGCTGAGGCAGAGGAATAATGTGGTGACTTACCATACTAGATGTCATGAGAAATGTTATGTTGATCACATAATTTAAAACTATATCATGATGAATATGCAAAAGGGGGCTGAATTAAAGTTGCATGAACATTTCTTGACTTCTGAGTAGTTTCCAATAGGGTTAATTTTAATTAATATTTGCTTAATATATATTACATATGTAGGGCCAGATCTTCAGCTGGTGTAAATTGATATTGCTCCATTTATTTCAGTTGATTCATTAGCAGCTCATTGACATCTGTGGATTTACAATTCTTTACACCAGTGATTCTCAGCCTTTCCAGACTACTGTACTGCTTCCAGGAGTCTACTTTGTCTTGCATACCCCAAATTTTCATCTCACTTAAAAACTACTTGCCTGCAAAATCAGACATAACAATACAAAAGCATCACAACACAGTATTACTTAAAAATTGTTCACTTTCTCCTTTTACCATAGAATTATAAAATACGTAGTTTGGAATATAAATGTTGTATTTACATTTCAGAGTCATACTTGAGCCTGGTTTTCTTACTTATTAGCCTCATCTAAAGCCAGAGCCGTGCCTTCCAGGGCTGAAGCATATAACTTCAGTGCACCATCTGTTGCATGAGGCCCTAGGCAATTGCCATGTGTGCCATACCCCTAATGCCAACCCTGCACTTGTGGCACCCCACATCTGTCCCATGAAGATATAATGGTTAGAAATATTTATAAGTGAAAGCTCAGATTCTGGAGCCCAATTGTTCAGGAAATATGATTTCCATAGTTACAGAATTGTGAGAAACATGGGGCTTTCAGCTATGGCCGAGCATCTCCAGACACAGCAGCAGTCCAAGCCTCGGCTGAGCACCTCCAGCTGTGACAGTGCTTCTAGGTGCAGAGTGCCTCTAGCCATGGTGATTCTCTAAGCCATGGTGGGGTCCAATCGGCAGCAGCTCTGGTGAGTCATTGGTATATTTTTGTCAGGGTGGGGTGGGAACTGGGGCTGGGGGAGCCTGGTGGGGGTGGGTGGGCACTAGGGTGAAAGTAAACCTTTGGATTTAACTGACTTTTGGGTTTAATGGATACTGCACCCCATTAGTCCATTAAATCAAGGGTTTACTGTAAATAAAACTCCCCTATTTGCTGTGTCCATGACGGTCAAGATAGTGTAATAATATGGTGATATGCCTATCTCCTAGAGCTGGAAGGGACCTTGATAGGTCATCAAGGCCCTCACAGCAGGACCTATCACCATCCATGACAGATTTTTTAAAATTTATTTGCCCCAGATTCCTAAAAGGCTCCCTCAAAGATTGCATGCACAACCCTGCATTCAGGAGGTCAATGTTGAAACCACTGAGCTATCCCTCTCTCAGATGTATTACATATGTCTATCATATCCCCCACTTAGTCAGCTCTTTTCTAAGGTGAAAGTCCCAGTCTTAAATCCCTATGTTATGGCCCTCTCATGCTTTATGAAAATTGGCTTATGAATATGCATAACTTGAAGATGCTTTAGGCAAAATGCATCGTGTGACACATTCTGCTGAATGTGCATGAAGTTTGAAATATGAAGTGTGCCTGTATTTATAATTTTAAATGTGCTACTGGGGGCCATTAGTGATACTCTAGAAACAGAAAGGTTTGGTTCTCAAACCAGCTATCTGTGGATGGCTTTGTTATTCCCGTAAGCCCAAAATGTGGTTGGTTCTACAAAGACATGTGTCCAGGCCACCTAATACTGGAACCCATTTTGGATCTTGTACTTTCCCTCCAACGTGAGAAAAGTTTGAACTGAACCCAAGGAATTCCTGCCTTGGGTAAAAGGGATATAAAGGCAGAAAGCAAACCAATATAGGGTTTGTGGCCAGATGCCAGGACACCCCACCAGCACCCCCATGACCAACCAAATGCTTCCTGGAAACATCTGAGACTGAAGAGCAGGGAGGATTAAGTCCAAGCTAAGAGGCTGTCTAGCTTATGAAAAAGATGATTAGAACTACCGTTAGAGTAAAAATTTGTATGTCACACTTTTCTGAGTGTATTAGGCTTAATTGGCACATTTTGTTTATTCTTGGCTTAGTTACTCACTTCAGTCTGTAGGTTTTCATTTGCAATCACTTAAATCCTGCCTGTTTAAACTTAATAAAAACACTTTTTTATGATCAAACCCAGTGTAAATAATTGTTACTGGGGCAGCAGGTGGGGAAAAGCCACAGCTGTGCTTATCTCACTTTCAGTGATAAAGAAAGTGAACATCCTATGAACTTTCTCTGTGTTAAACTTTTATAAAGAATAAGAGAGCTTTATTTGGAATTTTGATCCCCTTTGAAAGCTGTGTTCCTGGATGCTGTCAAAGCTCTATAACTGAGTCCTCCCAAAGCTAAGCTGGTTCAGTGTCTGAATTGCTCCATTAGGGGGCTGTTACCACAACTCTGCGCTTTGGCTGAAGGAGGCAAGAGCTTCTGGCTTAGCAGGAGAGGGCAGTGGAGAGCTCCAAAGAGCAGGTGTGTGGGCTCAGTGACATGATCAACACACTGGGTAACAACCCCAAGAGGACTTTGGCGATCAAACCCATCTTAGTGGCATAGTCGGCAGGAGAGTGTGCACAGCTGGTTGGTCTGGATGCTGGTTGTGATTTTAAGTGTGTTCTTATTGTGGTGGCTGAAGAGCAGACAAAGTGGTTACTGTTTTGTTATTTTGTTTGCTTATTTCTGGTAACAGAACTAGAGGCAGGAAAATCAGTAAAACAAGTGAAAGTGAGGATCGAAAGAAAATGGAATTTCACAAGACCCAAGTTGCAGAAGAGGAAAATGAGCACAGAAAACATATGGAATAATGGAAGCTTGAGGCCTGGATCCCTTTGGGTTTGTCTACACTACCACCCTCCTTCAAAGGAAAGATGGTAATTAGGGTGTTGGGAGTTTACTAATGCAGTGCTGCGGTGCACACGCAGCACTTCATTAAGCAAATCCCTCCTGCGGCAACTTCGAAGTTTTAAACTTCGAAGTACCAGCTCACGTGTAGCTGAGGCTCATCCGCCGGTACTTTGAAGTGCTGGGGCAACTTCAAAGTTCCTTTACTCATCATGGAAAGAGGCCACATGGAAAGAGGCCTAGGGAAGTATCACTAATTAATTAAAGGGAACAGTGTGTAAAGGGACTTTGTGTAATTAAAGGGAATAGTGTGTAACAGTGTGAATTAAAGGGAACAGAGTAAAGAGACTTCGAAGTTGCCCCAGCACTTCGAAGTACCGGCAGGTGAGCCGTGGCTAGATGCGAGGCGGTACTTTGACGTTTAAAACTTCGAAGTTGCTGCGGGGGGAATTTGCTTAATGCATATGCAGGGCAGCACTTCATTAGTAAACTCCCAACACCCTAATTACCATCCTTCCTTTGAAGGAGGGTGGTAGTGTAGACAAGCCCTTTGTGATTGAACCTGTCACACTCTCCTCATATAGAAACTGTTCTGTATGAACAGCACACACTGTTCCCTTTAATTAATTTGTGATACTTCGCTAGGCCTCTTTCCATGTGGTCTCCTGAGTCAACAGATACTAGTCAAAATGCACAATTCCTGCTGACTCCTAAGCTCTTCCTTTTACCGTAGGGTTAGAGCTCTTGGGGTTGCCTCTCTTCCAGGGTCAGAAAATGCAGCCCTATCAAGCTCCATTGACCATCGCAGAGCTCCCTTTCCTGCCCTTCTGTCCCCAGCCAAGAAGTGACCTGTTCAGCCCCTAAAGCTCCTTGTATCTGAGTCTGCTGGACAATTGACTGCTTCTCTACAGCCTCTGTAGACAGGCTAGGAGAACTCATCTGCCTTGCTCTTTCCTTGAGGGGGTATAGCAGGGTCACAGGGTCTCCAGAAGGGAGTGCCCCATCACAGAAGCACAGTGGAATTAAATATGGAGGGGGAGGAGGGAGATGACAGTAAATTGGTGGAGATGTGTAAATAATTCTGTATTATACATTACTGTGTACAAGTAACTATAATCACACTCAGATTGCACAAAGATCTATCCATTATTGGAGATTTTAAAGAGCAGATTAGACAAACTCCTGTCAGTGATGTTCTGAGGGCATTTGCTCCTGCAATGAGTGCAAGGGAGCAGACTTGATGACCTCTCAAGGTTCCTTACAGTTCTATAAATGTAATGATTCGTGATCATGTTCAGTTCTGATCCAGAAGAAGAGTGCCACCTACAGAATCACTAAAACTTCTTGCCATCATGGATGCTTGGGATGGAGAGTTTCAATGTGCTGATAACTTCAGCTAACAGTGAGAGGATTTACGTGTTAGATCAAACACCGATCCCATCTTGACTCCTTGACATCTGTGAGAGAATGCTCCTTTGTTGGAGTTGGAAACAGTAAAGAGCCTTTCATTTTGTAGTGAAAGGATCATCTCAAATTCCTGGGACTACCAAGCTAATGCTGCCGAGTACTGTTGGCTGAAAACTTCAAATACAAATACAATGGAAGCTCTGAAGACGGCAGAACTGCTCAGCACCCAAAATCCTTGTTTATTTTCTCCGAAGACAGAGAGGGGACTGTGGGTCAGCAGGAATTGTGCATTTTGACTAGTATTTGTTGACTCAGAACTCCATGCTGACAGACAGATAGGCAAGCAGACAAGGTTCCTGTGACAGGGCTGCAATTCCCTTCCCTCATTTGCCCCACAGGCTCTGACACCTCTGACATGCTTTGTGCGTAAGTCCTAGTTTCTCCAGCTCCTGCTGAGGAGAATGGCAGCTGCCTTTCACCTCACTGATGCTGGAAAATCATCTGCCAATATGGAATGCCACCCTCAGACTTGACAATGACATGCTAAGAGGAAAATATTGCTGTGTATCTAACGGTATGTTATAATAACACAGAGCTTCAGTGTTAGGCATTCCCACTGAGATCTGGTGAAGAATGAATGTTTGAGTCACATATTGAACACTTCACGTTGTACAACCACTGATAGTTGGCACATAAAATCTGCAATGAAAGAGAACATAGTGTTACTTTGTGCTATCCCCATTTCTATCAGTCTTCATTTGTTGCCTAGCTGATAATCATGTCAGTCTAACACATTCTACCTGTTATTAAGGAGATGCTGGTTTCTTACCTAACTGTGGTTGAGGCAGTCATTATAAGCCTGATTCTAACCCCACTTCTAATTTGGGCAAACCAAAGCTGATATTTCACAGATAGGGTTGTAGGCAGAAGTAGAGCATTTCTGGAATGTTTAAGGCATAGTAGATGAGTTGGTTTGGAGATATGTGGATTCACAAAAAGGGGGTTCTCGTTTTTTGAACATTAACATTCTAAATAATGTCATAAAAAGCCAGGAGAGCAAATCACAATAAAATCCATTCAATGATTTTATTTTAGTGATATTGCAAGATCACAAATGGGAGGATAATTGTCCACCAACATAGGTTTGTTAACATGCGGTCTATGCAAATGTATGCGAGACCTTGCATTAGATTGTTCACTTTACCTCCTGTGGGCCGATGCAAAATTATTCCCTTCACTACATTTTCTTATTTTTGTCTTGTGCTTCAGTTCTGCTAAATACTGTGATTTCATGGCAATTTATGGGGATTCCAGAAGCAGAAAAAATTGCGCAGACCCAGCCACTAGAAAGTATTTGAAGCACTTCCTCTTATACCTTGACAGCTTGATTTGCTTAAGAGCGTTTGATGAGGGCTCATGTCAAAAATGTTCTTTCTGAAAAGCCAGTACACTATATCCATTGGATCACCCTTGACCACATGTTTATTGACTGTCTCAAAGAAGTCTAATAGATTGGTGAGGCATGATTTCCATTTATAAAACCAATGTTGACTTTTCCCTAACATATTGTGTTCATGTATGTCATTGATAATTCTGTTCTTTACTATAGTTTCTGTGAAATTTCTGGTACTGAAGTTACGCTTACTGGCTTGTATTTGCTGGAATGGCCTCTAGAGACTCTTTTAAAAATTGGCATAACATTAGCTATTCAGTAGTCATTTTGTACAGAGACTGATTTAAGCACTAGGTTACATACCACAGTTAGCAGTCTGTTATTTCATATATGAATTCCATCAGAACTCTTGGATGAATACCATCTGGCTGTGGTTATTATTGTTTAATTTATCAGGTTGTTCCCAAACCTTCTCTATTGATGCTTCATTCTGAGCTAGTTCTTCAGATTTATCATTTAAGAAAGAATAGCTCAAGTGTGGGAATTTTCCTCACATTTTCTGCTGTGAAGACACTAACACTACAGAGATCCCTGTCTGGGGCCAACTGCAGGGAGACAGTGACACAAAATATTTCATGTACCGCCTTACATGGGCAGGGGCCAATGCAGACATAGAATATCTTCTCCAGCTGTAAGTCTGGAGGGAAACAATCTGGGCTCTGGCTATTTCAAGTCATTAATAGAATCTAGATTGGCAGGGACCAGTGAGCATGCAATTTTATTTCTTCACATTTTTCCTAAAGTGAATCAAATAACTATTCCTCCCTTAATACTAGCCATTTCCCATATATTCTAAGTCTTTTCAGAATCAGCTGTCATAATTTTCTGTGGGGAAAAAGGTCTGACTAATTTAAAAAGCACCATGTTATTATTCAATTCCATCTGTCCTAAATTTTCTAACTTGAAAATCACTGCATTGATTTTTTTTAAAAAATCTTTACAACAAATAAGACATATTCTTCTGTGGGTCAGAGAAAAAACTCTTCACTCAAGATTTCTGAAGAAAGTAATTACATCTGAAAAGGACAAATTTTAGGATGAATTGTACTTTGTATTCTTAATTACAGTGTCACTACTGTAATGCATTATGTCATAGTTCTTCTTCGAGTGATTGCTCATGTGCATTCCAAGTTGGGTGTGCACTGGCCCATGCCCAGTTGCTGGAAGCTTTTTGCCCTAGCCAGTAGCCGTAGGGTTGGTGCGGTGCCTCCTGGAGTGGTGCCTGTATGGTGACCAATATATTCACTGCCGGACCCAACTCCTGCTCAGTTCTCTCTCACCGTGCTGTCAGTTGCCAGAGCTCTCTCTTCTTTTGCAGTTCAGCTGGTAACCATCACTTGTAAATTAGTTGGTAATTGTTAGTGTAAATAGTTGTAAATAGTTTAGATAGTTACTTATCACTTGTAAATAGTTTTCACTTAGTTATCAGTGAGCCAAGGTGAGACTTTATCCCCTCTTGACACTGCTGTGCCAGGAGATGCTGGGCTCCCCAGGTTTCAAAACCTGTTCAAAGTGTGGCAAACAACTGCCCAAGAGTGATCCAAACAGGACTTGTTTGAGTTGCCATGGTGAGGCACATCTTCATGAATGTTGCTCCATCTGTAAGGCCTTCAAGCCTAGGACTCTAAAGAACAGAGTTCAACATTTAAAAGTCCTACTAATGGAAGCAGCCTTGTGCCCAGACATTTCCCCTGCAGGAGCTCAGAGCAGTGCATTGTCGGTGCTGAGTGCTCCAGCACCGTCGGTGCTGTCAGAAAGCTCTAAACGTCGGGGAAGGGGTTAGCGCCTAGCAATACAAGGTGGCATAGAAGTCAGTCCCCAGTGCCTCGCAAGAAAAAGAGGAATGAACGGGGCCAGTCCCCTGAAAGGGTCAAGTGTCGAGACCCCTCCAAGGCATCTGCCAGATTGCACCATGAGTTGGGCCATGAAGTGCGGGTGTTGACAACCATCCTCCACAGGGCAGAGCAAGTATGGTGACCCCGGTCAGCACTCTGGAGCCTGCACAACCACAGGCCCCATGGCACTGCCCTGGTCGTCAACATCAGAGCTGGCCTCAGAGTCTGACTCTTATTACCCCAGCTTAGTCAGGAGTGGGAGCACGGGGTCATTGCGCCACAGCGGACATTGGCATCAGACTCATCAGCCTATGAACAGGGGTTGGCAGGCATCCTCTCAAGGTGCTCTCCAGTGGCCTTTTTGACCCCCTGGGCAGTCCATGAAATGCAGGGGCAGGCTGAGGGACTCCATACTAGGGTGTCCTTCACTCCCAGGTGCCAAGGGCGGTGCTGCAGCGTCACTGGGTGCGCCTCCATGGGAACAATCTCAAAGTGTGGCCATGATGGAGGTCAGGTCCCAGGTGCTGAACTACCCCGACATCCCCATAATGCAGCCCACGTTTTTATCAGGCACTCCAACCCAGGTGTTGGGCATGGTACCACAGACCACAGTGCCAGGGACTCAAACAGGAGAATCAGAACCCCTTTTGCTGGTGGATATGGAAGAGGTGGGGATGTCACCCTCATCCTCCCCAGATGAGGCCTTGGCTGGATCCTCAGCATCCCCAGTTATGGAGGATGGTAGGGCATACCAACAATTGCTATGTAGGATGGCCCAGGGCCTGGGTATGCAAGCAGAGGAAGTCAGGGACAATATGGACCCGGTGACAGATATCCTCTGAGCGTCGGAGCCCACGAGGGTAGCATTGCCCATTATTAAAATGATTGCTAATGTGGCAAAGATGGTGTGGCAGATCTCGGCCTCTGCCCTACCCACGAACAGAAAGAATGAGCACCGGTACTTTGTTCCTGCCCTGGGCAATGAGCACCTTTTTACCCACCCTTCCACTGACTCCCTTGTCATTGAGGCAGCGAATCATAGGGAGAGAGAGGGATTTCAAAGCCCTTCCCCTAAAAACGGAGAGGCCAAATGCCTGGACTTGTACAGTAGAAAGGGTTACTTAATGGGAGGCCTACAGTTAAGGATTGCTAACCAGCAGGCTCTGGTTAGCAGGTACACAAACAACACAGCCAGTTCCTTATCCTGCTTCTTGGAGCTGGTTCCACCAGCAAGTAAACCTGATTTCAATGCGGTGGTGGAAGAGCATGAGTTCATATCCAGGGCAGTGCTGCCGGCGGCACTACATGCAGCAGATGCTGCCATTAGGCTTATGGCCTCTGGGATAGGCATGCTCGGGGGAGCATGGTTACAAGTCTCGGGACTCCCCTATGAGGTCCAAGAGACTATTCAGGATCTTCCATTTGAGGGGCCATCCCTGTTTTCAGAAAAGATGGACAAAAGGCTCCACAGCCTGAAAGACTCGAGGGTCACCTTACATTCAGTCAGCCCGCACACCCCTGCGACCCAACATCAGCATTTCACCCGTAGGCCTCAGTTCAGACAATTCCCTCAACAGCAATGGGATAACAGTAGAAGATAGGGTCGCTCCAATAGGAGATGTCATGGCCAACAGAATCAGGGCCAGAGTCATCAAAAACCTCCACCAGGGTCTTAGCAACTATTTTGATGGTGCTGTCAGGAGCAACACACTGGTTAGGGCCCCAGTTCCAGCTTAGCTTTTATTTTCTTTCTGCCTATCCCACTTCTACCATGCCTGGAGCAACCTAACTTTGGAGCAGTGGGTCCTGTGAACAGTAGAAAGGGGATACGCTATCCAATTTTCTTCATACCCCTTTCCCACCCTCCCTCCCCATCCCTCTTCGGGGACCTCTCTCATGAGATCCTGCTCAGGCAAGAGGTACAGTCCCTCTTCCAGTGGGGGCGTTAGAAGAGGTCCCCCACTGACTTCAGGAACAGGGGTTTTATTCCTGTTATTTCCTAATCCCAAAGGCGAAAGGGGTACTAAGGCCCATCTTGGACCTGTGAAACCTAAACGAATTCGTAAAAAAGATACGGTTTCTTCAGATATCCGTGGACCTAATTATTCCGATGCTGGAACTGGGGGACTGGTTTGCCATTCTTCACTTACAGGACGCATATTTCCTCATAGCAATTTATTAGCACCACAGGAGGTTCCTCTGCTTTGTAGTAGGGAAGGACCATTATCGGTTCACAGTCCTTCCATTCTGTCTATCCTCCACCCCAAGGGTTTTCACCAAATGCATGGCAGTGGTGGCAGCCTCCCTATGCAGGCAGGAGGTGCACATCTCTCAGTACCTGGACGATTGGCTAGTCAGAGGTCGCTTGCAACACCAGGTAGCACAGCACGTGCAGCTGATACGACAGACATTTGATACTCTCAGTCTCATGGTAAATGAGGAAAAGTCAGTGTTAACCTCCACCCAGGCAATGGAGTTCGTGGGGGCCCTACTAGATGCGGGGCAGGCCAGAACCTTCTTGCCCCAAAGCAGGTTTCAGGCCATGGCATCTCTTATCTATGAATTGATCAAGTTCCCCACCACAGTGGCCAGAGGATGCCTCAGGTTTTTGGGTCACATGGCAGCATGCATGGTTGTGGTCCAGCACGCCAGACTGCGAATGCACCCTTTCCAGCTGTGGCTTGCCTCAGTGTACCGGCCTGTCAGGAACAACATAGATGTGTTGGTAACAGTCCCTCCATGAATGCTTTTAACATTACACTGGTGGCTGGATGCTTGGTCTGTCTGCATGGGAGTGCCTTTCAACCCCCTACAACCCTCCCTCTCTCTAGTCACAGACACCTCAGACTTGGGATGGGGAGCAGATCTAGGGGAGCGCCAGACCCACACGCTCCTGTCCACTTTGTCATGAGGCCCTCAGACTCTGGGGGTTTTGCATTCAGCATCAAATTCTCCTGAAAGCTTATTACCTGCCTGGGACCCACAACTCCCTGGCAGACCATCTCAACAAGTCTTTCATGGACCATGAGTGGTCACTACACCTGGAAGTGCTGCATTTAATTTTCCAGAAGTGAGGGTGTCCCCAAGTAGACTTATTCACCTCCCATCTCAACGTGAAGCGCTGGACATTCTGCTCTTACCAGAATCAAAGCTTGGGCTCCTGGGCAGATGCATTCAGCATTCATTGGTCAGGCCCTCTGCTTTACGCCTTCCCTCCAGTGCCACTCCTCCACCGAACCCTGCTCAAAATTTGGTCAGACTGGGCATTGGTCGTCCTAGTGGCCCCAGTGTGGGCTCAACTATACTGGTACTCCACCCTCTTGGAGCTGTCCATCTGCAAGCCAATTGCACTCCCATTATGCCTGGACCTGTTGATACAGGAGAAGGGGAGACTGCAGCACCCCAACTTTCAAGCACTACATCTCACAGTGTGAAAGCTGCATGACTGAAAGCAGTGGAGCTGTCATGCTTGGGACCGTGAAAGAAGTGCTGTTGAATAGCAGGAAGCCCTCCACAAGAGCAACACATAAAGCCAAATGGAAAAGATTTTGCAACTAAAAAGAGCAACTCAAAAGGGGTTATCCCCAGGACAGACTCCAATACCAATTTTTCTGGACTGCTTGTTCTTGAGTCAGGAAGGGCTATCACTATCCTCTATCAAGCTGCACTTAATGGCTATCTCAGCCTTTCAACCTGGGCCAGGCCTATAATCGGTCTTCTGAGACCCTGTGGTAAAAAGGTTTATGAAGGGCATGGAAAGGGTCAGGCCGCAGGTGTATCCCCTTCTACCAGTGTGGGACCTCAATCTGGTGTTGTCGAGACTCATGGGGGCCCCTTTCAAACCCCTTACTTCATGTTCCCTCCTATTTCTTAGTTACAGCATTCTTGGTGGCCATTATTTTGGCCAGGAGGGTGTTGAAACTAAGGGCCCTGACGGTGGACCCATTCTACATGGTGTTCCACAAGGACAAGGTCAGGTTGAGACCCAATCCAGCATTACTGCCAAAGACAGTCCACTCTTTCATGTTAACCAGGATGTTTCCCTACCGGTCTTTTACCTGAAGCCTCATGCCTTCCTTAGGGAGCAGAGTCTGCATAGCCGCGTCTACATGTGCCGGCTACTTCGAAGTAGCCGCGCCAACTTCGAAATAGCGCCCGTCACGGCTACATGTGGCGGGCGCTATTTCAAAGTTGACATCGACGTAAGGCGGCGAGACGTCGAAGTCGCTATCCCCATCAGGAGATGGGAATAGCGCCCTACTTCGACGTTCAACATCGAAGTAGGGAACGTGTAGCCGTTGCACGTCCTGCAACGTTGAAATTGCGGGGTCCTCCATGGCGGCCATCAGCTGAGGGGTTGAGAGACGCTCTCTCCAGCCCCTGAGCTCGATGGTCGCCGCGTGCAGCGGCCCCTTAAAGCTCCCCGCCCCCTGCCTTCCTGTGCAAGAAGCTGAGAGAGTGTGCAGGCGGCAGCCCAGCCACGCGGCCAGCCTGCACACTCCTCTGCAGCCAGAACAACCCCCCACCGCTGCGATGGCTGCCCCCCAGCCCCCTAAGCGCCCCCAGGGCACCACCCCCAAGGGGAGCCAGGGCTCCCAGCCTGGCAGCCAGGCTGGGAAGAGGCAGCGGGGCCCTTCCTGGACGGAGGCCGAGCTTCGGGACCTGCTGGGGCTCTGGAGTGAGGAGGAGGTGCTCCAGGTAATGGGGAGCAAGAGGCGGAACGCGGATGCGTTCGCTCGGCTGGCCAAGGGCCTGGCCGCCTGGGGTCACCCTGCCTGCACTCCTGACCACGTCAGGAGTAAGGTGAAGGAGTTGCGGCAGGGTTACGCCTGGGCCCGGGATGCGGCCAGCCAATCTGGGGCCGCCCCTGTCACTTGCCCCTTTTACAGGGAGCTCAGGGACATCCTGGGCCCCCGGCACACCTCCTCCCCTCCGGCCACTCTTGATACCTCAGCCGACGAGCCCCAGCAGGCCCCGGAGGCGAAGTCCGCCTCGGAGGTAAGCCCTGCACCCCAGGGGCCCCCCAGGAGCCCTCTTCTGGGGCACTGGAGGAGGAGGAGGAGGGGGAGTCCTCCTCCAGCGACGCAGGGCTCCGGATCGCCATCCCATCGCAGAGCTCCAGCAGGGTGTCCGCCCACCAAGTGTCCCCCGACCGTGGGAGTGGACCATCAGGTATGTACCCCCCCCGGTGCACGCCCCTGGGGTTGAGGGGTGGGGGTAACAGATATGACCAGGGCCCTCCCCATGCCCAGATGACCATGGCCCCAAGGACAGCAGTGGCATGTCCCTCAGAAGAGTGCATCAGCCCCTGCCCCCCAGCATGAGAGTGCCATGCCCCATCCCTGGGGATAGGGGGAGCAGAACCTAGGGTCCCCCGGGGGGAGGGGGTGAGACACCCATCAGCAGCAGCAGCAGCATCTCCCGGGGACAGGGATGGGGAACCAGCAGCAGAGGGGCGGAGGGACAAGGGCCACAGCTTGGGGCCCACACTAACAGCTGTCTCCACTCTTCTTCCCCCCCATGTTCCGCAGCTGCACCATCAGAAGGACTGGAGAGCGCCGGCGAGGTGTCAGTGGTCCCGGAGAGCCCACCGGGGCCATGACTCCAAGCCAGCCCCTTGGTGGAGCACTGACCGGCCCCAGGGTGGGGACGACGGCGGAGCCAGCACCAACCCCGGACGGCAATGGACCCCCAGCTGCTGGCCATCCTTCATCGGCAGCTGGAGGTCTCCGAGCAGCGTCTGTGGGTGGAGGAGCGGCGCCTCCAGCTGCAGGAGCGGGCACTGGCCTGGCGCCAGGAGGCATGGGGTGCCTTTATGCGCACTTTTGAGCACATAGCAGACTACCTGGCCCCCCATGCTGCGCCGGCTGCTGCTCTGCCCGCCCTACCTGCTCCACCCGCTGCTACACCTGCCGTCGCACCGCCGTCCGCCACCGAGGGCCCATCCTCCGAGGGGGACCTGGGGACAGCTGACACCCGCCGGCCTTATCTCCTGGTCCTCCTGGCCCCCAGCCAGCCCCAGTGTGGGCTGCAGCCAAGGCGCGGGTTGCGGCCGCCCACCCCCACCGCTGGACTTTAGGGGGTGTGGGGCCCAGGACGTGCCCCCCCCACTTTGTATATATTCCCCTCACCTATGTTTTGTAAATAGTTTGTATTAGACCCCTGTTCTGTTATGTTATGATGATACCTGCCCCCCCATGTAAATAGTTCTCCCCTTCCTTGTCTTCCCCTTTTTTTTCCTTTCATCTTATAATACGTATATATATAATATTTATTTTGGCGGTACATAGTTATAATATAAGAAGAGTTCAACATGTATATTCTGGTTTGACGAAAAACATGTCTGTTTTTATTTACAAGAAAAGTGGGGGGGGGTGTGCTCTTGGGTGCTCTGTGGTATGGGCGTAGGGGCAGGGAGTGTTGTGGAGGATGGCGGGGTGCAGTGGGGGGTCTGCCAGCGTTCACCCCACGGCCTCGTCAAACTGGGCCCGCAGGGCCTCCCGGACCCGGGTCCCTTCAGGGTCCACCTGACGACTGGGGGCAGCGGGTGGCTGCACATCGGCCCTGCCGGCCTCCACAGCCCAGCCCTGAAAGAAGGCCTCCCCCTTGCTCTCGACGAGGTTGTGGAGGGCGCTGCATGCGCCCACAATCTGGGGGATGTTGGTGGGGCCTGCATCAAGGTGGGTGAGGAGGCCCTTTAAGGGAGCGGCTAGCTGTTGTCCCGGAAGCACTAGTCCGCCCTGTGACCCTGTCTGCAGCTGTTCCTGGCACCCTTATTTCGATGTGTGCTACTTTGGCATGTAGACGTTCCCTCGCAGCGCCTACTTCGATGTGGTGCTGCCCAACGTCGATGTTGAACGTCGACAGTACCAGCCCTGGAGGATGTGTAGATGTTATTCATCGAAATAGCCTATTTCGATGTCGCTACATTGAAATAAGCTATTTTGATGTAGCGTACACGTGTAGACGTAGCCCATATGTTGTATGTTTGGAGGGTGCTGGTCTCTTATATGAACAGGACCAAACCTTTTAGATAGTCTGAACAGCTGTTTGTGGCAGTGGCAGACAGGATGAAGGGCCTCCCAGTCTCCTCCCAGCAGATCTCCTCCTGGGTAGTGGCCTACATTAAGGATTGCTGTAAGCTGGTGGGAGTCCCCGCTCCCCAGATCAGGGCTCACTCTACCAGAGCTCAAGCTTCCCCAGCAGCATATCTGGACAGAGTCACTATCCAGGATATCTGCAGGGCGGCCACCTGGTCTTCCATACACGTGTTCATGGCCCATTACGTGTTGATGCAGCATGCTAGAGGTGACACTGTAGTAGGCAGGGCTGTGCTACATTCCATCTGGGGCTCCGACCACACTTCCTAGGCATCAGCTGGTATTCGCCTTGGAATGGACATGAGCAATCACTCAAAGAAGAGATGACAGTTATCTGTTCCATAACTGGTGTTCTTCAAGATGTTGCTCACATCCATTCCAAAACCCACTGGCCTTCCTTACTGTCGGAGTAGTCAGCAAGAAGTAACTGAGCAGGGGGGTTGGTCATGCGATGCATATATTGGTCGCCCTACAGGCGCCACTCCAGGGGGCACCGCACCGACCCTCTGGCTATTGGCTTGGGCAAAAAAGCTTCCGGTAACTGGGCATGTGCCGACGCACACCCAACTTGGGATGGACATAAACAATACATCTTGGAACACCAATTACAGAACAGGTAACTATCTTTTACAGGGCAGTGCTTTTCACACATTTTAGTCCCTCTTTGTTGCACCTCTTTGGGGCCAGGTTTTGCCCTCCATTGTCTTAGAGTAGAAGTCCTACCATTCTTAGAATGGACTTCAAGGCTGAAGTCCCTTCTCCCCCATTGACGAACTATGTTAACCGGACAAGCCCAGCTATATTTGGCACCTGTAAACCCTTTTCCTCCAGGAGCCTGTGAACTACAGCGGCAAGCTTGAGATACAAAAAAGTGGCATCCTGGCTGGTCCTGAGCCCGTAAAACTAGAGAGCTGGCAGAGTGTATTGCATAAGATTACTGATTTACCGGGACTGCTATGTCGAAAAAGAGAGAATCCTGGGGAAACCTGGATGGATGGCAATCCAACTGTTATCAAAACCAAGTATTGAAAACAAGCATTTAGTTGTTTTTTCACCCATAAATACAGAGCAGTCTGAAACAAGGGTTAAAACAAAGGCCTGAATATATTTCCCCTTATCTAAATCTTAGCTTTTCCTAGCTAGCTTTGGTAACTGCATTCAGTCCAGTTACCATCGTAGGGAAGGTGAAGACTTCCCTGCTGCATTGTCTTCTTCCAAGTTTCACTATCTCCCCTGGCAGCTGCTGACCATCCACTCAGCCTAAATCTCCTGCCTAGGTCCAGAATCTTTAATGGTTGCATATCTCCTTTGATCCTAAACTCAGCCTAGGAAGAGTAAACCTTGCTAGCCTGGTTGGAGCCAGGCAGGGGCATTCCCCGGTTAACAGTTTTCTCCTTTGTTCCCTTCAAGAACCTTTGCTCTGCCATTGTTTTGTTTCCTCCTTGTTTGCCCCTTAACAACTGCCTTTGATTTAAATTTACGCAGGCAGGCAGGCAGGCAGGCAGGCAGGCAAATATCAAACAAGTAAGCTGAAATGCATATGATATTAATAAAAATAATACACATAACCCCCTTATTCTCCACACTGCAATACAGCCCTGATTCACTGGGTTTATTATGTTGCATACTTTCATACAAGAGGTACTGTACAATAAAAGGTTAAAGTTTAGTTCTACATTGAAAGGTAACTGTAAAAATATCATTGTGAGGCTTCAGGTTTATAGTCTTTCATGAATCCAGAGAAAATTATTTTAGACTATAAGTAAAACATTGGGGGTTTTTTGTTTTGGTTTGGTTTTGGTTTTTTTTGTTTGTATGTTTGTTTTTTTATAACTGCTGGATCCATAAACTTAACCTGGGATCACAGACAGAAGCTGGCTTCTTTCTGGCTCAGACCTTAAAGATTCTGGTCCTCATTTTGCATTCTGGCTGAGCTGAAATTAGTCCTGCAACTGCAGAAATGAGAAAAAAAAGTACCTTTATGCCACTTTTATGGATTCTGAGACTGCTTTAACTTTTATCCCAAAGCAACTTAGACCATGTCAACACTATAAATTTGGTCAATTCAAGCTGTCAGCTTATAGCTGCTGCTGTTTCGGTATCAGTGGGGTGCATGTATGCTTAGCTGGTTGGGTCAGTTCTTCATATCCTCGCTAGGAGTACTTCTATCTATGTCAACTGCCATTCACCATGGATAGGTATCCCAATGAGCCATGCATTGCCAACTGGCACATTGCCTTTTGGGATATTTTTGCAAAGTTTCGTGGGATAGTAATGACTCCACAGGGATCTATGGGCGCTAGAGGCCAAGCTCCCAAGCACACAAGTTTCTCCATTCCATGCCATCCATATTCCATAATTTCATACCATTTTTTAAAAATCCTACAAATCTGTGCAACAGTTTTTGGTCTCTGCCATGTCAGAGAGATGCATAGAGCTTGCAGAGTTCTTCATTATTGCATTGACTTTTGCAAATATGGGTTGTATGATTCGCCTTTATGTACAGACCTTCAGGAAGTACTGCAACAATGAGGAACATGAGGATTTCTTCGAGATGAGTTTGCTAAGCAACAGCAAAAAACAATTCAAACTTTTTGGTAGTATTTTTAGTAGACAGGGAGCAACTGCAGATGGTGAAGAGATGGTTCTGAGCCCAAGACATGAGTGCTGACTGATGGGATCATATCATAATGCAGGTTTAGGTTGATGAGTGTGGCTGCAGAAATTTATCTGTGTGTTGACCTTGTGCCAGCCTTCAAGTTTATGGACACCAGAATGAGAGTTTTACTGACAGTTGAGAAATGAGCGGTGAATATGCTCTGGAAAATTGCAACATGAGATTGCTACCAGTCAGTAGGAAATAATTTTGGAGTTGGAAAATCTGCAGTGGGGGCTGTTGTCATGCAAGTGTGTAGGACCATTAATCATTTCCTGCTGTGCACAACTGTGACTCTTGGCAATGTGCAGGACATAGTGGATGGATTTGCAGCAATGGATCTCCCAAACCCCAGTTCCCTCTTTTGGCACCAGCCCACCTTGCCACAGAGTACATCAACGGAAACGGCTAATTTTCTATAGTTATGCAAGCACTCGTTGGTCACTGGGGATGCTTCACTGATATCAGTGTGGGTGGTCAAGAAAGGCGCATGTTGCTCACTTTTTTAAGCACATAGGACTGGGTAGAAAGGTGTCAGCAAGGATTTTCTTTCCAGTCTCAGATTACTGTTGACCATAATGACATGCCAGTAGTGATTCTATGACATGCCAGTAGTAATTCTGGGTGAACCAAGCTACCCCTATTTCCCCTGACTCATAAAGCTTTAAACTGACTACTACCTTGATAGCACCAAGGAAAGATTTGACTGCCAGGACAGTAGATGCAGAACGATTGTTGAATGTTTTTTTAGTAGACTGGAGAGACACTAGTGATGTTTACTTTCTAGACTGAATCACATAGAGGAAAATATCCCAGTTATTATAGCTGCCTGTTGATCCAGCATAATATCTGTGAGGCAGAAGGGGGCAAGGCTGCCAGTGAGGTGGAGGTAGTAATCGGATTCTGGAAAATGGGTTGTGAGCTGACTTTGAATAACCAGGCACAAGGACTATTGCAAGAACTGAATGTGGATTTATGTGGTTGAGAAAGAACATCTTAATGATCAGCCACAGCAGTGTTCTGTGCTGGACTCTTCTCTGAGCCTAGAGCTTTGAGTTCTTCTAAGAACTGTGCTATGTTGACTGTACCTTTATAACAAAAGCTGTGTGTTTCTTTGAAGCTTTGAACTGTATACAGCTCAGCGTGCACGTCCAAATACTGTTGAGTACTGCTGTTCATTCTGCAATGTTAATTATGCACTAATAAAGATAATTGAATTCTCCAAAAATAGAACTTGAAATCTGTTATGTTAGAAATGACAAATGTAGACCCAGGTTCATGTTCATTGATTTTGTTTTGTAAACATTTGTTTCCACCACTCTCTCATATCTCATTAAATCTCTATTCTTTCTTAAATAAACCTACTTTTTTGTTGTGTTAAAAGTACTTACAAGAGTTCTGTGTTTTGTGGGAATGGTGATTTAGAAGAAAACTGGCAAAGGGGGTACACTACAACTGAGGGACAAAGCGTCTGGGATTTCTGAGTGTGAGTGTCTGAAAGGCTGGTGGTATCAGGGAGCTGACACCCAACCACCACAGACAAGGTCCACTTCTTGGTCGTTATGTGCTCCAAGAAACATGATGCTCTCTTAGGCCTCCCTGCTTGGAAAGCTTTTGGCTAGTTGAGGTTCCTTCAAAATTCCCCTTTGCTGAATCCTTTCTCCTCAATAAGTTTTTCTTCAACTATGCTCTCCTAAGCTTTTATTAGGTCCAGGTGCTCCTTCCTAAACTAACTACCTTCTAGCAACTTAGGCAGTTAACTATCCCCAGCTGGATCCTGCATTGCCTCATTCCCTAAGCTCTTCAGTAGAGCTAGTCACAGGCAGGCTAGGCATCTGACTGCTTTAAAGAAGCAGCTCTGTGATACAGGGTCTCCAGAGTTTGGGTTTGCTGCCTCTGAAGACCAATTATATCCTGGTGCGTTTTCCAGCCTTGTTCTTCTGGGACTCCTGGACCCTTTTCCTGTCCTTTCTATGTCTTTCTCTGTGCCACTGGTCATATTGGCCTTTTGTTCATGTGCCATGACAGCACTATCTTGCAGGATCTCAGAGAATATGTTCTCTTCTTTTTCCTCCTCCTCAGGCCCAGGAGTTCTGTGGGCAAGTAAGATCACCATAGAAGCAGCTGCAGATAAAGCAAACAGATGTATCACTGGCTTTACAGTCACAAAGAAAGGTTTCAAAACTCCCTTCCATTACGTTCCAAACATCTAATATGAACTACTTATCTTTCCAGCTTTGGAGTGTCAGATGAAAGCATCGCTGTCCAGTCCCAGTGAGGGATGGGAGGAAGGAAAGACCTTCTGTTGCACAAAGCAGTAGAATTTTAGTCCCTGTTCCCTGGGTACAGGAACAGGGCAATGACACTGAATATAAGCACTGTGTCCAACAGGTAAGAGTGCTATGAGCTGGTACATCATTCCTGTGGGTCACCAAAGAAACAGATAATATCAAATGCACTCAGAGCTGCCTAGGCCTGTATGCAACTAGCTTATTTTCTTCTAAGTGGCATGGGAAAGTTTCTGTTGCACAGGAAAACATGACGCTCTCATCCCTAGAGACCTCCAAAAGAGGATTGCAGAGTATCTCCATGAAAGTTTCATCCAGATCTCTCAAGAGAATAAAAGAGACTTTGCTATTCATGGAGATTAAAGTACTCTTTATGCCTGCCCCCAATACCCTTAACTCAACGGGAATGAAAAGCAGGTGCCGACTCTACCTCTGTTTGTTGTACCTCCTATTCTTTATGAGCAAAACAGTAAAAAGTCAGTACCTTGGTCTTGCTACCTGGGGGATGGGCCAGGTTCCTTTAAATTTATATACTGTAGGGAAAAATACATAGACACACTCACTTGAATTCCTTTCTCCTTCATTAGGCTCATCTACACTTGCCAGGCTGAAGTGGCTAGACCAGGGGTTTGCAACCTAAAGCCACATGTGGCTCTGTAAGGACTTCTTTGTGGCTCCCAATTCTATAATTGCAAAGTAAAAAAATACCTCTCCTGATTATTTTTGATATTTCAGTGAATGTCTGAAAGCCCAACAATGAATAACTCATATCTAAATAGCAAAGGATATGTGATCTCGTAACATGGGATAACCACTGCTTAATATGTGTGGTGTATTGCGGGATATGTGTGTGCACTGTTCTTAAAATAGGGGTTGCAAAAAGTATGGTTTGATGTAATTTATTAAGGCCCCTCTCTTATTCTCATGCATTGTGGCTCTTGAATTATTGAGTTTTTTACCAAATTTGAAAAAAAAATGGCTCTTCTTGCTCTTTTGGTTGCTGGCCCCTTGTCTAGATTCTAGCAGAATCCCAGAGAGTTGGTGGTTTGTGGCATGGCTGGAGTTTCCTGCGGCATCTCCACCCTTCTTTTCCTTCTCCTCTTCACTTTTCATAGCAGGGATCTCTGTCTTGGGTTCCTCTCAGGGATCCAAATGGCTTGCAGCATACTGGGAGGAGCTTTGCGAAGCATGGCATTCAGGTCTGTGTAAAAGTGGCAGGTTAGTGGCTTGGTACTGAATCTATTGGCATGTGCCTTCATCCTGTGATGTTCTGGCGAAGAGCTGCTTATTCCTGTTGTACCTGTCTGCCTGCACCCCTGTGCAATCTGCTTGTAAATGACCACCTTTCTTTAGCTGGTCTGTAACTATACTTGCACAGTCTTATCACCCACAGGCCCAGGAGATTTTTTCATCAGTCCTTGTCAGTTACTATGAGGGGACAGTATAAATTCAACATAACCACAGAATTCCTTATATGCTATGGGGATTCCCAAGTGACTGTTTCTGGTGTAGTGTAGTGTACACCAGACCTAAGAGACAAGCTCCACAAAGTTCTTCATATTTGGGAAAGATAATCAGATTGTCACTGCTAAATACAATGTGGAGCAGATTGTTAAGTGTATGGAGTTACAGTAGAACCCCAAGGTATGTGCACTCAAGTTGCACGAATAAGGGTCTGGAAACAGAGGGGCTTTTTGCCATCAGGGTCACATCCCATGGCCTCTTTACTGCTGGCACCCTGCTCTGCCGGGACCGAGCTCTCGCACGTCTATGCTAATGAGCTGCGGGACCATGCTAATGAGCAGCCATTTGCAATTTTGAGGCTGCTCATTAGCATGGACCTGCCGGGAAAGCCGTGCCATGTAGACCCAGCCAGTAAAATCTAGAGGAGAAGTAATTTTGGAACAGGAGCAGTTCTGCAATTTTTGAGCTATGTGTGTGCAGAATTCCTGATAGGGGTGGAGTAGGGTTTCCACCTTTCTAATTGCTGGTAATTAGATTCCAGAGGCCCCGTCCCAGCTCGTCTCTTCCCCTAAAACTCTGGCCCTTCTCTACCTCTGCATTCAAGGCCCTACCCTTTTCCACCCTTGTGCTTGAGGCCTGTCCTCCACATCTTCCCCAGGTCCTGTCTCCTTTTTCACCCTTTCCTCCAAGGCCCTGCCCCCATCGCTCACTCATCTTCCCCACTTTCCCTGTCTCTCACTGGATTGTCTCAATTTCCTTTCCCCTAGCTGATTTCCTTTTGCTCTGAGGCTGGGATGAAAGCTGCTATAGTCTGATGAGGGGCCTCATAAAAACAGCCTTACTGGGTCACACCAAAGGCACATCTATCAGAGTATCCTGTCTTCCACTAGAGACCAATGCCAGATTCCTCAGAGGGAGTGAACAGAACAGGTAGTCATCAGAATGATCCCTCTCCTGGCATCCATTGCCAGCCTTTGACAAACAGAGATTAGGCACAGCATTCCTACCTAACCTCCATGAATTTATGTAAATCTAAACCATTGATGGGCCTAACCTCCATGAATTTATCTAAATCTTTTTTGAACCCTGTTGAAGTCTTAGTCATCACCCCATCCTCCAGCAAAGAGTTCCACAGGCCTACTATGCACTGCAAGAAGAAAATCCTCCTTTCTTAGTTTAAACCTGCTACCCATTAATTTCATTTGGTGACCCCTAGTTCGTATGTTATGGGAACAAGTAAATAGCTTTTCCTTATTCACTTTTTTCACCCCAATCATGATTTTATATACCCATATCATATTCCCACTTAGTCTCATTTTTTTCTGAGCTGAAAAGTCCCAGTCTTTTTTACCTTTCTTCATAGGCACCCATTCCAACCCCCTAATCATTTTTGTTGCCCTTTTATGAACCTTTTCCAATCTCATTGTACTTTTTTTAGATGAGGCAACCACATCTATAAATAATATTCAAGATGTGAGTGTACCATGGATTTATATAGAGGCAATAAGATATTCTCTGTCTTATTCTCTATCCCTTTATTAATGATTTCTAGCATTGTGTTTGCTTTTTTGACTGCTGCAACACATTGAGTAGATGTTTTCCAAGTACTAGCCACAATGACTCCAAGATCTCTCTTTTGAGTGGTTGTAGCTAAATTAGTCCCCATGGTTTTATATGTATTGTAAGGATTATTTTTTCTAGTATGTGTTACTGTACATTTATCAACATTAAATTTCATTTCCCATTTTGTTGCCCAATCACTTAATTTTGAAATCAGTTTGAAATTCTTCACAGTCTGCTTTGTTCTTAACTGTCTTGACCAGTTTCATATCATGAGAAGATTTTGCCATCTTACTGTTTACCTCTTTCTCCAGATCATTTATAAATAGGTTGCAAGTATCAGAGGGGTATCCAAGTTAGTCTGTATCTTCAAAAACAACAAAAAGTCCTGTGGCACCTTGTAGACTAGCAGTTTATGCTTATGCTTGCGCTCTATGAAAGCTTATGCTCCAAAATATCTGTTAAGTCTATAAGGTGCCACAGGACTTCTTACTTTTCATAAATAGGTTGAATAGGATTGGGCCCAGTATAGACCCTTGGGGGAAGCCACTAATTACCTCTCTCCATTCTGAAAATTGACTATTGTTCTGTCTTTTAACCAGCTTTCAGCCCATAAGAGGACCATCCTTATTATGTGACAACAATTAAGAGTCTTAAGAGCCTTTGGTGAGGCACCTTGTCAAAGGCTTTCTGGAAATTTAAATGTTCTATACCACTGGATCCCTCTTGTCCACATGGTTATTGACCCCCTCAAAGAACTCTAGGAGATTAGTAAAGCATGATTGTCCTTTACAGAGATTATGTGGACTTCTCCCCAACAAATTATGTTTATCTATGTGTCTGACAATTATATTCTTGTTTCTCCTATTGTGTAAGAAGCAATCTTGGCTGAGAAGGGACTGGCCTGCGTTATTGACCTGGTAAGCCCTCCTTCAATGCCATGGCAAATGTGCTTTTGGAATCTGGTCATCTGAGTGGATTTTCTGGGCACCAGGCAACTCTAAATGGTACGTGGATACAGCAACCAAAAATCAGACAGTGCAGGTAAAATCCAGATGAGTGGCAACCCTAGAAAAGGAGTGTACAGTGCAACTGGAACATTTTTAATAGTGTGGGTTCTGAAACCACCCTCCTTACCCTTATCCACACCCCTTCACCTAAGGCTGGGGCTGGGATTAATGCTGTGTCTCCTGTGGTAGGGAACTGGACTGGAATAAGGGAGATGAAGCTGGGACCTGTGGCAGAGTGCAGTCTAGCATCCAGGACTCCAGACATGGGATTGACAGTGGAACCCCAGGCATGGGGCAGCAGCTGGGAACGATGGCATGGGGCCCCTGGCATGGGGCAGCAGTGGTCCCACATCAAATATGGAGGTGCTGCACCAATGCATGGACCTCTAGCTGAGCAAGTATATGGATGTGGTAAGGATTGTTTGTTTTGGGGGCTTTTTATTCAGAATTTTAAAATTGTGGAGCATTATTTATATGTAAAACAAAGGGGAAAAGTCACTTCTGACTTGACACCAAATAAGACAATGTTTAGATGAAACAGAAATATGTTTTAGAAATGTAGCAACAAGTAAAGAGATTAAAATGAAAGTTGGACTGAATTTTCAACTACAGCTTGTACTACCTAGACACATTACAGTAGAATGTTTTGAGATCTTTTAAGCAAAGGCTCTTTTGAAGTGCAAAGAATTAACAATAAGTTCATATTTCTAAAGTCATGCAGAGAGACTAGAAGTGTGGTAATGGTATCATATATTTAATTGGATCAACTTCTATTGGTGAAAAAGGTTTTCTTCACATCTGGGAGAGGTACTCAGAATGCCACAGCTAAAGATAAACAGATAAGAGTTAGCATGTTGCAAAAGACATAGCGAGGTAAACATTCTTACCATTGTACGACAAAGAAGGGTTAGTGAATTACAAATTGTTGTAGTGAGCCATAAATCCAGGGTCTGTGTTGAGCCTGTGAAGTTTGATATTGAGCAGAGTTATGAATTTAAGTTCCCAGGCTTGTTATTCAAGTTTTCTTTGAGGACAAGAAGTGAGAAATCAGATATGGAATGATTGTTTTAAAAGTTTTTATCCAGGGGAGTTATGCATTTGTTGTTTTCTATCATTTTTCTGTGTAAGTTCATTTGAGAGCAAAGTGATTATTTCACCCACAAAGTTATTTACTGGGCATTTAGTGCAGTGTATGAGATATGATGCATGTTGGGATGGCCATGTGTAGGACCTATAGATCTTGAAAAGGGTGTTGTGGAGGGTATGGATCATCAGAGCAAGGGAGAAATGTCTGTAGGTTTTGCATATATCACAGCTATTATAACAACAAATGCAAAACCTGTAGATGTATCTCCATGGCTACAAAGCTCAGTATTGTAGGAAACACTTTTCCTACAGAATGACCACTCTGTATGTGACCTCATAGTTCTCATCTTCCAAGGGGACCTGCATAGCACCTCCAAAAATTCATAACTCAGTTAGACATGAAAAATCATGGTCTTAAAAAACACGCTGGATTACAATAGTTTGGAACCCGCAAACTATCCTTTGTCCTATGTTACGTGCCCATTTCACTTTCCTGGTCTCTTGTAATGTGTTTATTCCGTATCTGCTTTACCTTGTATTTAGCTGTCATGCTCTGAGTAACTTTCCCAGACCTGAAGAGGAGCTCTGTGTTATATCTGGAAGGCTAGTTTCTTTTGCCAACAGAGGCTGGTCCAGTAATAGCTATTACCTCACCCACCTTGTCTCTCTAATATCCTGGGACACACATGACTAAGACAACACTGCCAATGAAAGTGGCTTTCAACAGTTGCTTTTGTGGTATAGGTGTGTTTAGCAGATTCTGTATGTTGTGATGTGATTGCTGTCTTAACTGTCCTTCTTCCTCCGTGCTGTACTGCGTTGCTAAGTATGTGATCATTGTTCAGCACCATTCAAGTAGCTTTTGTCCTTTACTCCTGCCAGTTGATTTCTTGTATCAGTTTTTTTTTTCAAAATTTCCCATGAAAACATTTTGGTGAGAAACTAAAACTTAAAAACCATTTTCAAAAACCAAAAGTTGATCAGTTTAGAAAACTGGAAAAAAGTACACAGAAAATGTCAAATGAAAGAAAAGGGCCCTCTTCTAGTTTAAAAAAAAAAGTTTAAATAAACTTTTTCAGCAAGCTGCTGTCTTGAGACTGCTGTTGTACTTTTCCAAAACACATTGCAGCAGACTAGCTGGTATGTATGCCCCTCATTGCCCCCTTGTGGCAAGAGGCCTAAAAAAATAAGAGCTAGCTGGTTGCAGAGTGAGCAGAGTTTTTGGAGCTAGACATCCTGGGTTCCATTTTCAGTGTTACATGTGTGCAAGTTGAATGGAGACCGCATGATATTTGCATGTTTGCAACTATTGATGTGCTACGTCCTGTCCTAGCTAAGGCCATCTGTCCTTGAAGATTTCCAGTTCCAAACAGGAAGCATCTGCAAGTCCGTGTAGGCACGGAACACACAGACATCTGCCTCACACATTTTATTTATTTATTTATTGGCCTGCCTGCATGAGTCATTCAGTACATCTAACACATTTTCTCAATCTGTACCCAACCAGGTAGGATTGACAGCTGTGGAAAAGCATATATTCCAAGTGCTAAATAGGTTATCTACCCTCCATTAGAAAGAAAAGCTTTGAGCTTTACAATTGTGCCTCCAAGCCATGGCCTCTGTTTTTGACTTTGCCACTGGTAAGGCTGAGTGTCTGACCTCTGTTAACGTGCGGTACCTTTAATAGTCAGAGAGGGAAGTAATTTTATACTCAGCATGTGAGTGATTCATGTTCTCAAAGGGGATAAAAATGTTATTAGAAAATTCTCCTGCCAAATGTGTGGCAAACGAAACCAATTTATTAATGCTATGAAGTCAATGTGTGAAATTGGGCTAAGAAGTGAGGTGCAGTTTTACCCACTTGCTTCCTGCAGCAAAATGTTGTGTAGCACAAAGGGCTCTTGTTTTCAGAAAGCAGACGCTGCTGTGCTGACATAATTGCAAATGCCAGCAGCAAACAAACATTTTCTTCCATTTGGGATGAGCTTCAAAGGGCTGAGAGATAAATGCTGGGTTGGAGACAAAAGACCTCGATTAAGAGCCTTCCAAGTGCTGTGTGAAATCTGTATAACACATTGTCAGGATACTTTTGGAAATGAGATTGGTTTTGTTCCTTCCATGGTTCATCATTTCCTTGCCATTTAGAATTATTATTTCTTTTATTATTTGTTACACATTGTCAGTGGGGTCGGTGTTGTACAAGGCAAACAGTCCTGGTACCAAAAGAAATCCATTTTAGCAAAGTTGGAGTTTAGGCATAGGGCTTTGGAGCCTTGTCAATGTGACGGACCTAGACATCACACATACTTTATACTAGTCAATGTGTCAAGGACTTCAGGGGCCATGGCAACCATGTGCTCATAATGTCTCATACAAAAACCAAGTGTACATGTTTGGTGGGGCCAACAGCAGCTGCGGGCCGGGGGCAAGGTGTGAGGGTTCCTCCTCCAAGTCGCAGAAGGGGCAGAGCATCAGGTGGAAGGGGTGGGGTAAAGGGCAGTCAGCCTGGAGAGCTTTGTGGAGCAACCACCACCACCCGTAGCACTCAGAGCTGCAAAGAGCAGTGGAGTGATGCTCTCACAGTATTTCAAAAGGCCCCAGAGCTCCCACCTATTGCTGCTGCTTCTACAGCAGTGGTGCTGGACAGGATGTCCAGGACCTTGCATATGTTATATAGACAGAGCAAGTGTGAAAAGGAAAACACTGAAATGATTCTTATCCGAGGAGACACCATGGGGAATTGCTCCTTTGCCTATCACTTGCAGAGTTCTAGAAGTCTCATTAAACATTTCGGCTGTGTCGACACTTGGCGAGAACTTCGAAATAGCCATGCTAATAGCCATTTCGAAGAATACTAATGAGGTGCTGAAATGCGTATTCAGCCCCTCGTTAGCATGTCGCTAGCCGCAGCACTTCAAAATTGCCGCTTTTCACTCCCATGCAGCTTGTCCAAATGGGATCCTTTTCAAAAGGACCCCACCAACATTGAAATCCTCTTATTCCTATGAGCAGATAGGAATAAGGGGATTTTGAAGTTGGCGGGGTCCTTTTGAAAAGGACCCCCATCTGGACAAGTTGCGTGGGAGCGAAAAGCAACAATTTTGAAGGCCAGCGGCATGCTAATGAAGCACTGAATATACATTTCAGTGCCTCATTAGTATTCTTCAAAATGGCCATTAGCATGGCTATTTCTAAGTTTTCTTCAAGTGTAGATGTAGCTTTGATGTTATAGGCCAAGATTATGAGGCAGTGTGGGCTCAGGTGTAAGCAGGATGCTCATGACATGCAACTCCACATCTTTTTCACCTGATTAGGCAAATAACTCCCTCTCCAGCTCTCAAGGCTTAGGAGACATCAGCACCTGGATGAAGAATAGCCAGCCAGTGCTGAACCCTTGCAAGACAGGGGATTTTAGGAGGACAAGGGGAATTATTTTTAAGACTCATCAGCAACAGAACAGAATATATTTCTCCAATTAGGGTGTCTGCTTTCTAGCCATCAGGTCAGTCTGCAGCCTCATTTTCCCAGGACCCTTCACTGCTACTAAATACCAAAAATCTAGCAATGCTAATAACACCATCTGCATCTGGGGAGAATATTGGAACTCCTCCTTTCAGATGCAGATTTGGCTTTGGTGATTCATAACTGACAGACAGGATTATTGCAATTCATTACCCTTACAAATGACATTGATGACTGGTAAAGCGTCAGGTGATTTAGAACACAGTAGCTCACTTACCAGCCCAGATCAAGAGTGACTGGCTGGCTCTCCTGAATAATTGAGGGTTTGGGGCCTGATATTCAAAACCTTCTATGGGGCTGGTCCAAGGTAATAAGAGATCCCTTCTCTCCACAGATTGCCCACAGATGCAGCTATGTTCATAGGAACAATTTCCATATTTCACACCAGCACTAGAATCTTTGGAGCAGTTTATACACCTTTGATTAAGAATCTGAGTCATTTTGCAGACACAAAGTACAAAGTGTTTATCTCTTTCCTCTTGTATTTTGAGTCAAGGAGTGACTGGGATAAGTGTGGAAGTTCTGATGTTGGAACTGAAGTGTTAAAGACAGGATACATGATTGGCATGAAATGAACTAAGTGGAGAAGTCTCACTGTGAAACGTAACACTTGTTGTGAAGAGTGAATTACACCCAAATTACAAAAGCAAACCCTTAAGCAAGCCCAACCATTCTATTCATCTTTCACAATCGCAAACATTTGTAATATTATCCTTGGGCTTGGGCTGTGGCAGTTGGAGACTTTCCTTGAGCAGAAGAGAGGAATTTATTCAAGATTTCTCTGATCAAGCAGAGGCCTGAAAACTACCTATGCTTCTTTTAGGGGACAAGGAAACTCATAAGAGTTTGGTGATTAGGAGTGAGACCAGAAGTTAAGTATGGCAGGTAGGCACATACTGCATAGGGCACCTGGAATATGTAATATGCATCTAGGATATGTAAACAGGGAAATATTGAACACAGATGTAAGGAATGTGCCAGCAGGAACTCAATGCTGCTGAAGGCTGGGAGGAATGTGTCTCCCAGAGATCATTTGCATGAGAATGCAAAGGTGTGCATATGGGATACCTTGCAAACAAAGACTGATGGGTAGCAAGGAAGCGATGAGATTTTGTCAATTTAAACACGTTGTAAAATCACAATTTATGCTAACACTCAGTATAAAAATTGTGAAATCTCACCAATGCTCCAAGTTATTGTGGGGGACAGGGCAGTTGATATAACTGCATAAGACATGGATTACATGGGGCTCCCTGGTTTAAAGCATTGTAAAGCATGGCCATTTCAAAGTTTTTGGCTACTGTAGACACGGCCACTGACTGCAATTTTCAGATCTATGTTGGTTTATTTGTTTCACATTAGGACAGTTTAGTTTGTACTAGAGCTATCGATTAATCTCAGTTCACATAAGTGATTAAATCAAAAAAAGTTTTTTAAATCAAAGTTTTAATCATATTTTAAGCAATAGAATACCCATTGAAATTTATTAAATATTTTGTGTTTTTCTACATTTTCAAAAATATTGATTTCAGTTACAATAACAATACGAAGTGTACAGTGCTCACTCTATATTATTATTATAAATATTTACAAAAAATAATATTTTTCAATTCACCTAACATGTTCGGTTGTGCAATTTCTTTATCATGAAAGTGCAACTAACAGATGTAGCTTTTTTGTTAAATAACTGCACTCAAAAACAAAACAATGTAAAATTGTAGAGCCCACAACTCTCTGTCCTATTTCTTGTTCAGCCAATCACTAAGGCTGTGTCTACACTAGAAGCTTCTGTGTACAGAAGTTACTGTCAGAAGAGATGTCCTGACAAAACTTGTATTGACAGATAGCGTCTACATATAAAAGCAGATGGACCTTTTGATCTGCTCTGTCAACAAAAGGGCCCCCCAGAGGATCTACATGGCATTTTTATCAACAGTTCTGATGACAAAATGCATTTTGTGTGTATGTGCTCCATGAGTTTTGTTGACAAAACCCCAGGTTTGGCTACAAAATTCTCTAGTGTAGACATAAACTAAGAGAAACAAGTTTATTTACATTTATTGGAGATAATGCTGCCTAATACTTATTTACAATGTCACCCCAGTGTGAGAATAAGTGTTCACATGGCAATTTTGTATCTGACATTGCGAAGTATTTACGTGTGAAATATGCTGAACATTTGTGTGCCCCTTCATGCATTGGCCACCATTCCAGAGGACATGCTCCCATGCTGATGAGGCTTGTTAAAAAGTGCGTTAATCAAATTTGTGACTGAACTCGTTTGGAGAGAATTGTATGTCTATTGCTCTAAGTTTTACCCACATTCTGCCATATATTTCATTCTTTAGCAGTCTTGGATGATGACCCAGCACAGGTTGTTCGTTTTAAAAACATTTTCACTACAGATTTAACATAAAGGAAGGAAGGTACCCATGTAAGATTTCTAACCAAAGCTGCAGCACTCCTCCCAAAATTTAAGAATCTGAAGTGCCTTCCAAAATCCGAGCAGTGCAGAGTATGGAGCATGTTTTCAGCAGTCTTAAAAGAGCAATAGTCTGATGGGGAAACGACAATTCTTTGAGGATTGTCTCTGTGGGTTCTCCACTCTGGGTGTTGGTGTGTCATCACACCAGCACTCAGAGATTCTTCTGTAGCCGTGGTTTCCTGGCATGTGCGTGACACAGACCCCTCCATTCTTTCTCTACCATCTTCCGCTGTAGAGATGGAGCTTCAATATCTCTCTCTCTCTCTCTCTCTCTCTCTCTCTCTCTCTCTCTCTGAACGACAGGAAGACTTTAGTTAGTTTAGCATTTTATACACTTTCTCCAAGTTATTTCTCCTTTTAAATATTCTATTAACAACAGAAAAAAAAAACCCAGAGAAGTAGTGTTAGTCTGTACTCCAACAAAACAAAGCAGCAGAAATGTAGCACTTTAAAGACTAACAAAATTATTTATTTGGCGATGAGCTTTCATGGGACAGACCCACTTCATCAGATCAATCTCATTTCCAATACAGACTGACATTTATAAGTACAGAAGACAAAAAAATTGCAATAAAAACTGACAAATCAAATAGGATTGAAGGAAGGGGGTGAGGGGTGGGTGGATGTTAATTGTTCTGTCTGAGATAATGATGTCAAGTATCGGAGGGGTAGCCTTGTTAGTCTGGATCTGTAACAGCAACGAAGGGTCCTGTGGCACCTTATAGACTAACAGAAAAGTTTTGAGCATGAGCTTTCGTGAGCACAGACTCACTTCATCAGCTCATGCTCAAAACTTTTCTGTTAGTCTATAAGGTGCCACAGGACCCTTCGTTGCTGTTGAGATAATGATGAGCATCAAAGGAAGGGAAGCAGTCCTTGTAATGCATGAGGTAATTGATGTCTCTGTTCATACTACATATTAATGTGTCAAATTTGAATATGATCTCTAACTCACAAATCTCTCATGCTAATCTATTGTTAAATTCTTTTTGTATCTGGACACAAATTCTCAGGTCTTTAACAGAATGGCCCACTACATTGAAGTGTTCACTGACCAGCTTGTGTGTATTGAGTTTCTTGATGTCTGCTCTATGTCCATTTATTCTTTGGAGAAGGTTTTGCCCACTCTGTCCAAAGTACATAGTGTCAGGGTATTGTTGGCATATAATAGCTGTATAACGTTGCTGGAATTGCACGAGAATGTGCCTTTGAACTTGTAACTAACATGGTTAGGTCCAGCGATGGTATCCCCAGAATAAATATGTGGACAAACTTGGCAGCAGGATTTGTTGCAAGGAAGAGTTCCAGGATTCATATTATAGTCAGGTAGCCTGTGATTGCTGGTGAGAATCTTTCTCAGATTAGGAGGTTGTCTATAGGAGAGGACAGGCCTGTCACCTAGAGCCTTCTGGAGTGTAGCATCCTGATCCAGAATAGGTTGTAGATTTTTAATGTTGCAATGCAGGAGTTTGAGTTGGGGGCTATAGGTGATGACAAGTGGTATTCTATTGTTGATCTTCTTGGGCCTTTCTTGAAGTAGCTGGTTTCTGGGTATTCATCTGGTCCTGTCAATTTGTGTTTTTACTTCTCCCAGTGGTTAATTCAGTTTTATAAATGCTTGTTAGCGGTCTTGTAGTTTTTAGTCTCTGTCTGCAGGATCAGAGCAGATGCGATTGTATCTAAGGGCTTGACTGTAAACAGTGGATCATGTGGTGTGAGCTGGGTGGAAGCTGGATGCATGTAAGTAAGTGTAGCAGTCAGTGGGTTTCCCGTAGGGGGTGGTGTCGATTTGGTCATCAGTAATTTGTACTGTGGTATCCAGGAAATGTATTTCTTGTGTGGAATAGTCAAGGCTGAGACTGATGGTAGGATACAGGTTGTTAAAATCTAAATGGAATTCTCTTTAATGTGGGTCCAAATTATGAAGATGTCATTGATGTAGTGTAAGTAAAGGAGGGGTAACGGGGATGAAAGCTAAGGAATTTGCTGTTCTAAGTTGGCCATAAAAATGTTAGCATACTGTGAGGCTATGCAGGTGCCCATAGCAGAGCTGCTAATCTGGAGGTATAAATTGTCCTCAAATTGGACATAATTGTGGGTGAGAACAAAGTTACTTAGATCAGCCACCAGATTTGCTGTGGTAACATCAGGGATGGTATTCCTGGTAGCTTGTAGTCCATCTTCATGTGGAATATTGGTGTAGACGGCCTCTACATCCATGGTGAAAAGGATGGAATTGTCAGGAAGGTTTCCAATGTTTTGTAATTTCCTCAGGAAGTCAGTGGTATCTCAGAGATAGCTAGGAGTGCTGGTGGCATAGAATTTGAAGAGGGAGTCTACATAGCTGGACAGTCTGGTAGTAAAGGTGCCAGTACCTGAAATGATAGGGCATCCTGGGTTTCCAGGTTTGTGGATTTTAGATGGTAAATAGAATAATGTAGGTCAGGGCTCAGATGGTGTGTCTGAGTGATTTTGGTCTTTAGTAGAAGCAGGGAGTTCTTGAAGTAGATGGTATAGTTTCTTTTGGAATTTCAAAGTGGGATCTGAGGAAAGAGTTCTGTAAAATGTGGTGTTGGATAGTTGTCTAGCTGCCTCCTGTTCATAGTCTGACTTATTCATGATGACAACAGCACCCCATTTGTCAGCTGGCTTGATTATAATGTCTGAGTTATTTTTGAGACTCTGGACAGCATAGCGTTCAGCACAGTTGAAATTGTATTTCATTTGGTATTGTTTGCATATAATTTCAGTCTGTGCACAGCTGTGGAAGCAAGTACATAGAAATCTGGACTGTCACTATGTCCATCAGGGGAAGTCCACAGGACAATTAACATCCCCCACCCCTCATTCCCTTCCTTCAAACCTATTTGATTTGTCAGTTTTTATTTAATTTTTTTTTGTTTTGGTCCTCTGTACTTATAAATGTCAGTCTGTATGGAAATGAAACTGATATGAAAAAGTGGGTCTGTCCCACAAAAGGTCTTCACCAAATAAATCATTTTATTAGTCTTTAAAGTGCTACATTTCTGCTGCTTTGTTTTGTTGAACAACTAAAAAAGTTTAAAAGAAGTTTAGTTATCATTAGAAATAGTTGCTGCGTCATCACCGTGCTGGGTTTTCTAGGCTTTTAGCAATGCACTATGTGCAGAGGAGCCACACCAGCCTCCAATGGCTGTGCTTCCTGCATCAAGTGTTTGGGTGAGGACAATCAAACCCAGTCCTGCACCCATTACTCCAGCCTCATAGCAAGGGCCAGGAGGGACTGAGACAACAGGCTCAAGACTTATCACTATGAAAAGTCCCTCCAACCACCATCCCCAGAGCAGCCTTCCACTGAGAAACCGGCACGAGACCAAGGGTATGGACTCTGGCATCCCTCTACCTCTGTCAGCACCCCATCTGCAAAAGCAGACCCTCCTCCAGCATGTTTCTGGTCTCTGGTGCCACCATCACAGGTAATGCCAGTTGAAAAGACTGCCGTGATGTCCCCGGAACTGTCAAAGCTGGCACCACTGAAGCAGGTGCACTCAGAGCTGAGCCACCAATACGCGGCACCTCCAAAGCCATCAGCGCTGTTGACACTGCCGGTTTCATCTGCTTCTACTCCTGGATGTAAGAGGTCTTCAAAAAACAAGACCTGGCCCTTGGTGCTGGACCTGGAGCACAAGCAGCATGAGGTACTGGACTTGGCCCTGTAAAAGCCCAGGGCTGAGGCACTGCCCATCTCTCTTCTGACATTGGAGATGGCACCAAAGCAGCACCAGGATACCACTTTGCCGATGCCCCCAGCACTGGAGTGCAACACAGCATCTAAACCGAGCATCCCTGGTGCCACGTATGTCCCCGTGTTCATCTCAATGCTCGGGGTTCTCACATGGCTCAGGGGCCAAACCACACACCCCAGGAGGGGGCAGTTCTTCTTCGAGTGTCCCCGTGGGTGCTCCACATTAGGTGTCAGGCTTGCCCGGCGCCGCAGATCGGATCATCCAAGCAGTTTCTGCCAGACCGCGCATGCGCCGGTGCGCACCGCTCCCTTGCGCGCTCCTGGCCACGTGTGCGATCCGGTCCCCGCCAGTTCCTCTTAACCTCCGTCGGCTGCAGACGGAATCCGACTAGGCTACGGCCAAGTTAGCGTATTCAATGGTTTTAATTGTTTTTCTTTAAAGTTTTCAAGTTCTTAGTCTATTGTTCAGTTAGCCAGTTGTTATTTTCAAAAAAAAAACAAAAAACAAGAAACAACAAGCGGGACGGCATTCAGTCCAGTCCTAGTAACAAGCGGAGCACCGGAGGCCAGGAGTCTAGGGCCATTAGCCCTCCTGCCGCGGCAGGCTATCGGAGAGGGGGAAAACAGCATAGGGAAGGTGCTAAGTACCCCATTCACAACTAAAAGACTCACCAACAATGTCCTCTTCAGGATTCAAGAAATGTGAGTCTTGCCGAGAGGCAATGCCAGCATCTGATGGGCACAGTCACTGCATAAGGTGCCTTGGGGAGTCCCATGTCACGCAGAAATGCTCCTTCTGTGCAAAATTAACAGCCAGAGCAAGGAAGGACAGGGAGATGCGGCTTAAAATTCTGCTCTTCGACAAGGCCCTCCAGCCAGACGTGCCGGAGCGGCCGCAGAAGGAGGAACCCTCTGGGGCCCATAAAAGGAAAGCTGCCTCCCTCACCCCATCAGCGCAAAAATGGAGGAAAGTCTCCCCAGCCCGATCCCTGCCGGCAGCAACAGCGAGCGGGACGGGAGGAGCGCACAGCCCCCAGCCGCAGCAACAGCTGATCGGCGGTGGCACGGAGAGCCACATGGAGGTGGCTCAGCCTCCGATAATCAAACAGCCGCCCCACACCTCAGGCAGGGCGGCGGCTAAACAAGCGCCGGTACCGGCGGCACCACAGGCAGCGGCACCGACCCCCGGGGAACCGGCAGTGCAGAGCACGCAGGCACGCAGCCTGCAGGCACCAGAGGACACCGCCCATGCGGCACTGCCCATAAGCGTGCCGAGCGCGGCGCAGACGGGGCCGAGATCCCCTGCACGTCAGGGGGCGGAGCTACCCCCTCAAGGGATGGGGAAGGCTGCACACAAAACAAGGCACCACGGCCCCTCTCCAGACAGGGCTGCAGAGTTGCTTTCTCTCAGCCCTCCCCTCATGCTGCAGACTCCAACTAGAAGGCAGGGGTCCCCCCTAGCCTACCTGGAGCCCCCGTCTCCATTTTTACAACCAGCCTCACCCTGGCTGGGACCACCTTCACCCTTCCTGGGGTTTGAGCCGCTGGAGTACTACCACAAATCGGTCTCTCCAGTGTCCCAGGTCTCTCGATGATCTCGCTCCCCCGGACGCAGAAGGTATGTACCAAGGGAGTGGTCCAGGTCACCTTCCCAAGAACAGTGCCCATGCTGCCATGGTCACCCCTATCACGCGGGGCATAGACACTACCGGCAGTCTACGAGGGAAGGATCCCCACAGACAGTCCCGTATCCCTGAGGGCAATCACGAACAGGGACAGAGACGCAAGTATCTCAGGGGGAACTGGTTATGGAACCCCGAGAGTTTCCCTTGCAAGCTTCCAGCGAGTGGATATACCATCACCAACAGGAACCGGAGGGGTCCAGACTCCTTTACTGGCCACGCCCAGGGCTCATTCCACTAGGGCGGTGGTGGCATCAACAGCCTTTTTCAAGGGCGTTGCACTAAAAGACATTTGCAGAGCGGCGACCTGGTCATCCTACGACACCTTCGCCAAACATTACGCCCTTCACAGGGTATTCCAAGAGGATACCCGTCTCTCGACAGCGGTCCTCTCGGGGACAAGCTGCACATAATCTGATTACCCACCTCCTATCTTGGGTTACTGCTGGGTAGTCACCTAATGTGGAGCACCCACGGGGACACTCGAAGAAGAAAGAAAGGTTACTTACTGTAGTAACGGTGGTTCTTCGAGATGTGTCCCCGTGGGTGCTCCACTACCCGCCCATCCTCCCCGCTTCGGATCTCTGTTTAGTGTTTTGCAGGAGCATCCGAGGCGGTTGGTCAAGGAACTGGCAGGGACCGGATCGCGCACGTGGTCAGGAGTGCGCAAGGGAGCGGCGCGCACCAGCGCATGCGCGGTCTGGCAGAAAATGCTTGGAAGATCCGATCTGCGGCGCCGGGCGAGCCCGACACCTAATGTGGAGCACCCACGGGGACACATCTCGAAGAACCACCGTTACTACGGTGAGTAATCTTTCTTTCCTGCTGCAGGGGTGTCTTCATCACAGCACTCCAACCTCACACACTCCAGCTAGGAAGATATGCCACCCACCATGGCCTACCCACTGTAGTTTCTGCACCACTACCCATGCCCTCAGGAACCAGCACTTCAGTGGTCACCTGGGCAGGCATGGTTGCCCCACTCCTATGCTCTACCAGCACCATCCACAGTGTTCAGGGATTGCCCTATGTCACTGCAGCCCACCACATCAGCGACATATCCACCATCACAACACTCTGAGGCTGAGGATTCCCTGTGAGAGGGTGAGGATAGATCCCCACTGCACCACTCCTCATCTTCACCAGGTAGCGCAGTGCTTTTGATGTTTCCTCCTGCTGCAGTTGACTCAGGGGCATTCCAGGAGTTACTTAGGTGGATGGCGCAGGCCCAGGAAAAGGACTTGTGGGAGGTGCTGGTCAAACAATACAGACTTCTCTGCACCCTACAGCCTCCCTCTTCTTTCAGAATTGTGACACCCATGCATGAGGCCATTATGGACCCTACCAACGTCATCTGGCAGATGCCAGCATCTATTCCTCCAACTAACAAGAGGGCTGACAAATGATACTTTGTGGCCTCTGAGGATGCAGAGTTCCTTGTTTACCCACCCACAGCCAAATTCGTTGGTGGTGGATGCTGTCCTTAGTAAGACCAAGTCCTTTTGTTCCATTCCTCAGGACAAAAGGAGTAAAAAGTGGGACATCATGGGGCCCAAAGCTTTTTCTTCTAGCACATCGCTCCTGTGAGCACTGAATTATGCAGCCAGGCTGGCTGCCTACAACCATCTGAATTACTCCAAAGTTTGAGAATTGTTTCCTGCCTCACCTGAGCAGTAGCACCCAGTCCTTATGAATGTCATCTACAAGGGGCACATCGCCACCTGCACTGCACTACAGTCCATGGTGGATGTGGCAGACATGGCACCTAGGATTATGGCTTCTACTGTGGTCATGAGAGGCATGTTATAGCTCCTGCCCTTGGGAGGGTCTCCAAAGACCTGCAGCAAAACGTGGAGAACCTCCCCTTCAACAAGTAGCATCTGTCCACGGAAAAGATGGACTAGGTCCCTCACTGTATGGAGGATTCTTGGACTACACTGCGTACACTGGGGATATACATCCCCCTGTTCAACTGGGCCCAGTACTCTCCCTACCAGAGACCAGTGGAGGAGTTCCAGCAGTAACTGCAATGTTTTGAACCTCGCCAACAGCACATATCCCAGGACTGAAGACCTCAACTGGAACAGCACCAACAGCCCACAGCATCTCACCCTCAACAACCTAAGCAGCAGTTTTTGAGGGTGTGATCAGGGACCTGAGAGATCTTTATACTCCAGCTATTGCACCATTCATTCCACCACCACTTCCACCCCTTTTTCTACCACTGGGCCACTATTACCTCGAACAAGTGGGTCCTGAAGCTAATGGCCTGGGGATACTCTATCCTGTTGACTTCCACCCCCCCTACCCACTCCCCCTACCCTGACCCACTTTAGGGACCCCTCTTATGGGCATCTCCTCATGTAAGGAGTTCAGCACCTCCTATGTCTGGGCACTGTCCAACCAGTCCCCCTGGAGTTTTGGAGCAGGGGGGCTTACTCCATGTACTTCCTAACCCAAAAGAAGAACAGGGGGTGGAGGCCCGTTCTTGACCTCAGGAGACCCAACAAGTACATTCTATATTGAGGGTTCAAGATGGTGACTCTCGTGACCATTATTCTGGCACTGGACAAAAATGATTTGCTCTCAGATCTCAACCTACAAGGTTCCTATTTCGATATCACAATTCACCCAGCGCACAGGCACTTCCTCTGGTTTATAGTGGGGTCCCACCATTATCAGTACTGGATCCTCCCATTTGGACTCTCCACCACAGCCAGGATGTTCTCCAAGGCTCTGGCAGTCATGTCCACCCACTTGTGTTGGTATGGGGTCATCATCTTCCCCTGTCTGAATGATTGTCTCATAAAAGGGCCGTGATTCCCAGAGGCTGTTCACATGGTGCAGGTCACCACAGACATCTTGCTAAGCCTTGACTTCCATATAAACTATGAGAAGTGCATGCTTTGACCATGCAGTCCCTGGAGTTCATCAGGGAGTATATAAGCACTACCACCACCTGGGCCACTCTACCACTCCAAAGATTCCAGGCCTTGTACGATCTCATCATGGTGGTGCAATTGTCTCCCACCAGCACAGAGCATGTTTTCCTCAAACTGCTGAGGCACATGGCCATGGGGAATCACTGTCCAAAACCGTGGCCATACCACCATGAGTTCTTGCCTCCCTCCAATGGTGGACACATCTGAACAATGTTCTCATCGGGTGCCATTCCACAAGCCACCCCCATCTATTACCCTTCTGGATGCCTCCCTTTTTGGATGAGGGACCATTTGGGTTCCCACACTGTCAAAGGCAAATGGTCCTTCACTGAGGAAGTGCTCCAGATAAACCTCCACATAAATATAAACATAAAACTCAGAGTGGTGCTGTATGCTTGCCAGCATTTCCAATGGCACCTTGCACGCAGGTTGGTCAACATCCTCATGGACAACACCACCTACATGTATTATATCAACCATCAGGGCAGGGTTCAGTCCCCATCCCTATGCACAGAAGCAATAAAACTGTGGACTTGGTGCCTTTAGCACCAGATAACTCGGTTGGCCACATATCTCCCCAGTATACTGAACATGACTGCAGATGCCCTCAGTTGCTCATTCAGCAATCACCATGAATGGGAAATCAATAAGATGGCCGTCAATCACATGTTCCAGTTTTGGGGCCCGCTGTGTGTAGACCTGTTTGTGACCCAAGTCAACAGAAATTGTCACCACAATTGCTCCAGAGTGGGTCTGGGGAGACACTCCTTCAGAGATGCCTTCTCCATCAAGTGGGATGCGTCCATTCTTTACACATTTCCTCTCCTTCCCTTGAGTCACAAGCACCTGATCAAGATCAGACTGGATTGGGCTCATGGCTCATCCAAGCTTGGATCCTCACCTGTACCAGATGTCTGTGGTGACTCTGTATCTTCTTTCCCCCTTGCCACTATCTTATGTCTCAGGACTTTGGCTGCACTCTTCACCCTGAGCTGTTCAGGCTGTGCCTCCATGCATGGCTCCTTCTGGTTCCCGAATGCCAAAACTGCATGCTCTGAGGGGGTAAAGAAGGTTCTCGTTTACAGCAGACAGGAGTTCACCCGCAAGTCCTACCTCTACAAGAGGATGCGTTTCTCTCAATGGTTGGGCTGCACCCATCCGATGCCTCCTCACACTGTGCCCCTTCCTGACCTTCTTGACTACCTGCTGCACTGTTTGGGTGCATGCCGCAGCATTGGTGGCATTCCACCAAGTGGAGGATGGGATTTCCTTTCTCACCCATCCCATCAACAAACGTTTTCTGATGGGTCTGCAAGACACCTTTCTGTCAGTACATCCTCTGGTCCCTCTGTCAACTGCCTCATGAAACGGCCCTTTGAACCCCTGGAAACATGTTTCTGGCTTCATCTGTCAATGAAGGGCTTGTTTTTCATTGCTATCACATCAGCCGGTTGGAGAGCTTGTCATTTTCATGGCTGAACCACTTTACACTGTGTTTACCACAGACAGAGTCATTCTTTTCCCTCATCCTAAGTTTCTTCCTAAGGTTCCCTCTTCTTTTCACATCAACAAACCTAGCCGCTTACCTACGTTCTTCCCAAAGCTGCACTCCGATCCTGCACGTGCAGTGTGGCACACTGGACATTTGGCAGGCAGTGGCCTTGTACATTGTCTGCACGAGGCCTTGGCGCAAGTCTCCTAGTCTCCTATCTTTCGTGGAGTGGTCTAAGGGTGTGCCCGTTTCATCTCAATGGCCATCCAAGTGAATCTCCACCTGTATTCACACTTATTATTCACTTTACCGAAGGGAGCTTCTGGGTGCTGTCACCACCCTTTCTACCCAGGCTGTGTCCTCCACCACCACCTTTCCCAGGGACGTACCCCTTACGGACATAGGCAAAGTGGCGATGTGGTCTTCCAGTAGCATGTTTGTACAGCACTATGCTCTCTTGTCTTCCATTGCTTCCTCCACTTGAGTAGGACAAGCAGTTCTGTCGACTATAATTGTTACTGGGCTCCAAACCCACCTCCAAATTGTAACTACTCCTTTATTGTCATCCAGCGTGGAGCACCCATGGGGACAGTACTTAAAGAAGAAGAGGAAGTTACTAACCTTGTGCAGTAACAATGGTTCTTTTTGATGTGTGTCCCCATGGGTGCTCCACTTCTCTCCCTCCTTCCTCTGTTTGGAGTGTCTTTCTTTATTTGCTTGGGTAGAGAAGGAACAGAGGGCTCCATGCTGTGTTCATGCCAGATAGTACGAGGAGGTGCTACTACACATGTGTGGCATGGAAAATTACAGCTATAGAAGAATCTCCAAGAGCCATTGCAAGGACACACCAACACACAGGGTAGAGCACCCATGGGGACACACACCTTGATGAACCATCGTTACCGCACAAGTAACTTCCTCAACTCAAACCACCAAAAAGAAAATCAGTCTTCTGTAAGTGACATTTGACTCCAATGATGAAGATGAGCATTCACTAGTCTGCGTTGCCTTGGATTATTATCAAGCCCAACTCATCATCAGCATGGGCAAATGTCCTCTGGAATGGTGGCTGAAGCATGAAGGAATGTGTGACTCTTTAGTGTGTCTGGCACATAAATATCTTGCAACACTAGCTACAACAGTGCTATGTGAATACTAGTTCTCACTTTGAGGTGATTTTATAAACAAGATGCTGGCAGCAGTATCTCCTGCAAATGTAAACGTACTTGCATGTGTTAGTGATTGTCTGAACAAGTAGGATTGAATGAACATGTAGGTTCTAAACATTTACATTATTTTTGAATGCAATTATTTTTGTACATAATTCTACATTAGTAAATTCAGCTTTCATAATCAAAAGATTGCATTCAAGCATTTGTATTATGTGAATTGAAAAATGCTCTCTTATTTTTACAGTGCAAATATTTATAATAAAAATATAAAGTGAGCACCATATACCATATTCTGTATTGTAATTGAAATCAATATATTTGAAAATATGAAAAACATCCAAAAATCAGTTTAGGGGCCTGATTCAAAAAGGCCACTCGCAACAGTTCTGGGCAACTGCACTTGTATAAAAAGTGGACCTTGCAGCTCATTTTGGCTCTCTCTCATTATTTACTACTAGAAGATTTACTGAGTGTTGCTTGGCTCCTTAACTCAATTAAGTTTTGTTTTTCTTCTTTTAAATCATTGCTCTGGGATGGGACTGGGGATGAATGGTTCAATATGCAGGCTGCCCTGGGGCAAGAGAACTATCCCAACCCTCTGTCACCACAGCAGCTTGGGGCTTGGTGAAAGGCACTTCTCCACAGCCATCTGCAGGAAGCACAACTGGGGGAGGGGTGCATGTGCCCCAGCAGGGACACACACACACGCACACAGACAAACTCTCTCACTGCAGGGTTTTGTCAAAAGAAGCTTTTCTTGGACAAGATCTTCCAAAATCTTCTGTTGACAGACTGCGTCCCCATACCAAAGTGCATCAAAAGAGTGATCCGCTCTCCCAAAAGAGAGCGGCCAGAGACCAAACAGAAAGATTGGACACTCTCTTGGCTAAAAGGCCACCCAGAACCACTTCAGCCAGGGTTGCATGTCACCAGTTCTGTTGCTGGAGCTTTGCAGAGACACGGGCTTAAAGGACTGCTCAGAACATCCATTCCTCTGCTCCTGCTGTTGGCTTGCCTATCTCTTCAAGGGACAGCAAAGCTCTCACAGTGCCTACTGTGACTGCCCTGCATTTTCAGACACCACAGCTGGTCTCTGGGTGCCATGGAGTTGGAACTGCCCCTGCCCACATAGCCTTGCTGCAGCGTTTGCTGCACTTTCTGGCAGCTGCTTTCTTGTTCCTCAGCAAGGTCAACCCCAAGCTCATCTTTGGGACCCTCTCCCTGGCTGTGGGAGCTACACCCTGGCAACTGCACCCCACAGTGAAGAGGTAGATCTGGAGATACCACACCAATTTAAACTGGCAGTCATGGAGTGGTGGGACAACCAGCAGTGTTCCAAATTTCTTCATGGAGAAGGCCATCTTTCTGGAACTCTGTGCCTGGCTTGCCCCCACCCGCCCAAGACACAACACCTAGCTGTAGCCTTCCATCCCTGTGAAGAAGCAGAATGCAATTATCCCCTGAAAACTCACCATCCCCAACAGCTACCAGTTGGTGGGCAACCAGTTTGGCATGGCAAAGTCCTCCATTGGGGCCCTCCTCATCAAGGTAATGTACTCTCGGGCTGCACTCCCTGTACAGGGAATGTCCCAGTAAAGGGGAACCCTCAGGAAGGGGGAATGAGAGGTGTGAGGGGTGGAGTAGGGGTGAGGGGAAGGTCCCCCAGAGGATTGTGCCATCCTGCCCTCATATAACCCTGCTGCTGGAGAGTGGCCTTAGAGGGGAGGCTCCTGGAGTGCTCCAGGGGAGAGAATGGGAGGAGGACAGGCACCTCCCAAGGGCTCAGGCACTTCCTCCATCATTCCCTGTCATGTGTGTTCATTCGTCTACTTCTGCAGGTCGTGAGGGCCATCAACTTGATCCTGCTGTGGAGGGTCATCTGCCTGGGAGACCTGGACCCAATCAGGGCTGGATTCACTACCCTGGGATTCCTGAACTGTACCAAAGCCATTTATGGGACCCACATCCCAATCTGTGCACTACAGGATTGTGCAGCCAAGTATATCAACAGGAAGGGTTACGTCTCGGTGGTGCTGCAGGCCTTGGTCAACCACCACAGACAGTTCACGGACATTTTCAGCGTGTGGTTGAGCAGTTCCACAATTCCAGCCTGTGCAGGAAACTGGAGGTAGGCACATTTGTTCCCCCACCTTGAGCTGGTGGTTGGGGCCATGCAGATGACAGTCTGCATCGTGGGGGACAAGTCTTACCCCCACGTTCTATGGCTGATGAAGCTGTACACCAGACATCTGGACCCCAGGAGGGAACAATTCAATGAGCATCTGACCCATGCCAGGATGGTAGTCAAGTGGTCCTTTGGCCACCACAAGACATGCTTTGAGTGCCTGCTGACCTGCTTCAGTGTTGGGGAGCAGAATGTTGCTGAGGTTGTGGCAGCTTATTGTGTTCTCCACAGTATCATGGAGGGGAAAGGGAAAGGCTTCCTCCCGGGATTGGGAGTGGCTGCTGTCCATGAGAGTGCAAGCCTTTGAACAGCTGAGAACAGCTACCATCCGCCAGGCCCATCAGGACAGGGTGCAGATCCAGGAGGCCCTGAAGGAGAGATTCTCTCAAGGACCCCAGTAACCCTCCCCAGGACCCCATTGGGGCCCTTTGGCTTGCAGCCCTATCCTGTCCCTACCATGACCCCTCCATTCACCCCTTCCCTGACCCCTGAATAATAAAGGCAACCATTTGTGTTTGAACAAAAAACTAGTGTTTTGAGTATTTATAACAGCTGCAGGAGGAGGGGGGCTGGGAACTTGGATTAGGGGCTCAGAACATGGGGAGGGCTGGGAACCTGGAGGGGAGTGGGACGAGTGGTGCTGGCCTTGGGATGATCTCCCACCACAGGTGTGGCTGTCTGGGCTGACTTGGTGCAGGGAAAATGGGGAGGTAAGCAGGATGGGGGTGCTGGAATGGGGTCAGGGTTGGCATGGGGAGAGGGCATGGGCATCATTTGGGGAGGCAGGTGGGGGAGCTAAGGCACCTACTGGGGGGTGGGAGGGTTGTGGGCAGCAAGAGCAGCAGTGGGAGGATGTGACAGCATGTCCCACCAGATGGAGGTGATGGAGTCCCATCACAACATGAGCTGGTCCCAGATGCAGGACCACCCTTCTGCATCCTCCCAGACCTTATGAGCCAACATCTGCTACATATTGCACAGGAAGGCTTGTATTTCAGGCCTGGACCAGGAGGGTGCCACTTCTTTGACCCCCTGGGAGAGTCCTGGGGCCCCTGACACTGCTCCCTGGAAGGGTCAGGGGGACCTCTTGGGGCCTGTGGCTCCTTCTCTGCAGAGATTTTGGCTGCCAGTGACAGCCGCACAGGAAGCTACTGCTCTCCAGGCCGGCTTCCTGCCATGGGACTTCTCCAGGCTTCCTACGGCTTTAAGAGGGGCCAGGAGACTGGAACCATAGAGCTGTGATTGGTGTGGACACGGTGTCCACCAGGACACTTATTTGGCTTCCTGGAGGCCTCTTCTGTCAACAGAAGAGCCTCCTTCATATCCACACATACCTTCTACTGAGAGATCTCTCTTGGAAGAGGCGTTCTTTCTTGTGGCAAGCCAGATATGGCTGTCGAAAAACCCTCCATTCTGTCAACTTACTGTCGACAGAATGAGCTTGCAACGTGGACATGGCCTGGGTTTTGTCAGCAAAATGGCCTCCTTGTGGTCATTGTACAGTATAACTGTCCCTACTTTCCATCCTATAACCCTGCTGCCCCCATGTGGTCATTATATAGTATAAGTGTCCCTGCTTTCCATCCCATAACCCTGCTGCCCCCATGTAGTCATTGTAGAACACGGCCCTCCCTTTCTAGTTTATGAGAAACAATCCCAGTCTAGGCATATCCCATTGTCATGGCACAACCAAACCCCTACCTTACATTAAGTTATGATAAAAGGAAGCTGCATACCAAATTTGGTGGTCCTAGCTTTTATTACTTAGGAGGAATTCTTGAACGAAGAGACATACAGACATACTCACAAACAGACAAACTCTCTCAAATATATAGTAGACTTATAGTCCCACAATGATTATGAGGATCCCACTGTGCTCGGTGCTTGTCTATTTATCTGTCTTGCTGCGTTTGTAAAGTTTGAACAAAATCCTTTAAGCCATTTTTGAGTACATCAACGATGAAAAAGTCTATTTTTCTTGATCTAGAAACATTCAAACCATATTTTTTAAAGATTAAATTGCAGGGAGGAAATGACTTTAAATAGCTTGGAAAAATTGTTTTTGACTTTCCACAGTTACAGGTGTTCAACAGTTGCCAACTGAGCAAGCACTATAGATTTCTTAATTAAAGCTAAAGTTATGCCTGGTGGGTGAATTTCCAGTAACTGTGATTTACAAAGGTAAAGCCACCCCACAAACTGTGGACAGAAAATGAGGCTACAGCTCAGGGTCCTTGAAGCCCTTCTACACCTGTTATAGGCAGTTTTAGCTCCGATGAACCCACAGAATCACAGATCTTATGGCTTCTTCCTTGACCTTCCATCTTGTACCAGTATCACAACGTACAGGGCTAGGTAGAGACACCCTCCAGGGTGAGTTCAGTGGAAAGCATAATGCAGGATAATTGGAATAACACAGACCAAGGGGTTGATGCTTACATTGTAAATCAGTGTGGGATTCAGTCAGAAACAGACTTCAGCAATCAATGCTGACAGCATCAGCATCCTAGTTGTCTAGTTTATATCTCTTTACATAAAGCTTGTACAAACCTGGATCCTCTTGAGCCTAATAAATTTTTACATGAAGAGATTGATTCTCCATTCTTGGAATCACTAATCAGTCTAATCAGTTACTCTCCATGTATTTGGCTTTTCTCTCTTTCTCCCTCAAAACGTCCCTCATTAACTAAGATAAAAATTGTTCTTCAACAGTGCTTTGGCAAAAGTTGTGGAGCTTTAATAATAAAATCCCATCTTATCTGCAGTCAGTGTTTGTAGACATGCTAAACTATGCTATGAATAGACAATAAAACCCAATCTGGATCCCTATATAAGCAAGTAGGAACTGTATCCACTTACACCACAGCTGAATATGGTACTCTGATTTCAATCCCTTTATGCTTCTTCTCCATCCTTCCTGATAGCTCTCACCCTTCAGTGCTCTTAGCAAAGTGAAATCACAAACTCCCAAATGATCCCTGTCTGGAATTTCAGGAGGAAGGGAAATGCTTATGGAATGTTAAATGCTGAGTAAAATATTAAGGATACAGTTGTTCTACAATCAAGAAATTTAAAATAGGTTCATAGTAACTAATTCTGCCTGCAATCCACGCACCTTAAACAAGTTATCTGACTTGGACATAATCTAGCATTCATACAGCACAGCTAACTGAACATGCCTATGGCTGAAATGGATTCCATATTTAAGAAGGGTAGTAATCTAGGTTGGGACCCTCCTGCTCCCTCTGCCTCTCTCTGTCTGTGCATGTATATCAATATCTATAGATATACATATATGTACATATTTGGGACCACCTCACCTGTCCCTTGGGGTGAGGAGAGAGTCAGGTCAGGCTGTGGATCCCGGCCCCCCATGCTTGTCCTTGGAGGATGGGGCTTGGGATGTGGCTCCTGCCCCCCCAGCCTATCCAAGGAGAGTGATTAGGGCCACAGCACGCAGCACTCCTCACCTGTCTCCCGATTGGGGCCCTGGTTTGGGCTTTGGCTACTGGCAAGCCAGCCTGTTCTCAGAGGGAGGGATTCATTTGGGTCACAGCTCCCATTCCCCACATCCTCAGGTAGGGGAACCTCTTTGGGCCACAGCCCCTGGTGCCCCCAGGCTGTCTTCAGACACAGGGCTGATTTGGGCTTTGGTTTTCAGCTCCCCTCTACCTGCCTGTCCCAGGGGTGTGTGGTCAAAGTGAGTCTCTGGCTCCCAGCCCTGGCCTGAGATTGAGGGGTTGGCGGGGAGGAGGGGGCTGGGCTGCTTTCTTTGGCCTGAGCATGAGCCAAATTTTTAAAGATATTTAGGCTCTTAATGATGCATTTAGGTGGGCCTAGAGGGATTGTCAAATGCACCCAGGTCCCTAATTCACAACTAGAAGCTTCTGAACATCCCACCTATTGTCCAGCTGAAACTTTGCTCACTTAAATACCTTTGAAAATCTGTCCTCAAAGTCTTTAGGCCAGGAACAGTGTCTTGTACTTCCACATAAAGCGCATTATGGTACTACATAACCACATAGCAAACACATTTCCAGTTCCTGTATTTTAGGATTTTACTCCACAGGATGGTTTTCCCATTCTGTTTGCTTCAGGTCCTTATTCTATACTCATCCTCAGTAACTGGCATGTGGCAAGTAATCAGCAAACATATGGTACATTTAGATATCGCAAGCCCTGCTCCACAGTCTCATCCAAAATCTGAGAGAAAGATAAAGCTCCCAGAAAAGATCGTGGCAGCAAAATAGTTAAGTGGTTGCATATTAAATATTTGTTCCTCGTCTGCAGTCATGGTACCCATGTCATGAAGCAAACCTGCCAGAATGTCTATCTAGCGTTGTAAAGACTGCTATGTCAGTCTCCGAACCAAAGCTAAACACATGATGACCACTGAAAGCAGGACACCAGTGCCTGGGAAACTAAATAAATATATGCACACAGCCATCCATCACTGCCATCTGGAAAAGATTGGGCTGAACGTCTTCCTGTCAGGATCTGCTACAGTATTTATTTGTGTAGCTGAGCTACAGCTTTGGGGAGTTCAGCAAAATATTTGTCAGTGATGATTTGGTGAGAAGATTTGAGGCCAATTGCAAGGCTACAATTAACCCCCCTATTCAAATTTGCAAAATAACTATTCCAATTAATGGCTATGTTCCCTTTTTCCATGAAGGATCTCCACATTTGTGGAAACAACGTGTGAGAGGTGATCTCACTTTGGTGCTACGTACATATGTTAACTGAACCCCATGGATGATCTCCAGTTGGTGACATATACAGGTGTAAAGAACTCATGATGGATGATGTTGCTTCTTTTACATACATACATATAGATATATAAACTGGGTCAAAAGTAGGAGCCAAGCTTAACACAAATAATCTAACTTTTCCTTCTAACGTCATAACATTAGTAAGATAGAAAATGTCAATACAGAGGAGTAGAAGCTAGGGGAAGGGAGGAGGCTAATGCCAGCCAGCAATGGACAGTGTGTTGATCACATTTTTATGTGAGGCTGTGAGAAATGAAAACAGTTAAAGACAAATGTGCTTCAGACTATCAAGAAAGGGAGAGAATGAGAAGAAAATATTCCTAACCAGCACACACCAAATTGAAATCACAAGAGACCAGTTTATGGGCAGGTTTTACCTATGCCAATATCTGGTGGGTAACACATTCGTTGAGTCAAATAGGTATCAAATACATATCTAAATTATGTATGATCCAGAAATTAGTGGCTCCAGTCAGAGAAGAGAACATTCTAACTTTGCTACTTACCAAGAGAGGGGAACAGGTGGAGAAGGTGAGAAGAGGGACATTTAGAAGGTGATTCCTGTAAGATATATGAGTGAAGAAGAAAGGGAATTGCTATATTAATCAGTATGTGGATAAGAAAGGAAAATGTTGGGAAATAAACAAATGTAGGGCCAAATTCTTAGTTCCTTACTCAGAGTCTACTCACTGCTCACGCAGACCATCTCCAGCTGGCTCCTGTGGGGATTTACCTGAATAAGACCAGCATAAAACTGAGTTAGGACATCAGGGTTTGGTTACTAGTGAGTGCAGTGAAATGAATGGAAGTATGAAAATTGACTAGTGTGGAAGAAGGCTGGGTGCCCAGCTGGAGGAAGGTAAGAATGACATGGATGTACATGATTCCCTTCAAAACCTGGAAAAGCCAAGAAAAAATTTGTGCTGTCTGAAGCTGTATTCATATTGCCACGCTCCCCTATCTGTAATGTCAGCCTGAGAGCAGGAAAAGGGCAGAGAGCCCGGAACGTCTCTACAGGTGGCCTGTCCTTCAACAGATCCCTGCAACCCTCCCCCAGTCAACCCAAGAAATTTTCATGAGGGGATCCTCAGAAATCTTTCCTCTCCCCAGAGCTTTCTCTTGCCAGAAGATGTGATCAAGCACACTCTAATTTTAGCACAAAGGACTACAATTCTTCTAAGCAAATAGTTTCCAGAAAAAAAAACAGCCAATATATGTCACGTGGGACTGCTTGGAGAACTGAAATTTACAAAAATCGCTGTACTGTAAGTGAAAAGATTGGGAGTGAGCTAAGATTTAATAGGGAAAAGCAAATAATGCAGAACAACTTAATGCTACTAAAGGGCCAAAGGAGAATAAAAAGGGATGTTATAAATGCACCACGGCAAAGAAGTAGTATGGGAGAGAGTTTAAGTCTGCTAAAAATGAAGAAATGGATGAAATTAATGGTGATTCATAAGAGCCAAGATCCTGAATTAATTTTTAAAATCTATCTTCCACAAGAAAATGAAAGAAAGTAACTAAGCAACTAAAGAAACAACTATTGAAAATAAGCAGCTCCTTAAGTCCAATGTTATAGACAGAAGGATGATCCTTAAAGACAACTATTTAAATAACTTTCAATTTTCCACTTTATCACCCTAATTACAGTAAACATTGGCACTCATAATTTTAGATGGAGACATTAATTCCTAGTGCTGATCAAGTGACTAAACCAGAAAGAGGACCAATGACTGAGCCAGGAATAGAATCACATTAGTGCACATTTTTAAATCTAAAAAAGTGAATAATTTGCACCAAAGAGTTTGAAAAAAATTGGCCAAGGGCAGCATTCCCTGTATAATGTATGCCTTTGTGGCTGCTAAGGAGAGATTCCACTGCCACCCAGCTGAGTAGCAGAGCATCCACAGATAGATTTTGTGTTTATGCTGATGGTGCACATTCAAACATGCCTCAGTGCACATAAAATTATTCCACACATGGATGGAAAAAATCCATACATAATTGGAAGATTAGAGTTAACACTGGCCAAGGGGCTATCTGAATCACTTCTCATCACAGCACCCCAGTCCCACGCACTCCAATGGGGAAGACGTGCCGCCTACAATGGCTTACCCGCAGCCGCCTCCACCATGGTTTGTGAGCCACTATCCTTATCCACAAGAGCCTGCTCCTCACTGGTTGCCCCACTCCCATGCTCCACTGGCTCTGTCCACTATGTCCAGGGACTGTCCTGTGTTGCCACAGCCCACCACATCAGTGACATATCCCCCATTCCAGTGCTCCAAGGCAGAGGACTTCATGTCAGAGGGTGAAGACAAGTCCTTGTTGCACCACTCCTTGTCTTCACCAGACAATGTGGTGATCTCAGTCTCACCTGCCCCTATGGATGACTCAAGGGCTTTCCAGGAGCTATTTTGGTGGGTGGCCCAGGCTGAGGAGAAGGACCTGCAGGAGGTGCTGGTCAAGCAGTGTAGACTTCTCCGCACCCAGCAGCCTCCCACCTCCTCCAGAATTGCGTTGCCTATGGACAGGGCAATAATGGACCCCACAAACTTCATCTGACAGATGCCAGCATCCATTCCTCCCACCCACAAGAGCGTTGACAAATGGTATTTTGTGGCCTCCAAGGAGGCGGAGTTCCTACTCACCCATCCACAACCAAATTAACTAGTGGTTAACACTGCCTGTAATAAGGCCAAGTCCTTTCATTCCACTCCTCAGGTCAAGGCAAGCAAAAAGTGGGACATCATGGGGCGCAAAGTTTATTTTTCTTCAAGTGTCCCCATGGCTGCTCCACCTTAGGTGTCAGGCTTGCCCTGGCGCTGCAGATCGGAAATCTTCATAGCAGTTTTCCGTCAGACCTCATGTGCACAGGTTCCAATGCGACATTTCGCACCCTTTCAGTCATGTGCATGGTCCAAACTCAGCCAGCTCCTCTCAACCGCCAGCCTTAAGCTCTGTTTTATCTTCCTCTTCTTCTTGGTTTGTTTTACCTGAAATAAAAACTGTTATGGTTTAGTTTAGAATTATAGTTAAAGTTAAAAGTTTAAAGCTTGAAGTTTAAAGTTTTTTAAATTAAGTTAGGCTACAAGTTACCAGTTAAGCCTTATTGGCAACCCTTGCAGAGCAAACAGACTCCTTCAGTTCTGTTTAAAATATATATTTTTACAAGTTAAGAGAAGCTGATATAATCATAGAATAGTAGGACTGGAAGGGACCTTGAGAGGCCATCGAGTCCAGCCCCCTGCCCCCACGGCAGGACCAAGCACTTTCTAGACCATCCCTGAAAGCCATCTATCTTACCACTTCTTAAATATCTCCAGTGATGGAGATTCTACCACCTCCCTTGGCAATTTGTTCCAGTGTTTGATCACCCTGACAGTTAGGAACTTTTTCCTAATGTCCAACCTGAACCTCCCCTGCTGCAATTTAAGTCCATTGCCTCTTGTTCTATCCTCAGAGGCAAGGAAGAACAAGTTCCCTCCCTCTTCCTTATGACACCCTTTTAGATACCTGAAAACTGCTATCACGTGCCCCCTCAATCTTCTCTTTTCCAAACTAAATAAGCCCAATTCTCTCAGCCTTCCTTCATAGGTCATGTTCTCTAGACCTTTGATCATTCTCGTTGCTCTCCTCTGGACCCTCTCCAATTTCTCCACATCCTTCCTGAACTGCGGTGCCCAGAACTGGACACAATACTCCAGCTGAGGCCTAATCAGTGCAGAGTAGAGTGGGAGAATGACTTCTCGTGTTTTGTTCACAACACACCTGTTTATGCATCCTAGAATCATGTTTGCTTTTTTTGCAACAGCATCACACTATTGATTCATATTTAACTTGTGGTCCTCTATAACCCCTAGATACCTTTCTGCTGTACTCATTCCTAGGCAGTCCTTTCCCATTCTGTATGTGTGACACTGATTGTTCCTTCCTAAGTGGAGCCCTTTGCATTTGTCCTTATTAAACTTCATCCTGTTTACCTCAGCCCATTTCTCCAGTTTATCCAGATCCTTTTGAATTATGACCCTATCCTCCAAAGAAGTTGCAACCCCTCCCAGCTTGGTATCATCTGCAAACTTAATAAGTGTACTTTCTATGTCAATATCTAAATCGTTAATGAAGATATTGAACAGAACCGGTCCTAAAACAGACCCCTGCGGAACCCCACTAGTTATACTTTTCCAAAAGGATTGAAAGCCATTAATAACTACTCTCTGGGTATGGTTATCCAGCCAGTTGTTCACCCACCTTATAGTAGCCCCATCTAAGTTGTATTTGAGTAGTTTATTGATAAGTATATTATGTGAGACCGTGTCAAATGCTTTACTGAAGTCTAAGTATATCACATCCACCGCTTCTCCCTTATCCACAAGGCTCATTATTCTATCAAAGAAAGCTACTAGATTGGTTTGACATGATCTGTTTTTAACAAAACCATGCTGGCTGTTCCCTATCACCTTACCACCTTCCAACTGCTTGCAGATGATTTCTTTAATGACCTGCTCCATTATCTTTCCTGGCACAGAAGTTAAGCTGACTGGCCTGTAGTTTCCTGGGTTATTCTTGTTCCCCTTTTTATAAATGGGTACTATATTTACCCTTTTCCAGTCTTCTGGAATCTCTCCCGTCTCCCATGATTTTCCAAAAATGATTGCTAAAGGCTCAGATGCCTCTTCTATCAGCTCCTTGAGGATTCTAGGATGCATTTCATCAGGCCCTGGTGATTTTCAGGCATCCAATTTTTCAAAGTAAATTTTAATTTGTTCTTTTCGTATTTCAACTTCTAAACCTATCCCTTTTTCACTAGCATTCTCTATGTCAGGCATTCCTTCAGATTTCTCAGTGAAGACCGAAACAAAGAAATCATTAAACATCTCTGCCATTTCCAAATTCCCTGTTACTGTTTCTCCCTCGTCACTAACCAATGGCCCTACCCTCTCCTTGGTCTTCCTCTTGTTACCAATGTATTTGTAAAAAGCCTTCTTGTTTCCCTTTATGCTTGTAGCTAGCTTGAGCTCATTTTGTGCCTTCGCCTTTCTAATCTTGCTCCTGCACACTCGTGTTCTTTGCGTATATTCATCCTTTGTAATTTGTCCTAGTTTCCATTTCTTATACGATTCCTTTTTTAGTTTGAGATCATGCAAGATCTCCTGGTTAAGCCAAGGCAGTCTTGTGCCATGTTTTCTATCTTTCCTACACAGCGGGATAGCTTGCTTTAGGGCCTTCAATAATGTCCCTTTGAAAAACTGCCAACTCTCCTCAGCCGTTTTTCCCCTCAGTTTAGCTTCCCATGGGACCTTACCTACCAGCTGTCTGAGTTTACCAAAATCTGCCTTCCTGAAATCCATTATCTCTATTCTACTGTTTTCCCTTCTACCCTTCCTTAGAACTGTGAACTCTATGATTTCATCATCGCTTTCACCCAAGCATCCTTCCACTTTCAAATTCTCAATAATTTCCTCCCTATTTGTTAAAATTAGATCTAGAACAGCTTCCCCCCGCTAGCTTTTTCAACCATTTGGAATAAAAAGTTGTCTGCAATGCAATCCAATAATTTATTGGACAGTCTGTCCCCTGCTGTATTAGTTTTCCAACATATACCTGGATAGTTGAAGTCCCCCATCACCACCAAATTCTGGGCCCTGGATGATTTTGTTAGCTGTTTAAAGAAAGCCTCATCCACCTCTTCCACCTGGCTAGGGGGCCTGTAGTAGATGCCTAGTAGGACCTCATCCTTGTTTTTAACTCCTCTGAGTCTGACCCAGAGACTTTCAACCCGTCCATCTCCTACGTCCATCTCCACCTCTGTCCAGGTGTGTACATTTTTAATATACAAGGCAACACCTCCTCCCTTCTTTCCCTGCCTGTCCTTCCTAAGCAGGCTGTACCCTTCAATACCAACATTCCAATCATGAGTATTATCCCACCATCATGCCCACCACCATTGGTTTTAAAAAATGTGACACTTGCCACAAGGCAATGCCTGGCTTGGATGGTGACTCCAAATGTATTCAGTGTTTGGGAGAAGGGCACGTTCCCCAGAAGTGCTTGCATTGTTCAAAACTTACCACACGGGCTCAGAAAGACAGGGAAATGCAGTTGCGCATGATCCTGTTCGACAAGGCCCTCCAGCCATCTTCTCTTGAAAGTGCTGAGCCTTCCCAAGATAGCCAGCACAAGCACAGGGCGCTTTCTTCTGAAGCTGCCGCACACAAGTGACCAAGAGCCTCCCCGACTCGATCGTTGCCTAGGTTGCCCAGAGGAATGACAAGTGAGGCAAAGGGTGTTACTAAAGTGGTCTCTGATGCATCTAAAAAAGCCAAGACCAAGAGAAGGGTCCCTTCAATGGCACCGGGATGCAAAGTGGAACCAGGAAGTAGATCAGTTCCAGACCGTTCAAAGTCAGCACTGATGGTCTTTGCACTGCAACGTTCAGCACCAAGGGCCCCAAGTCCAGCAGCACCATCGGCTCTGGCACTAATGAAGGCATCAGCTCATGTGACACCAACCACAGCACTGACCCCTGCGGCACCTGCTGTAACTGCACCTAGCCGTGAATCATTGGCACCAAGCGTTCTGGTGCCAGGTATTGTTCAACCTGCTATGGAGCTGACTAAAGGACCAGAACCAGAAAGGATCACAAGCATTCCAAACCCACGTCTAAATGCAAGCACAGGCGCACTCCCAAGCCTTCCCGGCACCACTCATTGTCACCACCTGTCTCAGTTACTTCACAGCTAACTCCAGGACGGTATTCGATTCCATCACTGTTCTTACGTCACTTGTCATCTTACCACAGATCGAAGTCACCTTCACTGTTCTTTCAGCCACAATCTCCTTCTTTGTACAAAGTTGAATCACAGCAGCACCAACATAGCCACCCCTCCATTTCACCACCTCCTTCGTCTAGGCATTCACAATCCTATTTATCACACAGGCAGGGTTATACGTACCACTCCCTGCACAGATGCTACTTGCCTGCTAGGCACCATTATTGCTGTGCTAGACCCCGAGACGATGAGATGTGTTACCATTGGGATTGGGAGGTACATGCATGACAAGAGTCACCAAAGAGATATTCTGTGGCATCCTGGTCACCCAGCCCATCTCTGGTAGCTCCACCACCATTGGAACCTCAGCCTCCATCCCCTCCTTCTCTGTCGTGGGAAGAGGAGGCTCGTTTCTTGGACACTGATGCTCCTCCTAGACTACCTTCTCCAACTGATGCTTCTTCATCTTCACCAGACAAGGTGGTCATTCCTGGTAATACAACTCCCCCGATGATCTCCAGGAATTTCAAGATCTGTTCTGGAGAGTGGCAGTACACAGAGTGTTAAACTGGGAGAAATTCAAGAGAGGAAACAAGGGCTTTTAAAGAACCTGAGACCCCCAGTTTCCTCTAAGATTGCCATCCCTCATGGAAAGGCTATCGTGGAAGCAGCTGACAATATATGGCAGATGCCAGCCTCCAATCCTGCTACCAATGAAAGGGTGGATAAGAAATATTTTGTCACTTCCACGGGTACAGAGTACCTGTTCACCCACTCCCAACGAAACTTGCTGGTGGTGGAATCTTCTCAGCAGAGAGCCAAAGCACCACACTCTAAGTCCACTGACAAGGATTCTAAGTGTTTTGACCTTTTAGGTGGAAAAATTAACTCTTCCTGCACTCTACTTCTATGGATGGCCAATTATGTGGCACATCTTTCCAATCACAACTTTGACAATTACTCCAAGCTTACATCCTTAATGGAGTACTTACCAGACTTGAAAAAGCCCTTGCTTAAAGTCATCATCCAGGAAGGTTATTCGGCTTCCAGGGCCAGTGTCCAGATTGCCCTTGACGTGGCTGATATGGCAGCTCGATCTACAGCCATGGCAATAGTTATGAGAAGGGCATCTTGGTTCCAGATTTTGGGCACCCCCAAAGAGCTCCAAAGCAAAGTGGAGGATCTGCCCTTTGACAAACAAAAGCTTTTCGCTGAATCTATGGATACGGTGCTACACTCAAGCAAAGACTCCCATACTACCCTGAGAACCTTGGGTATGTACACCTTGCCATTCAGGCACAGATGGTTTGTTCCATATCAAAGAAGATGCTCCCACCCTTTTCAAAGACAATTCCAACAGAGGCAATACGACCAATCTAGGCCTCCTCAAAGACCACCAAGGTGTAGGAGCAACCAGCATCGTAGCCAACAACAACAACAAACCAGACAGCAAGTTTGACAGTGTCATCATGAGCTGCATTCCCACCAAAGTGACAATACTGCCTCATCCCTAAAGTTGTTCCATCACCACCTACAACCATACTTCAATCAATGGTCTCGAATAACAACAGAAAGATGGGTGTTGGAAATGGTGTCTTCGGGTCCCTCTCCAGGCCATCCCATCCATCGCCCCACCTACCCCTTCGCTCTTCAGGGACCCCCTCATGAGACTGTACTTCAACAAGAAGTGGATCACCTCCTCGCTATAGGGGCAATGGAACCAGTACCAGACGAGTTCAGAGGGAGAGGCTTCTATTCGCAATACTTCCTCACCCAAAAGAAGTTGGGGAGGTGGAGGCCCATACTGGACCTTCAAAATTTAAACCATCATCTGTGAAAACAGCATTTCAAAGATGGTCACGTTGACCTCCATAATTCCTGTGCTAGATCGTAGTGATTGGTTTGCGGCTCTCGACCTCCAGTATGGCTACTTTCATATAATCATCCGTCTCGCTCACAGACAATTTTTACAGTTCGTGGTGAGTGAGGCACACTTTCAGTACTGGATCCTACCCTTTGGTCTTGCCACAGCTCCCAGGGTATTCTCCAAGACCCTTGCAGAGGTTGCAGTGCACCTTCGATGACTAGACATTATCATCTTCCCATATATAGATGACTGTCCTATCAAAGGGGCCTTTCAAGCAGAAGTCACCACCATGATACAGGTTACAAAAGCCACTTTTCATACATTGGGCCTCATCATAGACAACTAGAAATCGATTCTGGAGCCCACACAAAACACAGAGTTTACCAGTGCATGATGAGACTCCATCACAGCCTGGGCGTACCTTCTGCTCCAGCATTACCGTACCATTCAAGATATCATTCATACGGTCTCTACAAGCCCGAAGGTGCAGATTATAACTTGCTTGCAGCTCATGGGACACATGGCTGCCACTACTTATTTTTCCCAAAATACATGCCTGTAGTTTTGATGCATACAGTATTGCATAGCGACCATATACAGACCCATAAATCATGATTTTCACAAGTGGGTCACGGTGCCAAATGACATCCTTCAATCCTTGCAATGGTGGACAATGCCAGACAACCTACTCTTGGGCATCCCATTTCATCAGCCACAGCTGACCAAACTGATAATGACAGATGCCTCCCTCCTGGGGTGGGGAGCCCACCTCAATGGTCAGTCTGTGCAGGGCCAGTGGTCCACTACAGAGGCATCTCTCTGTATAAACCTATTGGAACTAAGAGTGATGCACAACGCCTGCAAACACTTTCTACCATGCATTTTTGGCATGCCTGTCAAAATACTTGCAGACAATATGGCTATGATGTACAACTTCAGTCGCCAAGGAGGAGCATGCTCCCAGTCTCTCTGTGCAGAGGCGATCCATCTGTGGAACTGGTGCATTTGCAATGACATAATGCTGGTAGCTTCATACTTACTAGGCATCAACAATACGGAAGTGGATGCCTTGAGCAGATGCTTTACGCCAGAACACGAATGGAAGATCCACTGCAGCTTTCTGCTCTCCATGTTTTGCCAACAGTCCGTGGCATCCCATCCAGCCTAAGCAGCAGTTTTGAGGGTTTGGTTGGGAACCAGGTAGATTTTCCTGCTCCAGCCATCTCACAGTCTGGTCGCCATCCATTCCACTACCATCTCCACCCTTTTTTCCAATGCTGGGCTGCCATTACCTCACACAAGTGGGTCCTGAAACTAGTGGCCTGGGGATATTCCATCCTGTTTACCTCTACCTCCCTACCCACCCTACTACCTTGTCCCTCTTCAGGGATCCTTCTCATGAGAATTTACTTGAGCAACAGGTGCAGCACCTCTTCCATCTGGGCACCACTGAGATGGACCCAGAAGAGTTTCAGGGCAGGGGGTTCTACTCCTCATACTTCCTAACCCAGAAAAAGAATGGGGAGTGGAGGCCCACCTCTAACCTCTGGAGGCTCAACAAATATGTCCTCTATCAATGATTCAAGATGGTGACTCTCATGACCATTATACTGGCACTGGACAGAGATAATTGGCTCTTAGCTCTCAACCTACAGGATGCCTATTTCCACATCATAATCCAGTCAGCACAAAGGTGCTTCCTTTGTTTTATGGTGGGGTCCTCCCATTTGGGCTCTCCATCATGCCAAGGGTGTTTTCCAAGACTGGGCAGTCGTGGCCACCCACCTACATCATCATGTGGTGATTATCTTCCCATATTGGGACAATTGACTCCTAAAAGGTCCTTTGTTTCTTGAGGCCCTTTGCACAGTAAGGGTCACCGCAGACCTCCTGCTCAGCCTCAGCTTCCACATAAACTAGAAGAAGTCCATGCTTCAACCCACGCAGTCTCTAGAGTTCACTGGGGCCCACATAAACACTAGCACTGCCAGGGCCACTTTCCTGGTTCAAAGTTTCCAGGCCCTTCATGATCTCGTCATGGTGGTGTGAATATCTCCCACCATCACCGTAAGCATGTGCCTCAAGCTGCTGGGTCACATGGCTGCCGCCACATATGTGGTCAAGTTAGTCAGACTGCACGTGCAGCACCTCCAGTCCTGGATGGCCACATGGTATGCCCCAGCCAGAGACCCGCTGTCCAAATCAGTGGCTGTTCTGCCACTCATTCTAACTTCCCTTCAGTGGTGGACATGTCTGGACAACATTCTGACTATGTTGCCATTCCACCAACCACCCCACTCAATTACCCTTACTATGGATGCCTCCGTTATGGAATCCTGGGCCCACTTGGGTGCTCTTACGGTCTAGGGCAAATGGTCCTTCACCGAGCAAGCACTCCACATAAATCTACTGGGACTCAGTGCAAGACACTATGCTTGCCAGCATTTCCAACAGCACTTCTCACACAGAATGGTCAACATCCTCACAGACAACACCACGTTCATGTATTATATCAATTGTCAGGGCAGGGTTCAGTCCCTGCCCCTGTCTGCAGAAGCCACAAAACTGTGGACTTCGTGTCTTCAGCACTACGTTACTACAGTGGCCACATATCTCCTACGGACTTCCTCAGTCACTCGTTCAGTGATCACCTTGAGTGGGAAATCAACATGGTGGCCCTCAACCATGTGTTCCAACTTTGGGGCCAGCCGTTCATAGACCTGTTTGCGACCTGAGTCAACAGAAAGTGCCATCAGTACTGCTCCAGAGTGAGTCTGGGGAGGCACTCACTCGGAGATGCCTTCACCATCAAATGGGATATGCCCCTTCTTTATGCATTTCCTCCCCTTCCCTTAATTCACAAGATGCTGGTCAAAGTCAGACTGGATCAGGCTCACCTCATCCTGATAGCCCTGGCATGGTTGAAGCAAACTTGATATCCTTACAGGACCGGCTGTCAGTGACAACTCCATATCCCTTTGCTCCTTGCCTTGGACTTCAACTGCACCCTTCACCTGATCCATTCCAGCTGCATCTTCATGTATAGCTCCTTCATGATTCCAGAATGCCAAAATCACATAAGGGGGTGAAAAGGGTTCTTGTTAACAGCACATGGGAGTCAACCCACAAGTCCTACCTCTACAAGTGGATGCAGTTCTCTCAGCGGTTGGGCATTGATCATCCTATGACTCCTCACACCATGCCCCTTCTTGTTTCCTTTGACTACCTGCCACACCTGCATGAGTCAGGCCTCACCCTCAGTACTGTCCAGGTACATACCACGGAATTGGCGGCATTGCACCAAGCAGAGGATGGGATCTCCTTCCTCACCTATCCTATCACCAAATGGTTTTGGTGGGTCTGCAACACACCTTTCCATCGGTATGCCCTCCTGTCCTTATTTGGGACCTTAATCATGTACTCCACTGCCTCATGACATCGCCCTTTGAACCCCTGCCGTGGTGTTCCTGGCCCCATCTGTTGATGAAGGCCACATTATCGGTCACTATCACATCATACAGGAGGGTCAGGAAGCTTGTCACTCTAATGGCTGAACCTCCTTTTATGGTGTTTATCAGAGATGGAGTCACTCTTCACCCTCATCCTAAGTTCCTCCCGAATGTTCCCTCTACATATCAGGTCATATCAATAAACCTATCCAGTTACCTGTGTTCTCCCAAAGCCTCAATCTGATACTGCATATGCAATGCGGCACACTCTGGATGTTCGTTGGCCATTGGACTTCTACATCAATTGCTCAAAGTCTTGGCGCAAGTCTCCTAGGCTTTGCCGCTCCTTTGTGGAGCGATACAAGGGCCTGCCCATTTTGTCTCAACAGCTGTCCAAGCAGATCTCCACCCGTATTGGCACTTTCTACTCATTTCATTTTAAAAGAGGTTCCAGATGCCATTCTACCAGGGCTGTGTCTTCCACTACTGCCTGTCTCAGGAACCTACCCCTTACAGACATATGCAAGGCGGCAACATGGTCTTCCAGTAGTATGTTTGCACAGTGCTACATTCTTTCATCCTCTGTTGCTTCATCCATTCAAGCCGGTCAAGCAGTTATGTCAACTGTAATCATTACAGGGCTCGAAACCCACCTCCAAAGTGTGACTACTGCTTTGTAGTCACCCAGAGTGGAGCACCCATGAGGACACTACTCACAGAAGAAGAGTAGCCATGGTTCTTCAAGATGTGCGTCCCCATGGGTGCTTCACTTCTCTTCTTCCTTCCCCTGCATTGGAGCATCCTGCTCTATATACTAGGGTAGCAAAGGGAGGTAGAGGTCTGCTCTGTGCATGTGCCAGAGAACATGAGGAAGTGCTACTGCATATGCGTGATGCAGGAAATCATGGCTATAAAGAACCTCCAAGTTCAGGCACAAGGATGCAGCAACACCCAGAACGGAGCACCCACAGGGACATACATTGCAAAGAATCATCATTACTGGTCAAAGTGGGTAACTTCCTCTTTAGGAGCCAATCTTGTCTGCATGCCTCTGTGTTCAACTTGATGGGGCTACTTTGCCAAAACTATCACTTTTGGCTGCTGTTGGATCACAAGTCATTGAGTTATTGGGTGCAGGGATGCTAAAGGATCATTATCTTTATTGTGTGCATTGAGGTCAGCAGAACTGTGTTTGGCATACCCTACTGAGGGACTCATCTTCAACTAAACTGCGCTTCCTAAGCAGAAGACATAGATGAGTCCAGTGGAGTTGAGAGAAGGTGGGGCCAGGTATTTGTACCTGGTGGTATGGGCCCTGCCTACAGTTCTAGACACCGCTTGAACGGTCCTTTCTTCACTGTCCAATAACTGAGTTGATTAAGTCTCAACTGAGTGCATGGACAGCAGAGCAAGCACATTGCCACTTACCAAGGACAGCAACCGTGAGAAGGAGAAGAGAGGGGAATGTTACAAAGCTGTTGGTTTCTGGACTTGAGAACCTGAGGCAGAAGAGACACTGCCCAACAAACTCTGGGGTGAGTGTTTTGCTCATGTGTTTATGAATCCTGCTTACAGCATTTTTCCTAATCAATGCCGGATGACTTTCTCACTTTTTATTGGAAGTTTCTTTTCTACAATCAGACTCTGCTTGTGAGATGGTAAGTTGTTAGAGGTTCTCAAGGGGTCGTGTGTGATTATCTCAGGCTACTGTGTTGGAGCCCAAGCTGATTTTGTGTTGTATCATTGAAAGGAACCCCTAGATATTGAATTCAGGCCTTGTTGCTGCTAACTCCTCCTAGAAGGGTTACATGTGTATATGAAGTAAGATATAGGACACTATGAAACTCCCACATTTAAGTGAAGCTCATGAGCACTTTCCCAGCAGCTGGCCAAGTGCTAATCAATTAATATCCAATGAATATGGGACCTTACCAATCTCAGAACAACAAATAAAATGTTTTTCTTCAATTAAACACTTCTATATACAAGGAAGGAAAAGAAGATAGGATCTGGAAAAGGAGAGAAGTTAAAATAAAACCAAATTAATGCCTCAGCTGCCTAAGAGCAAAGAGGAGAAGAAACTAGTTCTTTTATGGCAGTGATAGTTTCAGAAGGGTACTCTGATCCAACTGGAATGAACACAGTCTGAATACTTAGATTTTAGATGTGTACAAGAATAACTGGGTGGGAAAAGGTAGTAGGGATATTAAAATTATACCTGCCTTTTACAGTTAATCATGTGACCTATGGGATGATTCATTCCAGGCATGGAATCTGGTAGCTTTGCTGCTCCATCCCTTGATGTTCCCTGATGGGACAAGGCAACAGTTTTATTTTTACCTACACTCTCCAAGATTTGACAAAGAATATTATTGAGTGGCTGTTAGTTTCAACAGATTCCCAGTGATTTTTGCCATGCTCCCCACCCCTGGCCAGTGGAATCCTCTTTACAAGTGCTGTCAACTTTTGGAGTTTAGACAATATCCTGCCACCTCTGTGTTTATTGCCAGCTGTTGTGAGTATGGCTTAACAAAAGACAAAAGAACTTTGTACTCTTCTGCAGCGCTGTGGTGATTCTCCAGAACCAGGTTACATTCAAATTATTCCTCTCCATCTTTCTCAGTCGTAACAACTCACACATGCAGTTTTATCATGTTTTGTGATATCTAGTGGTTTTTGTTTAAAGACCCAGAAGTCATAAATCTCAGTTTTCATTCATAAATGTATATTTTAGCCCTCATGGTTATGGAAAAAAGCTTTAATATGTGAATCCCAAGGACTCCAACCCATGAAGGCTTATACAGGCCTTGTCTACACTAGCCAAAAACTTTGAAATGGCCATTTCAAAGTTTACTAATGAAGCGCTGAAATACATATTCAGCACCTCATTAGCATGCGGGCAGCCGAGGCACTTTGAAATTGACGCGGCTCACCGCCGCGCGGCTTTTCCAGATGGGGCTCCTTTTCGAAAGGACCCTGGCTACTTCGAAGTCCCCTTATTCCCATCTGCTCATAGGAATAAGGGGACTTCGAAGTAGCCGGGGTCCTGTCAAAAAGAAGCCCCGTCTGGACGAGCCGCGCAGCAGTGAGCCACATCAATTTCGAAGTGCTGCAGTCACCCGCATGCTAATGAGGTGCTGAATATGTATTTCAGTGCTTCATTAGTAAATTTCAAAATGGCCATTTGCATGGCCATTTTGAAGTTTTTGGCTAGTGTAGACGTCGCCACAAAGAACACCAAAGTCACTATTTTAAAAAATTTCATGATTGTAAGCCAATCACATGAATCTGACTCATGACTTTTCAGCTCTTTTGGTTGACATTATTGTAGCCTGATATACTCATGTCACATAATAAAAGATGAACCTCTCTAATTCGGGACCTGACCCAAAATGAGAGAATTTGCTGGACCACAGGAGGTCAGTATTGTCTAGCACATTACCAACACTTCCAATGCTTACTGGGTTCTTAGAAGACATTTAGGGGTAAATTACAGATAAATAACAGTAAAGAACATTGAGAGCCAGGGCTGGTGTCTATAAACAAACTTTCTGGGACCACCGGAAACTTGGCCACACCCATGATAAATGGTCATCTAGCTAACTAAAATCATGCCAGATTACAGATGCTGCCAGACAAGAGAATGCTGGACTAGAAAGGGTCAACCTGTAATATTCTTTCTGTTCTACTAGTATCTCTGGAGGATGTAAAGGTGCAGATACTAAAGTTAGATATTTTAAAATCAGTGGAAGTAACTTGCATCCAAAAGTTTTAAAAGACCTGTCTGTTGGGATCACTTGACTGTTAATATTGTTTTTAAATATGTCTTGGAAGAAGTTTAGAAGACAAAAAACAAAAACAAAAGAAGTATGTACCGATATTTTAAAAGGCTAAATGGAGAGACACAGGTAATTATTGTCCTACTGTATCAGTCTGCCATTCCGGATAAGATGATGAAGTGGCTGACACAGGATTAAATGAATAAAAAAATGAAAGTGGGCCATATTATTAATACCAATCAGCATGTGTCTTATCAAAATAGATCAAGTCAAACCAACAAAACCTTTTTTGATGAGATTACAATTTTGATTGATACAGGTCATAGTATGTAATATATTTAGGTTTCTGAAAGATGTTTTACTTGGCATGCATTTGATCTTGATTTTAAAAACTAGGAAAATATCAAATTCTAATAGCATACATTACATGGATTAAAAGCAGGCTAACAGATGTGCCCAAAATGTGGCTGTAAATAAAGAAACCATTATAGAACAGGGGTCTTTCCACTATGGTTCTTGGTTCTACATTGTAACATTTTTATTAATGACCTGAGAGAAAACATAACATAACCACTGATAAAACTTGCAGGTAATATAAAAATTGTGGAATGGTAAGTTATGTAGAGGGCAGGTCACTGATACAGAGCTGGTACTGTATTGCTATGCTGAATGCAAGCAAACAGTATGTTTTAATATGACTAAATGTCTATATTTAGGAACAAACGATTTTGGCCATACTTACAGGATGGAGGACTTTGTCTTGGGAGGTAGTGATTCTGAAAAAGATTTTGGGATCATGGTGCATAATCAGCTAAACATAAGCTCCTGGTGCTTTGGCTAAAAGGACTAAAGCAGTCTTTGGTACATAAACAGGGGAATATCAAGTAGGATAGAGAGCTAATTTACTTCTGGTTTTGGCACTGGTGTGACTGCTGATGGAATACTTTGTCTAAATTCAGGAAGGATGTTGATAAATTGTAGAAGGCTCATAGAATAGCCACAAGGATGATTAAGGGAATAGAAAACATGCCTTCCAGTGAGAGACACACAGAGCACAAACTAGCATAACAAAGAAGAAAAGGTTAAGGGGTAATTTGATTACTGTCTATAAGTACCTTTCCGGGGTCCAAATCAACTATATATTTGAGAGTTTGTCTTTCTGTGTGTTTATCTGTTTGCTCAAGAAGTCCTCTTAAACGGTAAGAGCTAGGACCACCAAATACATCTTCCTATTATCGTAACTTAAAGCAGTGTAAGGGGTTGTTTGTGCCAGGAAAATGGGATGTGTCTGGATTGGGATTGCTTCTCATAAAACCAAACAGAGAAGAGACAGAATCACCAAAGCAAGTACAGTCTTTAAAAGTGACATAGCTGAGCAAAGGATGAAAGAGACTGAACCAACATGTGCCAGAAAAATAAGATGAACCTGGAATAGGATTGCTTCCCAATTAACCTTACAGAAAAGAGATAAAATAGAGAAATTTGGAGTAGTGCTCCATTTTCACATAGCTACATGAAGGCTTAAGGTTTGAAAACTAGAAGAAACATTTATTGCAAACCACGTTGACCATAACCCATTTTTGCGAAAATAGAGCAAATGAGAAGAGTTTATAGGGATTAAGAATAAAATGCACTTGATGGAATTCCTATTTTAAAAAGTACTAAAAAATGAAATGGAAAATGTTAGCAATCCCCTTTTTTAAAAAATCCAAAATAAAAATTAACTTCATCTAAATAGCACCGTACAGCCATGTCTACACGTGCACGCTACTTTGAAGTAGTGGCACTAACTTCGAAATAGCGCCCATCACGGCTACGCGTGTTGGGCGCTATTGCGATGTTAACATCGATGTTAGGCGGTGAGACGTCGAAGCCGCTAACCCCATGAGGGGATCGTCGAAGTAGGGACCGTGTAGTCATTGTGCGTCCTGCAACATCGAAATTGCGGGGTCCTCCATGGTGGCCATCAGCTGGGGGGTTGAGAGACGCTCTCTCCAGCCCCTCAGCTCAATGGTGGCCACGTGGAGCGGCCCCTTAAAGGTCCCCTCCCCCTCCCTTTCTGTGCAGGAAGCTGAGAGAGCGTGCAGGCGGCAGCCCAGACACGTGGCCAGCCTGCACGCACTTGAGCAGCCCCAACAACCCCCAACCAACCTCATGGCCGCACGGCAGCCCCCCCAGCGCCCCCCAGGGGACCCCCCCCTAGGGGAGCCAGGGCAGCAAGCAGCAGCGGGGCCCCTCCTGGATGGAGGCTGAGCTTCGGGACCTGCTGGGGCTCTGGAGCGAGGAGGAGGTGCTCCAGGTAATGGGGAGCAAGAGGCGGAACGCGGACGCGTTCGCTCGGCTGGCCGAGGGCCTGGCCGCCCGGGGTCTCCCTGCCCGCACTCTGGACCATGTCCGGAGTAAAGTGAAAGAGCTGCGGCAGGGTTACGCCCGGGCCCGGGATGTGGCCGGCCGATCTGGGGCCGCCCCCGTCACTTGCCCCTTTTACAGGGAGCTCAGGGACATCCTGGGCCCCCAGCACACCTCCTCCCCTCCGGCCACTCTTGACACCTCGGCTGAGGAGCCCCAGCAGGCCCCGGAGCCGGAGTCCGCCCCGGAGGTAAGCCCCTCACCCCAGGGCTCCCCCCCGGAGCCCACCCCCAGGGCATCGCAGCAGCAGGAGGAGGAGGGGGACTCCTCCTCCGCTGTGACAGGGCTGCACATCATCCTCCCCTCCCGGAGCAGCAGCCGGGCGTCCGCCCCCCGGGTGTCCCCGGTCCGTGGGAGTGGACCTACAGGTATGTACCCTCCCGGGTGTACACCCCCGGGGTTGAGGGGCGGGGATAATAGATATGTGGCCAGGGCCCTCCACATGCCCAGATGGCCATGGCCCCAAGGACAGCAGTGCAATGTCCCTCACAGGAGGGCATCAGCCCCTTCCCTGCCCCCCAGCACGACAGTGCCATGCCCCATCCCCGGGGCAGGGGGGAGCGGAACCTCTAGGGTCCCCCAGGAGGAGGGGGTCTGACACCCTGCAGCAGCAGCAGCCGCAGCAGCATGTGATGGAGTTGGGGGAGTGCAAATGCGAGACTCAGGCTAGATATGAGCAGCAAGCTGAATAGTTCCCAGGGGCAAAGGATGATCCTGGGGCTACAACTGGCAGGTGACACCCCTGCCCTGAACAAAGCGGGGGAGGAGCCGAGCTGGCTTTGAATCGGGGGGGGCGCAGGTAGAGGCTAGGGGAAGGGAGAGCTGGAAGGCAGCCAGCCTGAAGATGGGGAAAGCTACACCCCAGAGGGGCACCCCTTGGGGTCTTCTCCCCAGGACGGGTTGGAAGGACATGGGAGAGCACCAATGAGGGGGTGAGCAGGGTGTGCATGGCCCTGCCCTGCCCTCCCCCGCCCTGCCCTGCCCTGCCCTCCTCTGCCCGGGTCCGCCTCTCCTTCCCTGCTCTCCCCCCGTGGGTCCTCTTACCTTAATGAGGACAGCCACTGGCACAGTTCCATAAATGTCTGCCAGCTCATCCTGAAGTTCCTGAGCCAGCGGTCGTCGTCCCACTCCTCAAGCACCAGCCGCTCCCACCAGTCAGTGCTGGTGGGGTCCATGCCTGCGTCGCCCGGGGTCTGTGTGCCTATGGCTCCTCAGACAGCAGCCAGAGGTCCACCCAGCCCTCCCTGCAGGAGCAGTACTCACCCTGATCCATGCCATGCGGGAGGCAGCTGAGCACCTCCTTGCCACACCGGAGGAGGAGCGGCCCCCAGGGGAGCAGGGCTCAACCCCCAACCCAGCAGCACCCCGACCCCCCCCCCCCGGCTCACACGCCGCCGCCTGTGGAGCTACCCCACCAGCACCGACTGGTGGGAGCGGCTGGTGCTTGAGGAGTGGGATGACGACCGCTGGCTCAGGAACTTCAGGATGAGCCGGCAGATATTTATGGAGCTGTGCCAGTGGCTCACCCCCGCACTCAGGCACCAGGACACTGCCATGCGGCGTGCCTTCCCAGTGGAGAAACGGGTCGGCATCACTGTCTGGAAGCTAGCCACTCCAGACAGCTACCGATTCGTGGGACAGCAGTTTGGTGTTGGCAAGGCCACCATCGGGGCTGTCCTCATGGAGGTAAGAGGACCCACGGGAGGGGGCAGGGGGGCCCTTGCAGGGCAGGGGAGGGCAGGGCAGGGGAGGGGAGGGGAGGGGAGGGCAGGGGGGCCCTGGCAGGGCAGGGCAGGGCCACGCACACCCTGCACACCCCTCATTGGTGCTCTCCCATGTGCTTTCCCTGCAGGTCATGTGTGCCATCAACGCCATGCTCCTCCACAGGCTCGTGAGGCTGGGGGACCCAGATGCCACCATCACGGCCTTTGCCATGCTGGGCTTGCCCAATTGCTTCGGGGCTCTGGATGGGACTCACATCCTCATCTGTGCCCCGCAACACAGTGGAGGACGGTACATCAACCGCAAGGGCTACCACTCAGTGGTCCTCCAGGCCTTGGTGGACAGCTGGGGCCATTTCCAGGATGTTTATGTGGGCTGGCCTGGCAGCACCCATGATGCCCGGGTTTTCCGGAACTCGGGCCTGTGCCGCCAGCTGGAGGCGGGGACCTACATCCCCCAGCGGGAGAGCGCTGTGGGGGACACCACCATGCCCCTCTGCGTCGTCGCAGATGCAGCATACCCCTTCCGGCCCTGGCTCATGCACCCGTACACAGGCCATCTCTCCGCCAGCCAGGAGCGCTTCAACCAGCACCTGAACCACACGCGCCAGGTGGTGGAGCGCTCATTTGGCCGCCTGAAAGGACGCTGGAGATGTCTCCTGACCCGCCTGGATGTGGGCCCCAACAACATCCCCCAGATTGTGGGTGCCTGCTGCACCCTGCACAATTTGGTGGAGAGCAAGGGGGAGACCTTTTATCAGGGCTGCGCTGTGGAGGCTGGCAGGGCCGACCTGCAGCCACCCACTGCCCCCAGTCGCCAGGTGGACCCCAAAGGGACCCGGGTCCGGGAGGCCCTGCGGGCCCACTTCGATGATGAGGCCACGGGGTGAACTCTGCCAGGCCCCCCACTGCCCACCCCTTCCTCCACAACACTCTCTGCCCCTACGCCCACACCATGGAGCACCCAACAGCACACCCCACCCCCACTTCTCCTGGACAAATGACAGCACGCACTTGTGGCTGAACTTAAACTGGTTTTTCTTTTAGAAGTTTTTTTTTTTTAACTATAATTAAAACAATAACAAACTATATACAAGACCTCTTCTAACAAAAGTATTCTGTACAAATAAAACAATAATAAAAGGGATTACACATAACGGAGACGTTGGTCAATAAAAAGAAAACCAGGGATGATAAGGAAGGAGAGAACTATTTACATGGGGGGGACGGGGCAAACGGGAGGCACAAATATAAATGAAATGGGTCAATAAAACCATCCTTTTCTCGGACATATATAGCTATATACAAGGGGGGGGCCACGTCCTGGGCGCCACTCCCCTAAAGTCGGGCACTGGGGGTGGGCAGCCGGGAGCCCGCCTCGGCCGCAGCCCTGTCTGGGGCTGGCTGGGAGCCGGGCGGACCGGAAGATATGACTGGCGAGTCTCAGCTGGCCCCAGGTGTCCCTCGGCGGTCCGGCCCTCGGTGGTGGGTGGCAGGGCGACGGCGGACGGGAAGGCGACGTGTGGAGCCGCAGGTGGTGCGGCGGGTGGAGCAGGCAGGGCGGGCGCTGTGGCGGCTGGCGCGGCATGGGGGGGCCAGGTAGTCCACAAGACGGTTGAATGTCTCCATGTAGGCCCCCCATGCCTCTTGGCGCCAGGCCAGCGCCCACTCGTGCAGGTCCAGGCGGCGTTGGTCCACCCGCAAGCACTGCTTCGCGACCTCCAGCTGCCGACGATGGATGGCCAGCAGCTGGGGGTCCGTTGCCATCGGGTGCTGTTGCGGGGTCCACCGTCTAGCCCGCCGTGGGGCCGGTCGGTCCTCCGCCGAGGGGCTTGCCTGGAGCGATGGCCCCGGAGGGGATTCCGGGACCACTGATGCCTCGCCGGCGCTCTCTTCCGGTCCTTCCGATGGTGCAGCTGCGGAACACAGGAGGAGGGGGGGAAGAAGAATGGAGACAGGCGTTAGTGTGGGCCCCGAGCCGTGACCCTTGTCCCCCCACCCCTGTGCTGCAGGTTCCCCATCCCTGTCCCTGGGAGATGCTACTGGGATGGATGGGGTTCAGGGGTGCCCCTGCACTGCACCCCGTCCCCTGGAGGGAGCGACTCTCACTTCACTCAGCAGGGTCTGACAGGAGAGGTTTCTTAGGCCACAGATGCCCAGTTTCTCTCGGGAGTGACAGCACAGCAGTCAGAGACAGTCCTTCCAACCCGTCCTGGGGAGAAGACCCCAAGGGGGGCCCCTCTGGGATGCAGCTTTCCCCCTCCTCAGGCTGGCTGCCTTCCAGCTCTCCCTTCCCCTAGCCTCTACCTGTGGCCCCCGCCCCCCCCCGATTCAAAGCCAGCTCAGCTCCTCCCTCCTCTTTGTTCAGGGCAGAGATGTCACCTGCCAGCTGTAGCCCCAGGATCATCCTTTGCCCTGGGAGCTATTCAACTTGTTGCTCATATCGAGCCTGAGTCTCCCTTTTGCACTCCCCCCACTCCATCACATGCTGCTGCTGCAGGGTGTCCCACCCCCTCCTCCCGGGGGACCCTAGAGGTTCCGCTCCCCCCCTGCCCCGGGGATGGGCCATGGCACTGTCGTGCGGGGGGGGGGGGCGGCGCAGAGGCTGATGCACTGCTGTGAGGGACATGGCCCTGCTGTCCTTGGGGCCATGGCCATGTGGGCATGTGGGGGGCCCTGGGCACATATCTGTTACCCCCGCCCCTCAACCCCGGGGGTGTACACCAGAGGGGGGTACATACCTGTCGGTCCACTCCCACGGTCCGGAGATCCCCGGGGGGCGGACGCCCGGCTGCTGCTCCGGGAGGGCAGGAGGAGGATCTGCAGCCCGGACTCTGCAGAGGAGGAGCCCCCCTCCTCCTCCTCCTCCTCCTCCTGCTGCGATGGCCCGGGGGTGGGCTCCAGGGGGGGCCCCCAGGTTGCAGGGCTTACCTCCGGGGCGGACTCTGGCTGCAGGGCCTGCTGGGGCTCGTCGGCCGAGGTATCAAGGGTGGCCGGAGGGGAGGAGGTGTGCTGGGGGCCCAGGATGTCCCTGAGCTCCCTGTAAAAGGGGCAAGTGATGGGGGCGGCCCCAGATCGGCTGGCCACATCCCGGGCCCGGGCGTAACCCTGCCGCAGCACCTTAACCTTACTCCTGACATGGTCAGGAGTGCGGGCAGGGTGACCCCGGGCAGCCAGGCCCTCGGCCAGCCGAGCGAACGCATCCGCGTTCCGCCTCTTGCTCCCCATTACCTGGAGCACCTCCTCCTCGCTCCAGAGCCCCAGCAGGTCCCGCAGCTTGGCCTCCATCCAGGAGGGGCCCCGCTGCCGCTTCCCAGCCTGGCTGCTGGGCTGGCTGGGCTGGCTGCTCTGGCTCCCCTGGGGGGGCTCCCCTGGGGGCGCTGGGGGGGCTGCCGGGCAGCCATGGCAGGTGCTGGCCCTGTTCTGGGTGGCTGAGGGACGTGCAGGCTGGCCGTGTGTCTAGGCTGCCGCCTGCACGTTCCCTCAGCTTCCTGCACAGGAAGGGAGGGGGAGGAGACCTTTAAGGGGCCGCTCCACGCAGCCACCATTGAGCTGAGGGACTGGAGAGAGCGTCTCTCAACCGCTTAGCTGATGGCCGCCATGGAGGACCCCGCAATTTCGACGTTGCGGGACGCGCAACGATTACACGGTCCCTACTTCGATGTTGAACGTCGAAGTAGGGCGCTATTCCTATCTCCTGATGAGAATAGCGGCTTCGACGTCTCGCCGCCTAACGTCGAAGTTAACTTCGAAATAGTGCCCGATACCTGTAGCCGTGATGGGCGCTATTTCGAAGTTAGTGCCGCTACTTCGAAGTAGCGTGCACGTGTAGACACGGCTTGGGAAAGCTATGTGCATTTAATTAATTTAAGACTGGTTCCCTTGTCTCTCAAGGTGCACCCTGTGTTTCATGCTTCCCACCTGAAACTCTTCTCCTATAATCTCTTCCCTAATCAAAAATGCACCTTCATTCTCCCATCCTCCCAGTTCAGATTCAGGAAGCAGAAGAGTGTTTCCTCTGTGATATCCTGCATAATGAGGGAAGCCCTTTCCTAAGGCACACTCAGATAAACCTAGATTAATATTTAAAAAAATCCAGTATCGGCTGTGGGACTGGCACTGGCAGCAGTTCATCCTGTCTGCACTGACCAGCAGCACTGGGGGGAAAGGAGCAATGTGGCTCCAGCTTGCTCTGCTCCTCTGGCTACATTGGTCCACTTCCCACCAGTAAATGCAGAGCGTGGTCCCACTCCCTCCCTGCAAGCAACATGCCAGGTCAGCCGAGTGAGTTGGGGCGGCGTTGCTCTATTTCCACTGCTGTTGCCAGTGAGTATAGGAGGTGGGTGGTAGGTGAACACCTGCTGCTGGCACCAAGCCCCCTCTTAGTCCCCCTACTGGCTGCTGGCTGGCCCCTGACTCCTCCCTCCATGGCATTTGAGAGCACTTAAACCTTTGTGCCAACCCACACATCTCACTTCACTTTTTTAGGTTAAAGAACTTGAGCTTCTTGAGTCTATCACTATAAATAGGCTTGGCAGAATTCAGTTTTTATTGTTTCTTATAATTTCGGCATGTAATACAATATTTATTTTAACTGTCTTTTTATTTTTGTCAATTTAAATTTTCATAGTTGTGCCAAATTATGTGTATTAAGTGTTTTTTAAAAATTTAATCTTCCATAGTTTTGGGAAGCTAAGAGGTATGCGTGCCAATTGATAGACGAGTGAGACGATAATTATTTAATGACAGTAGTGATTCACATTCAGAAATTTCAGAATTATGACAGCTAAAACACAAATTGTCAACATAAGTTTAAGTATACAAAATAAACAGGCTTTAAGCAAACTGTAATAAGCTAGACATAAATTCTTTTCCTTCTAAGACACGCCATTACCACAATTTTATATTTGGTAAAGATATGTGGGGCTGATGGCAAGCCAAAGTATAGAGCTAAATATGGAGAGTGTTGACCAGCCACAAGGAATCTCAGAAACTGCCTGTGACCTGGGAAAACTGCCATGTGGAAATCACCATCCTGTAGACTGAGAGTAGTAAATAAGTTGTGATTCAATGCAGCAAGAATGGTAGCCAGGATAACCACACAGAGACTTACATAATTTACATGCCTGTTGAGATTGCAGAGATGGAAGGTAGGTCTTATTCTGCTCTAGGGAACTAGGGGATCAGGAGGCACCAGGAGTAGTCATTTTTCCTGTGATGATGAGTAATCTCTATAGTTCTGAAAGCACAGGAAGTGTGAAGAAGCTCTGATGTACGAGAGTGGCGACTGAAAAAAGATGGGTGGAGTGGGAGAGAGATGGAAAGGGAATGTGTAGCATAATGTGATCCCACAGGGCTTAGGACCCATTTTCCCACTGTTCTAGCTTCCCAGTCACCTGTCCCAGAGCTGAAGTGACAAGCTGAAACATTCATTCACAACTGTTATGCTGCTGTTTATATGAAAGTCAAATAAGCTGTCTGCCTAATGGTGGCTGGCTAAAACTAGAGTTACCATCAAATGATGAGTACTCTATAGACTGTAGAAGCTCAGGAACTATTCCAGAATTCTGTACCTGCCAGGCTCTTATCATCATGCCATAAACCTGGATGAAGCATCCATCACATCTAGAACTTCCCATAAAGATGTCTTACCCACCAGGCAAACCTCTGCAATAAATGCCTTAAACTCTTCCCTGAAGGATTCTGGTGACATTTGCATGAATTTGGACATGATGTCCCAATTTACAAAGTCATGTTTAGCTAGCAATACTTGCTGGTTGGCAATGTGCATCTTGCAGTAAGCAGCATTTCCTCTCCATCTAATCTTGTAGACTCTTTGCCTTTAGGTGTAGATTTATACCTCCCCTTCATTTGTTGCCCCCCACCAGGAATTAGGGAGTGGATGTGAGAAAAGACCCTTCAAATCCTAGAATACAGACTAACATGGCTATCTCTCTGTCACTTGTATGCTTAGCTGTGGACTTTACAGAGGCTGGGGTATTCCACCGAGATTTGGCAAGCTCCAGTATCACTTCATTAAATAAGGAGCGAGATTGTTGTCCTGGGAGATGAGGTCTGAAAAATATCCACTAACTTATGGGTATTCTCCTGAACAAATTCAGCCTGAATACCCGGCAATTAAACCATTCCTCTCAATAGGTTTCAATATGATTTAAAATCCTCTGGTATGGAAGAGGAAGATTCAGGCGCTGTCGCACTCTGTAGTGAAGAGCAAGAAGAAGGAAGCAGAACTGCCAGAATCTTTTGTGATAACACATCTGGTTGTATCAAGGTTTTAAGCTGCATCAGATCAAAGGGAGCCCACATCTCCCACAAGTCTGTATCTGCAGCAACAGGTGGCCCAGATGGGGCAGGTGATCTAACCCAAGAAAGAGTGAACGGTTGAGATATCACCTTTTGAGGAGTCTTCTAGGGATTACATGGAGACCACCAGTGGTAGGGGTACAGTCAGCGGGAACTAGGCCAGGAGACTTTTTCCCTTCTGCAGTGATATGGATGGTGATCCCCAGAGGGCTTCAAAAACCTCAGAACAAAAGAGAGGGAGACATCTCTGCATTTGATTCTGAAGCTGTCATTGGCACAGAATACAAAGTTGGTGCTGGACCTGCAAATGTAGGGTATACTGGAATGGTTGTCAGTACAGAAGTTAATACCGTGCCGGCAGTCCTCTTGATACAAAAAAGGAAGCTGACTGAAACTCTGGACATTGGGTATCGTGCAGTGCAGATGACAATGCCAACACCAATAAGTCTGTTAGCAGTGCAAAGCGTGCTGACAACAGTAAAAAGGAAGTCACCAGAGTCAAAAGGTTTTGAATCAGTGGTGAATTAGGAACTGACAGGCACAAATGAGTCCACTACTCATGATCTGTCCGCAGAATGGAGACCATTAGTGTCAAAATTACTGTCATCAGTACTGGATTCAAGAGACACTACTTGCGTTGTACTGAAATTAATGGTATGGAGTATAATTGATTAAGCCTCAGAATAAGCAAGAAGGTTTATGGCCCCACTTTATCCTGTGGACCGGAATACTCACTATACCAATGTGCATTTTCCTACGCAGAAAGAAGGAGTGTCGTCAAACTCTGGAATGACCCCCATCCATTTTGTGAATTCTTTTCCTCTGGAGACCAGACGAAAGAGAATGATCCTTATTCCTCCTGGGTGAAGAATCCAAGCCCCACACTGAACCAGGTTTGGCACTCTTTGGGGGCATCTGATGATCTGCAATGATCACCAGCCCAAAGGTTCTTTAGGTGCTGCTTCAAATGAATTTTCCTCACACCTCCATTCTCTTATTAAAAGACTTGCAAACAGTGCTTTTCCTGAATGTTCCCTTCCGAAGGCACAATACTCAGCAATTAGTAGCTATAGCAACTCCACATGATGGGCAATGTTTTAAACCTGGAAGAGACATTATCCAGGTTAGGCTCTCTGGTAGTCAACGAGTCCACAAACAGCCAAACTAAACAAACCTTGGAGTGGCTAGTGCTACCTGCTTTGCATTTATTTTTCTTTCCTTTTAATAACTTTTACATTTCAGATTTCTGAAAACATTTACAAATATTCTTTAGAAGGAAAACTGTTCCACAATGTATCCTTTTATTTTCCTAACAACAGAAGCAGAAAAAGAGAAAAGCTTGCATATAGTGCTTTTTTACTATTTTCAACATGCGTTTTCTAACTTCTCTTTGGTTTTTGTCCTCAGTTGCAGCTCTCCCTCATGCAAATAAGTAGAAGGAGATGCTGAGTTTTAACATCTAACCATCTCCATCTCTTTTGGCTCATTGGTGAACAGGGAGAACTGCAATCATAATTACAATCTTGTGTGACACTATTGATAGTTATCAGTGTAAAGGTAGAGACTGCTATAGATTCATGCATCTGATGAAGTAGGTTCTAGCCTATGAAAATGTATGTCCAAATAAATGTGTTAGTCTTTAAGGTGCCACAGGACTACTGGCTGTTTTCACCACAGGTGAGATTGCATAAGTGTTTTCATTCTAGCCCCTTGTTTAATTGCTTGTAATTTCAGAAATTTTCACCTACTGGATATTTTCCAGTCTGTCAAAAGGTTAGTTTTTTTTTCAGGAAGTGTGAGTGAAAACAGAGCAGTCATTTTTGAGCATGAAAGAAAGTGAAAAATACACCGCCATTGTCCACAGAACCACTTCTTCCAACAATTTTAATGTTCTGGTGCAGAAGCAGCTATGGAAAATTGAAATAATGCATGGAAATAGCCCCCACTGAGTCGAATAGTCTTTGGCTATATCTACACTACAGTGATCTATCAACAGAAGTTAGTCAGAAGATATCTTCCAACAAAACTTCTGTCGACAGATTGTGGCCAGACAGCAAAACAGATTGAAAAAGTGATCCATTGTCTCAACAGAGAATGTCTGGACTGCCTGGCCACTCTCTCTACAGAATGGCCAGCCAGAAGCACAGCAGACAGGGCTGCTATCGACAGAGGCACACCCCCCGCCCCGGAGTGTCCACATGGCGTTTTTGTCGATAACTTCTGTTGAGAAAGGCGTTCTGCCTCATGGAGGAGAGGCAGAAGGCTGTCCACAAAAGTTCCGCGTTCTGTCAATTTACTGTCAACAATGCATTTTGAGTGTGGGTGTGCTGTGAGTTTTGTTGGCAAATCTGGCATTTTGTCAACAAAACTCTCTAGTGTAGACAGAGATTCTGAGTGTTCTGGGGGAAAATTGAATTTGTTTTTTCTAAATAACGAACATTTGAAAATCACACTTGGCCTATACTCTGTACATTTTTAACAATTATAATGACATTTTAAATAGCAATCATTGAACACCCTCAGGAGACCTTTGCCCCGTTTGTTATGCATCCTGTATATAAATTATTGTCATGGGCTCTGGTTGTGTGGCATATGCAATAGAACTGGTATAATAGAAGAAGCTACATCTTAATGGTGTATAAAGTGCTTTTATTATTTGTAAATCATGCTGGGATCCTTCAAGGGGAAAAAAAACTAGAAATTCAGGATACAAAACTATTACATAGTTATAGAAAAGTAAAAAAGTTAGCCAGATATAGGAATAATAGCCAGTCTTAGGGATTTTGAGAAGAATGCACAGGAAAACAAATCAGAAATTGAAATTTGGATTAAAGTTTCACTTAATCTGGACTGTATATAACTGTGGACTGGCCACAGCCATGTTAAAGTAGGATTCTAGTTCTCTGTAGAACATTTGCTGGTCTACAGGAAGAGTTTGTTGCATTAAGTAATTTATGGGGTGCTAAGAAGTTCCTTAAGCTATTATTAAAAACATACAAAATCTTTCCTGGTTAGAATTCTAGTAACTCAGACTTCTAACTAAGCAGAACTGATAGGGTAGCCTTTTGATGTTTAATGAGTTCTGCAGCAGATGTGAGATGTGATAGACAGGGGAGCCTTGGTGATTTAGTGCTCATGAAACGAAATGATGAGATCCCCTCCTGAAAAAGAAAATGTAGCTAAAAAGGACAGTTTTTTTTTTCTTTTTCAGCCCATGTGGTTTTGATTTCCTCACCCCGTGCCTCTCAGTGCTGGCTCATTTCCATTCAAACACACACAGAACACTGAAAACTAATTAGCCTTGGATACAGCCACAGGAAGTTAGGCTGCCAAGTCCCCTTTCCCCCACAATTCCTCAACTTTCTCAGCTTGCCTTAGGCCAAGGGCCTTGCACTGGGCCTCTCTGTGTAGGTTGCCAGGTCTAATTTTACAATTTCCCTTCACCTTATCAAGTATGCCCTAGGCCTGACAAAGGGGAAAGGATCTGAGCCAATGTTGTGTTGTGGGCCTTTCTCCCTCACACCCTGTCCCCACCCACCTCTTTTCTTTTCTGCATCAACTTTGGGAGTCTTGCACATATCTAGTTTCTCTGTTGACTTGTTAATCTGACCTTTGCTAATGCTTTTTAAAGGAACCAAAGAGAACTTCACCGTCTTGTAAAATTTAAGAGTCCCCCTTCTCCCAGACTTTGCTTGAAGGTTAACAGATTTTCCCAAGAGCCAAAGCTCCACAGGTGTCAACCATTCTCAAGCATCTCATTTCAAAGTAGAACCCACCTCAATCCCAGTGCAAGAAGCCAGAGCCTGATTAGAGCAAAGCAGCAAGCTGAATGCCAGCATTTAGTGGGCAGAGATGCTACTTGTGTAACATACTAGAAATTATCTGCTCCTTTCAGAGTGGCTGGGAAGTTATGTTTAAAAGAAAAAAAACAAATTGTCAGAGTCCGGAAGGAGATGTGGGTTTGTCTCCTGGTTTTATTATTGACTTGCTATGTGATCTTCAGCAAAAGCCACTTCAACTCCAGGGAGCTCAATTTCCCATTTCATAAGATGGCAATAACATTACTTCCCCACTTTTGCAAAGTGCTATGAGATCCATGAATGAAAAGCACCATATACATATTATTTTTTATTGGCAGTCTCAGCAGAAAGGGCAAAGATGGAAAACTTTTATGAATTCCTATTTCAGCCACAGAGAAGGTCAGAATGAAGGACGCAGGAACATAGGGATTGACATACTGAATCAAACTGATGTCTAAGCCAGTGTCCTGTCTCTGATTAGTGGCCACAACTAGATGCTTCAGAGGAAGATGTAAGGCAACCTGTCCCCAACATTAGGTCTTATCCTTATCTCTAAAAGGGATTAGCTTAAACCCTGACACATGTGGTTTAAATATTCCTCCCACAAAATATATAAATAATTATGATAACACTGGGTATTCCTGGTATCTGTAAAAATGTCCAATCCTATTTGAATCTTGCTAAGTGCTGAGCCTCAGCAGCTTCCTGTGGCAGTGATTTCCACAGTTTAATCACACATTGTGTGAAAAAGTATTTCCTTTTCATTGCCATTAGTGGGAGACATATGGAGAAACCTGCAGTGCCACTGCCTTTGCTGTACTTCCCTTGGGAATAATAAACACTGATCTTCAGTCCACCGTGTTGTTAATCTGCCATCTTTCATCAGCATTACATTAATTTTATAAAAGTTTACAAAGAATTAAAGCAAAATATAAATATAAGTGTTGAGAAAATCTAGGGTGGAGAAAGCAGAACAGAAAGCTTCCACCCTGGGGTCAAAGGGTGGCAATATACATGCAAGAATAGGAAAGTCTGAAGGTCAGTTTTGAATGGGTATTATGGGCAACCTTAATTTTACACCACCCTTAGATTTTGCTTGGGTTTTTGTTAATGTTCTTTCCATAAAATATGATTTGGTGGACTGTAGAATTGCTACTGCCATTAAGCTATTCTCATAGTTTGCAAAACATCCCTTATGTCATTTGATTTTATGGTTTTTATATGTTTCACCTAACATTGTGCAGATATGGAGAGGAGATTTCATTATGCAAATGGTCCTAAGACTATTCTGAAAGACAAAATGAGAATGATCTCAGAAATGTCATATTCTGTACAGATTCAGCGAGGGACTTAAACATGTACCTTGCTAAAAGCATACTAAAAGTCAATAGGACTGCTTGGCTACGTCTACACTAGCCCCAAACTTCGAAATGGCCATGCAAATGGCCATTTCGAAGTTTAATAGTGAAGCGCTGAAATGCATATTCAGCGCCGCATTAGCATGCGGGCGGCCACGGCACTTCGAAATTGACGCGCCTTCCCGCCGCGCGTCTCGTCCCGACGGGGCTCCTTTTCGAAAGGACCCCGCCTACTTCGAAGCCCCCTTATTCCCATGAGCTGATGGGAATAAGGGGACTTTGAAGTAGGCGGGGTCCTTTCGAAAAGGAGCCCCGTCGGGACGAGACGTGCGGCAGCGAGGCGCATCAATTTCGAAGTGCCGCGGCCGCCCACATGCTAATGAAGCACTGAATATGCATTTCAGCGCTTCATTAGTAAACTTCAAAATGGCCATTTGCGTGGCCATTTCGAAGTTTGGGGCTAGTGTAGACACGGCCCTTATGTGATTAAAGCAAGGCATCTGTTTAAGTCCCTTGCTGGATCAGGGTCCTACAGTCTTCATGAAAAACATTATACCATACATGGAGACAGTTCTGAATTCTGACATTTGTTTAAACAAAAATGCCATGGGCATTTTGACTAGTAGCTCTTTGGGACACGGATTTTCATTTTCTCTGTATTTTTACAGTGCCTAGCACCATTCGGCCCCAGCCTATCTGCTCCTATGTCTTACCACAATTTAGTTATTTAGCAATACAGGTTGAACCTCTCTCGTCTGGCACCCTCGCGACCTGATTGGTGCCAAACCAGAGAATTTGCCGGACCATGGGAGGTCAATATTGTCGAGCAACATTACCAACACTTCCACTGCTCACTGGGCTCTTAGAAGACATTTATGGGTAAATTAGAGATTAATAACCACACAGAACACTGAGAGCCAAGACTGATGGCTGTAAAACAAACCTTATGGGACCATGGGAAACTTGGCCACACCCATGATAAGTGGGAATCTGGCTAGCTAAAATCATGCTGGACCACGGATGTTGCCAGACCAGGGAGTGCCAGATTAGAGGGGTTCAACTGTGATTTCAGGTAAGGAATAAGCAGCAAGGCCACATGATTTTGTTTTTATGCTGCAATCCCTATTTTTAAGTTAATGGAGGAAGAGAAAGATGCAAAATGTGATATGTGAACAGAGATGTCTCTGAAACAAGAAAATTTCCAGATGACATTAGCTAAAGATGAGCTAAAAATGCAGTGGTCAAAAATTATGGGGCATTTGGATTTAGAATTCTGATTCAGCTCATTATGGAGAATGAGGTGAACTGCAAAGTTAATTCATAGATCCACAAATTCAAAGGCTAGAAGACAACAGAAGTACATTTACATTTAAGGTAAGGATAATGATTAAGACAACCAAAAAAGCAAATGTACAAGAGGATGAGGAAGACAGCATAGTATCTACATACCAGAAAAGGAGGGGGATTTTGTCTGGGTTTACTTTGCAAAGAATACATTTCAAAGGTTAAGTGGGTTAGAAAAAGGTTTGTCATGGGAAAGGGCTGGGCAGTTGAGATGCTGAATGCCCCAAAAACAATGTTGTGGATGAAACCGGACAGTCGCTATGCTCTCAAATTAATTCATACAAGAAAATTATAGAAGACCACCACATCCCCCATAAGCTCCATGTGAACACTTCAGAAAGTGATCATTCTATAGATGATATATTAGTCGTCATCCTCACAGGAAACCTGCACAAGACTTTCAAAAGATGAACCTGGGAAGTTTGGTCAGTTTCAGAGAGGTAGCCAGGTTAATCTCTTTCAGCAAAAACAACCAAGGAGACTGGTTGCAAATTCAAACCTTGCCGCAACAATCTGCCTGCCTCACCAGCAAACTTCTTGAAACTCTGTTAATCTCAACTCTGTCTTCCAGTTAACAATCAGTGAACCCGAGTCCCCAAGAGACAGCCCTCTGTAGTGTCCAGTCTCTCTCACTAGACACTCTGAAATGATTAAATTCCTTGCCTTTGAAGAAGCACTGTTAGGTTAGCTGAGGACTCACTTTTTCTGTCAATATACCACACTAAGATGGTGTATAGGAAAAGTAGACTGTGTTTATTAATAATGAACAGATAGCTAAGTTATACTAAGAGAAAAAGAGATAGGTAGACTTACAAGAAAACAAAACGTGCTTTCTAGTGGCTAAACCTTAATTTTAGCAAGTTAAAATCTTTGCCTAAGCAGGTTTCTCACATTAGGTTACTGACATATCTTCCCCCCGCAGGACAGAGAAACCACCTTGTCAGAATCAGACTGGCCTGACCCCATTGTTCCTTAGGTTATGGATAACTGGGCCCCTGGCTGATCTACAGTTTTCATGGAATATCTCCCATTCTCTCCCTTGTTTCTGAGTTGCTGTGGTACATACTGGGGGTCCCAAGCCTGGCGTGCATCATTGGAGATACAGTCTGGCTGGGGACCAAGGCCCATAGGGGAGAAAGCAAACGACAAGCAAACTCCCATGGGGCACCTCAATGGCATGTCTGAAATTGAAATTTTGGTTTTCGAACAAAATTTTTCAGTTTTGGACAAAACATTTGAGATTTAGATCAAAATTTTTTTTCAGTTGTCAGATGGTTTGTTTGTTGACAAAATATAAAAGTAGTTTGTTTAGTCAAAAACCAATTTTCCATCAAATAACAATTTAGACAATCTTTTGACCAGGCCTACTATTACAATTTAAGCCTTTGGAAAATCAGTGCAGATTAGGCACATAAAGCATCATTTGAGTCTTTCAACGCAGTTTGCACAGTGCATAATTGCATGGTATATTATTGTTAGACTCACAAGGTCAGTCTTATAGGCTACATCTATGTGGGCAGCTTCTGTCAACAGAGGTCACTGTTGACAGAGAAACCCTGGCAAAACTTCTGTCGACAGATAGCATCTACACACAAAAGCAGATTGAAAGAGTGATCCACTCTGTTGACAGAGAGCAGCCAGACTGCCTGGCCCTCTCTCAACAGAACGGCTGGCTAGAAGCTTGGCAAACAGGGCTGCCCCGGGAACCGAAGCCCTCTCTGTTGACAGAATTGTCCACACGGGCACTCTGTTGACAAAACACTGTCAACAGAGGCACTACACCTGATCCGGGAGAGGTATACCACTGCCAGCTAAACAGCTGAGTTTTGCTGACAAACTCTCAACAGAATGCTGTAACTGTGTAGACGCTCAGCCCAATTTTGTCAACAGAAGCTGTTCAAGTAGACACAGCCATGGTATACCACAGTGCATTATTCTATAGTACAACATACATTTTGGTTAAGGGGAATTTGAAGACCACTGTTGGTATCATACTTTGTGGATGGATGATATGTTTGGAAGGGGCCAGATGCATTTGCCAAATGATATTCTATATGTGCATAATGTTGTATTGTACTTGGAAAGTTCTGAGCATATTATGTGGGCTACCAGGAAAAAATTAATAATAATATGGATCTGAATGAGGCACACAGGAATTACTGAAGGTAAGTAGCAGGTAAAGTGCAGTGTAAATGATTAGATAACTATATTAGATAGCTGGATAGATCCATCCCTGTATTGAATGGATGGACCTGAGTGAAATTAATTAGTGATTCACCTACTACCAGAAATAGGGGTGTTTGTTCTGTAGCACAGTCCCTGGGGTTATCTGTTATATGTCACTGTTACTGTAGACACTTAGTTTTGATTTACTATCTAAACCTTTAATACCATAGATGTGTGTCTACATGCTCACACACACACACACACACACACACACACACACACACACAATCTTTTTAACCCCTTGGAATGATTTAGTATAAAATACAAAATAATTTCCAAATGCCTTGTGTGAACTAAACTGATCTCAGGAAATGTGGGAAGGATAACAACTTTATTTTCTTAAAAACAAAATTGAAAGTGTCAGTTTATCAACTGGATTTTAAAAATAGACTTTTAAAAATTCCATCTCTGAGATCAACAACTCCCATGTCAATACACCATGTAAGAAAATAACCACCTCTACTGTAATGTTAATTGGCTTCCATCATGCTGTATCATTTAAGGTATAAGAAAGCATGTTCTGCTGAACACAGAGCATCCATTCCTCTGTAGTTTAATTGCATTTCTGTTTTCCACATTATGAAATATTGTTCTTTATCACATATTGCTTTTACGTGTTATACAGCATTTTTATTCTGACATATCTCAAAGTATTAGCAAAACAGACAAACTAGAACAAAATACCTTTTCCCCTCATTGCAAAGCCATTTTACTTAAATATGCAGAAATCCATTCTGTCATGGTATACTGTATTTTATCTAAAACAGTCTGCAGAATGAATTTAGAGAGATTTGATTAAAATAAAGTGAAAGTTCCAATGATGCAAAATACATGTATTGAAAATATTTATGGTTTCATTCAGCTGCTCTTACTTTCATTTTAAATTTTAAAAATCATCATGACTCCCATTCAGAAAAAGATTATCCTGTTAATAACTGTAGTGATAGCCACACTAAGATCCCAGGCAGAGATAGGGAATAAAAAATAATCTCATACCTTTGCTTTTTCTTTCTTTTTTAGTGGCAGGTGGAAGAGGTGAGAGTTTTTGATATACCTTAAAAAGTATAACACCTCCAATGAGTCTCTGGAGGAATGGGTTTCAAATTTCTGCACCATGGCTTTGGTTCCAAGTTAGAAGAAGCCCGTTTTCTGGCTTAGTTTCTGCCACAGCAGAAATCCTGGATGACCAGTTTAAAGATTTTTAAATCATTAAGCTCCCATCTGGAATATAATTTGGACCTACACATGGACACTGCCTCCTTCTCAGCCTACAGCCTGTAAGTTTAAAAAACAGATTATCTTAGACCAGTAATAACTGGAAATGCAGGCGGGTGTTGAGTAACTGGATCACAGGCTCTTTGATGATGGAAAATTGAAAATTTACTGTTGAAAAATTCTGATTTTCCAGGAACTGCATACCCTTTTGGAATATCATGCAGTCTGTTGTATTCAGGGCAACCTGGAAGAGAATCCATGAGACAACAGTCCAAAAACTTCATTGTATGTGTGCCAAAGGTCTAAGGTTCTTTATATATATTGAAATATGGAGAATATGTGTGTTGCCCCTTGGCACAATATCTCTGCAGCTCTAGTCACATAAGATCTGATGAATAATCTTAGCACTGGTTTCAGGAACGAAAGCTTCTATCCTATGTTCCCCATATGGCTTTTAAATGCTGTCTACCATATGACATCATCTGAATGGCTTCAGTCTTGGCTCACCTCCCCACTTTACCCTTCTCAAGAACAGAAGCCTTAATGAGTTAAGTTAGTGAATTTGGCTGTTTAGCCAGGAGCACTGAGTCATCTTCAGGCTTCATAATTTTTTACAACTATTAAATTGCAGAGCTGTTTTCTGTGTTTTTATTTTGGTGGGAAGCCTGCAATTACGGTTAATGCTTTGTACTTATTCAGCGACATGTGGTAACACTACAGAGAATAAAGATCAGGAAACACATGGAGTTGACAGGCAGGACCAATCATTTGCTCTTTGCCAAGAGGGCTGCATTCATATACGTTTCTGGCAGCTAGCTGCATGACACCTCAAGTTCCCTCCCTTGTCTTTCCAAGAGTAACACAGGTTTTCTTTCCCCTGCAAAGGAAAAATTATATCATAACATCTACCTCTTCCAATCCCCCTCTCAAAAACCATTTCCCTCATTCCAAGGCATCTGAATGAGATAAAAGTATTGAGTTTAAGAACTGGTGACCATAACTCAGAATTGCTGCAGTCCATATTATGAATGATTGCTTTGACACATCAATTACACAGTTGATACATTTGAGATAAAATGATGGGAACATATTTTATTTTCTTTAAAAAAGTGGTGACCATTAGAACACAATTATACATTTTGTTGCCAATTTGTAGTACTTGAATTTACACGTATATAAAAACCATGGGTAAGTTATTTCTGCACAACCATTAGCACAATGCAACAATATGCCAACTAAGTTTGTGCATCCATCTATACCTACACAGCCTAACAGTAATAAGCATTCTGGGAAAATGTAGACGATCATCTCAGAGGGCAGGTGAGATGCATAAGAAGCTGCATCAGCAGCCTTTATTACAATTCATAGGGTCACAGAGTCCAAGACCAGAAGGGACCATTGTGGTCTACTCTGAACACATGTACAACTTAGATGGTGGAACTTCCCTACAAAAATTCCTAGTACATACTATTTAGGAAATTGTCCAATTTAAAAATTACCAGGGATGGAGAATCCATTACAACCCTTGGTAAGTTGCTGCAATGGGTAATCGCTCTCAATATTAAAATTTACACTTTATTTGCAGTCTGAATTTGTCTCGCTTCAACCTTCAACAATAAATTGTGTTATACTTTTCTCTGCTAGATTGAACTGCTCATTATTAAACATTTGTTCCCTATCTAGGTACTTACAGACTGTAATCCAATCATCCCTTACACTTCTCTTTGTTAAAAAATAAATCAATAGAGCTCTTTGAGACTGTCACTGTAAGTCAAGTTTTCAACTCTTTTAATCATTGTCCCAGCTCATCTCTGAACTTGTTCCAATTTATCACCCCTCTTTCTGAATTGTAGGCACCAGAACTGGACCCAGTATTCCAGCAATGGCCACATCGGTGCCAAATAGAGAGGTAAAATAACATTTCTGCTCCTGCTCAATATTCTCATTTATGAATATAAGGATAATGTTAGCTCTTTTGGCCATATTGTCACACTGTGATCTCATATTCAGCTGAATACCTGCCACCACCCCCATTCTTTTTAAGAGTTACTGCTTTCCAGGCTAGAGACCCATGTCCTGTAAATATGGCATACTTCTTCTTTGCTAAATGTTTACATTTGTGTGCTGCCATATTAAAATGAGTATAATTTCCTTGCATCCCAGTTCCCAAATGATCCAGATGTTTCTGTATAAGTGTTCTGTTATCATCATTTACCACTCCTCCAATTTTTGTTTCCTTCTAGGTCTTAGGCAAAATGTCTAAATAACATAGAACAGGGGTTTCAACCTTCATTGCACCGTAACCCCCTTACGACAGTAAATGTTAGTACACAACCCCAGGGGAGGGGAACTAAAGACTGAGCCCACCTGAACCCCTCTGTCCTTTGTGGAGTGGGAATGGGACAGTAAAGCTGAAGCACAAAACACAGGGCTGAAATCCTCAGGCCTTGGCCTCGAGTGCTAGGGCATGGCTTTAGCTTTGGCCCTGAGACCTAGCAAATCTACGCCAATCCTAGTGACCCATTAAAATTGGATTGGAACCCACTTTGGGACCCAGCCCACAGTCTGAGGACCTCTGACAACAAAGCTAAGAAATTATTTCTATGGGAACCCACTATAAACATGTATTCAATGAAGAGTCTCTATTTATAATTACATTTTGAGACCTGCTTTTAATCCATTTAATGTGTGCTATGTTAATTTTATATCATTCTAGGTTTTCAATAAAAATATAATGGGGTGCAAAGTCAAATTCCTTTCAAAAGATGAAATAACAATATTACCTTAACATTAAGGCTACGTCTACACTAGCACACTGCTTGGAAGTAGCCTTTTTCAAAGTAAGAACATCAAAATAGGCTACTTTGATGTGTATCATCTACACGTCCTCTGGGGCTGGTGCCGTCGACATTCAATATCGAAGTAGCAATGGGGAACGTCGAAAGGAGCCGACCTAGGAGGAAATGCGGAGCGTCCACACACACAAGCGCTCTCCGTCGAAATAAGGGGCCAGCAAAGCCTGCAGACGGGGTCACAGGCTGGGCTAGCCCTTCTGGGGCAAAAGCAAGCTGCTCCCTTAAAGGACCCCTCCCAGACACACTGGGCCTGCATAGCATGAGGTCCACAGAGCCAACAACTGGTTGCAGACCCAGTGCACACAGCATGGACCCCCAGCTGCAGCAGCAGCAGCAGCCAGAAGCCCTGGGCTAAGGGCTGCTGCACACGGCAACCATAGAGCCCTGCAGGGGCTGGACAGATCATCTCTCAACCCCTCCGCTGATGGCCACCATGGAGGACCCCACGATTTCAATGTAGCAGGATGTGGATCGTCTACACACGCCGGACTTCGACATTGAATGTCGAAGTAGGGCGCTGTTCCCATCTCTGGATAAGAATAGGAATTTCGATGTCTCGCCGCCTAACGTTGATTTCAACGTCGAAATAGCGCACAGCGTTTGTAGATATGACACGTGCTATTTTGATGTTGTGCCAGCTGCTTCAAAATAGCTGGCTAGTGTAGACACATCCTAACAGTATTATCTTTATGAAACAAACTGGTAATCTCTTCAAAAATTTCAAGTTATTTTGACAGGATCTCTTTGCCATAAATCCAGATTGATTGGTTATACTTATTATTACCTTCCTCTGACTCTTCATTCTTCCAGTCCTGTATCATCTGCTCCCTTGAACAAGCTTCAACATGTAGGGCTCTACCAATGTATTGTAATGATTAGTATGGACAGCCCCTCCACTAGTCAGTGGTGTCTTTTTCTTAGTGTTGAATTACTGTCTTACTTTGATATTATATTGCTGTTGTATCAAATGGAAGAGGAGGGTCATAGCAAGTTGTGAGTCCCACCTGTGTGTACTAGAGTTGGTAATTGCAGTGTTTCTATAAAAGCTCTGCGATTCTGTGAGTGTTACAACTGGTGACAGTGACTGCAAGTTGCTGAAAGCACCTCTGCCTGAGAAGCTTACTGGTCCTGCAGATGGGACTGGAATCTGTGAATACTTAACAAACTTTGAGCTGTTCCTCTTTGTCAGTAAGTGGACTGATGAGAAAACAGCGCAGTACCTAGTAGTGGTTTGAGTTGGTGATGCAAAGTGTTTTACCAGCAGCTTCTCTGTGCAGTTTGTGGATAGTTATGTAACATTTATATAACAACAACGATACGAGATTGGCCTTTCTGAAATATTGAAAGACACGCCCAGCTGAGAAGACCGGAAGGAGAGGAAACCCTGGACAGTTATCTGTGTGCACTGGGGAGACTGCTAGATGCTTTTTTCTGCACTGCCCTGGCTGAGAAGAAGGCTCTCGTGAAGCACATCTTGCCGCACTGAAGCTGGAGCTGTCAGGGCAGAGAGGATCTGTGCCCAATGGCAACCTAAGGTGAAAAGTCAGCTTATGAACAGTTTAACAGGAGAACTTCATAACCCACTCCCTCAGTGGGTTTCAAAGCCCAGGCTCCAACTCAAGTGGGAACATCTTGGCTGTGTCTACACGTGCCCCTTCTCTTCGAAAGGGGCATGTTAATGGGCAGGTTCAAAAGATGCTAATGAGGCACTGCAATGAATATGCAGCATCTCATTATCATAATTATGGCTACGGTGATTTGAAAGTGGGGCTTTTCGAACCACGCACTGCCCGTGGAGATGGGACCTTCCGAAAGGAACCTCCCAGGTTTTGAAAGCCCTTCTTCCTATCTGGTGATCAGAAGAAGGGCTGTCTCAAACTAGGGGGATCCTTTTGGAAGGTCCCGTCTCCAAGGGTGGTGCGCAATTTGCAAAGCCGCACTTTCGAATAACCGCGGCCACCATTATGATAATGAGGTGCTGCATGTTCATTGCAGCACCTCATTAGCATCTTTTGAACCTGCCCATTAACATGCCCCTTTCGAAGAGAAGGGGCATCTGTAGACACAGGGCTTGTGTTTTGAGAACTGAAGACATCCTCATGTATTTGGATGATTTAATTTGTTTCAATAAATATGGGAGGAACATCTGGTAGGAGTGGAAAAGATTCTAAAGTTTTTAAGGAGACAGGATTTAATTTGTAGAGAATAAATGTTAGTTTGCAAGGCGTTGCACCACTTTCCTAGCACAAATAGTTTGTGTGAAAATGGATTTGAATCTCAGCTTGTGAAATTCAACATTGTAGAAGACTAGTACAGACCTAGAGCAGATACAGCAGATTTTAGGCCTCTGTGGATTTTATAGGAGATTTGTGCAAAATTTCATAGAGCAGGTAGTGCCATTGTACTAACTCACTAGAAGCAGCCTGGAACACCAAAAACCTTCTAAGTCACTTTGTCCCACTATGGTAATCTGTAATGCCTCAAAGGCTACTCTGGAACAAAGTGATGCGGTTGGTAGATATAAACCGGTGCTGTTTTTTGTTCAAGGGGTGGAGGTTGGTCACAATTAAACGAGAGGGAAAGCAAGTATTAGGCTACAGAAATGAAGTGCATGACTATTGTGGAAGGCTTAAGGTAGAATTCATAAGGTACCTAGACAGTAGCGCCTTACAAGTAGCTCATTAGAAAGCAGAACCTGGAAGGACACCCCTGGAGATGAACTCTCAAGTGTCTGAATATACATTCAACATGCACCTGGACAGAACAATCTGATGTTTTCTGCTGTGTGAGGAGAGTGAAAATAGTTTCAGACTGGTCTTGAGAAATCCTCTGGGAAGTACAGTTTAAGAGCTGAGTTATTTCTGGTACACCAACAGACCTCTGAAAAGAAAACCAGATTAGGGAGGTCCTGTATAGTTCAAGAGCAACTATCAATCCATCTGTCAAGAGAGGTGTATAGAAAATGGCATTAAACTTCTGATCTCTCACTTTAAATCTGCAGGAACTTTTCTGGCAGGGGCAATGTGTGAGCAGTACATAAAGGGTCACATGCACCCCCTGTGCCCACTCCCCCTGCACTCACTATCAGTGCAGCAATGGGGAAAGTGCAGCAAGGTGGCTGTAACCCACACTGCTTTCCAGCTGTGCCCTGCAGCTTCTGGTGAGTGCGAGGACAGTCCCACTCCTTCCCTCCCCAGGAGCGGTGTGGTTCGAGAGCAATGTGACCTACAGCCACCCCGACAGACATGCAACTTCCAGTAGCTCTAACTTATATTAGGAGTGGCTGCCCCAAATATCTAAACTGGATGCTAAGAAAATGACAAGAGACTAATTTGTGGTGTGTGAACAATTAACTGAGTCCATTGCACTAATGTTTAAAAGCTTTGTAATTCCAAATGAAAGGAGAGAAGAAATCCTAAACCTCCTCCATGGAGGACATCCAGGATTAAGAAAATGCCATGAGTGGACCAGTCAGTGTAGCGGCTGGGCTTCAGCAAGGACATAAAGAATGAATTATCAGCATAAGGACACTGAGTACTAACAAACCAATACAACACAAAGAACCATTAATGGAAATACTGCTACTAGACTGACTTCAAAAAAAAAAAGAGCTATAGATTTGTGTGAATTCAGAATCCATCACTGCCTGGTCATCATGGACTGTTTTTCCAGGTATATAGAAATAACGTACCTGAAAGACCTAACACGTCACAGTGTTAGCCAGAAACTGAAGTGCATTTTTGCTCACTTCAAAATTGCAGAAGCAGAATCATCATTATCACCATCAGCAACCATGGGCTCAGCGCCCGTTCGTGTCAGATGCCTCCCTCTCTATTTCCTTCCATCCTTCCCTGTCCAGCGCAGAGTGGCTTAGTTTCTGAAGCAGGGATGGACAATTCAGTACAGAAGAATTTTAGTCATTCTGAAGGAAATATGATTTATACCATATTGCAAGCAGCCTACATTACCCTCAAGCAACCAAAAAGGCTGCAGGAACTGTACAGACAGACAGGAAAATCCTACGACAGAAAGATCCATTCCTTGCTCTTTTGAGTTACAGATCAGAACAAGTAGTGGCTACTGGCTATAGTCCAGCACAACTTCTGTTGGGAATACAATTAAGAATTAATCTTATGAATCTGGGGAAAAAAAATGTCTGCAGAATGTCTGCATGTGAAGTGGGTAACCAAATTGGATGGAAAGGCTGAAAGAACTTATGAACTCTTTTACAAAAGGTGGCATTCCGAGAATGTCCAAGTCTAGAAACTGGTAACCATATTCATATCAAATTGGATGGAGAAAAAGGGACAGAGAACTCCAAGTGTCAAAGAAAAATAATTAAGGCCCAGCTCATACGTGATGAAGACTGACAGTGGAGAGTTCAACAAAAACTGTCAAACAGCAGATAAAGGCCAGGAAGAAAAAAGACTCAAGGATTCAAAACCAACCACAGCCAGTCATTGCAACCTTTGGTTAGACTAGGGGGCTGCAACTGAAATGGCGAGAAGAGCCATTTTTAAAAAAGTTCATTTACAAAAATCCATACTTTAAGAGGCGCAATGCATCTGAATATGAGACGGTCCTTAATAAATAATGTCAAACCATACTTCTTGTAACCACTATTTTATGAATAGTGCATACACAATGATTTGTACCAGTTAGAAGGTTGTTACCCCCCATCTCCAGGCTTTACCCATCTGAACCACCAAACCTGTCCCCCAGCCCCAGGTTTAACCCCTTCAACCCCAGACCTCCCCCACATCCTCAGTTTAACCCCTCTCAGCCCCAAACTGCCCCCTCATCCCCAGAACTTACCTACCTCAGCTGATGAGCTCTGCGTGCTGCCACTGCTCCCCCTGCCACCTCCTTCTCAGTGAGGCTGCGCAGCTCCGGCAGGGACAGTCTCGGCCTACCATCTCCCCAGCTGTCCTGCAGGCTGATTTCCCCACATGGCACATGCAGGGAGCTCCCTGTCTTGACAGCTTCCTCCTCCGGGGCTCCCCGCCCTGATGGCGTCCCCTCCTGCCGCAGCTAACTGCTCAGCGACTCCAGAGGCTGCCACTGCTGAAGCAAAAAACATAATTACTGCTTCCTTTTTTCTTTTTGATATGCATTCCCTCTGTGCTGATATGGTATATTTAAGAACCCTTCCTGATGAATATGAGGATTTTAATCTTCAGAGCCCTTTCGACCAGCTTCTTATTGTCCTGAAACCCTCCATTTTAAAATTTACTGTCACAAAGTTAAATTTCAGTACCTTTCCTCACCTGAGGAGCTTGCATTTATCCAACTTAAACCGTCCTTGCTGCAACTTAACCCTATTGCTTCTTGTCCTAGTCTCAGAAGTGAATGAGAAAATTTACCTCCCTCTTCTTTGTAACAACCTATTATGTACTTGAAACCTATTTTAATGTCCCCTCAGTCTTCTCTTTTCGAGACTAAACAAGCCCAATTTTTTCCATCACCCCTCAGAGGTATGTTTTCTAGACCTTTCATTGTTCTTATTTCTCTTCTCTGGACATTCTCCAATTTGTTCACATTTCTTGTAATGTGCCAACCAGAATTGGATACACATATCCAGTGGAAGTCTAATCAGTGCAGAGTTGATCAGAATTACTATATCTTGTGTCTTTCTTACAATACCCCCTCTAATACAGCTCAAAATGTTTGGTCTTTTGGCAACGGTGTTATACCATTGACCATTATTTAGCCTGGGATCCACTATAACCCCCAGTCCCCTTTCTAAAGTGCTCCTTTATTAAGGTGCCACAGGACTTCTCGTTTGGTATGTGTGCAACTGTTTGTTCCTTCCTATATGGACTTCTTTGCATTTGTCCTTATTGAATTTAATCCTATTTACTGCAGATGTTTCTCCAATTTGTCATTTTGAATTTTAACCCTATCCCCCAGGTACTTGCAACCACTTTCAGCTTGGTTTCTTCTGCAAACTTTGTAAGTGTTCTTTATGCCATTATCTAAACCACTGAGGAAGATACTGAAGAGAACCAAAACAAATACTTGCAGGCAGTTTTGCTTACCTGGGGACAGGAGGGCAAAGTGGGGGGAGGGCGACTGCCCCAGCACTGGGCGATTCAAAAGACCCTGGGGTTCCTGGCTATTGCCACTGCCATTGCAGCAACAGCAGCAGCTGGAGCCCTAACCCTTTAAATTGCTTCAGGAGCCAAAGCTGTACATTCCAGGTGGCACTAAAGGGAGATGGTGAGGTTAGCTCCCAACCCCACCCCTTCCACCAGAAGTTCTGCCCCTTCTAGGAGTGTGGAGCCAGGCCACACCATCACAGTTTGCCCAGAGGCCCAGCAATTATGTTGGTTCTTCTGCTTGCAGGACCCCTCAATGTGCTCTCCAGCTTGACTGTGAATCACTGATAACTACTCTCTGAGAACTGTTTCCCATGAGTTAGACACCCATCTTATAGTAGGTCCATCTAGACAGTAATTCCTAAGTTTGTTTTTTCAATCCAACACACCAAAATAAGCAAGTGATTCAGTCCTTACAGTCTGAGTTGGTAAGATGGATAAGGATATGGGCAGGTGTGATGAGGTGCGTGCCAGAGGCCTGCCTATTGGTCCTATTCCTTGGACTAAGGGATACTCCAAGCTGGTGCAACACCTGTGCACTTTTATTTGTGTCTGTTTCTCGCCACCAGTTTCCAGCTATTTGAGGATCTCAAAGAATGCACAAACACTAATTGAGTTAGGGTCACAGCATCTCTGTGAGGAACAATAAATACTAATTTCTTGAGAAGATGAGTTTAAGACTTGCCCAAGATCACACAGCAAGTCAATTCCAGAGCCAGGACTAGAACCTCTTAGTATGCCAGCTGAACCACCAGATACATCTTCTCTCTCCCAGCCATTACCACTCAACATGATCATACAGATCATCTGCTCTTCTATGTGTGCTGTCAACCGAGCATGCTGCCTGGTTGTTTCCTGGGCTTTCACTAAGCCGACAGAACAGACTTATTACCATTTCAAACTTAACCTGTTGGGACATATATCAGTGCTATGTCTCACCACTAAGCTCTGCGACAAGATATCAGGCCTATTTGCTATCATCACCTGGCAGGTATTTTATCTCAACATCTAGTTGAACAACTATACATGTCATTTGAAAAAAATCCTTAACATTTAGGAATCGTTCTGATTCATCCTTCCCGCAATTTGGAGTCTCTCCTGTAGGCTTGGACAGCCTGTTTCTAGGGGAAGAAAAAGAGAGAGGGGTTATTTTCTCTGTGTTTGTGTAAGCTATGAACCATCATTTTATGAGACCCCTTTCTGTGTCTGTCCAGCAGGGACTTTTTCTTTGCTCACTTTCATATCCTTGCCCATTCTCAGCTCCCCCACCCCTCACCCCTCAGCCCCCTCTTCACTTTCTTTCATGTGGATCAAGGCCTGGAAAATGACAGGCCCTTTGATTAATAGACATAAAAAATCTTCTTATGTAATTTATTTGCTTTCTGCACCTGACTAGAATCACTAGGCCTATCTGGAAAGGAAAATATATTGTCCTTCCTGACTCCAAGTGGCAGCAGCGAGAGCTGAGCATGTGATATCAAGCTGCGCACGGAAAGCAAACAAAACGCAGTTTCTGTATTTTGTAAGCATCTCAGGTCATAAAAGTGTCAGCACACTATATTTCTTGCCAGGATCCTCTCAATTTTATTATCTGAGCCTTTTCCATTGTGCTGAATGTGTGAGGAGAGTTACTGAAGCAAGCAACATCTGTTCCCTGTCATGTTTTCGATTATCAGCGCCATATTCCTTGTGAGTCTCCTGCTCACATAGTCCAATTGAATTCAACAGGGGCTGGAAGAGCCAGGACACTTCCCTCTCTTTTGCTTTCCCCTACCCAACACCCAATTCATCATTCTCAACAACATCCAACGGCCTCTCCACTAAAGGCAACTGCAAGGGGCCAGTTCTTTCTACCTGAGCAGAGCTATAATTAATACAACAATGACCTTTGCAATTTGTTTTGTTCATGTCTAATTGCTCTAGACCTGTATTCAGCTTCACCCTTAATCCTTAATGGCTTTTTTTTTGTTGTTTTGTTTTTTTGTTTTGGAGGGGAAGCTGCTTGAGGAGGTAGTTCAGACACCCTGACTGATTAGAGCTTTATTACCTGTGGAGAAGAGCTTTCTAATTTACCTTTAAATGTGCCTCCAAGTATTTTCCTCTGAAGTATTTTCCCCAGAAGTTTCCCTCATTTCTCTCTCTTTTCCCGTGGTGGAAAGTGGTAAATCAATCTCATTGGGCTTTCCCTGTGACTCTCCATCACCATTTGCACTGGAATTCAAGCTTTCCAGGGGAGATTCGGAGCAGGTGAAACAATTCAAACCCTCACCTTTCGACCTTGGTATCACTTGATAGCACTAAGATCTGGGAAAACAGAGAGGGAGTGTTACAGTAAATTAGAGGTGGAGATCCTGCAGGACCTTTTAAACTTACCTATTCAAAAGATGTGATTACATTCTCATCACCATGCATTACACCTTGTAGCACTGCTTCAGGTAGAGCCACAAGGCAGAAGTTGGTGGGACAGCACAATGTCTGTCAGTAATCACGACTGGGCTTAAAATCCCACATAAATGAAAGCAAAATACTTTTAGGTTATAAAGTCATCTCAGTTCCTTTAACATGCTTCATACTAGCAGTCTAAACTCTTCATTCTTGGATATAAAAAGAGCCATTGATTTGTATTGCAGCAGTGCCTATAGTCCCAACATCAGGACTCCCACGTTCTAGACACACACACATACCTAAATGAATATATAAAATGAAAAAGGTAGTTCCTGTCCCCAGGGAGCTTGTGATGTAAATATATGACAAGACAATGGGTGGCTAGTCTGATAGGGAAGTAGGATTGTGATGCTGTTATTTGCCAAGGGAAAAAAAATCAACCCAACATTACCAAAACTGAGAAAGTGAGCCACAATCTGAGGAAGCAAAACCAGTTACAAATCTTTTCCTCAATCATAGCCTTCTTGTAAGATTTCCCCCCACGCAAACATCCAGCCTTCTTCAACGCTTTTTGCCAAGCAAAGGCCTCTTCAAGAAGAAAAGACTCCTTTCATTAAGGTACTGGACAGCCACAAGATTTCAAGAATCTTTCACTCATGTGGACCCAAGATTTAGAACTTTGTATGAGAAATGAAACCTGTCAAAAGTTAGGGTGAACAAAAGAGCTTGTATAAAACGTTGGAGTGGAAAATGTACTCATCATCCCGTAGCTGTGCCGTTGGTTACTGCCTGAGACCTCCCCTGTGACGATCCACAGAGAAAGAAATGCTTGATCATACTTTACATTGTGATCTCAGAGATCTTACCTGATAGATCCCAATCCAATGGGTGGATAGAAAATCATCTCAAAATAATAAAGTGTCTACTAGAAAGGATTATGGCATCAGATACTGTCTGTGTCTAGTTCAAGTAAATTACTGAGCAGCATCAGCAGGTTTTAACTACCGATTTTTTCCAACCAAAAACTTAAAATTAAGAATGGCTTCACTGTTGGAAACTGATGAAACAGACCTTGGGGACGTGCAGACATATAAAGAAAACAGATAAGACGTAACAACCACACCAATATCATTTGGGATCTGGGTGGATGCCACCATTTCATGAAAATGAGGCTGCACGGCTCTATGGAGAGGGGCTATGGTTACAAACATTGGTGGTGCCCCTAGAGGTTGTCCCACCCTAATGTGACCAAAAGTGAGGGTGAAATGGTTGGTTGTGCCACCAGTGCACACTCAAATGTAGAGCTAGACAGAAACGCTGAATTTCTGTCCTTTGTGAAATATCAACTTTTATATGCTGGCTGCTAGCTACCTCAATGCCCCCTCCTGCTGTGGCCAGAGGTCAGTCTGTGATATCCTGCCTCTTGTTTCCTCTCTTCAATGGTCACTAAAGATCTACCTCACACTCCTTCTGTATCAGGGTCTAATCAAAGTGCCTTCATTCTTCACCATATATGACATGGAAGGGTTTCTCTCCAGCTTAACAAGCACTCACTGCCCTGCTCAGTCTCCTTCAGGTAGGTGTATTTGACAAAACAGTTGCTCAGCTCACACTTTGTCGTAATGCAGCCTCCTGTCCCAGGGATGTCTGGCACTCCTGTTTTTTTACAGCTTCCCAGCCAGATCTGTTCTCACAGTCAGATCCTATTCAGCCTGTTCAGCTCTTCTGTCTTTCTGGACGTCCAGCCCAAGAATACCTCCCTCAGCACCACTTCTCTTGTTTCAGGGACTCACCACTGGAGTTAGCTCCATTCCTCCGCAGTTCCTTTCCACAAGGCCATCTTACTCCAATTACTGCTCCTTTTCCTCTCCTGTGACTGGTCTTAATAGTCACAGGTATAATCCTGAAGCCTTTAATTGGTTCAACATGGATTCACCTGCTCTGACACAGAAAATGTTGGGGGGACTGATCTAATCACAGGGTACAGCTACCCTGCAACATCAATATTCGAAAAAAAACACTTAGAATTGGAACATAACCCCATCCTATTAAAATGTCTCATAAAATGAGGGTGAAGAACAAATGTGTAGCATAATCAAACCATTTCATTTTGATCATCTTAATTCATTTACTCTACATCTACACTATGAGCTAAAATCAACTTCATTAAAATTGATTTTTTTAATGCTGGGATTGTAAATTTGATTTTGAGCATCCTCACCTTCCCACAGGCTCCCCACAAAATTGACTTACTGCTGCCATACACAAGTCACCAAAATCAACTGTTGCATTAGTGTATTGCGGGAACCCATTCCACAGTTCCCTGAGCCCTATAGCCTTCTGGGTATTTTCACTGGTGTAGCATGGGAAAAAAATGCCCTACAAGTGGCTGTGAGTGGTTGACCGACATCTTCCTACATTTCGTCTCCCTCATGCCCCTGCCGTGTTAACCAAAGATCCCTTTTTCCAGGCGGGGTCTGGCTTGCCTGTATAAGAGATGTGTTTTTTATAAGTGAGGGGAAAGGAGGGGGTAGTAAAGCATTTAAGAAAGGTTACAAAAAAGATTTGGGGCTTCTCAACCAACAGGATTTCAAAACAGGATGCAAGAGCACTGAAGCACATGCTTGATGTTAACTGGGGAGGAAGGGTCACATAAACCAAGGGGACTCCTAACATCAGCAGGGCCAAAAGCCACCCCGGGCCCAGGGGAAGGGCTTGGATCTGTATTTAGACCTCCTGGCAAAGGAGATCCTCAGACCAAGAATTTTGTCTCAAAGACCAGCCAATCTAGTAACAAAGTTCTGAGTGTGCGTGAACAGCAGAGTTACAAGCTGGTGTGCAAACACCCTTGCACCCACTCCTTTCCAGCCAGCTTTCTACGTGCCACACCAGGAGGGAGCCCGAGACTCCCTGGGTCCTCAAGGAATCAGCTGGAGCTGCCCCAGGAGCCATCGCGGGGCACCAAGAGGCAGGTGCCTCCTGGACTGGGCCCAAGGTGCAGACCCTCCTGGACCTTTGGGGTGAGGAGGAGCTACTCCAAGACCCCAGGGTGAAGCGCTGTAATGCCCAAGCCTACTACCCTGGTGGAACAAGGCCACCCCCGCTGCAGCATGGAGGAAGTCGAGTCAGGTGAAGGAGCTCCAGCAGGGCTACATCCTGGCTCATGATGCTGGCTGAAGCTCAGGGGCAGAATCCACCACCTGGATCTGGATTTAGGACCCCTGGCAAAGAAGATCCTCAGAACAAGAATTTGCACCTGAAATGTCTGTGTAAGTAGGCATGGATACGCTGAAATGTCTGTGTTAGTAGGCTTGGATACGCTGAAAATGCAATGGACCACTGAATCAGTTAGGGCTCCTTTGGTCACTCGCTAAGATCACTCACTAAGACTGTGTGGCAGGACCCACCACTTGCCCTATTACCAGCAGGCCCAGGCATGGATCTGGGTTTAGACCACCTGGCAAAGGAGATCCTCAGAACAAGAATTTTCATCCTTGTACCCACTCCAAAATCTGGACATGTATGTGTACGTAGTAGACATGGGTGTTACTCTGAAAATGCAATGGACCATCAAATCAATTATGGCTCAATTGTCACTCCAAGGCTTACTTGGAGAACTGTGGTGATTGTAGAGCTACTAAATTGCCTTCAATGGATCAAGCCCATACAAACATTTGGTCTCAAAGCACAGTCACTCTAGTCACAAATTTTTTACTTTTTTTGACTGAAAAAACCTCCAGGTGCCTCAGGGGGCACCCTGTCCACAGTAATTAATGCTCAATGGTATCTGCCTCTGGCCCTTCTTAAAGCCACTGGGAGCCCAGGAAACCTTGTGGCAGATCCTACTACCTTTCCCTATGCCCAACAGAGTCAGGGGAAAATCTTGGCTCTGTATTTAGACCTCCCGGCAAAGATGATCCTCAGAGCAATAATTTGCACCCTTGCACCCAATCCATAATCTAGAAATATACATATAAGTACACATGGGCGTTATGCTGAATGTCCACCCAATCAACTTTGGATGGTACTTCAATGTGTCTACAGGTAATGGGGAACTAGGGAGAGGGAGCCTGAGAAATGGCTGCTACATTGCACTGAGTGCACTTTAAATCCTTTACTGAGGATCCATTGGAGGGCAAGCCTGGTCCCAGCCCCTGCTTCTGGGCGTTTGATGGTCTTAAGCCAGCCCCCAAATATCTCAACTGCTGGAGACTTTCCCCAGGCAGCTGCCAGCCCCTGAAAATCTTAGCCATTGAGGAAAACTTCTCCCAGTCAGCTGCAAGACCCCTGAATATTGCAGCTACCAGAGACTTTCCCCAGGTGCCTGCCAGCCCCCACAAATCTTAGCTGCCAAGGGAGACTTCCTGCAGGTGGCTGCAAGGCCCCCAAATAGCTGCTGGCCCCCCACTATATCTAGCTGCTGAGGGAGACTTCCCCTGGGTGGCTGCAAGACCCCCAAATATCCCAGCTGCCGGAGATTTTCCCTGGGTAGCTGCCAGCCCCCAAAAATCTTAGCCGCCGAGTAAGACTTCCCCCAGGGGGTTCCAGGACCCTCACTGCATGCAAGCTGCCTGGCAGCATGTTCAGCACGTCCTTTTATTGGTTTGGGGTCAAGCCATGTGACTCAGCTGTGTATGGGAAAGTTCCAGACTGCGTGGTGCCTCTCGGGGAGGGGAGGGAGGAGATGTGAGGGTCAAGACAAAATGTAAATGGCTGAAAAGAAGTTTCTCATTCTGTCATACAAGCATGACCTCCACCCACAGCCTAGCTGCCACGTGGACAGGGGGCGGGGGCAGCCGCTGGCTCCAGGCAGCACAGAAAAAAAGACAGCTAGCAGAGGTAGACACAGACCCCACAGCCACACTAACAGCAAAGAAAGAAAGATTTTTCAGCTTCTCATGACTCTACAGCCACAGGCTTCCAGGTGCCAACTTGAAACGGTTTTCCTGTTTCCTAATTCGTGCGCAACTGACAGCAGTGGAGATGGAAGAGACCAGAGCGGAGAACTATGGGGCATTGTGGGGCACATCTCTGGCGGCTAATGGATTCGACTTAAAGACATGGCACTTCCTCAGTACCCTTCATTAGGAACATTGTGTTCGACCTGAATGCTACACCTGTCAGCTTAACGACAATATTATGATATCAATATTATGTCAAATTTAGTGCTCCATAAATCGAGCTAATGGAATTTACATTGAAGACAGGCACTTGGTAAAACTGGGCTAAATGCCTTAAGATTGATATTATCTTGTAGTGTAGACGTAGCCTCTGTTTCAATGAGGTAAAATCGATGTCATTTTGACATTGTTTTGATTCAGTTGTTTAAACTTTAAAAATAATAAATATAGTATATAAAATAGTGAATTAATATACACGTCTAAACAAAGTGAGCACAGCAAAAATTACCATATTGAAACAAAATGAGAAAGTTAAAGTTGCATTTAGACTTTGTCCCATCAAATATTTCATCAAAATCCATGGGTGGGTCAACACATACCCCTTCCTTTCGAAAGGGGCATGTTAATGAGCAGGTTTGAAATATGCTAATGAGGAGCTGCAATGAATATGCAGTGCCTCATTAGCATATTTCAAACCTGCTCATTAACATGCCCCTTTCGAAAGGAAGGGGCACGTGTAGACCCAGCCCATGTGTTTTCATGAAGCAGTGTGATTTCAATCAAACTACATCTTTAGTTAGAAAACGAGTTTTTTTAAAATTAGAGTTCCAGCTCTACTCTCATGCGCACACATGTTAATTCAGTACAGAAAGTATGTGATAAGAATGTTATTTAGATTGCACTTAAACACTTTAAAGTTAGACAATACCAGATTACAGGTTTCTTGTGTATCTTTTGTTCTGCCCCCAGGCCCTGAATGAAGTGGGATCCTATGGTAAATTAGTATGTAGTCATGTGACTGTGCCATAGTTCATATGCTCAAGGGAGAAGAACTATGGCTGAATGAGCAAAATTAAATCTAACATTCACCAATTTTTTGTGGGAGTTCCACAGAGTTCTGTCTGTGGTCTCTTACTTGTCTCCCTCCATATTTATCTCTGGGCAGTCTCACCTGCAAACATGTTTTCTGCTACCTTCTCTGTGATGATGATGATATACAGATTTACCTTTTGGTTCGAAAGCCAGTATTGTCCTCTCTCTCACACACACACATCTCATCAACATCTAGCTGCCAAATCAAGCTAAACATGATTAAAATAGATCTCTAAAGCTGTGTCTACACGTGCACGCTACTTCGAAGTAGCGGCACTAACTTCGAAATAGCGCCCGTCGCGGCTACATGCGTCGGGCGCTATTTCGAAGTTAACTTCGACGTTAGGCGGTGAGACGTCGAAGTCGCTAACCTCATGAGGGGATCGGAATAGCGCCCTACTTTGACGTTCAACGTCGAAGTAGGGACCGTGTAGATGATCCGCGTCCCACAACGTCGAAATTGCCGGGTCCTCCATGGCGGCCATCAGCTGGGGGGTTGAGAGATGCTCTCTCTCCAGCCCCTGCGGGGCTCTATGGTCACCGTGGGCAGCAGCCCTTAGCCCAGGGCTTCTGGCTGCTGCTGCCGCAGCTGGGGATCCATGCTGCATGCACAGGGTCTGCAACCAGTTGTCGGCTCTGTGGATCTTGTGTTGTTTAGTGCAACTGTGTCTGGGAGGGGCCCTTTAAGGGAGCGGCTTGCTGTTGAGTCCGCCCTGTGACCCTGTCTGCAGCTGTGCCTGGCACCCTTATTTCGATGTGTGCTACTTTGGCGTGTAGACGTACCCTCGCAGCGCCTATTTCGATGTGGTGCCGCGCAACGTCGAAGTTGAACATCGACGTTGCCAGCCCTGGAGGACGTGTAGACGTTATTCATCGAAATAGCCTATTTCGATGTTGCTACATCGAAATAAGCTATTTCGATGTTGGCTTCACATGTAGACGTAGCCTAAGAGTCCAAATCGTCTCCCTTGCCTCCTTTCTCAGTCACAATGGACAAGATCACCATCCTGGGCCTAGAATCAGGCTGCAGCTTCAATTCACATGTGTCACAATGTCTAGCTCTGCTGAGACCTTCATGTTGCTCTGTTGACACTTGCCTCTGATGCCATTCTCTGCAGCCCACTTTTTAATCCTTCAAATAAGTAACAATGTCCTTTTTTCCATGGGACCCCCCGTCAAATACCTGAAAAGTTACCTCATCTCTACCTTCAAATCCCTCCTCAAAACTCTCCTGTGTCCTGATACCCACACAAAACTCAACAACAGTGAAGCCGCTAATTGTGCAGAGACCACAGACCTCATTGTTTTACATGTACTCCATTAGCCTATTACTAGGGCCCCAAACACTGTGATAATACTAACAGAATGAATAATAATATCAACTTTAAATTCCTTGACTTTGCATCCTAAACAATGGTCTTTCAAAGCAGTTTTTGTATGTTTTTTCCTAGTTTTTTTTAAAAAAAGAGATACCACAAAGCCAAATTCTATCATGAGCACCACAGATGTTTGAATTAAATGAGAACAGCATTTCCACCATCTCTTACTTCATTTGAAACCCTGACAGACTTGAATCTAGGATTTGATAGTCCTGCTCCAGCAGACGCTATCTAATCCAAACAGCCTGGGTTCATGTCTATACTATAATCAAAGCCATAATTGCTGCATGTGTGGACATACCTAAGATGGCTTTGACCTATGTATTCTAAAGAACAATAGTGGAGATGCTGCAGCAACAGGCATGGCAACAGAGGCTAGCTTCCTGAGTGTATACCCAGGTACCCAGGCAAGTTTGGGAACATTGCGCAGCTGTCCAGTCTGTCATAGTCACTGCTATAGCTTTTCTAGCTAGCTCGCTCAAATCTAGCTTGGGTATGTCTGTACACTCATGCTCAGTGTAGACATACCCTCAGCCTCCTCCGTGCTGTCTCCATGTTACCAACTATTTTGTATATATTATGTCTGTTTACTTCACTGGTGGTTGTACCACTGCTTTACCTTGCTCCACCTGCAACTTGTATATACATAAAATCATAGAGTCCAAGGCCAGAAGGGGTTGTTGTGATAATCTAGCCTATGGGTTCTCTAACTTCGTTGCACCATGACTCCCTTTTGACAACAGAAATTACTGAATGTCCCCAGGAAGGGGAACCAAAACCTAAGTATGCCTGAGCCTCCCTGTGAGGGGGCCTGGAGCTAGAGGCCCCTGCCACCCGCCTGGCCCAGGATGGTGCAGCTAATGTGTTGGCTCCAGGCCGGACTCAAGCAAATCTAATTCCAGATATGACATCCCCATTATAATGGGTCTCAACCTGCTTTGGGGGTCCTGACCCACAGTTTGAGAACTGCTGATCTAGTGTGTCTTGCTGTATAACACAGGACATAAAACTGCTCCCAAATAATTCCTAGAGCAGAGTTTTTACCAAAAAATCCTATCTTGATTTAAAAATTGTCAGTGATGGAGAACCCACCAGGATTCTTGGTAATTGTTCCAGTGGCTAATTACCCTTATTGACAATATTTGCATCTGATTAACAGTTGGAATTTGTCTTCCTTTAGCTTCTAGCCTTTGGATCCCTTTGTATCATTCTCTGCTAGATTCAAGAGTCATTTATTAAATACACATTCCCCATATTGGTACTTATAGACTAAAATTAAGTCACCAGTTAAGCATCTGTTTGTTAAGCTAAATAGATTGAGCCTCTTGAGTTCATCACTGGAAGGCAGGTTTTCTAATTTTTTAATTAGTCCTGTGGCTCTTCTCTGAATTCTCTACAGTTTATCAACATCCTTCCTGAACTGTGGAGACCAGAACTGTACACAGTATTCCATCAGCAGTCACATTGGTGCCAAATACAGAAATAAAAATAACTTCTCTGCTCTTACTCAAAATTTCCCTGCTTATGCATCTCAAGGTTGCATTAATTTTTTGGTCACAGTGTCCCAGTAGAGACTCATGTTCAACTGACTATCCACCACAACCCCAAAGTTTTTTTCAGAGTCACTGCTTTTCAGGACAGAATCACCTCCCCACATCCTGGGAGAACTGGCTATATTATTTTTTCATAGAATTAAATATTTGTACTTAGCCATATTACAACACATATGCCAGATCTACACTGCACTGCCCTTCTGGAATGGGCATGGTAATGAGTGAGTGGGACCATTCAAATGAGGCATGGATTTAAATATCTCACACCTCATTTGCATATTCCCATGAGCTCTCACTTCTGAAGAGCCTTTTCCATAAGAAAACACTGCTGTGTAGACACAGTTCCTTCAGAAGGAAAGCTACCTTCCAGAAGAACCCTTATTCCTCAGACGTTCCTTCTAAAGGACCCCTGTCTACACAGCAGCTTTCCCTTCTGGAAAAGTCTCTTCCAGAAGCAGAAGTTCATAGGAATATGTAAAGGAGGCATGTGATATTTAAATCCATGCCTCATTTGAATGTTCCCCTTTGCTCATTAGCGTGCCTCTTCTGGAAGGGTGGTGCAGTGTAGACATGGCCATAATGTTTACTTGCATACTTTTTACCAGGAGATCCTGATCACTCGGAGTCAGTAACCTGTCCTCTTCATTATTTACCTCTCTCCCAGTTTTGTCACATCTTTATCAGTGCTGCCCATGTTAATTTTATATCATCCCACTCTCATTTAAAATGCCTAAGTTTAGCACCTTCTGTATAACATTGTAGAACATTATTATTAGTGGGATGGAAAGACTGTTATCATCCCATGTTTTTTCCAAATACAGAACAGAAATATTTATTGAACATTTCTGTCTTTTCTGTGCTATTATTGATAATTCTACCATATTCATCTAGTGATGGAGCAACACCATTATCAGGATTCTTTTTGCTCCTAATATTTGTAAACAAACTCGGCTTATTGTTTGCAACTCTGCTGACCATAGGGATTTCCTTGTATCCCTTGGTGTCCCTTACCAATTTCTAAAATTCCTAACTTCTGATTTATATCCATTGCTATTAACTTCCCCTTTCTTCAATTTGTTATACATTATTTTTAAATTTTTATAGCTTCTTCCACTTTCCCTCTGAACCAGGTCAGTTTTTAATCAGTACAGCCTTCTTCTCCTGTTGTGGGATTTTGGCTTTTTGTCATTTAGTAAGGTATTGACAATTCTCTGTTGTCACTCGTGTTTTTTTCTGATCATATTCTTCCTCCCTTCTTGCTTGACCTTTGACCAATTTGACCTCATATTGACAAAGTGTGGCTCCCTCTCTGATTTCTCAGTTCCCAAGCTTCCTCCTTCTGACCATTACCTCATGTTTTAAAATTTCTAACTCACCCTCTGCCTGCCCATCCAGTCTTTCCATGATATCTAATCATGGATACGGACAAAGGTTTAAAAGATGGGCAGACTCAGCTCCTCAGAGGTATTAGGTGCTTTACTTGTGTTAAAATCAGTGGTTGTTAGGCTCCTAAATACTTCTGAAAACCTAGCACAAAGTGACATATCCTGGCAGTGGACAGCTGATTACCATGGCCATGTCTACACTAGCCCCAAACTTCGAAATGGCCATGCAAATGGCCATTTCGAAGTTTACTAATGAAGCGCTGAAATACATATTCAGTGCCTCATTAGCATGCGGGCGGCTGTGGCACTTCAAAATTGACGCGGCTCGCCGCCGCGCGGCTCATCCCGACAGGGCTCCTTTTTGAAAGGACTCTGCCTACTTCGAAGTCCCCTTATTCCCATCTGCTCATAGGAATAAGGGGACTTCGAAGTAGGTGGGGGTCCTTTCGAAAAGGAGCCCCGTCGGGACGAGCCGCGCGGCGGCGAGCCGCATCAATTTTGAAGTGCCGCGGCCGCCCGCATGCTAATGAGGTGCTGAACATGTATTTCAGCGCTTCATTAGTAAACTTCGAAATGGCCATTTACATGGCCATTTCGAAGTTTGGGGCTAGTGTAGACATAGCCCATCTGTGTATCCTTCCGATTGTGCATGTATCTCTGGTGAGGAGCAAAGGGCTGATGATAAGTAATCTGTACTTATTGCTTTTATGCCATATTGGGGTCTAATGCCCCATCATCCATGATTTACTCAGAATTTACACGATACTACTACTGAAGTTAATGAGATGCAGGTCAAGTGCCCATATAGATTTTGTTAGCTCCATCTGATAGCTTCATTACTGTTAAACACCAGGATTGCTAATCCACTAGTGGGATTTGGAATAGGTCAGAGGAGTTTTACTTATTTATTTATTGGATTAGAGCTCTCAGAGGCTGGTAATAGGTAACTTCTCATTTTGTTCTGTGTGTGTGGTCCTGAGAGGTTTGATTGTGTGCAGGCTCATCATCCTTTTAGAATCACATATTAAGCTGTTGGAGGAAACTGTTTAACTGCCGTGCTATCAGTACACAGGCAAACATACCTGTCTGTGCTCTTTCCATCAGATCCAGGGAACAATATCCAGAGGTGTGCTTGAGGTGGAGGTCTGAATGACAGGTCTCTGAACTTACACAGTAAGACAGATGTGATGCTCTTAGAAGAGGATAACTACTAGAGCCGAATGCACAGGGTTATAGCTGTTCAGTATAAAAGCAGAGTATCACCTCTTCTCTCTAAAGAAGTTTTCTTACTTGAGGAGTGTGACAGGGCTGCTGCTTTCTGCATGGGCCCTCCTGGGTAGAGTTCCCACTGCCATAGCCTTTCTCTGTTATCCCTCTTCAGGGCCCCTTTGCAGCATTTCTTACCAGCTCTAATCTGCTCTCCACTTAGGGCTAATTTAGTGCCGCAAGCAGTTCCAAGGAGTCCCAACAATCAAGTCCATCACTGCTGTCCCAGTGTTCATACATATCTCTTGCGCTTCTACCCCCAACACAGAGCTCCCCCAACTGCCACACCATGCCTTTTGCAGGATCCCCTCTCCTCAGGCCTGCTGAACGAGGGAGAGGGCAAAGGGGTCAGTTGCCCTGGTGCCCACCAATTCAAAAGGACCTGAGGTTCCTGGCTGCCACTACTACCATCTCCACTAGTGCAGCAAGTGATCATAGCCCTGAGCCCTTCAAGCTGCCACCGAACCCCCATGTGGTGCACTCCAGACAGTGCTAAGGGCTGGTTGCAGGGAATGCAGAGTGGTCCAAGTAGTGCTGAGGGCTGGCTACCCCATCCCCTCCCCATCCACCTGAAGCCCTGCCCCTTCTGGGAATGCAGAGACATACACAGCCAACCCAGGAAGCCAGCAATTCTGTGTCCCCCATCCCCACTTCTCCTAGCTGTCTCTCTGTGGAGTTTAGCCTACTGGCTTTGGCTTCCTTCTCAGCCAGTAAGTCTCTGGTTCTGAGACAGAAGGCAGCCTATACACTGCCCTCAATCAAAGAGCTCCTCCTAATTGTCTGGAAAAGAGGTGAGCATGCTCCCATTGTATACTACAGGGCTCTTGATTGTTGGCCCTCAAAGGAACAGCATCCCAGGGTTTCCCCTACATCCAACTCTTAATTTCCCAGGGCTGCTTTTTCTCTTCTTCAGCAGGCCATGATATCCTGGGCCTTTTTCATCCCAGTTCTCTCTACTCTTAGAGGTACAGAATACCCATTACAGGGTCCTTTTGAACCTTTGACTGCTCAGCAGCAACAATCTAGATTATCAGTTACCAGTCAATGATGGTGACATATACTGCTTTTTCTGTCTGGGCAGCTAATAGCTTGCAGCCCTTGCTGTCTAGTGTGTACTTTATATTCATCCCTATTTTTGTCACCTTCAGGTGAGACTACAACAATACACTATTGTGGGCTGCCTGGAAGACCACTCAGAAGCCTTCACTATTTCAGAAGGCAGATGATTCGTCTGCCAAGCAGAAGAGGTCAACTTATGATCATATAACTGCTATGCTTCATGAATTGCACTGTCACCTGCTTCAGGGTGCAGTTCAAAGCAAGGGGTTTTGAGCTAAAAAGCCCTACATGGTTTGGAACCTGGTGACCTGAGAGATCCCTCTTTTCCCTTAGCAAACATCAACAGCAGCACATTTTCTGACTGTCTTTAGTTGTGCAACACTGAGGACCAGAGACAGCTTATCTTGAGACGAGAGGCCCCAGCTATAGAGGTTCTATAGAGGTACTATTGATTAAACGTTTAAATGTAAACTTTACTGCAAACTGTTTAAACTTTCACCCACTAAAGTGCAGCCTATTGTCAGACATTACTGTCAGGTATACCATGTTTAGTAAAATAAATCTGATACGCACAAGAACCTGTTTACCTGAAGCATCCTTTAATAAGGCTCTTTCAGGGAAGTGAGATTAATAGTCCGGGGCAAGTATAGTATAGTATAGTATAGTTCTTGAGCCAATATAAATAAATCTATGCTTATTTTGTTCCAGGAACCCCATTCTTCCTGTGCACTAACACGTTTGGTTTTTTGTTTTGTTTTGTTTTTTTGGTTTTGTTGTGGTTTTGCTTGACTGACCCTGTATTGCTTCCATTTGCAACGAACCTTTACAGCTTCTTCAAAGTTTCTGTTAATCTGAGGGCAACATAAAATAAGACTTTTCCCCTTAGATTTTTCAATCCCAAAATGACCTTCATGCATCTTATTTAACCTATTTTTCTTTAAAAGCTTAGGAATCATCATTCTGGTGTCTGTAAACAAAATCCCATCTAGTATCAAGAATTTTTCCTTCTAGGTACGTGTCTGGCTCTGTCAACCTGTTTCTTTAATTCCCTAGATGGGTAATTAAGTTTTACAACAGAGAGAAAGCCGTGCTAGTCTATATACTATTAAAACAAAAAAGCAGTAAAGTAGCACTTTAAAGACTAACAAAATAATTTATGAGGTGATGAGCTTTCGTGGGACAGACCCACTTCTTCAGACCATAGCCAGACCAGAACAGACTCAATATTTAAGGCACAGAGAACCAAAAATAGTAATCAAGGCTGACAAATCAGAAAAAAATTATCAAGGTGAGCAAATCAGAGAGCAGAGGGGTGGGGGGGAGGGGGGAATCAAGAATTACATGAAGCCAAGTATGCAAAAGAGCCCCTATAGTGTCCCAGAAAATTTGCATCCTGATTCAAACCACATGTTAATGTACTGAATTTGAACGTGAAAGAAAGTTCAGCAGTCTCTCTTTCCAAAGCAATTACCTACAGCCCCCAACTCAAACCACTGCAACGCATTATTAAAGACCTATAACCTATCCTTAATCAGGATGCCACACTCCAGAAGGCCCTAGGTGACAGGCCTGTTCTCTCCTACAGACAACCTCCCAACCTTATGAGGATTCTCACCCACAGCCACAGTCTATACCACAGGAACACCAGTCCTGGGGCTTTTCTTTGCAACAAAGCCCGCTGCCAGCTTTGTCCACATATCTGTTCTGGCAATACCATCACTGGATGTAACCAGGCTAGTCACAGAATCACAGGCACATTCTCATGTTCCGCAACTAACATCATATATGCCATCATGTGCCAACAATGCCCAGATGCTTTGTATATTGGCCAGACTTCTAACTCTCTCAGAGAAAGAGTTAATGGGCACAAAACAGACATCAAAACACTCCTGATCCACAAACCAGTTAGTCAACATTTTAATGGAGTGGGCCATTCTGTTAATGACTTAAGAGTTTGTGTCTTACTGAAGAAGAATTTTCACTCTGCTTCGGAAAGAGAGGCTGCTGAACTCTCTTTCATATTCAAATTCAACACATTAACATGTGGTTTGAACCGGGATGCAAATTTTCTGGGGCACTATAGGGGCTCTTTTGCACACTTGGCCTCATCTAATTCTTGACTTCTCCCCCCCACACCCCTCTGCTCTCTGATTTGCTCACCTTGATAATTTTTTTCTGATTTGTCAACCTTGATTACTGTTTTTGATTCTCTGTGCCTTAAACATTGACTCTGGTCTGGTCTGGCTATGGTCTGAAGAAGTGGGTCTGTCCCACAAAAGCTCACCTAATAAATTATTTTGTTAGTCTTTAAAGTGCTACTTTACTAAGTTTTACAAATGCTGGATAAAGATCTTCTCGGTTTTTTACTCTGTTGGTGGGATTGGACCAGATATGATTGTTTGATGTGTCTCGTATGGAAGCTGGAGGCATGTAGGTAAGAATGATAGTCAATGGATTTCCAGTATATAGTGGTGTTTATGTGGCCATCATTGATTTGTACTGTAGTGTCAGGAAATGGATCTCTTGTGTGTAATGGTCCAGTACCTCAATCCACAAGGTTACAAAGGGGTTGCTGGAATTCATTTGTAAATTTTACACATTTAAACTAAGTTAAGGTCTCTGTTCAGGCCATCTTATGTATTACAAAGCTAATTTCCCCACCACATCACCTGAGTCCGAACAAGAGTTTTTATCAGATTGGCATGTAGAAAGTCTAGATCTGAACTTTGCTCCACTTCACTCTTCTGAAATGCTGTAGTGTGTGTCTAATCACCAAATCTCTCCCCAGCTTGTCCTCAGTATGTAAATCATACATTTTTAGCTTAAAAAAGATAATGTTTATAGTCTACTGAGAGGAGAGGCAGGAGCCTCTTTTGGCAACAGTAAGTGGTTTTTGGCCAGTTTCGACTAAATGAAGATGTGAAACTTTTTGCACCTCTAATTTAAGGCTAAAGCCTCTTCTATTGGAGCATTTACTGACACTCAGTTATTGTTAACACCTGTGACCTATAAGCCTCTGGTCTCCACTTTTAATGGAAGAAGACCATGCCAATACATTTCTTAAAGGGATCTGTGGGCAACTTATGCTCCAGTCATAGTACTTCAGGATTGGGGCCTCTTTAATTAACTCTCTCTTTTCTCTCAAACTTTTTATTATATATCAGAGGGGTAGCCATGTTAATTTGTATCAGCAAAAACAAAAAGTTCTGTGGCACCTTATGGACTAATAGATTTATTAGAGCATGAGCTTTCATGGGCAAAGATACATCTGACGAAGTGGTTTTTTGCCCACAAAAGCTTATGTTCTAATAAATTATTTACTCTTCATTAAGATTTTTATCCCATGTTCACTGGACATCTTTGTGCAATAATGCTCTGAGGAAGTGCTCACTGTATAGGAAAAATTCAAATGCCACCTGGCTGATTAGCAGAACACCCAGAACTAGGTTTTTTGTTTCTGTCAGTGAGGCACATTTCCACATGCCTCAGTGGACATAAAAAATTATCTTGCACATGTATGGAAAAGATTAGAGGGAACACCGCTCTCAGGTTTTTGGCTCAGGAAGCTAGACTAGGCTCAAATATCTCAACCATACTATGCTATTCCAAGGGCTCTTTGTAGCCCTTGTCATAGTTTTAGGGTAACTGCACCTGCATCCCCTCTTCGTGATCCCAACTCTCTTGAGCAGATATGCACATCCTTCATTCTCCTGAAAGAACTTTAAGGCTGCACAGCCCCTTGACATACTGTGATATCCCTAGAAAGCCAGATGGTATCAAAGTCCGTGACTGGGCTTTGCTTTCTCTCAGTCTGAATTTTGTCTTGTCAACAAGTACAAGTTACCACATAGCACTTTGTAAACAACATCAAAATATTTGCAAGGTAAAAACATTACAGATAACACAAAAACCACTAGAAGTTAATATACATATGCCAAAAGCTTACTGCAGGCGACCCATCCACCCTATAAGTCGCCATAGCCTGAAGTATCTCTAACCTTTCAGGAAGGGTTATGTTAGAGTCCTTGGACAGAAGCCCCTGTACATTTGCTGGATCAGACAGAAGACCCCGTGGCAGTTTAATCCCAGTCTTTTTATATTAAAAGCCTTTTCTTTTTCCATCTCTGGAAAGCCCATTTTGAAGAAGTGTATGCAAGCCTCCCCAGGGAGAAGGCGCCTTTCTGGGGTGTTTGTAGATCAGTGATTTGCCTCAATCACCCACCACTGTTTTGTGTCCTGAAGGAATTTGGGTAGCCCTCTCACCTTGAGGTACAATCCTTGGCCGACAGGGATACCCTTGCTTAATCCAATATGGTCCCCAAAGATATTTCATAGAGTTGCAATATCTGTCACACCTCTTTCTAGTCTTTTAGGACAGACATGTTGGTTATTGTCTGTAACTGAGCACCTTCCTGTGTTCACAGGTCTCCAAAGTAGGGTATTTCTGTGACACACAGAATTTTCATTTTGCTTGTTACTTTAGCCCAGCAGCTGTGGCTCTTTCCAAACCTTTTTGATGCCTCTGGTCATGCTCTTCCAATGTCTTTCCTTGCATCAAAAAGTAAGAGGGGGCACCATTATCATCCACTGCACAATCTTAAATGTGGTGCATTGTCTTGTGTCTGATGCTGAACAAAACCTCAACTGCACTGTGTGGAAACAGTGGCTCCTAAGCAGGTGTTGAATGTGCACATATATGCGTTCTGTTTTTCTAAGGACATCTGCCAGAATCCTGCTGATGCAACCAGCATAGACAAATATATGGCTTCAGCTAACTTCCCTAAAATTCCTCTCCATGGTGGCAGTGGGAAATATTCATTTTTTAACATATTTAATTCTTGGAGGTAGGGTGCCTATATGTAAGCAAAGAATACCTTCTTTTGTTTTCTACCGTGATCAATGAGTGTACCCTCTCTGTTGGTTTGTCTACTCACACAGCGATTTCCAGGGTAAGCAGCCCATCCAGCTCCACCACTGGCCTCTGCCTTAGGGTGAGAGGAACTCCTCTAGGAATGGAGCAGCTCTCTCAGCTTAATTCTGTACACTGCTGAGAGCTTCCCTGGTCCCTGGAAGATGCCCTCACACTCTTTTGGTGCCACAACCCGGCCTTGAAGAAACCTCAAATCCATCTTACCTGGCCTCTTAAGGACATACCCCACATAGGCAATTCTTGGGTGACACAGTCAATAGAGTACCTTCTGACTGGCCTCTGCCCGAGCCTCCTAGTAGCGGTGTTTGGTCTGGGGATGTCAGCAGTGGCTTGTCTATGATATCCATCTGCCAAACCACTTCTTGCAGTGTATGAAGGCTGCAAACAGACAAAAACCCACAGCAAGTCTCAGAACTTGGGCTTCTGTGGCTTTCTCTGTGAGGCTACAAGTAGAACTACACTGTTCTCACACGGGCTGGAGCCCGGGCTCTGAACCCTAGTGAGGGGAGAGCCTCTCAGAGTTTGGGCTATAGCCTGACAGGAAGATCCACTCTTCCATTTTTAGCCATGTAGAATAAGCCTGAGTCAGCTGACATGGATTCAGAGACACACTGCTGTGGGGTTTTTGATATTTTTTTGCAGGGTAGCTGTACCTCTCCAGAGCACTGACAGCAAGATTAGTTACATCAGCCCTGAAGCTGCTTTTATTTATATGAGTGACTGAACTGGCTGTCAGACAGCCCCAGACTTGGGGCAACATAAAAGCAGCTTAAAGCAATATTTGCATGACTCCCTCTCTGAGCTGAGCCAAGCATAGCTCAGTTGCAGCTCTAGGCCTGAATCTTGGAGTTTAGCAAGGCATTTGAAGGTGTTTCATAAAACTGTCATTTCAAAGTGAATTAAAATTGTCTTGTACAGAAACTATCACCTGGACTGGATACTGGCTGAAGGTGTATTAATAATAAGGACCAATGTGTCAAGTAGGCAAAAACTGGGTGGTGTGGTACTGCATGTGTTGAGGATGAAATTATTTGTCATTTTCATTAATGATTTGGAGAAAAATGTAAACAGCAACTTAATGATGTCTTCAGATGATTCTCAAATGGGAAGGTCATAGTCCATAATAACACTGTAAATACAGCAAAGTGAGAAAATAATACAAAGAGAGTGAGAGAGATCAAAAACATGGATATAATGTGACAAAATGAAATTCTAGTTTGAAAAATATGTAAACTAATACATATGGGGAAAATTATCTGAAACCCATTATTCATTGGGAGAAACATGGTAATAGTGCTGGAAGAGACCTAAGTTTGATAGCGGACAGCAAATTAGACATGAGTTTGCAATGTGTCAGCAACAAAGGCCTTTGCAGTTTTAGGCTGCACAAACAAAGGCACCACATCACAGAGCAAGGAGATAATAAACCCTCTCTGCACATGCTTGGTTGTGACCACACCTGAAGGACTAAGGGACTTTGAAGTCACTGGAGCTATGCCAATTAATGCCAGCTGAAAACCTAGCCCATTGTGTGCAGCTCTGGTCATCTTGTTATCAGAAAGGTATTGACAAGTTGGAAGTGTTCTGAGAAGAGGCCCATACATTATCAGAGAACTAAAAAGACTGACAAAAATGATTAAATGAACTAAATATTAGAAATGGTTGAATACTGCAAAAAAGTGTTAGCAAATGTGCAGTTAAATTCCAAACAGCTGGTTAGTTTGACTCTGACAAGGCCCCTTATTACTGGATATTTGTGAACATTCAGATGTTCATAAGAAGTCTGGGGAATGGCTGTTCTTTATATCACTGGAGATATTAGTTCATAGAGGAGCACTTGAGCATGAACAAGCATATTCACTACCGAAGCCTTTTTCAACTTGTTCTCCTAAAACTAGTCTATATTTAAACACCTAAATAAGTGAGCTATTTTTCAGAGGTTGCTGACCATTCATAACTATTATGGACATCGGTAGGAGTGGCTATATGTTCAATACCACTGAAAATGACCTGTCATATATGTTTTTAAATATGGATTTAGGTGCCTCATCATAAGCATCCACATTTGAATATTTTAGCATAGTCCACCTAAAGGCATTGTAAAAATCTCAGCATTTTCCATTCTGTTTTCTTCTATTTGAACATTGGCACTGTGTTAAATCTCTTTACTGCAATATCATTTGAAAGAAATTCCAGAAACTGAAAGTTCTGTACCATTTATTGTAAAAACCATCAAGGGCTGATCCAAAATCCATTGAAGTTGATGTGGAATCTTTCCATTGATTGCAATGGGTTTTGGATCAGTCCCCAAATGCCTGCAACTCTTTCATCAACTCCAATTAAATTCAGTTATCTGAAATTGCACACTAGACAAATGGATCCTCCTACCATCTTTCATTGTTTGCAGGCCAGCTCTCTCTAACACATGCTGTGAGGCTTACAACATTTATTGGAATATTTAATTGTTATAGGCATCTTCTGTCCAATCTGGACCCCAGCTGTTGAGCTCTGACAGATCATTGTTAAAGCAGAATGCAAAAAGGAACAACTGAGAATCCTGAGGAGTCAGTTAATCTAAAGCACCCAACATATGACTGTAGATGTCAGTTAGTTGTTCAGACCTTAGAAATATTGGTCCCTCAGCAGTACTCAGGAAACTACAAAAACCCATATAAATCATTGTACCCATTGTACAATGGATTGCAACATCGTTGTCCCTCTACTAACACAAACTGATAGTCTGACCACATAACTATCAAAGTCCCAAATTACTTATGCCATATATAAAGATGAGGTTTAGCATATGACCAATCCAATAGAAGACTATGAGTCCCAGACAGTCCTTCACATCCGCAAAGATGCCATTAATGTGTAAGGGCTTCTAAATAAACTCAAAATGCTCAGTTGTGAAATCTCCATTGAACCTGGTGAGCTAAACACCAGGAAACTGGTGAATTTTTATCTCGTTGCAGTGGCACAAGTCATGGCCAGATGCTCAGGTAGATCCATCTGCATGTTTGGCCATCTTGTGTACTTCAATTAGGATAAAAAATATTGCAACTACACAAGTGTCACCACTTCTACATTCTCTCTTAGATTGATAAACCACTCAGATGTCCAAATGGAATCAACATAATGCAACCAGTACCCAGCAAGACATACCAGAACCCATGGTCATGTCACGTCCACTTAGGAAGGAACAATCAGCTTCATACACACAAAATGGTAAGCAACTGTCTAGGAAGTACTGCAGAAAGGGATTTAGGTGTTATAGTGGACCACAAACTAAATATGAGTCAACAGTGTGATGCTGTTGCAAAAAAGAAAACATGAGTATGGGATGCATTAACACAAATGTTGAGAGCAAGACATAGGAAGTCATTCTTCCTCTCTACACAATGCTCATTAGGCCTCAGTTGAAGTATTGTGTCCAGTTCTGGGCAACATATTTCGTGAAAGATGTGGAGACATTGCAGAAGGTCCAGAGAAGAGCAACAAGAATGATTAAAGGTCTAGTGAACATGAGCTATGAGGGAAGACTGAAAGGACTGGGCTTGTTTAGTTTAGAAAAGAGAAGACTTAGAGGAGACATGATGGTGATTTTCAAGGACCTAAAGACGGTTACAAGGAGGAGGGAGAAAAATTGCGCTCCTTGGCCTCTGAGGATAGGACAAGGAGCAATGGGCTTAAACTGCAGCAAGGGACATTTAGGTTGAACATTAGGAAAAACTTCCTAACTGTCAGGGTGTTTAAACCCTGGAATAAATTACCTACAGAGGTTGTGGAATCTCCATCACTGGAGATATTTAAGAGCAGGTTAGATAGCCATCTATCAGGGATGGTCTAGATGGTGGTTGGTCCTTCTGTGAGGGCAGGACACTGGACTCAATGACCTTTCAAGGTCCCTTCCAGTTCCAGTGTTCTATGAACATGAAATGTATTAGTATTATTCCTACAAGACTTAGTATCACTCAACCAAAAACAAGCTATACAGGAGAAACCTGAATTATTCATTCCAACTTAGCTATGTGAGTATTTTCAGAAAGATACAGGGGATTTTGCAAAAGGAGCCTAAGATAAAGTGTCTTTTGACGTACCTTGAACTTTCCTTCTCCGTGGAGAATTGTCTTAATGGATAGCTTCATACTCTGTATTACGGCTCCTTTACCACATCACTCACCTGTGCTATTACTTCCTCAGTTGGCACTCACCCTCTTTCCTGCACATAAATTAAGGCAAAAAAGTACCTCAGTACTCAAACACTGAAATGTCTGAATAGTAACAGAGAGATAGCTGTGCTAGTCTATATACTATCAAAACAAAAAAGCAGTCCAGTAGCACTTTAAAGACTAACAAAATAATTTATGAGGTGATGAGCTTTCGTGGGACAGACCCACTTCTTCAGTTCATAGCCATACAACATAGATCTGAAGAACATAACATACAACATAACATAGAGTATAGAGACTCTAGAAGAATTCCACAGAGACTTTAACAATCTGCACCCCACCATCAACTTATGCCTCGACTACTCCATGCGAGAGATACATTTTCTGGACACTACAGTACAAATCAAGGATGGCCTGATCAGTACCACACTCTACCGGAAACCCACTGATCGCTATACTTACCTACACACTTCTAGCTTCCATCCTGCACGCACAACGAGATCCATTGTTTACAGTCAAGGTACAATCACATTTGCTCTGATCCTACTGACAGAGACCAAAAACTACAAGATCTTTACCAAATATTCATAAACCTGAATTACCCACCAGGAGAAATAAAAAAACAAATCAACAGGGCCAGATGAATATCCACAGACCAGCTACTCAAAGACAGGCCCAAAAAGCCAAGAACAGAACACCACTGGTCTTTTCCTACAGCCCCCAACTCAAACCACTGCAACGCATTATTAAAGACCTACAACCTATCCTTAATCAGGATGCCACACTCCAGAAGGCCCTAGGTGACAGGCCTATTCTCTCCTACAGACAACCTCCCAACCTCATGAGGATTCTCACCCACAGCCACAGTCTATATCCTGCAGGAACACCAGTCCTGGAACTTTTTCTTGCAATAAGGCCCGTTGCCAACTTTGTCCACATATCTATTCTGGAGATACCATCACTGGACCTAACCAGGTTATTCACAGAATCACAGGCACATTCTCATGTTCCTCAACTAACATCATATATGCCATCATTTGCCAATAATGCCCAGATGCTTTGTATATTGGACAGACTTCAAACTCTCTTAGACAAAGAATTAGTGGACATAAAACAGACATAAAAACACTCCTGATTCACAAACCTGTCAGTCAGTATGGCTATGATCTGAAGAAGTGGGTCTGTCCCACAAAAGCTCATTACCTAATACATTATTTTGTTAGTCTCTAAAGTGCTACTGCACTGCTTTTGTGTACTGAAATGTCTCAGATCCTCTCTCAAAGAGAGACAAAGAAATAGTGTTTGTCACTGATAAAACACATTCAAAAAACTCACACAGAAACTCAAGCTATGATAAATGGTGGAGAGAAGGAAATGAAATGAGGGGGAAGAGCTCATCTGATGAAACAAATATCAGCTCTCTGTACTCCAGAGATACAAATAGTATGAGTAATCTCCACCCTGCACTTCATATGCTATCAGGAGCCACTGGAGCCATCATGGACCTTGTTTTTATCCTTTTGCCTCCATTCCAAGCACTCATAGGCAAGTGTTGCAATAAAAATGTTATTGCATTATGCTTTTTTCTTGACTTAATACACACTCCTTGAAGCAAGACAGCCACATTGAAATAAATAATATTTTGCATCCTCCTTGGGAATTTAATATCCCTTTGGAACCAAGGTTTATGAAGTTACCTCCTCTCCCCAAAGATAATAGGGCCTGTGAAATCATTTGTGGCAACCATGATTCATGGGAAGTCTGGAACGTCTTCCCCAGGTGAGAGCTTGAAAGTATGGATCAGACCACATCATGTGTCATCTTTTTTAAACAGGGTAAAGCTGAAGAGAAAAATGAGGGCATCAGTGGAATGCACTTAAGAGAAATAGATACACGCACCAAAGAAAAATGCTTTGATATTTAAAATATTTATGACTTTAAAAGGCATGAAAAATGATACTAGCCCATTAACTAATAGACATTCCGCCTTTGTGATGCGGCCTCCATCCCTAACTAAAAACACATCTCTGTTCTGCCTTTGAAGCCAGATGAAAACATGATTAAATTTGAGAGTTAGGTAGGGGAGAGCGTTTGTTCCATCACTTACTGTATCTCTTTAGTGCACGTGATGGTGCCTGAAAATCTGGTTGTATGTTTTATTTGTTTCACTTGCTCTTTTTTGAGCTCAGGTGCTGAACCCATGATCTTCTGCTGTGTTACCCTTCTCCATGCTATAATTGCAAGCATGTCCTCTGCCCTCAGGGCCAGTTTCTGTAGCATGCTGACAGATTAAAAATTATATATTGCCCAGTCCCCCAGTTGTATGAAAAAGGGAAAAATATTGGCTCCAGACCTTGTGATGTATGGATCTCTGTAAATGTGTGGAGAGCGAATTGCTTACAACTTTTGCATTTCAGTGCCTCAATATCCTAATTCTACCTATGTGTTTGTGTCATACACCTACCTACAGCAGGAAACTGAAAAGACTGAGGCTAACTCTTCACTGAGACCTCAGGGTCCATGGCAAAATCTCACTGCCATTTGGAATTAAGTAAAAGCCATCAAATATATACATTTTTAAACAGGATAACAATACATTCCCTACTTCCCCTGAGCCTGCACAGATCAGTCAGCATAGACAGGATCCATTTTTCCTTTTCCTCTCTGTTCTAGTCAGCATCACCTTCATGAAGAGTTGCGCCTAAACTAAATTTAGGATCAGGCACATCCACATCCAGGTTCTTCAATGCCTAAGCCCATCGTCCAGGTGCTCTATTCAGTCAAACACAAACTCCACAAGGACAGGTTCAAGATTCCAGATTAGGAGACGAAGCCCCGACTCTTCAGTCACGCCTTTCCCTGAAGCTGTTCTCCCTGCGTTGAGCATGGGCCTGGCCTTCTCCACACCTTCCTTCTCCTCCAGGGGCTTTTGGCCACAATTGCAAATCTGGGCAACTTAGAGCTCATGATTTCAGGGAGATGATAGATACCATGGCCCAGAAAGAAGGAAGTTCCACTCCCACAGGCAGTTCAAGTGTCCCTGAGACTACAGGCAATATTAAACCTTTGTGAGACTGCAATAGTTTTTTTCTTTTTTTCCTTCATGTTTCTTAAAGGAACTTGCATTTATTTGGAACTCAGAGCTGGTGTTTAGGGATTTTTTTCAACATGACTGAGCTGTAGGGCTATTTTAATCTATTCTGTTCTAATAGAAACTGTTACTTGTAGCATATGAGAGCCTGTGATGGAGTGGGGTGAGCCCTGATGCCCTCTAGAGGAGACCAGAGGCCTTGCCACACCTAGCAGGGAGCAGACAAGAGGTCCTCCAGGGAGAATAGAGCAGCTATCTCAGCAACAACCAATCAGGGCCTGGCAGGCCAATATAAAAGAAGCTGCTAGGCTAGGATCAGGTAGTTCCATTCAGGAGTTTGACTGAAGCAGATTCCTATAGCTGTGTCTACATGTGAGTGCCCTTTTGAAAGGGTGAAAATTGAAGTCTGGCAGTTGAAATAGCCGCTGTTGAAAAGGAGCACTCGCCGCCATTATCGGATCGGCATTTTGAGCTGCTCCTTTGAAGCGTTGCTGCAGGTCTTTCTAAAGAGAGCGTCCACATGACTCCAAGCCCTCTTTTGAAAGAAGGGAGGCAGGAAATGCCGTGGACAGGGTTCCATGGCCGACAAGCCCTTCCAGGGCCGCAGCCAACTGCCCCCTTTAAAGGGCCCCTCCCTCTACCCTCTCCTCTGCACGAGCCGAGTGCTGCACAGCCTTTCCCAGCCTGGCAGAGCCCACCTGTGCCCACGATGGAGACCCAGCGACAGCTCCTGCAGGAGGACACCCTCATTACGGACGTCCTGCTGGCAGTGCTGTGCACCATTGCCACAGCTGCACCTGATCTCATCAGGTATCTGGGTGGGCGCCATGGGGCTCCCCCACCCGGGGCACTGCTGGGCTCCCCCCCGGGTGCACCGATGCCTCTGGACCCACCCCAGCAGCACCAACTCATGGGAGCTTTTGGTGCTAGGGGAGTGGGGTGAGGAAAGGTGTCTGCGGAACTTCTGCATGTCGAGGCAGACCATCAGCGAGATCTGCCACTGGCTCGCCCCCACACTTCGGCACCAGGATACCTGCATGCAGCCAGTCGTCACGCTGGAGAAACAGGTCGCAATCGCCATCTAGAAGCTGGCCACCCTGGACTCCTACCGCTCTGTGGGACAGCAGTTCGGGGTGGGCAAGGCCACCATCAGGGCTGTACTGATAGATGTAAGCTGGGGCCAGGTGGGTGGGGGGACAGGGGCAAGGGGAGCCTACTGCTGGACGGGGCAGGGGCTGGATCGGGTGGGGGCTGGATGGGAGGGGGGCAGAATGGGCCCAAGGTGGAGAGAGATGGCGCCACACCTGAACTAGAGCATGTGTCCCCTCCCCTTCCCCACAGGTTGTCAGAGCCGTCAGTGCAATGCTGCTCCATAGGGTTGTCCACCTGGGGGATCTGGAAAACACTGTTGCCGGCTTCCAGGACCTGGGCTTTCTGAACTGCATCAGTGCTTTGGATGGCACACACATCCCCATCCGCACCCTGCCACACAGTGCAGGCCAGTACATCAACAGGAAGGGCTACCATTTGGTGGTGCTCCAAGCCCTGGTGGATGTGAGGGACCTATTCACTGACATCTGTGAGCTGGGCCAGCTGCATCCACGATGCCTGGATCTTCTAGAACTCTGACTTCTGCCAGTGCATGGAGGCCGGAGCCTTCATCCCCCAGCAGGAGATCCCAGTGGTGGACGACGTCACCATGCCACGCTGCATGGTGGCAGATGTGGTGTACCCCCTGCAGCCGTGGCTCGTGAGGCTGTACGTGGGACACCTCGACCCCACCCAGGAGGCATTCAATTGCCGCCTCAACCACACCTGCAACGTTGTGGAGTGGGCTTTCAGGTGCCTAAAGGGGTAGTGGAAGTGCCTCCACACACAGCTGCAGGTCGGGGTCCTCAACATACCCCAGGTGGTGGGCGCCTGTTGCATCCTCCACAATGTTGTGGAGCGAAAGGGGGATGCCTATGTCCCTGGGGAGGGGGGCCCTCTGGCTAGTGCCGGCTATGAGTAGCCGGGCACCGCTCCCATCAGCCAGGCCCACCGGGACAGCTACTGCATCCAGGAGGCCCTCAGGCAGGCCTTTGCCAACGGGCATCTGTCACCCACTATCCCTGCCACCCCCCCCCCAGCACCGCACCCGCACTTCCACCCCCCACCACCCCCCTGAGGAGCACAGCATGGCGTGGTGAACAATAAAATAAACATTGATCTACACTATTCTCATTAACTATGTATGGGGGGTGGGAACCTAACTTGGAGGGGGAGGCGGGCACTCAATCCAGGGCAGGGGTGGTGGGCCATGAGCCCCTTGAGCCCCGGCTTCCCCCAGGCGCAGGGTCCCCAGTGGGGAGGAGAGGGAACACATAGCACCAGCAGATAATGCTGGTGAGTGAGCCTGGAGGGGGTGGGCTTAGTGGGGGTGGGGGGGCAGGCTTGGCAGGGGCAGGCTCAGCGGGGGGGAGCTGCCAGGGGCCAGGAGGTGGGCAACGGTGGCTGTACGGTCCCAGAGGATGTGGCCAATGTCCTCCAGGGTGGTCAGCAGCCTCTCCCAGGCTGCCCTCCTCCACTCCATGTTGGCCTGGGCGAGCCTCAGGTGGTGTTCGACCACCTCGGCCTGGCACTGGCTGGCTGGGTCCTTCTCAGCCCGGTAGGGGGCCCTCTGGCCATGGCCCTGATGGCGCACTGCCTGGGGTGGTGTCCAGGTGCCTCCGAGGGCTGCAGGGGTGGCTTTCGGGGACAAGGGACAGCGCAGGGCTCTCCTGGCCCACGGATGGTGCGGCTGTTTGGAGAGGAGGACAGCATGTCAGGAATGTGCCCCAAACGGAGGGGACCTGCCTGTGGCCCACCCCATGAAGCACCCGCCCCCTGGACACTCACCCCCCCCCGGGGCACCGACCCTCCCCCCCGCATGAGCTGGGCCTCCTGGCCTAGGGGTGCATCCAGGGGTCTCTCATGCAGGTGGCCCTTCCCAGCCTGCGGTGTGCAGGCCCCAGGCGCTGTCCAGCACTGACCGGCCACTGCCCCTGTGTGGCTTGCGGCGCTGTCCACTGAAGGCGGGTGCTGGACATTGCTCGTGGGCCACCGCGGGGTGCTGCATCCCATGTGCGAGGTGGCCTGTGTGTGGCCCAGGACCATCAGTCCTGTGTGCGGGCGACTAGCCATTGCGTCGCCCCCACCCTGTGGAGCAGGTGTGCGCCCCTCCCTGTACGTATCTGAGGGTCCCTCAGCGACATCCGGGGATGTCTGGCTCCCAGTCGCCCGGCTGCAGGAGCGGGAGAGGATGACAATGGTGAGGTCCCTCTCCTCACTCAACCACTCCGTGGTCCCCTCGCCCTGATGGGTGCCCGGTCCAGGCTGCTCCTTCTTCTCCTCTTCCAGCTGCAGCTCCTTGGCAGATGTGTCCAGGAATGCTGGGGGTGGGGAGCTCTCCTGGGGCCCCAGGGTGCCCCGGAGCTCCTGGAAAAAGGAGCATGTGGCTGGAGCTGCCCTGGAGCAGCTGGCCTGGTCGCTGGCCCAGGCATAGGCCTGCTGCAGCTCCTTTACCTTGGAGAATACCTGCTCTGCGGTACATTCCGGGTGGCCCCTGGTGGGGTGGCCCTGCGCCAGGCGGGTGAAGGCAGCAGCATTGCAACGCTTCACCCCCATCTCGTGCAGGAGCTCCTCGTCCTTCCACAGGCCGAGGAGGTCCCGCAGCTCCCACTCCATCCAGGAGGGGCCCTTTTTTTTTTTCTCCCCCGGGAGCCCTGTGGGGGCTCGGCGGGGGGGCTGTGGGGCTCGCAGGTGGGCTGGCTGCTGGCCATGCTGCAGCGCTGGGGCATGCGGCTGGAGCACGTGCAGAGGCTGCTCCTAGCACATTCTCAGCTTCCTGCCACAGGTTTCCTGTGTGTGTGCGGCTTTAAGGTAGCCAAACGCAGGGACCATAGAGCCCCACTGCTGCCGGTTGGAGCAGCTCCGCGCTCCAGCTGACTGGCGCCATGGTGGACACCTATTTCGAAAAAGCGGACTGTGGAGCATCTACACGTGTACGCTTTCAATTTAGTATTTCGAAAGGGGCCGATCTTCCTGATCTGGGATCGGGGTTCAGATTTCGAAGTCTGCGCCCCTGTTCTTTCGATTCTCTTCCAAAAGACGGGTTTACACTTGTGGACGCTCCTCCCGCTCTTTTGAAAAAGGGCCATTTATTTCGATTTTTTGCGCACGTGTAGACACAGCTTATGTTGCTTGGGAGCCCGGCAGCACATGGACAGCTCTGAGTGAAGCACTGAACTTTGGCCTGGGTAAGGCCCAGGCCTGGTGGCTGGAGACTGGCCACAACCCTGGTGAAGGAGCTGACAGCACCCTGGACAGGGTGCATCAGCAGCAGTGAAGACCATAGAGTGCCCTCAGCCACAGAGGGACATCCGACAGCAGGATGACAGTTGGGGGTCTTCTGCCCCACCTCACTCCCGAGGGCTCCTGAGTAACCCCCAGGGCTCAACTGCCCGATCCGGCCCCAGCAGCCTAGTCCCAAACCTCAGGGCCTCACAGCCCAGTTAGGCCTCTGTGGTCTAGTTCCCATTTACAGGCTTTACAGCCCAGTCAGGCCTCTGTGGCATAGGTTCTTCCTGCCTTGGGCTCACAGGGAGGTGGGGGTAGGGGGCTTGGGCCTGCCTCTTCCACCAAGCTCCAGCCCAGGGCCCTGTCGGTGGGGGGTTTGAGACCCCAGCCAACAGCTCAGCAGGAATCCTCACCGTAACATAGTGAGCTCACTGGTAACCTTCCCAGTCCCCCCCCCCAACCCTGGGCTACTTCCTAACCCATTCCTGCCATGGTCCATAGCCTCAGCTCTGGCCGTGCTTCCTCCAGCCGCTCTTGCTGTGGACTGCTCCCCTGGTGGGGGCTGCCACCACTGTCGCTGCTGCTCCTCAGGTAGCTGTGGCAGCTGCTGCTTCTGCCGCTGCTCGGGTGGTTGCTGTGTCTGCTCCTCGGGCGGCAGTGGCTCCTGAGCTTCCGTGGGAGCTCCTCCCCCCCGCACTGGCCAGCCCCAACTGCCAGGCTTCCCCAGCCTTTATGCCTGGTCTACAGCTGGAGCATGCCCAGCAGGGCCTTGGGGGTGAGGCCTTTTCTATCCGACAGGCCTGGCTGTCACCCCCACCCCAGCTCACTGAGGAGTTGGTATCCCCCGTCACACCACCCCTGTTACACTGGTGCCAGAAGTGGGGTTTCGAATCACCCCTGTAACCACTGGGTGTTGGAGGACATGGTGCGGCTGCTGGCCCAGCAGCAGCATGACGGTACCAAAGTAAAGAGGACCCTGCAGGAAGCCCAGCAGGGTGCTCAGCAGGCAGCTCTCCAGAAACAGAATATACTCCTGGAGATGCAGGTGAGGCAAACACAAGAGCTCCAGTTTCAGGAGACACTGCTCCAATGAATGGCAACCCCCGTTCCTGCTAACACAGCCAACTCAGGGTCTGGGATACCATTAGCCAAGCTCGGGCTGCATGATGACCCAGAGGCGTACCTGGTAAACTTTGAGCACACAGCCATGACTGCTGGCTGGGACCAAACCACCTGGCCTGCACTCTTGGCTCTGTTCCTCTCTCAGGAGGCTCAGGCAGCCTATCAAGCTTTGGATAATGTGGTGGCGGCCGACGATGGGATAGTGAAAGTGGCCATACTGGAGTGCCTCAGGATATGCCCAGAGACGTACCAACACTGGTTCCATACTGAGCCTTTTCCTACTGGTGCCCGGCCCCGAGTGGTGGCCCAGTGCCTAAAGAACTGGGCTTCCCAGTGGCTATGTCCTGAGAGCTGCACAGCTGGCAAGATCATGGACTCTGCAGACATGGAGCAGTACCTGGCAATTTTGCCCAAGCCAGCCCAGACCTGGATGCAACGTCTTAACCTGATCTCGCTGACTGCTGCAGGCCACACTACAGAGGATTTTCTTCTGGCAATTGGGCTTAGTATGCCTGCCTGGCCTTGGCCTGAGAACTGGTGTGCCCAAGGCACTGAACACCTAGCTGGGGCAAGGAAAGAGGTGCCTCAGAGACCCAAATGGATGAGAAATGAGGTGTCTCAAAAGAACACCCAGGAAGAGCATGCCCCACAAGAGCTCTCCGCTCCCTGAGGCCAATGAGTTGCAGCCCAGACGACCTGTGGGGACCACTGGTATGCTTGTCCTGTGGGAAGCCTGGATATTTCAGTTGCTCCTGCCCCATGTTGTAGTGTGGCTTTTCAGACTGTGTTGTTGTTGAACTATGTTTAATGCGGAGCCTGAATGGTGGCACAAGGCCTATGTGGTGCAAGTCACTGTGGAGGGATGGACGGTGCTTGGTCTGGTAGACTGAAGGTGCTCCCAAACCCTGGTTCGGGAGTCAATGCTGGACCTTAGCACCCTCCAGTATGATCACCCCCAAAAGTGAGCTGTGTACACAGGGATGTGCACTCCCACCCCACAGCATGAAGGTGAAGGACCATGAATCAAAGTTCTGGGCTGGCATAACTAGATGCCTTCCCTGGAAGGTTATAATTGGTCGAGATTGGCAACAGTTCCCTTTGTTGCTTCTTCTCCCAACCAGACTCTTTACACCAGAGAATCCAGCAGCCCAGACGTTAGAGGAGCTATTCCCCATAGTAAACTCAGACCTATGGGAAGGACCTGCTCCCCCTGAGAAGCTTGGGAAGTCCCACTGGCAGCATTGGAAAGAAGGTAAAGTTCTTCCAAACTCATGTGGCAGTAGAAACTGAGCCAGAGGAGGAGCTGGCTCAGCAATTAGATGACACCCTTTCCGTAGGAGACTCAACCTCTGGCCCAGGAGAACCTTTGCGTGAGGCTCTCTTACCTGAGTTAGATCTGGAATATTTAACCAGCTCATATGATTTTGTCCAAGGACAAGAGGAAGAAGAAACCCTGAGGGAAGCATATTCCTGGATCACAGGAATCGATGAAGTAGTTGCCCAGGAAGCCCCAGCCTCCCAATTCCTGTAGTTTGAGCACAGGAAGGATCTGCTTTATCAAGCCAACAAGGACCCAAACTCAGGAGAAATCAGCTATCAACTCCTGGTTCTGTGAGACGCCCAAAGATCAGTCCTGTGGCTAGTCCATTTAATCCCATCTACTGGCCATCTAGCATGGGAGACAACCCTAAACTGCTTGTTGGCCTGATTCTTCTGGCTGGGAATCCACAAGGTGGCTGATGATTTCTGCGCATCATGTCCAGAATGTCAGCTAGCACTGAAGGGTTCAGGATGGGGTCCCCTGATACTCTTGACTCTTGTAGGTAAACCCTTTGAGAGAATTGGGGTCGATATTGTGGGTCCCCTAGAGCAAAGTGCCTGGGACTATTAACACATCTTGGTCATTGTAGATTATGCCACACGCTACGCAGAAGCTACCCAGTTGCGCTTAATAGGGGTGCAAATGGTAGCCACTGAGCTGGTATGCCTCTTCTCCCAGGTGGGCCTTCCTACAGAAATCCTAACAGATCAGGAGACCAATGTTATGTCGAGGATGCTAAAAGAGGTCTGGAACTTCCTTAAAGTAAAACCTTTGTGGACCTCTCTGTACCATCCTCAAATGGATGGTTGGCTTAAGAGCTTTGAAAGAAGAAAAGCGGTGTGGACACGGCTCTTTCCAAAGTTATCACCATCTTCAAAAGAACCCTTCTTCCTATTTTTTTAAAGAAGAAGTGTTCTTTCAAAGATGGGGATTACTTTGGAAACAGCTGCATCTACACTGCTTTTCTCTTTTTGAAAGAAGAATATGCAAATGAGGTGCCAGATATGTAAATCTGTGCCTCCCTTGCATTTTCAATTTCCTTCATTTGCATGCTTCTTTCGAAAGAGGAATGCTAGTGTAGCTGTAGCCATAGTAGTGCATGAGGTGACATGACTAACCTCTGTCACATGTAGTTTATTTTTCTCATTCACTCACTACAGGGAGAACTGTTTGTGCACTGGAGTGACTTCGTTTGATGGGGATTGTTGTTGAGGGTTTTTTTAGAAGTACACACTGCTCTGTGGTATGTGTGGTACAGAACTCACAAAGAATGGCACTTTGCACTTGGAGAGGAAAGCAGGGAGGTTTGGTGAGTCACTTAGTTCCTGGGGAATTTCATTCCTCAGTCATAGATTAGCTCCCAAGAAAGCTTTGTCTATCACACAGATAAACTTTGCTCAGGTGTTAGAAACTTCCATAATGCTAGAGGTGCAAGGTTGTAGACCATGATCTCCATCCTGGAGATGGAGGCAGTCTTTAGATATGCTGGACCACCATGGTAGGGAGCCAGTGGACAGGCTTGATGTGCTCATACAGGCCCATACACAGGAATTTCTCTACGGTGTGTATTTTTTTTTTGATAAATGTGGATCACAAATTAAATATAGAGAAGTTCAAAATAGTCAAGTTAATGAAAATTTTGAGTGGAAACATAGGTAAAATAATTTTGTTATACTAGAATTTGTACAGAAAATAAAGGCTTTATAGGAATTACCTTCTGGGATCTTGCTCTAATAGGGAAAGTGAAAAGCAATATTTTCTTATCTCCCTCCCTTTCCTGCTCCCAGGCCAGCTCTCTAGATAGGTAGCTGGCCAAGGACTTGCAGCTCCCAGGGTGCACTGGGCTCCACCATCATGCCCCACAGGCTTCTCCTGCACAGTGCAGCGGGAAGGAAGAGAGAAGCCAGACATGTGGGGCAGGTGTTCACAACCTTTGTGCACACACATCCCACATTCAGGCCTGTCGTTGTATCCTGTTTGCTGTGCTAAGGAGACATCATGCACCATTCTGTACTAACGGGGGATTCTTAAGGGCTAAGGACTTCATACCCAAGTATATGAGGTGGGAGCTAAGTCATCATCTGCCATGATTAGATGTTATATCCTAGCCAATCAAAGGTGGGAGGCCTCAGCTGTGCCTCAGAGACTCAAACTACAGACTCAATTGGCCTGATGAGGGTGTGTACCTTCCACTGTAAAATATTGCACTATGACTGGAAACTCTTCAAAGTAATTTCCTGTGCTCACCAGCATGATCTCTCATCTTAGTTGGGTTCAGCTTCAACCAGTGGTTCTTTATTCATGAACTGAGCTCATAGGATCACAGGGCTGGGAGGGACCTCAGGAGGTCATCTAATCCAGCCCCCTGCTTCAAGCAGGATCAACCCCCACTAAGTCATCCCAACCAGGACCTTGTCCAGCCGGGACTTAAAAACCTCAAGGGATGGAGAATCTACCGCCTCTCTGGGCAACACATTCCAATGCTTCACCACCTGCCTGGTGAAGTAGTTTTTCCTAATATCTAACCTACACCTCTCCCTCTTCAAACTTCAGACCATTACTCCTTGTTCTGCCATCTGACACCACTGAGAACAGTTTCTCACCCTCCTTTTTAGAGCTCCCCTTCAGGAAATTGAAGGCTGCTATTAAATCACCTCTAAGTCTTCTCTTCTGTAAACTAAACAAGCCCAGATCCCTCAGCCTATCCTCATAGGTTTTGTGCTCCAGACCCTTAATCATTTTTGTTGCCCTTCGCTGAACGTCTGTGTCATTTTAGTGTGATGGTATGGTCATATGTAATGACAGACAACAGACCTGTGTGTCATGAGATCTTCTCTAGTTCAAACAGGAGTTAATTCATGGAAGTTCTATGTTCTGTATTAAATGGGGAGTCATAGAACCAGAGTTGAAGGTCAGAAGGAAACTGCAGATTACCTATTGTATCTTGTATGTCCCAGAGCCCACCAAGCTACCCATGATTGGAACCCAACAACTAAAATTAAAACAAAGTGTTACAGCCTTCAGAACACTAGCCTATTCTGTGCCATGGGCATAGAATAGGTCAAAAGAGATTATGACAATAGTCCCTTCTGGCCTAATAGCCTATGAATCTGTATATTGCTAGGATTTGTAACTGTGTCATCTGACCAGTTCAACTACTGGCTGTGTCTAGATGTTGAATAAGACCTTAGAGAAGATGATTCTTGAGCGGCTTCACAAATGATGGGTTTAGTTATGGATTCCATCAGTACTTATGGGATGTGGCTCTGGGACTCAGTCAAGATGGCAAAATCTTATGGTTTGCAGTGTTGAATTGTGTAGGGGTGTCACAGTTGATAAATTCATCCCAGGAGATCATACATCAGAGCTATTTAAAATGGTTTTCATCTCACATCCTGGCCTGAATCCAGATTGTGCCTTGTTTAGTATATTAAGCTGTCTGGTAAACTTATCTTAAAGCGTTTGAAATCAGAATTACTGTCTTAGCAGGTTGCACCCTCCAGCTGATCAGACAATTCCTGGTTCTGTTGAATGATTTGCTTATATTAAAGTCTGGCATCCCACTGTTCACTGTATCTGAAAATTCCCTGCTCTCCCACATAGAAGATCTTGCACGTCTTGGCTTACTGCAAGTTCCCTCTTTCTTCAAATGTCATTAAACCACTTTCCTCTATTTTGAGTGTTTGTATATGCTAGGAACTGGTGTCCTAATGTATTATGCTATTCTCAGATAAATTAAGATGTTGCTGAGGGAGATTTGTGCCTTTTCAATTTATAAACAGACATTCCTACCATTAGAAGAGAACTCCTCTTATGTCCTGCCTCACACATTTACCAACGGTAACAGTTAGAGATTTGGGGAAGTCTGAAAGTTGTGTTGAAGATAGTGGTGCCACAGGAAATAACAGCTTCCAGAATGAAGCGTGGTGTGATGGGGTATATTTGCCCCATACTGGAGATGAAGGGGTTAAGCCAAAACTCTTGGTAACAGAAGCCGCATACCTTCACCCTACTGGGCATGCTCCAGCTGCCGCTGCAATATGAAAGGGAGCAACTAATTCCATCTGGACCGATCACTGCGGAGGAAGGACACACCTCAACCTGAAGAGCAATGAGAATCTCAGAATGCAAGGGCAGGAGATGGCAAGACTCACACAGTTGTCCAGGTACTTGTGGATGCCTCACGGGAACTAGAGGTTGTGGGAACAACACTGTCTGAAGGGGATGGAGACTCCAAGACTGCCCAGACTTCAGCTGCAGCAGTCACAGTAGGAAGCAGCCTATTACTAGAGTTTTTGTAGCTGATGTGCTTTGCGCAGATTCCCTGCCAACTTAGGGAAGAACCCATTCACCGCTACCAGGGACCTGGACTGAGACACAGAGGAACAGGAAAGTTCTGGTTCCCTTTGTGATGGCAGCCCACCAAACCCACTCCTGTTGGCTCTTGCCTTTAGGCTTCACTTGCCTGAAGCCAGGGGGATTCCTATTGATTCTGGCCATTGAGCTATGCAGCCCTGAGGCTGAGGGCAGTCATATTGACTTAACCAGGGGATTCCATGACCTTGCCCCATCTCCAGGGTGACAAGATGTACTTGTGCCATGGCAGGTGAAAAGGAAAAGCTGATATGACAGGCTGTTGCTCAGCAACAATGGGCAATCTGTATCTTCTGAGCATAGTATCTTTGCAAGTGCCTTCTAATGAGCTGATGCCACCTGTCACAGGATATTGTTTCACTGTAAAAATGGAGGCCCTACGTAAAAAACAGACCCAGTGAGCAACTTGCTCAAGGTCACATGGGATCTCAGTGTCACAGCTGGGAACAAAGTGCAGCTTATCCACACCAAAGGTTTACGCCTTAGCAACAAAACCAGCCCTCTCCTCTGCTGTCAAGTCAAGCTTGTACTAAATAGCCCCTCTTGTGCAGAATTTTATAGGTGGGCCCAGTTCACATGGAAACAAAACCTTAAATGATATTGTTAACATACGCTCTATTTAATTAAAATAGGTTTCAAGGTAGATTTACACATACAAAAAGTTAGAACTGCAACTGCCGGTTTTTGAGGCAGAGGTGCCTGTAAAAACATTCATTGAAATACATCAAAATGCCATATCTGGATAATTTTTCATGAGCTGTATCTCAAAAACCATTCAACCAAATTTCTTCACATTTCCCGTAATAATTTTCATCTGCCATAGGCATCTGATTGTTGTCACTCAAACCAAACCAATATTCCAGCCAAACTTCTCGTTGCTGAGGAATACACAGTAAACTCTTTCATATCCAGCATTCTGTTACCTGGAGAATAATAAATTTTATTTTTGTTTTCCATAAGTAAATTTTATTTATGTTTTCATAAGTACAGTATAGTGAAAGTAAATACCAAGAAATACAGCACATACAGTATAAGCTTACAGTGTACAATACTACAGTTGTTAGTAAATAAAGTACTCTGCATACATTTTTTGTTTTCTTAATATCCAGTCTTGTTTTTCTCTAGTGTTATATATTGCTAGGTATATCTCTCTATTATCCAGAACATTTGAATATCTGACAAACTCGCAGTCTTGGGACTGCCAGATATGAAAGAGTTTGCTGTATCATACCATGGCACTCACTGCAATTTAAAATTATGGAGCCATAGTAAGTTGCCACCGTTAATAAAAAAAACCCAAACTAAATTACCCCTCCTCCCCCTAAAAAGCTGCCATGAGATAACACAGGTAATAATGCAAAACAAAAAGATACAATGAACAGGAACTGCCAAGGTTAGATTTTCAAAATAGCAATTGTGCACATCCTGTATAGTTTGGAATATATTTATGGCATAAACAATGATATACTGTGGTACCATTCAGGTGATATCTCACAGAGGCTCTATGAGGTACATCTCTGCATGACCCACAGGCACAAAAATCCAACTAAGCAATGTTTTATAATTGCACTGGACTTACATTTATTCCCAGTGATTGTTAAATTTTACTGTAAGACAGCAAAATTTCCACTGCACTCTGACCAGACTGCTATCCACATTCTGAATTACAGTCCAGACTCAGCCTTTTCCAGTGGTTTATCTTTATTTTCTACTTATATTAATACTACAAATCATGTACCTCCCTGTGATCATGGTTGAGTCTAGGGTTTTCCCCCGACCATTTTTCTCTGCCTCAGAGAGATTACTCCAAACCCTGGTAAGCTAGGGTGGAGATAGTGACAGATGGATATATTACAATTTAAGAACACTGAGATAGTAATTATTTTATGAATGTTATATATGATCTGGTCAGTGAGGTGAAGTTACTTTGTATTTCCTTATAAGACTTTTCTATATAATGTACTGATCTAACTCAGGGATCAGCAATCAAAATAGTAAGAAGAACCTTTTTTTTTTTTCAAATTTGGTAAAAAAATCAATAACTTGAGCTGCAATGTATGTGACTATGAGATGGCTCTTAAAATCATTTGAAACCATACTTTTTGTAACCTCCTTTTTTAAGAACAGCCCCCACACAGTGGTGTGTAATGTGATACATGTTTACTGCAGGACATTCACAAACTTTTTACATATTCTGTTTCTTCACACTTTACATGTGTATATTTGTGCCACTGTCTTCCTGACTTTCACTCCTGAACCTTCTCTCTCTCTCTGTCTGGAGAATGCTCGATTCTGAACAGTTTTGTTTTGTTTTTTCAGTCGCTGTACAGCTGCTCTGATACTTTGATAAAACATTCCTTTTTATATATTTGCCATCCATGAATGGCTTTCTTCATTTCATGAGCTCAAGTTGCCACAGAACCAGCCATAGTCATGCTACTTAGGGATTTCAACCATTTAACGAACATGTTCTTACTTTGCTCTGCTTTGCGTAGCTGCTCATTCACAGCTTTTTTCTAGCATCTCCAGCTGAATACTGTTCAGTCAAAGTAATGTGTGTTTTGAGAAAAGGCCTCTCGAGGTTGCATATTTTTGTTGTTTGCAAATTTCTCATTGCACATGAAACATAAAGGGAGTTCAGGTGAAGGACTGGGTCCATTCAGTTTGAAATTGTCTGTTTTCATCTTTGATTTTCCTCTTTTTTGAAGCCATTCCAACCCCATTTAATCATGCCAATTTTACTTCACATTTAATTTCAGGTTTTTTTCTTAAAAAGAATGTTGCCCTTCACAGCAGAAATTCTTCAAACTTCCTTTTCATTTTCAAAATCAAGACTTTATTAGCAACATGATCAAAACACAGATAGAGTATCTTATGCCACAATGCACTGCACATAATGGCCGTGTCTACACTAGCCAAAAACTTCAAAATGCAAATGGCGATTTCAAAGTTTACTAATGAAGTGCTGAAATACATATTCAGGACCTCATTAGAATGCGGGCAGCCGCAGCACCTCGAAATTGATGTGGCTCGCCGCCGCGCAGCTCATCCAGACGGGGGTCCTTTTTGAAAGGACACCGGCTACTTCGAAGTCAGAGTAAGGAGACTTCGAAGTAGCCAGGGTCCTTTCAAAAAGGAGCCCCATCTTGACGAGCCGTGCAGCGGCGAGATGCGTCAATTTCGAAGTGCCGCGGTCACCTGCATTCTAATGAGGCGCTGAATATGTATTTCAGCATTTCATTAGTAAACTTCGAAATGGCCATTTGCATGGCCCTTTTGAAGTTTTTGGCTAGTGTAGATGTAGCCATTAAAGGGGAAGTTATCCAATGTTTTGAGATCACATCATTTGCTATTTAGATATGAGTCGCTCATTGTTGGGCTTTTAGATGTTCACTATTTATCTAAAATCATCAGGTGAGGTGTTTTTTTTTCTTTGCAATTATAGCACTGGGAGCCAGAAAGAAGTCCTTAAACAGCGTCGTGTGGCTCCAGAGCTGCAGGTTCCAGACAACTGATTTAACTTAATAGGGAATTGTGCTAAAATCAAGTAGGAAAGCTACACAATACCTATGGAGAAGCAAGCCCTCAGAATGAACACAGGACTGAGCTGGGGCAATTATAGTAAAATGCCGTGCTCAAGTGTCCAGCTCAGAACCACATGGCTGTTTTGCCAGGTTGGGAGCTTAGAGGTCCAAAGCACACTGGACAGTTAAAAAGCTCTCTCCAGAGAGCAAGAAAGTCAGTTGTCAAGGCCCAGGTGACAGAGAGAGAGAGTAACTCTGCAGAAGAAACCGGGCCTTCCCCATATCTAAGAAACAGCCTTAGGGAGAAGCAGGCATGTGTATAGACTAGTTTGTTAAGATTTACTTCTGCTGTAATGCTTTAGTTCTAAATAAAATGTTGCTTTTGGAAGACTGGTCATTATATTACCTACCGGCCTCTTACTCCTGGATGAAACAGAACTGCAGGAACAGAAGATAAGGGTAAAGGTCTACTGAGGTAACCTATGAATGGCACCTGGGGGCTGCAGCTCACAGTCTATTCTGAGAATTAGAAGATCACTGGGGTTCCCTTGCCCCTGACAAAGATGTTGACTTACGACTTGAAACCTAAGAGGAGCACGCTCAAAAAGATCAAGAGGATTCAGAGGTGCATGGAGCCCAATAACCATGACAGAGTGAACAAGATGCACCTACTGTCATGCACCAACAGAAATAAATGCACCTTTATACAGGATTCTAACAACTAACAATGCAGTGAATAAGGAGACGAGACCTTTATTACTATACAACATCCTAAGAAACTGCCTTCCTGTTACAATCTGGAGAAAAATGTATCTGTTTTTACATAGATTGAGGAAGCTATAAAATAATTCCTATGGCTATAAGATTATGTGGTATCCATATGTACCTACTGTTGCCTGCAAAATAAATATGAAGTTGAAAAATGAAGGGGTAAGAATAGAAAAGCATTCTCCCTCCCTGACATCTCGACTACTGTGGCACTGCACTATTAAGATGCTGTAAAAAAAAAAAGTTACGAGGAACAGCTGAAAAGCTGACATAACCTAGAGATTTAATTGACTAATGAACTAATTGCACCATATTTAATATTCCCAATATGAAATTGCAGAGAAATTGGTTCTATTCCTGATCTCTGAGAATCCACCAGAGGGAACTGTATCCCCTGATTAAGGAAGACTGATTTGCTTTTTCAAGCCTTCTTTTGCCCCAACTCAAAATGATGAGAAATAAATGGTGTGCAGGGTAAATTGAAACCATATTGGAAATGCAAACAGGGTTCAAACTTCAACTGCACTGGATGCTAACAGCTAAAGTTCTTTAATCATTTCAGTGGTGAGTCAGCCAAGTGTAGAGTCAGCCAGAGAACCAAGTTAAAATAAGAAAAAATGTCCTCATATTCATTCAGTGTGGACAATCAATGTGCTGGGATAGTGTGTGCTGAAACTGTACACATTTTCCACCTATTTTATAGGACTGATGTGGAATTTCTGGGTAATTAGTTTCTCATTGTATTTCTGAGAACTGCAGAGGGTGGGAGGGGGCAGTACAGGGTATAATGGGGTCAAGACCGGGATGTGACGGTAGAGCTTCATGAGAGCCCAGGATTGGAATGCAGAGGGAATAATGTAGGGCAAAGATCTGAAATAGAACAAAAGAAAATGTAGGCCAAATAGCAAGAAAATTGTCAGATCTAGTAGATTGAATATTAGTCTTCAAAAATGAAGTTATGAAATCATTTAAGAGTAAACTGCAGGAAGTCCTTCAGAATAAGCTGTTGGAAATAATCTTTCCTTGCTCCACAGGAGAACTAGATACGAGCTAATAATTCTTTTTCTAATCTAATTTGTGAGACTCCATGTTTTTCCTGTTATCGATGATGAACAGAAGAAGAGAGAACTGCAAAGTTTATTCAGAGAAAGGACAGTTCAGTTCTGCACTTCATAATATATGCTATAGCTACTTGATTTGAAGGTTACTGCTGTGGTTTGATTGTGAGTCCGAAATCCCATGGTGAAAAACAGACTAAGAGGGGTATCTTTTGCTAAAGAGAGAGGCTGAATATGGAGACCTTTGATTGTCCATAGATGAATTGGAGGATGATCTTTCTACTATCTACTGCTAGTGTCTTTAAAAATGGTAAATGCTCTTAATCCAAACCAATTTCAGAACAGAACACAACTAGGCATATTTGGCTGTGGTAATTAATCTCTGTGGGCACATTTATATTTACTGGAAGATCGATGTGCTGTGGTCAATCTTCCGGAATTTGATTTTGCGCATCTGGTGAAGACCTCTGGGCTCAGCCATCGACCCCTGTACTCCACACTATCCCATGGAGTAAGGGACATTGGCATGAGACTAAAGAGGCTCGGACTACACTGGGGAAGAGAGTTGATCCTGCTGCATCAATTCTAGCTCTGTGCTTGGACATGGAGTGCCAAAGTGCTGCCAAATGAAGGCCACGTTGGTAGTTTACTGCGAGTCTATGATGTGAGTCAGTCTATCTGTGCACCCACGCATGGAATGTTTTTAATGTAGCTGACCAGCTTGTGAGCTCCACTTGTTTTAACCTTTCCTGTGCTATGCAGATCAGAGTGGCCGTCTTCATTCTATACTGGCAACAATGTGGGAAATGGCCCTGATCTACACAGAGCAGTGTATACAGGGATATGTAGATTCCATAGGCTTGAACACTGATACACAGGTGAGGCGGCTAACCTCTGAGCACCCCTCGTCTGTCTCATATCCTCAAAACCCCCCCACACATGTACACTCTCACTCCCACCCAAGTGCAAGACACTGCATTTTACCAACCTGGCTTTTACTTTTTGAGTTACTAGACTGGCTATTGTTGTACATGTATATCTGAGGAGCGTAGTGCTTCATCTATCAGTGCAGAGAATAGATAATCACTTTAGTGCAGTAGTTCCCAATGTGCAGTTAAATCAGTGTGCTTCCTCCTCCTCTGTACTCTTCTGAACATCTTTTCTGGATAGTAACAGGCACTGAGAGACCAAAAGAGCCCCCCACCCCCCACACCACAGGGACCACTGGCTACATGGAGCTGCAACTGCAGGGAAATTTGTGTTCCATTTCTGCCAGCCTGGGCTGGAGAATATTTAGTGCCAGTAAATCTTCAGATAAATTATTGGTTAGACTGGATGACAAGTTTTTCTGAGTGTAGTGAGTCAGTATGGCCTCCTGCTGACTCAGAGGCAGAGGAGGCTGCACAGAGGCCCTGGTGGGCGGGCCCAGAGCCAGAACACCAGAGGCCCACCCCTCAGAGGGCGGGGCCCAGGGCTAGAAGGGCCAAGGGCAGGGCTCAGGACCCATTAAAGCCTGGGCCTCCGGGCAGGGAGGAGGTGCCTGCATGAGGTCCCCGGTGCCAAGGGCAGAGGGCCTGTTGCCGCCCAGCCAAGCCAGCCCCCAGCAGCCCCAAACAACCCCGGATCCAGATGCCCCAGGGGAACTACCTGGACTTCCCAGACCTGCCAGGACCCTCACGCCGGCGGAGACCCCCCCCCGCCTTGGAAGAAGCCCTGGACGCGGCCAGACCGGCGAGGGTGAGTGACCACAGGGCCCCCAGAGCGGCCCGCCCCAGAGTCCCAGCGGACCCCTGCAGCACCCAGGCCCAGGATCGCCTCGGGCCCACTGTGCTACCGCCGCCGGACTATCCCAATGACATCAACATGAGCGACTGGCCAGAGCCCCCAAAGGTGGACGATTTGGAGGAGACCGACCCCACGGGACCCCCTGACCAGAGGGACTGGAACCTTCCCCCGGTGGAGGTAGAGGTAGGAAGTGGCCTGGGGAACGACGCTCCCGAACCCATGGCAGCGTGTTGCAGCCTGGATCCCCACTGCTGTGGTCGTGTGTGAGCGACCTCCAGGGCCCCGGGCCGGGTCGCAGTGGAGTGGGAGGGCCTGCGACCCCCCACCCCCTCCTTGATGGGGCCAGCCTGCGCTGGGCCTGTGCTCAAACCCCTGTGCTGTTGCCCCGCCCCAAACTGAGGGCTGGGCCTGTGCTCAAACCCTTGTGCTGCTGCCCCGCCCTGAACTCAGGGCTGGGCCTGTACTGTGTTACCATGGTGAACCGCTGCCCCTCCCTAGACTGAGGGCTGGGCCGGGATTGTGTTACAACTGTGAACTGCTGCCTCGCCCTGAACTGAGGGCTGGGCCTGTACTGTATTACTATTGTGAACTGCTGCCCCGCCCCAGACTGAGGGCTGCGCCTGTATTGTATTGCAACGGTCAACTGCTGCCTTGCACCAAACTGAGTGCTGGGCTGGTGTTATAACCCTTTCTTTGGTTGCCGCCTGCTCTAGGCCAAGGGCTGGGCGTCTCGGGACTCCTACACTGAGCATGTGCAAACATGGATTTTTCAAGGGTTTATGATTTGCTCAAATCTGGGTGGATCTGTGCGAAGACAGCAAATGGCACCTGTATGGCCTCAAGAATAATTTTCTTCAAAACTAGAGCTGCATGAGCTTATCAGTGAAACAGTTGCGAGAATTTAGCCTGGCCAACTTTAGTCTTGGAAACTGCTGAACCCCTTCTACTGCAACTTATTCAGCCTAACGTGGACCATGAGCGTGGAGAAATTCACCCTGAATAAGTAAAATCTGACAAAATAATAGGCAGCTGAAACTGAACGTTATATAGTCAGTCCTTGATATACATCACTCTGATATACATTGTTTCATACTTGCACCATGGAAATTTTGAGGAACATGACATAAAATTCCTGACACTTAAGTCATTATATCATCTAGAAGATGGAAAATTTGCTACACTCCAACCTTTCTCTGTGACTTTCCTCTGTCTCATTTATTGATCTGGCATTGTGCACAGCTGATGCTTAGCGAATACGTCAGTGACTGTATCATTTATATCAGAGTATTGGATATACTTAGCATCTATGTAACAGTGAGTTCACAACGAAGATCCAGTGATAGTGCAGACAGTGAACATAACAGGAAGCTCAGGAGCATAACTCTAGATATTAAACTTGAAGTGATAAGGCATAGCAAAAGTGGTGAATGGGCTGTTGATATTGGACATCACATGGGACTTCCTACAACAAGTGTGTCTGATTATAAAGAATGCCGAAGACATTGAAAAAAGAGGAACACTTTTTTTAAAGAACCCTGATATGACTTTTATACAGCAAAAAAGTGTAACAATGGAAAAAATGGAAAAGATGCTTACCTTACAAATAGAGAACCTAACCAGAGAGAACACACCAGTCAGCTTAGCCCTCATACAGGAGAAGACAGACAACCTGTATGAGGACCTGAAGAAGGAGATGGGACAGGAGGAGGCTGAAAAAGAAAAAACATTCAATGCTTCATGTGGATGGTCCTGCTGATTCCAGGAAAGATATGGCTTTTAAAATGTAAAAGTTCAAGGAGAGGCAGTGAGTGCGGATACAGGGGCTGCAGATGACTTCCTAGAGGTGCTGAAAAAGCTGCTTGAAGAGGGCTGCTATCATTCAAGACAAGTGTTCAGTGCAGATGAAACCATCCTACATTGGAATTGAATGCCTTCCAAAACCTATATTTTCATAAAAGAAAAAAATGCTTCAGGCTTCAAGGCATGGATGTATAGGATTACTTTGCTGGTTGGAGGCAACACTAAACATGACAAGAAGCGGAAGCCATTGCTCATTTACCACAATGAAACCTCTAAAGTACTTAAAAATGTGCCTTTTTGTAATTTGGAAATCACATCTGAAGGCCTGGATTACAAGTCGTATCTTCCATGAGTGGCTTGTAGACTCTTTTGTGCCCAAAATGAAACAGGACTCTGAAGACAAGAATTTTACATTCAAGATTCTCCTCCTATTATACAATGCAAGCACCCACAATATTGACTTTGAGCAGCTGTATCCATAGGTCCAAGTTGTGTTTCTGCCACTGAGGACAGCATCTATCGTGCAATACATGGATCAAGGCATCCCTTTAAGGCATACTATTTGTGAAGGATATTCCAGAAATTAATCATTGAAACTGATGGTGCTGATATATCCTTAGTTGTGGAGTTTTGGGAAAAGCTTAACATATTGGACTGTACAATGATTGTTGGTGCTTCCTGGAATGAAGTCTCTACCTGTTTGGTGGACATGTGTGGACGAAACCATACCCTCCTGCCGTGCATAATTTTGAGGGTTTTGGTGCCAAGAGCAAACACACAGAAATAACCCAGCTGGCAAAGCAGTCTGGTTTTGAAGAAGTGGAAGACAATGATGTCACCAAGCTCTTGGAATCCTGTGGCCAACCACTGACTAATGAAAAATTGGTAGAATTAGACAAGCACGGCTGGGATGTTGTAAGCATGGATGATGAGTGGGAAGTTTCTTCCAAACAGAGGGGGTTCACAGATTAAGTGCTTCAGAAGATGTTTAAGCATGCTGATGCGTTGATTGAACTCATCCAGGAAGACAACACTCTCTTAGATCAATCATCAAAAGTCAAACATGCTGTAAGAGAGTATTTGGCATGCTATCGTGAAATACTCTGTGAAACTTCACTTGCAAAAGAAGTCAACACTGGACACTTTCTTTAAAAGGAACCCAAGCCACTCATGGATGAGCCTCTAACAGGACCTTCTGGCATTCAAGTGGTGAAACCTAAACCATCAACTGTTTCTGATCCTGTTATACAACTTGAAACATTGTATATTCTTGATGTTAGTGAAGTTGAGATGACAGTTGATGATCCTCCAGCTGCATCTCCATCACCATCCTGCACATAACTCTCTCCAGACACCCTCACTATAGGATCATTTTATTTAAATGTTACTTAAAATGCTTTAAATTTATGTATGGTAACAACAAGTACAAAGAACTGCACGTAGGATAAAAATGGCTTTAAAATGTACTTTGGGTTAGGATCATTTCTTTAAATGTTCCTTAAAAGACTTTAAATATATAGAATGGTAAGTGAGTATATTGGGGTTTAAATGGTCACATAGGCAAAATGTACCCTCTTACAGTCCCTATCCCCCTCTATTTACATTATTTCTTCTGGGGGAGAATTCCTCTTTATATGTTTTTTCTCTTTAAGTCTCAATGTATGCCTATCCCCAATGTTTATTGAGGACCTCCATGTAATTAAATATGTTAGGCAGTATTAAGACTTGCTGCCATGTGAACCTATAATAAAAGGGTAGAAATTTAGTAGGTTTTTCCTCCATGAACAACAGATGAAGAGAGAAATGTTTTTTGTTTTTTTCTGCAAAACATGGGGGATATACCCAAGAAACCAAGCTGATAAATAGAATCACTGCTGACTTAATAGTTTTGCCATCTGGTTTACATCACTTAGAATTATGTCAAGCCAGGCCCTCCACCAAGTTCTTGCAAAGTCCCAATCCCAACCTGCCACTACTGGTTGCTAGAATGAGATGACACCATGAGTCATAGTTATTTGCTTACCGTAAAATCAAACAGTATATCTAACCTGCTGTAATAAACATTGTGATCTCCACAGAAACTTGCACATGTTTACACAGGAAGATTTTGCTTGAACTCACAAGCCTCTAACTAGGAAATGTACTTCTAACTGGGGAATATTTTAAGGGCACCAGAATCTTTGTAGATGGCAATGGGGCAAGGCCAAAGTGGTGGGAAGAATTAAAATACTACAGGTTGAACCTCTCTGGTCGAGCACCCTGAGCACTGAACCATTGCCAGACAAAAGAATTTTCTGGACCAGAGCACACTACCAATGCTTCCACTGCTTACTGGGCTCACAGAAGACATTTAGGGGTAAATTACAGCTAAATAACTGCACAGAACTATGACAGCCAGGGCTGGTGCCTGTAAACAAACTTGGGAAACTTGGCCACACCCATGAAAAGTGGTTGTCCAGCCAACTAAAATCATGTCAGATTACAGATGTTGCCAGACAAGAAAGTGCCATATTACAGAAGTTCAACCTGTATTTAAATATTCCGCAGGGTACAACTGTAAATTAAAGAGAATGTAGCCACACTGGAATATTTAAAGTATAATTATAGTATGAACAAATAAAAAAGACAACTTTGTTTCTTAACAGCATTTTATTTTTATACTTCATGTATTTATCATTTTACTGTGTATACTATGTTAATAATAATAATAGTAAACAACTGTAATTTTCACTTCTGTACCACTACAACTGAATTTTCCTAGTTCACATATAATGCATATGTGAAAAATTGTGACTCTAAATTGTGAATTTCCTTGGAAAAAGGAATCAGAAAAACAGTAAGAGCAAACAACTTTGAAATGAGGTAAACGTGTCCCCTCCTAGAGAAAATGCTTATTTTATAATGTTCTGTTTAAAAAAGTCAAATATATATTTTTAGAAGACCTGTCAAACAGCATTCACTGGCTGCAGCAAATAAAAACCTATTATCTCTATTAGGCAAAAATGCATAATTATGTGATTATCTAGGATTGCAGTGGATATGTAGGAATGCATCTGATCCAGGCTCACAGTTCATTTTGGTCTCCAGTTGTAGGTTGTGCTCACAGGATGTATGTGGCTTTTGTTACAAAGTTGGGGAGCGTGGTCTTCCCACATTTAAAAATGTGGAGTGTGGCCCTTGCCTTCCTCAGTTCTAGCACCAGTGCTTACGACTCTCTCACCAACAGAAGCTGCTCCACTTCATCCACTACAGCCAGCCTTTGACCACCGCCATCACACAGGGTGAGGTGTGGGGAGCATGTGATATGTCCCATATGCAGAGCCATCCTCTCCATAGGATGAAGTGGGGCAGCCGCCCTTGGCCCCATGCTTTTGGGGGGCCCCATGATGGCCACCCCAGCCACCCTATGGATGGGTGGAAGATTACCTGGGGCAAGGACTGGGCAGCGTGGACAGGTGGTAGACAGAAGCAACAGCCAAAGGGGGTCACCTACCGTTAGCCTCTCCCCACCTCGCCCCGTGCTCACCACAAAGAGCAAGTGGCCGTCTGCTCCACTCCGCTGTAGCCTCCTAGCCCACTGAGCCCCACTTCTCCACAGGTGACTAGGAGGGCTCTTCTCCTGTGGAGAAGTGGGGTTCAGTGGGCTGGACAGCTGCAGCAAAGCACCTTGTGGCGAGTGATGAGGGAAAGGAGGCAGCTGCTGCCATCCATCACCTGTCCCAGAGGAGGGGGCTGGGGTCCTGGTGGGGACAGAGCAGGGAAAGGGTGGGGCCTGTGGCTCGGGGGTGAGGAGTGCCCAGAGTCCCACCTGGGGCACTGGGAGGGGGTTGCTCTGGGCCCTGTCCATGCCCTCCTTCTGGAATAGCCCTGCCCATGTGACCTTACCTGCAACTGGGCAGCTGAGCTTGAGGGGAAGCACTGCACCCAGCCCAGCAAGGATCAAGGAGAGAACAAAAACACACACATCCCAGCTGCTGCTTGAAGCGCTCGCTTTCTCAGCAAACTCTTCTGGTGGGAGCAGCAGCAGGGGGAGTGCCTGAAAGGGAGCTCCCACTCCTGGGACAGAGGGCCCCTGCAGAAGCCATGTGGGGAGTCAGTGGGGCAGTCTGTGCTGGAAGAATCTCCTGTCCTGGAGGGGCAGCTGCAGGGGGCTGGCTGAGCCCTGGAGCAGCTCTACTGTCTGGTTGCGTATTTGTTTAGAGCAGACCTGTGTCCAGCCTCCTTTGTCTCCCACTCCACATAAGAACCGCACTTGTCCAGGAAAGGGCTCACACTTTCTCCTGGCACTCCCAGCAGGACTGGAGCATACATTTAGACCTGCACAATGAGTACCAGGCTAACCAGGGGCGCTGCTGCAGGCTCTCTGCCACCATCCCATCTCTTCCCTGCAGAGAGGTGACACACGGCGGCGGGGAGGGGGCATGCACTAGGTTACATTACTGTCCCCTCTGTCTCCAGGTTTCTGCCAGGGTTCACTTGCCAAGCTCACCCTTCCCTCCGCCCCCAGCCCTGTGGACCAGGACAGAAATGGTAAACAAACAGCATCTGCACCAATAAACTTCACGTGCTTGTTCTGAAATCAGGCAGGTGGATGCACAGGAGATAAATGAGTATAACTGAGATCAGCTGTCCATTGTGCCTCTGATGCCCCCATCTGAACAGGAGTGGGAATGGGAGGTACCTGCTGTGACCTTAAACCCCCTTTACCTTTCATTCAATCTCTGACCACTTAGCCACACTCTCAGGCTCTGGTTTTTGTTTGTTTTTTTTAAAGCTGTTTCTGTTTCCACTACAAGCTGTACTTAAGGGATACTGAAATTCCTTGGGGCATGGGGGCCTTGTTTAAACTGTTGGGCACAGTGTTATCCATGTTTCTATAGTGCATTAAGATTAAGAATAAGGAAACTCCTTCTTTTCTCCTGTACCCTGTAAAATATTATTCCTCTGCTGGAAGTCAGAGGGGTTCCTCCTTTAGTGTGAGGAACTGGGAATGTGTAACAGTTGTGATTTACACCTTCAGTCTAGCTCTTAAACAGAGAGAAAACTCTAGGACAGAAACAGGTCCTACCCCATCACTACCCTACTGCCACGCTTCAACCCTGCTTCTGTGTCTTATACTTTGGCTTGGTAAAATACATTTTTTATTTTTCATTGCTTTGTGTGATTATAAATTATTTATTTTTAAGCTTTTTGTCTTTCTATAACTTTTTTAATTTTCACAGTTGTTGGATGCTATGTGGGAAGGTCAGATAATTTTTTAGTAACAGCAGAAGTTGAAATTTAAAGAGTTAAAGCTTTCAAGCTGTTAAAACATAGAGAGACAAGGTTGGTGAAGCAGTATCTTTTTTTTTTTTTTGAGCCCTCGCAGACCTGGGAGCTGTCTGGTATTCAAAAGCTTGTCTCTTTCACCAAAGATATTTGGTCCAGTGAAAGATACTATCTCATCTACTGTGTGGCTCTCATGCTAGTACCAGCATGACTATAAAAAAGCAGAAAAGCCAGTGTCAACATGACATGTCAAGATATTAAAAAAAAAAAAAATCCCCAAACTGGAAATCATTTGTTGATTTAAATATTCATTCACTTGTCTGTTGGTAACAAACCCAATTCAGATGTTTACATCATTGAATTTGGACTCTAACAACTTCTTAAGCAGCATTTTTCTTGCTTTCCCTATCTGCACGTTTCCATTATTATTGATGGAAATATACTTGTGGATTTATGTTGAAATCAATAGCTAATTTCTAAGATATCTGTGAAAAAACACTTAGTTTTCAGGTGCCTTCAACTATGTCTATGCAGCAGTGTTATTTCGAAAAAGCTATTCTGGAAGGCCGTGGTTACATTACCCTCCCTTTTGGAAGGAATATGAATATTCAGTGCTTCATTTGCATAATGGCGGCCACCTAGCCCGTTGAAAGTGCTGATTTCGAAATAAAAAAATAGCCGTGTAGGCAGGGTTCCTTCAAAAGGCTGCCTTGATTTCGAAAGCACCCTTCTTTCATATCAGTTCCTCATTTGCATTTTTGAAAGGTCAAAATTTACATGCCCCTTCCAAAAGGGAAGGGTAGCATAGCCACAGCCAAAGAGATTTTGTGGAATAGTTTATTCCAAAATTATGCTGCTACATACAAATTGCATTTTGAAATAGCACTGAGCTATTTTGAAATAGAACATATATTCACCATTGAGCCTATTTCAAAATAGAGCCATTGGATGCATTGTGGCTTATTTCAAAATTGGATCTATTCCCTGTCTTAAAAGCTCCTATTTCAAAATACCTGTTTCAAAATAGGCACTATTCCTCATGGAATGAGGTTTACCTATTTTGAAATAAGCCAACCGCTATTTTGAAATTATTTCAAAATAGCAGTTGCATTGTGTAGATGCTCACAAAGATATTTTGAGATAATGGCTCTTATTTTGAAATAACTTTCCTGTATAGACATCCCTAAGTGTCCCCTGGTATCACAGCAGTGCCCCAAAATCTGAAATGGCACCCCTGGTGAGCTTGGAGTACCGGCAAGGCTGTGGGTTCTAGCTAGATGCAGCTCCTGTGTGACAATGCAAAGTAAAGCCTGCCTTGAACTGCATAGCAAGCACTAGGCACCACAAACAGCAGCAGCACAGAAGCAGGGGTGACAATACACCATGTACCAGGCCGCCCTTACTTCTGCGCTGCTGCTGGCAGTGACATTACCTTTGGAATCCAGTCAGCACACACTGGTATCAGTTTGCCTAGCTGCTGCTTAATTTGCGCCAGAGGCATGTACACCTCAGATTCAGCTTTCAGACCGCTGCACTGTTGATGTTCAAGTCTGCCTTTTATATGATTTTTCCAGCTGGTTATTTGCAGATGATTATCTTCATGCGAGTGCAGTTAGATGCTTAGAGGCATAAGGTGGATGCAGGGCTGTCCTTAGGGGAAAATGCAACATGGGTAAACACGTATTTTTGTGCCCTCCCATCATCCTGGTCCTCCCAGATCTCTCTGGATTTCCCTGGCACATCACCTCTGTGCCTCACTGTCTCTTCCAATGTTTAATTGGTATTCTTTGGAACGCAAAGTTGGTGTTTTACTTTGGGTTGGGGGGTGGGTTTCGAAGTGGCTGAGCTGTAGGGCTATTCTTTTCTGTCCTCTGATAGTCTATTTTATTTTCCTCGCTATCCTAGAATCAGGGCAAACATAACTTAAAAGAGACAGTCATTTTTATTTAGCTTGAGTGTGTCACAAGCGAGCAGGAAAACATTGGGAAGCAAGTGTTAACTACTTAACCTTCTATGGGCCAGATTCCAAAACCAAGGGTGTCTTTATTTGCTACTTGAAAAACCCAAATATAATAGCATTCACACTTTTTAATCTGTCTAATGGTGATGGATGAACACTTGAAAACTCCGAAGTTTGGTGAATTTGCTAGACTGCACATATCCTGAGTATCCTCAACATGAGAACAATGGTAAAGGACTGATGATGATTTATCCACTGAAAAGTCTGGTGCAGATTGATCTAATTTATGGTCAGGCTGTACACCAATGATTGGTATGAATATAAAGCATGTAATGAATGTTTTTAAGCGTATTATCAGAAACTGGTAAGAACACCAGGTTATTTTATGCCCCTTCTGTCTTGCACAGCCCCTAGCAAACACTCCTTTTATGGCCGCATTAACTGATATGTGTGAAGCAAGACTGACATCTAGTGGGGAAAAAGCAAATAAAGGTGCTGCCCTAACCCTATTCCATATGGCTGTGGCCACACTCGCAGCTCATTTTGAAAATTATTTTGAAATGAGAGGCAATTTCGAAATGAGCAGGAGAGCAACTACACAGCAATTGCTTGTTTCAAAATTAATTTCAAAATTAAAAGGCATTCATTTCGAAATGGTTATGCCACTCCTGTTTTGGGAATAACGCCTCCTTTCGATGTTAATTTCGAAATTAAATGTATGTAGCGACTCCCTGGCTGCTATTTTGAAATGAAAAGTCCTCCACAGAGTCAGCCCCTCCCACCAGCCGCCAGAGCTCTATGGCTGTCAGCTGCAGGTGCCTTAAAGCTGCAAGGACACAGAAACCCCACGCAGGAAGCTGAGAGTGTGCGGGCAGCCAGAGGAGCATGAGGTGGCCAGACGACACTCCCTAACACACCCAGAAAGTGACACCCCTCTGTGGCCAGATGGATAGCTAGCAGCCAAGACCCCACAGGATCACCATGGAGCCAAGGGGTCCGGACAGTGGGGCTCCCAAGGCTCTGGGCAGCCCCCAAAGAGGATGGATGCCCTCTGGCTGGAAGCTGAAGTCTAGGACCTGCTGGCTGTCTGGGGGGAGGAGGACATCCTGCTCAGGACGGAGGGGCGGGAGAGAAATGCAGACACCTTTGCCCACCTCGCCAGCAACCTCACTGCAAGGGGCCACCCCCTCCGGACCCCTGACCAGATCTGCTTTAAAATGAAGGAGCTGCGGCAGGGCTATACTCGAGCAAAGGACTCTGCCAGGCAGTCGGGGGCAACGCCGGCCACCTACCCCTACTTCAGGGAGCTCCACCAGCTGCTGGGACCCAGGGAGGCTGCACCACCTGAGGAGGCCCTGGCCATGGCGGAGCCAGAGGGGCAGGCCGAGGAGCCCCAGCCAGAACCCTCGATGGCCCCCCCAGTGCAGGCCCCGAAGTACCTGCTGGCACCGGGGACAGCAACAGTGGGAGCGAGGGACCACTGTGCATTGCCAAGCCCTCTGAGGGCCCTAGCCAGCTACCTCCACCCAGGAACCCTCAGGTAGGACCGGGCGTGGGTGCCGTCATCATGGGGGGCGAGGCGGTCCCCGGGTCTGGGCACACGGCCATGGGCCAGGGACCCAGAAATGGCCATCGTCGCTGCCAGGTGAGACCCACGTGGGGCCATGGGCTGCCATGAGGGTCAGAAGCCCGGGAGGGCCGGGGCAGCCACTCTAACGGCCCCACGCTGATGGACCCCACAGCAGACGGGCCACCCCAGAGCCCCTCACCACAAGCAGGGTGGGATGGCCATGGGGACAAGGCCGCTGGCCCTCGGTACCCGGGCTCATGACCGACGGGGCACCACCCTCTCACCTTATGTCTTCACAGCCTTGGCATCTGCCAGCCACCCCAGCCCCTGGACGTGCCCGGGAGCCCCACAGCAGCAGAGGAGGGTGAGGGGGCGACGCCTCCCCAGACCATGCGCAGTGGTGGGAGGAGCTGCCGCCGCAGCTGGGCAGATGATCTGGCAGCAGCCCACACAGCTGCATGGTGGAAGCAGAACCACTTGCTGCAGGAATGGCTCTCCATGGAGCAGGCGATCTAGGACCGGGTGGCCAGGTATCTCAACACCCTGACCCAGGCCATCGCCAACTGCCTGACCCAGCTGCATGCCCCATGGATGGCCTTTCCCCCAGCACCCCCTTCTTCCCCAGCCCCTCCCAGCCCCAGCCTCCCCCGTGCCCCTTCCACCCCCGCTGCCCTTGCAGCTCTGCTCCCAGGCAACATGACCCCGGCAGAGCAGAGGGAGCTGGCGCGCTGGCTGCGACCAGGCAAGCCCTGCCCGTCTGTGGCTCCCTGCCCTCCTCCCCATGCATCCGAGCCCCCAGATACCCCAGTCCCGCCCTACCTCCCCATTCCACCTGCCCCATCCCAACCCCGCCGTGGTCCCCCGACCTGGGGTGGTTGCGGTTCCAGGGGCCGTCGTGGCTCCCGACCAGCAACTCCGATGGAGGATTGAGGTCTCCCCACCTCCCCATGTATATAGTTCACCCCCGCCCCCCCGTAAATAGTTCACCTCTGCCCCGCCCCCACCGTAAATAGTCACATGTTCTTTGTGTTCCAAACATAGCACTTGAATTTATTTAACTGTGATATGTGTCCTGCCTCAGTAGGGGATGGCAAGGGGGGTGCTGGTGGGGCAGGGGTGAGAACGGGAGTGGCGGTTGCGTGGAGTGAGCCGGGCCAGATCATGGGGACCTCCAGGCAAAGGTCTCCCGGAGGGCCTCTTGCACGCGCACCCCGTCCCGGTGTCCCTGGCGACACGGGACCGCACCTGGATGCTCATAGTGCAGCACACAGAGCTCCTGCTTGCTCTCCACGAGGTTGTGCAGCGCAGAGCAGGCGCCCACGACCACGGGCATGCTGGGAGGGCCCCCCTCCAGGCACATAAGGAGGCACCTGAAATATGCCTTCAGACAGCTGAATGCCCACTCCACGGTGTTCCTGGCCTGGTTGAGGTGGGCATTCAAGAGGTCCTGGCTCTCACTGGTGTGTTGCGTGTAGGGGCACATTAGCCAGGCCTGGAGTGGGTAGGCAGCATCGGCGATGATGCACAGGGGCATGGTCACGTCCCCCACCGGCAGCTCCCGTGGGGGAATGTAGGTGCCCTCTGCCATCCTGCAGCCGAGCCATGAGTTCCGCAGGATGCGGGCATCGTGGGCCCTGCCCGGCCAGCCCACACAGACATCGGTGAAGCATCCTCGAGCATCCACAAGGGCCTGGAGGACAACAGAGTGGTAGCCCTTTCAGTTGATGTACCGTCCCTGGCTGTGTGGTGGGGCCCGGATGGCGATGTGGGGGCTGTCCAATGCAACAGTCCAGTTGGGGAATCCCAGCTGTTGGAAGCTGGTCATGGCAACGTCCACGTCTCCAAGGCAAATCAGGCGGTGCAGGAGGATCCTGTTGATGGCAGTGACAACCTATAGGGGGTAGAGGGCACAAGCGCCCATGAGTGTGTGCACATGGGGGGGACCCCCTCCCCGGGGCCCCACTCCCTGGAACCCCACTCCCCAGGGCCCTGCCTTGGGTGTTTGGCCCTGGGTGCCTTACCTCAAGGAGGATGACCCTGACAGTGGTCTTCCCCACCCCAAATTGGTGGCTGACCGAACTGTTGCTGTCTGGCGTGGCCAGCTTCCACAGGGCGATGGCCATCGGCTACTTGTTTCTCCAGGGGGAGCGCGGGCCACATGCAGGTGTCCTGGTGGTGAAGTGCTGGTGCCAGCCAATGACACAGCTCCATGAAGGTGGCCCAAGTCATCTGGAAGTTGCAGAGCCACTGGTCGTTGTCTCACTCTTTGAGGACGATGTCGTCCCACCATTCCTCGCTGGTGGGGTACTGTCAGAGGCAACGGCAGGGCTGGAACTGCTCTGGATGCAGTGTGGGGGGAGCCTGCAGGAGGCTGGCCATGCGTCAGGCAGCACGTAGCCTCATGTGGCATGTTATCAGGCTGGCCACGATGTCCAAGGTGTCCCCATCAGTGAAGTGCTGCGGGTCCATGGCAGGCAGTGGTGTGGTGGCTAACCAAGGCTCTGCCGAGCACTGTGCTGGAGGTCGCGTGCTGCAAGCAGCCAGGGTCCTCAGCAAGTGCATGGGGGGCGGTGCTTGGGAGGGGCCCTTTAAGGGGTTGGCTCGCCAGTGCGCCAGGAAGGGCTTGTTGGCCATTCTACCCTGCCCTTGCCATTCCCTGCCCCGTTATTTCGAAATGAAGCTGTGGCTGTGTAGCCGCTGCATTTTGAAATGACTGGGAGTCTTTTCAATGTTGTGGATCGCAACATCGATCCGCATTTCCTGTGTAGTCGCTCCCATAGCACTTATTTTGAAATACCTTATTTCAAAATAATGGATAGGGATAAGCCATTTCGATGTCACTCCTTAGTGTGGCCACAGCCTATGAATGCCCTGAGTGCGAGACAAAAAGATTTAGTGCTAACCACTAGGCAATTTTACAGCAATAGCATCTACCTGGAAAAGAAAGGCACACTAAAGATCACAGATGTGACCATTAATGAAATGTACTATTTTAAGGCCTCTGCAAATGTAGTGATGCATGGATGCTCAGAGGGTACATTGCAGCGTTCCCAATGTATTATAGGCTGGAAGGTGGGAATTAAAAGTGCTCCATATGCTAATCGAAACGTCTTCTACACCTAGCAGACCTTTGGCAAATAGACATGGAGAAAATAAAAACAGTACTCTTCACTAGAGCTGGCAGAAAGAAAATGATGGATTGGTTTAACTGCCTCCGTTACTAGATGCCCAATTTGAGACAGCTCAGGCCTCATTTTCAGAAGTGTTGAGCACCAAAAAACTCAGTGGAAGTCAGGAGCAGCTGGAGATTAGACCTATGATGTTTCAAGCAGACATACTTGTCAACATCGTCAGTCAAAGTAACACTAGATTTTTTACTGGCAAATTTAATTAGGCCTTACATACACTGGAACTTTGTTTGATTATAGCTATCAATATAGTTATATCAAAGGTACTCTTGTAGCAATTTAGCTGGAATATACAGGCCAATGATGTTAAAATAAACCAGTCAGAGTTCAACTTTACACTGATTGAAACAAAGTTTGAGGTTTGGTATACAGAGACCTCTGTCTGCTTAGTACAGTGCCAAACCATCCTTTTAACCTTTTGTTACAGATCATGAGGAAACAACAAAAACAGTTAAAATATGGAGTACTAAGTCAGGTTCTCATTTTAACCACGTTACGCATTCCTTTTCACTTTAGCTGGAGAGAACCTTTAAAGGATAAGCTCTTTTAGCTGACAGCCTCTTAGATAACATTTATCTTGGTAATACTTTTCTTTGGGAAAAAAAATGAAGAAATTAAATGGGACAGGATGGAGCTGTTGCTCTTGTTAAAATCCAATCCTGTTTCATCCTAGGTAATATTTGCAACTCAGCTAGAGCCAGTAGAGGTGGCAGTGTCATCTGGACCCATCTCTCTGCTTGGTCTGGTCAGGACATCACTCGGGATCAAGACAAAGGCCTGAATGTCAGAAAATGCAGGAGGAGGTTGGAGGAGCCATCATGGCGAATCTTTCCAACAGCTAATTTTTGTGCCCAAAGTCTCTTTCTTTAAGGACCCACAAAGAAAGTGGTGGGTAGAATTGCTTGTACACTCCTTATTTCATCCACCAATTAAGCCAAACTTCTGATAATCCCATTTTGGTTCATTGATTGTTCAGCCTCACACTTTTCTTGTTCACCAAGCATGAGTCACACATTGTTCTTGAGTTATAACAGAAAGCCTGCTTTATTTGGACTCATTCAGTCTTCCTGTCTTCCCTTCATATAATTTCCCATCAGTATTTGTTAGTATAGGTTATTGTGACATCCTAAATACTCTCAATTAACTTTTTTTACAGTTGAACTGATAATTCAGGTAAATTTGTAGGCCCAATTATCACAACAACCGGAGTGTAGACAGGTGCAGGTAGAGTTGACCTTAGGATTTCAGGCATGGATAAAGTCCACCAGAGCAGAGTGGCAGTTGTTTGCCAATAACTGTAGTCAACAGTTTAGAAATAGCTGCTGATGAAAGCCCAGCTCTTGCCCATATTCCAAGTGTCCTTCACTGCAAAGATTCTTTTTTGCCCATAGGCAGGGCTATTGGAGGAAAGGAGAGGAGCGGTACTGCCAGCATCAGGCAAACTGAGAGGCTTTGCAGGCCTCTGGCAAAGTGGTGGGAGGAATTCCATGTTCTTGGAAGGCCCAGAGGCTCAGGTAGAAGGGGTGGTGCTGGGACAGCCAGCCCTAAGTGCCACCCAGAGCACAGTGCACGTCCTGCCATCCCATCCCTCAGAACTACATGGAACGTGCAGCACCGTGCTCCTGCAGCAATTTAAAGGACCTAAAGCTCTAGCTGCTGCTGCCACTGCCACAGTAGCAACAGTGATGTCTGGGAGCCCTGGACCCCTTTGAATTGCCAGGGCAACTGTCCCCTTATCACACCATCCCCTCCCCATCAGTGGGCCTGATCAGCAGGCACTGGTGGTGTTGAAGGATATTTGCACCAAAGATCTTCCAAACTGTCCCTTCTCTTTTCCTGCTAAATCTGGGATAGAGTTTGAAACACGGTTATGTTCACGGTAGCTAACAAGGGTTCTTCATCATCATCATCATCATCATCATCATCAACAACACCAACCATGGGCTCAGCGCCCATTGGTGTCTGATGCCTCCCTCACTATTTCCTTCCATCTTTCCCCGTCCAGTGTGGCGTCTTAGTTTCTGTAGACTAGCAACACACCAATCTACTGTATCATCTGCTCATTCTCTGTGGGGTCTGCCTCTCCTATCCAAGCTGTCCATTATGCCAAGCTAACCAGTGTTGGCCTTAAACAAGTGCTACAGGGAAAGTTCTCAGAATGGGAAACCCTGATGCCAAAAATTCTGGTGCACTGGGTGGCCATACATCCCTCAAAGGCCAAGGAGCTGATTGTCACATGCTTCAGTGCTATTTACTCTGCATTAACTTAAGAGATGCTGCAGAGTCCTGTGGTATTTGCACTGTAATATCCGGTGCCATGTACTTTGCTGCCGTAGCAATGTACTTTCCATTGGGGATTGCACTGCCATGAACCATGTGATCCAGCAGTGTCAAGCAACTAGTTTGTATCAATAGGGTCTGTGTCTTTGGAAGGAATTTTCAGAACCAATTTAGACACACACAAAAGTACAAAATATGCTGGTGGGTTAATCTTTAACTCTTATGGTTATTTAGTCACTCCAGAAAGTAGTGCTTATTCTGTAGGTCTACAATCCACTTTGAAGTTTAGAGTCTCCACCTGGTGCTGCTTGCTTTCAGAGCCCAAAGTAAGTTACTTTTTTGCAAAGGATTGAGAGATGAGAGAGAGAAGTGCTCTCTGGGTGGTCTGAAATAATTTGGTTTCATATTTGTTCTTAGTGAATTTGGCTTTCTTTGCACTAGGAAACTTAAGACCTATAACTCCCTTCACTGGTGTGGCTCCCTCAGTGTTAGCCTCAACAGTTGCTGTTGTGCAGATGTGTAAACAGGGCTCAGGACAGTACTACTTCTCCTTCTGCCCCCCCGTCCAAACCTTCTCAGGTAAGATGACACAATGACCACAAAAAAACAAACAGACCCTGACTCCTGTCTATACTGCAGCCTCCAGTATTGCCATTATTACTGGAATTGATGTAGTGGAACATTATAGTCCTGACCTTTTAGTGTAGACTGGGAGAGGCAATATTTAGTCCTGGAAATTTGTCTACGTGGACAACGTGTTTCTCTACATCTGGAGCACAGGTTGTCGTCCTTTCCAAACTGTGTAGCTCACCTCATGGCTAGCTGAGGTGCTGGTCCCAATAAGGGCTGCAAGTCCTAATTAATTGTTACAGAAGGGTAACAGAGAGGGCTTGAGTATTCCTGCGCATATTCAGAAAAATTAGATTGCAAATAGTGCATTTATTCCTAGTCTGAAGCTCCCTCATTTCCCTCATGATCCACACCTCCCTTACTCCCCCCACCCCAAGAAAGACTTGGCCTTTGCTTCTGGCTCTTTGCCAGTGCAGCCACTATAAAAAGCAGGCAGTCGGCAAAGACCTACATGGAGCTAGCTGCCTCCTGCAAAAGTGAGTAAATGTGGGTTTGGGCAGGAGGGGAGGAGGAGGATGGCGTTAGATGGGGGTCTGGGGGTGCCTGGCTTGGGGGAGAGGGATGGGGAATGGGGTAAGAGCAGGGGGCTGCTGGTGCCTGGCTTTGGGGGAGAGGAGGGGCTCGGGCAGGCGGCTTGCAGGGCTTGTGAGGCTTGGGCAGCTGGCCCCAGGAGTGCAGACCTTGGGCGGCTTGGGTCGGCAGGTGGGTGGCTGGCCCGGGCAGCATGGGGCTCAGGCTGGTGGGTGGGCAGCTTGCCCCAGCAGCATGGGACTCAGGTGGGCAGTTTGGGTGGCTGGCCCACAGCTCAGGTGGGCAGCTGGGGCAGCTGGTGGGCAGGTGGCTGGCCCTGGCAGTGCAGGGCTCGGGCAGGCAGGTGGGCAGCTGGCCCTGGCAACATGGGGATTGGGCGGGCAGCTTGGGTGGCTGGCCCACGGCTCGTGCGGTTCAGGTGGCTGACAGAGGGGCGGTTGGCCCCAGCAGTGTGGGACTCAGGAGGGTGTGGAGGTGGCCAGCCCCCGAGGCTGGTGGGCCTCAGGCAGCTCGGGCAGGCAGCTCTGGCAGTGCAGGCCTCGAGCAGGTGGGCAGCTCGCATGGGCAAGTAGGTGGCTGGCATGGGGCTCAGGCAGCTGGCTAGCTGTGGCTGAACCAGGCACCGGCAAGGGGCCAAGAAAAACTATTTGTGCTTATTTTTAATTTTAAATAACATTTTTATATCCAGCTTTTGTGTTTATCTTAAATTATAAATTGAATTTTTTTGCTAAAGGGAGGTTGGATGATGGTAAAAAAGAGCGGGGTGAGGGTGTCTCAAACATCAAAAGGGGACTGTGATGCCAAAAAGTTTGGGAACCCCTTATCTAGGCTGAGGTCCTGTGTAACACAGGCCGTGTCCACACTAGCCCAAAACTTTGAAATGGACATGCAAATGGCCATTTCGAAGTTTACTAATGAAGCGCTGAAATACATATTCAGCGCCTCATTAGAATGCCAGTGGCCACAGCACTTTGAAATTGACGCAGCTCACTGCTGCGCGGCTCATCCAGAAAGGGCTCCTTTTCGATAGGACCCCAGCAACTTTGAAATCCCCGTATTCCTAACAGCAGATAGGGATAAGGGGATTTCGAAGTTTGAATGAAGAAGAGGGTTGTGACCTGGGCCAGGGAGTGCAGGGTCCAGGAGGGGTATGGGTGCAGGAGAGGATTCTGGCCTGGAGCAGGGATGTAGGAGGGGGTTCAGGATCTGGGAGCGGGTTGTGACCTGGGAGGTGCAGGGGTGCAGGAGCCGGGTGCAGAGGGTTTAGGTTGTCACAAGGGCAGGAGCGTAGGAAGGAGGTAGAAGGTTGTGGTTCGGGGGTGGTGATAGGGAGGGGAGGCCAAGTGCAGGCTTGTCTAGGAGTTAATCCCTAACCTGGATAATTACAATGTGGTAAAGCAGTAACTATGGTTGCACTATACACTGTTTCAGATGATCTAAAAAAGATCAAGGGGCAAATTTTGCCCTCATTTCATTCTCACAGGGTGTTCACGGTGTTGTTCACGTGTAAAGAAGACAGAATTTGGTGCAGTGCACTTAACACGGGCAAACATCTAAGAACATGATTTGAGCTGCTTGTCAAGCATTTCCCTTTATACATATATGATTGCATACAAAAAAGTCTAAAGTCAAAAAACGTTAAAGGTGCATCTACACTATAGCGCAACGTCAAAGTAGCAGAAACAACTTTGAAATAGTGCGCGCAATGTCTGCCCACGCTGTGCGCTACTTTGAAGTTGAAATTGACGTTAGGCGTGGAGACATCGAAACCGCTATCCCTCTGAGATGGGAATAGCGCCCTACTTCGACATCTAACATCTAAGTAGGATGTGTGTGGACCATCCGTGTCCCACTACTTTGAAATAGCAGGGTCCGCCATGGTGGCAATCAGCTGGGACGCTGAGACATGCCATCCAGCCCCTGCGGGGCTCTATGAGCTCTGCATCCAGCAGCTCTTAAAGTCACATGGACCCAGAAATCCCATAGCAGGAAGCTGAGACTGTGCAGGCAGCAGCTGTGCCATGCCGTGCTCCTGCACAGCCCAAAGACAGCCGATGGCAGCCAGTCAGCCCCCCGAGTGCCCCCAGGGCTCTCCCTCTGGGCCATCTCAGGGTTTCCAAATCTACAGCCAGCAGGGCAGGAAGTGAGGCGACTCCTGGACTGACACCGAGCTCCACGACCTGCTGCGGCTCTGGGATGAGAAGAAGGTGCTCCATGCAATGTAGAGCAAGTGGCGGAATGGGGAGGCATTCACCCAGCTGGCCGAGAGCCTGACTGCCCAAGGTCACCCTGCCCACGCTCCTGACCATGTCCACAGCAAGGTCAAGGAGCTGTGGCAGGGTTATGCCCAGGTGTGGGACTCGGTCAGCCAGTCAGGGCCACCCTTGCCATCTGCCCCTGTTACTGGGAGCTCAGGGCCATCCCGGTCCCCCAGGGCACCTCCTCCCCCCGGCCATCTGTGACACTAAACCTGAGGAGCCCCAGAAGGACGTGGAGCTGGAGTCAGGACTGGAGGCCAGACCTGCACCCCCAGAGCCAGAGCCGGTACCGTTCACGGCACCATCGGAATGATTGAGCAAGGAGGGGGAGCTGGTGCTGGACCTCCCCTCCCACAGCTCCAGCCAGGCATCTGCCTGACGGGCATCCCCCGACCATGGCGGTGGTCCATCAGGTACGTACCTTACAGGGCACACTCACCCTGGGGCATGAGGCGGGTGCACCATACGTACTGGGGGCCCCTCACACCCCCCAGCAGACCCCGGCTCACCAGGGCCTGGGGAGACCATGGCCCCAGGACAGTGGCACAGCTGCCAGTGCCCGTCAGCACCCACACTTGCTGACAGCACCGCGTCCAACCCCTGGGAGGAGGGTTCGGGGGGTGGGGGGGCAGACCACACAAAGGGGCCACTCACAGGATCACCACACACACGGATGGGGGACAGGGGATGGGGACCCAATGCCCATGTGGGGATGTGGGGCGTGGGCCACAGGGCAGGGTTCGGTACTCACGACCTCCCTCTCTCTTCCCCCGTTTCCACAGCTGCACCATCCAAGGACCAGGATAGCAGGGTGCCATCCACTGTCACAGATAGCCACTCTGGCTCCCCAGACTGTGACCGCCCGGGGAGCACCATTGGCACCGGGACTGGCCCACCCCTGCCCTAGCCACAGCCAGGGGCATACCACCATGGACCCAGAGTTGGCCACCACCCTCCGGAACCTGGCAGACATCCTGGAGCAGCAGCTACAGGGCAAGGAGCAGGAGGCTGTCTGGCGCTGGGAGGCCTGGAGGGACATTATGGCCACCTTTAACCGGGTGGCCACCTCTTTTGAGGAGCTGGTGCCCCAGTTGCCACCCATGCCACCCTCCCTGCTGCCCCACCTGCTGTCCCACCCGCCAGCCCCCAGGGCAGAAGCCCACTGGGGCTGATGGCCAGGCCGAGGAACCTGTCCCGGCTGTACCTCCCCATCATCCCAGCTTCCATCCGGCCTTGCCAGGGACCCCAGACAAGGGCGGGGGCAGCAACCTGGACCCAGCAGGGGTTGTGCCCATCCACCTCCCGCCCCAGAGTGATGGGCTGATGGCCGGCCCATCCACCGGCCCTCCCCACGTATATAGTTATCCCCCCCCCACATATATAGTTATCCCCCCCCATGTATATAGTTATCCCCCCATGTATATAGTTGTGACTTGTTGCGCAGAAATCATGTTTGAACAGTTAACAGTTAACAGTAATTCAAAGTTTTATTTTTCCCACACCCCTCCATGACGTGTGCGGGTGGTGGGGGCAGTGTGCAGGAGGCCCACCAGGGATGTTCAGGGAGAGACTCACTGGGCCCTCTGATCAAAATATTCCCGCAGGGTCTCCCAGACCCAGACCTCCTCCTGGTGGGCCTGGTGGCTAGGGGCAGCAGCTGGCTGGGGGTAGCCTGTTCCAGCCTCGACTGCCCACCCCTGCACAGAGGCCTCCCCCTTGCTTTCCACCAGGTTGTGGAGCGTGCAGCAGGTGCCCACACCCTGGGGGGATGTTCGAGAGGCCCACATCCAGGTGGGTGAGAAGGCAGCGACACCGGCCCTTGAGACACCTAAAGTCCTGCTCAACCACCTGCTGGTCATAGTTCAGCCAGGTGTTGAGTGCTCCTGGCTAGCATTGATATGGACCATGCAGGGGGCACATGAGGCAGGGCTGCAGCTGGTATGCCATATCTGCCACGAGGCAGAGGGGCACAGAGGTGTCCCCCAGTGGGATCTCCCTCGGGGGATATAGGTGTCTCCAGCTGGCAGCACAGGCCTGAGTTGCAGAACACATGGGTACAGGTGGGCCAGCCCATGTGCACTTCCTGGAACCGGCCCCGGCTGTTCACCATGGCCTGCAGGACCACTGATTGGTAGCCCTTCTGTTTATAAAGCATCCACCACTGTGCTCTGGGGCATGGATAGGGATGTGGGTCCCCTTGACGGACTCAAAGCAATTCGGGAACCTCATGGCAGCGAAGCCCGTGATGGCCACATCCAGGTCCCTGACTCAGACAACCCTCTGGAACAGCAGGGCATCAAGCACCCGGACCACCTGCAGGGAGAGAACATGGGCACCCGTGAGGGTGTGCAGGATGCACCTGGCACCCCCAATCCACCCCTTGTATCCCCCCTCCCCGGCCCCCCCCACCCAGGCACCTCTCCCCAGGTCCCCCCTCCCTGGCCCCCCACCTGGGCCCCCACCCAGGGTCCCCCTTCCCCAGGCCCCCACCTCCCTGGTTCCCCACTCCTCATTGGGTGTGTGCCCAGGCCTCTTTACCTCCATCACAATAGCCTGAAGTGTGGCCTTGCCTACACCAAACTGGTGGCCCACGGAGCGGTAGCTGTCTGGAGTGGCCAGCTTCCAGGCCGCACTCATGACCCTCTTGTTGACGGTGAGGGCGCGCTGCGTCTGTGTCCTGGTGCCTCGGGGCAGGGGTGACCCAATGGCAGAGCTCCAGGAAGGTCTGCTGCCTAATGCAGAAGTTCTGCAGCCACTGGGCATTGTCCTACTCCCCCATGACCAGGTGCTCTCACCGCTCTGAGCTGGTGGGGTAGCCCCAGAGCCGGAGGAGCACCCGGCGGGGGGGTGGGATCAGGGGTGTGGGATGGTCTGGGGTGTCCCCTTTTGTCCGCGGAGAGGGCTCCCCTGCCATGAGCTGCCTAGCACCCATCCATGCAGCGTCTAGCAGGGCACCTGCCCTGCGGGTGACAGCTTGAAGGGCTTCCAGTTGCTGCTGCTGCTGAGCATCCACATCGGCAAGCACTGAGTCTGTGAGGCTTGTGTCACCAACACAGGACTCGTGCTGTGCAGGCCAAGTGCGTTTGGGAGGGGCCCTTTAAAGGAGCGGCTAGCTGTTGCCCTGGAAGGGCTTGGCCAACCTGTGACCCTGCCCATGGGCTTTCCTGAACACTTATTTCGAAAGGGGCTGCTTGTGTGTGTAGATGCTCCCTTTCTGTGTCCAGGGCAGCCCCTTTCGATGTACCACACCACTACTTTGATGTTGAACATCGACGGCACCAGGCCCAGCGGGTGTGTAGATGCTACACGTCAAAATAGTGTATTTCAAGGTCACTACTTCGAAATATGCTACTTCGAAGTAGCGCTCTAGTGTAGACATAGCCTAAGGCTATAAAGTCAAGTGCTGAAAAGTTAGGAAATACCAGGATTAAGGTTGGCCCTGTTAGGTCTCTGTCTCTCTGCCCAGATAAGGCTATGCTGGGGACCCCTAACAAGATAGTCCATCTAGTTTGCGTTACTGCCTGCCAGCGTCTGTCATCTGGTTGACTAATTACGTTAACCAATAATGAGAAAAGCAAGGATTGTGTAAACTAAACAGAAAACCCTTTATTAAGAAGTAAGGGTGTACAATGAATAGAGACAGAAAGAAATCTAAACAATAACATAAACACCCTTGATCAGAGCAATCAGTTCCCAAATTAATATGCACATAATTCATATTCACCCTTCTTCAAAGTTCCTGATGGTTGCCCAGGACCTTCCACTGTCGGACTAATTGTAAGTCCTTCAGGAGGCACTCTGGGGCGATCCCTCGACGGTGAGTAGAGTAGATGGTACGTCAGTCTCTTGTGGCTGTAGTGGCGATGTCTCCGGTGACAACGAGCGATGGTCCTTGCTGTGAGTCCTGTGGTGTTAGGTCTTGATGGGGGTAAAAGCTCGCGCCACTCTGCCATTCTGCCACTCAGATGGGCAGCACCTGCTAAAGGCTAGATGCTGTCCTTATATTGTCCTTGTGTTGGCAAAACTGACGTCATCAAGCCCCTGCCAGGAGACCCCGTAGGAAGCTCCTGAGGTGATTTAGAAAAGGAGGGAAAAACCTGCTGTATCAGGATGACTCAGCAAGTTTTGGCCCTCCATTTTGGGATCCATTATAAGATAAGGGCTTCAGTTTAGACATGTGACCATCCTCCATTTTGAGGTGTGTATATATATATATATATATATATATATATATATATATAATTTGGGTGTATGGATTTTCACTCCCAACAGCCCTTACCATCTTAATTGAGCCCCCCGTGTGTATGCATTATGATACATTTAAGTATATGCTTATACACTATTTTTTTAACAAGAACACTGCCTTATTCAGGGAACATAAAGGACTGTGCGGACTTAATGATCTTTTATTTTTATCTTCATCTTTGAAAGTATGAGCCAATGCATTATTTAATGAACACCAATTGCAAAAGCATTGCACTGAATACAGAATTATTATTTCCTCATGGACTTTTCCGTGATTCTCATTGTTGTAATATCATTGCTTCACAAACATTAATCAATTTCTCTTCAGAAAACCCCTGTAAGGTAAATTAATATTATTATTCACATTTTAGAGATATGAAACTGAGGCACAGTACATACTTATTTGGGGTGCCCAATCTGCAATGCCTATGGCCTGATTTTTATAACATTGTTCAGACGGCAGCTGTCACTGATTCCGGTTGTAGTTGTAAGTGCTCAGCACTTCTGCAGATCAGGCCACTTCTGTTTCAGTTTGGAGAGCCTGGAAAGTAAGAACATTCAGGCAGTGACCAGCTGTAAGAACCACTTTCGGTGATTTGTCCAGGATCCCATACGAACTCTGTGGCAGAAGCAGGTATGGAATTGAATTGTCCAGAGCAACATTCAATTTCCTTAACTATAAGACCCTCCTTTCTCTTTCTCATTCAACTTCCTTAACCATAAGACCCTCCTTTCTCCCCAGCCTCATTAACTGCACACCTTCCAGGTTCTGCAACAAATGAGGTGGGGATTTTACAGGCAAGGGCATTCATCACTGAATCATGATTTATTCCCTGAGTCCTGTCCATCCTGTGCCCTAAATGAGGCAGGGATTCTCTGGGGGCGGAAAGGAGTACCTGATCATGTAATTAGAGTCTCAGAGGTATAGCCATGTTAGTCTGTATCTTTGCAAATCAAAGCAAGCAGTCCTGCAGCACCTTAAAGACTAACAAATTTATTTATTGGGTTTTCATGGGAAACACCCACTTCTTCAGATTCTGGAGCAGAACTGAGAAATCAGTAAAATAAAGAAAGTAAGGAGTAGAGAGGGGCAGAAGGAAGGGGAGAGAGAGAAAAAAAAACAGAAAAATGAGATTTTAACTCCAGATTACAAGGGGAGACATCTGAATTGGAATTCATTTGCAAGTTTGATATCTTTCACTGGGGACACAACAAGGATCTCAATTATCTTATGCATTACAAGGACAATTTCCTTACCTTTGATATTCGCAGGGATGGCACGCATCCCACTAAATTTAATTTACTCTTCCCAGAGGGTTTTTTTTTTCTTTTTCTCTTTTTTCTCTCTCGTCTCTTCTTTCTTTTCCCCACCCTCCTTACTTGCTATAGTTTGCTGGTTTCTCAGTTCTTTCTCAGTTCTGCTCCAGAATCTGAAGAAGTGGGTCTTTCCCACGAAAGCTCATTCCCTAATAAATAAAATTGTTAGACTTTAAGGTGCTACAGGACTGCTTGCTTTGTTATGTATTTAACAGTATATCCTAATGCAGACACACAGAGACATCAAATCATGGTGGCACAGGCAACCTTAATGTTAGCATTTCCTAAATATTGATTGATTTTGCACCCTTAATGGGATTTAAATGTATTTGGTGTATAATTTCTTAGTTTTTTTAAAAAGCAAATTGGAAATACCTACCCCCCACCCAGACATACCATCTCATTGAACCATATTGATTCTCACATGGATCATCTTCAGGTTTTGACATTTTAAATCCACTGCTCAACCCCCTACTACTTGAACTAAAAGAGTAAGCGATAGAATTAATAGGTCAGCATTCTCTATATGGGCCAACAACTTGGGGAGAGGGAGATGAGGCATACATTTTAGATTACACAGGTATCTGCTGACAGCAAAGGAGTGATGAAGCCCAGGAATCCTGGGTTCCGTTCCAGGATCTGAGGTGAGTGTTCTTTCATGGTGAGAAACTTCTGCCCGTTTCCTGAAAATCAGACCCCTTCTGCCCACCAAACTACCCTAGGATCTGTCCCAGTTATCTATCCCTCACTCCCATCCATAGCCCTGTCCCTCACCCATCTGTCCTCTGGGTCCACATCCCAGTCTGCTCTTCATCATCACCCCAGCCCTTCACATCTGTGCAGTACAACTAGAAAGTGCCTCCTTGTCCCTGCTGAGGTGACGGTTGGGGATCAGTCTCCCTGTTCTCACTTCCTGTGTCACAAATGTGAAATATAGATAAAACTCAAATGACCTTTGGCGTGCCCAGCAACAGAATGATAACTGACATTGGTGAAAAAAGAGTTTTAATTAAAACCACTGGCCATGAAAATATTCATTTTATGGTGGTTTTATTGTATATGGCCAATGGATCAAAGCTCCCTCCTATTACTATTTTTAAAAGAAAAACCTTGGCTAAAAACATCACATTTCCTGGGGGTATGAGTGCACATGCACATAAAAAAGCATAGATGGATGAAAGTGTCATGATTGTATGTCTGGAAAAAGTGTAGAATAAGAGACCAGAAGCACTTCTCAAGAAATCTGCTGTACTCACTTGGGACATGTCCAAGGCAGATGAGGTAAAACGTGGCCAAAAATGAAAAGTACGCTAGTTGTAATAGTCGGAGGCTTAACTTCTGTTCTACAGACACTTGATGTTGCCTGAACAAATCCTTTAAAGACAGGCTGCACAAAATCTGGCCTGACTGGATGTGCTCAGGCATGAAGGTGACAAAAGGTTGGGATCTTATGAAGCCTACAATCAATCTGGTTGCCCACTGGGTCAAGAATGTGTAGGAGCCCATTCCCTCAGAAGTGACAAGAATAATTTTGGAAATGCTGTATCAGCAAAAGCTTGATAGGTCAGAAGATGACTCCATATTTATTGATGACACCACACAGGCTGATGACAAGGAATCTGAGTCTAAAGATTCAGACTTCGAAGGATTTTAAGAGTTTTCAAATAACTATTTTAGAATGGTATGAGACTTTAAAATCAATAAATGGATTTTTGAAACATTGACTGTAATTCTGAAGGCATGTGAATATGTATTGTTCAGCTATTATAAGCAGGGGTTTCATTAGATTACATTAAAATAAATCTACGAAAAGTTTTGTGTGTTTCTTTTTTCTCCAAATTTTAAAATGCAGCAGGGTCAGTAAACATTGGCTCCCAGCCTGTCAGGGTAGGCCACTGGTACACCCAGATATAGTGTGCACCTGGACATTGTCTGGTACAGAGCTCTTCAACTCCTAGAGGCTGCGATTTGCTGGTTGCAGCCAATGCGAGCTGTGGAAAGCTGCACGGGCTGAGGAACATGCTGGATGACACTTCCTGCCACTCCTGTTGGCTGGAACCAGTGAAGCGCAGCCATTGGAAGCTGAAGAGCTCCATGCCTCCTGATACTTCAGGTACACACAACATCACGGTGTGCCAGCAGCTTACCCTGACAGGATGGGATCCATTGTTTACTAACCTGTTCAGAAGCCAACCCTCACTCTTTGATTCACTTTTTTTACGGAAAAATTTAGCTTATAAATGAGTATATATGGTACTTATGCAGCTACATATCTATGTTACCAACAGCTAGACCTGCGGATGTGCTCTGTACAGCAATGTCCAGTAACAGGTGCCCAGGAAAAAAATGTAAGTGTGGCATACACAGTGTCTGCAAGTGGAATGTGGTACTATATAAAGAGAATATCCCTTTATATGGTATGTCATAGGGTAGTGAATTTGTCTCTTTATACTTCAGTGTCTGAGAAGATAAGTAGTGCACCTTATATGGTGATCCTACTTTATGCTAGAAGGAAACTTGCCAATACTTTGGCTGAAGACCACCAGAAAGAAAAAGAAGACTACTTCAAGATGCAGTGTGGACGCATGAAATATGTTTGATGAAGGGTGATCCATACAAAATGAAATACAGGTTGAACCTCTCTAGCCCAGCACTCTCCAGTCTGGCAACATTTGTGGTCTGGCATGATTTTGGTTAGCTTGATGTCCACTTACGGATGGGGCCAAGTTTCCCTTGGTACCATAAAGTTTGTTTACAGCCACCAGTCCTAGCGCTCAGTGTTCTGTGCTGTTATGTAGCTATAATTTACCTATAAATGATGTCTAAGAGCCCAGTAAGCAGTAGAAGTGTTGTTAATGCTGCTAGACCACATTGACTTGCTCTGGTTCAGAAAATTCTTTCATTTGGCACTGGTCAAGACCCAAGGGTGCTGCACTAGAGAGGTTCAAACTGTAGTGGTATTGAGACCATTTTAGATTTTTGAAAGCCACCCACACCTTTGTATTCCAAAGCATTTTCAACAGATAGATAAGGGATTAGAACCCTTCTCATTCCTGGAGGTCTCTCCATCATGGCCAGGATGAGGCAGTGTCTGGTCACTTTGGAGAAGCTGGAGCTGTAATTCTTCTGAAGACAGTGGATTGTAGAGCTGTCAATCCCAATCAGGCACTGACTTATGTTGAAGTGATAAAAGAGCAACTGCTGAGAAAGGGCGTGCTCACGGACCTCATACCAGCTCTATGCTTGACGTGGTATTCCTCTCTTCCCAGGTTCCCATAACCTCTCTTCGAGATGCCCATGATATGTTTGTCAGATTTTGAAGCTTATGCTAAAAAGCGCCTGCCGAAGACCACTTGGGACTTTTTTGAAGGTGGAGCTGATGAGTGTTACACCCGAGATGAAAACTTACTGGCATATAAAAGGTAAGGAGAAGTCTTCTATTGTAGACCAAAATCTTTCAGGCTACATTGGGATGCAAGGTCTTGAGGTTCTCAAATGCTTATCCCCAGTAAAAAAGTGACCCAAAGCAAAATGCACCTGAGTTACAATGTAGGCTGTAGTAGTACACAGCAGAAGAGGGAAATTATATGGATCACAGGAGACGCTGAGGGTTGGAACGAGCAGGAAGGAAATGAAAGCAATGGCATGACTGGGAGTGAACATAGAGTGCAGAGCATTGGGAGTATGCAGATGGAAAGTATGGAGCATAAGTGGAGGGAATTTGGAGGGGGACAAGTTGCATAGATAGTGAGAACGGGCAGAGCTTAGGCTGGTAATGTGGATATAGCCATCTGAAGTTTTTTGATGCACAGGAAGGGAGGTGAAAATCTCACAGCAATATGCAAAAGTTCAGGTGTGTACAGTATGGGATACAGGCAAGGCAAATTATATGCTGTAAGGAGTATTTGAATGGTAGTTTTACATTCTGGGGTGCACTGCAAACCAATGAGGGGTGGTATCACCACTGTCCCTGTAGCGCTGAGCACTTTAAGTGCTCTATTACTGCAGCTCTCTCTCTCCGTGGGATGCTTCCAGTCAGCACAAGCCTGCACACTGTTTGTTACAACCCTGATACCTCAGCAGTTTGCCTTCTGCAGTAACACAGTCACCTCTGGCACCTGGTGAAATAGGACTTCTGCGCCCCTCAATCCCAACATTTCCCATAATAATGTGTTATGCAAAGTCCAGCCCCTTTCCTGGACCATTCAGACAAAAGGCACAGCATATCACTCTAACTAGAGTTAATCACTTCATTTCAAACACAGCACAGGGATAGAAAAACATTTTTATTGACCAAAGGAGATAGAATGCTAAGCAATACCAACTGAAAGAATAAAGTAATAAAGGGTTGCAAACAAACAAAAGTAAAATTACACTTTCTAGTTAATAAAACTACAATTTAGTTCAAGGTAAGATTTTTTTTCCACGCTTGTTTCCAACTGACACCTTTCTTTGGTCTGAATATCACCAAAAATCCAAACTAATAATTTTGTTTGTTTTCTAAGAGTGAAAGATCACCTGGCATTCTTTCCTCCACTTTTTATAATCTAGTGAACCTTTGAAATGGATTAAGTTGAAGATTACCCCTCAAAATAAAGTTCCTTCAAGCTGTGAGGAAGAAGACATGGAGTCTGGTGGTGAAGGAAATTCCATAGTGGGGTCTTCCCCCACCATCATTTGTTGTAATGCAAATTCATCTCTTCCTTCCTCCTCATCCCCGATTCAAATGAATTGTCACTAGACATGTGACAGCCAAATGGGTCATCAACACTTCACTGGTGGTGTTGGCTTGTCTTTTGTCTGGGAGAAACCTGATGACACTCTTCCCCCCACCACCCCCCACCCCAGATTTGTCTAGTAAATACATTTTACTCCCATTTCCTCCACATTTATGTATTCTCTTGGGTGTTTAATGTATATACGCTACCCCAAAACATTAATGGTCAATGTATTACTAGTTTGCTGTTATCAGAGAGGTAACCATGTTAGTCAGTATCTGCAAAAACAGAGAGAAGTCCTGTGGCACCTTATAAACTAACAGATTTTTTGGAGCATAAGCTTTCGTGGGCAAAGACTCACTTCATCAGATGCATCTAACAAAGCAGGTCTCCGCTCACAAAAGCTCATGTTCCAAAAAATCTGTTCGTCGGTAAGATGCCACAGAACTTCTAATTTTCTGTTGATACCTTATCTGACAGTTATCAGATATTGCTTATTACCTTAATGAATTGGGGTACATTGAACGGGTCAAGCCAGCTGAAACTGTACCAGATATTAAGACGCCTCTTACCCTCTGGCACTGGGATGCTCTTCAGTTACAGAGGTACAGGGAGCCATAATGGGTAGTTCAAGACTACACAACGTGGGTTTATAGGTAGGTGGCCAAGGCTGTGAGAAGAGTTGAATGGGGGCTGTGGGCAGTGACAACAAGCATCAGCAAAAGGGTGCAGTTCTCATATGGAGCTGTCAGCAGCCTATGGCCCGGGGCTTTTCCTGGTTGGGTCGGACTGCAGTGGTTTAATATGTGAATGAAGACCCATTAACCAGGGAAGATCACAAGCAATAAAGCCACTTGGTTGCTGCTTTACTCAATTGCATTTCATTTTTGTCTTCCGACAGAATCTGCTTCCGCCCACGCGTGTTGCGGGATGTGTCTGTGATAGACACTCGGACTAAGCTTCTAGGTACTGAAATCAGCTTCCCTGTTGGGATTGCACCCACCGGGTTCCACCGGCTGGCTTGGCCTGATGGAGAGAAGAGCACAGCAAGAGGCAGGTACCTTGTTAGTTCATTCCTGTAAAACAAGAGGACATATTAAAAACCTGCGTAGAAAGCTCAAGCAACTCTGAAGGCCTTTTTAAGTGTGGCTGACCTGTAGAAAGCAAATCTGCAAGAATGACATGGAAGTGTTGAGTTTTAAAGCCATCTTCTCTTCCTGATCCCCTAGTCCTCCCATCCTTGTGATGTGCTGGAGGCACAAAACATCTTGAAAACTACACATGGTCACAGAACTCCAGCACTATAGTTAGCCCCAGCTACCACAACAGCCCTGAAGCTGTTCCAGCTGGCGCCAGGGACCAAACTGGTCCCCTCTTGGGCAAAGGATCTGACTGGGGTTGGTGTACATTGTTCAGCCTTTACAATCCAGCATTTTTTTAAGTAAAATATGGATGAAAGATCTTGTATTGGGGGTTGTTATGTGGCATGACCATTGTACTTTGGCACAATTTGTGAGGAAGCTTCAGCTCCTCATATTGAGCCTCTTTTAAATATCTCCTGCAGCTGCTGAAGCCATGAACACCTGTTACATCAGTAGCACAGTTTCCACCTGTACTGTGGAGGAAATCACTGCAGCCGCACCCAATGGCTTCCGATGGTTCCAGCTGTACATTCTTTCTAACAGGACACTTACAGAGGGGATGGTCCGACGTGCAGAGGCCGCAGGTTATCAAGGCCTGGTGCTCACTGTTGATCTTCCTTACCCTGGGAAGAGACGAGGTGACTTCCACAACAACTTCCATCTTCCACCACACATGACAGTGAAGAACTTTGAAGGAGTTTTTGAGGTTTGGAAAATGATGAGCCTTAACAGAATGGTGTGGCATGCAGCTCAGCATGTGAGAGAGACAGCCACTAGGCAGAGATGAGATGAGCCAGGCTTGCCGATAGGAAAGTGGAGGGACTTAGTATGCAGTTTCAGCAGTGTTAGTGAGCATGCTCAATCCACATGAGCACGCTCAGCAGAAGCCAAGCAGCAAATGTAGGGGGCACACGACCCCCATCTCTCACTGCGCGCACACTCCTCACATCTGCCATCGGACTGCAAAAGCAGTTTCTAGTTACATGTTTTTCACTTAAAAGTGAAACCTTATAACTACTACAGGGAAGGGAGATGACCAGTATGGGATGCAGTTACACCAATATAAAGCTGCCTCATGCCAGCATAGTTATTCCCCTTTCCACCTGGGAATAGCCGTATTGGTAACTGCACCTTTATACCAGTATAACTGCACCCACTCTGGTAGCAGTGGCAGTGTAGCGGGGGGGAGGAGAGGTGGTCCATGTGCTTTAACTATGCCAGTATGGTTAAAGGGGTACAAATTTTGTGTTTAGACAAGCCCTAAGGCCTCAGCTGTACCAACCAGTACCTACCAACTTTCATTCATCCGTGTCTGCTCCAAATTCTGATGGAGCTAAGGTTGTTCTAAATCCTAGGTCCAGTCCCACAACTCCACTGAGAGTTACAGCAGTTATAACTGAATGGGAGGTGAGAGCTAAGTCTGGTGTAACGCCCCTGATGACTCTTTGTCCAACAGTGCAAGTACTTCTGCAGGAAAGGATTGAAAACTGATGGATAAATCGTCACCCAGTCAGACATTTTCCTTTCACATGGATGAAAATATGATTTGAGTTGACCAAATGCCAAATATTTAAAATCATACTCTGTACGTACACACGGATAGTTTACTAGTACTGCCCCTCTTTTCTAATGACAAATCTGCATGCGCACGTCTAACAAAATTGCGTGTGTATGGATTGTACTACAACAGTTTTAAGCAGCAGCCCAGGTTAACAGCTGCTATAAATCTGTGATGTTCCTTTGGTTTTAAAAGAGCTACGTTGATTTGCAACAGCTGAGAATCTGGCCTGCCTCATCTAATTTGGGGTGTTCATATACATTGTCTGAAGCAGATCTTCAAAGCATAGGCACTAACTTACTGAGTTGCCAGGCAGCCAGCTCTGCCACAGGCCCCACTCCACTCTGCCCCTTCCTCCAAGTCCCCCCACCCCCTCCACCCTACTGCTTCCTGACTCTTTGAGCTGACTTGCAGCAGGGTGGGAGGCACTGGGAGGGAGAGGGAGATGCTGCTTGGCTGAGGGTTGCTGGCTGGTGGGAGGCGCTGGAATGCAGGGGCAGACAATGACTTACTGGGCTGTCAGTGGGTGCTAAACTGGACTTAATTCTGAGGAGCAAATAAGCTGTGCTCCCAGACCTAAATAAGGGTGGAGGTGAGAGGTGGATGAAGTGTTGAACTGGGGGCGGGGGGAAAGGAGGGCTCCGTCTCAGTGATGACCCGCACCACTGGGATTGATTTTGCTATTATGAAACTGGTGTAGTTATAGCCATGGTTTACACCACACTACTAGCGGGAGCAATAGGATTACACCCAAAAGAAAGAGAAACACCCCCTGAGCTTTTTCTAACTCCTAGCAGTTATCTAAAACAGCCCATGGGTGGGTGGAATTCATTGGCTGTTATTTATCCTGATTTCTAAGAGCTGTTATCTATCCCCAGGAAGTGAGAGTTTCAAGTTTTAGGGGATAGGACTTAGAGTTAATAGGAGAGCGTGATGTACAGATACTGACGTACAGATGCAAACAAACAAACTGTCTTGTAGAACATGGAGGTTCAGCAGACCACACTTCCCAGCTGAGGCAGCTTGCTTTCAGAACTTCCCGGTCATTGGGTCAAAACCCTTTCAGGGGTTCTGGGGCATCTTTGCCTCAGCCTTACACGTGACCCTTACAGGCTCATGAAACTAAAGACATACACACAGTAATACACATAGCTATGGCAGGGTACTAAAAGGAAAACCAGAGATAAATGTGCAAATGCTAGCTTTTACTTATGCAGCTGAGCAGGTACAGGAACAAAACAACAAAACACCGCATCTGGCTATCTAAGCTATACTGTTACAAATTTCTTTGTGGTACCAATAGGTATTCACTCACTACTCTGTTTAACTCGTGAGCAGGAGGGAGGAGCGGCAAAGGGTGATCAGTCCTTGTCGCAGACAGCATCCCATCGCTCCAGAATTCAGGAGTTCCTCCCCCTCTTTACCTTGTTGCCCCCCTTTATGGTCCTGCCGTTTGCTGGCTCCACCAGAGGCCTGACACATCACATCCTGGTTGCTTCTGCTTCTCTTTGCCTGCCTCCCCTCTCAGCCCCTCTCCCCATTTTACACAACCACATATCTCATGCTTATTTTTTCCTTTTAAGGTATGCAGCTGGCCCTCTGGGCTGCTAGGTCAGAGGCCATGGATCTTTCCTGTATAGGATTTTCCTGTTTTGTCACTTTTAGATGGGGGTGGGGAGAAGGCTGCCTGCAAGCAATTCAGTAAATTCCATTGCTGACTGATTTAGACTTGCCTAATTCACTTGGTTCCTCAGTTCTAGGTGTGGGGTTAGTGGTTTAGCCTGTTTGTGCTGAGGCGTATTTCCCTATAACAATTTTAAAGGGTCTCTGGACCCTGCCTCCACCTCACCTACCCCACTGCATTGTTCAAGTGCCCATGCAATTCACCCTAACATGCCCGAGTGTGGCCGTTCACTTAAGGGTCACCAGGTAATTTTGCACAAATTCCATTCACTTTTTGAAGGTGCGCATGAAAGAAGGTAGGGATTCAAAAGACTGCACTGAATGAGGAATGATTCTTGCCTCCATCTGTGGGCATCTTGAATGGGACAGAGCACTCCATGGTGATCTGACAAGCAGCTCCACATCCAATTTCTTTCTTCCCCACAATTGTTTCCTTTTAAATAAGCCTTGTAATTCCACACAGAAAATGGCACTAAAAGCACTCAGCCATCAGAAAATGTCAGAGTGAAGGTTGGGGTATGATCGTGATACCATCTTCATTTACGTGGGCAAATGCTCCTCTTTCCATGGATCTGGGTGGCATGCACTGAATGAGGCAGGGTACAGAATGAGTAAAAAGTGTTCTGTGGATCTGGGCCTGCACTTATCACAGCTTAATTCCCAAGTATGCATTGTAATCCCTGCACTTAATCTCAGTTTCATTGAATCGTAGCATGGAGGGCACCTCAACAGATCATCTATTTCAGTCCCTACAGTCATGGCATGACCAAGCACCATGTAAATCATCCTGGACAGGTGTTTGTCTAGCCTGCTCTTAAAAATCTCCAATGACAGAGATTTCACAATCTCCCTAGGCAATTTATTCTAATGCTTAACTACCCTGATACTTAAAGAGTTTTTCGTAATGGCTAACCTAAACCTACATTGCTGCAAATTAATTCCTTTGCTTCTTGTCCTATCATTGGGAGTTAAGAAGAAAAATTTTTCTCCCTCCTCCTTGTAACATCCTTTTATGTACTAGAAGGTTGTTATCATGTGCCCCCTCAGTGTTGTGTTCTCCAGACTAACCAATTTTCTTTCACTCTTCCCTCATAGGCCATGTTTTCTACACCTTTAATCATTTTAGCTGCTCTTCTGGGGACTTTCTGCAATTTGTCCACATCTTTCTTGAAATGTGGCACCCAGAATGGGACACAGTACTCCAGCTGAAGACTAATCAGTGCAGAGTAGAGTGGAAGAATTACTTCTCATGTCTTGCTTACAACACTCCTGTTAATACATCCCAGAAAGATGTTCACTTTTTTTGCAACAGTGTCATTCTGCTAACTCATATTTATCTTGTGATCCACTATGATCCCCCTTGCCTCCTCTCCCAATCCCTTTCCACGGCACTCCTTCCTAGACAGTAATTTTCCATTTTGTATGTGTGCAATGAATTGACTTACTTGATTTAAACACTTGTACTCCAGGTAGAGCATGGGTTATCTGCAAGGCTCCTCCATTTCACTCTGTCTCAAGACAAAATGTATAGCTGATACCAGGACTACCCCAGTTGTTGTCCTTGACTCTCAGTAGATCCCCACATTGTCCAAGGACTTCCTCTTTTGCATTTTTCTTGCAGGTTCCATTTGACAGCTTGACAGACTACGCTGGATGATGGTTTTCTGCCTGTGTGGCCTAGCCATCCCCAATTTTTCTCTTGATTTCAGTATCAAGTGAGTCTTGTCCTGCTCTGTTCTGAAGCACTGATTTGTTCCTCCCTAAACTGAGTACTTGTATTTGTTTTGATTTAATATCATCCTATTTACGTCAGACATTTTTCCATTTTGTCCTCATCATTTTGAATTTTAACCCTGTCCTCCAAAGCACCTGCAGCCCCTCCCAGTTTGGAATCACCTGCAAAGTTTGTAAGTGTATTCTCTGTCATTATCTAAATCATTGGTGAAAATATTGAACAGACCCAGACTCAAAATATATCTTTGTGGGACTCCACTTGTTGTGCCCTTCCAGCATGACCGTGAACCACTGATACCTACAGTATGGGAACAGTTATTCAATCTCTTTTGCACTCACCTTACAGTAGCTCCATGTAGATTGCATTTCCCTAGTTTACTTATGAGAGCATCTTGTAAGACAGTTTCAAAAGCCTTACTCAAATCAAGATATATCAAATCTACTGCTGTCCCCCATCCCGAAGGCTTGTTACCCTGTCAAAGGAAGCTGTTGGTTTAGTTTAACTTGATTTGTTCTTGACAAATCCATGCTCCCTATTACTTATCACCGTATTGTTTTCTAGACGTTTGCAAACTGATCCCTTAATTATTTGCTCCTTTACCTTTGCAGGTACAGAAGTTAAGCTGACTGCTCTGTAATTCTTATTTCTTCCCTTTAAACCGATGTGACTGAGAATTCTTTTAAGGTCAATGGCAGGGTGGATGATCTGTATCAAACAGGCGGCTGAATAAATCAGAGCTGTATGGCTATGGGTGGCCTTCCCTGGTATATCATCTGCTTTCTCATCTTGTTTTGAAATAGAATGAGTAGAAAGGAGACCTGCCTTGGCCCCCATCACATCAGAGAGTTTAAGGCCCTATCTAAAGAGACCCAGTGATCTTGTTTGCCCCTCGCCCCCCGACCCCAAAGAAAAAACAAACACATTTTGACAGCTGCTGTACCAAGGACATATCCTCTCCTGTCTCTGCTCTGAAATGTGCTTGTTTTCACTCCCTGCTCCAGTACCCTGGCTTTGAAATCTCTGCTCACATCACCAAAGACTCTTCTTTCCATATCTCTTCAACATAATAATGATTGTCCTCCAGGGACATTCCCTTTACACCTGTTATTAAGTCTAATTAATTACTGCTGTGGTAGGAAAAGAGTTTAAGTAGTGCTGTTATGTTATGTTATGTTATGTTATGTTATGTTATGTTATACAAACCTGTAATGAAATGCCCTTCTACCCCATGGCTGCAGAAAGAGAACTCTTTTATGTACGGCCTCCCACTGAGCTCCTTAGATTCTTCTCTAAATTGGAATGACATCAGTTGGCTGCAGAGCCTGACTCACTTGCCTATCATCATCAAGGGAATTTTGACTAAGGAAGATGCAGATCTGGCAGTGAGACACAGAGTTCAGGGAATTATTGTATCCAATCATGGTGGAAGGCAGCTGGATGGAGGACCTGCCACAGTAAGTGGAATAGCTGTAATCTGTTGCAAACATCTCTCCATAGGTAATTATGTGCTGACATTCATATGCCCAGCTGTGGTATACCTCCTCAGACATTTCCATGCCTGTGTGTATGCTAGCAAAAATGAAGAGCAGAAAATATAGAGATGAGGGTAGAATATTGTTTCATCACCTAATTTTGCCAAAACACAAATTAGTGGGAACTGTCTACAAATATTTTCAGCATTGTATCATCACTGAATGGAAATTTATAGTCGCTTAAGACCCAGAGTAAAAATAATTTATGTGGCTAAAATCTCCCTGATATCCATCTCTACAAAATAATCTACAAATTAATCACTAGGGCCATGTCTAAGCTTAGGAAAAACTTTGAAATGGCCATGCTAATGGCCAACTTGAAGAATATTAATGAGGCGCTGAAATGAATATTCAGCGCCTCGTTCGCATGCTGCCAGCTGCGGCACTTCATAAGTGCTGTGTTTCACTCGCACGCAGCTCATCTACATGGGGGTCCTTTTTGAAAGGACCCTGCGAACATTGAAATTCCCTTATTCCTATCAGCTGATAGAAATAAGGGGATTTTGAAGTTTGTGGGGTACTTTCCAAAAGGACCCCCGTGTAGACGAGCTGTGCGTGAGTGAAACGCGGCACTTTTGAAAAGCCGTGGCCGGCAGCATGCTAATGAGGTGCTGAATATTCATTTCAGTGCCTCATTAGTATTCTTCAAGTTGGCCATTAGCATGGCCATTTCAAAGTTTTTCCTAAGTGTAGACATAGCCTAGATGTCTGAATGTTTGCATACACACATATTTGGCTGTTTTTCCTAGCATTTTTCTGTTTCTCGTGATCACATTCTTTTTGCATATTGTCATGTCTGTATTTAATTGACACCTCTTCACTTTAATGTTTTACCAAGGTTTCTCTTTTTCCTCTCATTTCTTTATAAAATACAACACAGTAATACAAGAAATTCCATGAAAACATTACTTTGATGTGATAAGGTAGAAAATATTATACATGCATGTAAAAGTGTATCTATGAATGTTGGTTTTGACCAGTACTTAATCATCTTCCTCATGTCTGCACTTTCTTAGTTTTCAGTCTGTGGGATGCACGACCCTGGAGAGGCATGACAAGGCTTTCAGGGGGGCATACATGCCCTGAGATGGGATGGGTGGGTCCCAGGGTCTCCATCCTCCAGGTTTCCATTCCCATTCCCCAGCATGTCCACCTATTGTTCTGCCATCCTGCTGCCTGCAGATTCTGGGGCTGTCTCCACTGCCCTACACTGCTCAAGAGCTTGCACCAAATAGCATCTGCCTGTCTGACAACCAAAGTAGACTCTTCCTGGGCTTCCCGAGCACCCCTGGCTTCGAGGCTGTTTGTGCAAAGAGTGAATGCATGGGGTTGGAGGAACTGGCGAGAGGAGGGTTCTGCTAGGAAAACAGGAGCCTGGGTATGGGGGAGAGGGGGCCTCTGCTTTAGAGAGACAGGCCAGACTGAGAAAGTTGCTTGGGTGGAGAGCAGGGTCTGGGCAGGAAGAATGGGAGAAGGTGATAGCATTGCTGAAAGTAGATAGGGCCTGATGGAGAGACAGGAAAATTCTGCTGCTGTCAACAGAAGCAGTCTGGGTGCCAGGCACTGTTCCAGGGGCTTTCCTGTTCCAAAGGCTGCCCTTTGAAGAGCCAGGAAATAGATTTCCCTTGTCCAGAAGCCCTGGCCTCTCCAACATACTGTAGGGCTGAGAAGCTCTTTGTACGCTAAGGACCCCTCCCCAGAACCAAACCCGTGGGTCCATGCGCCGCTTTTTCACAGACTGTCTGTCATAGCAACTGGGCCCCCTCCTCAGGTCTGAGTTCTGGAGCTTACTGGTCATGTGGGGACACTTTCCTATTTAGTGCCATCTGAGAGGACACCGACAGGACATGAATCTCTGACATTTGTGCAGAAAAAGAACCGCATGGGGAGGGAGGGATTCCCTAGAAGCTGGGAATGGATGACAAAAGATGGATTACTTGGTGACTTACCTGTGCTGCTCATTGTGTTGGGGGCACCTGTCACTGGCCACTGTCAGAAGGCAGGACACTGGAGCCACGTCACCACAAGCACCAAGAAGCTCTGTCCCTGCACTAACCCTTGCCTAGAGGCTCCTCCCCACAGCTCCAATTGGCTGGGAATCATCATCAATGGGAACTGCAAGGGGCAGTGCCTGCAGGTGAGGGCAGGGCACAGTGGGCTGCACAGTGTCCCCCCAAAATGGAAGCTGCCCCAAGTGAGTGCCCCATATCCTAGCTCCCTCCCAGACCACACACCCCAGCCCCGAGCCATGTCCATCAACCCAAAGCCCCAGCCCCCAGCACACTCTACCACCCTAGCTCCCCCTTAGAGCCTGCACCTCCATGCTGAACTCCTTCCTACACTCTAATTCCAATCCATATCCCTCAGCCTATCACATCCTCCTACTCTGATCTCCCTCCCACACCCCAATTGCCTCATCTCCAGCCTCACCCCAGAGCTCCCCCAGCTGGAGCCCTCATCCCCCACGCCCATCCCCACCTCAACTCATAGCCCCCTCCTGAAATCTGGGCTACGTCTACACGTGCACGCTACATCGAAATAAGCTATTTCGATGAATAACGTCTACACGTCCTCCAGGGCTGGTGCCGTCGACGTTCAACTTCGACGTTGGGCAGCACCACATCGAAATAGGCGCTGCGAGGGAACGTCTACATGCCAAAGTAGCACACATCGAAATAAGGGTGCCAGGAACAGCTGCAGACAGGGTCACAGGGCGGACTCAACAGCAAGCTGCTCCCTTAAAGGGCCCCTCCCAGACACAGTTGCACTAAACAACACAAGATCCACAGAGCCGACAACTGGTTGCAGACCCTGTGCATGCAGCATGGATCCCCAGCTGCAGCAGCAGCAGCCAGAAGCCCTGGGCTAAGGGCTGCTGCACACGGAGACCATAGAGCCCCGCAGGGGCTGGAGAGATAGCGTCTTAACCCCTCAGCTGATGGCTGCCATGGTGGACCCCGCTATTTTGATGTTGCGGGACGCAGATCGTCTACACGGTCCCTACTTCGACGTTCAACTTCGAAGTAGGGCGCTATTCCCATCCCCTCATGGGGTTAGCGACTTCGACGTCTCGCCACCTAACGTCGATTTCAACTTCGAAATAGCGCCCGACGCGTGTAGCCGTGACGGGTACTATTTCGAAGTTGGCGCCGCTACTTCGAAGTAGCGTGCACGTGTAGACACGGCCCTGAACTCCTCATTTGGGCCCCACCCTAGAGGATAGACAGAATCTAATAACCCTGGCCCCCAAGAGAAATAACTTGGCCCTGAATATGATACAGGTCTATACAATCATTAATAGTGTGCAGAAAGTTAATAAAGAAGAGTTATTTATCCTTCACATATGTGGTCACGATCCAGGGGAAGGGGGATGCAAGATGAGTTTGCTGAGTTAGGGCAAACTGAAAAGAATAGGGCAGACAATTCACAAGGCTGACAGGTAAGTCCAATGCTTAGGGTCACTAAGTCAGCAACAAAACAGCTCCTGCAATTGGTTACCTGAAGCTAAAAACACAGGTCCCTTAAACCTACGCAGCCTTAAGCTTCCACCCAGACAACCAGTTCAAATATGATGAGGATTACTGAAAATCTTGTTCATCATATAAAAAATTCTACTTCTCTGAAAGGATTGGACACAATACCCTCCAGGTTAATGACTACCTTAGGTCTTACCCAGATACATGTTTACATCCAATTCTTATGAACTAAGCTAAACTATATTAAAAAAGAAAAGAGAGAGTACTGGTTTAAACAAGCATCAGCAACCCCCGGCGTGGATTCCAAGAATGGCACATGAACCGATTTTCATTGGCATGCGAGGCGAGAGGTCAGCCTCATCCCTCCTCCCCCATGTAGCTCGGAGCTTGCTCAAAGCTTGTGGATTAACAAAAGGCCAGCTAATGCTACCAACCACCGCCTAAATGGTAAAGCTCTGCATCTTCATTTATTTACTAATGAAGCTGCTGTAAGTAAGAGTATTGGTGACTTTAAAAAGTATCACTGGCACTCAGACTGTAAATAGAGGTCAAAAGAGTCGAATTTTGGCACTCTGCCTCAGAAAGGTTGCTGAATAGAGTCCTTAGGTCACTTTCGTAGTGGAGGTAGCTAGCTTTAGAAATGAAAAGAGTTCTTTTCAGAATCAGTTCATTGGATTCTAGTCCAGCGTTCAAATACTCAGTATCAGGGCTGTCCAGATGGGTTGAACTTTCCTTGACGCAGCATAAACAGATCTGAGATGAAAGGATCAGGCCCTGAGATTTTTTATACCATCTCCTAGCATCCTTTTGACCCGTGCAGTCCTTGGGTGAATAATAGGCTTCTGAAGTAATCTATTGTTTCCAAAATGCCACTGATAATTAACTGCATGACTTAACTTAAGGTTTTATCCATTAATTATCCATTAAGCAGTTCATAGACAGTTTACCACAAACTTCAAAGTGAAATATAGGCAATGACATCATCACACCCACATTTCATCTAAATGTTAATATTCCCTTTTGATCTCCAAATCAATAGCTACAGCAACAGACAGAACTGTCTGTTTACATAGTCAACATCTTCAAAATATAAGAAAATACATGCAATTACCTCTGAACCCTAGCACTGGGTTTTCTTTATCTTCCAGAAAACTTCCTCCTTCAGAAACTCATTTTCAAGCCCCCTCAGAACTCCACTCTACTTATTTCTCTGCTCTCGTGTCTTTCAAGATGTATTCTGTTCACTCTGCACAAACATCTGCCTTTCATCTTCCCCCATCTTTTTTGTATGCCATCTTTCATTCCAGGACCCGTCCTTTCTATACTTGTGGAGCAAATAACTATCATTAAAACCCGTCTTTAAAATACATTTCCCCAGAGTCTTTCAGGGGTAGAAATGCTCACCAACATCAAATGGGAAAAGGGAAGAATTTAAAACAGCAAGATTTTCAACATCTTTGTTCAAGGCCTTTATATGGGCAGCAAGTATATTCTATTGCAAGGTCTACCATATGTACTAGACCAAGGATGAGCAAACTTTTGACGTCAGGCCCCACTTTTCATCCCTGCAAGTAGCAGGCCCACCCAAACCTGTCCAATGTAATCCAAACTGATGGAAATTTCATTTAGGTTCATATGAAAAAAAAACAAAACCCTTTCAGCACGTGAAAGAAAACAAGCAAGTAGAACGTAATAACTTTATTCATGGCTATATAAATGTATATAAAAACAGTAACATATTTCAACATTTTAAATGTGATGGATGAGCCTGACACCTAGCAGCCAATCATGGTGTGCCCCCTTTATGCAATGCCATGCCCCTCTCCAGGGAGCCCACCCTGCAACTGTGTGTGCCTCTGTACTAGACAGTGGTAGGTACACTGTCAATGCTCATTAATAGTAGAACTAATAAAATTAGTTGCAGATTTTCAAATGAACATGTTTGCTGAAAAATTCCCTTATTCTTTCTCAGCTTTCTTTACAAACATTTTTATCTTTTATCATTTATTTTCTAGTTTAAAAAATTGTTTACTTTTGCATTTTCATGGGGGGGGAAGAATGTTCATGCAGCTGACCAGAAATGCATTTAAAAGTACTTGAGAAATAAGAAACGATTAACAAAAATGTCCCACTATTCCCATTTTGTGTTTGCTTAGTGATAAAAATCACTAAGAAATAAATCAAGGCATTTCAACAAGGTCGTGACATTAGAAAATGGGATAAACTATTTAGCAAGTAGATTAGGAGACTGCACTTTTTTTCTTACAGTTTAGAAGAACACGCGACATTTTGTATTATAAGGTGCATTGTTAAATTTCAGTCCAGTAAACCCTCGACTGAATGAACTAAAGGGGAAAAGGGTTGTCCATTAATCCCGAAAGGCTGTTAAATCTGAGGGTTTACTAGCCACCCACCCCCACTAGGCTCTCCCAACCCCAGTCCCACTCTCCCTGAAAAACAGCTGGGAACACACCAGATTGCGTCTGCCGGAGCCTGCTGCGCGGCTGAAGGGACCTCGCTGCACAAGGCTGGAGGAGCTGCCATCCACGCTGAAGCCGCTGCAAGGCACCTCCAGTCACACACAGCAAGGCAGCTCCAGCCGCGTGCAGTGGGGCGCCTCCAGCTGCATGCAGCTCCAGGGGCGGAGGCAGCGGCTTCTGCAGCCAGCGGCAGTAAGTCCCTTAACTTTTCTTGGGAGGAGGCGGGAGGGTTGGGATTTTATGGACCCCAGAGGACTCCGTTGTTCCCGAAGTCCACTAATTGGGCTCCGGAAAATCTCGTGTTTACTGTATCAGGGCACAATAAGCAGTAACAGAAGATCTCGCGTGTCTGAACCTCCCTCACTTCGGTTCTTCCGTCTTCATCTCAAAATCAAAGCCTGGGTTCTGTCTGGAACTAGCTGTTTCTTTTCAGATTGATGTGCTGAGTGAAATTGTAGACACAGTGCAAGAGAGAGCTGCCGTTTACTTAGACGGTGGAATACGAACAGGAAGTGATGTATTAAAGGCACTGGCGCTCGGAGCAAAATGTGTCTTCATTGGCAGGCCAGCTTTATGGGGGCTAACCTACAAGGTGAGTGAGGAGAACTGGGGCTTATACATGCAGTTATTCTCTTTATGCATAAACACTGGGTTACTGACAGAACTGGTAGTGATATTTTTCCTGTGAAAACATTAAACAAAATGAAAGATTTTCAATTTTCCGTGGTAAAGTTTTTCTAAAATGTTTTTTTTCTTTTTGTTCCTGGTGGGAACCCAAAACATTTGCTCAGAAACAAATATTTTGCACAGAAATATCTGTTTTAATAAAAATACCATTTTCTGTCACTGGACATTTCTCCGGAAAATTTTTCACCAGCTCTAGCTACTGATAAAGGAAGAAGTTGCAGATAAGCAGTGTTGACCTTGAGTAAATTACTTTCCAGCCAGTAAGTTACCTTGCTCTGTGATAGAACTTTGGCAACTCTTTTGATTCCGTGGTGAGTCTTGCGATAAGTGTTTCCTCTAATTTTTTCTATGGGCAGAATAAATTGTGTTATGCGCACCAAGGCATGTACAGATGTGCACCACTCATAGAAATACATGGTGCCAGCCGTGGGTGCTCTGGTATCCAACTGGTCAGCACCTGAATCTCTCCTGGGCCGATGCTAAGCTGCTGGTTTGCAGGAAACACTGCTTGTGATTAGAATGTTATCTACTTTAATACATAAATTTATTGCCCTCAAGGCTATGAAGAGAGGTTTCAAAATGTGAAAACTAAAGACGCAACACCCCCTCCCCACCAACAAAAAAACCAAAATGTACTTTTTAATCTCGTGGTTTTTAAACTGATCATATGATATTTTTGAGTGAGTGGAGAGCTGTTGTGAGGAGACAAGGGGAAGGCAAAAGAAGATAAGGAATGGAGAGAGTGCTAGTAAGGGAGCTGGGGAGTGAGGAGTGACTGGGCTCTGCTCCCTGTCCCCAGTCAGGCTGACAAAGGGAAGAAGACCAGACAACTGACCAGAACAGTAGAGGTAAGCAGTAGCCTAGGCCCTATGTTCAGGAACAGAAGCAAAGGACCTGAGCCAAAGGGGGACCTTGCCACACTCCATACATTTAGATCCATTTTGCCACATATTTGTACCAGCCAAAAGTGGTGACATTGTAGTCTGGTGAAACATTTTGCTGTTAAAGAAACAGTGAGTGCTAAATTTTGAAAGGTATTTTGGCACCAAAGTGTGGTGCCTGCTGATAATTTACAAAAACTGGATTCCTAAGGCACTTCATAAAATAGGACTTAAGTTCCTGAGTCACTTAGGGTTTTTCAATTTTACCCACCTTACTTTTTTTTTTTTAAAAAAAAGTTCACTAATAAATAATGCAATTTTTTTGTATTAGAGCCATTCTACAGTAAACCATGAAACCTTTTCTAAAGCCACTGTTTTCCACTACACTGTTGATGTTTGAAAAGGTCTTTTGGGCACTGCCAACCCCACCACTTTTCCTTTATGTGCTCAGACCAGCTACTGCTTTTTTTGCAATGTCTGCTTTACTGGTCCTGTAATACTGCCAAACTCTGGTGTTCAAAAATATGAACAGACCTCAAAAATCATGAGTGGCTGAAATCATCAGATTTAAAAAAAAATAAAAAACTTAGTACAATCCAGGCTCTTTTTACGTTGAGCCTTTTGGGCTCATGTTTTAACAATCATGAGAGCTGGAAACACTTTTTTTTCTTTAAAAGACATCTGAATTGTGATGCAGTGTCTAGCAACTGGAGCTTTTAGAAAAACCCCACATAGCAGGAGACTTGTGATAAACTTGCAAAAATTGACAGCACTTGCTTCTGTTGCCATTAAATACTCTCTTAAAGGGACATGGAGACAGGTCTTGTAAGCTGTGCTGGCAATGCATAACAACAATAGGTGGAATTTTCAGATGTGCTTATAAGGGCGCAGGCTCCAAACTCCCACTGAAGGGAAATGTGTACTGGGTGCTCATCTGTCCTAAAATATTTCTGAATATCTCATCCAAGTTCATTTTGCTAGTGGATGAGACAGAAAATGCATGTGACAACAAGTGCACATGAAATATGAAGTTTTGAAACAAAGGCATTCGAAAAAGTTATCTTAAAGCATATAATTTTAAAAAAACAAAAAAAAAGAACCTAATCCTGCACATCTGGAAAATGTCTGAGGAGAATACAGCACAAAAAGTGAAAATAGCTAAATTAACTTCTTTTCAGCTGAAATACCCATAATCCTAAGAAGCCATCTGTCTGACCGTCCAGAAACCAGTGCTGCTCCAAGGTGTTATCCCAACTTTCATAGTAAATGCCCTTTGCTATGTTGCTTGGTGGTTGAATTCCTCTGACTTTCACTGCTTTCTCTGGTGGAACAGGGGGAAGAAGGGCTTCGAGAGCTTTTACAGATTTTACGTGATGAATTTCGTTTGTCAATGGCCCTGACAGGTAAGGATTTTTTGCTGGTTGATTAGTAATTGATTAGACACAGTATTGCCACCTTTGAGTAAGCATAAAGGCACCACGTGCAAACAGATGGGTCAAATCAAAGTGGGGGGGGTTGTAAAAGGACCACTCAGTGCAACAAAAATAATTCTATTCAGAAGATTGCTGTTAGGGAATCTGTTGTTTTTATTTGAATGTATCACACCTGAGTGGGTAGAAAAACCTATCATGAGGTATAAGCAAGTTTTTGAAGGATAATAGGGTTGAAAGGAAAAATCAGCAGGGATTTATTGAGAACAAATTATGCCAAATCAACTTAATTTCCTTCATTGACAGTGTTACTAACCTAGTGGGTGGGGAGTAGCAGTAGATGTGATATATCTTGCTTTATGAAATCTTTTGTTACAGTTCTGAAGTCTTTTATAAACCACAGGTCACATCTAGCCCCCTGGTTAATTTGATCCAGCCAGGGGAAGTCTCTATGCTGTGGACAGGCAGCCATCAGTCTTGGCAGGGCTTGATCACAAGTGCCAGTGTTCCAACCTCTTTCCCATTACAGGCAAGGCCAAACTGAGAGTCTCTAGGGCTACGTCTACACGTGCACGCTACATCGAAATAGCTAATTTCGATGTAGCGACATCGAAATAGGCTATTTCGATGAACAGCGTCTACACGTCCTCCAGGGCCAGCAACGTCGATGTTCAACTTCGAAGTTGCACAGCCCAACATCAAAATAGGCGCAGCGAGGGAACGTCTACACACCAAAGTAGCACACATCGAAATAGGGATGCCAGGCACAGGTGCAGACAGGGTCACAGGGCGGACTAGCGCTTCCGGGGCAACAGCTAGCTGCTCCCTTAAAGGGCCCCTCCCAGACACACTCAGCCTGCACAGCACGCGGTCTGAGGAGCCATAGGCACACAGACCCCGGGCGCCGCAGTCATGGACCCCCAGCAGCAGCAGCAGCAGCAGCAGCCAGAGGTCCACCCAGCCCTCCCGACAGGAGCAGGGCTTGCCCTGCTCCATGCCATGCGGGAGGCAGCTGAGCACCTCCTTGCTACACCGGAGGAGGAGCTGCCCCCAGGGCAGCAGGGCTCAACCCCTAACCCTGCAGCACCCCGCCCCCCGCCTCACACGCCAGCGGCTGTGGAGCTACCCCACCAGCACCGACTGGTGGGAGCGTCTGGTGCTTGGGGAGTGGGACAACGACCGCTGGCTCAGGAACTTCAGGATGAGCCGGCAGACATTCCTGGAGCTGTGCCAGTGGCTCACCCCCGCACTCAGGCACCAGGACATGGCCATGCGGCGTGCCCTCACAGTGCAGAAATGGGTCGGCATCGCTGTCTGGAAGCTGGCCACTCCCGACAGCTACCGATCCGTGGGGCAGCAGTTTGGTGTCAGCAAGGCCACCGTCGGGGCTGTCCTCATGGAGGTAAGAGAACCCACGGGGGGAGGGCAGGGCAGGGGAGGGGGGCCCGGGCAGAGGAGGGCAGGGCAGGGTCACGCACACCCTGCTCACCCCTCATTGGTGCTGTCCCATGTGCTTTCTCTGCAGGTTGTGCGTGCCATCAATGCCATGCTCCTGCACAGGCTCGTGAGGCTGGGGGACCCAGATGCCACCATCGCGGCCTTTGCCACCCTGGGCTTCCCCAACTGCTTCGGGGCTCTGGATGGGACTCACATCCCCATCTGCACCCCGCATCACAGTGGAGGACGATACCTGAATCGCAAGGGCTACCATTCTGTCGTCCTCCAGGCCTTGGTGGACAGCCGGGGACGTTTCCAGGACATTTATGTGTGCTGGCCTGGCAGCACCCACGACGCCCGGGTTTTCCGGAACTCGGGCCTGTGCCGCCGGCTGGAGGCGGGGACCTACATCCCCCAGCGGGAGATCCCTCTGGGGGACACCACCATGCCCTTCTGCATCATCGCAGATGCGGCATACCCCCTCCGGCCCTGGCTCATGCACCCGTACACGGGCCATCTCTCCGCTAGCCAGGAGCGCTTCAATGAGCGCCTGAACCACGTGCGCCAGGTGGTGGAGTGCTCATTTGGCCGCCTGAAGGGACGCTGGAGATGTCTCCTGACCCATCTGGATGCGGGCCCCAACAACATCCCCCTGATTGTGGGTGCCTGCTGCGCCCTGCACAATTTGGTGGAGAGCAAGGGGGAGACCTTTTTCCAGGGCTGGGCTGCGGAGGCCGGCAGGGCAGACGTCCAGCCACCTGCTGCCCCCGGTTGGCAGGTGGACCCCGAAGGGACCCGGGTCCGGGAGGCCCTGTGGGTCCACTTCAATGATGAGGCCGCGGGGTGAACTCTGCCAGGCCCCCCACTGACCACCCCTTCCTCCACCACACTCCTCCCCCAGTGCCCACACCATGGAGCACCCAACCGCACCCCCCTCCCACTTTTCCTGGACAAATGACAGCACGCACTTGTGGCTGAACTTAAACTTCTTTTTCTTTCAGAACTTTTTTTTTTAACTGTAAATATATGAAACAAGAACAAACTATATACAAACATGTGGAAACAAACTAATGTGTACAAAAATAAAACAATACTAAGAAGCAAGTGTCCTCATGAATAAAAAGAAAACCAGGGAGGATAAAGGGGAGAACTATTTACATGGGGGGGACGGGGCAAGCGGGGGGCACCAGATAATAACTTTAAACTATATACAAGGGGGGGCCACGTCCCGGGCCCCTCGCCCCTATAGCCCGGCACTGGGCGTGGCTGGCCGGGAGGTCCGCCGCGGGCGCAGCCCTGTCTGGGGCTGGCTGGGGGCGGGCCGGACCGGAAGATATGATGCCCAACGAGTCTCAGGTGGCTCCAGGGGTCCCTCGGCACTCCGGCCCTCGGCGGTGGGTGGTGGGGCGACGGCGGACAGGACGGCGACGGGCAGAGCAGCTGGTGGTGGGGCTGGTGGAGCAGGCAGGGCGGGTGCTGCGGCAGCCGGCGCGGCATGGGGGGCCAGGTAGTCCACCAGGCAGTTAAATGTCTCCATGTAGGCCCCCCATGCCTCCTGGCGCCAGGCCAGCGCCTGCTCCTGCAGCTGCAGCTGCTGCTCCGCGACCTCCAGCTGCCGTCGGTGGATGGCCAGCAGCTGGGGGTCCATCGCCGTCGGGTGGTGGTGGTGCGGGGTCCGCCGTCTAGCCTGCCGTGGGGCCGGTCGGTCCTCGGCCGAGGGGCTGGCCTGGAGCAATGGTCCCGGAGCCCTCCGGGACCACTGAGGCCTCGCCGGCGCACTCTTCCAGTCCTTCTGATGGTGCAGGTGCGGGACACAGGAGAGGAGGGGGGGAAGAAGAATGGAGACAGGCGTTAGTGTGGGCCCCGAGCCGTGGCCTTTGTCCCCCCAGCCCTGTGCTGCAGGTTCCCCATCCCCGTCCCCGGGAGATGCTGCTGTGATGGATGGGGTTCAGGGGTCCCCTTGCCCTGCACCCCATCCCCTGGTGGGAGCGACTCTCACTTCACCCCGCAGGGTCTGACAGCAGGAGAGGTTTCTTAGGCCACAGATGCCCAGTTTCTCCCAGGAGTGACAGCACCAGCTGTCGGAAGAGACAGTCCTTCCAACCCGTCATGGGGAGAAGACCCCAAGGGGGGCCCCTCTGGGATGCAGCTTTCCCCCTCCTCAGGCTGGCTGCCTTCCAGCTCTCCTTTCCCTTAGCCTCTGCCTGTGGCCCCCGCCCTCCCCCTCCCCCCAATTCCAAGCCAGCTCGGCTCCTCCCTCCTCTTTGTTCAGGGCAGAGGTGTCACCTGCCAGCTGTAGCCCCAGGATCCTCCTTTGCCCCTGGGAGCTATTCGGCTCTTGTTGCTCATATGTAGCCTGAGTCTCCCTTTTGCACTCCCCACACTCCATCACATGTTGCTGTTGCGGGGTGTCCCACCCCCTCCTCCCGGCGGCCCCTCAAGGTTCCGCTCCCCCCTGGCCCGGGGATGGGGCATGACACTGTCATGCGGGGTGGGGCGGGGCAGGGGCTGATGGATGCAGTGCTGTGAGGGCCATGGCCCTGGTGTCCTTGGGGCCATGGCCATGTGAGCATGTGGGGGGCCCTGGACACATATCTCTTACCCCCACCCCTCAAGCCCAGGGGTGTACACCAGAGGGGGGTACCTACCTGTGGGTCCGCTCCCACGGTCCGGAGATCCCCGGGGGGGCGGACGCCCGGCTGCTGCTCCGGGATGGCAGGAGGAGGATCTGCAGCCCGGATTCTGCAGAGGAGGAGCCCCCCTCCTCCTCCTCCTCCTCCTCCTCCTCCTGCCGCGATGTCCCGGGGGTGGCCTCCGGGGGGGGCCCTCGGGGTGCGGGGCTTACCTCCGGGGCGGACTCTGGCTGCAGGGCCTGCTGGGGCTCGTCGGCCGAGGTATCAAGGGTGGCCGGAGGGGAGGAGGTGTGCCGGGGGCCCAGGATGTCCCTGAGCTCCCTGTAAAAGGGGCAAGTGACGGGGGCGGCCCCAGATCGGCTGGCCGCATCCTGGGCCCGGGAGTAACCCTGCCGCAGCTCCTTCACCTTACTCCTGACGTGATCAAGAGCGCGGGCAGGGTGACCCCGGGCAGCCAGGCCGTCGGCCAGCCGAGCAAACGCATCCACGTTCCGCCTCTTGCTCCCCATTACCTGGAGCACCTCCTCCTCGCTCCAGAGCCCCAGCAGGTCCCGCAGCTCGGCCTCCGTCCAGGAGGGGCCCCGCTGCCGCTTGCCAGCCTGGCTGCCCGACTGGCTGGGCTGGCTGCCCTGGCTCCCCTTGGGGGGGGGTCCCCTGGGGGGGGCTGCTGGGCAGCCATCGCAGCTGGGTGGGTGGCTGAGGGACGTGCAGGCTGGCCGCGTGTGTGGGCTGCCGCCTGCACGTTTCCTCAGCTTCCTGCACAGGAAGGGAGGGGGCGGGGAGCTTTAAGGGGCCACTCCACGTGGCCACCATTGAGCTGAGGGGCTGGAGAGAGCGTCTCTCAACCCTCAGCTGATGGCCGCCATGGAGGACCCGGCAATTTCGACGTTGCGGGACGTGCAACGACTACACGGTCCCTACTTCGACGTTCAACGTCGAAGTAGGGCGCTATTCCTATCCCCTCATGGGGTTAGCGACTTCGACGTCTCACCGCCTAACGTCGAAGTTAACTTCGAAATAGCGCCCGACGCGTGTAGCCGTGACGCGCGCTATTTCGAAGTTAGTGCTGCTACTTCCAAGTAGCGTGCACGTGTAGACACGGCTTAGGCCACCAAAAGTCCAGATCTTTTTGCGAGACCCTGCTAACCCAGGACCCCGGACTGCAGGCGTTAAAGCCCCTGTGCTTTAATTAAAGTTAATTTAGGTATTTTCCTGGTCAGGAAGACACAATGCTCTATACACTGCTGCCCCCCCAGCTAGGCTGGAGCAATGTCACTGTGTGCACCAGGGGAGGCATTGTCCTTGCCTGCAGGCTCTGCCCCCCTTGCTCCTGTTGGCCAGGAATCCTGGCCAGTGAATGCTGTGGGAGGCGGTGCCTGCAAATGAATGCAGGGCAGTGTAGTCTGTGCAGAGCCACCTGCTTCCTATCCCTCCCACCCAAGGGAAGGTGCCCCAGACCAGTGTTCTGAGCCCCCACCTGCACCATAATTCCATCCCAGACCCCACACTCCCACCCCAACCTCCTGTCCTGAGCCACTCATGCTCTAAAACCCTTGCCCCCAGCCTGGAGCCCCCTCCAACACCCAAATGCCTCCTCCCACCCCAGAGCCCACACTCTCGGTGAGAGCCCTCATCCTCTTCCACCCTTCTGCTTCAACCCAAAGCCCCCTTCTGCTCTCTGAACCCTTCATTTTGCCCCACCCAAGAACCTAGGTGACTCACAGATTTTGTGGGGCCCCCCCAGAGCCTAGGGGGCCCCACAAAATCTAAAAGCCCTGGGTCTCTATGGCTGTTAGATAAGAGTTAATCCAGCCCTGATGATAAGTGAATTGAGTAAGCTTTTTTTTTTCCTGCTTGTGTGTGACCCCCAGCTATGGGTCAATGGCCTGTCACAGATGAAAAATCCCCACCCCCAAACGAGGGAGACATGGTCTAGATGAAATAACAATAAGGTAGGCACACAATTGGTTGAAAGATCGTATCCAAAAAGTAGTAATCAATGGATTATTGTCCACCTTGAAGGGAACATCTAGTGGGGGTCCCACAGAGGTCAGTCCTGTGTCCAGAACTAGTTAATAGTTTCATTAATGACTTGAATAATGGAGTAGAGAGTGGGTTGATCTTCCTGGGTTCAATTTTATATGTCTAGTATGGATGCGTGAAATCAAGCTCTCAGGAGTCACAGTAGACCCCTGTACTTGTGAGATGTGAGGAGTAAGGAGTAAAAGCTTCTCCCATCAACTTTCCCTTATACAGACGGACGAATCAGCCAACAGCAGATACGTTGCTTTTAGCTACACAACTGATGTAGCTAGAATTGGGTATCTGCTGTTGACTTTCTTAGTCTAATGTAGATGTAGCCTGAGAAAGGAAAAATCAAATGCACAATGACAAAGTGGGTAATAACTGCAATAAGTGGCTGTACTGCTGAAGAGGACCACGGGGTGACTGCAGTTCACAAATTTCATGAGTCACCAATGTGATGCAGCTGCAAAAGGGAGCTAATATGATTCTGGTATGTACCAACGGCAGTGCTGTGTGGAAGACAAGAGAGGATTTTAGAAAACCTGGGAGTGTTTATTCTAATTATTGTCCACTTGCCAACTGATTAGATCATTTTCACAACATTATGTAGGAAGTCTGCTAGATGACTGGGGATAAGAATCCAGATCCGGGCAGCATTCAGCTCTCCGAGACCTGCCTGCACGCATTAGTTTTATTCTCTACACCCGGGGTGCACGCTGTGGGGTTCATGCCCCCTTGGGAGGCATACAGTTTCATAAGCGGGGCACAGCAAAGTCCCACTCCCTGCAGCCCCCCACAGCTGCGATGTCGTTAGCAAGGGACAAAGCCTGCCCTGCGGGAGGGAATGCAGGCAGGGCATGTGCCCTGGCTGTGCTCACGTGCTACAAGCGGTTCCCCATTTGCACGGGGTCACATATGCTACCGCTGCTGCCTCCCCCCGAGCCCAACACGTGACCCTGCACCTGCCCCGAGCATGGCCAAACCGGGCACACAGCCCGCCCCCGTGAGTCCCACAGCTGCCCTTGCGCTGCCCTTCGCTGGGCAGTGTGGCTGCTCCTCTGCTCACGCCCCCACGCCACCTGACTTCACTCAGGTAACCTGTGGTGCACCAGCAGAACTGTGCCTGCCCATACTGCCGCTTGTGCTCGAGAGATACCTACCCCCCTCGCCCCCAAGGGAGCCAGCCAGGGGACTGTGGGGCAGGAAGAAGCACCTTTAACCTAGCTCCCTAGCACTGGGCTTGTGTGTCTCAGTGACCCTTTTGAAATCTCACCCCAGACCAATGTTCCCCCTCTAATCTTTCCCATCCCCCACACAGTCCATTAGCTCCCCCATGGCCTCTGCTGGTACGCCCTGCCTCCATTGCCCCCATACCCTCCCACAGCATCCACCACCGCCAAGCACGGCACATCACTTCTGGGACACGGCCACTCATTTCCAGGGCCATGGGGGGTGGGTTGGGGAGGGTGCACTAATTGCAAGGTGAAATGTGGGGCCCAGTGTAAAGAGTTTGCTCACCCCTGTTCTACACCATCCATCCTGAGTACTGAATAAGGGATTTTTGCCTGTGGAAATAATAGTACATGATCATGTAATTAAAGACAATCATAATGCAGATGTCCAGGTGTCTCAGATTAAAATTATGCAGTCTTAACTCTGGCACTGCCAAACTTTTGAGCACTTGGATTTTGCAAGCTTATTTATAAAGCAGGTTTTTGTATGTAATTATTATTTAGTGTTCATTAGTGTCTAGACACCTTGACAGGCTAGGAGAGCTTACAAACTGAAGCAAGAGTTTTGTTGTCCCCATTTTATCAATGGAACAATGAGTCAGACTAAGTGGCTTTCTCATGGTCAGACAGGGAGTCCAAAGCACAGCCACAAAAATAAGCCAGATCTTCCAAGCCTCAACCTAATGCCATCCTCTCAATAGCCGTTTTTAACCTTGTATTTTGTTTCAGGCTGTCACAATGTCTCTGAAATCGGTCGTCACCTGGTTCGGTTCTCCAAGCTGTAAATAACATGCAATGCCTACCAACCTGACAAATGGAAGAAGCTTCTGATGATTATCAAAGCCTTGAATGCCCTCAGTAACAGAATCACATCTGTATAACCCTCCCACTGTCACCTGACCAGCCCCCAGTCACCATCCCCCAGCAGTTTAAATGTCCCATCCCTCCACCTATAAAAACAAGAGAAATCAGCAGGATGTGTAAGTAACATCAATCAGCACACCCCCATCTCCTTCCCTTACCATACCCACACCTCTCTACCTTAAGACTAAGCTTGGATTGTCAGCTCTTCAGGGCACCACACCTATGGTCCAGAATAAATAATTTAGTCACTGTGGTCTCTTTATCGGTGAATTAGTGAAGTCATATGGCATCCCTGAATAATGATGGAGGCACAACCTCATTTTAACGACAGAGCAACATGTATTTATTTTAGGTATAAGATGCACAAAGCACATCCTGGTACTGGTTGGTACACACAATTTCCATCTCTCCCGGAGGCAGGAAATACAAGTTCTTCTGTTTACTCTCAGAATTAAGTCTCAAGAGAGGGGTCTTATCCTCCTGTCTGGGAGGAGCCATAGCCTTTGCTGGCTGCCTGTGGCTGTTCCATGCGCGTGGACCCAGCCAGCGCAGTCCTCTGTTAAACAGCTACTACTAATGAGCCTTCTCTGTACCTCTCTTCCCATGTTCTTTTTGCCTGTCCCATGTTTTTCCCTTTCTACAATTGTCTTACCCTCCATCCCACCTTACCTAGATAGCCTTCTGCTTCTTGTACCATGTATCATTTTTCTTCCCCCTTTGTTCTATACCCCACTTGGGTGCTGCCCATGAATTACACTGTGCATAAGTGGGTGAGTGGGTCTTTAAGTGTGTGTGTGTGTGTGTTTGTTTCAGTGTTACAAGTCATGGGTGTGTCTTGAAAATTAGTAAAACTGTGTTTGTGAGCAGCCTGTCTCTCTCCCCTCCATCTTCTGTCTCCACCCTGCTCAGCATGTTTTTGTTTCTTTCTGCCTTCTTCCCACAACATCTCTCTTCCTCCATCATTCCACCCTTTCAGATTTATCAGAGGCTGTGCACTGGGATGATTCTTCTTCCTTGTTGGTGCCATGTTTTGCTTTTCAGGCCTTGGCTACCTACAGAGTTGCCCTGGTTGAACTGAAGTTGATCATTTATATTGATACAGTCACAGTGATGAAAACTGATGTGGATGCTCAGATTTTTCTACACCTGGGATTGACTTTGGTTTAGTAAACCAGCTGGGAATTGGTGTACACTAAACTGAAATAAACCAGTGTATCCCAAAATAAAGAATGTTCACGTAGGATGCCCAGAACTATGAATCACTTCATTACCCTCTGCCTCTAGCAGGAGACAGCTACCATCCAGCTAGCACAGGCTGGGCTCCCTAATGCCATCAGCCTGTTAGTCATTCAGGTACTGTCCTTTGGGCTATGCCAGCCCCGTCTTTCTTTGCAGGTTGAGAGTAGCTGCATCCCAGTTCCCAAGTCCCTTGTGATATCCAGCTGTTGAAACTGGCTACTCACAGAAATCTCAGATCCTTTCCCCCTAGAAGAGCAGTGTACTCCAGTGGATTAATTTTACCTTTAATCACTATCCCTGTATAACACAGAGCACTTGTAAGTACTTATAATGAAAAAATAAGGTTTATTTAAGTGTAAAGAATGTGGCAGAAGGAATGCAGTGCTGCTGAAGGCTGGGAGGAATGTGTCTCCCAGAGATCGTTTGCATGAGAATGCAAAGGGGTGCATGTGTGATACCTTTCAGGCAAAGCCTAATGGGTAGCAAGTAAGCCATGAGATTTTGTCTATTGTAAACACGTTGTAAAATCACAATTTATGCTGACACTCAGTGTGGGAGTTGTGGGATCTCACCAATGCTCTGGGTGGTTGTGGGGGACAGGGTAGTTGCCATAGCTGCATAAGACATTGATTACACAGGGCTCCTTGGTTTAAAGCATTGTAAGGTAGGCGGGGGAGGGGTACTAGATGAGGCAGCTTCCTGAGTGCCTTGGCCCTGCCTATGTCTTGCCTATATGGTCATAAGCCTGTCTTGACTAGCCCTCCCCACCTGTTGAAAGACTAGGGCTGGATACTAGGGTTTTCATGCAACTCCACACTAGCATTATTAAGAGCTGAAATCATAGGGTTCTGCCTCAGGGTGATCACCCAGCAGATGCTGGCGGGAAGCTGGTAAGGGAGCAGCAGCAGTGGACAACGGTGACTGGCAGGCAGCTGGTAGGAGGTGTAGCCGGCGGTCAGCAGGTGGCAGTCAGTGCGATGCTGCAGACAAGTGAACAGCTAGTACTACCCTGGTGATGTATCTGTGGGTCCGGGACTGCACTACGACAGGTACACCCTGTAACTGTAAAAACAAAAGCAGTCAAGCAGCACTTTAAAGACTAGCAAAATAGTTTATTAGGTGAGCTGTGGGGGGGGGAAGGGCAAAGAGCCTCAGCAAGAGACTTGGTTCTATAGCGTCTGGGGATGGTATCTTGTTAAAGGGGTTTGTCTCTCCTTTGCTTAGATATATTGCATCTGTCACTGTAAACTTGGGGTAGGTTATTGTCATTAAATAAGCTGTTTCTATCTTAGACTCTGTGCTTGCAAGGGGGTGGGGGAGAACTGCCTTACAGGCACCCAGCAAGTGGGGTGAGATTGTCCCAGGCCACTGGGTGGGGGCTTGAGCAGGTTGGTTGTATCCTTGACAGGAACCCCCTAGGAGCTGAACCCAGCCCTTCTGGCAGGCACCTGGCATTAATAGAAGGGTTACATAACAAACTATAGATGTGAGAGTGGTAGAAACAAATGGTTACAGTACAAACCAAAATCATAAATGTGAACCTGAATCTACATTATTAATGGTTATAAATGGTAATTGTTGGCTGTCTAATAAAATAAAGTATTCCCCCAAAGTTCAATCTGTTGCAAAGCCAGTTAGCTTCACAAGAACCAGGATCCAATTATTCATAAGTACCTGTGAGAAAACAATCCTGTTCCCCAAGATGGCTCCTCAGAGAAAGGATGCAGAAGTTCTTTCCCCCTCCTTTTTTCTACTGACACAGGCTTGCATTTTTATCTATTAATTGGGTGAATCTCTGGTTGTTCTAATGTTCCTTTTTTACTTCCAGTTGGTTTTGATTGATTAGACATAGATCCATGTCCTTGGCATCTCTTCTCTTTTCCCTTTCTTCCATATTTGCCACAGACTTGGTGCCGGGGCAGGGGGTGGAAGCAGCCACAGGGGTGGGGTTCACCATAAGGACTTCATGAGGCACATGTGTCATTTTTCTGCTACTCATAGGGCCCAATTCCGTGGGCCACTGGGCTATGGAGCTGTCTCAGCTGTTCCTGGAATGCAGAGCAAGGTACTGCAGAAAGGACCTGGGCCATGGAGCAGGTTCAGCAGGAACCAGGACCCTTGCCGACAGCCTGAGCCTTTCTTCTTGCCTCTCCCATATCTTTCCTCTCACCAGATCACCAGATAGGAAGAAGGGCTTTCGAAAACTGGGGGGTCCTTTTGGAAGATCCCGTCTCCACGGGCGGCGCACGATTTGAAAAGCCACACTTCCGAATCGCCGTGGCCGCCATTATACTAATGAGGTGCTGCATATTCATTGCATCGCCTCATTAGCATCTTTCAAACCCGCTCACTAACATGCCCCTTTCAAAAGGAAGGGGCACGTGTAGACACAGGGCAAGACAGAGTAAAGGAGGTACCCAGGAAGGCAGGAAGTGTGGCTCAGTGGTATTTCAGTACATCAAGTGACAGTCACGATGGATCTCTGTGACCGAGCCCATCACAGACTGAAGACAAGCCAACTGTTTCAAGCAAGCGGCCTTATAAAAAAGCAGCCAGATATAAACTGAATGAGTGGCTAACAGACGACAGGCAAACAGAAGGATTTTGCCTGGGAGTTCACCTGGGAAATATTTCCTCAGAGTGTTTAAGCCTTACAGGCTTCTGTGAGCAGTGAATACAATAACTGAAGAGGCTCGTAGAAGAAAGACAAAACGCATATTGAGTGGTGAACTGTTGTGACATGCACCAGATGAGCCATGTTTGCATTCTCCCTTTGTCTGTATGAAGTGGAAGCTACTCTGCCAGGACTGATCAAGCAATTGGATTGCTACCCTTTTCTACTTTTTCACATAGGGACCAGAGATAATGCCAAGAATGACCATGAGCAGGCCACTGCAGCCTATGAATAAAGAAGAATAAAGACTTTTGAGGTGCAAGTCGTGGTCTCGTCCATCCTTCCCGTTGAAGGTGAAGGCTCAGGTCGAGACTATTGAATTGTGGAGTTAAATACTTGATTGTGCAGATGCTGCTAGAGCTGCTTCCTGCCCTCAGCCCTCAACAGAACCCGTGGTCTGGAGCCGGTCCACAGTTTGCCTGATCCGGCCCAGATGCCATGGAGGGGAGCTCCAAGCCTCAGGGTCCTGGATCCAGACAAGTCACGGTCTGGATCCAGACCATGAGCTGGGCGTTCTGCACCTCTGGCTTACACCCTAGGTCTCCCTTGATTCAAGCTCAGACTCTTTGCCCTCATGAGGTTCTAAGACCCTGGATCTGAGACTAATTTCAAGAGCTTTGTGTCCATAGAAGCCTCTTAATTGTACGTCAACACTTTTTCATTCAAAAATGGGTGCATATGAATAGTCTCATGTGACCTTACCTGCAGCCAGGAGGCGGGGAAACCCAGCAACTCAGACAAGGGCAGAGAGGACAGAGACACTTACTAGTCTCAGGTAAATATTCTCGTCTATAGCAGCCCTGTGGCAAGAGTGTGGGACAGGCTGCATTAGAAGAGGCTTGCGATGGGTGGCTGAGTTTGGTGGTGGTTGAAGAAATGTATGTATGTTCTCTCAGTTGGAGCAACTCTGCTATCTGGGTGTGTGGAGCAGTTCTGGGTCCCCCACCCCGCTTTCCTCCAAAGAGCCCCATAATTCAAGCGTTAAAGCTGTTTAAAACACAGAGAGACAAGGTGGGTGAAGTAATATCTTTTTTATTTTGGAACAGCTTTGGTTGTTGACAGATCATTGTCCCAGTGACCTGGAGAAGAGCTCCATGGTGTTCCAAAGGGTATCTCTCTCACCAATCATATTTCATCCAATTCAAGATTTACTTTGCTCATTTTATAGCTCTCAACAAAAACAGCAAAACAGGAAAGTCCACTATATTACATATCAAGATATGCAAAATAAATATCCTAAGAGCAAATATGATTTGTTGGTTTAGCTATTCATTTACTTACCCATGTGAAACAAGCCCAGTTCAGGGGTTTCTATCATTGAATTTTAACTCTAACAAGTTCCCAAGCCTCATTTTTCATGCTTTCCCTATCTATAGATAATTTAATTATTACTGATGGGAATATTTCAGGATTTCTGCATACTGTGAAATCAGCTAATTTCTAAGTTATTTCGGAAAAACAAACCCTCTAGAGAAAGCCTGTTCTTGCGTGTAGCCTGCAGTGCTTTTTATCTTTTTTGCTTCAAATTTTTTATCTAATGTAGTTTCCAGCTCACTGTCTGGCATGTGGTCTTTCTAGCTGATCTTGAAGGCCAAGTAAAGCTTTCCAAAAGATAGTTCTGGGTTCTTTGCAGCAAGCTGCACATTAACTGACTCCTTGCTGGAAAGGGAATAAAATAATGTACAGGTAAGCACCGTTGAGGTTAACTTGCCTCAACTTTCTAGGGTGGGGGAAGAGTTAGTATGAACATACACTGTAATTATACTATCAAAACAACAAAGCAGTCAAGTAGGACTTTAAAGACTAACAAAATAATTTATTAGGTGAGCTTTCGCGGGATAGACCCACTTCTTCAGACCAGAGCCAGACCAGAACAGACTCAATATTTAAGGCACAGAGAACCAAAAACAGTAATCGAAGCTGACAAATCAGAAAAAAGTTTTCAAGGGGAGCGAATCAGAGAGCAGAGGAGCGGAGGGGGAAGGGAAGTCAAGAATTAGATTAAGCCAAGTATGCCAAAGAGCCCCTATAATGTCCCAGAAAATTTGCATCCAGGTTCAAACCACGTGTTAATGTGTCGAATTTCAATATGAAAGAGAGTTCAGCAGTTTCTCTTTCTAAAGCAGACTGAAAATCCTTTTTCAATAAGATGCAAACTCTTAAGTTATTAACAGAATGGCCCACTCCATTAAAGTGTAGATTAACTGGTTTGTGGATCAGGAATGTTTTGATGTCTGTTTTGTGCCCATTATCTCTTTGTCTGAGAGAGTTTGAAGTCTGTCCACTATACAAAGCATCTGGGCATTGTTGGCACATGATGGCGTATATGACGTTAGTTGAGGAACATGAAAATGTGCCCGTGATTCTGTGAATAACTTGGTTAGGTCCAGTAATGGTATTGCCAGAATGGATATGTGGACAAAGCTGGCAGCGGGCTTTGTTGCAAGGAAAAGTCCCAGGACTGGTATTCCTGCGGTATAGACTGTGGCTATTGGTTACAATCCTCATAAGGTTGGGTGGTTGTCTGTAGTAGAGAACAGGCCTGTCACCTAGGGCCTTCTGGAGTGTGGCATCCTGATTACGGATAGGTTGTAGGTCTTTAATAATTCGTTGCAGTGGTTTGAGTTTGGGGCTGTAGGTAATGACCAGTCCTGTTCTGTTCTTGGCTTTTTTGGGCCTATCTTGGAGTAGCTGGTCTGTGGGTATTCATCTGGCCCTGTCGACTTGTTTTTTTGTTTCTCCTGGTGGGTAATTCAAGTTTATGAATATTTGGTAGAGATCTTGTAGTTTTTGCTCTCTGTCAAATGGATCAGAGCAAATGCAATTGTACCTAAGGGCTTGACTGTAAACAATGGATCCAGTTATGTGTGCAGGATGGAAGCTAGAAGGGTGTAGGTAAGTACAGTGATCAGTGGCTTTCTGGTACAGTGTGCTACCGATCAGGCCATCCTTGATTTGTACTGTAGTGTCCAGGAAATGTACCTCTTGCATGGAGTAATCGAGGTATAAGTCAGTGGTGGGATGCAGATTGTTAAAGTCTCTGGAATTCTTCTAGAGTCTCTATACCATGGGTCCAAATCATAAAGATGTCATCAATGTATCTTAAGGAGAGGAGGGGTAATAGGGGACGAGAGCTGAGGAATCGTTGTTCCAGGTCAGCCATAAATATATAAGCATATGGTGGGGCCATGTGGGTGCCCATAGCAGTTCCCCAAATCAGAAATAATTGTGGGTGAGAACAAAGTTGCAGAGGTCAGACACCAGATTGGCTGTGTTGACATCAGGGATGGTATTCCTGATTGCTTGTAATCCATCTTTGTGTGGAATATTAGTATACAGAGCCTCTACATCCATAGTGGCAAGGATGGTGTTGTCAGGAACTTTTCCAATGTTTTGTAACTTCCTTAGGAAGTCAGTGGTATCTCGGATATAGCTGGGAGCATTGGTGGCATAGGGTTTTAGGAGGGAGTTGACATAACTGGATAGTCCGGTGGTAAGGGTGCCAATGCCTGAAATGATAGGGCGCCCGGGGTTTCCAGGTTTGTGGATTTTGGGAAGTAAATAAAATAATCCAGGCTGGGGCTCAGATGGTGTGTCTGAGTGAATAAGGTCCCGGGTAGCAGCAGGGAGTTCCTTAAGTAGTAGTTGTAATTTCCTTTGGAATTTCAAAGTGGGATCAGTGGAGAGGGGTCTGTAAAATGTGGTGTTATAGAGTTGTCTGGCTGCCTCCTGTTCATAGTCTGATTTATTCATGATGACAACAGCACCCCCTTTGTCAGCTGGTTTGATTATAATGTCTGGGTTATTTTTGAGACTGTGGACTGTAATTATAGTCCCTTTCATCCTTTCCTGACTGTCCAGGGTGATGCATCCCACAAATGTTTGGGGATAAGCCCTCAAACCCAGTCTCCACCAGAGAGATGAGAGACAAATGAGAAAAGTGCTTTGCCAATGGTGCGGTTTATTTAGATAGCTTTTTATTAGACGCAAGAAAGTTAGTCACTGTTGTGCCGAGTAGCCAGCACTTGGTAATCCAGCACACGCTGATGTCCCAAGTGTTGGGCAGCTCTTCTTCTGTCTTGGCGTGAAGCTGTGTGTTACTATTGGCTTTATTGCAACAGAGTCCTAACATCACAGCAAGAGCTCTGTTCCCTTGATTTCAGCTCTTATGAAATCTCCTTTAGCCCTGATCCCACAACTCGGGTTGAGTAACTTTTTTTTGCGTGCGGGGGCTGGAATTTCCTGGCCTGAAAGGTTAAAGGGCATTTTCTCCTCCCCCTCCTACTCTGTGCCCTTCAGCTTTATTCTGGATCTTTGCCCTGTTTTGTGCTGTTTGTTTCAGGGAAGGTTGGGGAACGCAGTGTGTATTTAGTGAGGGGTGATTCATACTCCCTTGTTCTAAGAGTCATGAACTCTCTCATGAAACTTTAGATTTCCAGTACTAAGGAATTAATTCTTGTGCTGTTTTTCAGCCTTTGCTGCAAACCCTTCCAGCTGTTTTTTGGCTTCACACCTGTGGTAGGTTTGGCTTGTGAAACTGGTGATCATTAAGGCTGAGATTTGCAGTGGACACCTTAACAGCAGTAGGCCCTGTTGAAAATTGCACCTGTCTTTATTTCTGATATCTGCATGTGAAAACTAATTGAGCTCAGACACATACGGAAGGCTAAATGGGTGGAGAGATCGCTGGGTTGCAGGGTTCTGCTTCCCCTTCCCTTTTTAAGGTATCTCATCTTTTTGTCATTCTGATGAGTAATGTGAAATTGTAGTTGAGGCACATAAAATGCACCCCACACCCCCGATAGGATGCAGTTCCAATGCCAAGTAGCTGAAATGCAAGGCAGCCTTTATTCAGTCTTTTTTGTTCATCGTTCCATGTCGCTCTCTCTTCTCCAGCTCTACCAGAACTTGCTAAGGGCCAATCAGGCATTTATACTTTACAGTAGAAGATTTTTTTTAAAGTTACAGGCAAGATATTTCTAGGTGTAAATGACCCCCACCCCCACAGGGTGGTCAAACAGTGGCATAAATTGCCAAGGGAGTTTGTGGAATCTCCATCGCTGGAGATATTTAAGAACAGGTTAGATAGATGTCTGTCAGGGATGGTTTAGACAGTACTTGGTCCTGCCATTGGGGCGGGGGGCTGGACTCGATGGCCTCTCAAGGTCCCTTCCAGTCCTAGTGTTCTATGATTCTGTGGTATTTCAGGTGTGTGATGGGGTGTACCAACCCTGCACTGAGGAGGGGAGTGGGAGCCAGGCCTATTGGGTGGAAAATGCCCTGCCCACCGCGACCCTGCTGGGCACGCTCAGGCTGCAGCCCAGGCATAGAGTCTGGGGAGGCCTGGCAGTTGGAGCAGGCCAGCAGTGGGGAAGGAGCTCCAGCCCCCAAGGAGCAACACTGCCACTGCCCGGGCAACAGCGGTGACAGCAGGAACGGCAGCAATTGCCCGAGCCGCAGCAGGCATGGGGGCAGCCACCGCCGCAGTCGGAGTCTGCAGCAGGAGCCGGGTAGGCGGTAGCCCAGGGTGGGGGAACCAGGAAGGTTTCTGCTGAGCTCAGCATGTTGCGGTGAGGATTCCTGCTGAGCTGGTGGCTGGGGCCATACACCCACCACCAACAGGCCCTGTGCTGGGGCTTGGTGGAGTGGGCAGGCCCAAGCTCCCCTCCCCCGCCACCTCCCTGAGAGCCTAAGGCAGGGAGAACTTAGACCACGGAGGCCTGACTAGCCTGGGGAGGCCTGTGAGCTGGGACCAGACCAGTGAGGCCCAACTGAGCGATAAGGCCTGTGGCCTGGAACTAGGCTGCTGAGGCCCGAGGGCAGCGCAAGAGCCCTTGGGAGCAGGGCAGGGCAGGAGACCCTGCCATAAGGTGGCTAAGCACCCTCTGGAGTGACAGTCAAAGCTGCCTTCCTCAGCCCCACCACAATGCGAGACCTCTGGAGAACCAGGAATGGTCAGAGGGCTGCAGGAGGGCCAGGGGCAGCCCCCATCAGATGCAATGGAGCTCGCTGTGAGCTACAGGCCAAACACTACGCGTAAGGGGCAAGTGCTGCTGCAGCAAGGGGGCTGCCCGTGTTTCTTCAGAGCAGCTCCAAGGGGGCGGGGAGAAACCACTGGAGGGTGAATGACCTACTCAGGTTTTATATGCACTGTTTCTTTTCACAATCTGAAGCCATTCAAGAACAGCAGCCTGCCTATGGGTGTCCTGTCTGGGGGGAAATATCTAATCCAGGGGTGGGGAATCTTGTCTGGGTCAGGAGCCCGCTGGGCCACAGAAAAATCAGTCCAGGGTCTTCAAGTAAGGAGAAAAAAAAAACAAAACAAATTAAACAAACAGTCCCCTCACTGATGTGGCCCCCAGGACTTCCACGTTCGAAACTCTGTCCTGCCATTGAATGTGCACTATTGACCTCAGGCTGCGTGTGTGGAAGCGCTCCAGCAGTTTTATATGTTTTCTGTACAAGGTCCAGCTTTCACAGCCATGCAGGAGACTGGTCAGGACCACAGCCTTGTACACTTTCAGTTTATTAGTAACAGATATTGTGCTGATTCAACACTCGCGCTCTCACACATCCTAGTGCCCGGCTGGCCTGGCAGATTCCGGCATTGATTTCTTTGTCAAGGGAGCCGTCATTGGCTATCACGCTGCCAAGGTACTTGAACTCCTCTCCTGTTTTTAACTCTGTTTCTTCAATAGAGATTGAAGCGGGGAGAACAGCAGATCCTGCAGCAGGTTGAAACAGCGCCTCGGTCATTCCTAGGCTGATGGTCAAACCAAAGAGGCGAGCGGCATCAGCAAACTTGATGACGATGAGCTGGAGATCAGATTCCTTGTGTGCCAGAAGTTCACAGTTGTCAGCAAAAAGGGCTTCAAGGATGAGCCTCTCAAGTGTCTTCGTTTTAGCATTCAGATGACGAAGGTCAAAAAGTGACCCATCGAGTCTGTATTTTATGTAGACTCCACGGTTCAGGTCCCTAACTGCGCGGCTGAGGATGCACGTGAAAAAGGGGTTGAATAACACTGGGGCCAGCACGCACCCTTGCTTCACACCACTGGATATCTCAAATGGATCTGAGGACTCACCCTTTGAAAGAGCAAAGCCAGTCATGTCATCGTGGAACAGACGTATGAGGTTAATGAATCTTCTCAGGCAGCCAAGTTTTGACAGGATAATTCACAGGGCTTCTCTGTTGACGATGTCAAACGCCTTGGTCAGATTGCTAAAGACAGCATACAGATCCAAGTTCTGCGCTGTGCACTTTTCCTGGACCTAATGAACAGCAAAGATCATGTCAATAGTGCTGCATCCTGGGTGAAAACCACACTGTGCCTCTGGTAGATTCTCCTCTGAGATGCTGGTGATCAGACGGTTCAGGATGACTTGAGCCAAGATCTTCCCAGCAATACAGAGAAGGGAGATGCCCTGGTAATTTCCACAGTCAGCTTTGTTACCCTTGTTCTTGAAGAGTGAGATGATTGTGGCATCCTTAAAGTCTTTGGCCATGTCTTCTTCCCAGATGCTGATCAAGATGTTGCGAAAGGCTTCAAGTGACACTGGTCCAGCCGCTTTGAAAATTTCGGCAGGGATACCGTCCATCCCCAGGGCTTTGCCAGAGCTGGTCTGGCTGATTGCCTTTTTGACCTCATCCATTGTAGGGGTCAGGTCAAGACTGTCTGTTGTGGGTTTCTGAGGGATCTGGTCTAGGGCCACAGGGTCGACAATGGAGGGTCTGTTGAGAAGGTTGCCGAAGTGCTCTCTCCACCTATTGTTGATGCTGTTCTTCTCCCTCAGAAGGGTCATGCCATCTGCAGGCAGGAGAGGTGCAGTACGTGGCTTTGAAGGTCCATATATAGCTTTGATAGCACTGAAGAACATCTTGGAGTTCTTGGTGTCAGGGTAGTACTGGACTTCATCAGCTTTACTCTCCCACTGCTCATCTTGCATTTTGCGAAGTGCCGTTTGCGCCTGGCTCTGAAGGCGTTTGAAATGATCACATTTGGAGATTGAGGACTGATCGTTTTGCCATAGCAGAAATGTGTTCTGTTTTTCCTCTAAGATCTTCCTGATGGCTTCATCATTTTAATCAAACCAGTCTTGGTGAGCTCTCTTTTTCAGTCCTAGTGTTGACTTGGCTGACTCCATCACCAGGATTTTGAACTAGTCCCGCTTTTGTGTTGGGTCTCCAGTCAGAGGTCCATGGGACGTCAGCACTTTGTAAGGCAGGCTGCAAATTTCTCATGATGACCAGTAAGTTGCAGCTTCCCGATGTTGAAGGAGGGTCTGACAATCTTGAGCTTTTTGCAGTGCAGTGGTGTGATGTGCAGCATGAGGACCGATCTGACGAGTCTATGATCAGTCCAGCACTCAGCTCCCCGCATGGCCCTGGTGATCTTAACATCTTGAATGTGCCACCTGCGACTGATGACATAGTCAATCAAGTGCCACTGTTTTGATCTCAAGTGCATCCATGTGGTCTTGTATTTATTGGCTTACCTGAAGAGAGTGTTGGTAATTATCGGGTCATTTTCTGCACACCAGCTCAGCAGAAGGCGGCCATTGACATTCATGTTACCAACACCATGATGCCCCAGCACCCCTTTCCAGGTCCTACAGTCCTTGCTGACCCTGACTTTGAAGTCGCCCAACAGGAGAAGCTTGTCACTAGGAGGAGTTGCTTTCACAAGATGGTTAGGGTCCTCATAGAAACTTTCTTTTGCTTCGTCGCTGCTAGTCAGTGTGAGGGCATAAGTGCTGATGACTGTAACGTGGTGAGAGGTGTTGAGGGGGAAGCGGAGCTTGATCAGATGCTCACTGATGCAAGTTGGTAGGTCAGGAAGCTGATGCAGAAGTGATGTCTTGAGGGCAAGTCCCACTCCGTGGATTCTGTCTTCATTTTCTGGCCTGCCTTTCCAGAAGAAGGTATAACCTCCTTTTGGTTTGCAGATGGATCCTTCCTCTGCCAGTCTGGTCTTGCTCAGGGTGGCTATGTCAATGTTATAATGTGCCGGTTCTCTTGCTATGAGGGCCGTTCTTCTCTCAGGTCTCATAGCATTCTCCCCGTCCAAGAAGGTGTGAATGTTCCATGCTGCAAATATCATCTTTCTTATCACTGTTTTTCTACCGCTGTGAGGGTAAAATTGCCAGCTGCAGCATGCTAGCCATTTTGTTTGGGACAAGCAATTTTTGGGACACCTTTTCTAGTCCCCTCCATCATGTTGAAGGTGAGCAGTGCTGTTCCTAAAAAGGCCTGCTCAGTTGCCTGGGATGCTGCTGAACTCCTCTGTCATCCCGGGGTCAGAGTTCATAGACTCATAGAATCCTAGGGCTGGAAAGGACCTCAAGAGGTCATCAAGTCCAGGCCCCTGCCTAAAGCAGGATCAACCCCAACTAAGTCATCCCAGCCAAGACTTTGTCAAGCCAGGACTTAAGAACTTCTAGGAATGGAGATTCCACCACCTCTCTAGATAACACAGTCCAACACTTGGCCATCCTCCTAGTGAAATAGTTTTTGTCCTAATATCCAACCTACACCTCTCCCTCTGTAACTTGAGACCATTGCTCCTTCTTCAGCCGTCCGTCACTACTGAGAACAGCCTCTCTCCATCCTCTTTAGAGCCCCCTTTCGGGAAATTGAATGCTGCTATCAAATTGCTTCTCACTCATCTTTTCTGCAAAATAGATAAACCCAAATCAGCCTCTCCTCATATATCATGTGCTCCAGCCCACTAATCATTCTATTTGCCCTTCACTGGGCTCTCTCCAATGTATCCACATCCTTTCTATACTTGGAAGTCCAGAATTGGATGCAATACTCCAGATGTGGCCTCACCAGTGACGAATAAAGGGGAATAATGCCTTCCCCAGATCTGCTGGAAATGCTCCTGCTCATGCACCCTAATATATCCTTAGCCTTCTTGGCTACAAGGTCGCACTGTTGACAGCTTCTCATCCATTGTAATCCCCAGGTCAGGGTCTGCAACAAAACTAGCAAGAAGAGCCATTTTTTCAAATTCAGTTACAAAATTAATACTTCAAGAGCTGCAATGCATGTGAATACGAGACAGTCAATAAATTACGTCAAACCATACTTTTTGTCACCCCTATTTTAAGAACAGCGCGCGCACAATGATTTGTTAGAAATTTGTTATCCCCATCTCCAGGCTTTACCCGCCTCAGTCCGCAGATCTGCTCCCCTATCCTCAAGCTCTACCCCCCTCATCCCATAAACCTGTCGCCCTGTTCCCAGGCTTAACCCGTCAGCCCCAAACCACCATCACCCCCAGCCTTGACTGTAATCTTTCTCAGCCCCAAACCATCCCCCATCCCCAAGCTTAACCCCTCTCAGCCTTAAACCTGCCACCCATCTCCAAGCTTTACCTGCCTCAGCTCTCAGTCCCAACATCCTCCTTCCCCCCGGCCCATGCCAGCCCCAGGCTTAACCTGCCTCAGCCAATGAGCTTCTCAAGCTACGCGTGCTGCTGCTGCCCCTCCTTGGCCGCTGCCTACCCCACGCTGCTCCTTCCCCAGCCTCCTTCTCAGTGTGGCTGTGCAGCTCCAGTAGGGGCAAACTTGACGGCTCCTCTCCTCAGCTCTACTGCTCACCTCCCCAACCTGCCGCGTGAGCAGCTCCATGTCCTGCTGTGCTGAAATAATGAAACTAAATGTAATTGATTTAATGGCATCTAAAAGGCTCACACATCCTTGATCATTTGGCCAATGCCTTAAATAACATTCATTTTGAATATCAAATAAGAGAGAAAACAGTTAGAATAACAACAGACAAAAGGTCAAATTTCCTCAAAGTTTTCGAAATATTTGGCAGAATAGTGAAAGAGACAGGCTGGAACCAGAGGAAGAAACTGATGATGATGATGAAGAAAATGAAGTTGAATTTCACAAAATTGCAGATGTCCTGGACACGGATAATGACTGTGAGTACCATCTACCAAAACTCCACCATTGTGTCTGCCGCTTGTTGAACCTAGTTTCATCTGTCCCTCCCCGCGTGCTCTCAGGCTGGTGGTGGGGAAATACTGGGGCCTGCTGGAGAAGGGCTTGCATGCCCCTACAGTGGGGGAGCACTTGGCTGCCACGGAGCCTTAGACAGACAGGTTGGAGCATTGGACGGAAGGGGATAGACACGGGGCTTGCACTTCCCAATCCTAGGTTCGCCTGGTACCCATGGCGATGAGTATGCTAATGTAATGTCAGTGGTAACCAAACATGTCAACTTACTTTGGTCTAAGTCCTGACTGCAACACAGTTCAAAAGCTTTCTTTCAGAAGTATCTGCTGATTAGTATGGTACTGGTGAAGCCTCACCTGGAATAGGGCATGCAATTCTGGCCCTCCCCCACCCCTGTATAGAAAGGATGTGGATGCGTTGGAGCAAGGCCGGTGGAGGGCAATGAAAATGATTACAGGGCTGGAGCACCTGGCCTATGAGGAGAGGCTGAGGGACTTGGGCTTATTTAGTTTGCAGAAAAGAAGAGAGAGGGGCTATTTGATAGAAACCTTCAACTTCCTGAAGGTGGAGGGCTTTAAAGAGGATGGAGAGAGGCTGTTCTCAGTAGTGACAGATGACAGAACAAGGGAAGGAGAGGTGTAGGTTGGATATTAGGAAAAACTATTTCACTAGGCGGGTGGGGAGGCACTGGAATGTGTTACCTAGAGAGGTGGTGGAATCTCCACTCCTAGAGGTTTTTAAGTCACAGCTTGACAAAGTCCTGGCTGGGATGATCCTGCTTTGGGCAAGGGGCTGGACTAGATAACCTCATAAGGTCCCTTCCAGCCCTAGGATTCTATGGTTCTTCAAAAGTGATTTGGAAAGTGGGGAGATGCTGCATTCCCAGCATTGCTAAGCAGTTATTCAGATGGTGCTGTCTTTTGAGGTTTTTTTCAGAATTTCCAGAAGAGTTTCCAGAAATACAAATATGTTAAGAACATTATCCTGTTTTTCAAGGAGCAAATCTGTGGTACAAGCAAATGACAATCAAGCTCAAACAGTCTTTCCAGATGTTGAAAAAGCAAAACCATCCCTGGAGCCTATTAATTTGCCAGCAGCTGAAACTTTCTAAACTATCATTGTGCTGTAGTCCAAGAATCCACATTTGAGGAAGGTGGCATTATAGCATCTTAGCCGCATCTACATATGCCGGCTACTTCGAAGTAGCATCGCCAACTTCGAAATAGCGCCCGCCACCTCTACACGTTGCGGGTGCTATTTCAAAGTTGACATCAACGTAAGGCGGCAAGACGTCGAAGTCGCTATCCTCATGAGGAGATGGGAATAGCGCCCTACTTCAACGCGGAACGTCAAAGTAGGGCACGTGTAGCCGATGCGTGTCCTGCAACATCGAAATAGCGGGGTCCGCCATGGCAGCCATCAGCTGAGGGGTTGAGAGATGCTCTCTCCAGCCCCTGAGCTCGATGGTCGCCACGTGCAGTGGCCCCTTAAAGGTCCCTGCCCCCTGCCTTTCTGTGCAGGAAGCTGAAAGAGCATGCAGGCTGCAGCACAGCCACGCGGCCAGCCTGCACGTCCCTCCGCAGCCGCAGTCGACCACCCCCGCAGCAATGGCCACCCGCCAGCCCCCCAAGCGACCCCAGGGCACCCCCCCAAGGGGAGCCAGGGCTCCGAGGCTGGCAGCCAGCTGGGGAAGAGGCAGCGGGGCCCCTCCTGGACGGAGGCTGAGCTGCGGGACCTGCTGGGGCTCTGGAGCGAGGAGGAGGTGCTCCAGGTAATGGGGAGCAAGAGGCGGAACGCGGATGCGTTCGCTCGGCTGGCCGAGGGCCTGGCCGCCCGGAGTCGCCCTGCCTGCACTCCTGACCACGTCAGGAGTAAGGTTAAGGAGCTGCAGCAGGGTTATGCCCGGGCCCGGGATGTGGCCAGCCAATCTGGGGCCACCCCCGTCACTTGCCCCTTTTACGGGGAGCTCAGGGAAATCCTGGGCCCCCGGCGCACCTCCTCCCCGCCGGCCACTCTTGACACCTCGGCCGACGAGCCCTAGCAGGCCCCGGAGGTGGAGTCCACCCCAGAGGCAAGCCCTGCACCCCAGGGGCCCCCCCAGGAGCCCACCGCTGGGACACCGGAGGAGGAGGAGGAGGGGGGATCCTCCTCCAGCGACGGGGGGCTCCGGATCACCATCCCATCCCAGAGCTCCAGCAGGGTGTCCGCCCACCGGGTGTCCCCCGACCATGGGAGCGGACCATCAGGTATGTACCCCCCCGGGGTTGAGGGGCGGGGCCAACAGACATGACCAGGGCCCTCCTCATGCCCAGATGACCATGGCCCCAAGGACAGCAGTGGCATGTCCCTCAGAAGATTGCATCAGCCCCTGCCCCCCAGCACGACAGTGCCATGCCCCATCCCTGGGGATGGGGGGAGCGGACCCTAGGGTCCCCCGGGGGGAGGGGGTGGGACACCCATCAGCAGCAGCAGCATCTCCCGGGGACGGGGATGAGGAACCAGCAGCAGAGGGGTGGGGGGACAAGGGCCACAGCTCGGGGCCCACACTAATGGCTGTCTCCACTCTTCTTCCCCCCCGTGTTCCGCAGCTGCACCATCGGAGGGACCAGAGAGCGCCGGCGAGGTGTCAATGGTCCCGGAGAGCCCACCGGGGCCATCACTCCAGTCCAGCCCCTCAGCGGAGCACTGACCAGCCCCAGGGCGGGGATGACGGTGGACCCAGCACCACCCCCGGACGGCGACGGACGCCCAGCTGCTGGCGATCCTCCGGCGGCAGCTGGAGGTCTCGGAGCAGCGCCTGCGGGTGGACGAGCGGCGCCTCCATCTGCAGGAGCGGGCACTGGCCTGGCGCCAGGAGGCATGGGGGGCCTTTATGCGCACCTTCGAGCTCATCACGGACTACCTGGCCCCCCATGCTGCACTGGCCGCCGCTCTGCCCACCCTGCCTGCTCCACCCACTGCTCCACCTGCCGCTCCACCCACTGCTCCACCTGCTACACCCGCCATCGCACCGCCGTCCGCCACCAAGGGGCCTTCCGCCGAGGGGGACCTGGGACCTGCTGACACCCGCCAGCCATATCTGCCGGTCTGCCCAGCCCCCAGCCAGCCCCGGCCAGGGCTGAGGCCGAGGCACGGGTCGCGGCCGCCCACCCCCAGCGCTGGACGTTAGAGGGTGCGGGGCCCAGGATGTGGCCCCCCCTCCCACTTTGTACATGTAGCCAGACATGACCCCCCCATTTGGCCTTTTCTTCTTCTTCCCCTCCACTGGGGGAGACAGAGAGAGAAATAAGCAGGGGAGACAGGCGGCCTTTGATGTCCTGGGAACGCAGGTGTGCTGTCTCGCCCAGCCTCTCTACTATACACAAAAACCAGACAGTGAATGGGCTAGCTAATGGCTGCCCTTCTGGCTGATCTCGGTGATTGACACGCCTGATCACTTCCCCAGGAAGAACGGGGAACCCCGCCCATCACCGCCAAAGGTGCCTAATTGTCCACAATTCACAGGTGCGAATTAAGCCTTGCACCTTCCCTGGGAAACCTGGGGTTCAAACATATTCCTCCCAATTGGCCACTTGAGACCAGGAAGAAGCCTGTGTGACAAAAGGGGTATAAAGGGGCTTGGCAGACCACCGCCCGCCCTTTTGAGTTTCAATCACCTACACCTGCTGGCCAGGTCTGGAATTAACTCCTGAGACTGGGGACGCCTGGTTCGTATCTACTTCTTCCCGAGGGATTGAGAGAAAGATTCTGGGTCACACCAGATCTAGGAGGCAGGGGTAAGAATTACACCTGTATTACACTCCTTTCCTGTAGGAATTGAGGGAAAGACTCTGGTTCCACCAGGTCTAAGAGGCAGGGGTGAAAATCACACCTGCAACATGCCTTTCATGTGTACACATTAATTGTATTAGTTTAAGCTAGCTAGTTTGTCTAAAACTTTTCTAAAGTTAAATTGTGTTGTTTCCCCTTTAAAAACTGCGAGTACTAACTTGTACTTTAATCATTTGTCTTAGTTAAATTGTTTCTATCTTTGTATAAATAAAAAGTAACAGTTAAAGCCTCTCTAAGTGTACTTTTCCTCTTGCTGCTGTACCCGAACTAAACACAAACCAAAGAACCCAGCCTGCCCTGGCTGCTTAGCGTAGCTGCTGGTGTGGCATCACCCCCTTTGCCCCACCAGACCTTCAGCTGGCACCTGGGCATCGGCTAACAGTACATGTCGCCTTTTACTTGTATTGTATATAGTTTGTATTAGACCCCTGTTATTTTATGATACCTGCCCCCCGTGTAAATAGTTCTCCCCTTCCTTGTGTTCCACTGTTTTTTGGTTATCATATAAGCTGCGTCTACACGTGCACACAACTTCGAAGTAGCGGCACCAACTTCGACGTTAGGCGGCGAGACGTCGAAGTCGCTAACCTCATGAGGAGATAGGAATAGCGCCCTACTTCGACGTTGAACGTCGAAGTAGGGACCGTGTAGACGATCCGCGTCCCGCAACGTCGAAATTGCTGGGTCCTCCATGGCGGCCATCAGCTGGGGGGTTGAGAGATGCTCTCTCTCCAGCCCCTGCGGGGCTCTATGGTCACCGTGGGCAGCAGCCCTTAGCCCAGGGCTTCTGGCTGCTTCTGCGGCAGCTGGGGATCTATGCTGCAGGCACAGGGTCTGCAACCAGTTGTCAGCTCTGTGTATCTTGTGTTGTTTAGTGCAACTGTGTCTGGGAGGGGCCCTTTAAGGGAGCGGCTGGCTGTTGAGTCCGCCCTGTGACCCTGTCTGCAGCTGTGCCTGGCATCCCTATTTCGATGTGTGCTACTTTGACGTGTAGACGTTCCCTCGCTGCGCCTATTTCGATGTTGGGCTGAGCAACGTCGAAGTTGAACATCGACGTTGCCGGCCCTGGAGGACGTGTAGACGTTATTCATCGAAATAGACTATTTCGATGTTGGCTGCACGTGTAGACGTAGCCATAATGTATAATACTTATTTGTTGTAATAATATAATAATACGAATTCACCGTTTTGTGGTTTCACGAACAACAGGTCTACTTTTATTTGCAAGAAAAGTGGGGGGGGTGCTCTTGGGTGTTCTGTGGTGTGGGTGTACGGGCAGGGAGTGTTGTGGAGGATGGGGGGGGTGCAGTGGGGGGCCTGCCAGCATTCACCCCGCGGCCTCATCGAAATGGGCCCGCAGAGCCTCCCGTCCTTTGGGGTCCACCTGGCGACTGGGGGCAGCGGGTGGCTGCACATCGGCTCTGCCGGCCTCCACAGCCCAGCCTGAAAGAATGCCTCCCCCTTACTCTCCACCAGGTTGTGGAGGGCGCTGCACGCGCCCACAATCTGGGGGATGCTGGTGGGGCCCACATCAAGGCGGGTGAGGAGACACCTCCAGCACCCTTTCAGGCGGCCAAATGTGCACTCAACCACCTGGCGCGTGTGGTTCAGGCGCATGTTGAAGCACTCCTGGCTGGCTGACAGATGGCCCGTGTAAGGGTGCATGAGCCAGGGCCAGAGGGGGTACGCCGCGTCTGCGATGATGCAGAGGGTCATCACGGTGTCCCCCACAGGGATCTCCCGCTGGGGGATGTAGGTCCCCCCCTCTCCAGCTGGCGGCACAGGCCCGAATTCCGGAATACCCAGGCGTCGTGGGTGCTGCCAGGCCAGCCCACATAAATGTCCTGGAAACGGTCCCGGCTGTCCACCAAGGCCTGGAGGACCACTGAGTGGTAGCCCTTCCTGTTCAAGAAGCGTCTTCCACTGTGCTCTGGGGCGTGGATGGGGATATGGGTCCCATCCAGAGCCCCAAAGCAATTTGGGAAGCCCAGGGTGGCAAACCCCACGATGGCAGCATCCGGGTCCCCAAGCCACACGAGCCTGTGGAGGAGCAGAGCGTTGATGGCACGGACGACCTGCAGGGGAAGGACATGGGAGAGCAATGAGGGGTGTGCAGGGTGTGTCTGGCCCTCCCCTGCCAGGGCTCCCCTCCACCCCCAGGGCTGCCTCCCCCTCCCCGTGGGTCCTCTTACCTCCATGAGGACAGCCCCGACGGTGGCCTTGCCGACGCCAAACTGCTGGCCCATGGATCAGTAGCTGCCTGGAGTGGCCAGCTTCCAGACAGCGATGCCGACCCGTTTCTCGACGCTGAGGGCACGCCGCATGGCAGTGTCCTGGTGCCTCAGTGCAGGGGTGAGCCACTGGCAGAGCTCCAGAAATGTCTGCCGGCTCATGCGAAAGTTCTGGAGCCAGCGGTCATCATCCTACTCGCCGAGCACCAGCCGCTCCCACCAGTTGGTGCTCATGGGGTAGCTCCACAGCCGGCGGCGTGTGCGGCAGGGGGGAGGGGGCGCAGGGGGGCTGCAGGGTCTGGGGTTGCTTCCTCCTTCTCTGGGGGCAGCTCCTCTTCTGTGACTAGAAGGTGATCGGCTGCCTCCTGCATGGCATGGAGCAGGGCAAGCACTGCTCCTACAGGGGCAGCTGGGTGGACCTCTGGCTGCTGCTGCTGCTGCTGGGGGTCCATGACTGCGTCGCTCAAGGTGTGCGTGCCTTTGGCTCTGCAGACCGCGTGCTGTGCAGGCTGAGTGTGTCTGGGAGGGGCCCTTTAAGGGAGCGGCTAGCTGGTGCCTCGGAAGTGCTAGTCCACCCTGTGACCCTGTCTGCAGCTGTTCCTGGCACCCTTATTTCAATGTGTGCTACTTTGGCGTGTAGACGCTCCCCTGCAGCGCCTACTTTGATGTGGTGCTGCCCAACGTCGAAGTTGACAGCACCAGCCCTGGAGGACGTGTAGACGTTATTCATCGAAATAGCTTATTTTGATGTCAATACATCGAAATAAGCTATTTCGATGTAGCATACACGTGTAGACGTAGCCCTTGACTGTTTGGCTTTACATATATGCAATAGCTTTCTCAACATTGAACAACATTAAAGCTCTTAGTTGCTGCATTTTGACTTTTCATTATTTGAGCGTTTGCTGCTTTCTTGCCTTGACTGAAATCATTCTGGTCTTCTCGGCTCTTGTCCAGCAGCGGACTTGTTATTTCCATTGATCATGAGTATTTTAAGTACATATTAGTCACATATTTTATTTTATATTTGTGTTGCCAAATAAAATTATATTTTCAGTAGTGATACTACAAATTGAACAGGCATTTCACAGGAAATGAGTATTTGTTATTGGAAGGACTTGAATCCTAAAGCTAAGCTAGAGTGTTTATGTGCGCTGTTATTTTCTTTCAAACGCTTTTATTAATACAGCAGTGTCTTGATTTATGCAAGGGCTGAGGTCCATTGCACATTGGCGTGACTCGAATATCGTGTAAATCAGGGGCAGCTTTTTCCCCAGTGGAATGCACATTCTGTGGCTGGGGAAGCAGCAGTAGCACCTGGACCTCCTTTTGAAATGTAAGTCCTAGAGTTGGGGAGCAGCTGGGGAGGGTTAAGCCTGGCGGTGGGTTGGGGCTGTGGAAGTTGGACGGGAGGTTAAGCCTGGGGTGGGTTAGGGCTGCAGGGGGGTGGGGCTCATCTGGAGCCACGCACGCAAGGGGTTTGAACCAGGGCAGGCAGGACTGAGCTGGAGAGTGGGTGGTGAGCCAGGGCCACGCGTGGGTGGTGAGCCAGGCCGCAGGGGGCTTGAATGGGGGCTGCACGTGGAGGGTTTGAACCAGGGTGGGGGGGTTGAGTCAGAGCCAGGTGTTGGGAGGTGAGCCATCAGGGGGTTTGAAGTGGGGCTGGGAGAGAGTTGAGCTGGAGATGTGTGTGAGGTGTGGTAAGCTGGAGCCAGGGGTGGGGGGTGGGGAGTGAGCTGGAGCTGTGCACGTGTGGTGAGTGGGACTAGAGCGGTTGATCTGGGGCTGTGCAGGGCTGGGGGCTGCAGCCAGGGCTGGGGGGGGAAGTGGGATTTTGAGTAGCACTTAACTTGCATTAATACAAGTTAAGCACCACGCAAGATGTGTGATTTTGAGGGTTTACAGTATTAAATAAGCATCAAAAAGCCCAAACATTTTGCGTACGCTTATCAGGATGCATACGCGCCTTCGAGAATTGCATCCGATGAACCCCAAAGTGAATATTCTTTGGAAATTCAAAACAAATGCAAAACTTAAAGCAGTTGTCAGAAAGTGTTTTAATTGTAATATTTGCATCTATTTGACATTTTAGCTGTGTACCGTCTCAAAAGCTCAGGTGTAATTTAGGACATCTTCCATGGAGGCAGCATATCTCTAGATTACGCAGTGGGTTGAGCTTATTTTTTAATTTAATGTACTGAACCTATAAGCAGTGGGGTGTATCAGCACCCTCCCTGCAGTGGAGAGCCTGGACTGGCACTCCAACCCCATGCCCTCCTCCCCCAGGAGTTTGGAATGCTGGCTGCCCACTGCAGGTGTGGGGGGGGGGGGGCAAAGCAGTCTACAGCCAGGCAAGAGGGGGGCTGAACCGGGCCTGTGGGCTCTGCCTGGCTGGAGAGGAAATGCTGGGTACGCTGCCACTCCTTCCCCACTGGGCTGGGGGGACAGCAGTGCAGGAAAGGGCTACCTGGAGGCTTTCACCCTGTTGCTCCCATTAGCCTCCCTCCTGCCCACACTCCCACCATCAGCTGCCTCCTGCACACCCTGCGAAGACACCGCACCTCAGACCTCTCCCGCACAATCCCTCTCACCCAGACCCCCCTCACCCCCATGTCCAGACTACTACCCACCCCCACCCTGAAATCTCAACCAGCTCCTAAGGAACACCCTCTCTCTCACCCAGATGCCCCCACCCTCAGCCTGTTCCCGCACTCTCCCTCCCACCCAGATCTCTCCTCTCTTCCTGCCCCTCCCTTCCACTCAGATTCCACACCTCCAGCCCACTCCTGCACCCCCCTCCCACCCTGACCATACTCACCCAACCCCAGCCCACTCCTGTACCCTGCCTCCTGCCCAGACTCCACAATCCAATCCTGCTCCCAAGCAGAACCCTCCTACATTCTGAGCCATGAACCTCTGATTTTTGGTCCCACCTGGGCCCCCAGAAGAGTTAATGTGGCCTAGGGAAAGCCCTGAACCTCTATCTCCTTTTCTGTCCCCTGCCTGTAGGGCTGGAGGATGAAGGGTGTGAGGTGTCTTAGTCAAGGGTTTGTTTTGTTTGTTTGCTGGGTTGTTTTTTATGTGGTCCCTGACTGATTTTCTTTCCTGTGGTCCATGGCTCCTCACCCAAAAAAGGTTCCCACCCCAATATATATTAATAATACATAACATGTTATGTATTCATTGATCAGGGAAATTTTCAGTGTGAAAAATGTTCCACCTGTTTGTGAACTTTGACTATACTTTGACCAAGAATGTATATCTTGACAAAAATAGTTATTTACCTCTGCTCTACACTGGCAAGACATTTTCCTCCAATCTTAAAATGCTAGCAGAAAAAACAGTTTTAATTTCTTGTGGTTGGATGGAGAGGTTTTAATTTGTTCAATTATAATCCAGTTTAAACTAAGCATATGGAATAGCCAATCTGGAAAAGATATACAGGCACAGGCCCACTATAACACTGTAGACATTATCTGCTATAGTCCTTCTGAAAACTTGGATGTAAGGAGATTTTTTATTATTAACATGGATTTCTATCCCTTCCAAAGAAGTCTGTGAACTAGTTGGGTGATTTGCCGTGTCTTGGCAAGCAGAAACTTCATCTTATGTAAAGCAAAGTAAATCTGATGCAGATTGACATCAGCTGTAGCTCTGCCTTACAGTGGCGACAATGCTTGGGGTATTATGTTCACTTTAATTTTAATATATAATTAGGGGTGTATCACAGCCCATCTCTGTTATGAGTTGGGCCCAATGTTGCATGACATTATTTAAGTTTCTCCTCAACAGGGCTGATGAATAATGTTCTCTGCTACAGAGAATTCCATATAGAAAAACTCTCTTTCAAAAAGCTACTACAGTTGATTGAAATAAATTTCAGCTAAACATTTTTCCACTAGAATTTGCCAATTTGCTGAAATCAAAATATTTTGCAAAAATGATTCAAATTGTAACAAAATTCTGATTAAATTTGCCTGATTCCCTATCTCTGCTCACCTCCTTGACAGCCCACCTAATGTTTTCAGGGAAACCTGGTATTCCGAGTTTTCTCTGTTGGCAGTCCAGCTTGTAGGGCTTTCAGGAATTGCAACTCTGAAGCAACCTATTATGTGGGGTGCCCAAGAGCAGCAGCTCCAATCCCTTTAGCAAAACATTTCAAAATGTTTGGATTTTGTTCAGAAGTGGAATTAAATCAATTTTTTATATCCCTGGCAAAAACAAACAAACAAACAAAATTTACTATTTTCCCTTCCAGTTGTCCCATTGTTGTTAGGTGGCCATTCTCAGAAGGGCAGCGATCTCCTATTAGCTACGTCTACACTGGAACGCTATGTCGAAATAGCTTATTTCAAAGTGGCGAAATCGAAATAAGCTACTTTGACACGTGGTGTCCACACATCCTCTGGGGCTGGTGCTGTGGACGTTCAACGTTGACGTAGGAAAGTGCTACATCGAAGTGGGCCGTGCAGCAGAGCATCTACACACAAAAGCCGCCCTGATTGAAATAAGGCCTGCAGACAGGGTCACAGGGCGGACTAGCCCTTCTGGGGCTACAGCGAGCCACTCCCTTAAAGGACCCCTCCCAGACACACTTGGCCTGCACAGTACGTGGTCCACAGAGCTGACAGCAGATTGTAGACCCCTTGCACGCAACATGGACCCCCAGCAGTAGCAGCAGCAGTGGCTGCCAGAAGCCTTCAGGACCATCTCTGAGGCAGAGATCACCCTGCTCGGCGCCACGCAGGAGGCCGCCCAGCACCTCCTGGAAGACAAGTTCTCCTTCTTGGGGGATGAAGGGGCCGCCCCACACCATCCTGGGGCCCTCCTGCCCCCCCCCCGACCAGGCACACCACCAACTTTGGAGGTACCCCTCCAGCACGGAGTGGTGGGAGCGCCTGGTCCTCGAGGAGTGCAATGACGACCTCTAGCTCTGGAATTTCCAGATGAGCCGGCAGACATTCCTCAAGCTCTGCCAGTGACTCACCCCTGCCCTGCAGCACCAGGACACCCCCACGTGGCATGCCATCGCCATCGAGAAACGGGTCGGCATCGCTGTCTGGAAGCTGGTCACTCCACACAGCTACTGATCTGTAGGACAGCAGTTCGGCGTGGGCAAGGCCACCATCGTCATGGAGGTCAGGAGGCCCAGAAGGGGACTCTGTGGTCCTGCAGGCCATGGTGGACAGCCAGGGCCGCTTCCAGGACATATATGTTGGCTGGCCTGGCAGCACCCATGAAGCCCGCATTTTTAGGAACTCGGGCCTGTGCTGCCGGCTGCTGGCAGGGACCTACATCCCCCAGAGGGAGATCCCTCTGGGGGACACCACCGTACCCTCTGCCACATGGCAGATGCGGTCTACCCGCTCCAGCCCTGGCTTATGTGCCCCTACACAGGCCACCTGAGTGCCAGCCAGGAGGGGTTCAACATCTGCCTAAACCATGCACGCCAGGTGGTCAAGCGGACTCTTGGCTGCCTCAAAGGCCGCTGGACGTGCCTCCTCACCCACCTGGATGTGGGGCTCCCCAACATGCCCCATATTGTGGGTGCATGCTGCGCACTCCACAACCTGGTGGAGAGCAAGGGGGAAGCCTTCGTGCAGGGCTGGGCTGTGGAGGCTGACACTGCCTACCCCCAGCCAGCCGCCGCCCTGAGCCGCCAAGCCGACCACGAGGGGATCTGGGTCCAGGAGGCCCTGCAGGCTCATTTCGACCAGGCTGTGGGGTGAGCACCAGTGGGGCCATCCCTGGTGGGCCACTCACTGCCCCCCCACAACACACTACTGCCCCCACACCCACACAACTGTGCCCTAAGAGCACATGACAACACATTTATGTTTTAAAAATACACCTGAACATTATTTAAAACCAACAAAAAGGATGAAATTTGTAAACAGGAACAGGGGAACTATGCACATTGGGGGCAAGACAGCTACTAAAGGCGGGGAGTGGGACACAACTATTTACAATGAGGTGGGGGAAACTATGTACAAAGGAGGGGGGCCTGAGTGGCCTAGTCCTTGGCCCCCTTCCCTACTGTCCAGCACCCAGCATGGGGGGGGGCGTGACCCACACCTGGGCCAGAGGCGCCATCGAGGCTGGGAGGACCAGCAAGTATGGCTGGGCCAGCTTCTTAGCCCCGCGATCCTCCTCTTCAGCGGGCTTCAGGGCAGGCGGAGGGCGGCTGGGAGAGACGGCGGCTGGAGCAGCAGGGGGCGGGGGGCAGCATCCGCTCGGTGATCCGCTCCAGGGTCCCAGTGATCTGATCGAAGGTCTGCATGAAGGACCCCCCAGGCCTCCTGGTGCCAGGCCAGCGCTTGCTCCTGCACGGGGAGGTGGTGCTCTACCACCTCCACCTTGCACCAGAGGGTGGCGAGGACCTGGGGGTCAGCGGACGCCCGCGGCTGGCTCCAGCGGTGGCGGGCTTGTCCCGGGGCTGGTCCCCGCTCCGTTGCCTGAATGCCACGGCACAACATCCCTGCTGGGCTGTCCGGCATGATGGACATGGCGCCCGCACTGTCGTGGCCCTCAGATCGTGCAGCTGTGGAAAAGAGTGGGGAAGAGAGAAGACAGCCATTAGTCTGGGCCCTGACTTGTGGCACAGGCCCCCCCCACCTCCTCCGCTGTTGGGTCCTCATCCCCTGTCCCCCAGGATGATGGGTGTGGTGTCTCTGTGGGTGACCCCCTTCGGGGGTTCTGCTCCTCCCGACCCCCAGGGATGGTGCGTGGCGCTGTCCTGGGAGGCGGGTGCTGACAGGCTCTGGGAGCCGTGCCACTTCTGTCCTGGGGCTGTGGTCTGGCTGGGCCATGGTGGGCTGGGGTCAGCTGGGTGTGGGGGGGGCCCTGGTCATGTCCCTTGTCCCTGCCCCTTAACCTGGGGGTGTGCACCTGTGAGGTACATAGCTGGCGGTCCGCTCCCATGGTCGGGGGACACCCTTTGGGAGGATGCCCTGCTGGAGCTGCAGGAGGGGAGGTCGATCAGGAGCTTCCTGTCGCTGGAGCCCTCCTCCTCCTCTGCTGTCTCAAGGGTGGGCTCCTCTGGGGGGGCCCCTGGGGTGCAGGGCTGGCCTCTGGGCCGGACCCTAGCTCCAAGGCCTACTGGGGCTCCTTGGCCGAGGTGTCAAGGGTGGCTGGGGGGGAGGAGGTGTACCGGGGGCTCAGGATCTCCCTGAGCGCCCTATAGAAGGGGCAAGTGGTAGGGGCAGCCCCCGACTGGCTGGCTGTGTCCCAGACCCAGACGTAACTCTGCCACAGCTCCTTGACTTTACTCCTGACATGGTCAGGAGTGCAGACAGGGTGACCCCAGGCAGCCAGGCCCTCGGCCAGCTAGGCGAATGCACCTGCATTCCGCCACTTGCTTCCCATTACCTGGAGCACCTCCTCCTCGCCCCAAAGCCACAGCAGGTCCCAGATTTTGGAGTCCATCCAGGAGGGGCCCCACCACCTCTCCCCGCCTGCAGCTGGATGGTTGGGAGCCCAGGTTCCCCCTGGGGATGGGGTGCCCTGGGGGCGCTTAGGGGGCTGGCTGGCTGCCCTGGGCGCTGGGCGGTGGACTGGGGCCTCTGGAGGGCGTGCAGGGTGTGCATGTGTCTGTGCTGCTCCCTGCACGCTCTCAGCTTCCTGACACAGGAAATCTGGGGGCGTGGTGCTTTAAGGGCTGCTGCACGTGGCGATCATAGAGCCCCACAGAGGCTGGACAGAGCATCTCAACTCCTCAGCTGATAGCCGCCATAGAGGAGCCCACTATTTCAATGTAGCAGGACGCGGATCATCTACACACGCCCTACTTCGATGTTGAATGTCGAAGTAGGGCGCTACTCCCATCTTCTGGTGGGGATAGCGATCTTGATGGCTCACTGCCTCAGATCGATTTCAACTTTGAAATAGTGTACGGCGTGTGTGGACGCGCCGTGCGCTATTCCAAAGTTGGGCCGGCTATTTCGAAATAGCTGGGTAGTGTAGATGCGGCTATTGTGTTTAATAGCACTCCTGCCACATGGCTGCTCTTAGCAATGACACTCTCTCAGGTAAGCTAGAAAAAATGCCGGCTCAGAGGACCTAGCATTAAGTAGTTACGTAATTGGCTAAAAAAACCCCCACAAATAAAGAGTAAAGAGAAGTTACTCACTTGTGTGGTAACGATGGTTCTTCAAGATGTGTCCCCGTGAGTGCTCCACACTCGGTGACGGGCTCACCCCGGCGCCGCAGATCAGAAATTTCCAGATGTGTCTTGTCGGGTCGCGCATGCACCGAGGCGCGTTGGTCCTTCGTGCGCTTTTGGTCACGTGCAAGATCCGGTCTATGCCAGTTCCTCAATCAACCACCTCGGATGCTCCTGAAAGACACAAAGCAGAACTCCGAAGCAGGGACAAACAGGTGAGTAGTGGAGCACCCATGGGGACACATCTCGAAGAAATATCGTTACCACACAAGTGAATAACTTCTCTTTCTTCTTTGAGTGGTCCCCGTGGGTGCTCCACATTAGGTGACTACCCAGCAGTGACCCCAAAAATGGAGGTGGGTACCAGATTTATGTGCAGCTTGCCCTTGAAAGGACTGCCGTCGACAGACGCGTATCCTCATCCAACACCTGGTGCATCGCATTGTGCTTGGCGAAGGTGTCGTAGGATGACCATGTTGCAGCTCTGCAGATGTCTTTTAATGCGACTCCTTTGAAGAAGGCTGTCGACATTGCCATCGCTCTAGTGGAGTGAGCCCTGGGCGGAGCTAGTAGAGGGGTCTTACAGAGCTCGTAGCACAGTTTTATGCAGGATACAATGTTGTTTGAAATTCTTTGTGAGGACAGGCCTTCCCCCTTTGAACTGGGTGCAATAGACACCAGGAGTCTGTCCGTTTTTCAGAAGGGCTTAGTGCTGTCTGGGTAAAAGGCCAACGCCCTCCTCATATCGAGTAAATGCAGCCGGGCTTCCTTACTAGAGGTATGCAGTTCTGGATAAAATGAAGGTAAAATTATTGGTTCTTTAATGTAGAACTTTGAGGCAATCTTGGGGATGAAGGCTGGGTGTAAACGTAAAATCACCACCTCCTTCGAAAAGATCGTATAGGGTGGCGTTGCCATTATTGCTGCCAGTTCGCTCACCCTGTGGGCTGATGTAATTGTGAAAAGAAAAGTTGTTTTTATGGTAAGTAGCCGGAGGGGTACCATGGCTAATGGTTCAAAGGGGGGTCTAGACAGTGTGTCTAGGACCAAGTCCAAGCTCCATGAAGGCGATAACGGTTTCTGCGGGGGGTATAGGTTTGCCAGCCCCTTTAGGAACGGTGTGGTAATGGGATGGGCGAATATGGTTGGCCCCTCCTCTATATGTCGGAACGCTGATATGGCTGCAAGGTGGACCTTTAATGACGATAAAGAGAGTCCACCCTGTTTCAGCTCCAGTAAGTACTCTAGGATTGTGGGAATGGAAACGTCCAGAGGAGCCAACTGCTTGGACGAACACCAGGATATAAAACATGTCCATTTATGAGCGTAAGTCTTCCTGGTAGAGGCCCGCCGACAGCACTCCAGGACTTCTTTTACTCCTTCTGAGCATGTTATCTCTAAGGCACTGAGCCATGGATTAGCCATGCTTGTAGGCGGAGCATTCGAGGATGGGGGTGCGCTACGGTCCCCTGACTCTGCGTGAGAAGGTCCGGCACTATCGGGAGGGGGAGTGGCGGGCAGCATGACGTGTAGGAGTAAAGGAAACCATTGCTGTCGATCCCATGTTGGGGCTATGAGTATTATTTGTGCCTTCTCCTTCTTGGCTTTCTCTAGGGCCTTGTGAATGAGCTTTGTGGGAGGAAAAGTGTACAACAGGGGACCTTCCCATGAAAGCATGAAGGTGTCACCCAAAGAATCTTGCCCAATGTCCCCTCTGGAACAATATTGCAGCATTTCTTGTTGGTGTAAGTGGCAAACAAGTCAATCTAGGGAAGCCTCCATCTGTGAAATACTTCGTGGAGCAGGTCTGAGCAGATTTGCCACTCGTGTGTGAGAGCAAAGCGTCTGCTTAGTTGGTCCACTTTCACGTTGTGGACACCTGGCAAATCTGAAACTTTAAGCGTTATGTTGTTCGCAATGCACCAATTCCATACTTGGACCGCCTCTGCGCATAGCGCACGAGATCTGGCCCCACCCTGACGATTCATATAGAACATTGTGGAGGTGCTGTCGGTATTGAGTCCGACTACTTTGCCCTGCAGGTATTTTCAAAAGTGTCTGCATGCGTTGAACACTGCTCCGAGTTCCAATACATTTATGTGCATTACCGTCTCTGTGGGGGACCATTGTCCCTGTGTCACTTTGTTGTGCATGTGCACTCTCCATCCTATGTGGGACGGGTCCGTCGTGAGAAAAACCACAATTTGCGGTTGGTGGAATGGCACCCCGAGTAGTAAGTTCTTGGGGTCTGCCCACCATGCCAGGAAATTTCGCACCTCTGTTGTGGGCAATACCACTTTGTGGATGGTATGAATCATTGGCCTGTAAACACTCGCTAGCCAGTGCTGTAGGCCTCGCATATGTAGCCTGGCATTCTGCACCACATACATGGTGGCCGCCATGTGCCCCAGGAGCTGTAGGCAGGTTAGGATTGGCACTGTGGGCCTGTATGTTATCGCCTGCACCAGGGATTTGATGGTGCGAAAACGGCCATTGGGCAGATATACTCTTGACGTAGTAGAGTCTAGGCGTCCCCCTATGAACTCTATGTTTTGTGTGGGCTCCGTCTTTGATTTTTGGAATTTGATGACTAGGCCCAGTGATAGGAAGGTCCTTGTAGTGATGTCGATCATGCGCAGGACATCTGTCCTTGAGACCCCTTTCAGTAGGCAGTTGTCCAGATATGGAAAAATGAACACACCCTGGCGGTGTAAGTAAGCTGATACTACCGCAAGCATCTTGGTAAAGACCCTGGGCTCTGAAGAAAGACCGAAGGGGAGGACTGTGTATTGGAAGTGCTCCATACCCATTTTGAAGCGAAGAAAGTGCCTGTGCACAGGGTGGATTGTTATACGGAAATATGCATCTTGTAAGTCGAGGGCTGCGAACCAATCTCCATCGTTCAGTGTCGTGACTATGGAGGCAATTGTAGTCATCTTGAAGCGCTGTTTGCACAAGTACCAATTGAGAGCCCGTAAGTCCAGGATTGGCCTCCAGCCCCCTGTTGTTTTCTCTGTTAGAAAGTATCGGGAGTAGAAGCCTTTCCCTTGGAATTCTTCCGGGACTCTCTCCACTGCCCCTATAAATGTGAGGTGGTCTACCTCTTGCTTCAACCTTGTCTCGTGAGAGGGGTCCCTGGGGAGGGACTGGGTAGGGGGTTTTGGTGGCAGCAGGGATTGGAAAGGGATGGTGTATCCCTGCGCTATAATTTCCAGCACCCATTTGTCTGTCGTGATGCTTTGCCATTGAGGATAAAACGGTTTGAGTTGGTGGTGGAACATATGCTGTGATTGGCAGTGAGGGATGGTGTTGGTATTGCAGTCCTCGACATCACTGTCAAACTTGCTGTCTTGGGGCTTGCCCCAATGGTGTACGCTCTTGTTGGGGATGCCGCCTGGATGCCCTATGTTGTTGTTGGTGGTGGTGGTGGTGGCGCCCTTGATTGTAACCCCGCTGATATTGTGAGCGCTGGGGTTGGTAGGCATAACGCCTTTGTTGAGGGTAAAATTTCTTTCTCCTGTACCGGGGGGTGTACATCCCTAGTGTTCTAAGTGTGGCCCTGGAATCCTTACTGGAATGTAGGACCAAATCAGTTGAGTCAGCGAACAGTGTCTCCTTATCAAATGGGAGATCTACAATTTTCGTTTGCAGGTCCTTGGGGATGCCAGATGTCTGGAACCATGACTCCCTATGCATCACCACTGCTGTGGCAGTGGAGCGTGCTGCTGTATCTGCTATGTCAAGGGCGATCTGGATGCCTGTTTGTGAAGCTGCATAGCCCTCCTGGACTATTGCTTTCAAGACCGGTTTCTTATCATCAGGGAGGAAGTCCATAAGGGAGGTAAGTCTAGTATAGTTGTTGAAGTTATGATTCGACAGATGGGCAGCATAGTTCGCCATTCTCAACAATAACGTGGAGGAGGAGTACACCGTCCTTCCAAATAAGTCGTTTCCTTGCATCCTTGTCAGACCCCGTAGACTTGTATTGTGGTGCCTTAGATCTGTGCTGCGAAGATTCGACTACTAGGGAATTTGGTTGGGGGTGGTTAAACAGGAATTCCATACCCTTGGATGGTACAAAGTACTTCTTATCTGCCCTTTTGTTTGTAGGTGGGATGGAGGCAGGGGTCTGCCATATATTCGTGGCTGCTTCCTTAATGGCTTCATCTAAGGGGATGGCTATTTTAGATGATGCTGGGGGTCTTAGATATTTGAGGAGTTTGTGATGTTTCTCCTGCACCTCTGCAATTTGTGGCTACGTCTACACGTGCAGCCAACATCGAAATAGCTTATTTCGAAGTAGCAACATCGAAATAGACTATTTCGATGAATAACGTCTACACGTCCTCCAGGGCCGGCAACGTCGATGTTCAACTTCGACGTTGCTCAGCCCAACATCGAAATAGGCGCAGCGAGGGAACGTCTACACGTCAAAGTAGCACACATCGAAATAAGGGTGCCAGACACAGCTGCAGACAGGGTCACAGGGCGGACTCAACAGCAACCCGCTCCCTTAAAGGGCCCCTCCCAGACACAGTTGCACTAAACAACACAAGATACACAGAGCTGACAACTGGTTGCAGACCCTGTGCCTGCAGCATAGATCCCCAGCTGCCGCAGAAGCAGCCAGAAGCCCTGGGCTAAGGGCTGCTGCCCACGGTGACCATAGAGCCCCGCAGGGGCTGGAGAGAGAGCATCTCTCAACCCCTCAGCTGATGGCTGCCATGGAGGACCCGGCAATTTCGACGTTGCGGGACGCGGATCGTCTACACGGTCCCTACTTCGACGTTCAACGTCGAAGTAGGGCGCTATTCCTATCCACTCATGGGGTTAGCGACTTCGACGTCTTGCCGCCTAACGTCGAAGTTAACTTCGAAATAGCGCCCAACGCGTGTAGACATGACGGGCGCTATTTCGAAGTTGGTGCCGCTACTTCGAAGTAGCGTGCACGTGTAGACGCAGCTTGTATGTCCTGAGTGTGCGCCACCCTCTTGAAAAGCTCTTGAAATTGTTTGAGGTTGTCGAGGGGAGAGATATCCCCAGGGACAACCACCTCATCTGGGGAGGATGAAGAGGCGTCACTGTGATAAACCTTCTCTGGTTCCTTGGCCCCCTCATGTGCTCGTTCCCTTGAGGGTTCTAAGGGGAGGTCCAACGACTCTGGACCCATCCCTGCTGGAGAGGCCTGTGTTCTTTTTGAAGGGGGCGAAGGGATGTAGGCATGCACTGAAGGTTGAGGCGGGGATCTGCCGCTCGATCTTGAGCCCTGGTGCCGATAATGTTCGCCGTGATATAAGCAGCTGTAACAGCAGGGGCAGGGTCCCAGTGATGGAGATCTAGACCAAGACCGATGTCTGTATGTATAGTGCCGAGAGGAGCGTGACCGCCTTGATGATGTTGAAATCGGAGGGTATGCTCTGTAGAAGTACTCATGCAGTTCCGCTGTGGAGACCGGTGAAAGATGTCTGAGCCAGGGAGACGGTGGTTGAAGAAAAGGAGATGGAGGTCTGAGGAAAGCTGTTGGTGTTGCTGCCCGTTGTGGCATGCCCATCTCGGGAGGAGAGCTAGCAGACAGTGGCATTCCAAGAATGTTAGGGGATGGACTACGGTGCCGGGTCTTGGCTCTTGCTTTGCCCAGCCCGTGCATTTGAAAGGTCGGTGCCATCATCTCCGGTGCCGGGGACCTCGGTGTGGCTGTCGGTGCCACAGCTGGTGCCGCTGCACGTGGTTCCATGAGAGTAGCTTCCTCCAGCACCGTTGGGTCCCATGCCGGGAACTCCAGTTCTGGTGCTGTCAGAGCCGCAAGACTCGGTGCCGTGGCCTCCAGTGCCTGCCATATCGGCGCCTGCAGAGTTCTCAGTGCTGACTGTTTACTGGTCGGGGCCCCAGGCACTGCTCCATGTTGTGTGGCCTTTCCGCTGCTTTGAGCAGCCAGCAGTTCACGGCCTTGCGCCTCACTCGTCCTGACCACAGGTACCACCAGCAAAGATCGAGCTGGGGAAAGCCTCTTTTTCTTATGTGTAGAGGAGGTTAAGGAGGTAGCCTTCCTCTTATGCGGCCCAGAGGGCCCTTCTTTCTGGGGCTTCTCTGACGGCTCAGGCTGGAGGTCCTTGTCGCGCAGTATCGTCTTTAATCTCATTTCCCTGTCCTTTCTTGCTCTGGCCATTAGTTTAGAGTAGTGAGGACATTTCTGGGGAACATGGGCCTCTCCCAGACAGCGAATGCATTTACTGTGGCCATCGGAGGCAGGCATGGCCTCACGACACAACTCACATTTCTTAAACCCTGGCGAAGACATTTCTTCCAGGGTGCTTGACTCCTTTCAATGTTAAGTAAGGTAGTTAACAGCTATTAACAGCTACAAGCGGATAACGTGTACAGTCTCTAAGATAGCAGATCACCTGAGGCGGCTGCCTCCTTTTCTTAATACTTCTTTCCTCCCTTTCCTTCTCTTGTTTTTTTTTTTAAACTATATACAAGAAAACAACTTTAACAGTGTTAGAAAAGCAAGAGAAAAACTAGTAACTATATTAAAATGAATTTATCTGTCTCAGGCGTTGGAGCCAGAGTGGATTCCATCTGCAGCCGTTGGTGGTTGAGAGGAACTGGCATGGACCGGATCATGCACATGACTGAAAGTGCGCGAAGGACCAACGTTCATCGGTGCACGCGTGACCCGACAAGACACAACTGGAAATTTCCGATCTGCGGCGCCAGGGCGAGCCCGTCACCTAATGTGGAGCACCCACGGGGACCACTTGAAGAAGAACTATTAACTACAATGATGTCCGATTGGACAGATGACTCAAGTGGGATTCCACAGGGATCTGTTCTGGGTCCAGTGCAAATTAACAACATTATTAATGACACGGATGTAGGAATAGAGATTAAAATTTGCAGATGACACTGGAGGGGTGTGCCAACATCTTGCAGGATAGAGATAAAATTCAAAGGCATCTATATAAATTGGAGAACGGGGCTATAGGTAACAAAATGAAATTCAACAAAGACAAAGGTAAGGTGCTACACTTAGGAAAGACAAACTAAATGCACAAATATAGAATGGGTGATAACTGGCTTCGCAGAAGCACTGCTGTGAAAGATCTAGGAGTTGTGATGGATCAAACCACAACAGGAGTCAACGGTGTGATGCTGTTGCAAAGAAAGAGGTTGTCAGGAGCACTACGAGGACTCGCAAGTTGGTGTGTCATGACCCCTCACCTGCACAGACAGGACAAGGTCTGCAGAGAAAAGGAACTCAGTGCTGGTGAGGTCAAAGCCTGTTAGTTTCAAGAAGCTGAATCACAGTGACTAAGATTACCTCCCAACCCTGAATACCCCTGGGGAATGTCCAGTCACTCATTTATTTGATTATGCATGCTGCGCTGCATCCAGGATCCTTCTAGCTATTATTTATACGCTCTGCTTGCTCTGGGTGAAAAGTAAGTTATTTTATTCTTTCTCATGGAGCAGCTTTCTCCACGCAGTCAACTACTCTGGCCAGCATGTAGGGCAGCAGAGCCCTGAGTCATCCTATTCTTTGTCCCTTTTTTCGCAGCAGGGAATATTGCACGAATAGCCTATGTGCTCTCTTGGGCCTGGAGTCACTAACTGAGCAAGCCCATGTAGGAAAGTAAAGGCCAGCAGGGGCCAGCATGACTGAGTAAAAGCCGTGACAGTCTATTTTGTGCATCATTCTTTTCCCACTAAAATAACCCTTTTCCGTTCCTGTTGTTCTGCTCGGCCCTTTTCATTTTGACTTTTATTTTTACATCGGACTTTTGTCTCAGGCTTTGCTTTGTGGCTCACATGTTGTAAACAATCCTGTTTCCTTGTTTGTCTCATGAAAATTTGTTCTCGTCTGACTAAATTACATACAGTGGAAAATCCGTTTCCCATCTGTGATTTACATTGCAGCCCTTGGGTCTGGCTGGCTGCTGAAGTCCCTCATTCCAGCTGCAGTGTGCCTTTGCCACCCAGCACTTCCCAACAGTCACCCCTACACGCAGAATAGGACCACCAGTTCCGACACACACTTGCACTGTGAGAAACTTGGCATCCTTTTAGGGTGTTTTTCCTCTCTGGATTCTCAGCTTTTGCTTTTTAAAAACAAATAAGGATCTAAATGTTATGGCTGGGAAGGAAACTCTCTAAAGTGGGACTTGATTTGTAACTCATGCAGGGATGTCTGCCTGTGGGAGCAAAAAGCCTTAAACAATAGCTTTGACAGCTGAACTTAAATGCCAATAAATTAGGTATTCTTATTGTTATCCTGTGATAAGGATCCTGGAAGAGCCAACTGAGGTCATTCTGTTAGGGTGTACTATCAGAAAGGGACAGCCAATCCCGAAAACTAATGGATATCCCAATATTTCTTTATACCAAGCCAGCACAATGCAGCTTCTGTATTACCTCCTTGGTAAATCTGAAGTCCAAACAACACAGTGCCCTTAAAGTACCCAGCCTCAGGCTTCCACCCAGATACCCAAGTCAGATAAAGTTCTACCAGTCCCAAAAGACCAGACATACTATCTTCCAGGTCAATAAATATATCTCCCTTATCCCATATGCACGCTTATAGCCAATTCTTATTAACTAAACTAAACCTTATTTAAAAAAGAAAAGTATTGGTTAAAAGCTCAATATACATGGAGACGAGTTCACTTCCTGAGGTTCACATACATAACAGGGTGATCTAGTGGTTGCAGACGGACCTTTTCAGATCAATCCACAGTTATTAAATCAATGTTCAGCATAATGGGTACCAGGATGTCCTGGGATCTCATCCTTTATGGCTTGCAGCTTTCCCCAAGAGCATCCAAGTAGATACGAGATTAAAAAAATAGATCCTGTCCAAAGGGATTGTATAATTTTGCAGTCGCCTCTTGGCCTGAGAGAACACAATGGGCTTTTGCCATAACCTTCTGTCTACCAAACAGCATGGAATTAGCGTAAGTTAATTTATCCATTAAAGAGTTTACATACAGTTTACCACAACCTTCAAAGAGACATATGAACAATACTACTACTTCAATCAAGTTTCATCATAAATATTAATATTCCCTTTTGATAACTTTCATTCAAGATAATAATAATAAAAAAAGAGTTTGTTCACATCACAAGACCTGAGCAAACACCTACCACTCTACTGATCTAGCAATGCAAGTTTGTTTTTTAACTTTCAGCTCTAACCTAATGTAATAGCCCAACTATCATATACAAGTCTTCCTAACAAGTCTTTAAAGATTGACCCCAGGTCAATCAGCCTATGAGCTGGTTAACCCTTTCTGGCCATCTCCCACTTTTTTAATCAGCTGTCTAATATTTTAATCAGATAATGTCACATACCCCCATAGCACATTCAAGCCCCAATAATGGCCCCATCCTGTTATGTGCCGTACAAGCACAGAGAAGAAAGATAATTTCTGCCCTGGAAGAATTTGCAATCTAAGCAGAAGACAAGAGGTAACAGGTGTATACAGACAGACAGGGGAATACAAGGACACAGTGAGGCACTGCTGCTAGGTATTGGCCCCAGTGCACCAGCAGCCTAATTGTGCCTCAAGTTTTTTGTATGCCTCATGTCAAGGGAGAGTTTTAAGAAAGGATTTGAAGGAGAACGTGTAAGTGGCTTTGGAGATATTGACAGGGTGCTCTTCCCAACTATGTGGGGCAGCCTGGGAGAAAGCATCAACTTGCTTGCTTGAAAATTTAACAAATGGAGGAAAGAGCCTGGTATCATGGGCTGATCAGAGGCAAAGGCTGACCTCTTGCTATTTAGTGAGAGACATCAGACAGAGTAGGGATACGCTGTGAAGGGCCTTGAATGTGAAGACAAGTGGCTCATGGTTGATGTGATCAAGATGGGAGAGCAAGTGGAGGAATTCTTAGAGGGGGTGACAAAAATCAGAACTGATGGGGTGGGAAAATGATCTTTGAAGCAACTTTCTGAATGGATGAGTCACAAAGACTGCATTGGTCAAGGCCAGAGAAAAGGCCTTGTAACAGTAATGAACATGGAGTTGAAAGGGCAGCAGTAAGGTGAGGTGACAGCTACAGAGGCAAGTGGAGTCATGGAGACATGAGCTGATGAAAGCCTGAAGAAGAGACTTAGCAGTGGGTATGGATCAGAAAGAATGCATCTTAGGGATGTTAAGCAGAATGAATCTACAAGCCTGGGACATAGCCCAGCTGGGAAAACCTAGAGAGAGGGCTGAGTGCAGGTTATGGGCCTGGTAATGGTATTATCTCCTATGATATGGAAGGCAGAAGATTACAAAAGCTCTGTTTTAGCAATGCTGCATTTCAGCTTACAGCTAGCCATCCTCAAAGAGACAGCAGAGATATAAGGAAGAAGTCTGATGTAGCATCAGATCCGAAATGTCATCATGGAGAGAGGAGGTGATTTTGGTTTCATGAATGAGATTACTCAGAGGTGAGGAGGAAGGAGAGGACCAAGGATATAGGATGTGGAACTCCCTCAGAAAGCTGAAGGGAGAATGAGGAGGCTCCTCCAAAAAACACATTGGAGAAGTTATTACAGGTGTGGGAGGGGAATCAGGAGAGCGAAGCATAAGGGGAGCCAAGGGAGGACAAGATTTCAAGAAGAACAGCATCATCATCGTCATCATCATCAATAACCATGGGCTCAGCGCTTGCTGGTGTCCAATGCCTCCCTCACTCTTTCTTTCCATCTTCCCTTGTACAGTGCAGAGTGGCTTAGCTTCTGTAGTCTAGCTCCACACCAATCTACTACATCACCCACCCATTTCCTGTGGGGTCTGCCTCTCTTGTTTGAACTGTCCATTGTGCCAAACACCAGGGTCTTGACTTTTCACTCATCATTCATTCTGCAGATATGCCCGAATAGCTGTAGCTTCCATTGTATAACCTTCCGCAGCAGGTTCTCTTTTGGCTGTGTCTTCCTATATAATGCCTCATCCGTGACCTTCTGCATCCATCCTATTCTCAAGATCTCTCTGTAACAACTTCTCTCAAATGTCTATATCATTCTCTTTGAATCTTTCGTTATCACCCATATCTCACATCCGTACAACATGTTGCTGAATACACACGTTTTCAAGATGCCCAGCTTCCTTCCTCAGTTAATTGCTTTGCTTTTCCAGATCTTATCCATCACCTTGAAACTTGTGCTTACTTTCTCTATTCTAGTGACTATTTCCTTATTACAGTCTAAATCATACATCATGTTGCTCCTCAGATACGTGAACTTCTCTACATTCGCTAATTCGATCCCGTCTATGCTGATCTTCCTTCCTATTTCCTTGTCTTCAAATGCCATTGTCTTCGATTTATTAATGTTCATAATCCGTCCATACTGCATCCCCTCCTTATTTAGCACCTGCTCTGTTTTTGCTAACTTCTCTTCATCTTCCTCGATGATAACTATATCATCTGCAAACCTCAAGATGTGGGTCCTGTCTAGGGCCCTGAAGCAGTTCAGAAATCCCATGGCAGCAAATCCAGCGACAGCTGCGTCCAGCTCCCCGACTTAGATGACCATCTGGAGTGGCAAGGCATTGAGTGCACGGACCACCTATGGGGAGGGGACACAAGCGCCCATGAGGGTGTGCAGGGTGCCCCAGACCCCCCTCCCAGGCCCCTCCCCAGGCATCCCCCACCCACTCCCTCCCTCCCAGGGCATCCCTCCTTCCCCAGGCCTCCACCCGGCCCCCTACCTCCCCAGCCCCACACTCGGACCCCCCTTCCTGGCCCTCCACCCCCCCCAGTGAGTGCACATCCAGACCTCCTTACCTCCATGATGATGGCCCTGACTGTGACCTTTCCCACTCCAAACTGGTGTTCCACAAAGCGGTAGCTGGCTGGAGTGCCCAGCTTCCAGCCGGCTACTGCGACCCTCTTCTCGACGGGGAGGGCGCGTCGCATCCGGGTGTCCTGGCGCCTCAATGCGGGGGTGAGCCACTGGCAGAGCTCCAGGAAGGTCTGCCGGCCCATGCGGACGTTCTGCAGCCACATGTCGTCGTCCCACCCCACCCCCATGACCAGCTGCTCCCACCACTCGGAGCTGGTGGGGTAGCTCCAGAGGCAGCGAAGCAGCCGGTGGGGGAGGAAGAGGGGAGCCCGGTGGTCAGGGTCATCCCCATCTGCCCCTGGGGAGGGAACCCTGCCAGGAGCTGCTGGGCGGCCTCCCGTGCAGCACCTAGCAGGGCGCTTGCTCCCTGGGTGACAACCTGAAAGACTTCCAGGTGCTGCTGCTGCCGGGGGGGGGTCCCTGGCTGCTGTGCGTCAGTCTGTGAGAGTGTGGCTAGCGCTCTGCAGACCTCGTGCTGTGCAGAACGGGTGTGTCTGGGAGGGGCTCTTTAAAGCAGCTGCTTGCTGTTGCCCTGGAAGGGCTAGTCCAGCCTGTGACCCCGTCCGCGGGCTTTCCTGGCCGCTTATTTCGAAGGGGAGCGCTTGTGTGTGTGGACACTCTGCGTTTCCTTCCGGGGCGGCTCCTTTCAACGTTCCCTGCCACTACTTTGACGTTGAAGGTCAATGGCACCAGCCCTGGAGGATGCGTGAATGATACACGTCGAAGTAGCCTATTTCGATGTTGTGACTTCGAAATAAGCTACTTCGACGTCATGTCCTAGTGTAGACGTAGCCTAGGTGTTCTCGTCTCTGCACTCTCAGTCTCTCCATCAGCATCATCATCAGCACCTTGCCTAAATCTCTCCCTCGGCCATCCAATGCATCTCCACCAGTCCAAGTACATTGCATTGGTATCTCTCCATCTTCTTTCGAAGCAGCTCTAACTTTCCAGTCGCCCATAGCATTGGTACAGTCCATGTTCCAAATGATAGCATAATGAACAGCGTGGTCAACTCTATCAGAGAGAGAGCTGATAGATTAAGGAGGATAGGGATGGAGTTCTCATTCTGAGATTGGTCTGGGCGAGGCCATTAGACACTTTGGCGAGAGCAGTTTCAGTGGCATACGGCCTGCAATCCAGATTGGAACCCCAGGGAGTGACTTCAGACAGCTCATTCAATGAGCATGGAGTTGAAGGGGCAGCAGGAAGATGGGGTGACAGCTACAGAGGCAAGTGGAGTCATGGATTTAAGATGAGAAGGACTAAAGCATATTTATGGCATAAGAGAAGAGAGGGGAGAATGAGAGGTTGTAAGGACCAGAGGAGAGGAGGGAATGAGAGTGGGCATGAAGACCAACAGTACATAGGATGGTATCACTGGAAAAAGTGGAGTGGTTAGAGGAGGTGAGGAAGTGAGAAACTTCTGCATCTGTTTTGGGAAGGAGGAGGAAGAGGAGGTGCAGTATTACGGAAGGAAGGAAGGAAGGAAAGGTGAACTGAGGGGAGGAGTTTGTCAGTTCTTCTCTTGGAAGACAGTAGGAAAGTACTGTGCAGACAGAAAGGAGGGTGGAAGAAAGGTGATTGAGCAGCGGAGCCAACAGACACCATGGCAGGATGGGAGGGGGGGCCTGGCTCCAGGCCCCGGAAGGGGCAGAGCCAAAGGCAGAAGGGGCAAAGCCTAGAACAGTCAGCTCTTAGTGCCACTCAGACCATGGTGCTGGGCAACACCCCTTCTGAAGTAGCAGTAGCAGAGGCCAGAGCTCTGGGCCCCTTTGAAATGCCAGGCCCCTGTGCAACTTTCCCCTTTAGTTCCCCCTGTTGGTGGTCCTGAGTCAAAGCTGACAAAAAGTTGGCTGAGATAGCGGCACAGGAGTCAATTAAGGACTTGTCCTAATGGGATTTTAGCGTGCAGCCAGCTGGGTACAAATCCACAGCAGCCCTGCCTGGTGTGCACACCATGGTCACGTGAGCACATCTGCAACACATTAAAAGTTCTGTAGAGTGCTTTGAGCATCAGAACAAACTGCTCTCTGGAACTTGTAGCGGATTCCACGTGGCTTAAAATAAACCCATTTGAGTGAGGCCTGGTACAACAACTGCTCTTTTCTTGCCTTTGCAAACTATCAATGTGTCTGTTTGCGTAAGCTGTGTATGCCTAAGCTAAGAGCCAGCTCTGTTGTCAAGAGATGACTTTGCATTCCGATAAAATTGTAACACTCCCCAGTGTGGCAAAGGAGACTTGAGATAGTCTTCAGTGGTGCCAAGAGTGAAACTACGTGTGCCTGGAAGTGAGTCAGTACTAGCAATGATAGCTGCTATGTCTTGTAAGTGCTTCCTCACTTTCCAGTCTGGAGGGAGGCTACTCTGCCTCATTGTTCCAGGGGCTTAGTCTTTGGGTTTCACCAATGAGGTTGAACCATAAGCCTTCTTGAGTGGTGGGTCTGTCTGACAGAAGTAAACACACAACAACTGTCTGGAGCCTTTGTTCTCACTCCTGGGCAGGGCGGTGCCCTGGGGAGTCTCTAGCTCACAGCCCCATAATAGGGCAAACAGCAGTTAGAAGTTCAGAGTCCCAGCCCATGAGCCAGGCTGAGGTGGTAGCAGGCTGTAGCCTAAGCCTCCCAGCACAGGTAGCCAGCAAACTGGCAGAGTCAATTAGCTCTAACCTTTTGGGTGGGGTAGATGAGGGAGCAGGCCTTAGCCTGGGCTTGTGGGTTCAGGCTGCCAGCAGACAAATACAGGTAAGTGGGGAGTGCCCATACAATCCAGGGATTCAGAAAGAAGATTGCACACCCAGCTGGCAGTCTAGGGTGATAGCAAGGAAGGCTCCCAGACCACAAGCCTCCAGGCCAAAGATGGGGAGTCAGTCACCCCAGGGGTGGGATGGAAGGGAGACAGGGGCCTGCCCTACTCCACTACATGCCAACCCAAGACTCTAACAGTGGCAAAATGGCAGGCCACTTGATTGGTAGGGATCCAGACACAACATACCACCTGGGATGTTGTCAACTGTCCCCTACCTCCCTGGGGTTTGGTTTCACTGGCTTACAGAGTCTTTGGGCTCATTGCAGACATCTGACAGCAGTCCCAGTAGCTCCTCATCAGGGCCCATCTCCTCTGGGAACAGGTCTGGCAAAGCACAGCTTCCACTCCCAGGTGCCGCAGCAAGGCCAAGGCATCCATCTCTTCTGCTGGCTCTCCCTCAGCTGGGCAGCAAGGCCTTCCTTTTATACTTCCTGTCTCACCCTGGTATGTCCAATGAGGTGGGCAGGGCAAATGTGGCTCACATCCACTAAGAGGAGCAGTAGCGCTTCCTTGCTCTCCACCCCAGAGGGAGACAAACCTGCTGTTATGGTGGTTCAAAGCCATGTCAGGGTATCAACAATCAAATTCTGCTAGGCCCCTGCACAGTAAGTGGCTTGGTGAGGCAGGGTAGCCAGTCTGGTCCCCTGCCCTCTTGGCAGGGCCAAGCATCATCCCTGACAATGTTTTTTTCCTGTATAATCTATTTGCCCCAGACCCTAAATGGCCTCTTCAAGGACTGAGCTCACAACCATGGGTTTAGCAGGCCAACGCTCAAACCACTGAGCTACCCCCACCTCCTTAGTCTAGCTGTGCCTTACTCCCCATGAGAGTAGAACTATAGCATTTCAGAGGTGAACTGTGAAGATGAATTCATTAATGTTTGTGAGGCTCACAAACACGGGTGATGAGCGCTACAAACAAGCCCATGAAGACATTAAAAAAAATTGTATGCAGTGCCAGGTTAGGAAGCTGTGCAGTAAATAAGGCTTGACACATTGCATAAAGGCAGGGCAAAAAGGAATATTGAAAACAGCCTCCTTTATCTTCTTAGCCTCATGCATCCTGTGCACTGAAGGAAGCAGGGTCCTGCAAAAAAAAATAGTCTTTGCAATTAAAAGCTGTATTTTAATGCATACACGTGGGCAGTGAAGTCAGGTTGCACAAACATTCTTCCTGCTAGCATTTCCTACCTCTCAACCCTTTCTCTTCTCAGCCTCAATAACTTTCTTTCATGTAGATTTTTGGTATGTGACAGCACATAAAAACAGCCAGGCAACTGCCAAGTTCTGTACCATTTAATATTTCACCTGTGATGCTTTCTACATTTCTTTCTGGCTTGACTATTTAGCACCTATGCACCATGGCTGGGGTGGCCTAGTCAGTGAAGACCTCTCCACGCATATTGTTTTATACTGGTTTAACAGGCAAAAGGGCAAACCCATCTACAACTCTTGTCTTATTTTGACCTGAAGTTGTCTCTGAAATAAATATGACTGCACAGATAGGCTGGAGTCCTTCACTTCAGGGCCCTTCTGTGCATTCCAGTAAAAACAAACCTTGCTGACAGTCACTCGGACACATAGATAAAACCCAGAAACAGCACTACATCAGCCATTGTCACAGATTTCAAGGATGTTCCACAGCAAAGCAGCAATGCATCACACTGATAATGCAGTATGATGTCACCTGTGGGCATAGCACTGAAGTGATCCCCCTGTGTCTCCCATCGCCTGGGCTGGCATGGAGCTGTAGTGGGAATAAGTTTGTTCAGGCTCCGGAAGAGAGAATAGAAATAGCAGTTTAAATATATATCTTTCAGAAAGTATAAAATGTCCCCAGTCCAGAGGTCTGGCAGGATTTCAGAAACTGTTTTTCATAAATGGGACTATAGTTTAGAAACTCTCCAGGCTGGCAGTCTCTTATCTGGCAACACCCATAATCCAGAATGATTTTAATTAGCCACATGCCCACTTACCATGGGTGTGGCCAAGTTTTCCATGGTCCCATAAAGTTTGTTCTCATGCAACAGTCCTGGCTGTCAGTCCCTTCTCTGATGTTTGTAATTATCTCAGGCAGGACAGTGAACATCCCTCCACCCCTCAGCCCTCTCCTATGTATTTGATTTGTCAGTTTTTATTGCAATTTTGTACTTATAAATGTCAGTCTGTATTGGAAATGAGATTGATCTGATTAAGTGGGTCTGTCCCATGAAAGCTCATCACCGAATAAATCATTCTGTTTGTCTTTAAAGTGCTACATTTCTACTGTTTTGTTCTGTTAGGGTTCTGTGCTGTTATGTAGCTGTAATCTACCCCTAAATGTCTTCTAAGAGCCCAGTGAGCAGTGGAAGTGTTGGTAATGTGCTAGACAATATTGACCTCCTGTGGTCCAGCAAATTCTCTCGTTCGGCATCAGTCAGCTCCTGAGAAAGCCAGACTAGAAAAGTTCAACCTGTAGTAGTCCAGCCCTAAATTTCTTGGGTGTAAATTCAAGCAAAGTAATATTTACAGATGATCCCAAACCTGGAGGTGGTGTAAAAACATCAGGAGGGTAGAACTGAGCTGCATGTGTACAGGGATGGCAGAGCCAAGGGTGCTACAGGCTGTAGGGAAATTCAGCCTTAATTAATATAAAAACCTCTGCCCAGGAAGAGGAAATAAATAGCTAAGAAATAGCTGTGTGCTTCAAGCCCATTAATTTTCATCCATAATCCTCTCCTAATATTTATTCCTACAGGGTGGTAGCTACAGCTGAGGTGCCAGATGGAGGAGGAGCGACTGGGAGGGAGAAGTCCACGAGAGGATCCCTGTCATAAGACAAGTATCAGAGAGGTAGCCGTGTTAGTCTGTATCTTTGAGAACAATAGTGGATAGCAGTATGAAAAAGCTAAAGAACTGTGATAAAGAAATAAGGGTTCCTAATGTGAGCAAGTAACAGAGACAGATCTGGGGGCCTTGCTGGTGACTTTCCCTTTAAAAGAGAAACTGGTGACATTGAGTCAGGCTATTTTCTACCCACAACTTATTTATTCATAAACCCTGTCTCCTAGATAAGGGGGCTGTAACAGGCGGCATGTAGGGGCACAGCTGGTGTCAACAAGAGGGTTGTGGCTTCCTCAGCCTCCAGATGCTTTTCCATGAGACGGGATTGTTGGGCAGAATAGGCTCCATCTGATGGAGAATGGTCATAGAGTCAGAGTTCAAGGGAAGAAGGGCCCACCAGATCATCTAGTCCGACCTCCTCTACATCACAGCCCACCACCGCCACTCAGCCCCCGCTGTCCCTCCCCCCGCCACACACACTAAACCCAAAGATTTGAGTTAGGCCAACATATCAGACTCCTCAGGAGACTAAACTATTCATAGATTGGAGGTCAGAAGAGACTTCTGATTCCTTTTACCCTTTTGGCTCACGGTCCCCTTTTCTCTAGGTGAAATTAGTGCGAAAGGGTCAGAGCTCCAGCGCCGGGCACAAGCTGTCATAGAAATTAGCACGGGGCGGGGGGGGGGGGGCGAGGCGGGGGGGGCATTATTTCTGTCCCAGAATGAGTAAGCCCAAATGTCACATTTCAGTGGGCATTCAGCAATCAGTTCATTCAAGGATGTTCTCCAAACCTACGTGGAGATGGTAGGGGGAGTCACTGGGCCACCAATGATCCAAAGTAAATAAGGGAGGGAGAACAGGAGATAACAATAGCACTAGCTGTGCCGTATATAAATACCAGCCGCTCTCTGGCTCCCGATTTCTGAGCCCTAGCAAGTCAGATCCAAGGCCAGAGACAGAAGACTGTGAGTTTGGTTATTTCATGCACTGATTTTAATAGTTAACATCTTCACATTTATGAGTTAAAATATCTAATTAGTAAGTGTTTAGTGATTTGCCATGAAAAATATACAGGCAGCTTCTCAGTGAAATTATTTGACAGGTTAATGAAGTTATTGAGTTAGGAGTGGTGTCTGAAACTGGCTTGTTGTTTTCCCAGGCATCATCACTGGTTTCACAGGGCTTCCTGAAGGTCATGTTCTATCATTTTCTTCCCTCTCAGGAAGAGGAGCTGCTGTTCCTGGGTCTGGAGCTGACTGGTTTGAAGCTTGGGAGCAATCAGGTACCATGTCTTTGGCTGGGGTGAGATGCCTGGTGACAGGAGCAGGGGGATTTCTTGGCCAGAGAATTGTTCGTTTACTTCTGGAGGAAGAGGAAGAGCTGGCTGAAATCCGAACCCTGGACAAAGCCTTTAGCTATGAGGCATACAAAAGTTTTACAGGTAAGTGACTATTGTAAGAGGCAGTGGGGTGGGAGAAGGGTGTTCTTAAGCTATATTCTTAAGTAGAACCTCTTGGAAAATTTCCCCTCTCATAGATTTGCAGATCTGGGACTGACTGACTTCAAACCTACTATGTTCCATTTGCATCCCCAGCAAAGCTCATTAAATGTGGCACAAATATCAGAGATACTAAAATGTAGCTTCACTGCACGACCCTTGGGGCTTCTACATCGTACACAGGATTATTTATTCGCGAGTGGCAATTATGGAAGTCACCCACAGAGTTTCATTACTTTGATGTCTACCAGTCAAAATCATTACAAAATTCCTCACTGTTGATTCAAAAGGGAATTTTCATCTGCAGAAACTGAGAAAAAGAGCCCGCCTCAAAACAGCCAGGGGTGCCACAAGTTGGGAGTGAGGGGAATTGGCAGTGCAGTGAGTAAGAGGGTCTCCCAGGCTATGTCTACACTAGCCCAAATCTTCAAAATGGCCATGCATATTCAGCGCCTCATTAGTAATCTTTGGAATGGCTATTGGCCTGGCCATTTCGAAGATTTGGGCTAGCGTAGACACGGCCCAAGACTGAAACAGTGGCCGATTCTGTAAGTCAAGAATGGGATACACACATTGGCTGTAGCCACACTTGGCCAAAACTTCGAAATGGACATACAAATGGCCATTTCAAAGTTTTGGCCAAGTGTGGCCACAGCCATAGAGATAGATGGGGACAAGTTTAACTCTTGTGAATTTATTATCACAGTAGGGCCCAATGGCCCCAGCCAAGAGTTGGGCCCTTTTCTGCTAAGCACTGCTTAGCTAATCTGTAATAAGAGACAGTGTCTGTAGTTTCTACTGGATATACCTCCTTATTAAAGACAGATAAGATAATAGGACTTGTTGAAGAATTCAGGTTTTGGGCTCTTCCCTGGCCATCTTCCTTTCTTCCTACAAGTTTCCTAGTAGTAATGAGGTTTGAGTTATTTGCCCAACATTACACAGTAAACTTCTTGGAAGGTTATGAATTTTGTAAGAGCCCAGTTTCTTTCAAGGAGCATTCCTCATCCTTTGAAAGTGGCGACTTTCATGTCTACCACAGCAGCTATCACTTTAAAAAGATTTGTGCTCACAGAAGGCCCCAGTTTTAAGCACTGATTTCTAGTGCCCAGGGTACCAAACATGGATAACTAACTCTGCACCATTCCCCACTGGGAAGAGTAAAAGAAGCCTGGCATAATGGTTGTAATATTATTGTTATGGAAGAAAACTGTTCTGGGAGATTCTGTGACAGAAAATCTCAATATAGTAGCTGCCTTATTAAATCCAACATTGATGTAGAGATGCAATTAGATTTGTTCGCCTTTGTAATTGCACTAACAAGAGACATCCACAAGACCCCTAGGACTTCACAGTAAACTAGCTGATCTGGGACCAACAGAGTACAGTAAACTCTCCACTTGACAAACCCTGATTTAACAGACTTTGGAAATAACAGACATCGTCCACCAGCCCTCTGCCCCCCAGCCCCAATAAAGAAATGCTGGTGACTCACAAGAGGCTCCGGAGCAGAGTTGCAGGAGCGGCTGGGGCTGGGGCTGCCGGGGCCAAAAGAGGCTCAGTGCTGAGCGTGCAGAGAGCCCGGGGAGGTGGAAGGAGCCAGGACAGCATGTAGCCTCTCTCGTGGTAATTGGGAGAGAGCGATGGAGGAGTGAGGGGAAGAATGGGGCAGAAGCGCAGAAGAGAAGAGGGAGGGCAGAGGACAGGAGTGAGTGATGGGATGGAAAGGTTAATGCATCATCATACAGTGTAACCACTTGGACTTAATGGACCTTCGACATGAACAGACACCCTTTCCCCCCATTAGTCCGTTAAATCGAGGGTTTACTGTAGATACGTACATATAAATGGCTCAGCTTCCCAATGCTAAATCACATCAAGACGTTACAAATCATTTAATTCCTTACAAATTAATATAAGTTGTAGTTTCAATATTTTTTAATCAGTCATATATTTATCTAGGAATTGATGGAGGATGTCTGTAACACTTCGCTGGCTATAACTCAGCTGTAGGTAGGAGCTATTTATAGGAAGGTCTATAATAAAGCACACTTGGTGAATTTTTCAGAACTGCCTAAATCATTTAGAAACCTAAATCCTACTGATTTTCAGTGTTTGCCTGTGTTTTACAGTACGTAGAAGACAGAGACGAATAATTTTGGGCAGCTTAATATAACTGAACTGGTCAGGCAGACACTGCTTGTAGGAGTAGTTAGAGTTTATTAAAATAGTCATCAAATTCCCAAGCACAGGCTGGCCAAGCAACAGGCAGAGCCCTCGTTTACAGTTCAGGTGACACAAAGTGTGGGTCAGGCAGACAAAACATGTGAACAGGCTGCCCATTGTCTTACAACAGATGACACTCAGGATTATGTACACTTATAAAATACAACATACCACAGTGGAAGGAATTGGCTGAATTTCTTTCTCCCCTCCTTGCCACACCCTGCCCCTCGCCCGTATCCTTCCGCCCCCGCCCCCACCCCCACACACACGTTTTTCGGTAGCTGGTCAAAGACTAGGCACATAAAAGTTCTTTGTTCTCTGTCTCTGCCACCCATCTTTGTAATAGCCAGCCCCTAGCCTTAATTGCTCCTCCTCATTGTTCTCCTCATCCCCTCCAGGTCTTTCTTTTCCTTCCACACCGCTGCACATCAGGAATAACACAGGAGTGACTCACTGAACTCACTGGGAAAAGCTGCTATAAATGAAAGGTGAATCTGGCCCATTTTGTACTCCCAAAGCAGTTTCCACTGACTTTTGTAGGAAAAAACCTGGCTTATAATGAGCTCATCTTAGCTCTACCTCCCAAGTACACCCTTTGAAAGTTTTTCCTGCATTTTATAACATACACTGACTGCACAATCTCTTAACGCTAAATAAGATAAAGGGAAAAAACAGCTAAATACAGGAGACATCCTGCACTGGCTGTAAGATGTTGGTCAATTTTCAAATGACAGTTCCCATTTGCACGTGAAAAGCCTTCATTTGCTCTAACTCATATAGAGGAGCTTTCTCGTGTCTAACGTGTATGTGTTAGAATTTACCCTCCCCCAAAACACTGTGCTCATAATTATTGATTTTTATTACTGTAACGCCTAGGAGCCCCAGTCAGGGAGCAGGACTCCATTATACTTGATATGCTGCAAACACAGAACTCTGCACCTTCTGGGGTTTGCAGGTAACAACCCTAATGTTGGTGAATGTTAAAACTAGCCCAGTAACCGCATATTTACAGAATTGTCACACATCATGCCTCTGAAGGGCTGGTCCATATATACAATCAAGCATTTCAGGTATATACTGTCATGGCTCCTTCCCCACTCTAGCAAGATAAGTGCCAAAGTGGGGGCCAGCAAAAGTACCTCCAAAACCTTATCCACCAGGTTTTGGTATAAACTCCCCTCCCAAAACCCTGAAAAACCCTTAGATTTTGGGGATAAAATTCACTGCCACCACACAAGTAATAATAAAGAAACCAGGGAGAGACTACTTGGGAAATCTCAGCCCCAAAAGTAAAAACCAGGACACAAACATCAACCAATACCAGGTTAATAAAAAGAAAAAGAGAGAACTTTTATTATTACAACAATATTCGTGTTGCAAGCCTCATGACTAGGTGGAAGAGTTACAAAGTAAAACACAAGGGGAGTCTCCACCATGGGCCTAGAACTTAGTTACAAGGAGAGTAAAAGAACATTTCTTAAAAGTGCACAGACATCAGATCCCACTTCCCAAACCATAAAACAATAAAGCCGAACGGACTTATCTAAACTTTATCCTACTTGCAGAAGATTGGAGGGCCTGTTCTTGGAAGGAGATATTCTGTGTCTCTCTCCCTCATGGCTGGAAAGAAGAAAAAGCAACAGAGGCCAGAAAAAGGGAGGAGCCAAAAAATTCAATTCTTACCTACATTCCTATAGGCCAACCCCACCTGGCTAAGGAGCTTAACCCTTTTACTCCCAGGCTGCTGGCTAACCCTCAGGATCATGACACACACCCCCAAATCACAGACGGTGCTGGACGGCCTCTGGCCACACTGGCTGTGATTTCTACCTGGAGATCTGAGATAAGACATACAAAATAAGTACATGCACACATTACATTCTTAGCAAATACGTGAGAAATAACAAACTGCTCCCACATCCGTAGAGTACCAACACAGATATAGAGAATGTCCTATGTAATTGAGTCCAGAAATTCCTTTCGGGTGAGGGCGTCAGCTGCCTTGTTAGAGGCTCCTGACATGTGCTGGACATCAAAGTCAAAGTCTTGGAGTGCCAAACTCCATCGAAGGAGTTTCTTATTGGTTGTTTTGACTGAATGAAGCCATTGAAAAGCAGAGTGGTCAGTCTGAAGATGGAAGCGTCGCCCCCACACATAAGGTCGTAGCTTCTCTAGAGCACATACAATCGCGTAGCACTCTTTCTCTGAGACAGACGAGCGGCTTTCTCTTTCAGACAATTCTTTGCTGAGAAATACAACAGGGTGAAGTTGTTGATCTGGTCCTTCCTGCATAAGAACTGCTCTTACGCCATGCTCAGAAGCATCTGTGGTGACAACGAAAGGCTTGTCTTAGTCTGGGGTCGTCAGCACAGGCTCAGACATAAGAGCCGTCTTGAGGTGGTTAAAAGCTTCCTGGCACTGGTCAGTCCACTTGGCCCCGTTGGGCTCGTTTTTCTTGGTTAGATCTGTTAGAGGTGTGGCGACCTCACTGTAATGTGTTACAAATTGCCTGTAATACCCGGCCAACCCTAAGAAGGATTGAACCTGTTTTTTTTACTTTGGGACAGGCCAGTTTATTATAGACCCTACCTTGGCCTGCAGTGGGTTGATAGTGCCTTGACCCACCTGGTGTCCAAGGTAGGTCACCCTGTTCAAGCCAATTTGATGTTTTTTTTGCCGTAACTGTTAGCCCTGCCTCCCTTATGTGTTGGAAGACAGCTTGGGGATGTTCTAGGTGCTCCACCCATGAATCAGAAAATACTTCCCAGAGGCGTTTCATTTCCCTTGCCAGGAAATTGGTCCCAGAATCAGTGAGGATCTATGAGGGCCAACCTACCCTGGCAAAGATATCTGTCAGTGCCTGGGCCACGTTCCTAGCTGTCATGCTGCCTCGGGCCATGGCTTCCGGCCATTGGGTGGCAAAGTCCACTAGGGTCAATATGAACTGTTTCTCTCTGGGGGCCTTCTTAGGGAATGGACCTATAATATCCACAGCTACCTGCTGGAACGGGACCTCTATGATGGGAAGGGGTTGGAGGGGTGCCTTGATCTGGTCTCGGGGCTTCCCCACCTTGCTGGCATACCTTACAAGTACGGACATAGCCAGTGGCCTCCTGGCCCATCCCCGCTCAGTAAAATGACCTTTCAACTGGGCTTTGGTTCGGCTCACCCCAGCATGGCCACTAGGGTGATCATGGGCTAAGCCTAAGAGCTTTCCCCGGTACTTAGTAGGGACCACCAACTGTCTCTGAGGATGCCAGTCCTCTTGGTGTCCTTGGCAAAGGGACTCCCGGTATAAAAGTCCTCTTTCTACCACAAGCCTGGTTCTGTTCGAAGGGCTGAGAGGCAGTGGTTCATTTCTGGCCGCCGTCCAAGCTCCTTGGAGGTTCTCATCTGCTTCTCGCTCTGCCTGGAACTGGTCTCTGAGAGCTGGAGATGTCAGCTCAGGTCCCACAAGAGGCAATGTAGGAGCGGAGGGCACCTGTACAGGGGAGGGATCACTTTCTTCCAGGGTATGGGGAAGCGTTGTAGATTCAGCTGTCACTGCCGACTCCATGGTGTCCCCCGTGGCCAACTCTGACCCTGGCACTGGCTGTCCCACCCTCTCTGGCTCTGGAGCCAGCCTTGCCTGGGGCTCAGGAAGTGGGTCACAGGCCATGTTTGCAGCTACTGGTCTGAGTTCAGGCACCATCACTGAAGGGTCCAGTGTGTCTGTGTATACAGCCCTGGTAGGCTCAGGAGAGGTTTTAGGTGTGGAGGTCTGGTTAGCCTTGCTACGCGCGACCACTCCCACGCTCTTAACCTGGTTCACATGGTTGGCCAAATCTTCCCCCAGCAGCATAGGAACAGGGTAGTCATAGACTGCAAAAGTCCAAGTCCCTGACCAGCCCGTGTACTGCACTGGTGACTGAGCAGTAGGCAGGTCAAAGGGATTAGCCTTGAAGGTTTGAATGGTGACCAGAGTCTCTGGGTCAATGGCCTTGGGGTCCACTAGAGACTGGTGGATCATTGACACCTGTGCTCCGGTGTCCCTCCATGCAACAATCTCCCTCCCTCCCACACTCACAGTCTCCTGCTGCTCTGGGGGGATCTGTGAGACATCGGGGCCTGAGGCTTCTGGGGGCAACCCCGGAGTGATGAGCTGCAGCCTGTTGGTGCTCTTGGGACAGCTGGCCTTGACATGCCCCATTTCATTACATTTAAAGCATTGCTCCATGGGTGCACCACTGGAGCTTCCCAGGGGATGGCATGGAAGGACAGGGGGAGCTCTGGAGTCTTGCTGGAGGTGTGTAGGGCCCTCCCCTGTGAGGTGGGGGCCTGGGGGGTGCCCAGTTGTCAAAGGTCCCTCTCAGACTGCTCTCCTGGCTGCTTTTGCCCCTCAGCTCCATCCATCGGGCTCCGAGTACTCCTGCCTCTCTTAGGTTTTTCGTTTTTCCATCCAGGATGTACCCTCTAATTTTGCACAGAACCCCCTCAAGGAACTGTTCCACCTGCATCAGGGGAGATATCTCTTCCCGGGTGTCGGCTTTCTCTCCAGGGAGCCATGTTTCCCAGTTTTTTAGTAGACGACTGGCATGTTCAGGGAAGGGTGTGGTTGGGGTCCACTTGGAGGCCCTGAAGCGACACCGGACCTGTTCAGGAGTGAGTCCCATCCTGAGTCTGGCCTCTTGCTTAACAGTTCATAATCATTCACCATGTCCCCTGGCAGGTCAGCTGCCACCGCTAATAGAGGACCAGTGATTTGTGATCTTAACTCCATCATGTACTGACCAGGAGGAATGACGTACCCTTGGCAGGCCCTCTCAAAGTTGAGGAAAAAGTCTTCAATATCATCCCCTACTTGGTACACGGGGAGTCTCCTGGGGGGCTGAATAGTGATGGTGGTGGGGTTGTTAGGCGGAGTACCTGAAACGTCCGTCCACTTAACTTTTTCCAGTGCAACTTGGGCCTCTAGTTCTGCTCTCCTCATCTCTGCCGCTACCTCGGCCAGCTTTACTTGTGCATACCTGTCCTCGGCTTCTCGTTCTGCACGCCTGTCCTCATCTGCATGAGGTACTCCATCTCTTTGTCAGTTAGAGGCCAGCCTGCCTTTGAGGCATAATCCCACATAGAGAGTGCTGGGGAGGGAGAAGTAGGGCAGCTGCCAACCCCTCCGGCCTCCTCAAGTCCCCTTGGACTCATCGGAACATGCTCCTGTTTCCCTTCTCCAGGGTGTGAATCTTCGCTGGAGCTGGACATCTTGCCTTGTTGTGAGGCTCCTTCTACCTCAGGGTGTTGTTTAGGAAGGGTTGATTTCTCTAGGGCTACTTTGCCTGATCGCAAAGGCATGTACTGGGCTCCTTCCCTGCCCTGTTCTGGCTTAGCCATCCAGTTGTCCCAAAAGCTAAAAAAAAAAACAAACTGCTTGGGATGGTCTGTGTCTGGCTACAAGTTAACCTTCTGTCTGCCACTCCCTGAGGCAGCACAGAAACAAAAGAGAAAAAACAAAGGGAAAAGAAAAAAAAATTCAAAGCTTGCAACACAAAAGAAAAACCTAACCGTCTGTCTGCCCCTCCCTGAGGCAGCACAAAAACAAAAGAACAAAAACAAAGGGGAAAAAAGAAGAAGAAAAAAACCTGCAAAGCTTGCAGCACAAAAGGAAAACCTGTGTCCTTTTAAAAATCCTGGGTTCTCAGCATGATCCCACCACTATCCCCCTACTGCCACCATGTCATGGCTCCTTCCCAACTCTAGCAAGATAAATGCCGAAGTGAGGGCCAGCAAAAGTACCTCCAAAACTTTATCTACCAGGTTTTGGTATAAACTCCCCTCCCAAAATCCTGAAAAACCCTTAGATTTTGGAGATAAAATTTGCTGCCACCACCCAAGTAAAAATAAGGAAACCAGGGAGAGACTACTTGGGAAATCTCAGCCCCAAAAGTAAAAACCAGGACACAAACATCAACCAATACCAGGTTAATAAAAAGAAAAAGAGAGAACTTTTATTATTACAACAATATTCATGTTGCAAGCCTCATGACTAGGTGGAAGAGTTACAAAGTAAAACACAAGGGGAGTCTCCACCATGGGCCTAGAACTTAGTTACAAGGAGAGTAAAAGAACATTTCTAAAAAGTGCACAGACATCAGATCCCACTTCCCAAACCATGAAACAATAAAGTCTAATGGACTTATCTAAACTTTACCCTACTTACAGAAGATTTGATATACAAATAGAAAATTGATTTAAAGTATTTTGAAAATGTGAGCCGGTAATAATAATGTGAGCTATAAAATGAGTAAGTGTAAGACAGACCATAGTCACTGGATATGGAGCACTCTTTCTAGATTACTAACACTTTTGTACATGTCAGAAACTTAGAACTTCGAATCACTTAATGAACCAGCAGTCAAATCAGAAAGACTAAATGAGGACCATAGATAGATACAGCCCCTACCAGTTAACCATAACCAGTACGCCTTATTCATTTAGAATGAGGCTCACTGATTAACTGGTTAATTGTTAACATCCCTAGATAGACACAGAGATATACACACACATATAGAAGACAGGAGAGAGGAGAAGTTGATAGTTAGGAACAGAAATCAAAAGTTAGGAATTACAGAAAATCAATAAGGGAAGTAAAGGGGCACAAGGCAAAATCTATGGCCAGTCAACTTAAGGACAATAACAAGGAAATTTTTAAATGTATTTGGAACAAAAATAATCCTGCCAGTGGTACTGGTCCATCATTAAATGGAAGTGGTAGGATTGTCAATAATAATTCAGAAAAGGCAGAAGTGCTCAAAATATTTCTGTTCTCTGTTTGGGGGATCTAGATGACACGTTTCATCATGTGGAGATGCAAGCTCTCATTCCATTCTACCAATATTTCTGTAGACTGTTAATGAACAGCTACTAAATTTTGACATTTTTAAATAAAATGGACCAGACAACTTGCATACAAGAGTTTTAAAAGACCTAGCTGAGGAACTCACTGGACAGTTCATGTTGGTTTTCCATATGTGCTGGGGCATAGTAGAAGTGTCAGAAGAATGGGAAAAAAGGACCACTTTTTAAAAAGGATAAGAGGAAGAATGAGGTGGTCATAGACTTGTCAGCTTGATGCCAGTCCTGAATAATAAGGAATGAGTGATAAGAAATACTATTAATAAAGAATTGAAGAGGGTAATATAATTAATGCAAATCAACATAGGTTTATGGAAAGTAGATCCAATCAAACTGCTATAAGAGGGTTTTTTTTTGAGATTTCATGTTTGATTGCTGATATAATGCACTTCTGCACCACATGACATTTTGATTACAAATCTAAAATAATACAAAACCAACAAGTACACACAAAATACACTGGAACCTCCTTAAGCCAGGTGTCCCTGATCTAGGAACATCCATGGTTCAAACCCTAACAGAGGGAGGAAGAAGTGGCTCTGGGTTCTACTATTCCCTTGCCTGTCAGCTGGAGGACTCTCAGTGCAGTGAAGAATTTGTTGGAGGCTTTCCTCCACTGTTCCCGTAGCGGTGGGAGGGGGCAGTGATACTTGGGATCAGCCGGGGGCGGGGAGCACAGAGCTACGTGTGGGGCACCACATAAGCATCCCATCCCCATCTGCCATGCACTCAGATCCCACACCTCATCCACCTCACGTATCCTCCCGCCCTCCCAGACCCCGCACCACGAACACCCATGGTCCTGAAACATCCATAATCCAGCATAGCCTCTTCCCCATGTTTGACAAATTTCAAGTGTACTGTGGTCTAATTCCAGTTGTTGGTTTGGGGGCAGTGTTCCCTGTAATCTGAGCACTTCAGTGGCCACACAAGAGAGAGTCAGGTACTGCCCAGCTGATTAATATATGCACTACACGGTGTACATGTAAGAAGAGCTTTGTTCCCCACCCCTCCATAGGCTGTTGTCTGGTACTTGGTGGCAGTGGAAAATATTTCTTCTTTAAGAAAAAAAAAAGGTTGTATGGTTTGTCCCAACACATTCCAGAAAGTAGCAAATATAGGAGGAATTACTTAAAATTGTAACCAGCACTTAAAAGGCTGCAGCCAGCGCATAGGGACTGGAACTTGGGGGGCGGGGCGGGGCAGGTTGCTGCAGCACTCCCTGATGCAAAGTGGTGTCCATTACCCACAGGGTGCGCTGTTTGGTTCAATACCTTTCAGCACCCTCCACTGTGACCATTGTTCCAGCGCCTCCAAGACATGGGTAAGGCCATCCTTATCCCTGTGCTGAATACACGGCTTCCTAGGACCCCGCAAGTAACTGGGGCACCAGACACAGCTGGCTGTGGGGAGGGGAAGCTATAAGAGAGCTCAGCATGCTTTGCAGCTGACTGTGTGTTTGCTGGGCGCACTGGGCTGAGGGGAGCAGGATGAGTCTATGCCCAGTTGCCACGAGGTCGGTGTGTTTGTTTAAGGAGCTACAAAGAGAGCTATCCTTTATGGAGCTGCACATCTCATAGAGCAGGAAGGGACCTCAGGAGGTCATGAAGTCCAGTCCCCTGCCCTGTTGGCAGGACCAAGCACCACTCCCATCACCCTTTTTTAAAAAAAAAAAAAAAAGGTCTATTTGCCCCAGACCCCTAAATGGCCCCTCTAAGGCTTGAGCTCACACCCCTGGGATTAGCAGGCCAATGCTCAAATCACTGAGCTACCACCACATTGGAATTCTTCTGTCCTAATTTCTAGCCCCCCAGCCCCAGCCCCACTCCCGTCTACCCGCAGCTCAGGGCTGCAGGGGTATGGGCTGGCTGAAGCCCAGCTGCCCGAGTGACTCCTGTGGCCAGCAGTCATGCTTGGGGCTACAGTTCCCGGTGCAGAGAGAGCAGGGGTCCTCCTCAGTAGCAGCACAAGGAGGTGCTGAAGGAGCCCTGCCCCTCCCCACTTGCAGCTTGGAGCCCCCACTCTTTCAGGCCAGCTTCGGACTCCGCACCTCACCCCCAGTATTGGGTGTGCAGGCTCAGGGGGCTGACTCCATGCTGAGGAAAGGATTCCCCCCTTCTCCCCACAGGACACCCAACCTGTGCCTCACGCCCCATAGGTTGGAACAAACACTTCCTCTGGCTCATTATCCTCCCTCACTCACAGCTGCCTCCCCACTGTCACCCCATCACTGCCTCTCCTGCCCCAACAGGTCCCCCCGTTCATTCCCCTGCCCTCCCATTCACTGGCGCCTCCCCCTGACAGTCCTCCTGCCACCCCCCACTGCTTCCCCTCTTGACCCCCATTCCCTACCTCTTTTGCCCCATGCTGTCTTGTTACCCAGCCCCTCTCCCTCACTCACTGCCTTCTCTGCCCTCCACTCAGTTTCCCTGCCCCCATTGTCCCTGTTACCCACTTACGTCACAGGGCAGGAGGAACTGACATGGCTGCTGCTCATGGGTCCCCCATCCCAGGGGTGCTACACTTTGCCATGCTGCCCGCGGCTGTGCCCAAGGGCATGACCCACCTGAGGATTTGCTGCCGCTTTGGCCATTCTGCACCCCAAGAGTTGGCTTTTGGTGTCCCACAGCTTTCCAGCCATCTCCTCTTCCTCATCCAGCAGGCCAGAGGCGACCCAAGTAGGAAAGCAGTACCGTGTGCTCATCGGTCAGCTCCGAGCATGAGCATGTTGTTAGCAATAGAACACTATTAGCCTACCCAGAGCTATTTTTATTATGGATTATTCTCATTGTGTTACTTTTTTTTTCCAGCCTTTTAGTTTTGCGCAGGGTTCAAAATGACCTGCCTTTCCTGTTTTTGGTTTTGGTTTGTTTTTTTTGGGGGGTGGTGGTGGTGACATTTTAAATACCTTTATCAACATCATGCTAGCTTGTCATTTAACACATTTGTTTGCCCAAAATGCTTCCTAGCAATCCTGAATCCAATAAAATCAGAATTTTTCTGTAGTGTTACTTGTGTGAAACCATAGTCCATCAGCGTGATAGTGTGTTTAATGTGGTTAAACTAGTTTTAATAACATGCATGTGGCAAATTTTCCAATTCTGTAAGCTTATGTTTGTGTTGCTGAAAACCTTTTGGGCAGGGATAGGGGGCATCCCTTTAACAGTACTACATAGGGCATGACAAATCCTGAGGGTGGCCCTGGGCTGTGGGGAAAGACCATGCATTTTTGCCTGCCCTGTAATACCTTGAGCACTCAGTGCCCTACAACTGCAACCACAAGTCTTTTGGCTCAGCTCCTCATTACGCCCTTTATTTCTGCTCCTTGCTATGCTGAAGTCCCTTTCATGTTGCTTTTTCAGATTTCAAGGGTCAGACTCAGGTGACGATCCTGGAAGGGGACATCCAGGATGCTACATTCTTGCAGCGTGCCTGCCAGGGGGTCTCGCTTGTCATCCATGCAGCAGCCATCATTGATGTTTTGGGCCTTGTAGAGACGAAGGTTATAAGGGAAGTCAATGTTACAGGTGAGCAGAGTGGATTTCCTTGACTGGTTGAAGCCATGTGTCTATAGCAATGATCATCATCTGCCTACATTAGGAAGTTTGTTCTGACCTAGCGTCTGATTCACAGGGTTGCCCTGTGCCTTGTGCACTCATACACTGTGTGCAAAATTTTGCTGGGCTGATTGGGCAGCATCGTGTACCCACTTTGCAACAAACATAAAGTGGCAGGGTGGTGCAGAATCAGGCCCTAAGCCTAGAACTGGGGACTTCAGGGAGCAAAGACACCTGTTAATTTCTTTCTTCTGTCACACCTCTCCTTCCCTGCCAAAGCCCTGTACAAATTTATTCCCTACAACAATAGTAGTTTGGATTAAGGTGTCACTGGCCCACTGGCCCTTTTCAGTATCCATGTGCATCATCAAAAAGAGGAGAAGCCTTGTGTCCGCTAACTTAACTGGCTGAAAAATGCACAGAAAGGTATTTTTAATTTCCCTGTCTTCCACAGCCCTCCTGGCAGTTGCCATGCCCCTTCTCCTCCAAGGCTTCAGAGATTTGCCTATGTTTAAAGTATTGCAGGTTTTAAATAATTATTCTCACCTCCAATAACCACCTCAGCCCAGCACTCCCCGTCTGTGCTTCCCCTTTCCCCCTGTCTCGCCCTTGCCCTTTCCTCTGCCTTTAGCTCTTTTCCAGCAATCCCCAAAGGCAGGCGGTGTTCCTAGATTCTCCCAGCTGCTCACTGTTAAAAATCCATCATCAAACTGAAAGGAGGGTTTAAGAGATTTCCCTGTCACTGATGGAGTCCCCCTTCCCGCATCCTCCTGTATCACCCCTGCCCTCACTTGTCCCTGGGGCTCATTCAGACAGTGCAGAGAAGCAAAGATTGTCCTCACATCAGATCATTATCCCCACTTGAAATTACACTTTGAACGCTGCGCTGTGCTCCCCAAGTACTCAGGGAATCCCTAGACCTGCACCACTGAAAACCAGTTGATCTGCTCAGGTCTGCCACACCGCTGCCTTGCCTGAGGCTGCATCTACTCTGCAAGATAAATTCGAATTTAGGGCAGTTAGCTTGATATCACCACGTGTATGTCTACATTGTACATGTCATTAGCTTGATTTAGGGAGCACTACTATAGAGGTTACAAAATTGCTGTTCCCTGACAGGTATAGTGTCAAGCTCGAATTCAGAAGTTCAACTAAGGGCCAGTGTGGAAGCACCCCATTTTAAAATCGAATTTATCAGCCTCCAGAGGTGTCCCGTAGGTAACCCACAATGCCCCATCATAGAAAGTTATGGGAACGAGGGAACAGTGGGATCGCTTCAGTCGATGTTAGCCAGTTTGTGTGTGGCAGCAATGACTCGACTTTGTGAGGAGCACATGGGAAGTGAGGATGGCCCAATTCAAACTGATAAATTCCAGAATTAGAAACCTGATATAGATACATTCAAATGTATCTCATAGTGTAGATGCAGCCTGAGAAAGTGTTTTTGTTTAAATGACTGTACGGCCCAGTCCTTCACGCCTTGCTGCAGCAGGGACACAGGGCTTCTTACTGGCAAAGGGAAATGCATCTGTGGTGTGGGAATCCTTCGGGGAGATATTGACAGCCCAGCATGGTTCAGATCAAAATTAATTGCTTTTCCATGTAGCCAGGTGTAACAGAACATGGCAAGTGCCCCTGCATGGCCACTCATTAGGACTGCTGTGAGGGGGCTCCAAGAACACACAGGGCTGGATTCCCCTCGCTGTGGGTGCTCCCTTTCAGCCACCTGCCAGACCAGAGGGAGGGGAACACCCACTAGGATCCATGACACAGAGCTGGGGTTGCGTTTCCGTTATAGGAAGAGAGGGGAAAGGAGGAGGGAAGAGAGAGAGGCACGTGGCAGTCTGGATTTGCTTTTATCAGCCATGAGCTCAACTGGCACCAACTTAATTTCACCTTCTGAGAAGAAAGTTAATTGAAAGTGCCTACAAATTTCAGCAGAGAATGCGGCTGGCCAGGCTTCTGGTGGGAGGGGAGAGGGAGAAATCTGGCAAATGTAGGGGGGCTGGCGGGGAATCTATCTATCCACCTATATATAAAATTCTGTGAAAGCCAAATTTAGTAAAAAATTATAACAAGAGAGAACCTGGGGAGTATAATCAGTTCCTTCCTTTTGGCAGGAGAATGTTAGGGACAGGATTTTGAAGGGTCTCAGCACATTTGTAAAACAATCAAGTCCCCCAAAATAACAAGTGTCTCTATAAGATGCTGACTACAGCTAAAAATTAAAAATTAAGTCGGCAGGGAAATTGTTTATTACAATTACCTCTCAAGAGCACCAATCCCGCTCCTCAAAACCAGAAGGGAAGTCAGGGGCACAGGGCACTAAGAATATCCAAAACACATGTCCTCAGTGTGTGATAAGTACTGAAGTCCCCCTCAGATTCCACCTGTGAACACTGGCTCATTGATGTTCTGCTGCCCTGTAGCCATCCCAGAGCCCAGCTGCACACATGGTGCCCTGACACGATGAAGCGGTTTTTTCTGTTTGGTTAGTGAACCCATAGAATAAAGTCACATGTCAAGTGCACAGACAGTAGCTTTTACAAGCCAGAACGCTGGCACTGCGCAGGCTCTAATTCTGATTCGCTCATGTTGCTAAAGAATTCTTCTGTTTACATAGCAAGTTCCAATCCATATGGTGAGGATAAAGGCCTGGCCCCCTGCACAGGAGCCAGATCCCAGCTCTCTGGTTTATTCAGGAGAGACGCAGAATGTGAGAGGGAACCCAGCTGTCTCTCTCCACCTCCCCTCCAACTGAATTATCTGGCAGGTGCCCTGTGAAGGGCATCTCATGGCATTTTCTTCCCACACAACTCCCTCCTCTGCAGATGTTCGGATTTGGCCAAATGCCATCACAAGATTACACTTCCCTCAGTGACCTGACACACCTCATGGCAAGCTCATTTCAAATCCCTTAGTGCATTTTATAACAATTAAATGCAATGAAGAGTGAAACACTGGGTCTGAGAATTCAAACCCACAGGAGTTACGAAAGGGAGCAGTTGAGAGCAAATTAAACCGTGACTTTCTCTGTCACACAATCACATGCAATTTATTAGTGATGCAGCTCATTTTTGTTTGCTGACCTTTGTTTGTTCAGACTAAAGATATTAAATACAATTCATCCTCCTCCCCCTGTGATTGAAGGACTGAGGACTGTATTAAGTCCTGGCTTAGGTAAAAAGTCCTTTCAAGTCTATGGGACTACTCATGTAAGTAAGGAATACTTAGCATAGCATTATTGAAGCTTAGGATTGGAAGAAACCTCGGGCGGCCATCCTGCTTAATGCAGGACCAAATGCAACTAAATCATCTCCGTCAAGGCTTTGTCAAGCCTGGCCTTAAAGAGCTCTAAGGAGGGACAGCCCACACTACCTTCCTAGTGAAATACAGTAGGGTCTCAACATTTGCAAGGGTTTGGTGGTGGGAACCCTCACGAATGTTGAATGTCACAAATATGGCAGCCCCTGGCTGTCGGCACTCCATGCCTGGAGCCCCGGGGGAAGCGGTGGCTGCCAGCACTCCTGCCCACAGTCCCAGGTGAAGCGGCGGCTCCAGCCGCTTATGAATAATTGAATTCGCCAGCCTTAGGTTTGCGAATATCGAGACCCTACTGTATTTTTTTTCTAATATCTAGCCTAGACACCACGCCCACATCCACTGCAACTTGCAACAACTGCTCCTTGTTCTGTCATCTACCACCAAGGAGAACAGCTGAGCCCTGTTCTCCTTGGAACGCCCCCTTCAGGTCGTTGAAATCCCTCCCTCATTCTTCCCTTCCTCAGACTATGAGAGTAAGAATGTGCAGGACTAATCCATTTAGTATTTGCTTTATTATACACAACATGAAATACAAGCAAATTACCATTGCTGGGAATACCTGAATGTTGTGTATTTTGACACTATTTTATTTTAAATCCACATCCTTAATACAATTTTGTGTTTATTTTTTATTTGGGTCAGCGCTATAGTGAACAGATGCTATTTCTGAAAATCTCACCCACACACTCCATATTTGTAATTCATTAGTTTTCCCCCTCTTTTTAAAAATGTTTCACAAGAATGGAAAGCTAATTTAGATTTGTCCCGAAAAACCCTGTATTGCACATTATCTAGACATAGGTCCTTATATGAATACGGTTTTTAACTATTTTATCCTGGGCTGCTTAACAATAGTGGGTTTTTTCAAAACAAGGTTTTCTTTACTTCCTAGTGCCCCATACATTTTTTCTTTATTTTTCTTGCTAAAGACTGCAGGAATTCAGTATGCCAATCGTGAAAATCAACAATTCCTCCTTCTTTTCTCATTATTTCACTGATCTAAATGTTTTAACTAGTGTTTCTTTCTCCTTTGATAAATCTACAAGAGGCCTTTTAGTCCTCTTAGCTATAGGAACTTGTTCTGGATTTTACTGGCTTTGCCTTTTGCATTAACGAATCATTCTCGTTTGGACACTCCCCTCCGTCATTTCTAGCTGTGATTAATTTAACACTCTGCCATGTTGGGAATTTGTTTATTTAACTTTGTTTTGCTGTGCTCTGAAGATGAAGTTGAGGCCTTTGGTGTATGCATTACCATAGCTTTTAATGTGAAAAATAATCTTAAGGTGCATTTTAAAAATACTTCTATTTAATACACAAAGTTGTGATAAAGAGATCATCAGAATTCCAAAGTGGAAAGCAGCAGCCCGAAAATATGAAAGTGGAGGGTGCAGTCTGCTCTTTGTACATTATCCCATAGTCTTGGATTACATGACTGTGCTCATTATCTTGGTGGCATCCTAGTTTATTCAAAGCCTGATCTAAAGCTGATAGGAACGACTACTACAGATTTCAGATGAGTTAAGCTCATCCCTATATAGCAAAGCACTTACGCACATTTCTGTCTCAAGAAGGATGGAATGTGACACTGGTACCTCAGGACACTGGACAAAAGGTGCATATGTAATGAGGCAGTGGTTTAGAGATCCCTGCTTCAACTGTCTAAATTTGAAGTCAGTGAAATTACATTGAGTTTACACTAGTACAAATGCCAGTGCACTGTCTCGTACGCAGATCAAACCAAGAACAAGTACAGCAGTCCCTCGATTTATGCGAGGGTTGTGTTCCCACGCACCCTCGTGTAACTCAAATTTCACGTAAGTTGGGGGGCAGCTTTTTCCCCAGCAGAACACATGTTCTGCAGCCGGGGAAGCAGCAGGAGCACCTGGAGCTCCTTTTGAAAGATAAGTTCTGGGGTTGGGGACGGGCAGTTAGGGAGGGTTAAGCCTGGTGGTGGGCTGGGGCTGGGGCTGTGGGAGGGAGGAGTTGAGACAGAGCTGTGCGCATGTGGGAGGTTGAACTGGGGCAATGAGGGGAGCATTGAGCTAGAGGGGTAGCTCAGTGGTTTGAGCAGGCCGAGGGTTGTGAGCTCAGTCCTTGAGGAGGCCATTTAGAGATCTGAGGCAAATAGATATTTAAAAAAAAAAAAAAATTGGCAGGGATGGTGGTTAGTCCTGCCAAGAGGGCAGAGGACTGGATTCAATGACCTCCTTTGGTCACTTCCAGCTCTATAAGATGTGTGTCCCCCTGTGTTGTTATTATTACTCTTAAGTCATGCTCGGATGGGGAGCCAGGCCGTGGGGGTCTGAAATGGGGCCACACAGGGGGAGGGGGTTGAACTGGGGTGGGGAGGAGAATTGAGCTGGAGCCGTGCATGGGTGGTGAGCAGGACCAGGGGGATTGAACTGGGGTGGGGAGGAGGGTTGAACTGGAGCTGTGTGTGGGTGGAAAGCAGGACCGGGGGTGTTGAACTGGGGCCGGCGGGGAGTGGGATTTTGAGTTGCACTAAACTCATGTTAATGCAAGTTAAGTGCAACTCGAAATCGCACATTTCGAGAGTTCACTGTAGTTGTTTGATTAAAGAGCTTCTATGAGCTTTTATAGTTCAAACACAGGGCCACCCGCAGAGGGGAAGGGAACAAAGGGGGTTGTTGCCTTGGGGCCTGCTGATTTAAAAGGGCCTGGGACTTTGGGTCACCACTGCTGCTACCATGACAGCAACGGCAGCCGGAGCCTGGGCCCTTTAAATTGCCAATGGTGCTCCATGCAACATGGCCTAGGCAGCACTGGGAGCTGGCTGGGGGAGGTTAGCCTTCTAGCTGTGCCCCTTCCTCTGTATCCTTGCCCTACAACACACACACATATACACTGCCCAGGAAATGGTAAAGTCTGTTGGGAGCCCTATTCAAACAGGTACCTTCATTCCCCCTTGCCAATTACAAAAAAATCCCAAAATATTCAGTTTGGTTGTACTTACCAACTAAAGTGAGAAAGGGTTCCTGTCAGCCGCCAGAGTGAGGAAGTGATAATTTCAGAGGGAGCTGTGGGCAGCTGTTTCATGAGCTGCTATATTCCTGAGGGAATTCTGTACCAAAAATTAAAACTTACGTACACAATATTTTAATATTCTGCACATTTTACTTGTCAAAATAATCTAATCACACCAGTTTCAATTATTTTGATTAATTTATTTCAGAATACCTATCAGCAAACATGTCTGCAGTAATACAGCCAAAAAGATTCAAGAAATGGTTCTATCGGTATAGTAATGCAGAACCCTGCGTAGTGATTCATTTAACCTGTAGTAGGGACCCGTATTTCCAGCACATCCCAGAAGCAGTGCAAGGGCTGAGTGGCGTCAGGAGGAGCTGAGGGAGAGGGACGGAACTGCTGGGAAAGATCTGAGACTGGCTAGATTATCACACTTTTCTGGGATACTGGAGGTATCTCAGGAAAGGTCTGCCACATCTGAGAACACGCCTGGAAAAGTGGGCCCATCTGTCACCGTCCCTGTAACCCTCATTCTATGAGGAAGAAGGAATGGCCTGAAAGAGGTTTTTTTTCCAAAATTTGGTGCGGTGTAAACGGGCCAGATTTCAGAAAAGCCCATCTTTACAGGAAAGTGGAAAAAGATACAAAAACTGTGGTGCGCAATTTGTGTATGTTTCTGACATTTCTCCATAGCATAGCCATCATGTGAGTGTGAATTGGCGAGTTGTTCAGTATGGGTGGAAAAGTATAGAACAGGGTTTTTTTGGTTTTGTGAGGTGGGCAAGGAGATATTGTTAGAGCGCCTCCCCTCTGCAAACCCTAACTTAGTCCTAGGCTCTCTCATTCAAATCAGACATGTGTCCTTCCATGCCCCCAACAGAAACCTACTCACACCTACCGTTCCCATGTGGCCCTCCACTCCCTCCACCTGTCATCCTGTGTCTCTGGTTTCATCTACACTATATCATAAAGTCAATTTTAAGGCAGATAATTCAATTTTACAATGTCAATGTCTTCACTGCGAATGCCATTAGGCTGATTTTAGGGAGTGCTAAGGTCGTTATTATTACACCCACAAAGCGACACTGTGTACCTCCAAGTTTGAATTTGAAAGGTCAGATTAATGCTAGTGTGGAAATGGTATTTATTTACATTGACTTTACTGGCCTACAGAGGTGTCTCTTACGAATTCCACACTGGCTAGAGTGACCATGCATCCCGGTTTTGGCGGGACAGTCCCATATTTGGGACGCCAGAATGGTGTCCTGATTTATTTGTCAACGGGGCTAATTGCCCCATATTTTCAGGCAGCTGCCACCCACTTCCTCTGGCAGGGGGAGCCAGGAGCTGGATTACATGGCTGCCCCTACCCAGCTTCCCCGGCTCCCCTCTGGCAGCACGGCTGCCCCCCAGCATCCCTCAGCTGGGGGAGCCAGCAGTGGCCGCAGCAGTCCCACCTCACAGCTTCCCCCACTGGGGGAACTGGGAGCCTTACCCAGCTGCGGCTGCCCCATGCCCCAGCTTTCCCCAGCTGGGGAGCTGGGAGCTGGACTCACACAGAAGCACAGCTTCCCCCTCAACTTCCGTTGGCTGGGGGAGGTAGGCAGCCGCCCCGCTGCCCCCAGTTTCCCCCAGCGTGGGGAAGCTGGGGGCCAGGGTGGCAGCACAGAGGCCCCTCCAGCTGGTGGAAGCTGGGAGCTTCACTTGGCATGATGGCAACCTCCACAGGGCAGCCACCGCCTGATTCCCAGAAACGGGGACCATCTGTCCCATTTTGGCTGGGACAGCGTCTTTCTCTTTGTCCCATATTTGGGCAGGGGAGATACGGTCCCCCTAACAATGGCCCACGGTTTTCCACTCTGGCCGCTTCCATCTCCGCTGCTCTCCAGGTGCACAGGAAATAGGTAATAGGAAGCCTATAAATCTGAATTCGGCACCAGGAAGCACAGGAAATTGAAGTGGGCACCTGGGGCCATTTTGAATTAATTTTGTTATCATCAGCATGACAATTGCATCTACCCGTGAAGCAAATAGCCCCCACCTGGGGCGATGGCTTCTTCCCTGCACAGGATACATCAGGAGAGGCCCAGATTTTTTTTCAGCGCTGGCACCAGCCTACACCGCACTGCCCCACATGGCAGGTAGGCTGTGGGGGTCATGGTTGTATGAGAGGCTGAGAAACTTCTTTTCTGCAGTTCACATTTGTATAGAGACAGACCCCCCACCCCCGGCATTCCCCAGCCCCATAGGCACCATGCAGTCCGGGATCTATTCCCCACCCAACCACATGATGTGGCTAGCTCCCGACCCAATAAAAGCACGTGCCTACGGTGCAGTGCAAATCGTGCTGTCAGACAGCACCATGTCCTGGCTTCCACACGGTGAAGGCTCCAAGGCAGGAAAGATTTTTGGAGCTGGCTGTCTTCGCTATGTTTTTGGTGAGGCTGCATGCACCGGGGGGCTGGCAGAAAGCCAATGAGGGGAGCCAGTCAACAGGTCCCTCAACTACAGCCCACTGCCAGAGAAAGCCCCTGATGGGACCTGGCCCCGGGAGGGACCATCTCAACCTGACCCTCAACTACATCCCCACCCCTGATTGTAGGTGGGGGGGGCAGCCCCCACACAATGATATTTGGGGCTGTGCCCCACACCAGAGAAAGCCCCCAAAGGGACCTGTCCCCTGAAAGGCCCATGTCAACTGGTCCCTCAGCTTCCACGCCCCCCCCACCCACCCTATGGCATAATCCATCATACCAAAGAAAGCTTTGGAAAGTTGGCTCCATTTTAAGAAAGCACTTTTTGTTTTCAGTGAACTGAATTGTTTCCACGCTTTGCAAGCTGTGTTGTACCATACATGCTGTGCCCTTTGTGGGGGGGTGAGCTGAGGGACCAGTTGAGATGGCACAGTCACCTGGATAAGCCTAGGGCACAGAGTCATTGTGGTGCGTGGTCATGACAGTCCCCTGCCTAGTGCGCTAGATGGCTGATCAGGCAAAAGTCGTACCTAAAGGGAATAATAATAATAATAATAATGTGAAGGTGTGCTTTCATGGGGGGGGAAAGCAAGTGAACAGCCAGTCACCTTCCGAAGCCAGCCTATATGGCTTTCTTTCACCTGTGATTCCCTGCTTTTACGTCTTTCCTGCTGAATAAAATGGCCGTTTGCTTTCCATGGGAGGGGAATGAGGGCAATGCAATGTGGGAAGACGACATCACATACCCACACCCACTTGCAGGGCATTATTTTTTCCCCTCATACTGCACCAGCAAACAAAACTCAGAATGCTAAGGGGCTGAGGAAACTGTGGGGTAGGTTTCCACAATGCACTGCTGCAACAGTTGATGTTTGGTGATTTAGGGTGGCAGCACTAACCCAATTTTGTGGGGACATGCGGCCAATCACATTCAAATTTATGACACCTAGCTTTATAAAATGAAAGGTAAGAAAATCGAATTTTGTCATAGTGTAGGCATAGTCCCTGTGCCCCCACTCAGCCACTCCCCTTTCACCTGGAACTCTGCACCCTCTGCCCATGTGTCTCTGTACCTCCATCGCTGTCCCCATATATCTCAGTGCTCCCACTCAGGAATCTCCTTATCTCTGCGTCCCTGCCCCCTCATCCACGCCTCTACTCCCATGCAGCCCATGCCCCCGTCTACCTTCCCTCACTAGCGCATATGAGTCCCTGTCTCACCCAACCAGCAGACCCATATCCCACTTCCTGACCTGGCCTGAGAGGTGCTCTGGAGGAGGCTCTGGAGGGCTGGCTCTTTTCAAGCTGAGAGTGGCTGTTCTAATCTAGCACCACAGCACCTTCTGGTGGGCAAAAGCGAGAACTGCAGCGACTTTCCAACAGAAGCTATTTCCCGAAACAAAAAAATGCACAGCCCGTGAAAAATGCCTATGCGTGTGGCACAGAATTCCCCCAGGAGACATGATGTTTTAAGATAATAAACATGCTTTCCCTGGTTGGGGAGCACGAAATGTGAAGCTCCATCAGTAGTGGTGGTTCACTCTAGCTACTAGCAAACTGGGAAGCAGCACATGATGACAGATTTAAGGGCCAAGCCTTTTGGGGGCTCATCTGCATGGTGCTGCTGATTGGTCTGTGAACTGCAAAAGTGCTCTCACACAGAGCCTCACTGCCCCATCTGGACGCTGCTGGTATGAACTAAAAGCATCTACTTCACACTGATTAATCCTTTTTCAGACAGGAGTACAGTAACACATACTAAGTACCGCTTCATAGTTTGTAGAATTACAGAATCACAGAATCATAGGCCTGGAACGGACCTCAGGAGGTCATCTAGTCCAGCCCCCTGCCTAAAGCAGGCTCAACCCCCACTAAGTCATCCCAGGCAGGACCTTGTCAAGCTGGGACTTAAAAACCTTGAGAGATGGAGAATCCACCACCTTTCTAGGCAACGCATTCCAGTGCATCACCTTCCTCCTGGTGAAGTCGTTTCTCCTACTATCCAGCCTACACCTCTCCCTCTCCAACTTCACACCATGGTTCCTGCCACCAGGGTGTACACAGAGCAGTTAGCGTGTTCTGCAGTTCACCCTGTGGTGCCATGTACACAAGTGGGTAGGCTGTTTTGACTAGAGTGGCAGATCATCTTCAGTGGTCTTACTCCATCAAGCAGTCTAGTTGTTTGCTGCTGTACTAACAAGGTCCTCTTTTTCAAGGTACACAGCTGCTACTGGATGCCTGTGTCTGCAATAATGTCCAGCACTTCATCTACACCAGTAGCATAGAAGTGACAGGCCCAAACTACAGAGGAGACCCTATATGCAATGGAGATGAAGATACAGTGTATGACAGCATAATACGTTCTCCTTACAGCCAGTCTAAGAAACTAGCAGAGGCAGCTGTACTGAAGGCAAATGGCCAGGCACTGAAGGATGGTGGCATCTTTCTGACATGCGCTTTGAGGCCCACGTACATCTTTGGAGAAGGAAGTCCATTTCTCCAAGGTCACCTAGCTGAAAGCATAATGAACAACAACAACTTCCGGCGGATATCTAGGAAAGAGGCTCTGGTGAATCCTGTATATGTGGGAAACGTTGCCTGGGCTCACATCCTGATTGCAAAAGCCCTGAGGAACCCAGAAAAAGCCAAGCACATTGAAGGGCAATTCTACTACATCTCAGATGACACGCCCCACCTGAGCTATTCAGACCTCAATTATGAGCTGAGCAAGGAGCTGGGGCTCGGGGTTGACCCATGCCTGCCCATGCCGCTGATGATGATGTACTACTTTGCACTGCTGCTGGAGGTTGTAAGCTTCCTGCTTAGGCCCTTTGTCACATACATCCCCTCTTTCAACCGTCACCTTGTGCTCTTGCTGAACACTACGTTCACGTTCTCCTACAGGAAGGCGCAGCGGGATTTTGGCTATGTGCCCCGCTACAAATGGAAAGAGGCCAAGCAGCGCACCAGCCAGTGGATTGCTTCAGTGATTCCGCAAAGGAGGCAGTACCTGAAAAATAGGCTGCCTAAGCCCAAGAGAAATTGAGGCATGGCGATAGGAGGAGGCCCATAAGCAACCCGTGAGGGGGATGAATTGCAGTGAGACAACAACAAAGCATTGAAATATTACACCTGTGCAATGAAAAACTGGAACAAATAAAGAATATGAAGCTTTTCATTTGTTTGTGGTGGATGGACTGATCTGTTACCATTGTTACTGTATAATCCACACTCACCTCTACCTCTTCACGTCACAGACATTTGTATTTGAATAGATTCCCTTAAGAAATACTCAGACCTTGCCTTTCTCTCAACTCAATCTGGCTGGGTCTACACTTGCCCCCAGCTTGAAAGGGGGCCTGGTAATCAGGGTGATGGGAGATTACTAATGAAGCGCTGGGGTGAATATGCAGCACTTCATTAGACTAATTCTCCCGTGCGGCAACTTCGAAATGCTGCATATCTGTGGCCCCCTTTGCTGCCTTGAGACATCCCAAAGACAAGGGTCTCTGCTTACTGAGACATTCTCATCACGGGCAAGGCCCATGCGAGGGGAAAATGAAGGCCCTTCAGCAGGCCTTTGGGCTGCTCCTGTTCCTTCCAGTAGGATAGCCCTCCAGGGGAAGGGTTGGGGGAGCCCAGGGACCCTAGGAGAGAGGCTTCTGGTAGAGCTTCACCATTTCCCTCTGATACCTTCCCCCTATAGCTCACTGGTCCAGGCCAGTCTGGTCCTCAAACCTCATGCACCTCTCAACTCCTTCCCCTTTGTTGGCAGGGTGGGGCGGGGCTACCTTTTTTATAGTGAACCAGAAGACCTTTCCCTGGCAACAGGTGTCTAATTAGCCCTTCTCTGCTGGCTGGTCCTTAATGAGCCACAGCTGCCTCAACTCACTGCAGGGTTGCACTCTCTGGCTATGTCTACACTAGCACCCCGCCTTTCACAAGGGGGATGCTAAAGAGACACTTTGGGAGATGCTAATGAGGCACTGAAGTGAATAACTGATGAAGCGGGTCTTTGCCCATGAAAGCTTATGCTTCCAAATATCTGTTGGTCTATAAGGTGCCACAGGACTTCTTATTGTTAATGAATATGCAGCACCTCATTAGCATAATGGTGGCCATGGCACTTTGAAACTGCCGCTTTCGATCACACACGGCTCATTTACCTGAGGTCCTTTTTGAAAGGACCCCCCCCCACACATTTCAAAATTCCCTTATTCCCATAACCAAATAGGAATAAGGGGATTTCGAAGTGTGTGTGGGGGCCTTTCAAAAAGGACCCCATGTAGACAAGTCATGCATGATTGAAAGTGGCACTTTCAAAGTGCTGCAATCCCCATTACGCTAATGAGGTGCTGCATATTCATTGCAGTGCCTCATTAGCATAACCTGAAGTGTCTCATTAGCAGCCTCATTTCGAAGGGGGGGAGGGGAGGAGCTAGTGTAGAGCCAGCTTCTGTGACCTTAATTGGGAAATAATAAGGCATTCATCTAATCCCCACAATACCGCCTTCGATCAGGCTTTTGCACCCTGCAAGCTGAGGTCTGCCATAGTCCCTGCCATTTGTCAGGCTCTTGCAGCGTGGGAGGTGGGCTGCTGGGGTGGTAAACAGCCTCTGGCCACATTTTGCCTCCCCTGGGCCAGTTTCCCCTCCTTTCCTTCCATTTTGCAGGCTCCTTCCCTGCAACACACTCTCCAGCTAGCTTTTAGAGCTGCTGGGTGGGTGGTGGCGGACTTTGCTGCCCTGTCCCTTGTCAGGTGAGGGAGGGAGGGAGTAGACGCCCCCGCTTCCATCTTCTTGGGGATCTGTGGGCCCCACCATCCTTGCTTCAGGCCTGGACGTCCATCTTCATGGCTGCCGCTTCCCTTTACTGCAGAGGAAGTAGGCGGGGGCAGGTGGGGGTTGCTTCAAAGCAGTGGCGGGTAGTCTCCACAGCTTGCTCTGGAGTGGTGGTGTGTGTGGCGGGGGGGTGAGTTTATGTCATGACCACTTCTCTCTGGGCTCCTGAGAGGTGGCTGGTGCACTTAGGGGTGGGGTGCTGGGGTGTGGGCCACCTCTCTCCCCCACCTCCATTGCTGCTCCCTCCCTCAGCCACTGCCGGGGCCCTTTCTATCCCAGCCCTACCAGTTGCTCCCTCCCCCAGCTCTGTCAGGCTCTGCAGCAGCTGCTGTGGGCCTGCTTCTCAGGCACCTGTGGGCACACCTGTCCCCTTGCAGCTGCTGGCTGCCCCCCCTACTTTTTTCCTTACTGCAGGTCAGCCCTTGCCACCTGCTTCCCCTTACTGGTTTTTCCCCTTCCCATGTGGCCATGTCCTCCACTCCCATTTTTGGCTCTGTTTGGTGCCTGAGCTCCCCCACCCCACCTTCTTCATAGTCATCCCCCGCCCTGCCACCGCTCCACTTCCCCACGTATTTCTTTAGTCCCCCCGATCTCCCCAGGGCAGTAGCAGGAGCCAGTTTTTCCATCCTGTGCTGAGAGTTGTGGCTTTTTATTGTGGGTTCCCCCCCTCTTCTATCCTCCATTAACTACCCCTATCCCAGCAGGCTCACAACCTGATGGGTGTGGGAGGGGCAGCCCTTCTTTCTTCCCCTCCTCACTCCCCCCACTTCTTTTTGTTAACTACTCTCATATCCCCCTACTTCCTCCCAACCCTTCCTGTCCATGGCCAACGCCCCTTTTGGGGGGTGTCAGGTGACACTCCCACCCTCCCCTGCTCTCCCTTCCACCTCTGCTGTGCTGGATCCACCTGAGGCTGCCCAGTCTCTGCTCCCATATTGGCCAAGGGCACAAATCAGGACTCCAGGGACCCTGCCGTGGTCCCCACTGCTGGTTCCACCCCTAAAACAGGCCCCCAAAGGGCAGGAAGGGTCAGGGGGGACTAAAAAGGGAAAGAGCCCTGCCCGGAAGGCAAAACCTCCCACGGCAAAGGCTCCCACCCCGGCTGCAGCTGTAACTGCCACAGCTCCCCCACCTTCCCACCCCACCCCCGCAGTTCCCTCCATCAGTTCTGACGGTCCTGTCTCCCCAGCCCCTGGTTCGTATGCTCAGGTGGCTCCTGCTTCACTCTCCCCTCCAGCTGCCTCTAGGAATACCATCCCCAAAAGCTGCGGCCCCTTCCCCACCCTCACTAGGAGGCATGGGGTGCGTTACCTCCTAGTGCCAGCCTTGCCCCACGTGGAGACCTACGTGTGGGCGATGATGGGTGGTGGGGCCTGCGTCCATAGTAGCAGCCTATAGGATGTTCGGGAACGTGGTGTTTTTCCTGGCGTCCGAGGCTGCTGCCCAGGAGGTGGTGGAGAGATGCCTGGTGGTAGAGAGTGCCCATGTGCCCCTTGAGCCATTAGAGGAGCTGGGCATACAGGTAGTGTTTTCCTCTGTTCCTCCCTTCCTCTCCAGTGCCGTTCTTCTGCCTTTCCTGACCACCCTGGGGAAACCCCTGTCAGTCCTGAGTCCCCTCCCACTGGGCTGCAAAGGCCCTGCCCTCCACCATGGCCTCTCCTTCTGCCAGCAACTGCAGGTCCAACTGCTGCTGGCAGTGCATGGCAGGGTCACCTCAGAGGGGACTTTTCTGGTGCCTGTCAAGGGCCCAAGTACCTGGTCTACTATACATGGGGGAGAGCTGGTGCTTCTTTTGCCAGGCAATGGGGCATGTCTGAAGGGACTGCCCCTGGCCAGGCATGGGAAGAAGCCTGGGACCCCCGACACCTGGGAGGGCACCAGCCACGTCATTAGTGGTGGCTCTCTCTCTCGTCTTGGACCCTGGGGCCACCCCTCCTCCTCCCACGACTGATATCAACTCCGCTTGGGTGTTGGAGGACACCTCGCCACCAGACCTAGATGAACGTGCTATGGGATCCTGTAGCTGTGGATGGGCTTGTGCCTGCTCACGTTCTCAGCCCTCAAGAGGCTCAGGATTTTACAGCCTGCCAGCTGTGGTCTGCCACAGTATCCATGTTGCCGTTTCCTACTATGTGCCCAAATAAGAGCTGCTTTTCATTCTATTTGATTTTACTTATTCCCCCTCCTATTCTTTTTAGGGATCTTAAAAATCTGCCCTTAGTATTTAGGAAAAGTGCTGCCGTTCACCTTAGCAGTGGAGGCTCTATTGTGGTTGATAATAGTGGCTGTGAATGCTCTACAAACCGATAGGCAGGGTATTGACTTGAAGCTTGGCTGCAGACAAAGTGGCAGAAGTGCAGTTTGTAGGCAGGAGACAAGGCTCTTCTCCTACCAAGGTCCACTTCAGAGGACATTAGAGTGAACAACCAACTACAGGAGAGAAAATGGAGAACACGGTTGTTTTTTTGTTTATTTGTTTATTTTTTAAGATTTATTTCAGAACAATTAAAATAGCTGAAAATAATACAAAATATAGCAGAAAACTGGGACATTTTTGTCCAGGTTTAACTGAGCTCCTAAAATAGCAGCTATAAATAAATATAACCTAAAATGAGGAAACAATTGCTGGAGACATTGCCAGAGAGAATAAGGGGCACTTTATCTTACACAGTTTAGTAAGTGAGGCATTTCCCAAGACAATGGTTCTGATGTGAGCCAGATATCTGTCTGAGACCTAATTTATCATTTTTTATATCTTAAGACAATGATATATATAGTTCCCCTCTTGTCCGTCTATTTTGCTGTACTCCAAACAATGTTCCTTAGCACCAAATTCCCTCAACCCCCTAATTCCTCCCACTTCTCAGCCATCTGAACCCCAAATGATCAACTCTCTCCTTGTTCCCTCGGATCCCCATATGGTTGATTCCTATCAACATCAAGCTCCTTCCCACCACTCATCCCCCACTCCTATGAATCCTAGAACAAGCTATTTGCATTAAGAATGTGTCCCCTTCCCCTTGTGGTTCCTTCTTGATGTCACCACGCTATATGAAACTTTATGCATCAGTTTCTATGGGCAGGACAGGGGCTCACATGGCTGTGCTTTCTATTCTACATGAAGTTTATGGTGCTGACCCAGGTGACTCTTGTATCGAAAGCTTTTCCCACACACTGCACATTTATAGGGTTTCTCCCCAGTGTGGATTCTCCGGTGCCTAACAAGGTGTGAGCTCTGGATGAAGCTTTTCCCGCATTCGACACACACATATGGCTTCTCACCCGTGTGGGTTCTCTGGTGCTGGGTAAGTGTTGAAAAATCACTGAAGCTCTTTCCACACTGAGCACATTCAAAGGGTTTCTCTCCAGTGTGGGTTCTTTGGTGGTTTATGAGGTGGGAGTTCCGGCTGAAGCTTTTACCACACTCATTACAGTGGAAGGGTCTCTCTCCCGTATGGATCCTCTTGTGTGTGAAAAGGTGAGAGCTCACACTGAAGTTTTCCCCACATTCACTGCAGATATAGGGTTTCTCGCCTGTGTGAGTTCTCTGATGTTTAATTAGATCTGAACGCCAACTGAAACTTTTGTTACATTCAGTACACTTGTGAGGTTTCTCTCCTGTCTGTGTTATCTCATGCTGCGTAAAGTTCAAGCTCTGACTGAAGCCCTCCCCACATTCAGTATATCCATAGGGTCTCTCCCCTATAGGAATTCTTGGGTGGATGACGATACCCTGGAGAGCCCGCAAATCTCGTTCTGGATGAAGGGAATTACCTAGTATCTTATCAGGAAGGTCTCCCTGCTGTGTTTCTGACACGTACTGGCCCTCATAGGCCTCCTCCTCATCAGGGCTCTGGAAAACATTCTCTTCAAACCCCTCTGATATCATCCCATACTGTTCCACATTTTCAGGACCATCTTTCTGGGGGTTCTTCTCCTCATGTTCACTCACAGGCTCACTGTCTTCTTGAATAAAAAAAAAAAAAGGCCACACATGAGTGTTCGACAGAAAAGAAATCTAAGAAGGGGAAATTACACAAAGTATGAGTCAACTAAATAAATGTTAGACTGTATGTGACCAGGAAAATCCCAACCTCTCATCCCACCAAACCCCTCCCCTCAAGCCCACAAACCATTCCCCAGTGAGCAGAAAGACATTTTGATTCAAAAACTCAAATGAACTTTTAGAGAAATGTTGAGTTGGTGGTGGGCGGAGAAAGAAAAAAAGAAACAGGATTTTGGCTGGAAGCCAGTCAGGACTCATGAAAACCATGAGTGAGGCCTGCCAGAAATAACTGCTGGTTGCAGTCCTGCTGCAGGGGAGACGAGACTGTGTAGCAATGGCTTTTTTTAAAATGAAAGAAAAGGTTGGACTTCCAGCAACTTCTGGATTGGCTTAATTTATTCCTCACCTGTGGAGGCCCCAAGGCAGATCTCACTTTCTTCAGCGTCCTGGAGAACTGGGGCACACAGCTCTTCCTCTCGTTCCATCCAGAGATGACGGCAGGTTTACAGATCCTGCTCATGGCCATTAGCGGAGTCAGTATCACAACTGACTAAATCACCATCAACTATTTCCTATTAACAACCCCCCAAAGGGGCACAACAAGAGCAAAAACAAAAGCTCATGAGAATAACTTAAAAATTGTTACCTGTCCCTCATCAAGCATTCCCGGTTGTGGCTGAACCCTCCGAGGTACTATAACAAAGCAGAGTGTGTAGTATTTAATTTCAGTCTGTCTTCTGATTTCAGAACAGGAAGAACACTCTGCTGCTAAGTACATGAAACACAAAAGGGTATGGGGCAGGTGAGGGGGGCTCCTCATCCTCCTGACAGTAGGAGGAGCACTCTCCCCAGCATCCTCCTATGCTTGCTTTAGAATCCCCTGGAGAGATCTCCCTAATTCCTTCCCTTATACACCTGGATCTAGGTGCTAGTCTTTCTCCCTTGGCCTGCTCTCCTCAGGACCCTGTCCCTCACACAGCTGTGCAACAGAGGGCAGGTGGAGTCAGCACAGAGTCCCTCTCCCATTGGGGTGGAAGGTAAGAGTAACTCTCCTCCATCCCTATACCTCCCCATTGCTTTCACTTTTCTATCCTCTGTTCCTGGCATTACACTAAACTGGGGGTGGGGGAAGGCTGCAGCTTTCACCCGACCAGCTGGCAGCATCCTCAGGCCCACAAAGCAAGGAGCAGTGCAGAAGCTCTGCAGGGAGCCTCCAGGAGGAACCAGCACCCCAAAGCCACCCCCATGGTTGCCAACAGTAGCCTCTGGTGGCCAGCATCAGAACTAAGGAAGATCTGAGCAAGTCTGCAAGTGGCTGCGAAGATGAAGTGAAGTTATAAGAGCCACAGGAATTTTACACAAACTGGCCACCCTGTGTGTTTGCTGCAAAATGCTCCCCCTCAATAGTAACGTCACCCAGCCTTTCCATGGGGAATGCAGAGACTGCCTCTTATTAGTATACAACGCATGTAACAATGGGCCCCGATTTCAGTTGGGTTCTTTATCAAAACTGCCTACAGTAGAGACTTCAATTACAATCCCATTACTCCCATTCATTACTTGTACATTTCCACAAGTTGGTGTGACCTGAGCAGTTACATACGCATTAGAGGTCAGGAGAGCATGGGGGGATTCAAAATTCCAAAGACAGATGAAAACACATGACTTTTTTACACCCCATTTTTTTGAGGCACTGTGATTCAGGATGCTTGAACTTCTGTAGTTGGCAACACCGCAACATTTCGTTAGCCACCCATTTAGTTATTACAGTAGAAAAGCAAGTTTAAAATAGCTTGAGGCACTAAAGCGCTGTGGAAATAGCATCCAGACTCCTGGGAAAGGAACAATTTCTCTTTCCTCAGCCAGCTCAGCTGACTATTGACACTCTTTGCCCCCAGGACAGCTCCCTTACAGTGGGACAAGGGAAAGAGAAGAGCAGCAGAGGAAGGTATGTTTTTGGGGTTATATTTGCAGCTGAAAGCTGCAAGGTCTTTTTTTTTTATATCAATTAAAAATTGCAGGGCAGGTAAGGAAGAGGAAAATCCTTGTCTTTCCCAAATTAATGTCCCCATTAAGTATTGCTACTTGCAGTTGACATGCAGCTCATTTACCACCTAGGTTCAGGTCAACATAAAAGTGGCTTTGCACATTATACTCAACTAGAATCTAGAATAATTACAATCTAGGAAATTCAGGAGTGTGTTTACAAAATTCAGCCAGGCAAGAAGCATTCCTGCACTTGCTATCTGACCTGGGCACCCGATCTCTGACAGCTGAGAAGGGAAGCTGCTGGGATCGATAAAAATCAACAGTCAGGAGAACTAAGGCCAAGAGATTTATTTTTTGTTATATCAAGAAAAAAGAGCCCACTTCACAGAGGTGCTCAGTGGCTTAAGCAACCTCTTTAGATGCCTAAATCCAACATTTAGGTGACAATGACATTTTCAAGTCCCCTGTTCAGATGACATCTAACCCTGTGGTATCTAAGTTTCTGCCACTTAGCACGCACAATGAAACTTAAATAAGCCCTGAGGCTGACCCATAGCTAACAAACCACTTGGTGCCCTCACTCACATCTAAGCCTCAGTGGGATTCTCAAAATAGGCATTTCCCCAGATCAGCAGCAGGGCCCAATCCTCAAAGCTTGCCTTCAGGATCAGGCCTTACATAAGAAGACAGCTGAGAATAAGCAGGTAAGGAATTTTTGGGGGAAGTACAGATGGCTAGGAGGTACCTCCCTCCAGTCCAAAGGATATTTAAGGAGCCAGACATTTCACCCGTGAGTAGCTTAGGGGACTGCCTTTTGAGTTTGCCAGCATCTAAAATTCCTTGTCGTGGGTGCCTAACTCTTCTCCAGGCATCATATATGAAGTCTGCTGTTTTAACTCTGAAATGAAAATTCCACATGGCAGCAGAACCCAGGCCCTGCAACACCTACATACCTTGCCGCAAAACTAGGGTTGGTCTACGGCTGCCAAATGGATACAGTCAAACTGTCAAGAGCTGTGTCTACACGTGCACGCTACTTCGAAGTAGCGGCACTAACTTCGAAATAGCGCCCGTCGCGGCTACACGCGTCGGGCGCTATTTCGAAGTTAACTTCGACGTTAGGCGGCGAGACGTCGAAGTCGCTAACCTCATGAGGGGATCGGCATAGCGCCCTACTTCGACGTTCAACGTCGAAGTAGGGACCGTGTAGACGATCCGCATCCCGCAACGTCGAAATTGCCGGGTCCTCCATGGCGGCCATCAGCTGGGGGGTTGAGAGATGCTCTCTCTCCAGCCCCTGCGGGGCTCTATGGTCACCGTGGGCAGCAGCCCTTAGCCCAGGGCTTCTGGCTGCTGCTGCCGCAGCTGGGGATCCATGCTGCAGGCACAGGGTCTGCAACCAGTTGTCGGCTCTGTGGATCTTGTGTTGTTTAGTGCAACTGTGTCTGGGAGGGGCCCTTTAAGGGAGCGGCTTGCTGTTGAGTCCACCCTGTGACCCTGTCTGCAGCTGTGCCTGGCACCCTTATTTCGATGTGTGCTACTTTGGCGTGTAGACGTACCCTCGCAGCGCCTATTTCGATGTGGTGCCGCGCAACGTCGAAGTTGAACATCGACGTTGCCAGCCCTGGAGGACATGTAGACGTTATTCATCGAAATAGCCTATTTCGATGTTGGCTTCACGTGTAGACTTAGCCAAGAAGGCAGAAAAGGTTGGAGTAGTCAATGAATATTTTTTTTTGTTCTGTATTTGAAAAGAACCTGGGTGGCATACTTACAGCTGACACTGATAATGAAACACTTTCTGTTCCAAGGGTCACCAAACTTACGGACCCACTGTATGACAACCTTCAGAAGTTTGACAGCTGTGACTGAAGCCCTGAGACTCCCTGCCACACTGCCAGAGGCCATGCTAATGAGGGGGCATATGCAGTTGCATGTCTCCTCAGAGATTTGGTCACCTGGTGCCACCAGGCGTTTATCCCCGCATGGCTGCTGGAGCTGGCAAGCTGAGAGGTGAAGCCCTGGCAGCAAAAAGCTGGAAGATGCAGCCGGAGCTGATGTTTATGCTGCAGTCTCTCTCCAACGAGCTAATGCCTGGGAGCTGCAGTGAGGGACTGTTGAGGGTAAGAGGCAGGACACGCCTGGAGGGTTGTGACTCAAGCTGTTAGGGAGGATGAATATTGAAGTCATAGGTGCCAATTTCCCATATAGTGGGGAGAAGGGAGAGCTTGGTGCTCCCTGTCTAGTCCCTACTCCAACCCTTTCCTGCCCTGCCCCCACCCTGCATCTTTGTCCCCTCCCCCAAATGTACCCCACCCTGCTACTCCCACTCCCTCCCAGCACCCCCTGCCCCCTGTCCAACAGCTGTTCATAGAGGGCAGGAGGCACTGGGGGGAAGGGGAGCAATGAATAAGCAAGGCCATCAGCAGATGAGCCGTGCTGGAGGGATGGTTGGAGCTTGGATGTTCCACTAATTTTGGATGCTCTAACCCTGGAGCAGTCACAGACTCAGCACCTATCCTTCAAATTTCCACATTCCACCCCACTCCTCTCTTCAGCAGACACCAGTCATATCTGGCATGAGCCCCTAATCCACCACTCCACAACAGGGCAGAAGACCTGAGCTCTCCCTCTCCCCGCCAGCAGGGTAAGCAGAGAAAGAGGGTGTCAGTGCACGGAAGCACTGCCACCTGCTCTTTAACTCTAAAATAGCCACAGTTTGGCCACTCATGTTTTATTCAAATAATAAGCAATAATAAGCAATGAGGATATTAAATACCATCTTCTAACATTACTTATTTTAAAATCTGCAAAACCAGATAATTTGCACCCCAGAGTTTTAAAAACATTGGCCAAAGAACTCTGTACCATTAGTACTGACTTTTACTACATTTTGGAGTACTGAATATGTACACCGCCAAACAAGCCGAATATTGTTTTTCCAGGGATTACAAGCTTTGACGACAAAGGTAACTGTGTACCATAATGTACTTAGATTTCTGGAAGATGTTTGACTTCTTACAGCACAACAGCCTGATTTAAAAGTTAACATTTTATGCAATTAATGGAACTTTTCATAGATTAAAAGTGGCTGTGAGACCTCAAAAGCTGCTAACTCTCTCAGACTTGAAGCCTTTAAAACAGGACTGTATCCATTTCTATAAAACATACTGTAGCTCAGCCAGAAGTTACAGGATTGCTGCAAGTATGATTAGGAGAAATTTTATTATCTGTGTCATGCAGAGACCCAGATGAGACAATAATCCTTCAGGCCTTAAAAAGTTATTCATCAATCTATAAATATTTGTAACAGCTCCATCATCAACATATCTGGGAGCTAATAATAATTTCAGTCAGTGGAATACTTTTGAAAGGGGGAGGTTAATTATAGCAAGATTCATTCATACACTAAATAAAACGTGGACTCCATATTTAATACCAACCACTGTATATAAATAGCTCAGAGCCAGTCTAAGAAAACGGAAAGAAACAGAAACAAAATAAAGAAAACAAAAATACATTCTCTCCCTCTGGTTCTGCAGCATAGTGACCACTAAATCTACCAGTCTGGGTCAGGTAGGCAGTATAATTGACACTAAATGGAGGCAGCCAGAAGATATCCCTGGTTTGGTATGGCATATGGGGAGAACAATCTATCAGCCATTTGAAATGGACCTAAGTATCTGCTATATACTGGGAAATTTTGGATTTTAAATATCACACTTTCCATCAAAGATCTTAACATGCATTAACGGAGATCAGTAAGGGAAAAGAAGATTAGCTTTTATTTATGATGCATTAAAAATAGTCTCAAGGATTTTTTAAAAAACAAAACACACACACACACCATGCATGAGGGGTTCTTTGTTTTTAACATTAGAAATTCATGTTTACTCTGGAAGACTTTATTGAAGATTGGAAAACTAGTAGGCATAATAAAAGACTGAAATCTTTTCAGAGTCAGAATGTGTAAAAAACTTTGTTTTTGTTAACAATTTAATTCCAGTAACCAATTTGGTCTCTGCAGTCATCATCAGAAAGCACCAACTCTGTGTCCTGGCATACCCACCAATCTTGCCAAGTGCAATGCAAAATCTTGAGGAAGATGATTGTAGAAGCTGAGATGCTCACTGGCTTTGGCTGTGTCTACACTAGCCCTCTCCTTTTGGAGGAGGCATGTTAATGAAGGATTTCAGCAGATGCTAATGAGGAGCTGTCATAAATATGCAGCACCTCATTAGCATAATAGTGGCTGTGTGCAATTCAAAAGTGCTGTTTTCAAAACACATGCCACCCATGTAGACAGGGGCCTTTCGAAAGTACCCCGATTTTGAAAGCCCCTTCTTCCCAAATCAAGCAGCAAAAAGGGGCTTTCAAAATCATGGGGTCCTTTTGAAAGGTCCTCGTCTACACGGGCGGAGTACGTTTAGAAAGCGGCACTTTCGAATTGTGTGTGGGTACCGTTATGCTAATGAGGCACTGCGTATTCTAAAATCCCTCATTAACATGCCCCCTCTGAAAAGAAGAGGCTAGTGCAGACATGGTTGTACAACTCCAGAAGTATAAAGCAAGCCAGAGAGCACTATTGGTCAGATCAAGTGACCCTGTTGGGCTCTCAGGGTCTATCACATGAACTTCAAATGCAGAAAGTTCATCTGCTTCTCTGAATTTGCTGATTTATCTCCTAAAATACCACTCTCAGTGTTGTCTGTGCAGCAATGTGAGGGTTATGGCCCCTCTCTTGTTTCTTAGAGGTAAGTCCCATTCAAAGCAGCATGCAGCACTCTGTTCCAATCCAAGGCCAAGACAGGTTGCGCACCAAGAGACAGAGAATCTACAGGCATCTTGTTGACATAGGAAAGTTCTGGTTTCTGTGCCTTTCTCATTTCTCTTGCTGTGGGCTTCTGTCACTTTAGCTCCCTTGTCTCTATACTCTGTCTTGTCTTTCTACCTCAGAAGGGCTGGGGCAGAGAGACTACCTCTCAGGGACCTGTGATGGGGAGGGCTCTTAGTCACTACAGAGAAGTATTTCCTGCATATCTGCCTGGCAGGTCTTTGTTCACTTGCTCCAGGCCTAACTGATATATATGAGGTCAGGAACGAATGTTACTCTAGGTCAGAGTGGCCTGTGGAGAAGGGGTTGAGGGGGCTTCCTCTGCTGCATAGGACCACAGATTCCTTCCAGGTTTGAAACAGTGTTAACAGTGAATTCTCTGAAACTTGAAGTCTTTTAGAGCAGGCGTGTCCAACCCGCGGCCCGCGGGCCGTATGCGGCCCCGGACAGCTAGTAATGTGGCCCCACAAGATCGTAAACTTTTAACATTATTACGTGATTTATATACATTAACTATATTATATATTTTATATGCGGCCCAAGACAATTCCTCTTCACTCAATGTGGCCCAGGCAAGCCAAAAGGTTGGACACCCATGGGTTAGAGCATGATTTGAGTACTTCAGTCACTCAGCCAGAGGTTGGAGGCCAGGCTCCTCCATGGCAGGAGGGAGTGGGAGAGCAAGCAGGGTCCACAGCAGGAGCAAGTCAGGGAGGGCAAGGGCCGTATGGCAGGAAGCAGGAGGCAGAGGCTGATGACAGGAAAAGCGGGGTAGAGGGCAGGAAGAACGGGGAACGGGGGTCATGGGAAGAAGGGCATCTACGGCAAGAAGGCGAGGCAGGGCTATGTGGCAGGAATGGGTGCAGGGGGGAGGGAGGCACAGGGATGTGTCAGGAAGAGGAAGGACAGAGATCTGCCACAGCAGACGGAGTGTACGGCAGGAAGGAGACTCAGGGGTCCATGACAGGAGCGGGGGGGTGTATGGCAGGAAGGGCGCAGGGGGTGTACGACGAGAGGGAGCGGGGGATGTACAACGGGGGTGGGGTTAGATGCCAGGAGGGGCCGGGCGGTGTCTGACGGGGGGCGGCCGGTCTATGCGCAGCGGCGAATACACCCCGTCCCCGTCCCCGTCGGGCAGCCCGGCGGTGCGCGCCACCACGGGCGGCGGGGGCGAGGGCAGCTGCGCACAGCGGCTCCGAGCCGGGGCCAGGCCGCCCTCGCCCGTCCGCCCGCCCGCACCTCCGGCCCCCGGCCACGCCCCCCGCCGCGGCGCTGCGCTGCGCCCGCTCCGCGGCTCCGGCGCGCGGCCTCCCCCGGGCCCGGCCGCTGCCCCGCGAGCTCACCCGGCGGGCGGCTCCATCGCGGCGCGGTCGGGCGCAGCCGCCACGGACACGTCATGCTCGGGGCCGCGGCTGCTTCCCGCAGGCCCGAGCCCGGAGGCGGCGCGGGGAGGGCGCTGCCAGCGCGGCCCCCTGCGGGCAGCCCCCGCCGCTCTGCGCCGCCCCGCTCCGCGCGCGCCCCCGCCCCGCCCCTACCTGCCGAGCCCGCGCGCTGCCTCCCCGCGCGGCCGGACAAAGGGCCGCGACTGGCGCAGTCCCCGCGCGCCCCCGCTCGTTCCTCGCCCCCTCCGCCCCGGCCGCCCCGCTCCGGCCCCTCACAAACCTGCGGCGCGCGGCGGCTCCCCTCGAACGTGCGCTGCGGCGCCGGGGCTGGCGGCCGTGCGGGGCGGCCTCGGGCCGGGGTGGGACACGCGGGAGGCCCCGGCCCCGGCCCCGGCGCTGCCTCTCGGGGGAGCGGAGGTTGGGAGTCCGCGGGAACATCTGGCGCGCGCGAGGCGAAGCGTGTGTGTGTGGGAGCCGGGGCGAGTCCGGGCCCGGGGAGGGGGAGAGCAGCGGGGGTCCTAGACCCCCCCCGGCTAACCTGGAGCGGGCCGGGCCGCAGCAAGCGGCGCTCCGCAAAGCGGCCGAGTGCAGCTGGCGGAGCCCGGGGCGCCACTAGCAAACAGTTACTTCGGTGCCTGGGACGTGTGGCGCCCTGCATGTCCCCCAGCCGGCAAGCTCCGGAGGGAGAGCGGCGGGGGCTCACAGCTCAACCAGCGAAACGCAGCCGGCCTTCCCCACAGCTCTTTTCCTTTGCTCGCCTTCGTCCTGCAAAGGGTGATGTGAGCGCCATAGCTAGGGGGCTGTCGGGCTTAATAGGCTGGCTCTACTAGGAGGTCACAGAGCCGGTGGGTTCAGTACCCTGACTAATCAGTATGTAATCATATGTGCTGGAACTGGGGGTGCTGGAGCACCCCCTGGTTTCATAGAATCCGAGGGCTGGAAGGGACCCCAGGAGGTCATGGAGTCCAGCTCCCTGCCTAAAGCAGGACCAACCCCCACTAAATCATCCCAGCCGGACTTCAAAACCTCTAGGGCTGGAGATTCCACCACATGTCTAGGTAACACATTCCAGTGCTTCACCACCCACCTGGTGAAATAGTTTTTCCCGATGTCCAACCTACACCTCTCCCTCTGTAACTTGCGACAATGCATTGCTCCTTGTTCTGTCATCCTGAGAAGGGGTTCTCTCCATCCTCTTTAGAACCCCCCTTCCTTCAGGAAGTTGAAGGCTGCTATGAAATTGCACCTTACTTTTCTGCAAGCTAAATAAGCCCAAATCCCTCAGCTGCTCCTCATAGGTCATGTGCTCCAGCCCCTTCATTATTTTGATTGCCCTCCAGTGGACCCTGTCCAGTGCATTCACATCCTGTCTATACTGGGGGGACCAGAACTGCACCCAGCACTCCAAATGTGGCTTCATCAGCACCAGAGAAAGAGAAATAACTTCTGTAGCTTTGCTGGAAATGCTCCTCCTGATGCACCGCAATGTGCTGTTTGCCTTCTTGGGTACAAGGGCACACGGGCGACTCATATTCAGCTTCATATCCACTATAATCTACAGGGCCTTTTCTGGTGCATTGCTACTTAGCAAGTCGGTCCCTAGCCTGTAACACTGCATGGGATTCTTCTGTCCCAAGTCCAGGGCTCTGCACCTTTCCTCATTGAACCTCATCAAACCTATTTCTTTTGGATCAATCTTCCAACTTGTCTATTTATACAGGGTTTGCAGTTAAGTTCAAAAGATTTCAGCACCCTGTATATAAAAATTGTTCCAGGACCCCTGTATTTAAATATTTCAAGAGTTACTGGAACCAGTGACTGGAACCACAGTCTCCTTGCTCTAACATTGCACCAGAGAGAGAGAGAGTACATCTCAGTGTATATAAAGTCTCTGAAAAGTCAGGCTTCTAAGCATTTCAAAAGTGAACATTCAAAATTTGTGGCCACTTGCCAGATTAAGCTTTGGTTTTTTTGTGCCTCTATTACTTATCTGTAAAAGAGGGATAGTTGTACCCTTTTATCTCACAGGAGTCTTGTAAAGATAAATTCATTACTATTTCTGAGATACTGTAGCATTGCATCTCATAGAAAATCCCATAAGGAAATTGATAATTCTGTATTAGGTGCAAGGTTTGAATGATATGCAATTAAAATATGGGGCACACACTGAATACACTTCCCTTTAGTTTCCCATTCAGTGAGTGTAATCCACTCTGATTGAGACAAGCGTCCTGGAGAAAAAAAAATAGTTATATGCCAAACCCAAAGTGAAGATGGAGATCATCATACTTGAACCATCAGATTCAACTAGGTAGGAAAAAAATGGAGGCAGGAATAAGGTCCTTTTCATAGTAGTATTGACCAACCCCACAGGCTTAAAAGACCAAAATGTTCGGAAGCCAGCACAATTGAGAGAACTGCAACAGGACAAGAACTGAACTGCAGTGTCAATCACCTAATGCTTTCTCCACCTGGATTTGGTTCAGGGTCATCTCTGGCTCTAGGCTTTCTGGAAGGTCCAGAAACATAACATCTACTGGATCATCCTTGTTCACATGTTTGATCACTCCCTCTGAGAATTCTTATGGATTAGGAAGGCATGATTTCAGTTTATAAAAGCTGCGTTGAGTTCTCAACATACCCTGTTTTATATACCCTGTTAATTGCACTCTTTACTATAGTTTCAACCAATTTGCAAGGAATTGAAGTTAGAATGAATAGCCTGTGATTGCCAGGATCTCTGCAGCCCTTTTAAAAAAATTGTTCCTGTAAAACAATTTTAATCAAGTGCAACCTACTGTGAGTTGGAAGCCTGGTGACTAAATTGTCTCACTAAAGTGTTGTGACATACCACAGTGAGCAGTTGTGCAGTTTCATATTTGAGTTCTGAAGGGAGCAACTAATGCAGGTGACTTTCAGTTTAATTCACTCAAAACTTCCTTTACTGATGCCTCAGTCTGGGGCAGTTTGTCAGATTTTTCACCTAAGAAGAAATAATTTGATCATAGGTATCTTCACCATAGTCTCTGCACTGAAGATTAATGCAAAGAATCCATTTAGTGTCTCCAAATCAATGGCTTTGTCTTTCTTGAGTGCATGACCATTACTTTGTCCAGTGGAACTACTGACTGCCAGGCTTCCTGCTTTTGATGGTCTTAAAAAAGTTGCTATTAGCATTTGTGTTTTTTGCTAGTTGCTCCTCATATTCTCTTCTGGTTTACCTAGTTATGCTTTTACATTTGTCTTGACAGGGTTTATATTCCTTTCTATTTTCCTCACTACCATTTGACTTACAATTTTGAAAGATAACTTTTTGCCCCACACCGCCTCTTTTACTGAGCTGGATAGCCATACTGGCTTTTTGTTGTTTCGATCCTCACAGGGTTTTTGTTTTTGTTTTTTTTTAAGCTTGCTATGCATTTAATTTGAGCATCTATTATGGCAGCAGAGTCAGATGGAATTTCTCCTCTGTGGATATTATTTTTCATTCCACTGGGAATCTGGCATACACCCCACCAGTCAACAGAGGCATTCGCTGTTTAGTGGCTGAGGACCCAACTCTCACTAAATTACACTAGATTATGTGGTACCCATAGAAGGCATAGAAAGCTGAACATGCCCAATCTGACAATAAATGATTACTTTCAGATTTAGAACATTTTATGGTTGCCAGTTTCCAGAGAGTGGTGATAGCACATTTCTGGACTGATACTGTCTCCCTTTTTCTTAGAGAGGTAGCCATGTTAGTCTATAGTTACACACACACACAAAACCAGTCCTATATGCCTTAAAGGCTAATTATTTTATTTACTAGGTATTTACTTCGTGGGCGAGATCTGCAAGCTGTAAGCTTCTCACACCATCTCAGATGACCTCTGAATCTGGATCTCCCATGTCCCAGGTGAGTGCCCTAATCACTGGTCTACTGGCTGTTCTGTTTCTTCTCTTTTTCTCACACACAATCTCCACGGCCCTTGGTCTGAGGCCTGATCCAATAGATATGTTCTGACAATACATACCAGATCAAACCTCCTACGGCAGCCAGCAGAGGGATCACCTTGACTGGGGCTTCAGCATGAATTAGAGCTCAGAATAGCTTGCTAATTGTGGGATGGCATCAGGATTCAGGTGACTTCATGCATGTCTGTCAGTACCAACAGAAACGTGGGTACCTATGGGTTAAGTAGCACTGAGCCATGGCTTGGAGGACATCAAAGGCATCTACATGCAGACTTAAAGACCTACATAGGCAGTTATGCAGCTAAGTACATTTGAGAATTTGGCCTGCAGTGAGTCTGGTCAGTTATAATGAAGAATTAAAGTAGTAAAAACTGTTCAGGCCTTCTTGTAAAGCTCAGCCCGAAGAAGTCATCTGCGGAGTCCAAGTGTCATTTCCACGCAATCCAGGAACTAGACTGCATATCAGTGCCATTTTATTTATTAATTGTTTGCATACGTAAAGGTATAGTGCACTTGTATTGCTTCTTAGTTTATGGGTAACTTCTTGCCAGTGAATAGTCCTTCATTTAAAAGCAAAGTGATAGTGCAAATTTACTGCCTCTTCCCAGGGATGGGTGGGTGTTAATAAAGCCATGCAATGTAATTGTCAGTCATCACCTGAGGGTGTCAAGAACAACTTTTTTTGCTGCAACCTATTTTTAGTTCTGCAACCATTTGTTTAATAATTCCCTAAGGGTTGCATTTTTCTGACAAGGCTCTCCTCTGACAGAACTCACTTGCACCCCAGTTACAATGACAAGTGCCTGTTCCACGTGCACTCTGACATTTTCACAGTGTTCACTGGCCAGCATATGTGTACCCCAGCACCTCCTACTTGGTGCTTGGTTTGCTGTCTTGACTTGAGCTACCTATATAAAGGAACGTAGGAAATCTACTTTTCAAAGGTTCCAGCCCCACAACAGTAGCCTATGCTTTGCACACCTGTCAGAGGTCCCATTTTGAAGAGGTCACTAGAGTTAGGGTACACAGAAAGCAAGAAACAGCTGCTCACCTACCTACTTCTCTAAGCTTAAGGTACACCTGTCCCCTTATGGTATGAGACAGAGTATAAATGAGAAACAAGTCTATTACAGCATGTCAGAGAAGACATGGTGGGGGCAGTGAAATGCACGCGACAAGTTGGAGAATGGCTCCATGGGATACTGCAGTACAAATGTGAGCATAAAAAGGACCCAGAGACATGATGTAGGGAGACAAATGGTGCATACAGGAGAAGACACAGGGAGATGGGGGAAAACAAAGACACTGTCAGGATCAGGGTCAGCTTTTGCAAAATTCATTTAGAGGTAGTGGCCAGATTTCCTGCATTGTCAGTACAGCTGGGCTTGTACTTGGGGCCTTTGAAAATAGTATGGCACAAGTATGTGCACTTATGTCCTACAATGTGCACCTAGGCCATTTGATACAGTGGTACTGTGGGAAAGGTTTGCTAGGACAGAGGCTGATATTTAGAGCAGTGTGAGATCTGAGTAAGGATTGAGACTCCCCAGATAGAAATATCAGCCTATTTGTCCATCCATTCTGGAAAGGAGTTAGCAAAGTGTGAGTTAGTTGCACTGAGTGAACACTGGGTGGTGTCAGTGCACAACCTTTGTCATTCCCGTGTTTTCCCGCAGCAGTTACTAGCCCAGGGAAAAAATGCAATTGCAGAATATAGATCAAATCCTGTAAGACATCCTTCAATAGCAATCTGCTTGAGGGGGAAGGAGTTTGCAGTCAGGAATTTGACAGGATTGGTATTTGAGGAACTTCATTGCATTAAATAGTTATGGCTGCTGGCTCCATCCGTCTTGTTCAGCTTACTACTGCATGGCATTTCCATCACTTGAATCCCCTCACCTGCCTCTTAGAGTTTTACTTTGAAAGTCTGTTCTGTTTTCTTAATGTTGTGTTTTTGTGTTGCCCATATTTGCAGTTTGATTATAAGTAACACATTTTTGTCTGCGGCTGCAGGCAGCTTTGTGAAAGCTATAGGCATTAAACAGTCAAAATGAGAAAGGCTTAAGAACATCCATCACCTTACAACCCCTTGCTGCGTGGATTTATGTAGGGCAGGGAGGCAAGGTGGCAGAGAGGTTTGCAATGAACTGTAAGTCTAAAGCTCTAACACTGACTCCTGTAAATATTTTTCTGCCCTTTGCAACCCCTTATTACTAGTCAAGGTCTCACAGTCCTGGTCACCATGGATGGAGAGGCCCTTTACACCAATATCCCACATGAAGATAGACTCCAAGCTGTTAGGAACATTATTCCTGATAAGACCGAGGCACAAATGGTGGCGGAGCTTTGTCCTCACCAACAACTATTTCAGATTTGGGGACAAATTATACGTTCAAATCAGTGGCACTGCTATGGGCACCCGCATGGCCCCACTGTACGCCAACATTTTTGTGCCTGACCTGGAACAACGCTTTCTCAGTTCTCGTCCCCTAGTGCCCCCTCCTGCACCTGCGCTACATTGATGACATCATCATCATCTGGACCCATGGGAAGGAGGCTCTTGAAGAGTTCCACCGTGATTTCAACAGTTTCCACCCCACCATCAACCTTAACCTGGACCAGTCCACACAAGAGATCCACTTCCTGGACACTACTGTGCAGGTGAGCAGAGCGGTCCGTGGGTTTTTGGTATAGGGTGGTATTTATGTGACCGTCGCATAAATGCCTCCAGCTTCCATCCAGGGCACACTGCATGATCCATTGTACACAGCCCGGCACTAAAGGTACAACCGTATTTGCTCTGATCCATCAGACAGAGACAAACATCGACAAGACCTTTACCAAGCTGTCCTCAAACTGCAGTACCCACCTAAGGGAGTGAGGGAAACAGACTGACAGAGCCAGACGGGTACCCAGAAGCCACCTGCTACAAGACAGGCCTCGCAAGAGAACGCCACTGACCATCACATACAGCCCCCACCTAAGGCCTCTCCAGCGCATCATCAGTGACCTGTTACCCATCTTGAATAATGATCTTTCACTCTCACACACCTGGGGAGGCAGGCCTGTCCTCGCCCACAGACAGCCTGCCAGCCTTACACACATCCTCACCAGCCACTACAGGTCACAAACCAGTGACTCTGGGCCTGGAACCAGCCCCTGCAATAGTCCTCGCTGCCAACTCTGCTCACATATCTACACCAGTGACATCATCACAGGACCTAACACCAACTATACCATCGGGGGCTCATTTACTTGCACATCTACTAATATAATATATGCCATCATGTGCCAGCAATGCCCCACTGCAATTTACATTGGCCAAACTGGACAGTCTCTCCGTAAAAGAATAAATGGACAGAAATCAGACATCAGGAATGGTAATGTACAGAAGCCTGTGGGGGAACACTTCAATCTCCCTGGACACTCAGTGGCAGATTTAAGGGTGACAGTTCTGAAACAAAAAAATTTTAAAAATCAAATGGAGAGAGAAATCTCTGAGCTGCAGTTTATTTGCAAATTTGACTCCATTAACCATGGATTAAACAGACTGGGAGTGGCTTGCAACTTACAAAGGCAGTTTCTCTGCTCTGGGTGCTAACAACACCCCATTAGACTCTGACAAAGGCTCACATCCCCCTGTCTGATCTAACTTCTGTTTTCCTCTTTTGATAAGTACTGTTGATACTGGGCCATTCCTAACTTGCTGAATAGACCTTGTCGGCTCTGGCCCTCCCTCTTACTGGGACCCCACTCTTTAAATACCCCTCTGAAACTACCCCACCCCCACTCATGCATCTGATGAAGCGGGTCTTTGCCCATGAAAGCTTATGCTCCAAAATATCTGTTAGTCTTCAACGTGCAACAAGACTTCTTGTAGTTCTCGAAGCTACAGACTAACATGGCTACCTTTCTGATCCTTGGGAATAGCTATCCTTTATCTGTTTCACAAAGAAAAGAGCTTATGCAGAACTGGCAAAAGACACCAGGGAAGGATTTGTTAAAGAGACTACTCTATAGCCGAGTAAAAAGGAGAGGACAGACGTCAATAAATTACACATAGAAACTGAAAAAAACCAAACCAGCTCGATTACATAACATCAAGGCAGACAACTAAATACTGACAAATGTTATTGCTTCTATACAAATGATAGAAGCCTAAACATTGAGACAGATGAACTTGAGAGCCTGGTATTAAATAAGGACAGGGGCCTAATAGGCATGGGAAGAATTTGGTGGAATGAGGATAATCAATGAGACATGGTAAATCCAGGCTACAAGTGTGAAGGGTTGACAGAATGCACTGGGGGAGAGTAGCATTATATATGAGAAAAGCTTAGAGTCAAATATAGCAAAAATCTTGACGTAGCAGTACCACAGAATCTCTCTGAATACAAATTCTATTCTTGAATAACAAGAATGCAGCAGCAGGAATATACTACCAGTCACGTGACCAGGATGGTGATAGTAACTGTGAAATGCTCAAGGAGATTAGAGAGGTTACAAAATTAGAAAACCCAACAACAATGGGTGATTTCATCTCCATATTAACTGGACACGTCATTCAAGACAGGATGCAGAGATAAAATTTCTAGATACCATTAGGACAGCTTAGAATAGTCCTTGAACCCACAAGAGAAGAGACAGTTCTTGATTTAGTGTTAAGTGATGCACAGAATCTGGTTAAAGAGGTGAATATACTTGAACTGCTCAGTATTAGCAACCATAATATTATAAAGGATCTTTACAGGGAGGAAATACCAAAGAAACTGACCACAGTAAGGTTTAACCTCCAAGAGGAAGAAGGGAACTGCACAAAAATGAGGAAGCTAGTTACTGAGAGGATCCTTTCTCAATGGCAGATACGAGGCACACCACTGAAGGCTGGTCTACACTAGGGCTGTGTTTACACTATATGCAAATTAAGGAAATCAAAATGCAAATGACAAATTTACATATCTGGCACCTTATTTGCATATTCTTTCAAAAGGAAAAAAAGCAGTGTAGATGGGACTCTTTCGAAAGTAAACTCCATCTTTGAAAGAACCCTTCTTCCTGACTAGGGAAAATGGGGTTTACTTTCAAAAGAGCCCCATCTACAATGCTTTTTTCATTTTCAAAAGGATAATATGCAAATGAGACACCAGATATGTAAATCACTGCATTATTTGCATTTTTGATTTCCTTCATTTGCATGCCTCTTTTGAAAGAGGAAAGCAAGTGTAGAAAAGCTTAGGAGATTAAGTCAAAGTTAAGGGTCTAAATTAGATTTTATAAACTCTCAGTCTACACCCCAGTGCTCCACAGGTCTATTTTAAGAGACCTTCAGGCCGACTTTTGTAATGCTGGCTTCCCCCTGCAGTAACTTGAGCAGTCAAATTTTAAAGTCCAACTGTACAGGTGGAGACTGCATCATTATTACGATCAATTTTGTTAGCCTTTAACATGGCACAGTTGGCTGGAGCGCAGACACCCTAATATGTGGGATTGACAACACTCTCAAAGCTTCAACTTTCCTCAACTTTACTATCCTCTACTACTTCCTCAGATTTGCCGGTCTACTGTGCTCTGGGCAGATTGTCACACAAATAGTGAGCACTGACAGTGGCAATCATCACAGCATCCTGATTCAGAGGCTGTTTGTTTTCAATGGCAGTGGGGACTGAGGGCAATGCACTCTGGGATGATGACATCACAACCACTTACAGTGCATTTTTTCCCATAACACATGGGCAAAAAAACCCAAAGTGCAATGGGGCTACAGGAACTATAGGATAGGTGCCCACAATGCACTGCTGCAGCAGTTGAACTTAGTTGACTGTAGTGGGGGCACACTAAGTCGACGTTGTAAGCACGTGTGGACACAAGTTTGACTTTATAAAACCTAGTGTTACAAAGTTGACTTTCACAAATTCAGGTTTATTCCCAAGTGGAGACATACCCTGAGTCTCTCCAAGGCTGAAGTACTCAGTACTGGGACAGAGGGCATGTCTATGCTTATGCGGGGGAGAGGGGGTAGAAATGCTGTGATGGATCTTTCAGGGATTGATTTTGCCGCATGTGTCAAGGCATGGCAAAAATCAATCTCTCTGGGCTCAGCTGTCAACCCTGGTACTCCAGGCTGATGTGTAGAGTAAAGGACATTGGCATGAACCTGAAGATCCCTGGTCCACACCATGGAAGAAAGTTGATCCTGATACATTGATTCTAGCTGTGCTAATGGCATGGCTAGAATTGCATATGTGGGACTGACTTTGATCCCTAGTGTAGACCAGATTTCAGTGACTTGGCTCTGAGGAAGGCTGAAGTACTGTCTCTGTGAGGATAGGCCTGAGCCTGGTATCTCCATCTTTTTTGGTGCAGGGCCTGAAGTCTTTGCAGATCTTACTACACTCCTGCACATGAGTTTCTTCCAGGCCAAGGGTCAGCAATCAAAATAGCAAGAAGAGACATTTTCTTTCCAATTCAGTAAAAAAACAATGATTTAAGAGCTGCGATGCATGTGAATACAAGGCAGTCCTTAATAAATAACGTCAAACCATACTTTTTGTAACCCTTATTTTAAGAACCGCATGCACACAATTATTTGTAATGTGATACAGGTTTACTGCAGGCCTTTCGCGATTTTTTTATGTATTCTATTTCCTCACACTTTACATGTGCGTTTGTACCACTGTCTTCTTGACTTTCACTCCTGAACCTTCTCTCTCTCTGGAGGATGCTGGGGGAGTTATACTAAGTTTCAAGATCACACATAGTTTGCTTTTTAGATATGAGTTGTTCATTGTTGGGATTTTAGATGTTCACCATTTATCAAAAATAATCATGATTTTTTTTTGTTTTGTTTTTGCTTTGCAATTATAATATCGGGACCCACAAAGAAGTCCTTAAAGAATGACATGTGGCTCTGGAGCCACAGGGAGCAGACTCCTGCCTCAGGCATTTAAAGCATCTGGAATGGGGTCACTCAGGCACTGGCATGTGGCAAGAGCCACATGGCTTAAATCCCACAGACTGAGACAGGACCCAGTACAGGGCAGGTATTTAGATCAGAGATGAAAAGAGCTCAAAGAACACTTCTACTGCATACATCACTCGGAGAACCACCAGGTCTGGAAGCTAGAAATGGTGTTAATTTCAAACCTGATGGAGGAAAAAAAAAACGTAGAAAATGTCAGATGTCATAAAAAAAAACACCCTGCTCAGACATGATTGACAGGGGAGTATTCAACAGAAACTGACAACATCTACAGTTCATTCCTCAGGAAGAACGTTCAATGGCACTAACTCAACAGGTGGCAAATACAGAAGACAACTCAAGAATTCCAAAACCACTACATTGCTTCCTTGCAACTAATGGACAGCCAGCTGGCCAAGTTACTACATGTTTGGAACATGTAAATAGAAAATCAGTGTGATTCAGAGACACTTAGACTGATATGTGTTGTACAAAGGCAGCATGACAGTGTAAATATTTTAAATGGTAGGAGTTTAGCACTAAGAGGAAGTTATACTGCAATAACAAGAAGTCCTGTGGCACCTTATAGGCTAACAGATATTTTGGAGCATAAGCTTTCGTGGGCAAAGACCTGCTTCATCAGATGCATGAGTGGCGGGGAGGAGGTTTCAGAGGGGTATTTGAAGAGGCCGGTCGCAGTAAAAGGGAGGGCCAGAGCTGACCAGGTCTATTCAGTCAGAGTGGAATTGGCCCATTGTCAGTAGTACACATCAAAAGAGGAAAATCTGACTTGTTTTCTCCTGTCTTGATGTAAACTATTGATAATGGGCCATTTCCGCCCTGACTGAATAGACCATGTCCACTCTAGCCCTCCTTTTTACTGGGACCCCCCTCTTTAAAAACTCTTCTGAAACCCACCCCCCACTCATGTATCTGACAAAGCGGTTTTCTGCCCATGAAAGCTTATGCTCCAAAATACATGTTAGTCTATAAGGTGCCACAGGACTTCTTGTTTTCGAAGATACAGACTAACACAGCTACCTCTCTGATACCTATAATGAAATGTAAAACTGTGTTACACTGCTCAGCCACTAGGTGGCAAAGTATCTAACAGACCCTATTAAAGCCACAGCTGGCAGTGCATTAAAAGGAGGTTACAGTGCACATATCTAATGTGTATGTCTCTTGGAAGGCGGCACCATAGCTAGCCTGTATCTGGCACAGTCTATATCTGGTACCTGCTAGTAGCAACTTGCTGCATACTGGAAGTAAATGACAAACACCACCAAATTTGTCAGTTTTATCCTCTTACATCTCACACTCAGCCTTAACTCTGTGGGCTGACTGCAGAGGCTACTAATGGGGGAATAGGGAGGCTCGAATGCAAAGTCAGCTGGGGCAAAATAAGAGGAAAGGACAAAGAAGCCACGTGCCTAGGATACCTTGAGCTTACAACTCCCCATCTCCACCACTTGCCTGACTAATTTAGAGTCTAAACTCTGTGGGACAGGGGTCACGTCTCTGCTGTGTCCTGTGAGATACCTGGGAGTTGCGTTGAATAATAGTGATCAGACGAGTTGCTCTCTGACAAATCCTAGTAGGCTGGTGTTGCTGGGAAAATACTGCAGAGCCCTCACAATCTGTTCATATTGTCTGCTCCATGGAGGTTGATGGAGGAGAGTGAGACACTGAGAAGGAAATAAAAGGAAGTCATGGAGGAAGAGCAGAAAGCCAAGGGAGAGAAGCCAAAGCATTTCCTCTTACCAGAAATTGCCCCTGCTGTCTAGCCCAGCGGGGAAACCAGTAGGATTTGACCAAGGCATCCTAGGACTCAAGGGAAGAAAACTAGCTGACAAAGGGGAGGAGGAAAGCAAAGAACGGATCATAGAACCTGAGTCTCCACACTCACAATGGCTGCACACTGGTGTCAAGTGTTTCAGCAGTGTTTCACTGGTGTAACAGATGGGAGAATTATTTTAACGGTATTTGATGGAGCAATGGTTCAAGATTTTCAGTAGGAAAAACTTGGCCCACACTTCCCACATCAAATTGGCTTCTGAAAAAAATCACCCCAGATCTGTTCAGCATTTTCCCTCCCTCTTTTGCCAGTTCATGTCAATGAGCTGAAATGCTGCAGACAGGTTACAGCAGCTGTGTGCAATGGATACTTGACTAGGAATTGTTTGAATGACTTCTGTTTCTGTCTACCGGGCTTTAATCCTGATAGATATCCACCTAGTAAAAGGGACTAGTTGCCTTTTCCTCCTCAAAATAAACCCCCGACTCAAAATCCTGGCCTCACTCAAGAATCTCTCAGACTCTTCATGCACAGGGGATATGGGAGTGGTTAACAGGCCAACTAGGAGTGCGAGCCACCTCCTCTGTGTGAGCACAGCTACAGACAAACCTTTCTACACTGCAGTGTCTGGAACATGTGGGCATGTGTTGGGTGGCTGAATCCTACTGCAGACTAATTATTTTTCACTGAAATGGCTTTCTGCCTTTATTACTACTCTCCTTCCCTGGTGGTTTGCTGAAAGGCCTGGATATGGAGGTGCAATCGTGAATGTTATAGCCTGTTTATAACTATAAGAGTAAATATGCTATGGTGGCACGCACACACACACACACACACACTCTCTCTCTCCCCCCCCACCCCTTGCTTACAGCTGCCTTGAATGGAAGCCCTTGCCTGGAAGATGGCTCAGCTGCCATGTGGCATAGTAGTACACAGTGCTACTTCCCCCGCCCCCGCCCCACAGGTTTTCACCTGCAAGTAATTTGGCCAGAGGTGTTTTACGTTGCTAGGCCACTGAAAGTTGGAACATGACTGATACACCCCTGACATTTCACTTAAATGAAACACACCTATCCCCAAAACAGGAGTCACTTGGCATGACTCGGAGCCCTTCCCTCACAGAACTATTAAAATAGGTACAGCCACTACACCGTGTGATCAATGGCAGAACCGCAGAATGGCACAATAGGTAGAAAGGCGGTGCTCCCTCTTCCCCTCGTACACCACTGATGAGTGAGTCAGTTGGCTGAATACGTACATTTTTCAGGGTTGTATTAGTTGAGTACACTTCAATTTGACTCAGGTCAAATGGTGCAAAAGCATGAGACTAAGGAGCAGTGTGCAGAGGGGTGGTGGTCCCTGGGGAAAGGCATGGGGCACCTGTGTCAGAGCGGACGATCCTGGGGCAGCAATGTCATAGGAGAAGCGGACAGGGCGATGCATTTCCTGGAGGAGTTATTTTGCTATCAGTCGCTATGGGTTGCTGATCAGGATGATCCAGTGGGGCGTAGTGCCATGGGGTAGGCAGTGTACTGCAAGGGTGGAGGGGGCTGTGGAGCAGAGGGATACAAAGGAATACAGGCCCATGAGGTACTGTCATGTTAGCGTGCAGTGGTGCAGGCAGCCAAGCAGGGAGGGCTGCTGCGGCTGCAGCTTGCTATAAGGGTGCACTGCCTGTGCTGCCTGGGGGAAGCAAGGGCAGTGGTGTGTGGGAGCAGAGCTAGGGCACAGGGAGGGAACAGTGGGACATCAGGAGGGATGTGCTGCTGCTGGCTTGAGGCACTGTGTGGGACACCAGAAGCTGGGGCACAGAGGATGAGGTGCAGAGGTTGGTGTTTCATGGGCAGGTGCAGAGGGCTGGGTGCGGGTGGGATGTGGTGCATTGAGGCTCAAGGGGCGAGATACCACAGGGATGGTGTGCTGATGGTAGGGCTGAGGAGGAGTGGTGTTGGAAGGGAGGGCACCCTGGAAGTGGGGAGTGCTGTGGGAGTGCGTGCTGGGGACAGGCTGCCATAGCAGTAGGGCATTAGGACACAGAGTGCTGTGGCAAGAGGTGCTGTGGTGGGGGAGCGGATGAGGCGTGTGAGGGGATGGCAGTGCCAGGGGGCTGCGATTCCAGTCATGGGGCAGCTGTCAAGGTGTGGTGTTGTAAAGCCAGCAGAAGGTGTGCTGGGGGCTGGAACATGAAGAGCATGGGGTGCTGATGTGGAGGGGTGCAGGCTGGTAAGGGAATAGAGGGCAGGGAATCAGGTTACCAACCAGATTGAATGCCATGCGAGTGGAGTGCAGTGTGTCAGGATACCATGGAAAAGGGCTGTTGCATGTTGGGCTGACAGATGGGCTGTCATGTCAGTAGGTGACATGGAGGCAGTGTGTGCTGGGAAGGCGGTGTTCCTGGGGTTATGGTGTGGTAGGACTGCTCGAGGGCAGTGGTAACACGGGGTGCTGTGGAGGTTTGGTGCCTTAGAGCTACAGCAAATGGCTGTCTGGCGTATGGGCAGTGCTTTGCTCTGGGAGATGGGGCTGGGGACAGAGTGGGGGTATGCTATTAGAACAAGGGGTGGAGGAGGGAGACATGAAATGCCTGTGTGATGTGCCATGGTGCAGCTCTGTGGATACAGTGAGAGTGCTGGGTGCTGTCAGTGTAGGTATCAGGAGGAGGAGGTGCTGAGGGGGCTGGATTAAATAGGTGGGTGTGAGGTGGAATGCCACGTGGCTGTGATATGCATAGGTCAGGGGCTTTAGAGTTGGGTTCCAGAGCTGCGGATCAATATGGCTAAAGTGTCGTGAGGCATTGAGTGGCAACTGAGTTGGGTGCTGGAGGGAGGGGGGTGTGCCATTAGCCTGGGGCTCAGCAGGGTGAGGTGCCATGGGAATGTGGTGTGGGGCCTGGCGTACCGCAGCGTGTTCTTGGAGACTAACAGTGGCCATGGCAGCATGGTGCTGAACAGGGGGTTGCAGTCCATGTGGAATATGAGGGAGGGAGTGATGTGGGGTTAAGGTGAGGTGGGATGATGAGGCGTGGGATGCTAGGTTAACAAGGTTATGTTGTTTAATGCTTACAAATCATTAAAGTGCTACATATTATCTCTTTTTATTGTGAAGTAGAATCTGAAATGTGTTCAGTGCACTGCAATGCAGAGACTGTTTGTGGTTCAAGTGAAATTGTTTTGTATTTCTGCAGAGGGCATGTGGGGGGTATTACTCCAGTATAGGAGGCTCCTCTGTCTCTGTTCCGCACAGGCATAACATTAAAACAATAACTAAGAACTAACTTTTCTGCACATGAAGACACATCATCTGCTACTTTAGCTGCATCACGACCTAGATAATTTTCTTCTTTTCAAACATAAATATTCAAATTTAAGACGTCTGTGTCCACGGAGAAGCCCAGGCGTCTCTATTCTTGATTGCATCCTGAGGTGATGCCAAACTTCGAAATCATTTGTTAGTGGTAGCCAAGAGACATGGGACTCTTAGTTTTGAAACAACAGACCTTGAGGCAAGTTTAAGACTAGAGAGGAAATACCAAAATTGGCTGTGTGGAATGCAGGACTGCAAAATGAAAACCACTCCACAGCCCACCACCTTGGATTGTTGCTATGAAAGAATAAGAACACAGCACATGCCCTTTTCACTTAAAGACATTCTTTATTTGAGATTTTTATATACAATATTATTTTTCATCTGTAAAAAGTACATATGCAGAGTACCAGGTTGGAGGCAGCCAGAAGGTTCCCAAATCAGAAGGTTGTCTCTTGCCCCGCTATTATTTCAATGGAAAAAAAAAATCTGTGAACTTTAGGTAAAGTGAACAGAGGCAGAATGACAATGTAACTTCTACCAAGAGGGGAGAGTGATGAAAGATGACAGATTTTGCGTGAAAGAAGCCAAGCGGTATTCTCTCTAGCTTGTAGTGGTCCCCAATCTTTTGGGCAACTGGGGAGCAGTTGCAGAAGCTAGTGCTTGCCCTCCCTTACAGAACAGGCAGATGTTAACCTGTACTGGAGCTCGGGTCACTCTCAGTATGACAGCCCAATCTGCACTTTGGGTCAGAGTAATGTTTTCTGAAACATGGCATGAGAAAGACTAATAAAAGGATTACGGTGGGACTGTGGTCAGACCACCCAATTGTCTTCCAGAGCGTTAACATAAAATGTCAGTCTCTACGTGTTTTGGCTCTGGCAAAAACCTTCAAAAAACGTAGTAAGGTCCAGTCTACATTTGGAAATTAGGTCAGTATAACTACATTGCTCGAGGGTATGAAAAATCCACTGAGTCATGCAGGTGATCTGACCTCATTTCTGGTGTAGACAGTGCTAGGCTGACAGGACAATACTCCTGTTGACCCAGCTACTACCTCTCAGTAAGGTGGAGTACCTACGCATCGGAGATAATGTCTTCACTGATGCACTGCAGTGGTGCAAATGCAGTGGCTTAGCGCAGACATACCCTAAGGGCAAGTGATGCAGAGGTGTCTGCCTGAGCTGGTAGCAAGCATGAAAGGGTAGCTCCGAAGCGTGAACTGCCCCATTCATTTCAATGAGTGCTAATTTGGATCCGAGTGCTGATGCTTTAAATGCCCACATTAACTATGTCACTGCCCACCATGGGAGGCAGGAAGGAGACGAAGTGTCCTGCAAAGAAGTTCTACACCAGCATTGCCAAAGATGCCAAGGGGAAGAGCCTGAGGAACTCACTGGGAGACCAGGTGGTGTGTAAGTTAAGACATGTAGACCTTTAGCAACTTGTGATGTGGCTCCTGGAGCAATGGGATTGGTTTCATTTTCTAGCACTCAAAAGATTTGGAACATACTGGTTTCAAATACGCACCATGGAATGGGGGAGAGATAGCTGGGGTAATGCATGGAGTCCTGACGTACGGACACCTAAACACCCTGAGCTGACTTGGGAGCCACACAACTCTCCGACTTTCCACTGACTTCAGGTTTGTTCTCTGGGTCTCCAGAGTAGCTACAGTTCTATATACAAAACTCTTCAATACAAGTTTTAAGGAGTGTTTTGTGCAGTATATGAGCAGCTGGAATGTCATTTTTGCTTTATTCAGTAAATGGGGAAAGCCAAGAAGAGAACTGTCAGGAGAGGTGGGCACCCACCATGCCAGCTATGTCACTGGGAATGGGAGATGTTCAGCCACTTTGAAAATCAGGCACGGAATGTTAAAGGAAGTGCCTTAGCTCTTGGATCCTGGCCTACAGAGACCTGATTGGGACAAGGAGTTCACATTCATATCTTGAGTGCACACACACAGAAAACAGGCAGTTTTGGAGTTGCTGGGCTCTTTCCCAAAACAGTTTGTCACAAGTTTACACTTTGTTTTCCATTCCTGTTTCTTCCTGTAAGAACACATGCTGCTGTTGAAACTGCCACCCAAGACAGCAGCCACTTGAATGAAAGAACTGTGTGTTTGTGTGGTGAGAAGATACAGAACAAGACTTAGAGACTGCTAACACTAAAATGTCCCTGTTAAAAAATAAATATCTGTACCTTCGGAAAAGTCTGTAAACCAGCAGCAACATTTAAGTGACAATGTCCTATTATTCCAATGTGTACCTAAGAGAAAAGGGAGTCAACTCCTGGTTGCGGTTAACTCCACCTCGTCGGTCAGCATCCCAGCTCTGAAAGAGCTGATTAAGAAGCCTACCACATGAAGACAGGGAAACAAGATGGATGCTTCCGCATCCAGGTCTGACTATTATTGACATCCTTCTCAGAATTCACAACAGCCAAATGCATTGTGCGTGGGGGGCAGTCCAGCATGCTGCAATGCATGCAGGGTACCGTAAGTAGTTCACAAAACATGTTTTTCCTTAGAAGTAGGCAGTACATTTGTAGCTATGACAGAGGTGCGTGATTGCATTTTAAATTGGGACATGGCAGAAGCCACCAAATGGTGGGATAACTAAACAGGAAGGAAATGTCCTTAGTTTGGAACCTGTTGCATGTTTACACACAAGAGAAATGGTAATATTGTACATCTGACTGGAGAAAATTACAGTTTTCTTTCCCTGAACTGGCTAAGGACCTAAATTCAAATACTTCTTGTAGCAGGAAATTAGCCTCAGTGAGACACAGGCAATTCATTTAAATGTTGTTTCTGTCCTTGACCATTTTTCTGAAGAAGCTAGCAGCCATTCTGTGCTTCCATTGGACGGCAGGAGCATGGATAGGCTTGGGTAGAACCTGTTACTACAGCCTCCCCTTTTTTCCTCAGTCCTTCTTCGACATAGACTTACAAAACTAAGGCAATGAAGTGCTGGCCCAACCTCAGACTGGAGAAATTCAATTTATGCCACAAAATATTTGAATGTAAAAATGGGAAAAAAGCATTAGCTCTTCAACTGGTCATTACTTCCTAATTAGAAAATTACGTTTTGTGGCAGTAGTAAAAAAGAATCCGTTTATTATAATTTGAAGTAGACAATTACTTGAACCACAATTATTTACAACATTCATTACTTTGACTCTTTTGAAATTTAATTTTATTTCAACAGTGCTTCAAATTGCAATAACTGAGTAATTACGAGTAAGGTGAAAACTCTTGGCCTTTGAGTGTTTTCAAAGTGTTCTCTCTCCTCTTAAAATGAAGCTGCAATCTGGCAACAATCATTTTGATATTTGTTCCTCCAGTACAACATCAGAATTGCCATGACAAGGGGATGATTTTTTTAATCTTTAAATTAATATCAAAGAAGAATAAAGAGAACTTAGCATTAAAGTCAGATTCTCATCATGGGAGTCAGTGCTTGTGCCATTTCTCTCCATGCAGGAGTTTTGGTCTGCGTATTAAGGCCACAGGCTTATGCACTCTGCTGAACTGGGGATCAAAAATGCAAAAAAGAAAGGCTACTGGAGACACACAAACCAGAGCAGATTGCAGTCAGGCCACTCAGGACACGATGGGGCACTGCATATTCGGGGACACGGTTTTCTGCAGAATACCGTATGACTGCTGTGCACTACAGATGAGGATGGGCATGGAGTTCACTGTTGCGATCAGTGGGCTGCACTTTTTGTCTCCATCCTATCCTAGAGTTCTTGTTGTGGTAATGTTCTCATTACAGAATGCTCCCTTTCAAGGACTTAAAACTCAAAGAACCGCCCCCCCCACCTCTTGTTACGATGACATAAGGGGAATAAAGAACTGAGAGCCCAGAAAGGCTGAAATAATTACAAATTTCAAAGGAATGAAAAATAGGCAGGTGTTTGTACTTCCCTCCCTGACAAAGCTACAACAGGACTATTGTAACAGCAGCACATTCATCCTGCTGGTATGACCAGGGCAGAAGCACCTCAAGGTGTTCTACACTCAGCCCCTTCTCAGCTGGAGGGACAACCTTCTTGGGGAAAGGATTTTGGGTACTGCAAAGAAGAAGATTTTAAAAAGGAGAACAGAATCCATTTTTTTTAGCAGTCAATTGCTTTTGAAGATTAAATAAACAAATATAGCCCACAATGGGATATTTTCCCTTTTGCTGTATTCTGAGCAAATAAAATGGAGATGCCACCAAGATCTCAAAAATGATGGAAATTCAGCTTTTAGGTCTGTGGAAATAAATTACATACATATAAAACACTAATCTGACTGCTGAGGCATGGTGGGCCAACCCAAGAGCCAGCAGTGTGGACCTTATTTTTATATATATATATATATATATATATATATATATATATATATATATATGTTTATAGAATTAGTCATCTTCTATAAGGTTGTCTTATTGCCCACTGACTATAAGCACTTGAACTACCTAACCAAAAATCTGACTCCAGTCTATACATACAATATGGATTTAAGACACTTCTGTAGTAAGTTGCCAGTTAGCCAGGATGCATGACACAGAGCAGAAAAACTGAAACAAATGTTTAGGAACTAAAACAGCAAGTGAAACTCACGTTAGACAAACCACACTGATGTTAACAGGAGTTATTTCTTAGTATACAGGATTCTACTCTGTTCTACAGATGAGAAGAGACTCTCATTACGGTCTCTTCCATTGGTGTATAACAGGTTTTATGTCGTCATGTTTCCAGAGAGAGAATCTCATGTTGGCTTTGCATTCGGCCAGTTTTTAGCTCTGATAAAACTTGTCTTTGTAACCAAACCTAAGGTGGTTTTGGTTTCTTGCCATACACCTAAAAAAAAAGCAAGTAATGACTTCAGATTTACAAAGCAGGATTTTGAACACTGTCCAAATAATAAAAGTCGGAATAAAGGAAAACCACAAGTTGTATGGTCAAATGTAGTACAACAATATGAACTACTGCATCTCACCAAAGTGTCCCAGTGAAAATGATGCAGACTGTCATATAAACCAGAATGGGCAATTTTGTTGTTATCTTTGTGGAAGTGGCTGAGAAAAACTGATGTAAGGGAAGGTGGCCTTTCCATACAGCAAGATTGTTGATCAAGGGAAACAGGACACTTAGTTGTGTCTTCTGTGCTCTGTGCCCATACCCTGTGTGATACACTAACACCTCAGTACTGAGAATACATTACAAAAACAAATGCTTGGTAGCTATTTGCTGGCTGTGATTGTGCTTCACAGGTCTTTGGACTTTATTACGAAGGGGCAAATGAAAAGGAGGCAAAGGTCTGAGAGGCTCTGGTAACGGCTGCCAGTCTGGGCAAACTGATGCAGATTAGAAAATTGGGACAGGTACAGAAAAAATGTCAAATCCTGCTGGTGCAGTTACGTTGCTTTTTCGCTGTTGCTTTGCTCATGCCATCATCAAAATAGAAAGAAAACACAAATGTCTTAGTCTCTGGAATACACCTCATATGAGCAGGAGACGTGTGCACTTTCTTGCAAAGTCTGGTAGCAGCAAACGCCAGCACCTGACCAGAAAGCCTGTTGTTCCTTTGGCTGCTGGACTCTACGTCTAATAACAGGCTCAACTCTGTTGTTTTGATTCAAAGCACACAAGGTCTCTGTCTTGCAAATGCCCCAGTAGCGTGTTTTGGTCATGTATAAAAAGGAATTATTTCAGAGTTTACTTATCTACAGGTTGAAGAGCTCTGAGGGCAGAAGTGGTTTCTCACCCTTCATCTTGATTCAGATGAACCCAGTGTCTATCTCCTCTCCCTCTTAAAGTCGCAAATGGTCCATGTAAACAAAACACAGCTGAGTAAGTCTCTCCTCCTCTTCCTGGAGCTGTTTTTATCGATAAGCAGGATTTCCTGACAGTGTGGTGTTGGCTAAATGTAAAACAGGCAACGGATGAGCTTCTGTGTTAAAAACCCAGTTGTCTAAAGGCAGGAGGTCATCATTGGAGAAAAGCAGATACAAATACCTGGACACCAAAAGAGAGAACAGGGTTTAAGGATAGCAACAGCACAAGAATGTGGAGTGTGACACTGGCCCCAGGCTGGCTTGTGCCTGCACCCTGAACAGCTAGCTGCCCCTGACTCCTCCAAGCACAAGCTATTCAAACACCTACCTGTCTCAGCACCTACCTGCCCCCAGGAATCCCCACACAATGAACTCAATGCATCAGCAGCCCATGAACTTTCTATCCCCCTCAAATCCCAGCAGCCCTCTGCTAATCTGCCCAAAGTCTGCCACACAGCTATGTCCCTGGACAGGCTGAGCACTCACCTACACAGTGTGAGATAACATGTTTTGTGCAGTTTCACGTCTTATCATCATTTGTGCTCACGGCATTGTGTTTGCTATAAGCTTTCATTAACCACTGTGTGCAAATGGGGTACACATATGCAACATATGCAAATATACATTTTGTATGAACTGTCACATGTAGTAGCATAAAACTCGGCAGTTATGAAAACCCATTCTCATCCCATTTCTATATTCACAGACTAATAAACTGCGTTCTTTGAGAAGATCCTGTCAACACTGGTAGGCAGTTTAAGCCTCATGTTTAGGTATGGCAAAATGAAAGAGTTCCCACAAACTGAATGAGTTGCTGCTTATAAAATTATATTTTCAGGCTTAAGCAGCAAGAAACGTATCAGAGAAGTAACTAGAATTAATTTATAACATATATTGAAAGCTGGAGCTACTGAAGGAAACTATGCACACCCCACCAGCAATAACTTAGGTGCAGGTGTGGCAAGATACACAGCGCAGGAAGACGCTGAGGATAGATCTATGGGCACCACACAGAAAGGAAAGATTCTGGCCATCCTCTCCTTTTGCTAATTCAGTCTTGCTGTTCCTCTCTCTAAATTGCCATATTGTCCTGTTTCCTCAGGTCACCTCCAGAGCACAGAGAGCATCAGCCAACAGGTGTGTGTTTTTTCCTTGTCATTTATCTTATTTTACAGTTTACACACTTCTTTTCTTGATTTCAAGGGCGTCTACTCAGCAAACGAAGGCGTGATTTTTAGCACAGGTAGACATTCCTGCACTACTTGTAATCTAGCAAACGGGTAAGAACAGCAGTGACGATGTAGATGCAAAGGCTCCGAGTGGGCTATCCACCCCACTACAAGCCTGCCAGGGACCTCAGTACATATTTGGCTTGCCCACCTTCACTGCAATCAGACCTTCCTTCGCTGCACAGATATTCCTTAAGAATCCAAGTCCCTTAGGAGAGGAGGCACCTTCATTTAAATCCAACAGGAAACGCAGTGACTCCTAGGAAGCTGATTTCTTTTGCTTATGAAGCCAGAGCAGAAGACTAGAACTGAGCTTTTTGTAGCTGTGTGGAGACAGGTGCAGAAAGAGTTCTGGCACAACCTCAGAAGGACTGGGAAGCAGGAGGGGGTGCAAGGTGCAGGAGGGGATATGGATATGTGGGTGCAGGAGAGATTTCCAAGCTGGAGGAGGGGTGCAGCGTCTGGGAGGGGGTTGTGACTGGGGCAGGGGTGTGGGGGGTTTGAATTGTGACCTAGGGCAGGAGGGGGCTGTGACTTGGGGCAGGGTATTGGGGTGCAGGGTCTGGAAGATGATACGGGTGCAGGAGTGGGGTTGCAGAGAGTTGGGGGCAGGGAAGGGGTGCCAGGTGTAGGCTCTGGCTGGAAGGTGCTTACTCAAGCAACCCCTGGCTAACAACCCGGCAGAACCCTCAGGAAGGCTCTGTGCCTTTTGTGTCCCACATGCTGCTCAGTCCAGCTGGATGCAGGGGCCATGTGCTCTGAATGCCATGAGCCACTAGGGGATGAGCGGAAGGCATCACATGCTGCCTGTACCAGAAGTATGGCCCAGGCAGCTCCCATTTGCCAGTTTCCAGCCAATGAGAGAAGTGAGATTGGGTGGGGACAGCATGCAATGCCTGCCCTTTGAGCAGCACATGGGGGCACAGAAGGTAAGGAGTCTGCTGAAGGCGCCTGCTGAGCAGCAGGCTGGATCCAGTAGTTTGGCAGGCTGGATTTGGCTCACAGGCCACATTTTGCCCACCCCGAGCTAGATCTAAAGTGCACATTTTTATCAGGGAGGGTAATTAACCACTGGAACAACTTACCAAGGGTGGGTTTTTTTTAGTGGCTTCACTGTTAATGGAAATCTTTAAATCAGTGGTTGGCATCTGTGGCCCATCTGGGTTCTATGTGTGACCCACCAGATAGATTGTTCGCCGTTGCTCATGCACAGGTGGCCAGATTCCTCTGGATTCCATCTGTGTCAGTTTTTCCCTACCAGTATTACTGAAGTGACAGACACCTCAGGTAAGGGTACATGAGGTGAGGGGTATACTGACTGCACACAACACTGACTGTGACAGCTATGCACTCACTCCCTCCGCATCCAATCAAAGTGCTGCTATGGTTTACTCAGTGCACCCCTCAAGTTCCAGTCCACTGAGATGAGGCAGAGTCACTCACACAGCACGCTCACTGGCCTGGGCTGCCCATTGCTGCTTTAAATCAAGACTGGATGTTTTTCTAAAAGATCTACTCTAGTTCAAGCAGGAATTAATTCAAGGAAGGTCTGTGGTCTGTATTATATAGGAGGTCAGACTAGACGATCACAAGAGTTCCTTCTGGCTGTGGAATCTATGAATCAAGATTTTCTGTGTTTTGCTGCGTCACGTATGGAAGAGATGATATCAGAGGAGAGATGTGGAAGAGCGTTAGATGGATTCTGACTGGGAACTTTTCCATACGTAAGGAGAAGCATGGGAGATAACACAGAAGTGTTTGTCAGGGACATGGGGAACTGGCCTATCAAGGATGGTATCAATGAGAAAGACAAAAGCCAACTTTACTCTAAGATGAAAGGTTGGATTGGCAAGGCGGTAATAGGTTGGGAAGGGCTCTGTGAGAATGCAACAAGAAGTCTGGAGTCTGACCAAAGTGGAAGAGGGTCAGTCAGCGGAAGGGGCGACAGAGTGAAGAGGTGGGAAGATTATTTTAGCAACTGCATTTGAGTGGATTTAAGGGGAGTGAGGCTACAGACAGTAATGGTAAAGGAAAAGAAGATAGCAGTAGTTGAAGTGTGCGATGATTTGAACTTGCACATAAGTTTGTGCAGGCACAGAAGAGAGGTCAGATTTTAGAGATGTTGTACTAGAGGAAATGGCAAGATTTAAGACATGGTCTGGACATAAGGACCAAACGGAAGGGTTAAGCCAAAAGGTGATGTCAAGGCTGAAAAACAGGGAGAATGGTGATACTGTCCAATGTCTTAGAGAGAAAGTGGGGAGAGCTGTGGAGGTGGAAGAAGAGCAAGGGAGGAGAAAATGAAAAGAAGAGAGCACAGGAGGAAAAAGAAAATGTAAAGAAGGGGATAGGCTGGAGCCATAAGTGGACAGCAAGTGACTGGTCATGCTAAGCTGTGAAAAACTCAAAATGATTTACTATGTCCAGTTCTCAGCACCAAATATATAAAGATGTGGAGAAATTGGAGAAGGTCCAGAGAAGACCAACAAGAGTGATTCAAAGTCTAGAGAACAGGAGCTATGAGGGAAGACAAAGAACTGGGCATGTTTAGTTTGAAAAAGTGGTTTTCAAGTACCTTAAAAAGGGTTACAAGGAAGAGGGAGAAAAATTGTCCTCCTTGGCCTCTGAGGATAGGACAAGGAGCAATTGGCTTAAACTGCAGCAAGGTAGGTTTAGATTAAACATCAGGAAAACTTCCTAGCTGCAGTGTGGTTAAACACTGGAATAAATTACCTAGGGAGGTCATGGAATCTCCATCACTGGAGATTTTTAAGAGCAAGGTAGACAGACATCTATTGGGGATGGCCTAAATAGTGCTTGGTTCTGCTGAGAGGGCAGGGAACTGGACTCGATGACCTCCCAAGGTCCCTTCCAGTTCTAGTGTTTTATGATGCCAAATATTTTTGTTAAATTTTCACTGAAAATTGAATTTGACAAAAACATTTGTTAAAAATTCAATATTTATAAAAATTTTACCAGCTCTAGTTCTTGGAGAAAGTGAAACCAAATCACCACAAGCAGTTAAGATATCCTCTTCCAAAACACCTACTGCCTCCGCTTGTTACCAACATGTGTGAAGCCAACTTGTGTGAACAGAAGATTGAAGTCCCTTCCTTGAGCAGAAGATTACAGTCCCTTCCTTGAAGGCTGAGAGGAGCATTGTGAGAAGCAAATGCACTGAGGCCAGGTGTACAGTGGGGGAGTAAGTCTATTTCAGATACACAATTTTAGCACAGCAGCTGCTTAGCTAGAATCGATGTATTGGAAATTGACTTACCCAACTGTCTTCACTGAGGGAAGGTCAACAAAAGTGTTTCTCCTGTGCACCTCCCTCACCCCTCGGGATAGCAAAGAGCACAGGGGTCGACTGCCAAGACCCCCAAGAGATGAATTTCACACACCTCTACCAGACCAGGTCAATCTTCCATATAGTATACAGATAAGCCCTGAGACAGTGGGCATTCTTTCTAAAGGCAGCATGTGGCCTCAACTGCATTGAGAGCAAGAGGAGATGGTAGCCCTTTTTAAAGCAGGTAGAATTCTACGGAGTAGAACACTGTTCTTTTATCTCTGCTAAAGTAGTCACTTTAGCCATGAAGAATATTAGCAAACAATGTGTGTTAATCCTACAGATTTTTCAGTGGAGATTTCAGTGAGTTTTAACTACACAGGAAATTTAAAGACTATATTATTCATTTAAGACCAAACCAATCAAATAAATTAATATACTTAATTTAAAATTCTCTGAATATTCATTCTGTACTTAACAAGATAATACTGTATTTTTCATAAATATAACAGACACTACCTTAAGTGCAAAACCCCACTCAATCTTAATTATGAAGTACTAGCAAAGCTTCCATAGTATGTTATTGCCGCTATATAGAGTCCCATCACTGCAGTACCTTGTACCTCTAGCAAGCAATTTCTAGGTTATTGAGCAAAAAAGATGGAGGAAGATCCATTACTTGGGACACTCAAAACCAGACTGGATGAAATACTGGAGGACATTGTCCTTTGGAAGACTGACTAGGGGAGTCCTAATAGAACCATTTCTAGTTAACAATTTTGACTAAACAAAAATAATATGAAGACTGCTGAATCTGACTTCCAACTAAAACTTGTTTTCATTAAACAAACATTCTGCAGATGATATACAGAAAAATATTCAATAATGGCGGAGAGGACTTTTGTACCATACCGTATTTTCCCATTCACAGTCTCTGATGTTGGTTGTTGCCACATGCAGGCAAAGGAGATTCTGCAAGATCACGGGCCTGGCATTTAGTTAGGTAAAACATGTTGATTCAGGGCAGCTAAAACTAAATGATCTCCCTATGAATGGAATTTGTTCAGAGGCAATGACCACTCCTTTTCTCTGGCGTCTTGTCTTCTAGAGATATAAGAAATGAAACTGGGGTGGTAAGAACAATAGACCCACACTTCTGTGATTGGGAGATTCTAGCTGTGATTTCTCTAGACTGGAATGGGGCAGGGGTCTGCAATCTACAACTCCGAAGCCACAGAACACTCGTTAAGGACTTCTTTGTGGCTCCCGACACTGTAATTGCAAAGTTTAAAAAAAATCCTGATTATTTTCGATAAATGGTGAATGTCTAAAAGCCCAACAATGAACAACTCGTATCTAAATAGCAAACAATATGTGATCTTGAAATGTTGGATAACTCCCCCTTTAATGTGTGCAGTGCATTGTGGGATATGATACTGTATCTGTGTGTTGTTCATGTCGCTAATAAAGTCTTGATTTTGAAAACGAAAAGTAAGCTTGAGACACTCCTGCTATGAAGAGAAACACATTTTAAGAAAAAAATGAAATTAAATTTGAGAAAAAATTGGAAGAATTTAAGTGTGTTCACGAGTAAATGTCAGGAAGACAGTAGTACAAACACACATGTAAAGTGTGACGAAAGAGAACATGTAAAAAGTTTGTGAAAGGCCTGCAGTAAACATGTATCACATTACAAAGCACTGTGTGCATGCTGTTCTTAAAATAGAGGTTACAAAAACTGTGGTGTGACCTTATTTATTAAGGACTGTCTTATATTCACATGCATTGCAGCCCTTGAATTACTGAGTTTTTACCAAAATTAAGAAAAAAAAAAAAGGTTCAAAAGGTGGTTCTTGCTATTTTGGTTGCTGACCCCTGGCGTGGGGAAACCAGGAGACTCCAAAATGAAGACAAAAAGAGAAAACAGCCTGTGACAATCTGGAAATGGAAGTGTTAGTCCAATCTATTCTTCTAGGCACAGGGTAATCATACAGCACTTAACACTGACCCAGGCTATTTTATGGGAAAGCAGAAGTTTGCTTACTTCAGAGTTTCAGCAAGGAAAAAGCTCTGTTGTACATCATCATATGCAGGAGATGAGGAATAGACATCCTTGACCCCTGAAAATCCACCGCTGACTCGGCAGTACTTGTCAATAGCCTGTAGAGAAGCAAGCAAGCACAGGAGAGGCATAATTTACCTGTACTTTAATATTTGAAAACATATGGCAAAGCAAGGCTTGGCCAATCTAACCAGAGTACACAGCACCATACATTGGCAATTGTATTGAGAATTACAGATGAAATTAAGGGTGGCCAGAATGGACAGGCATACCACAGGGCTTTGTGGCTAGAAGGGCCAGAAGATGTTTAAAAACTTTGAGGTCAATTGTCATGAGCTCCTGGAGAAGGTTATTTACAGGGGACACAATGGTCTGTTCACATCACTTTTAGCTGTCTGCTGACACGTACACTCGCCTCCAACTCCCTTTGTACCACCACAGGATCTCTTCCTTTCCTACTCAAACTTATTTTCAATCCCAGCTGCACTGGTCTGAGCTGTCCCAGAAAGGCCCCTGGTCTTTGAAATGGTGCACTCCAAGTCCATGAAAATGTAAATACAAAGATGAGTGGGGTTGGTGGATCCCAAATCCTTGAACCCTGGCATGTCACCCAACCGTATCCACAGGTCTGCACCTAGCTATCTCAATTTACTAATGCAAAAAGCACAGGGGAAGAAAGGAGAGAAAGGAACACATTAGCTGTTCAAAGCACCCCTTGCCTGAGCCACATTATTTTTCTCATTTCCTCAAACTTATGGCACATACGAATATCATCCAATAAAACCAGCCCCAAAGAAATTACTCTGGAATGATTCCCAGATTATTTGTGCTTCTCTGCTGACATAGTGGTGCCCCCCACCCCCACCAGTAGACATCAGCTCTTCTAATAGGTTCATGCAGGGAACGGGAAGTCACAAAGATCAGAGGAAGTGTTTGGCTTTGGGTGTCTGTCATTATCAAACTACAAACACAGCTACCTGTGGTTCAGTTATCTACGATTTGGCCCATTAAGCTGCACAAGTTTTTTCTCTGCAGGCTGTTGGAGGCTTGGAATTCTGCTAATTCTAATTTTTGTCTGTTATGCTCAACAGAAGCCGAGAAGAGTTGAAGCAGGGGAGCAAACACAGTGGAGAAACAGATGTCTCTTTACACACAAAGAAAATTAATTCATTCTAAATGTGCTATTCACTATCTCTACCTGAACTGTGGAGGGCTGGAGAACACTGGCAACAAAACAGATTCTCCCCTGGAAATGTTTGTTTGTGAATATCTGCAGATACAGTCAGGGAAACTAACAGGAAAATAAAGGGGGTTCTCCTAAAACTTCGGGCCATAGATTAAAACTGCCCATATCAACAGCTTCAAAATCCAGCAGTATCAGTCAAATACAAGAATAAGTGTGTGGCATATAAAAGCCTAGTTCTATTATAATGAAACTTTAATTAATTCTGACCCTTAAAAATGAGGTCAGTGGAGAGGGTAAAGAGGAGGAGGAACAGGTCTTGGCATGAGTGGCCCATCTTAAAGTCACCAGGTCACAATGCATTCTTTCTTCAGGAAGCCCCTGTGCTCAAGATGACAGCAGCCACTGAATAGTTTTCAAGGCTGGACTTGGTCACACTGACTGTTCCTGACAGATTTTTATTTCCAACAGCTATTGAAAATACTCATAGCAACATAAATACTATAGGTTCAAAAAGACTTAGAAAGGGTGTTACAAACACTAGTTAATTCACACAGGACTCCTATGAGTTAGGAATTAATAAATGGCAAAAAAGCCACTAATGCAGAGATATGGTTGCCCAGTTTTAGTTTGTGAGCATCTAGAATGTTAAGTTCAGCAAAATTCAGACTTTTGAAAATCATGTAATTCATCGTTAAGGTAAATGCCTATGCGAGCTGGCTATTGCCACCCAGAATTATCTGCATTCGCTCAGCTGCATTTGCTGGTTTGGGGGAGTTGTACTGAATGGCTGTGGAAACTTGGAAGAGCAGTTATTTTGATATGAGATTTGGGAATTAATCAGCAAAACATAACAGAGCTGCGATGAGGATATGAAGCAATCTGGATCAAGGTCCTCATGTGTTACCAAAAGAAGGAGGTACACATGTACCTTGAGGCTCCAGTTTGCATCATTTCAATACGCAGTTGTGTAGATTGTATCAGCCTTGGCAACAAAATGGCAGATGACATTCAGTGTTCATAAATGCAAAATAATGCACACTGGAAAACATAATCATAGCTATATGTACAAAACAGGAGAGGAGGTATAAATCAGCAGCTAGTGCACAAGAAAGAAATTGTGAAGTCATTGAGGATAGTTCCCTGAAAACATCTGCTCAATGAGCAGCAAAAGTGAACAAAGCAAAGAGAATGTTAGGAACCACTAGGAAAGGGATAGATAGTAAGACAAAATATCATATTTCTTCTACATACATCCATGGCTATGCCCACTCCTTGAATACAGTGTGCAGATCTGCTCCCCCTGTCTCAAAAAGGGTATATTAGAACCAGAAAGAAGTACACAAAAGGGAAAAAAATGTGGGAGAGATTAAAAAGACCAGGACTGTCCAGTCTGGAAAAGAGAGAACTACGTGAGGACATGACAGAAGTCAAGAATATTATAAATGGTTTGGTAAAAGTGAATAACAAGATGGTGAGAGGTCCTGCTATGAGTGCAGGGGATTGGACTCAATGACCTCTCAAGGTCCCTTCCAGTTCTAAACAATTATAATAGGGAAGTATTATTTATTCACCCCTTTACATAATACACGAACCAGGGATGTTGAATAGTAATGGAGAGGTAGCCATGGTAGTCTGTATTCAGTCAAAACAAAACAGCAGAAATGTAGCACTTTCAAGACTAACAAAATTAATTATTCTGCAATGAGTTTTTGTGGGACAGACCCACTTCATCAGATCAATTGCATTACCAGAACAGAGTGGCCGTGCCTACACTAGCCCCAAACTTTGAAATGGCCATGCAAATGGCCATTTCGAAGTTTACTAATGAAGCGCTGAAATGCATATTCAGCGCTTCATTAGCATATGGGCAGCCGCAGCACTTCGAAATTGACGCGCCTCGCAGCCACACGGCTTGTCCCGACGGGGCTCCTTTTCGAAAGGACCCCGCCTACTTCGAAGTCCCCTTATTCCCATCCGCTCACGGGAATAAGGGGACTTCGAAGTAGGCGGGGTCCTTTCGAAAAGGAGCCCCGTCGGAACGAGCTGCGCAGAGGCAAGACGCGTCAATTTCGAAGTGCCGGGCCGCCCGCATGCTAATGAAGTGCTGAATATGCATTTCAGCCCTTCATTAGTAAACTTTGAAATGGCCATTTGCGTGGCCATTTCGAAGTTTGGGGCTAGTGTAGACGTAGCCAGCGACATTTATAAGTACAGAGGTCCAAAAAAAAAATTGCAATAGAAACTGACAAATCAAAATACATAGTAGGACTGAAGGAGGGGGATGAGGGGTGGAGGATGTTAAGTGTCTTGCCTGAGATAATTACAAGCATCAAAAGGAAGGGAAGCAGTCCTTGTAATGCGTGAGGTAATTGTTGTCTCTGTTCATACCACGTGTTAATGTGACGAATTTGAACATGAACTACAATTCGCAACTTTCTCTAGTAATCTGCTTTTAAAATCTCTTTGTCCTAAGACACAAATTCTCAAGTCTAACACAATGGCCCACTCATCACTGAATAAATCATTTTGTAAGTCTTTAAAATGCTACATTTCTGCTGTTTTGTTTTGACATGAACCAGTGGTCACACAACAAAATTAATAGGCAGCAGGTTTAAAGCAAAGACAAGGAAGTACTTCAGACAACACACAGGCAAGCCATGATACTCATTGCCAGAGAATGTGGTGAAGGTCAAAAGTAGAACTGGGTTCTGTAAAGAATGTAAGTTCCTGGAGGATAAACCCATCAGTGGCTGTTGCTCATGCTGGCCAGGGACTCAAACCACACTCTGGGTACCCCTAAACATCTGGCTGTTTGAAGCTGGGCCTAGATGATGGGGAGTAGATCACTTGATGATTCCCCTGTTTATTGAAGCACCTGGCATTGGGCACTATCAGAAGACAGGATATGGGGCTAGACAAACCATTGGTTTCTGTCCCAGTATAGCCATTCTTATGTTCTATAACAAGCCACTGTGGTGGTCTTGTCATGTCAGCAGTGAGGTCAAATTTAAAAGGATATATGACATTAAATTTTACAAGTGAGATATTCTGTTGGGCGAGTAAACTCGGCATTTGGGCACAGGACACAAATAGGAAGTGTCTGTCCATTACAGTGAAAAGACAAAGCATGAGTGTGTTCTATGGTTGTTGTGGGCATTGCTCAAAAAGGGCAGATTTATTTTGCACAGGCATTAATGTAACTATTATTTCCTGTTTTTCAGAAGTTAACCTTTGTTGAACTTACCATTCTGCAAAGACACAAGCTGGCAACCTTAACTTTTCATTAACAAAGATTTTGTCATTTAATTTCTTAACTTTTTAAAATGAAAAAGAAGCGTTAGCTAGTAGGAGTTAGCGATCAGGTTCAGTTATCACCTAGATTTGCAGTTGATATGGTACTGCAGCTAGGTACTAATCAAAACATCTAGCTTTTATTTAGCACTTTTCATCAGCAGATCTCAAAGGGTACATCTACACTAGTATGTTTTTTTTTAAAAAGCCAGGGCTCTTTTCAAAAATCCCATGGAGTGTCTACCCACAAAATGTGTTCTTTCAATATCCAATCGGAAGAAGGCAGCACTTTTTACAGCGTCCGTCTGTCTCCCCCAAATGAGAAAGAGCATCTTTTTCTGAAAGATTCTTTCAAAAAAGCATATAAATGCTCCAGAGGCACTTTTTCGGAAAGAACAGTCCTCAAGATGCTGGACAGAAAACAAAGGGTGGGAATAAATGGTAAATTTTCACAATGGAGGGGGGTAACTAGTGGTGTTCCCCAGGGCTCAGTCCTGGGACCGATCCTGTTCAACTTGTTCATCAATGATCTAGAAAATGAGGTAAGCAGTGAGGTGGCAAAGTTTGCAGATGACACCAAGTTGTTCAGGACAGTCAAAAGCAAAAGGGATTGTGAAGAACTACAAAAAGATCTCAGCAAACTGAGTGATTGGGCAGCAAAATGGCAAATTAAATTTAATGTGGGTAAGTGTAAGGTAATGCATGTTGGAAAAAATAACCCAAATTACACGTACTACATGATGGGGTCAAATTTAGCTATGACAGATCAGGAAAGGGATCTTGGAGTTATAGTGGATAGTTCTCTGAAGACATCCACGCAGTGTGCAGCGGCAGTTAGTAAGGCAAATAGGATGTTAGGAATTATTAAAAAAGGGATCGATAATAAGACAAAAGATATCATACTTCCCCTATATAAAACTATGGTACGCCCACATCTCGAGTACTGCGTGCAGATGTGGTCTCCTCACCTCAAAAAAGATATATTGGCATTAGAAAAGGTTCAGAAAAGGGCGACTAAGATGATTAGGGGCTTGGAAAGGGTCCCATATGGGGAGAGGCTAGAGAGACTGGGACTTTTCAGTTTGGAAAAAAGGCGATTGAGGGGCGATATGATAGAGGTATATAAAATCATGAATGGTGTGGAGAAAGTGAATATAGAAAAATTATTTACCTTTTCCCATAATACAAGAACTAGGGGACACCAAATGAAATTGATGGGTAGTAGGTTCAAAACTAATAAAAGGAAATTTTTCTTCACACAGCGCACAGTCAACCTGTGGAACTCCTTGCCCGAGGAGGCTGTGAAGGCCAGGACTCTATTAGGGTTTAAAAAAGAGCTTGATAAATTTTTGCAGGTTAGGTCCATAAATGGCTATTACCCAGGGATAAAGTATGGTGCCCTAGCCTTCATAACAAGGGCAGGAGATGGATGGCAGGAGATAAATCACTTGATAATTGTCTTCTGTTCTCCTTCTCTGGGGCACCTGGCATTGGCCACCGTCGGCAGATGGGATGCTGGGCTTGATGGACCTTTGGTCTGACCCAGTATGGCCATTCTTATGTTCTTATGTTGATTTTTGGATCTGTGACCCGTTCTTTCTACAGAGCAAGGGCTGTGTGGATGTTTTCTAGTGTGTGGGGCATACTCTTTCAAAGAAAAGATTTTTTTGGAAGAGATCTTCTGGAAGAGCTTCTCTCAAAGGATCGCTGTAACCTAGACATAGCCAAAGACCTTTATAACATTATCCCAAATTTTCATATGGGAAATTGAGGTACAGAGCAGTGAAGTGACTTGCCAAGGTTACCCAGCAAGTCAGTGGCAGAGCAAGGAACAGTCTCAGTTCAGTGGTCTTTGCATTAGGCCACAGAGTTACTATATGTTTCCACAACACTCCTCCCCACCCCTGTATATTTGCTATAGTGGAATAGAGATAATGTTCATGCTTTGAAATGTTTGCAATGTGTAGTTGGCTAAAGGCCATGGAGAGGAATCTTGATGGTCTGTCTTTTAAAATATTGACTATTTTATCATCTAGACTGGATGGGGTGGTCACGCCTTTTTTTGGACCAATTTCTGTTGGTGAAAGAGACAAGACTTTGAGAGTACAGGTTGGACTGGCATGGGAGTTTTTGAACCCAGAATTTCTGGGCACCCTGGTGCCATTCTCTCAGATTGTTTTAAGAGGTGGCACTTGAGCTTCACATCCCACCATCTTCTGTTTTGAATGGAGAACAAAAGAACCTGCTTGGAATCTACAGTTCATCCTGGTAGAACAGGCTCTTGCTGTGCCTATCTTTAAGCAGGATTAGTTCATTCAATGATGGGCAGGGATTGAAGCCCACTGATTTTGAGTCTATCATCTTATGATCCTGTACCTGTGCATATGTGAGTGCCATGGCAGGGATGGGTGATCTGTTAGGGTCAGTTTGATCAATGGATTTCAATCTGGATGCATATTACTGAGTCCAAAAGGCTGAAGGTAAAGGGATGCAGATTGGTCTGAAGAAATTCAGAAGTTAGATTCTGACAGTCCATGATAGAGATACTAGCAAAGGCCACTGCCAGGTCCCTCTCACTGCTGTGGGTGATAAGAGGGAACTAGGAAATTACAGCTGCACTTCCTTTATACCCTTGCGCAGAAGCAAGTGAAGCCCCAAAGGACACTGCTAGCAAATGTATCAAAGAGGTAGCCGTGTTAGTCTGTAGCTTCGAGAACAACAAGAAGTCTTGTGGCACCTTATAGACTAACAGATATTTTTGAGCATAAGCTTTTGTGGGCAAACACCCGCTTCATCAGATGCATGAGTGGGAGGGTGGTTTCAGAGGGGTATTTAAAGAGTGGAGTCCCAGTAAAAGGGAGGGCCAGAGCTGACAAGGTCTATTCAGTAAGGTGGAAATGGCTCAGTATCAACAGTACTTGCAAACAGTGCTAGCAAATGGAATCCAGTCACAGCACTTACAGTGGGATACACAGGTACACATACTTCAAGAGCATGTGATGAGACTTCCCTGAAAACTGTGATGGAGCTCAAGGAACTGCCTGATGTCCTCTCTGATAGACAGGCATAGAAAAACGTTTGGGCTAAAACCTTCAAAGCTAACCTCAAAGAAACCCTGATTAGGACTACAATTCTACTGATTACAATACAGACTGGGTATCACGGCTACTAGCTTGTTGCATAACCTTGAGAAGATCACATATCTATCCATTTCTCTGCCTGTTACACAGGAAAAATAATAGTAATCACAATTACGACCACCACCACTCTATCTGCCAAGGAACTGGTGCTGATTAATATATTATTGTTTGGAAAGTGTTTGGGATTAAAAGAGCTACAGGAGAGAAAAGCAGAACAATTCCATTGACTCGGGCTTTGTCTACACTAGGCAGGTAAGTCGATTGTAGATACGCAATTCTAGCTATGGCAACTGTGTAGCTAGAAATTACTTTTCTGCAATCAACTTACCTGGCTGCCTTCACAGACAGTTCGACAGGAGAAACTCACCTCCCATCAAACTTCTTTGCGATACTGAGGAGTACAAAGGTCCCCTGCCAACCCTAATAGTTCGATTTTGTGCGTCTCTATCAGGCACGCAAAATCAGACTCCGGAAGATTGACCCCGCCCAGGTCGATCCTCTACGTACTCTAGACATACCCTGAGCCAAACAGCAATTACCTGTGTTGCTTCCCAGCCCCACTGCCTGTACTTGGGATCATGTGTAAATCTCCACATATACCAATATGTCTCGATCACCTCAGGTCTTAGAATATAATATTTTTCATTCTGCCGCAGTGCCACTGCCTCTAGGCCACCATCAAATTTGAATGCTTCTGGACCCAGCTTTAATGCTGCAGAGAGAAGGGAAAAAAAAAGTTATTCTTTTCCGATATTTGGGGGAGGAAGTTATGCAAAGCGTGCAAGTAAAATAGAAACTAAATCTAGTTTTTCTTTGAACAGTCTCATAAATATTTCCTATTGTCAGGACTTGTAATATTTCTAATGAATAATGTATTTGATTCCTGTGTTAAATCTACCTATCTTGACAGGAGGAGAGTAATCCCCTTAGTAACTAATAAAACACTAAGATTATAAGCAGTTTAACACATTCAATTATAAGGTAAAATTATAGTAAGACAGATTGGTTCTTGCTATACATAAGCAAGAAATTAAAAATGGTCAGGAACATTTTTAACATTCTGTTGATTTAATATGTGGCAGGATGGGAAAAGAACTTAGAATATGAATTAAGAATCATCCCTACAGTGATCCTGCAGTCCATTGAAGCTTAGGCATATTACATTATCAACCCATTTACAAGGGCTTATAGCAAGGCAGTAAATATTCTGTTATATTTCAAAACCTGTGAGCCCCAGGGATACACAATCTTTGACCTAAAGGAGGCCATAAAGGCATCTTGCCAGGACTCAGAGGGCTGTATTTCTTCAAAATAGAGTTGTCTGCTTCAACACCCAGGTGCAGCCACTGGAGACTACAGACACAGGATACCACTCTGCACCTTGATCCAAATGGCTGAGGAGCAGGCTATATGATAGAATGCCTCACTGTGCAGAAAAGAGATAGGTATTTTTACATGGACAAGAGACAAAATACAACTCAGACTTACTTCTGCTTCCATGCATACACATTATTATACATCCAGTTTTAAATTACATGCCTACACAGTCAGAGAGGTGGCCATGTTAGTCTATATCTTCAGAAAACAAAAAAAGCAGTCATGTAGCACTTTAAAGAATACCAAATTATTTTGTTAGTCTTTTAAGTGCTATGCCTGCTTTTTTGTTTTTTGATGCCTATGTGGTATTTCTCAAATACAATATAAAACTGTGCCCTGGAGTCCGTGCTTTAGTATGGTGTCCATAAGGTGGCAATCCCCCAGCCTGAGCTCAGGCTTCAGAAGAGATTCAGCTTTTGTTAAGTTCCAAAGGAGAGTAAACTCTTTTGGGCACACTGTCTTTTCTTATGGATTTGTACAGTGCCCAGGATGTGGGAGCCCTGATCCTGATTAGAACATGAGTGTACTATAACACAAATAGCCCCATTCCCACCCCTGTGGTCAGTTGGCAGCATGATGTTCATTGAATCCTATCATACCCTAGTCATGCTGACGTCTTTTATTGGACAACTTGAGAATTTTCACCACAACTCTGACTATCCTGTTAGCACCTGGTTCCCCAATGGGGAAGAGTACAATCTCCCCAAGAGGTAATGCTTCTACAGACAGGCTACCTCTTGATGTTCTGCTGCTGCAGGCGAAACACTGTCGCATCTGCTCCATGCTCTGCTTCTGAGAGGATTGTTCCAAGATGAGACTTCCTGCATGGACAGGCTGGCCATTGTCTTGGATCAAGGGCACAGTGTCAGCAAATAGCTACTTTCCCCCACCTTCTCTTTCTAGGTATCACTGGAGGGGAGGACATGCCTCCAAGAAACAGTTTCCTTTTATGGCTTTAAATAAGCTCAGTCTGTGCCTCATTTCTGGAAACCCCACAGAAACCAGAGAGTGGTGATGCAGTGGCAGCTGAAGTTGAGACCAGGCAGCTGAAGGGAGTACTTTCACTTTCCTGAGGAAGAGTAAAACAGTAGTGCTACCTCCCTGCACTTGTATCTGGACTCAAGGCAGTGCATGGAATGCAGCACACCCTTATAATAAATGAGATGCCCTTAGCGTCATCTGACTGGATTTTAATGCCTCTTTCATAAATTCTTCCAGGAGTTTGAACCACTACCTCTACTCAAGGACAGAGGAGGAAAGACAATTTAAACCAAGTGCCCTGTTAGACAACATCGTTCTTCTATACAAAGAAACATCTGGTGTTGGGGGTCAATTACGGATCATCTTCAAATCTGGATGTTTTATCAAAATGTCCAGAATACTGAGGGGCCTCAATTTGGGCCAGGGGAGGGCAAACAAAGAATGACTTTGGAAACATACAGCATTGCAGAGTTAAATGATAACTGGATTGGATCTTAAAGAGGCTTTAGCAAAGTGAAGATGATTTCCATGGGAGCTGTGGGTGTTCAAAATGTTAAAATTAGAGCACTTATTCATGTGCATAAATATTGAGTTAGGAACATAAAATCCAGAGACTTAGTCCTAATTGTGTGCTTTATTTTTATATGTTTGCCATGATAAAACTACAGCTGGCCTAAAAACTAATTAGTTAGTGAAAAGGAAAAAGTTGGAAAGCCAAACATTTCTTTGTTGTCACTTGCCTTCCTCCCTGAGGAAGAGATCTTCAGCAGTTTATAGTTGCTGAACCAGCCTATCAGTGCATAGTGCCATTTTACATTTCCTGGGAGAACAACTCGCATTCTCCTCTTCCCACATCTCCCTTGTCTATCTTATTACAGTCAGACTTGCAACAGGGCCAGTACCTGGTCTTACTTCGGCCCTGCCTCAGCTGACATCATATTGGCTGTGGCCACACTTGGCTAAAACTTCGAAATAGCCATGCAAATTGCCATTTTGAAGATTACTAATGAAGTGCTGAATTGAATATTCAGCGCCTCATTAGCATTAGGACACTTCCGGCCACGGCACTTCAAAAGTGCCACTTTTGAAAGTGCGCAACTCAGCGTGGCTCCACAGTGGTCCTTTTTGAAAGGACCCCACTCCTTTCGAAATCCCCTTATTCCCCTCTGCTGAGGACCCCCTCAAAAAGGACCCCCATGTAGCCGCGCCGAGCCGCACGCTTTCAAAGTGCTGCAGCCAGTAGCGTCCTAATGCTAATGAGGTGCTGAATATTCAATTCAGCGCTTCATTAGTAATCTTCAAAATGGCCATTTGCATGGCCATTTCGAAGTTTTGGCCAAGTGTGGCCACAGCCATTCACGCATTAAACATTTATTCAGTTTGTGCTATTGGGAACCCTGGAATTACCATTATGGATAAATCCAGGTAACCCAGTGTCCAAGTCTCTGACAGTTGCTGTCATCAGAAGCCTTAGGGGAAGGGACAGACATATATGGATACTGAGACCACCCAGATTTGTATAAATTAGGGGGTCTATTTAATAAAGGATGTAAACCTTTATGCTTATGAACATACCTGAACCTTTAACTGAAAAGAGTTTCTGAACTGTCTGTTGGATAGTATTCTACAGATGCTCTGAAGCGGTTTCTTGAACCTTCCCCTAACGCTTCTGATGATGGCAACTGTCAGAGACTGTAGAAAGGGACATGATAGAGATATATAAAAGGAAAATGGTATTGTTAAGATTGGATATTATGGCCACTCCTCAGAGCAACTGTAGAATACTATCCCACAGACAGTTCAGAAACTCTTTTCAGTTAAAGGTTCAGGTATGTTCATAAGCATAAAGGTTTACACCCTTTATTAAATAAACCCCCTAATTTATACAAATCTGGGTGGTCTCAGTATCAATATATGTCTATCCCTTTTTGGGATCTTGCTGTGTTCTTAGTTTCTATAGTAACCTTGTGACAGTGCATTCTCAAGGCTGATTTATCAGGTTTCAGTTCGTTGCCTTTCCAATTGCATTGACTGTCCTCTTGCTCTTGTGTCATGAGAACAGATAAAAAAGGAGTGGCCATAATATTCTCCCTTAACAATGCCATTTTTTCTTTTATATATCTCTATCATGTCCCTTTCTAGTCTTACTATACTAAATATACCTACACTGGTATTATGCCCTAGGTCACACTTGTACAAAACTGGACTAACATCACTGAGGTTATTTTGGATTAACAGTCATGTAACAGTAGAGCTTGGCCTCTGAAGTTTTCACTCAGTGAAAAGAAATTTCTCCATGTCCCACATCGTTTTGGTTGTCCAGACCAAAATTCCCCTTATTTTTCTTCTACCTTTGATGAGACAGAGTGACAGGAAATGAACACAGTCATGCAAACCATGGTGTCCCCTGATTTATATGGTGACATTATTAAAGGGAAATCTGGCAGTGATACCCTAGTTTCTTTAGATTTCCTAAAGCTTTCTGTTACAAAGGATTCTTGCCTTCATTTCTCTGAGAAACTCTCTCACCTCCACTGTAACAGCCTTTGACATTTGGGAGGGGAATGCCGTCAGGATACAGAAAGGATATGTCTTAGGAAAATTACATTCAACTTCTTCTGAGAAATGCTAAAAGAATAGAATGTGATACCTTCTCTTGCAAGCATTCCCCAAAACAGCCACAACTGCTTTGAGAACATCTGTGAGCAGGGGTGTGATGAAGAACAGAGCTGGGCTGGGCTCCCCTCCCCCACATCCAGCACATGGCTTAAACATGCCTGCTCTTGATGGTACTTCATAGCGCAAGAGCTTCTCCAGTTCCCACAGGGAAAGAGCTAGCAACATGGGCCGGGCTGGGAGAGGATCTCTGCCACTGACTACAGCACCTGGACCTACAGGTTTATTCCCCACTCTGGGGTGAACCTCCTCCACCTCATCAGCTAACAGTTAACCCTGTACTCAGTGGTAACAGTTTATACTGCAATCTGGATGGAGTTAGAATAGAAGCCCTGAGACTTATTTGCATACAGAAGAATTTAACTTACTCCTTTTTCCTTTAAAACACCCCCATAATTAAATAACTAAATAAAAATGTTAATATTATTTAGGTTTCAATGTCAATCACTTGGAAGTTCCAAAATGCTAAATTTGTGACTGATCCATGTTCTAGCCCCTTGTGCCTATGCTTTATGATACAGCCTTTCTATATGTAATCACATGCTATAGGATCTTTGTTTCATTCAGTTTAGAGGATGGAAGAATGAGTGATCAAGATTGCACAAATAACTACAAATCTAGCATTTCACAAGTTCTGAGTGCCAGAATTTACAAACTAAATATTCTTTTACTATAGCTTTTTTCTATTATAATAGTATTTAAAATATTATCTGTCCCTTATCTTTTATATCCTAACATTGTATTTGCTTTTTTAACTGCTGCTGCACGCTGAGCAGATTCACCAAGGCTGCATGTCTACACGTGTCAGATCTTCCAAAAGAATACCAGCCTCTTCCGGAAGATCTGGGGAGTGTTCATGCATGCAAGGTGCTCTCCCAGAAGGAATCCAGAAGAACATACTACTTCTTCTAGACCCCTAATGCTGGTTTTGTAAAAGGAATAGTGCCTTCTTTCAGAAAATTCTTCCGGAAGGAAGCAAGTGCGGATGCTCGCAGACTGTTTCTTCCAGAAGAAGTGGTCCGCTATAGCAGCTCCCTGACAGAGCGTGAAGACAGTTTATCAAGCCCCTGGGGGCTCTACGGTGCCTGGTTCCAGCAGCAGTTAAAGTTTCTAGGACCTAGAAACCCCGGAGCAGGAAGCAGGGGCTGTGGAGGCTGGCAGCGTGTGCTGGGTTGCAGCACCCAGCCTACTGCCACCCCAGAACCAATGGCTAATAGCTGGATGGCCAGCAGCCAGCCCCCCACACCTCCCAAGGCAGCACTGGCGAGTCAAATAACGGCAGCCCGGCACGAGGAAAATGTGGTGAGGGACACCTCAGGGCACCAGACAAATGCCCCCGCCTGCACCCACCTGGCCACCCATGGCCATTCTGCCTACACCGCAGACCAGGTCCAGTGCAAGATAAAAGAATTACGCCAGCCATATACGCAGGCCAGAAACAGCAGCCGCTGCTCTAGTGCCGGCTCAGCCAGGCATCCCTACCACCAGGAGCTCCGGGACAGCCTTGTAGGGGATGACACCTCGCCACCTCATGGACACGGCAGCCACAGATACCCCTGCCGCACTGGAGGGGGAGGACGGGGGCTCCTCTGAAGATACCAGGGAGTAGGGAGAGCCCATCAGCCAGCCTCAGGGACCCTCAGACAACTCCTTCCTTGAGGGATCCCTGGTCACAGCCATGGCCACAGGGCCGAGCAGCCAGACAACCTCCAGCTGGGCATTACTGGACCTATATGAGGTCACCCCAGATAAGTGCGTGGCACGGTGCAGCCCCCGATGGGGGCACACGCAGGCCCCCCCATAGCTCCCCCCCCCCAACAGCCCACACCAGAGTGCACCCCGGGGCTGCAGGCAAGCTGCAGGGCACGCCCCCCCCACCACACACACAGGAGACTTTTCTAAAGTATTGTGTCCTGTCTATACAGAAGGATATGGCCCTTCTAATATCCAAGTGTGTAGTTTGGCCTCCACATGGGAAGCATGTGTTTTAGGATAGAAGGTAGGTAGAATTATAGATTTGTTAATATGGCATTGGAAGCACACTTTCAGTAGAAATGCGGGATGTGGTAATAGCACCACTTTGTTTTTATTTTGAAAAGCTGTATATGGTGGAGAGTCGGTCAAGGCTGCCATCTCACTCACTCTTTGAGCTGATGTTTTTGCCACTAGAAACAACATTTTTACTGTCAACATGGCTAAAGAACATGTGGCCAGTGACTCAAATGGTGGTCCCATGAGGATGTGAAGGACCAGTTCCAAGTCCCCAGCTGGGGACAGAGGTCTGTGAGGAGACACCATGTTTTGCCGGCATTTTCAGAATCTCTTTAGTTTGCATTGCAGTAGCATCTAGGAACCCCAGTGAGGGACCAGGATGCCTCATGATGACAGGCACCATACAAACAGAACAGAAAGATGGTCCAAGCCCCAAAGAGCCTACATTCCAAACTCCTGTTTCAAATGAATGCATCTGGCACAGGAGACAGCTAATGCTCCTTGACTAGCTGATTTTAAAAGCACCCCATTTTCCACTGCAGCACAAGGCAAAAGCCTGATTTTTTTTAAGTCCCCATAGGAAAAATCCCAGATATGAAGGATCTCCAGGCAGCGTAGAGTTACAACATGACTCATGCTCGATGAGTAAACAGCCATCCTGTGCTAATGAGCTAGGAGCACTAACCCAGCACGCCAGTTTACACAGGAGCGAACAGAACTCATTTAGGCTGCTGGCAGAATGCTGAGGGGAGGAAATCTCTGGGGCTAATGGATTCTGCTGTCAGTTTTTATGGCATTTCACATGACGATCAAATGCAAAAAAGCTGAGTCAACACTGGTGTTGAAATTCAAACAATCAAGGGAAAGGAAACTCAAAAGATAGGGGTTTCTATTAAAACACTGACCAGGCTAGATCACATCCTGTGCGTATTCTGGCACATATGGCACAAACAGTAGCGAAAGATATATTTAAGGAGGTGCTACAGGTTGACCGGTGCCGAATGAGAGAATTGCTGGACCACGGGATGTTAATATTGTCTAGCACATTACCAACGCTTTCACTGCTTATTGGACTCTTAGAAGACAGAACACTGAGAGCCAGGACTGGTGGCTGGAAACAAACTTTATGGGACCACGGGAAACTTGGCCACACCCATGCTAAGTGGTCATCCCAAAAAAGTTGCCCATGAATTTTAGGCAGGCAGAATGTCCTGCTATATGCCACACAGGAAAGGGGACATTCCCTGCAGCTAAGATGCTCCAGAGCTTCCTTTGGTATAATCTGCCCCTGCTCTGCCCTTTGACTAAGGGATTGCCTATTTTATGTGGAAGAGTGACCCAGTCAGGGTCCATCTTCCAGAGTTCAATTTCATGCACCTGACAGAGATGTTCAAAACATATGGGTAGCAGTTGACCTCTCTATTCCTTGATATTGCCAGGAGTAAGAGAGGTCAATGGGAGACTCTCTCCCATCAACCTCCCTCTGTGTGGACGGCCAGGTAAGTCAACTGCAGATAAGTTGATTCTAGCTATGCAATTGCTGTAGCTAGAATTGTGCCTCTGCAATCAACTTAACTGCCTAGTGTAGACCAAGCCTAAGAGTAAATGTTGGGAACAAGGGATAAAAGGGAGAAAGATCCACAGGTAAATCAGGGCTTGATCCTGCTCCCGCTTGAGTCATGGAGGGCTAGGATGCTACATGCCCATCACAGCACAGCAGACCCTCACCCAGCTGAGTCCTGGGCAGAGGATGGATGGCCCTGGGAATTTCATTCCAGTTTTCTGAATGGGAGCAGTCTAAGATTGTGGTACTCCAGAGTGGAAACCTTGCTTCACTAGAGCTCTAACTGTGATCCCACAGATGACAAGCTACAATCGGGTGAGTGAACACCGAGAAGCTTTCCACTGGGGGAGTGGAAGGGTGTTATCACTGAAAGATGGATTTGGAGTGAAGACAGTGATAGACGAACATCTTTTAGGTAAAGGATGTAATCGAGGATCATATGTAGTGGGGCTTTTGTGGGTTATATGCCCCTTTCACAGCACCACAATGAGAAGTGGTTCCACTTGAAAAGGTAAGTTTTTCCCTGTTGTTTCTCATCTGTTCTGTAATAGCACATCTCTCACTTGCTGGGGGTAGTGGTGTTATGTGCTCTGGAATCCACAGAGAAACAAAGCCATCAGCTGGAGGGTATGCGGCCTGGGGTGGAGCATGGAACCCTTGTTCTGGGAGAGCAGGTCCAGATGGCTGGGAACCACTTAAGATAGATGAAAGAGTAAAGGAAACCAGATCAGTCTGGGTCACACTGGAGCAATGAGGATGATTCATGCTGTCTGTCTGGACTTTCCTGAGGACTCTGGTGATCAGAGGAATGGGTGGAAAGGCATACAGGAGGTGAGTATTCCAGGAGAGGAGAAAGGCATCTCCTCGAGATTTGTGCCCTTTGCCTGCTCTTGAGCAGTACCCAACCGCATTTGTAATTCTCCTGTGTTGCAAAGAGATCTACAGCCAGATGGCTCCACATCTGGAAAAGGTGTTGAAGTCACTCTGTGGTGGAGCTCCCACTTGCGGTCCAGGGAGAAACGGCAACTTAGTCTGGGTGTGTTGTTCTGAGAGTGTGTTGTTCATGCCTTGCAAGTATGATGCCGTAAAGATGATGATGTGACCAATACACCAGTTTCGAAGTTTCATGGCCTCTACACAAAAGGAATGTGACTGGACCCCTCCCTGACGATTGATATAGAGCATCACTGTGGTATTGTCTGTGAGGATCTGGATGGTTTTGTTTTGAATGTGTGGAAAATGCTTGCAAGCATTGAAAACAGCACATAACTCAAAGAGGCTGGTACGTAAATTCTGTTCACTCCTGGTCCATTAACCCTGGATGCAATGTTGGCAATGCACTCCGCAGCTGAAAACTGAAGCGTCTGCTGTAATTTGACAGGTTGGCTGGGCCCGATGAAACGGGACCCTAACTACGGTGTTTAATTCTTGGGTCCACCATCACAAGGACTCGGTTACATGTTGAGGTAGTGATACTTGTTCTTGCATTTGATGCCTGCCAGAGGTATATACTGATGCCAGCCAACACCGCAGGCAGCAAAAATGTAGCTGAGCACTGGGGACAATGTAAGTAGTGGTCACCATGTGACCAAGGAGGTGAATGCACGTAAGCACGGGAACCATAGGGCTGATGGTAAGTTGTGATATCATGGTGCTGTGTAGCCACAGTAGGTTCTCATGGGAGGGGTACCTGAAGATGGATGGGTAAGGGGGATTTTGGGGGGATGGAGAGTACAGGGATAGTGTAACCCTGGGCAATGATGTTTAACACTCATCTGTCTGTGGTTATTAGTGTCCACTGACAGTAACAGTGACGTAGGCGGTGGTAGAATATTTGAAAATTGTGCACTGGACCACATGGGAGGTTCAACAAGCCCTCACCCAAAACTTCTAGCCTGCTGTTTCACAGGCAGTGGAAGTGCGTAACAGTTATTCGGGGCTTTGCACTTCTGATTTCCTTACATTATATTTGTAAGGACTGTCTTGCAAATAACTAATCCTTGTACCTCTGGTATGATGTATTTCTTCTTTTTTGGAATGGGGAAGCATACGTTCCCAAAGTACTCAAGATAGTTCTTGTGTCCTTGCTAGAATGTAATATGTCATCTGTTTGCTGCAAACAATTTTACTTTGTCAAACGGTAAGTCTGCCACCCTTGCTTGGAGTTCTTTTGGAACACCTGCTGCCTGTGGCCATGAGGATCTTCACATAGTAATGGCTGTAGCCATGGCTCTGGCTGCTGTATCAGCTGAGCGTAGTGCCATCTGCAATGCTGTTTGAGCTACAGTGTGGCTTTCAGGATAGGTCTTTTGTCCTCAGGCAGATGAGGTATTAATTGAGAAAGCTTAGAGTAATTATCAAAGTCACGATTGGCTAGCTGTGCTGAATAGTTATAATGTATCTGGAGCATAGAAGACAAACAAACCCTTCTACCAAATCATTCCAAGCACTTATGTTCTTTGTCAGCAATGGTGTTTGTGTATACTGATGATTTTGCTCTGCAGCTGGCAGCATCTATCACTAAGAGTTTGATTGTGGGTTCAAAATCAAAAAGTCCATGCTTTCTGCCGACATAAACCATTTTCTCTCAGCCTGTTTGTTGGTGGGTATGGCTGTGGCGGGGTTTTTGCAAATCTCACCTGCTGCCTCCAATATAGCCTCATCAAGTGGTAGGGCTACTCTGGCAGCTGTAGAAGGTTGTACATTCTTTGAAAGCTTGTGTTGCTTCTCAGGTATCTCTGTTGAAGTGATCTCCTGGCTGACTGCCACTCTCAAACAGATCCTGGAATTGTTTCAGGCCATCAAGAGAAGGTTGGTAAATGGGCGAGAGAGCTTCTCTATGGGAGATGGCAGCTGGTGGCGAGTCTGGAGGAAGTTGTGACTCAATATCATCCGGCAGCTGAATATCGTGGAATTGCATTTGTTCCACATAGTGCAAAGTAACTGACAAAATAGGAGATGGATGATGCTGTCATGTTGTAGCAGCAGGGCAATCGGTGTACTCGGGACCCGGAGTAGTACGGTTCGTGAAGATAATGACAATGGTGATGGTTATAGTGGTAACGTGCTGCCCAGGAGATACTCGGGGACAAGTGCAGTGATGAGAAGGTGCTTCTACAATCAAAATATCTGATAGCCCTAGAAGAGTCTGGAGAGGTAAGAGTTTCTGGAAATTGACCACCTCTTCTGGGTGATCTGTCTCTATAGCAGTAGTGTCCAATACACTCCCTATTTGTCAAATGTGGCGAACAGGGCAGTGCAGTGTGTCAAAGTTCAGCTCAGGAGAGCAACACATGTGGGGCACCCTCTGGCTGCTCTGCACATCACCCCACCACATGTTGGGACAAGCACATGGTGGCAGCTCCTCCAGCCCCAGCAGGCTCCAGCCATGTTCTAGGACAGCTCGTGTGGAGAAGCTGCAGCTGCATTCTGGGGCAACTTCCATGAATAATGTGGGGTATGTTTGTATGTGTGCCTGGCTGGTGAAGGGGAGCACTTGGTTGGGGTGAGGGGGTTACTATGGCAATCCCTCACATCCCTTTTGGTCACCACTGCTCTGTAGTCTGCAGAGTGATAGGAGAGAGGTGAATTAGAGTACCTTGGTGAACTGTAATGATGATGGTTGCCGCTCGCAGCATCCCTGTGGTGGTAGGGTGGACTGAGGGATGTGATATAACACCCCTATGGTGACCTGGTTAAGGATCTAGGGCTACACCCTAGCTTTCCAAAGTGCTGCAGGTGAGCGCTGTTGCAGAGGCAGACTTTGGCTCCAATCCACCGGTGCTGGGAGAGAACGTGGCACCATACGTTCTTTCGGCAACAGTGACAGCTGAATGTCCACAGGTGCTGGCTGCACACTCAGCACAGCCCTCTCTGCCTGCTCCATTGGTGCCGGTAATGGCTGCACTGCAGTTTTTGGCATTGCCGGTGCCCAGGGTGCTACAGCCGCTTTTGTTGACGAGCAGCTTTTAGACTGTGTGTCAAAAACGGGCTTGGGTTTTTGTGTGTGCTGAAGTGCCTGGTTTGTCTCCTGTGCTCACTCTAGGTAGGGAGGCTATGGGGAAGGCTCTGACTGTGCCTGAGTCCACAGTGAGGGAGGGGGAGCATCCCTGACAGAAGGGACACTGCCCAGTGTTGAAAGCGATTCTGCCAGTGGCTGGAGAGCTTTGTCAAACAGGAGCATTTTTAATTTGAACTCTCTGCTCTTCCTTGCTCTGGCAGTGAGAGCATTTTACAGGGATACGTGCCTCTCTGAAGCAGTGGGCATAGGATCATGGCACTTCAAACACCTTTTAAACCCAAGAATGAGACACATTTCTAGGTCTTTCTTTAGCCCTGTAGTTTATTTTGGCTGCTGCTGCTGTTCTCTGCTTTTCTTGTTTTCACTCACTCTCTTTTTTTTAATTTAATTTTATTTTTTTTAAAAAAGCTGGTCCTGTCATTGGGCTTATATACAGGAGATGTGAAACTGACGAGAAGACAGAAGTTCCCTCTCTCTCATTCTTTTTCTTTTTTTATTTAACTCAAGTAAGTATGTTAGAAAGATTGATTCTTATATGTAGTTTCTATCATCACCTAACTATAGCCTATTTCCTATCTACAGGTCTGGGGGAAGAAGAGGGAGCTGTGTTTTGACTGCAGTCGAGGACAGCTATGAAGGAACTGAGGAGAGAGTGGGGCTGCGCACACTATCCCTAGTGATGTGAATGGCGCATGCTGGGTTAGCGCATGTGCAGCCCCATGGAATGCTGCTTGGAAAAATCTCTGTGCTGCAGTGCTGGGCGAGCCCAACACCTACCATGGAGCAGCCACAGGGACAGCACTCGAAGAAGAATCAAGAGTAATTCCTATTAAGTTTAGAAAGTTACACTAGCATAAAAATGACGTGACTTAGAAGAGGATCAGACTCATGCACTCAAGACAAATCTCCTGAATAATCCAAGCACCTCACTTTTTTGTGTATTTTACGGTGCAGGGTCCTGTTAAATTAAAATAACTAGATTGAGATCTTACTTGTTCTGTCATATGACTCATGACAGGTATGGGCGATCTCAGCTCCAAGTTGCAAATAATGTCCAGCCTTATCATCTCTGGAACCATCTGCTCCAAGTGCAAACATCCCCCCAGCAAAACAGGTGAGGTGGCCCATTTTTCTCTCAAGGTGCCCATTCTTCCATTCACCAATGAACGTCAGTCCTCCATTAGACTTTCTGATAAGGTGTCTTTCTATGGCCTGCAAGGAGATTGAGATAATCTTTAAATACTGGAAACTGTCAAGATTTTACTTTTTACTGTGCTTTAAATGCTATATATTTCTGACCACAGATCTTATGTTAAAAGATTATCAATCTGAAAACAAGAATATTTTCCCTTCTTACCATATTTATACATGAACACTGTAAAGCACATTTAACATGACACAATAATAAACCATAATATAATTATAGGGCAGAGAAATGAAGGAAGTAAAAGTAATGAAATTCCAAAATCAAATCAAGGTTTCAACAACAATATTAACTCAGCCACATCTAATGTAGAATTAGCATTTGGTAGTTTTTCTGAAATACACCTGGAGGTACTGAATCTAGGACTTGTACATTTAAAACCACCTGGCTTTACTATAGGTTGAACCTTTCTAGTGTGGCACCCTCAGGATCTGACTAGTGTTGCAGCAGAAAATTTGCTGAGGCACAGGAGGTCAATATTATCTAGCACAGGAGTCAGCAACCAAAATAGCAAGAAAAGCCTTTTTTTCGAATTCCCTAAAAATTCAATAATTCAAGAGCCACTATTGTGAATAAGAGAGGGTCCTTAAAAATAACATCAAACCATACTTTTTGTAACCCCCGTTTTAAGAACAGCCCAAACACAATGATGTGTAATGTGATACATGTTTACTGTAGGACGTTCACAAACTTTTTACATATTCTAACTCCTCACATTTTACGTGTGTGTTTGTACCACTGTCTTCCCGACTTCCTGAGCCAACTTTAGTTATGTCAATTTTACCTCATGTTTAATTTTAGTTTTCTTTCTTAAAATGCATGTTGCCCTTAACAGCAGGAATGCCACAAGCGTCCATCTCAAAAATCAAGACTTCATTAGCAACAGAATCAAAAGAGATACAATATCATATCCCACAATGCTCTGCACACATTAAAGGGCGAGTTATCCAATGTTTTGATATCACGTATCATTTGCTATTTAGATCTATGAGTTATTCATTGCTGGGCTTTTAGATGTTCACTGTCTATTGAAAATAATCATGAGGGTTTTGTTGTTGTTGTTTAAGGTTCGCAGCTGTAGCACTGGGAGCCATAAAGAAGTCCTGAAACAGCCATATGTGGCTCCAGAGCCACAGGCTGCAGACCCCTGGTCTACCACATTACTAACACTTCCCCTGCTTACTGGGCTCTTTGAAAACATTTGAGGGTAACATACAGCTAAATAACAGCACAGAACACAGAGGCAGGATTGGTGGCTATAAACAAACTTCATGGAACTGCAGAAAACTCGGCCACACTCATGATAAATGGACATCTGGCTAACTAAAATCATGCTGGACCACAAATGATGTTGGACTACAGAGTGCCCCATTAGAGAGGTTCAATCTGTATTCAAAATAACAATCTATAGCCCATTAACTAGCTGCAGTAGCAGCCTCACAAACTTCTTGATGTGTACCAGACAGAATGGGACAAAGACCCATAGTGTGTTAACGTGGCTTGTGCAGTATTTTGAGTTTTTGTATTTAATTTCTCTGGATATTTAAGGTACCTGAGCTTTTATTATACTTGATTTATTAAAATCAGAACCCCATATATTCTATAATTTTGTGACTACAGAATTGCTCCTTTTCTGTAGTACTGTCCTCCAAATTCACCACTTCAATAAAATAAAATAATTCTAGTCCTTCTGGTTGCAGAAAAAACCTCAAACTATTAACTGTGTAACTGATATAAGTGTGTCTTCCTGAATCCACAGCCAACCAGAAACAATAGCCTCTGAGAGAAGTGAACACCCTCACACACGTCAGGATTTTTCAACCACAAAATCTGGCATTTTCCCAAGGTGCTACAGAAGTCAGCACTTTTGCAATAGAATATCCTATTTTACTGTGACCTGCCACCCAGTGTTTAGCTTGCTCTGTTTCTGTTCTGCCAGAATCTGCCCATAGCTGCCTTTTGGTCTCCAACTTTTGCCACAAGTGGCGGCAGACTTGATTATAAAGCACACTCCCTGAACTATGGAGCCAGGAGCTCCATGGAGCCAGGAAGCAGAGTTCAAGGAGCCAGAGCTGGAGTCCAGCCTGTAGCCACAAAGCCAGAAGTGTAGGCTGGTGGGGTAGGCTGCCTCAAGAACAGTTCAACAGCCAAGACTTGGAGAGCTGAGGTGAGCCAAGGAAATCAATTACAATCTCTCTTCTTCCCTAGCAAAAATATGTCTGCGGTCTGGAAAGCATTATGAGAGCTGAGTCTGGCAACCTGGAGAGCAAAGCAAAACAACCCATCCTCAATAATAACCAACAAGAATATCAGCACATTTTAGATCAGTGACTATTTCCAATTTAAAGCCACACTGAGGTTTGTATGGGGGTGGGGAGATGGGAATGAAAGTTATTTCATGGCAGTGGAATAAATCAACCTTTTGCCAGAATGTAACAGTTGTTGCCATGGAATTTGTTCCCATTCTCTTGTGAAATATGAGATTCTCTGATTAAGGTACAGTATTTAAATTCTGCAGGTTGGTAATTGTGACATTTGCAGAATAGATTCTGTTCTCCATTCTTAATCATAATCTCAGCAAGTAGGGAGATGTTGCAACCAGACAAGTGGGAATGTAAAGGTGTCAGTGGTGTTCTTTGCCCCACTCAGTGGCCGTTTCTACACAGGCCACTTTCTTCGAAAATGGTATGGTAATACACGGCCCGAAATATGCTAATGAGGCACGGATGCAAATTCCCCGCGCCTCATTAGCTTATGATCACGTGATTTGGAGTCCGAAAGACAGTTCTTCCGGACTCCAAAACGCTGTGTAGAAGCGTGGCCTCAGGGAAGCTTCCCAAAGGAAGTTCTTCTTCCGAAGGCCCCTTCTTCCTGAAAATTTTTGGGAAGAAGGGGCCTCCGTTCGGGAAGAAGGGGCCTCCGGAAGACCCCCCAGGGGCCACGCTTCTACACGGCGTTTTAGAGTCCTGAGGAAAGGTCTTCCGGACTCCAAATCATGTGACCGTATGCTAATGAGGCACAGGGGAATTTGCATCTGTGCCTCATTAGCATATTTTGGGCTGTGTATTACCATGCCACTTTCAAAGAAAGTGGCCTGTGTAGAAATGGCCAGTGAGGGCTAGAGGATGAAAATATGGGTGGACTCAAAGTTAAGCTGAGTTAAAGACTAAAGTCTACTAAAAGGTTAAGGCCTAAACTACTTAAATCATTCAAAGTATTTTAAGAACCAGATTGTCAGAAGTTCTTATGGTCATGTCTCATCTGCCTGAGTGACTATGCAAGTGCTCCTTTCTTTTGGGAAGTAGAGGGACTGTTTACCCTACTCTCGTGCTTTGAAGCAGGATGCCAAGAAGGCGTTAGAGAGAGTAAGTTCATGTCCTTCCCTCTCCACACTACGCCTCAGAACAGAGGGGTCTATTCTAATGATGGAGCAGATTTTGCAAGTCCCGTGTCCCGTGCAGATGGAACTGACGCAGATATATTGGTCATCACATGCAGACACTTTCTCTGATGTTCTTATACGGGTGTTTGATAGAGCTGTGCACTGTCTCCTTCTCAAGGATGTGTTTAGTAACCATAATTTACTCTTAACAATAAAATCTGAGTCTAAACTATGAGCTAAAATTGAATTTATTACAATTGATTTATTAATGCTGGGTTTTACCCATGCGATTTTGAGCATCCTCAGCTTTCCACATGCCTACCACAAAATTGACTTATTGCTGCCACACACAAGTAGCTTAAAATCGAGTGCTGCAGCAGTGTACTGTGGGTACTGTTGAAGCACAAGACTCCTCTGCGGTTAGGCGGCTAACATTCAGCTTTATTGAATTCAATAAGGCAACAGATGAGCCAAACTGGACACTAGTAAAACCAGGTCCAGCAACGCTGCTTGATGCAGCTAACTCTAGTATTTTATACCCTTACACAAACAAAGCCCAGTGTCAGAGACAATTAGTTAGAGAACTGTAAATCACTTCTCCAAGAGAAACCGTTATCAGCAAAGAGAAACAGGTACTGGGGAGCTGGAGCCTTAACCCAAAACAGTCTATTAACGCATTCCATAGAGCTCATCCTCACTGCCATTTCCAAACAGGTCAAGGAAAGGACAGGCTCTTGTGTGCGTGCAGAAGTAAGGGATGTGAAATGGCTTCTTATACAAGATGGTTTCCACAGCACCTATCCCACAGTTCCCTGAGCCCCGTAGCATTCTGGCTATTTTCAGTAGTGCAGCATTGGAAAAAAATTCCCTACAAGTAGGTGTGGGTATCTGATGACATCTTCCCACATTTCATTCCCCTCTTTCCCCTGCCATGTTAAACAAACACCCCTTTTTCCAGATGGGGGTCTAACTTGCCTTTAAAAGAGATGTGCTTTTAGTAATTGAGGGGAAGGGAGGGGTAGTAAACCTGTCCCAGCTGACAGGTTTTTGAAAACAGGATGCAAAAGCACTGGGTCTTTGCAAGCTTAGATCTGGATTTAGACCTCCTGCAAAGAAGACCTTTAAAAGAAGAATATGTTTAAGTAGACAAGGGTGCTACACTGAAACTGCAATGAATCATTGAAACAGTTATGGCTCAGGGTGGCTAAAAGACCCCTGGCTACAGCCAGACCTGAAAATTGTGACTGCCCCAGGAGACCCACCACCTGCCCTTACTAACAATGTGCACAGATTTTGATTATGTTTGTACCGGAATCTGGATTTAGGCCTCCTGGAAAAGACGACCCTAAGCAGACATGGATGTTACACTGAAACACCGATAAATCACTGAAACAGTTATTGCTCCGGGTGGCTAAAAGACCCCCAGGCTACAGAAAGCCCCAAAAATTGTGACCACTGAGGGAGACATCCCCCGAGCAGCTAAAAGAACCCCAACTACATCCAGCACTTGAAAATGATGACCCTCACTGCATGCAAGCTGCCTGGCAACATGTAAACGGCTAAAAAAAGTTCCTTGTCCTATGAAACAAGCATGACCCCCACCCACAGCCTAGCTGCCACATGGTATGGGGTAGTAGCAGCTGGCTCCAGACGGCACAGAAAAAAAGATAGCTAGCAGGGGTACACACAGAACCATAGACCCCACTGCCACGCTGCTAGCAAACAAAAATGAAGAAGATTTTTCAGCCTCACATGACCCTACAGCCATGAGCTTCCAGGTGCCGCATTGAAACAGTTTTCCCATTGCCTAATTTCTCTGCACCTAAGACCAGTGGAGATGGAAGAGGCCAGAGCGGAGAACTACAGGGCACTGTGGGGCACATAAGGGACATGTCTGGAGGCTAATGAATTAGATTTAAAGAAATGGTCTTCCTCACTACCCTTCATTCAGAATTTTAAATTCGAACTGAACGCTACACGCATCAGTTCACTACAATATCATAACATTTATATTATGTCAATTTTAGTGCTCCATAAATCGAGCCAATAAAATTTACAGTGAGGACAGGCACCTGGAAAAATCAGGCTAATTGACTTAAAATCAATTTTATCTCGTAGTGTAGACATAGCCTAAGGCACTTAAGTTCAGAGTAGCTTAGCCATAGTTTCTGAGGCATCTTGAACACTGAAATCAGCTTAGTGCTAAATATAGCATTAAGGGCTTTAGTTCTTAAGCAGTAAATAAGAGCAGTGCCAGTTCTAATAACCCTTAGCTCTGAGAACTCAGCCAGAGTGCCCAAATTCACAAGAGTCAATATTCTAACTTTGAAAATTCAGAAGTCATTTTTCTTTACCCATTATGCCACAGAGGTCTGCTGGGGATTAGTTAATGTCTGTACATTGCTTTGAAAATAAAGTGCTACAAAAATGCTAAATATATACTTTCAGCTGGATTGCTTTTCCTTTCTCAGACCTATAAAATCAACTATGTTTCAAGGTCTTTCCTTAATCCATTTTTAAGTCCAGTGAACACACGCAAAAATTACTGGCACATGGAAAGAAGGCGTATTTTGTACTCTACCCTTCCAGTTCAAATCAGCAGATCTTGGGTCTGAGAACCCAGAGTTCATGTTCACACAAAAGGACTAAGATCTGCGTTCAACCAACTGTATTCCAGACTGCCTAGTGCCCTCCCAAAACGTGGTCACTTTGCTCATGGTACAATGTGGGAAAACTCTACCATCAGTTCCATGTGCTACAGGAAGTCTGAATGACCTGTCAGGACATTTGGACAAATCATCAGTTTTGGTCTGTGTGCGCCTAACGACTGAAGCTGGCAGAATGGAGGCGTCCTCATTGCAATCACTTCTTTTTCTTGTGCTTTTGCTCCTGTTCTAGGATGCAGGCAGAGCTTCCAGGAGATACCAGTGAGCAGTTCAATGATGTTTTCTGATCCATGAAGGGCAACTGACATAGCTAATAACAGAGCAACCGGAGGAAGAGGGCACAAACGCGGCAAACTCAAACTGAGTGGCGCTGCTCTTGACTCTTGGTATAGCTGCTGATACCCCTACATAGAGCAGCACTTTGGAACAAGGCCGTAAGTCCACACCAGTGGGATCACATCATCACGTAGACCTTGGATGCCTAACGGTATGATCCAGAACTTTTGCATGAAGAAAGCTACAGTTTTAGAGCTTTGGGAGCAGCCTGCCCTGACCCCTCAGGGTAAAGACACAGGCACAAGGACAGCCATGCTGTAACTCTGGAGGTTGGTTACTGCAGACTGTCACTGGTCTGTTGTTAACCAGTCTGGTGTTGGATAGTCAACTGCGGAGATTTCTGAGATAATCAGGTATGTGGACAGCCTCAAGGAGACAGGCATAAAAGATACTTCTGAAGTAAGGGACCTCAAGTACGTAAACCACAGAGGGTAATAGTCCATAGTTACACTAGCCCTAATGTACCAGAGGGGCAGATTAATGTATGTCAATGTTGGTGCCACTGAAATCCTCTTGGAGACGTCTACAGACCTGTTTACATTCCAGGTGTCATCAGTGCTGTCCATGTTACTGTGACGTACTCTTCACAATTGTTTTGAAACCAATGGTGAGCCATTTTCTTTTGTCAGTAATAGGCTGCTGAATAGGGGCCAGAAAGTGCACCTATAACAACTGTAGCTGGATGCACCCAAGCAACAGAAATCAGAAGTGCTATGTGCTCCTACATTATGGCCTTGTATCGGCCAACAGAACACAGAGAACAGTACTTTTATAACTGCGTTTGTTTGGTGCGTAGCGTGGTGAGGATCACTTGTATGGGAAAAGGGGTTGATTGCCACACGCTGTGCTTTTCAGTGGCATGACCACTTATGAAATGGGGCAGGAGAGGGGAATGATATGTCTCGACATAAATAACTGATGTCTGGATTGACACTTATTGCTATACTGAAACATGGATTTTCCGTACGTCCTTCAAGTTGTTGTTGCCCATGTGTTTACATTTATTATATATACATTATAGGTAAGACCAGTAGCAGTGCAGGAAATATGAATTCTTTATGAAATAAAAAGGGAAGGTTACCCTTTGCAGTAACTGGAGTTCTTCAAGATGTTGTCCTCATGGGTGCTCCACCTTTAAGTGTGCCAGCACCACTGTGCCCACTGGCTGTAGATTTGTAAACAGCAGTGTCCGTTAGTACGCAGGGCACAGGCACAAGAGACCTGTAGCTCTTACTGTGCATGTGCGGGCAGTCAGCTCCTCAGATCCGTAACTCAAAGAAGGAATCTGAAGCAGAGGGGAGGAGAGTGGGTAGTGGAGTACCCATGGGGACATGTCAAAGAACTCCAGTTACTGCACAGGATGAGTAACCTCTCCTTCTTCAAGGGTCCCCGGGGGTGCTCCACCTTTAGGTGACTACAAAGCAGTGTCATTGCTTGGAGATGGGTCCTTCAGAAGGGTGTAAGTCGGCTGATAACAGTCCAGATCAGCTGAATGCAGTCTGTGAGTCAGCAAAGGTTTGTACGATGTAATGCCAAGTGAATGTGTGAGCAGACATCCACACAGCTGCTCTGCAAATGTCCTCAGTGGACATGTCCCAGAGGAATGCTATAGAGGTGGCCATTGTTTGTGTGGAATGAGCACAAATACCCTCTGGCGGTTTCATTTGGACAGCCTCTGTTTGGAGACAGGCATGCTATGGGATCTTTTGGCGGAAGAGAAGAGGAGTCAGGTTGTCTTCCAGAATGGCTGCTTTCTCTGAAGGTAGAAGGCCAAACCCTGGCGGATGTAGTGGGCATGTATGGCTCTGTCCCTATCATTGGTTTGAGGTCTGGGGAAGAAGAGAGGTAAGTATACTAGCTTGTTGCAGTGGAAACAAGTAAGTGAGGGTAGGGCAACTACACTGCTGCCTATAATCTACAGCTAGTGGGTTCACCGGTGCTGACACACTTAAAGATGGAGCACCCACAGGGACCCTCGAAGGAGAACCTTTATTTTTACAAATATAGTGGAAAAGAACAACTATTCACCATTGCCTGGCAGGACAGCCACCATTAGTACACTAAAGCATCAGCAGTACTAAAAGCTTTAAACATCAACAAGAACATGAATAAAAGACGTGCCAAGACACACACCTCTCATCATTTTATATCCCTCCCCACAACCTCCGTTTTCCTTTGCCTTCCTTTCACTTGCTGCTAGAGCAAGAAGGTGGAGGCATCCATGGGAGAGGGATTCAGAATGAGGACTGTATAAGGTACATGTATCCTGTCCAGCTACTCATAACTCCAACTGCAAGAGCTACACAGTCTTGGAGTTGCAGGCCAAGGTTTGGCAAAGGAGAGAGAGGCAGACTGTGGCTTGGCACAGCAGGAGCTAGGACTCTTATGGCCAACAGAGACAGCAAATACTCATAGTTCTCTGTTGCATTCTCTCTTCCTCCCTGAACTGCAAAGCAAGCACCTGCTTCTGCACCACCACCCTATCCTCAAGCTGTAAAGACGGCTTGAGCCTCTCTCTTGCCTCTTGGATGATTTTCCTCTCATCACAACCTCCTTGTTTGCCCCATCCAGAATTTCAAGCACAATTTTATCACAGAAACACTTCCTCTTGGAACAGTCCGTGAAGGCATGGTGAGCTGAGCAGGAACTGCACTCTGTAGAGGTTGATGGGCCTGGAGTATGACAAGACACTGAGGGTTATTGCCTCCAACATCTCAGACAGAAGCACAGGAACAATCTTTTTGGCCTTGAAGGACAGCAAATGTTTAGAAACTGGACTTCTGTATGCTGGCAGAGGGCTCTCCTCACAACCGGTTAATTCCAGTGAAAAAGGTGCTGAGAGAATGGTATATTAAAAACCAATTTATTTGATGTTTTTGTTTAGGGTTTTCATAGCAACGGTGCTTGGGGAGAGGCTGGTGGCCATGGTACATAAGCCTTCCTTGTCATATTAGACTTTGCACATTCTGGAGGCTGTAACACATCTCGTGCTACCCAAAGGGCAAAAAGGGGTGTTATTCTGGAAACTAGGCATACCATGGAGCTGGAACTAGGGGTGCTCATGTGCTGTTGCACCCCCAGACTGATAGTAGTATTAACAAATCCCAAATACATGATTTCCATTACCATGACACACACAAAAATTTTTCCAGCACTCCTAGATGTATGATAACTGAACAACACATCTCTGAGTGGACTGGGCTGGTGAGCTAATGCAGTGGCCCTGCAAAATACATCCCTTCCTGAAATGTGACTACCTACCAAAGTTCCTTCTACAGGAAAAGTCTGAAGCTGTCAGCACCTGGGACTGGCTTGGAATTCTTGAGAGAATCAGCAGGATGTTGCATTATCTTCCAAATGGTTTAGCGCCTCCCCATGGCTTGTGATTCAAACTTTTATGACTGTATGAAAACACACACAACACCACTGCCATCCCCCTTCCCTCCTGCAAATTTCAGGACTGAATTCAAACTCCAGTCATATTGAGGACTAATGGTTTCATCGCCCATGGACTGAATTTAACAAAAACGGACTACATTTGAAAATGGATGACATAAACCTCTTCAGTATTTCTGCCACCTGTACAGTTCAGTCTTTTCAGGCAGCTTGTTATACTGCTTGGTTGGTATCAGGCAGTCTACATACAGGGAAAATAATACAAGATTCTTATGCTAACAGGAACATACTAGCAAAAAAGACACTCTTTCAGAGTAAACGTGCTCATTTTACTATTTGTTTTCCACTCTCCATTTTGAATTCCATATTGTGGGTGTTGGGGTGAGGGATTAGCAGATACAAGCGGCTACCCAGGACTCATAATATCTTTTGCATTAGTTCTTTGACCAGAAATCACTCCCATTTCTATATTAACAAACAGAAAAATGGAGCCAGAAACTTACCAGGCTCTAGGTAACTTTCTCTTCTTCCATTTCTGATACTAGTACTGTAGTCTGTTCCTTTGGGGAGAGTGGGCACCAAAAGGCTCCTCTGAGAACAGCCCCAGGATATACTACTGCTGCTCTGAAGCAGTCTCCTCTAGGACTGCTTTAATTAGCAAAGTCATTTGCCGCATTTGGTCTCTGCTTGCACCTCTCAATGCTCATGCTGGCATCTCAGGCTAGCAGGACAACAATCCAAATGATCAGCTCATTGCACACTGCTGGTGGCTCTGTGGTTGGTGCAGTCCCCAGCACCTGGTCAAATTCTTCACAGAACTGGCACAATGCCAGTGAGCTGCCAAAGATGCAGCTGTGGTTCCTGATTTTCTAGCACTTGGTCTTGAGCCACTGAATGCATTCTCTGCATTGCTCATGGTCCATTAAATTTCCAATACCGCATCATCTTTGCTATTTGGTGGTATGAATAGGCATTCCTGTTGCTCCTACTAAAATCCGTGTATTATCACAATCCGGCTTGGCTTCCATAATCATGAAGCTACACACTTGGTAGAGACTTCATCTAGCTGGTATTCATTGCAAATACTGAAGCTTCTCCTAAAGTGTGTTTGCAGCTCAATTATCAGAAAAAAATTAAAGTTTAAATGCTAAACAGCTTCACTCAATCTTGGGGGCTGTTTCCATTTCTCTGGCAATGATTGGTGAATTTTGGAAGAGAAAGGACAAAGGGCACCATCCCACTGCACTGTGGGCTACTGTTAGAGGACTCTGAGGAACTAAGTCCTCAGTGGACTGGAGGAAAGTTGCTTCTACAATGTAACAAGGTAGAGCTTAATCCTTGGGTCCAACCTGGGCTAGGAACCTCCACCCTTATGGGTGTCTAGGACCCAGGATCTGAGCCAAGCCCAAGAGATTTGTGTGTAGCTGGAATCAGGGTTAAGGCTTAAGCCTGCATCTGAACCCAGACTTATATTGCAATGTAGATATACCCAGAGAGACAAAATATTTACAAACATACACTGACATCCATGCATTAGGGATCAACTCTTAAAGTATTTATTTTATGGCTTTAATAAAACATCCAAAATGTAGTTGGAGAAAACAATCAGCTGTACTGAACATTTGTTTGCACACATATTCCTGCTATGTCTAGAAGAATTTCTGTCTACAAAAACAGGCCCTTATCTTAAAAGATTGGACCCTGATGCACATTTGGGCCCACCTTAACTTTCCAGTGTCTCCATGCAAGCACAGGAGTCTGTCCATGTGGGGAAGTTGTATGGGGCCAGAAAAAACCTAGCATTGTGACAATGTGTCTTTAAAAAGGTAATGGGATGAACTGGGTAACTACAGACAAGATTAATCTGACAACAGTTCCAGGCAAAATCATAGAAAGGCTCAGACAGGGTGCCATCAGTAAAGAGCTAGAGACATCAGCAAACTAATGCAAAACAACATACCTTTAAAAGTAGGTCTTCACAAAAACATTCTTATCTTTTCTAACTTAAATCACAGGTTTGACAAAAGTAACTGTGTTGACAAGAGTCTACAGATACCACCCAAGAACGAAGGATGTTATGATCAGGACTGGTAAACATTAGTAGCGTAACACCAATCAACATAGATTAGATCTGCTTGCCATGGAGTCAATAATGTGGGTATCAACAGAAACAAATTCCCTTGTCCACTCCCCTTATTTATCTCATTCTGAAAGAGTAGAAGTTGATGGGAGAGTGATGGCCCTTTGATTTAGTGGGTCTTTACTAGACTCACTAAATCAAGCACTGGTGGATCATTCACCACAGCATGGATGCACCCCATAGTAGAAGGAAAAACTGAGCCACAGGTCATCCTGGGAGTGGACCTTTTGTGACCAATAGTTACTAGAACCAGGAAGAGAGAAAGAGAGTGAGCCTAAATTCAGCATCATGCTGACAACACTGAAACGTAAGATTCAAGAAGATCACATTACAAGGTGGCATGAAAATCACAAGGGAACTTTACCGTCCACACAGCTACAAAATAAATATTTTGTATAACATCTAAATGCTTTCAAAAATAATTTAAGAAATAAAAAAAGTTCAGCTCCCAATTCCCTGTGTCATTACATGCACTTAACTGGCAAGAAGACTATCCATGATATCACAGGGAATTTTGCTCATGTTAGAGTAGTAGGGTCTGCCCAATTCAATTTCTCCTTGATTTTCTGTAGCTAACCATTTTGAAGAAATTGATATATTTTAGTATGATAATCTGCATTAAATAGACTCTAGTGCAATTTTTTTAAAACTAAACACAAGGAAAGTTTGCTACTGTATTCTTGGGGCTTTAAAAATAACCACATTGTTTTCCAAGTAGATACAGTAAAACAGGTAAAGTTCTGTGCTTCCCAGTTATACAAGGTGATTTTTTCAATAACACTATTTTTATGCATTCTACAGAAAAACTCAGTGGATTATAATCACCTCAATAGCATCGTCGTACATTTTCCTTGCCTCTGTGTCCATTTTGTCTGACATCAGCCAGGCTTTCAATAAGTATTCATAAAAACTGTCTCCCAGCCCGCCCACAGATGTATGATCTGAAACAGAGAAAAAGAGAACAAAATTTATAGTATTTTAATACAGTACTACCTTGGATTTATCCAGAGCAAAATTCTACATTTTGTTTAAGCCCCTACCAATTTTATACCATCATTATTATAATCCTCTTCAGAGATACATGAAATAGCCATTTCCCTCAAAACCTTTACTTCATTTTCTTGGAACCCATCCCAAAGCAGCCATCACAATTTTCCAAATGTGCATGTTCAGTATTCTTCATTTGATGTCATTTACATGGTAAACCTGCCCCATGCCACATCAAAGGTTTAATTTAAGAAAAGTTTTGGCTCCATTACATAGAATTTAACCAATACACTGTTTGTTGTTATTGCTTTTAAATAAATAAGAATGTATATCTCAGAGTCAATAGCAGGGATATAATTGGGACATGTAGCTATATAAACTGTTATAAACCCATAGGGTGTCTTATTTCAAGGACATTTTTATTATTCATCATAAACTTCCATAATCTGCGAAATATGAAAGGATAAATAATCATATTCATATTCTTTCATAGTTAAACTGATAACTAATTTTCTTTGCCATATACAATGCTTGCCTTGTTCTGTTATCCCAGGTATAGGTCAAATGTAGTTGCATAACTGAAGGCATGCACTGTTCACTACACTGTTAGCTGCGCTTTCTTGTACATCTATTAAAATCCAACACCAATGAATGCTAGGTTTTCTTAAGTATATACACAGTGATCTTTACTGTCATGACTTTCATTGCAAGTGGAGCTTATCCTCAGAAGTCATATTCATCATATTCAACTGCATGTTCACATGCACCCACAGACAGCATTATAAGGATAACAGATCACCTGTGATGTTCTGGAGACCTATGTTCACAATGCATTCTGTTTGATACTGGGGACTCTCCATGTGTACTCAAGTCAGACTGTGGTTTTCACCTTTAATGAGGGGCCTGTTTGACTTCTCTCCCATCATATTAAGCTAAAACCCACAAGAGATGACAGAAGAAATTCTTGCAGCAGGCCCAGGATATTAGGAGGAAGTGAGCCCATGGGGAAATGGGAAAAGGGGTTGGCAAAGGACGCCCCATCGTAGTTTAGAAAAACATGAATAAAGTGAGAATTGCTAAAAGTCACGCTGAATTAGTTCTTGCAGAGGAAATTAAAATAAACAAGAGGAGATATTTTAATGTAGATGTAGCCTTAGTTACATAAATAAAAAGGGAATAAGGAAGGATGCTACTCAATGTGGATGAGAAGATATAAAATAATCTAAGTATGGCCTCAAAACTACACAAATAGTTAATCTCTACTTTTCAGTAAGGATCAACATATAAAACATGTGCATGAAGACACTATGGCTGAATGAAATGAATGTCTAGAAATTACCACATAAGCTTGAAGAAAAACCTTAAAGAGCTTAATGGCCTAACCTGGAGGGCCTGGTTAATTTCTATCCAAAACACTGAAAGAATTGGCACATGAGATTGCTAGTGAAAGGGTAAGGAATTTTAGTAATTTTATTTGGGTGTTGTACTACATGACCAGAGAACAGCTAAAGATATTTAAGGAAGGGGGAAAAAAGTGACCCAGAAACTTTCAGACCCAGTAGCATAAGGTTTTAGAGCAAATTGTGAAAAAAAAACATTAAATTCACAAACATAAATGGCAAAGGGGATGTAATGCAACATAGGTTTAACAAAGACTAACCAGATTTCTTTCCATGAGCAAATAAGTGCTTTTTAGATAAGTGAAGCCAGTAGATCCAATAGATTTAGTTAGACTGTAAAATGTTTGATACAATACAACATGGGACATTATTAGCTAAATTAAAGAAGATGGGGATCAGTAGAGGCACAGTAAAGGTGAATAAAGGATTGACTAAAGGGGTAAAGGTAATGTGTTGTGCTTAAAGATGAAGTATTAGACTTCAAGGAGGCTACTAATGGAACTCTAAAGGACTGGTCTTGGGATTAATCTTATTTCAATATTTTCAATTTACCCTGGCAAAAGTAAGAGCGTGCCAATGAAATTTGCTGCTGATACAAAGTTTGGAGGCATCATCAATCCAAACAAATATTGAATTATTATACAGGAAGATTTGGATGACTTTAAAGACAGAAGTGACAGGCATGGAAATAAATTTCAATAGCAAAAGATACAAGATCTTTCACTTAAGCTGTGTCTACACTAGCATGGGCTTTCAAAAGGAAAACTGAAAGAGCACGTGGAGCGTCTACACACAAAACGTGCCCTTTTCAAAGGAAATCGAAAGAAAGCGGTGCTGCTTTTGAATGTGCTCCTCTGATCCCAGGGCAGGAAGAGCAGCCCCTTTTGAAAGAAAACATGTATAGGCACTCCATGCGTTGCTCTTTCAAAAGAGTCCTCCTCCATGGCACTGGCCAGCTGGCTCACAGAGACACCTGGCTGGCAACAGCAGGGCTCTATGTTCCCTGCGTCCAGTTGCCCTTAAAGCCACATAGACCCAGAAACTCTGTGGCAGGAAGCTGAAAGCGTGCGAGCAGCACAGCCACCAGCTACATGCAGCAGACCCTTATGGCCACCACTGATCCACAAGCCAGGAACATGGCCAGCAGCTAGCTGCCTCAGGAGCCCCAGGGCACCTCCTCAGAGCCCTCCCAGGGTTTACAGGGACTCATGCAAGCTCCAAAAATATGGGTCCCCGCCTGGATGGAGCCAGAGCTCAGGGACCTCCTGGGCCTCTGGGAGGAGGAGGTGCTCTGTGAGATGGGGGTAAGTGCTGCCACATGGCTGCCATCTCCCAGCTCCCCACAGGGCTGACCAGGTAAGAAGCAAGGTCAAGGAGTTGCGGCAGGGCTATGCCTGGGCCCACGACTCCAACAGCTGCTCAGAGGCAGGGCCCGCACCCTGCCCCTTCTATCGGGAGCTCTAAAGCCTTTTGGGGCCCAGTGACAGCTCCCCACCACACACCATCCTGGACACCGTGGCAGATGAGCTGCATCCCAGACCCCCGGGAGGCTGGACCCCCTGGCAGCACCATCCTGCCTAACACAGAACCGTCCAGAGAGTGGTCCAGTGAGGAGGGGGACATGGTCATTGACCTCCCCTGGTGCTTGTCCAGCCAAGCAACAGCCAGCGGGCATCGTTGGACCTCGGCAAGAGACCCTCTGGTAAGTACCTGGCTCACTGGGCGGGGGCACTACAGCTGCCAGCAAGCCTCCTGTGCGCCCTGCAGACCTAGGCCAGGCACAGCCCAGCTGGCAGCAGCTTCCACCATGCCATAAAAATCACTGGCAATGCTCAGCACCTACTCCCATGGACTGGACCGTGAGCTGCTCACACAGGGAGGGAGCGGGAGGGGCCAGTCCCATGGGGGTGGGCATCTGGTCCCACTGGAGCAGGGACTCCGTCAGTGCCCGCGACCCCCCCATGGCTGCTTTGCCATTGGATGGGGGGTGGGGAGCTGCTGCCCACGGGGGGAGGGGTGCAAACCCTGGGACACGAGTGCGGGACTGGCATGCAGTCCGTCTCTCCCTTTCCATCCACACAGCTGAGCCATCTGAGGGCTGGGAGAGCCCCACCCCCTCAGTACTGCCAGACAGCCCACTAGAAGCAGAGGACGGGCACAGGGCACACCCCCGACTAGAACCAGGGCAGAACAGTGCCAGGAGGGCCCAGAGATGATCCGAGGACAACACCTTCCACACCGCCGCCATCTGACACCAGGCAGAAGTGACTGAGCGGCACCTTCAGCTGGAGGAAGACCGGGTCTGGAAGCAGACGGCCTGCAGGGAACTGATAGGGAACCTGAGGGACATGGTGGCCACCCTCCAGGAGCTCCTGGCCCGGCTTCCCCCCGGCTGTCGTCCCACCCCTGACCGAGCCCAACCTCGCTGAGGTCCCGTCCCAGCCCTACTTCCCTGTCCTCCCTGCCCCATCCCAGCCCAGCCCCTTTGGGGACCCCAAACCAGGGTGGGAGGGGATCTGGGCGCCAATTGGCCTCAAGGTCCTCCACCACTGCCCCTAGGCTAATGACCCCGAGTTGAGGTTCCCCCCATCACCCAACCCCAATATACATAGTACACCCCACTTCCCCATTGTACATAGTTGCCAGCCCAGTCTGTATATAGCCGCGCACTCTTTCAGCCACTAAAAGTGTTTATTCATTCTCCTTCTCAGTGTGCTGTTGGCGGGGGGGCAATGAGGGGTAGCTGTGCGGGGGGGGGTGACTGTGGGGGTGAGTGTGCAGGAGGGGACCAGGGGGAGATGGTTAGTGGGGGCCCATGAGCAAAGAGCTCGTGGAGAGCCTCCCGGACTTGGACGCCATCATGGTGGGCCTGCTGGCTTGGAGGGGCAGCTGACCTGACTTGGTTGTCCACCCCAGTGGAATGCCTCACCCTTACTCTCCATGATATTGTGGAGGATGCAGCAGGTGTCTACCACTCAGGGGACATTCTGTAGTCCTACCTCGAGACGTGTCAGGAGACAGTGGATCTGGCCCTTCAAGCACCCGGAGGCCCGCTCGACCACATTGTGGGTGTGGCTGAGCTGAGTGTTGAAGACCTCCTGTATGGGGCTGGGGTGGCTGGTATAGGGCCACATATGCCAGGGCTGGAGGGGGAAGGCAGCATCCGCCATCATGCATAGAGGCATGGTGGCGTCCGAGCAGGAGCTCCCACTGGGCAATGAAGGTCTCCACTTCCATGTGCAGGCAGAGCCCAGAATTTATGAATGCAAGTGCATGCATGCAGCCTGCCCAGCCCACATATATATCCATGAATCAGCCCCTACTGTCCACCAGGGCCTGTAGCACCACTGAGTGGTATCCCTTTATGTTAATATAGTGACATATGCTGTGTTCCAGGGTGTGCATTGGGACATGGGTCCCGTCCCGGGCACCAAAGCAGTTTGGGAACCTGAGCACTGCAAATCCGGCGACAGCCGTGTCAAGGTCTCCCGTGTGGATGGCCTTCTGCTGGACCATGGTATTGATAGTCTGGACAACCCGCACGGGATGGAAGGTGTGTGCACTGATGAGGGCGTGATGGGGTGTGCCCAGCCCCCTCCCCCTATACAGCCTCCCAGCCCCTCGGTGGTCCTCCTTTCCCAGGAGCCCCTCCCTCTGGTGGGTGTGTGACCCAAGCAAGCCTTACCTCTATGAAGATGGCTCTGATGATGGCCTTGCCCACCTCGAACTGGTGCCCGATGAACCAGTAGCTGTCTGGGGTGGCCAGCTTTCAGATGTCTATGGCAACACTCTTTTCGAGCGGGAGGGCTGGGCACACCCTCATGTCCTGGTGTCTGAGCGTGGGGGTGAGCCATTGGCAGAGCTCCAGGAAGGTCTGCTTCCACATGCTAAAGTTCTGCAGCCACCTGGCGTCCCACTCCCCCATCACCAGCCGCAGCTACTGGGGTGGTTCCAGAGTCACCAGGGATCCGGAGGGAGGGGCATGGGTGGGGTCTTGGGTGGAGGGGTTCCATGGTCCTGGCAAGGGGACTTGCCCTGAGGAGGAAGTCAAGGTGGCCATGAACACAGTGGCCAGCAGGGCGACTGTAGTGTTCCCAATGGTCACCATTAGTTGCTGGTGTGGGTCCACTGGGCTGTGTGAAAGCCATCCAGTCCATGCACTGGCTCTGCGGGGCTTGTGGCAGCTCTGCAGATCTCAGTGTGTGCAGGGCCAGGGTGTTGGGGAGACGCCTTTAAGGGAGTGGCTGGCTGCAGCCCCAGAAGTCTTGGCAGCCATGAGACCCCATCCACAGTGTTTCCTGGCCCATTCTTTCGAAAGGGTGCCCAGGGTTGTGTGGACACTCTCTTTCAAAAGAACGGGCCAGACTTTCGAAAGAACGGATCAAAAGATGATCTACTTATTGCGAGTGGATGTGTTCTTTCAAAAGATATCTTCCGGATGATATCTTCCAGATAATTGCCTTGCGAAAGCATGCAGACGTAGCTTTATGATATAATGATAAGAATTTCTGCTACCAGTTGGGGGACCCAAACTGGAAGCAACAGAGGAGCAAAGAGATCTGGGTGTGTGGGCTCATCACAGGATGGACTATAAACCATTTATGTCATGTTTGAAATGAAAAAAAGGCAAATGCAATCCTAGGATGTGTTTGGCGAGACACGTCCAATCGAGACACATGTATTAATACCATTTACAAGGTGCCGGTAAGGTATCATCTGGAATACTGTGAACAATTCTGAACACACACGTTCAAGAAAGATTAACCTGAAACGTGCAAACAAAAGCTAGTAGAATGATCATAGTATCATAGAATTTTACAACTGGAAGGAACTTCAGAGGTCAACAAGTCCAGACCACTGATCTCAGCAGGACCAAGCAACATCTAAGACCATCCCTTACAGATATCTAACAAGTTATTAAAAAATCTTCAGTCATGGAGATTCCATAACCTCTGTGGACAAATTAATTCAATGTTTATCCACCCTCCCAGTAGAAAGTTTTTCCTAATGTCCAACCTAAATTTCCCTTACAGCAGTTTAAGCCCACTGCTTCTTATCCTATCACCAGAGGTTAAGGAGACTAATTTTTCTCCCTTCTTCTTGTAACAACCTTCTAAGTACATGAAAGCAGCTATCATATTTCCACTCAGTCTCCTCTTTTCTACACTAAATAGACCCAATTCTTTCAATCTGCCCTCATACGTCATGTTCTCCAGACCTTTAATAATTTTTGTAGCTCTTCTCTGGACCTTCTCTAATTTGAGCACATCTTTCCTAAAGCGTGGGGCCCAGAACAGGACACAATACTCCAGCTGAGGCCTAATCAGAGTAGCGCAGAATGGAAGAATTACTTCTCCTACTTTACAACACTCCTGTTAATACATCCCAGCCATTTCCCATTTTCTATGTGTGAAATGAACCGATCCTTCCTAAGCGGAGGTAATTTGCATTTCTTCTTCTTGAATTTTATCCTATTTGTTTCCCACCATTTCTCCAACTATCTTCCAAAGCACTTGCAACCCCTCATAGATTGGTATCATCCATAAGCTTTTAATTGTACTTTCTATGCCATTTTCTAAACTGTCGATGAAGATATTAAACATAACTGATCCCCCTGGAGCCCCTCCCCTTATGCCCTTCCGGCATGACTGTGAACCATTGATATTTACTCTTTTGGAATGGTTATACAACCAGTTACGTACCAATCTTGTACTAGACTCCTCTAAGTTGTATTTCTCTAGTTTATTGGTAAGAGGGTCACTCAAGACTGTATCAAATGCTTTACTGAAGTCTAGGTATACCACTTCCCCCTTATATACAAGGCTTGTTAACCAGATCAAAGAAAGCTATCACATTGGTTTGACATGATTTGTTCTTTACAAATCCATCAGGGAAAGAGAAGATCTGTCATATGAGACAAAACTGGAAGAGCTAGGCTTGTTCAGTCGAGTAAAAAGAAGGCTGAATGAAGAAATGATTGTGCTGTATAACTACGATAAGAAAAAAATAAAAGGGAAAGTGAAGCTCTGCCTAAGCTAAGAGATGATGTTGTCAGAAGAACAAATGGATATAAATTGCCCACAAACAAATTCAAGGTAGAAATCAGAAGATTTTTAACCATTAAAGGGATGAGACCCTGGAACAGACTCCAAACTGAAGATTTGTGGGTACAGACAACTTAGTTATAAGAAAGAGAAATTTGAATGCAATTGTACGATGGGGTTGTTTGTGTATTTGGGATTCCTTTATATATGCAGTTCTTCGTGGTGCGAGGTGGGAAGGGGGGAGGTCTCAACAGCACTGTGGCTTACTTCTGGTTTACGTCTCATGTCCCTGAAGTTCAGGATTCAGGGTTTCAGCTGGCCACCAACAGATGTCAGGAAGGAATCCCTTCCACCCCTGCAATGTATTCTTTCATGTTTAACATCTTCCTTTGGAGCATTAGGGAAGACCACAACTGGAAATGGGATACTGGGCAGTATGGTCCAGGGCTGGGCTGGCAGAGAGAGTTCATTATCTCAAGTGCTTGACTGGCTGGTTTTTGATTCCATGCTCACTATCTAACCGATCATCTCATGTGGGGCAGGGAAGACATCTCCCAAGTCAGATTGGTGGTGATGTTGCAGCTTTTCACCTGTAACACGCCGGTGCAAATAATTTGCCAGGTTATCTGGATAGACCTCACTTTATCAATACACTGCCATTGTAGGGGCCTCAAGCACTGGTACTCTTCAGTCCCTCCTATTTCCTGCCTGTGGCACATCACAGTCTAGCTTCCTGTGGAGGGGGGTTTCTCCTTTACCTTGATCTCATTTTTATAGCTGTGTAAGGATACCAATTTGTATCTGCATCCACATCTGCAAAAATTAGCTGTGGATATCCACACTGACATCCACAGATGTGGATACCCATGGATATAAAGCGGATATCCACAAATCTGGAGGGCTCTAGATACAAAATTTGTATGCACATCCACATCTGTGGATAGGATACCCATGAACATGAAGTGGATATCTGCAGATTTGCAGGGCTCTACTCATTTCAGTTGCTGGGTCTAGTGTGTGGGAAACGCTGGTGTCCTGTGATATACAGCAGGTCAGATTAAATGCCCCAGTGATTCCCTTCTGGTCTAAAACTCTGTGATTCTGTGACAGAGTGAACAACAGAGGGGCATTCATTCAAGTGGACCACGCTTGGACAAAGACGTGGTTACAATGGTGGCAGTGTGTATAGATCTATAACAGCGTGAATTACTTAAGTGCCAAGAGAAGCAAAATCAAGTTCCCTAAGAAGGGAAAAACACAGGAAAATCTCAACAGCTTTTCTGGGAAAGGAATAGTAAAAAGGCACATTGGGAAAACGAATTATGAACAGCTGACGAAAAATTGGCTGGTTGGGCTATGCAAAAAGAGCCCAACATTGAGGATTAAAGACACAGCTAGTGTTTGCTGTATTCCCAGGACCAGAAGAGGAATGATGGCCTACTGCCATCAATATAAATCCTTTCCCTCTCTGGCATGGCCTGAGTAAGGGCCTGTTGATATTTATAACAACCCTGAAAAATTAACAAATGAATGGACGGAAGATAAAGAAATATTCAAAAATGAGGTGGGAGTCCTGTGCAAAAATAGCATTTGATCATGTAATTAAAAACTATGTAATAATGCATATACACAAGGATGACGACTTGTTCTCTGCACTTGACATTGCTACAGTGTTCTTTTAACTTTGTTTTCATAAGTTCCTAATTTATTTTTAAAAAGAACACACTGAAAACAAGAACAAAATCCATCAGCACGCACAAACATTTTGACCCCAATATTACATCTTTAGCAGAGCTGGAGAAACCAGATCCACAGCACAGACATCTACCTCTTGAACTAACAGAGTAACAGTTAGCAATAGCAGACTGGAGACAGACAATTTTGTCAGTGCGTTGCTTGACAACAGAAGAACAGTGGAATTCAGAAATCCTGGGTTCTCGTCAGCTTCTTGACGTAAGTGTGGTCAAAAAGTTAGATATCACTTAGATTTGGCATGTTCCTTATGAAAGTCAGGGTGACAACAGATGAGAGACAGTCTACTGTAGTGGAAATAAAGGCTCTGTTCCTAAGTTCTGAAGTTAAAATAACCTTGTTAACCCATACAGAAATGTGAATAATTGATGCTTACTAACATACTTACTCAACAACAATCGCTATGACTTCTACAGAATTATGGCTTTCAGCTTAGCACGTCTTCTCCTAAATCAAAGCGTATCCGCCAGATTTAGGCATCTTCATGTATGACATTTCTCAAAAATAAGAAATCTCTCTTGTCCCTTGTACAGATCCACTATTCCCAGAGGACCACTGTGTCTCAGCTCAGCACTCCCAGATCACTACAGCACTTAGATTTGCTTACCATGAAAGCAAGAAAAAGTTTATGTAACAAAGAAAAGAGGTCCAAGGACAAACAAGCAAAGTATTGGAAACAAACGATTACTTATAAAATAAAAACATAACACACTTTCTAGGGCAAAGGTGTTAGTAATTGCCGGCATATGTGCTGAGAACAGCACATGAACCACTTTTCTGTGGCGTGCAGCAGGAGCTCAACTCTGCACCTCCTTCCGCAGGCACCGATCCGCTGCAACCAGAGCTGTCAGGTATGTGTGAGCCCTGCCCATGAGCCAGCTGGCACAGGGGTGGGATGGTGTGGCACAGCACTGCTGGGAGCTGGGCCCTTCAGCCCGAAGGTCAGGCAGGGCAACACAGTGTGGAGCTGGTAGAAGTGTGGGGCAAGGTTCTTCAGCTCAAAGATGGGGCGGGGGCTGGGCTCCAGGAGTGTGGTGGAGTGGAGCTGGACCCTTCATCCCAAAGGTGGAGAGGGGGGCAGAGCTGCTCCCCCGATGCCCCATTGTTTTTCCTGCAGAACCGTACCCTGTGGTGCTTCTCAGGCTTGTGTGTGGAGGCACTCTTCTTCAGAAAGGTTGCCAACCCATGTTCTGGGTATGTCTACACCAAGGATGTCCAAGACGTGGCCTGCAGAGCCGGCAGCAGTGCCATTTTGAAAGCCGTCTGGAACGGTTCCAAGTAGCATGTGGCTCTTTAAGGAGCCATTTGTGGCTACGGAATCTGCTGCCACTCACTTCTCCTCCAGCTCCCTGCCCTGCCATACTGAAAGAGCAAAATTCAATTTAATTGTTTTAACTATAGCAGGAGGGATCCAGCCATTAAACCAATTAAATTGAGTCCCGTTATTTCAGCGCGGCAGGGCAGAGAGCCACTTGCGCTGCAGGTGTGGAAGGAAGGAGGAGGGCTGGGGGGAGCCACATGGCTGCACTGAGGAGGCAACAGTGGCCCGGTGAAGGTGCAGCAGGGGTGGCAGTATCCAGAGCTCCTGTGTAAGGTAAGTGAATCCTGGGTTTGGGGCTGCAAGCGATTAAGCCTGGGGGTGGGAGGGTGTTTGGAGCTGAGAGGGGTTTAAGCTGGGGGGGACAATGATTTGTGACTGTGAGGTGTTTAAGCCTGAGGCGGGGGGGGGGTAGTTTGGGGCTGCAAGTGGTTTAAACCTGGGGGTAGATTTGGGGCTGATAGGGGTTAAGCCTGGGGATAGGAGGGGAGTGAGATTGGGGCTTTTTGTGTTCTGCTCTGGGAACACGTGAAAAATTGCTATGAGGCCCACGATAAAAAGGTTGGACACCCCTAGTCTACACTTAGCAGAAAATTAGATCCTTCAGGGTTGATCTTCTGGGGCTCAATTTAATGTGCCTAGTAAGAAAATGCTTAAATCAAACCATCAGGGCTCTACAGTCGGCCCTAGTACACCTCATTCTCACAAGGAGCAAGGGAGGTAGAAGGGAGAGTTTTTGGTTTAGAGTAGACCTGGACCTAGAGCTTGAACTGAACTACCATTGCCATGTTATATAGAGCAACAGCTCACCCCAAATCCTTCCAGTGTATTCAGCCAAGCTCCATCCTCTCCAATTGAAGCAAGCAGAAAAGATGGCAGGAGCAGCAAAACTACCAGAAGCATTACTGGGGAAGGGAGAGGGCAATATACAAGGAGAGATATCTCACAGATGTGGGAAGAATGGACACGGTGGCTAATATAGATGGGGAGATTCCAATAACCATTTTGTGATCCACATCAGCTTCAGCATTCCTGAATCAAAATAGAATCATCACAGTGTCTCTGGAGTCATGTGTGCAGCATTCTTTGGTACTGGTCCTTCTCCCCAGACAGGCTACATATTTAATGATGCACCTCTGTCTCTCCCCGTAGCTAAGCAGATAGGTGTAGATTGTCAGCCCAACCCAAAATACATTGTTTATATTTTCCCTCCCAGAAAATCCTGCCAAAGGTTTTCCCAACATTGATGAAAATTGATTTTCTGAAAAGTATTTTCTTAGATCTGTGACCAGCTTCTATCCAACAGCTTGTGCATCATTCCATAGAACCAAAAATAAAGTCTCATTTCTGATTTTTTGCATTTGTGAAGGTTCATAAGCTGGATTTTGACGCTGTAAAGTAATTAAGGCCTAAATGATATTCATTATAAAATCCCTTAAGGCACTGCCCTGGTGTGGTGGTAAGGCATTGCTGTGCCTTGCATTTTGAGGCAAAGTACGTTACACACAGTGCCACCTAGTGGCTGAAAAGTATAACACAGTTTACGATTCCATCATAGAAGTGGTGGTGGCAGTTTAGATTTCAGAAGTTCTCACTAAAAATTCATCTCCTGATGAGATACCATCTCTGGGAGTTCCTTCTGACACTTATCTTTGGATCTAACAGAAGAAAAAATACTTAAATGGGACTGATGCGTGATCTAATATGAGCTCACAACTTCAGTTACCATCTCCATGTCAGTGACCCCCAAATTAACTTTTCTCCTTCCACACGGCAAGTGGGAAGGGACAGCATGAAAACATGATTGTGAGAAAATGCATCACTGTATTCCAATCCTACACACTATTTAATACTCTTTGTACAAAATATGCCTGGGGAGGTATCATTTTAAAACTAATAACTTTGGTCAATGATATCTTGGGGAAAGTTGTGCAGTAACATTAATATAGAAAGTTATGAACAAACTGAAATTATGATTGAAACGGGTTTAGTGGACAAGTCTGAACAAGGGGGAAAACTTGTTTCTCACAGCCATAGGACAAGGGGACACCTTCAGCCAGGCTCATAGTTGACTGAGAATCATCTGTCAAGTGGCCATACTTTGGCAATACACGTGGGCAGGAGCAGACTGATCTGCACTTTAACAAACAACAAAATCAAACTTTTTAAAGCAGATGACTCCATGTCTCTGTTGTCACAGCACAAAGGAACTTTATCTGCAGGTAAAGAATTTCAGGGTAGGTGGAAACACAACCTCTCACTTGTCTGGTTTGCACCCTGGAATAAGTCTCTGATCTGTCTTCCTGGAAATCCCCGTTAACTGAAATAGGTTAATTAGGAAAAGAGTCACCACAAAGAGAAGTGATTATACATACGATACATATTCAACTTTACAAGATAACATCATATTTATTTTATGCTTTTCTCATTTAAAATCAGCTAGTGAGGAATACACTAAGCGTGGCCCAATTAGACTCTGCCCGAAGCCAATTACCTATGTCAGTAAACAATCCTGATGATTTCTCATTTACACAAGACACTGCCTCTGGAACCAGAGTTGCAATCAGGAATGAAAAATGACAGCACTTTGAAAAGAACTCAGACCTGGCAACCAGTCAAATATATTAGACTCAGAGCTTCCATGAAATCAAGTATAAGAGAGGTAGCTGTGTTATATTCAAAAACAACAAGAAGTCCTGTGGCACCTTATAGACTACCATATTTTGTAGCATGAGCTTTCGTGGGCAAAGACCCATTTTGTCAGATGCTAGTCAGTTGCATCTGATGAAGTGTGTCTTTGCCCATGAAAGCTTATGCTACAAAATACATGAAATCAAGAAGACATATGATTCATAAAATACTGCCCATTTTAAAAATACCACAACAGAAACTCAGCTTTGCAATTGTATCATTCAATCTTCAACTTCCCGAATGTGTGACCAAGACTGGTTCTCCAAGACAGCTCCACCTGGAAACCTAATAATACAGGTGGAAGCACTGGGAATGGAGTATGATAAGAACATTAATAATGGAAATAGATGAAGTAGAATGATAGCCAGTTGTCACTTATGGAAAAAAGCCAAACATTTCAGTTTCCAAATATGCAGCAGTTACACAAAGACAGAACAGAAGTAAAAGGGGAAGTAGGTTCAGTCTGAATTGAGACAAGATGTAAGAGATGCAGTTAGAGAAGGGAAGCATTTGCAAATGAGGGAGGGATGGTGTGGTGCCTCCTCATTAATGAGGTTGTAAGATTACCATGTGCCACAGACAACAAAGTTTGCAGTCTGGAGGCTCTTCTGGGATGGCACAGGTTCTGGAGTTCTAGGTGGCTATAAATCCCATTCTCATGAGCCTGACTGCAGACACAATTGTGCCCATATCTGCCCACTGAGAACCCTGTCACAAATGGCCTTTGTCACCTCCGGATGAGGTGATGCGTCCCTGTGACAGGATATACCACGCCTTTGCTAATTCCTGCTGGAGGCCACTGCCTTGGTATACCCCACCTAAAGGTGTCCTTTAGGAGAAAAAGGTTTAGTTCTCCAGAGCTGACCTAAAGAAATGCTCCAAGATCAGCTGTGGGTGGAATACTAATCATGTGATAGTTAGAAAAGCAAGGAGCAGGCAGAAATCAATGCGGGTCCAGCAGCCAAGATTTAAAAAAGGGTGCTGCTTTTTTCAGGCGCTAGTACCAGGTGAATCTGGGACAGGGTAAGAAAGCTGTAGAACATAAGAAAAGCCACATTGCATCAGACTGATCATTTGTATCCTGTCTTTCAACAGAGGTCAGTCCCAGGTGCTTAAAAGGGAATGAACAGAACAAGGCAATTATCGAGTGACAATTCACTACCGAGTCTCATCTTCTGATAGTCAGAAATGTAGGGGGTTGCATCCCTGACCATGGACCTAACCTCTGTGAATTTATCCAATTTTTTTATTTTCAATCCAATTATAGGCCTTCCTGGAGCCCTAGGAACAATTAGTTGTGTGATCCAAAGGCTGTAAACCAGAATAGGTCTTGGCACCAGCTAACCAAATAAGTGCATTCCTAAGTGGAAAGGGTGGTACAAGAAAGTCCGGAATTCTCAGTGACTACCTAAATAAATTCCCCAAGAGACTGTACGGGAACACACAAACACCTTGTAAGATGAAGGATGGGATAATGGATGAGGATGTTTTGTTTAAACCAGCAGGTACAAGGTATAAGGGTGGTAACTTACAGCATCTAGAGTGCTTTATATCTCGTTTGTATCTGTGTTTAAAGGCAGAAGTCATCAGAGGGGCATCCTTGTAACAGTCAAGGGAAAAGCATCCTGTTATCCTGACAGAGCATTTGCCTTCTCACAAGCTCTGTGTTTGTGTTCCTGTGATCTGTCTGACAGGGTGCTAGTACTGTGCTTTACTGTCAACAAATCTAGCCACGCACCTCCAGCATCCAACTGAGTCTGTGGTCCTTCTTTAACAATGAAATCAAGCTCAGCTGAATCACTATGCTGCACTATCTGCTAGCGCAGCTAACACTAAAGCTCCGTTAATTGCCGAGCCAGGAGCATTAACAACTCTGCACCATCAGCAACACTGATGTGATAGTTTTGGCTTTCACAATACTCCCTGGCAATCAGTTCCAGAGCTTGATTGTGCATCACAAGAAGAAGTGATACCTCATGTGTGTTTTAAAGCTATTGCCTGTTACTTTTACTGGGTGACCCTTGCCTTCTGTGTGTGTAAAGGGGGTAAATAACACTTCTCTATTCAGCAACGAAGGGTCCTGTGGCACCTTATAGACTAACAGAAAAGTTTTGAGCATGAGCTTTCGTGAGCAAAGACTCACTTCATCAGATGCTGATCTGCTGAAGTGAGTCTTTGTTCACAAAAGCTCATGCTCAACATTTTCTGTTAGTCTACAAGGCGCCACAGGACCCTTTGTTGCTGTTACAGATCCAGACTAACACGGCTACCCCTCTGATACTTCTCTATTCACTTTCTCATGGTTTTATATGCCTCTCACAAGTCTCCCCACCCACCCCTAGTTTTCTCTTTTCTAAGATGAACAGTTCCAGTCCTTTTTAAATCTCTGCTCATATGGAAGCTGTTTCATACCTCTACACGTTTCTGTTGTCCTCCTCTGTACCTTTTCCAATTCTAGTATTTTGGGGTGGTGACCAGAACTGCAAAGTATGGGTATATCATGGATTTATACAACAGCATTATGGTACTTCCTAATAATCTCTTTCCCAGCTGTTCCCAACATTGTTCGGTCTTCTCCACACCACTGAACACTGAGCAGATGTTTTCAGAGAACTATCCACAATGACTCCAAGTTCTTTTTCCTGAATGGAAAAGGCAATTTAGACTATTTAACTTCTCCTTTCTCTCTTAACTCAAGAAGCCTGGTCTAGACCTGTGACTGCTTATTTTTGTTTGAGCTGAAAAATGGTTTACTTTGCCAAGACAAAGGTATGGCTTGTCCACCTTGTTCTGAATATTGATTTAACTTCTGTAAGATTAGGCACACTCACTTCTTGATCACTCCACTGGCTCAGGTGAAGGGATAAGTATTATATGCCCATCAGAGCCCTCATTTTTGGATAAAACCTCATAACTTTATCTTAGAAGAGAAAGCAAATACCACTCTCCCTCCAGTTTGCAGGTAGAATAATAAGAAGCTGCATAAGGTTACTTTCAACAAATCAGGGACTAAAACTCAGGGGCGATCTCCAAACCTTCCTGAAATCAAACAGGAGCTTTCCATTGACTTCAGTAAGAGGATTTCTCCCACAGTTCTAATGCAGATGAGATTTGGATCTGCAATTAGCCGTTGTGCCTTTCAAAATAAATGTGCCAAACCTATGGCCGTGTTTACACTAGCCCAAACCTTCCAAATGGCCATGCAAATTGCCATTTCGAAGATTACTAATAAGGCACTGAAATGCATATTCAGTGCCTCATTAGCATGCTGGCGGCTGCGGCTCTTCGAAATTGCCGCTGTTCCCTGGCGCGCGGCTCGTACAGATGGGGCTCCTTTTCGAAAGGACCCTGACTACTTCAAAATCCCCTTATTTTTATCAGTAGACAGGAATAAGGGATTTGCATGGCCATTTCGAAGATTTGGACTAGTGTAAACACAGCCTATGTGTTTGGCTGTACTGCTTGTAATCATTGGATGACACTCTTCTCCAGAACCAGGCATAGAATTTACAATTTTTCAGTCCTAACATTCCTGTGCTTTCTAGCAAAGTATTTTTCTCACCCCCTTTTTGCATCTAGTTTTCAGACAGACAATGTGGACTAGTGGATAGGGCACCTGACGCAGACTTAGGAAGCCTGGGTTCTTTTCTCAGCTCAGTCACTGACTTGCTATGTGATCTTCAGCTCCATACCTCTGTGTTCCACTCCTTGTACACCTCATGTTAAAGGACTGCGACCTCTTTCTAGAAAAGACTGTCCGTCCTCTGTACGTGTATCTTGACTAGCATATAAAGTTCTGATCTTGGTTGAGGCCACCAAGCATCACCATAAAATAAATAATAGTGGATAACAACCTATATTGGCTATTAGTTACTAGAGGTTGCACCTCCCAAATCTGGCACTCTCTCATCCCGCAACATCCACAGTCTGGCAGGACACAGATGTTCCAGGACCAGAGAGTCCTGCAGCCAGGGCCAGAGTGGTGTCCATGGGGCTTGGGCTGGCATTGAGAAGCTCAGGGATCCATGGGGCTAGGGGCCAGCAGCCTAGCTAGAGCCAGAGTCCACAAGGCCCAGGCTGAGGCCAGGGCCAGAGCCAGCGGCTGCACAGCTAGGGCCAGCCTCCAGCAGCCCAGGTGGAGCAGTCTGGGGCTGGGGCCAGCCCTGGCAGCCCAACCAGGGCTCGAGCAGCGTCCACCATGGGTGCCATGGCAAGGTAGGAAGAAGCAAGTCTGGCTGTGTACCCCGAGAAGGGATGGGACCAAGGGAGGAAAGGGGTGGGGCTCAGGGCAGTCAGCCCTTAGCATCCCTCAGACTGCAGCACTGCCGTCCCCTCACCCATGCACTACTGCACATTTCAAAGCTCCAAGCCCCTTTAAAATGCCGAGCCCTCCCACCACCCCTACTCAGCAGGCTTGATTGCAGGCAATACACATATCAGCCAACCAACCCTGTGCATGAACATAAACACCTGAAACAGACTGATAACTAAGGCTGCTTCTACACTCGCCCTCTCTCATCGGAGGTGGCATAGTAATGAGGCAATTCCAAGCAGGTTAGTGAGGTGCTAATGTGCATATTCAGTGCCTCATTAGCATAATGGTGGCTGCACAACTTTTGAAGTGCAGACTTTGAATTGCAGATTGGCAGCATAAGCGCCCCACTTCGCCATTCCTTTACTCTGATCTAGTTCTCCACTGTCAAATCTGCAGTTCAAAGCCTGCACTTTGAAATCTGCCCTGCCGCTATTATGCTAATGAGGTGCTTAATATGCATGTTAGCACCTTATTAGCCTGCTTCGAATTGCCTCATTACCATACCACCTCCAACGGGGGGGGGGGGGGGGCGCAAATGCAGAAGCAGACTTAAGTAATAGCAACTCCTTGCCCTAAGTGTGTCTTTAAACTAGAGAATCCAGTGTATGACATAGTTATTGCAGAGTTACCATTTGTTATGGGATTTGGGTGGCAGTGTGACCTAGTGGTTAGATCACCTAGTTCTCAAGCCCGGGCTTCCTGAGTGGCCTCAGTCTTTAAGGCCTTCCCTCTCCCAAGAGTCCCAACCCACGCCCTTGTGTATGTTCAAATTTTGAACAGCAGGGTTAATGTCCTTCCCGCAGAGAGTAAGAATCTGCTGCCTTGGGTTACTTCCAAGCAGTCCATTAGTCTGTTCACTTTGGTGCATTGTCCCTCTAGGTTAAACTGCTGAAAGACTTGCTTCCAACAGGATTGCATCTTGAGTCCAGATTGTGCCTTCTTAAAGTCCCAGACTCCCTCAGGTGGGGCAGCTGCAATCCCATAATATCTCTGAAATTCACTCACTCAACTACTTCCACTGCTGGGAGTTCCTCCTTGACTGGGAAACTAGGACGGCTAGCTGGCTGGCAGGCTGCTGCTCTATCTATTTAGGCAGAGGGGCAACTAGCTCCTGCTTCTTCACTTGTTAGGGTTACCACCTTCGAAATAAGAAATTAAACAAAAAACACCCACAAGGCAAGCCTACCAGAACCCAAACTCAAGACCACTCTGCAACTTCACTTCAAGTGTCATTTACAGGACAGGTTGCGATGAAGTGTAAATAATAAGATGGGTTAGCTAGAGTGCCTCATATTAAATGAAGATATCAATATAATGGGTATGACAAACTTGGTGGAATGAGGATAATCAGTGCGACACAGTAATACCAGGGTAAAAAATTCATCAGAAGGACAGAACAGGCCATGCTGGGGGTGGGGTGGCACTATATATTAAAGAAAGTGTGAAATCAAATGAAGTAAAAATCATAAATGACCCAAACTGTACCACAGAATCTCTCTGGATAGTAATCCCATGTCTGAATAAGAAGAATATAATGGTAGGATTATATTACTGCCCATCTGACCAGGATGGTGATAGTGGCCGTGAAATGCTCAGGGAGATTAGGGAGGCTATCAAAATAAATAACCTAACAATAATGGGAGATTGCAACTGTCCACATACAGACTGTGTACATGTCACCTCAGGACGGGCAGCTGAGGTGAAGTTTCTTGACACCTTAAATGACTGCTTCTTGGAAAAGCTAGTCCTGGAAACCACAAGAGGAGAGGTGATTCTTGATTTAGTCCTAAGTGGAGCACAGTATCTGGTCCAAGAGGTGAATATTTCTGGACCTCCTGGTAATAGTGACCATAATATCATTCAATTTAACATTCCTGTGGCTGGGGAAACACTACAGAGGCCCAAGACTGCAGTATTTAATTTCAGAAAGGGGGATTACACAAAAATGAGGAAGTTAGTTAGAAGGAAATTAAAAGATACAGTACCTTAAGTGAAATCCCTGCAAGCTGCATGGATACTTTTTTAAAGACACCATAATAGAAGCTCAACTTAAATGTATACCCCAACTCAGGAAACTCAGTAAGAGAACCATACAAGTGCCACAATGGTTAAACAATGAAGTAAAAGAGGTAGTGAGAGACAAAAAGGCATCCTTTAAAATATGGAAATTAAATCCTAGTGAGGAAAATGGAAAGGAACATAAACTCTGCCAAGTGACATGTAAAATATAATTAGGGAGGCCAAAAAAGAATGTGAAGAACAGCTAGCCAGAGAGGCAAAAAGTAACAGCAATTTTTTTTTTTTAAAGTACATTAGGAGCAGGAAGCCCGCTAAACAACCAATAGGGCCACTGGATGATCAAGATGCTAAACGAGTACTTGAGCATGGTAAGGACACTGCAGAGAAATTAAATGATTTCTGTGCATCAGTTTTCACGGCTCAGGATGTGAGGGACATTCCCAAACCTGAGCCATTTTTTTCAGGTAACAAATCTAATCAACTGTTTCAAATTGAGGTGCCATTAGAAGTAGTTTTGGAACAAACTCATAAACTAAACAGTAATAAGTCACAGGACCTGCAGTTATTCACCCAAGAGTTCTAAAGGAAATTGCAGAACTATTAACTGTAGTTTGTAACCTGTCATTTAAATCAGCTTCTGCTCCAGATGACTGGAGGATAGCTAATGTGACACCAATCTTTAAAAAGAGCTCAAGAGGTGATCCTGGCAACTACAGGCCAGTCAGTCTGACTTCAGTACCAGGCAAACTGGTTGAAATTTAGTAGAGGACAGAATTGACAGACACATTGACGAACATAATGTGTTGGGGAAGAGTTAACGCAGTTTTTGTAAAGGGAAGTCATGCCTCACCAACCTATTGGAATTTTTCGAAAGGGTCAACAAGCATGTGGACAAGGGGGGTCGTCCTGTGGATATAGTGCTGCCAGAAAGCTTTTGACAAGAACCCTCACCAAAGGCTCTTAAGCAAAGTTAACTGTCATGGGATAAGAGGGGAGATCCTCTCTTGGACTGGTAACTGGTTAAAAAGATTGGAAACAAAGGGTAGGAATAAATGGTTAGTTTTCAGAATGGAGAGAGGTGAATACTGGTGTCCCCCAGGGGTCTGTACTGAGATCAGTCCTATTCAACATATTTATAAATGATCTGGAAAAAGGGATAAATGGGTGAGGTGGCAAAATTTATAGATAACACAAAACTACTCCAAATAGTTAAGTCCCAAGCTACTGTGAAGAGCTACAAAAGGATCTTAATAAATTGGGTGATTGGGCAGCAAAATGGCAGATGAAATTCAATGCTGATAAATGCAAAGTAATGCACTTTGTAAAATATAATCCCAACTGTACATATAAAATGACAGGGTCTGACTAAGTTGTTACCACTCAAGAGAGAGATCTTAGAGTCATTGTGGATAGTTCTCCAAAGACATCCACTCAGTGTGGAGTGGCAGTCAAAAAAGCCAACAAAATGTTGGGAATCATTAAGAAAGGAATAGATAACAAGACATAAAATGTCATATTACCTTTATATAATCCATAGTACATCTACATCTGGAATACTCTGTATGGATGAGGTTGCTCCATCTCAAAAGAGATATACTGGAATTGGAAAAGGTTCAAAAAAGGGCAATAAAAATGATTAAGGGTAGGGAACGCCTGCCATATGAGGAGAGATTAATAAAACTGGGACTTTTTAGCTTGGAAAAAAAGATGATTAAGGGGGGATATGATAGAGGTATATAAAATCATGATTGGTGTGGAGAAAATAAAGGATTGTTATTTACTCCTTCTCACAACACAAGAACGAGGGGGCCACCAAATGAAACTAATAGGCAGGAGGTTTAAAACAAAAAATAGGAAATACTTTTTCCACACAACACACAGTTAACCTGTGGAACTCCTTGCCAGAGAATGTCGTGGGGACCAAGACTATAGCAGAGTTTAAAAACAACTAGATAAATCCATGGGGATAGGTCCATCAATGGCTATTAGCCAGGATGGGCATGGACGGTGTCCCTAGCTTCTGTTTGCAAGAGGCTGGATATGGGCGACAGGGGATTGATCACTTGTAATTACCTGTTCTGTTCATTCTCTCTGGGGCACTTGTCATTGGCCATTGTTGGAAGACAGGATACTCGGCTGGCTGGACCCATGGCCTGACCCAATATGGCTGTTCTTATGTTGCACCTCCCAAAAATGGCACTCTCTGGTCTGGAAGGCAAACAGCTGGCAGACCCACAGGGGGGCAGTGAGGCCGAGCTGGAGGGGGCATCCCCTGGCAGCTGCCCGCAGGGTACCTGAGCCAGAGGGCTGGCTTCCTCCAGCGGTTCCCCATGGGGGCGGGGGGTGCAAGTTTAGAGCACAGGTATCCCCCAGCAGCCCCACATGGGGCTGGGGCCAAGAGGCCAGCTATGGTGGCAAGCCCTGGCTCAGCTGGGGGCAAGGGGTGGACAGAGACAGGGGCATTAACTTCCCCTGGTCTGGCAAAATCCCTCATCTGGAAGTACTGATATCCTGAGGGTGCTGCACCAGGAAGGTACAACCTGTATCCAGAGGCATAAAACACATGGGTAGGACTAACAATACATACCTCCTCACTCTCACATGACTCAAACCCTCTCTCACACACATGGGTGGCGCGCTTGCATGTTGGTGGGCATTACGCTGTTGTATTTAACAGTTTTGATCTGTTATTGCTTAAACTAAGGAAATGGGAACCCTGCAGCACTTTTAGCTAGCCACAAAACCTTTTAACATTATATATCTTAGGCCATGTCTACACTTAGGAAAAACTTCAAAATGGTCACACTAATGGCCAAATTGGAGAATACTAGTGAGGTGCTGAAATGAATATAGGAATAAGGGGATTTTGATGTTCGCAGGGTCCTTTTGAAAAGGAGGCCCATGTGGACGAGTCACGCGTGAGTGAAACGCGGCACTTTTGAAGTGCTGCAGCCAGCGGCATGCTAATTAGGCACTGAATATTCATTTCGGCGCCTCATTAGTATTCTCCGATTTGGCCATTAGCATGGCGATTTCAAAGTTCTTCTTAAGTGCAGACATAGCTTTAGTGTGTTGTGAGAATGCAATTCTTTAGACCAGCGTTAAAAAAAAAATGCCCCCATTAAATTAAATTATTTTGTTGGTAAATTCATAAAAATAAATGATCAGGCCAGTCAAATACTGGCCAAGTGGTAATCCTCTCCCCTGCCAGCCCTGAACTGAGCCAGGTGCTCTTCTTTTATCCTCGTTCCTGGCCTGGCACTGGCTGATGACATACTGGGATGGGTCTAGTGAACCCAAAGGCTCTCCTTAACCCCTTCTCTGGTAGGTGGTTCCCTTGCTTCACCATAAACCTTGATTTTTACACATTTTCTCCCAAGATACTTTTCAGATAAACAGGATCACTTAACCCATCTCTGAAATAATAGTCGTATCTGGATAGGAGCAGGATACCACCACTACATCACTATTAAATTAATTATTTAATATGATTTGAATTCCATACAGAAAAAATGTAAATACTCAATTTTGACATATATATCTCTTTTTCACGGAAGGAGCTTTGTGGCATCTTTAAAGGCCAAATTGGATTTTACATGTCATCTACAATACATTAGTGTCTTGGGAAAAGAAATTAATAATTATAAAATCATAGGACAGGCAGGGACCTCAAGAGGTAATCAAGTCCAGTCACCTACACTAATGGCAGGATAAAGCCCCATCTAGATCATCACTGACAGGTGTCCGTACAATCTGTTCTTAAAAGTATCTGAAGACAGATTACACAACCTCTCCGGGCAATTCATTCTAGTGCATAGCCACCCTCAGAGTAAGGGAAGTTCTTCCTAATTCCAAACCTAAACCTCCCTTCCTGCAATTTAAACTCATTGCTTCTTGTCCTATCATTGGAGGCTAAGGAGAACAATTTACCTCAGTCCTCCTTGTGACAGATGTTTGTGCACTTGAAACTATCATTGTGTTTCCTCTGAGTCTTCTCTTGTCTACATTAAACAAACCCAAACTCTTCTCTGGAGTTTTTCCTAAAATATTGCGCCTAGAACAGGACACAATGCTCCAGTTGAGGATTAACCAGCGCAGAGCAGAGTGGAAGAATCACTCGTGTTTTGCTTACAACACTCCAGGTAATACATCCCAGAATGATTTCTTCTTTTGCAACAGTTTTACACTATTGACTCCTATTAGTTTGTGGCCCACTATGACCCCCAAATCTCTTTCGATCATACTCCTTCCCAGGCAGCCATTTCCCATGTTGTATGTGTGCAAAGCTAAGGGACTCACCTTGGTGCAGTAACGATCTTTCTTCAAGATGTGTCCCCATGGATGCTCCAAATCAGGTGCTGGGCTCATCCTGGCACCACAGAATGGAGAACTTTCCAGAGCTGTAGTCAGCCAAACCGCGCATGCACAGCTGCCGTCCCTCACTGTTTGCACTCTCTTTGTGACTATGCACAGTCCGGCACTCACCAGCTTCTTGAAATTGCCCTGGACTCTGAGAGACATGAAAGAGAGAGACTCCAGAGTGGGGAGGAGGGCAGGTTGTGGAGTACCCATGGGGACACATCTCGAAGAACAACAGTTACTGCACCAAGGTGAGTAACTTTGCTTTCTTCTTTGAGTGGTCCCCCATGGGTGCTTCACATCAGGTGACTGTGTAGCAGTACCACTAATAACACAAGGAGGGCAGGAGTCATGGTTTGTCACCAGATGATAGGACCGCTGATGCAAGAGAGGCTTTCCTGATCCATTGGTGTTGGATTGCATAATGTTTCATGAATGTATCCGCTCTGCAAATGTCGTGTAATGGAAAACCACGAAGAAAGGCCACTGATGCTGCTACAGCCCTTGTGGAGTGTGCTCTCAGTGGTACTTGGGAGCGGTATTCCCTTGGAGGATTGGCACTGTAGTATAATTTTGCTACTTGTTGGGCTGATAAAGGCTCACCCTTGCACCAACAAATGAGAGACACAAGAAGTCTACCAGTTTTTTGGAATGATTTAGTTCTGTTAACATAAAAAGACATCCCAGGTGTGCAGTGACACTTCTAGAGGAGAGGCATGTGGTTTAGGGTAAAACAATGATAAAATAATGGGTTCATTTATTTGAAAGTCCGAGCACACTTTAGGGATGAAGATCAGGTGATGTCTGAGAATAACCCGTTTTATTGAAAATCGTGTAAGGGGGTACTGCCACAAGAGCCGAAAGTTCACCGACTCTGTGTGCTGAGGTAACAGCAAGGAGAAAAACCACCTTCACTGTCATGATTTGTAAAGGTACTGTTGCTAATGATTCAAATGGTGGTGCCATAAAAGCATGAAGAACTAGTTCCAAATCTTACTGAGGAGGAACTGGACGAGGAGGAGGATGCAAATTCACAAGGCCTTTAAGGAATCTCTTAGTGGTAGGATGTGCAAATACTGAGAATCCTTCTATGGGTTGAAGGAAGGCAGTAATGGCCATGAGGTGCATCCTGAGTGAGGCTAGTGCCAAGCTTGAGTCCTTAAGGTGTAGAATGTAGTCTAGAATTAAGTGCAAAGGAGCCGATTGTGGTTCCTGCTCATGTGCGGAGCACCATGAAGCAAACCTACGTCTTTTGGAGAGATCATTTACTTTGGTAGTTTTTCAAGTTTCCCTTTAACTTGGTTGGAACAAAAATGTTCGGATGCATTGATCCAACTAGAAGCCATGCCATGAGGTGGAAGGCCTACGTTAGAGGATGAAGCAGAGATCCTCGGTTTTAGGATAGGAGGTCTGGAAGTACTGGGAGTGGTACAGAGTAAACTGGCGTGAGGTAGGGAGGCGTGTATGTACCAAAAGTGTGGAAAACTGTGTGTGTGTCTTTACTTGAATGAAGGACTAAATCAGTCCTTTCAGTGAACAGTCTAAACCTATCAAAAGGAAGACCCTCCACGTTGGTTTGGAGCTCCTTTGGCACCCCTGCCGACTGTAAACAGGAGGCGCATCTCATAACCACAGCTGTGGCAGTGGCACATGCGGCCATATCGACTATATCCAACGTGATTTGAATGGCTGATCTAGCCAACGTATATCCCTCCTGTACAACAGACTTTAGAATAGGTAATTTTGACTCCAGCAGATAATTCATTAAAGGTGCCAATTTGGAGTAACTGTCAAAATTGTGATTAGATAGATGGGCTGAGTAGCTAGCTATATGGAATAAAAGGCTGGCAAAAGAGCAGACTTTCCTGCCAAAAAGGTTCAGCCTCTTTGAGTCCCTGTTGGGCAATGGTGTCTTAAAAGTGAGGTGTTTTTAATCTGTGGTGAGCAGAGCCAACCACAAGTAAATTAGGCTGTGGATGAATAAATAAACACTCCGTCCACTTAGGAGGAACAAAGTACTGCTTATCCATTTGCTTGTTGCAAAGTGGTATGGACGGTGGGGTTTGCCACATATCCTCGGCAACCTCCAGTACAGCCTCGTCTAGAGGTATGGCAACTTTGTCCATTACCTGTCCCTCCTCCAGCTCAGAGTGTTGCTGAGGGGGAGTATGTTGGTGGGTAGAAAATGATGGCAGAGGAATAGGTGAATGCCAGGAAGAAAGAGAATTGTAGTGTGTGTCTCCTCTAAAAGGTGATTCATTCCAGTAAGATGAATAATATGTTGAATAGGAGTGATGACAGTGTCTATAATGATATGATCTGGGAGGGGATGAGGATTGGCCATGTTGTGATGTTCTATAATAGTACCTTGAAGATAAGTGGGGAGAGTGAGGGGATTTTGAGTGCTCATAGGGAGGTCTAGGTGAAGAAGTTGAAATGGGATGGTGGTAATGAGTGTGAGATCTCACTGGGCTTAGAAATCGTGAGGGTAGCCTTTGAGGAGAAGAATGATGTGACTTGTCCCAAGGCGGTGTAAATGATTGCTTTTGTGGGGATAACAAAGGTGCTGGAGAGAAGGTTAAAGACAGTAAATGCAGGGAAGGACTACAATGCTTAGTTTTCACAGGACCTTTGCACCGTTCTCTGTGAGGAGATGCAGTAGATCTCAGCACTGGTTCTGGCATAGACTGTCTCTGCGCCAGCTCCCTTCTTACCAACTCTCTCAGTGCCATTCCTGATGTCGCATCTCTTGGTGCCGTCCACGGCGCTGGTCCCTTTGTTGCTATCTCTCTCTGAATGGACTGTCTTGATTCCGAGTCTTTTGGTGCCAGAGGTTTTGGTGGCCTATTCCTCTGCATCCTATCTTTGGGTGCCAGTGTCAGGTCGGAATCTCGGGCTGGTGCCATAGCCTGGTGTTAACAACCATCTCAGCAGAGGCAACTCAACTGGTGCCTTGTGCACCAGGGCTGCTGGCACCAACACTGACTGAGGCCAATGGTTCCGGGAACTGTGCTGCGGCAGATTTTGTTGCTGCTTTCATGGTTAAGGCCGACTTTGGCACAGTTGACACAGGGCTGTTCTTGTGGGGCTTATCTGAGCCTCTGGATCCACTCTGTGTGAGCGCTGGCAGCGACCTGGTGGGAGACACGTGGACTTTATTTGGTGAGATCTCTACGGCTGAGGACACTTGCCTTTTATGTGAATGAGCCCAAGTGGAAGCCGCAGCCCGTGATGATGAAAACTGGAGGGCTTTATCAAAAAGCAGCTTTCAAAGCTGCATCTTTCAATCATGGCAGACTCCTGCTATGAGTTTTGAGCAATGTGCACATTTCTGGGGCACATGAGCTTCGCCGAGGCATTTGATATAGGAGGCGTGCCCATCTAAATGAAAACTTATCAATATATAGATAACTTTTAACTATGAACCACAACTTGAACTGATAACACATATCTCTCTCTCTCATTTTTTCTTAAAACAGGAGGCAGCAAAAAACAACTAAACTAATCGATCAACTATGTACAAAGGTTCTTGAGACAGTCTCACTCTAAAGAATCCCAGTGAGTAGAGGAGAGGAGACATTCCACCTGCAGTCTGAGGCAGACGGAGAGAAACTAGCGGAAGCCAAACCATGCACATCACAAAAAGAGCGCAAGCAGTGAGGGATGGCAGCTGTACGTGTGCAGTCTGGCTGATTACAGCTCTGGAAAGTTCTCCATTCTGTGGCACTGGGACAAGCCCAGCACCTGATATGGAGAACTCATGGGAACCATTCAAAGAAGAACTGATTGTTCCTTCCTAACTAGGGTACTTTGTATTTCTCCTTATTGAATTTCATCCTATTACTTAAGTTTGTCCAGATCATTTCTATTATATGGCCTCTTTTTGTTTCGAGAGACGGTGGCTAGCAGCGGCAGTGAGGATCTATGGGCAGTGTTTGAGTCTACAGCTTCTCTTGTGGCTTATCCGTCCAATATTGGATTGCCCAATCGAATGCAATAACCGCATGTCAATCTACTTCCAAATTCTTGAGTCTGAGAGCTTTTCATTCTAAGACAAAGTTATTTTGTGTGGCTTGCACATATACTATCGAAGCATGATGTGCCCTGTCATAGCAGTCGTTGCCAGGTATTTCGATCTGATAATGTAGATTCCCAGGATTTTGGATCGATGTTGAATTTTTTTTTTCCATGGCGTTTTTGCATGTATCCTTGAATCTTAACTTTGGTCTTCCTCTTGTTCTCAACCTTCATGACAGTTCACCAAAGAGGATTTCTTTGGGAAGATGTTCATCACCCATGACCAAGCGAACACAGTCTTCTGCTGTTGAGGACTGCTATGAGGCTGGGTAGGCCAGATCTTGACAGTTGATATTCATAATTCTGCAGAGGCAGCGAAGATGGAAGCTGTTCAATTTTTTTCTCCTGGTTCAAGTAGGTGGTCCATGCCTCAGAACCATATAGCAGACTACTCAATACACATGCCTAGTAGATTAGGATCTTTGTTTACACTGTCAGTCTAGGATTGTTCCATGTTCATTTTGTAAGTCTGCCAAAAATAGTAGTGGCCTTCCCTATTCTGATGTTCAGTTCTTCGTCCATGGATAGGTTTGTGGTGACAGTAGATCTAAGGTAACAGGATTGTTGAACCACATCTAATGGTCTGATAACCAGAATGACACTGGGTCACTGAGGTATACCTTGAGTGAATATAACAGTTTTCTTCATGTTTATGTCAAGGGAAAACAACTTGCAAGCTCTGGATAGAGAAACAACCAGTGACTGCAGCGTGTCCATTATGAGCAACAAGACCTGCATCAGCTGCGAAGAGGAGTTGCCTAATGAAGACTTTCTTGACCTTAGTTTTGGCCTTGAGTCTTGCCAGGTGGTAGACAGAACCATCTAATCTTGTGTCAGAAATACATTGCTACGTGAGTTTTGAAATCGTAATTTAGTACAACTGAGAAGAATATGCCGAAGCAGATAGAGGGAAGAACACACCCTTGTTCGACTCCACTGTTCATTGCAAATGGTTCCAATGTACAGCAGATAGCACTGCTGCTTTCATGTTTTCATGGAAGGATGTTATGATCATGAGTAGGGTCAGTGGGCAGCCAATCTTGGTTAATACTCTGTATAGTCCTGACCTACTGACTGTGTCAAACGCCTTTGTTAAGCCCATAAATGTTACGAATAATGGCTTTCCCTGTTCTCTGCATTTTTCCTGTAGTTGTCCAAGTGAAAAATCATGTCCATTGTTGACCTGCCAGCCCTTAAGCCACACTGTGTTTCTGGATAGACTTGATCTGCGAGTTTTTCCAGTTGTTCCAGTAACAAGATGCCTCTGTAGTTGTTGCAGTCACCCTGGTCACCTTTGTTTTTATAGAGTGATGATGTTTGCATCCTTCATGCCATGTGGGACATCACCTGCACTCCAACATTTTAGGAATAATCATAGAGGAAGGGGAAGACCACAGCCTTGTTTGCCTTCAGGACTTCAGCTGGGATTTTGTCATTTCCTGGTGCTTTTCCACTGGAGTGAGCATCAAGAAATTGAGAAAGTTCCTCCACCGTAGGCTCTGCATCTAGCTCAGAAATTTCTGGAAGACTAAGGATGAACTTGTCAAGTTCAGATTGTATTGTAGGCGCATGGGAATAAAGACTTGATTAGTGTTCCACCCACCTGGACATCTTCAGCTTTTTGTCTGTGACCACCTACTCATATTTCAAGGTTTCAGTGGGGTGACTTTAACGTGTGGTCTGAGTGCTTTCTTCAGTTCATCATATATGGTTTTCAGATCACCCAAATCAGACGCCTTTTGGATATTAGAACAGAGATTGGCCCAACAGTTGTTCACACACTGCCTGAAGAAATTAACCTCTTATGCTTTAAGATGGGTTCTTTACGTTATTCAGATGTTCCTTGTATTCTTCTTCAAGAAGAGGCCTAAGAATGTCAGCATTTTCATCAATCCAGTCTTTGTTAGACAATTTACATGTTCCAAAGGCAGATTTGGCACATTTGTGTATTGCATCTCTCAGCATGGACCACGTTTCATCAACAGTTTGTTGATCACCTTTGTGTTCCACTTTGCAAGTGAGATCATCTGTGAAGACAGCATTTCAGCATATCTCTGGTACTGAAGGCATTGATTTTTGGCTTATTGCATTCCTTTGTCATACAGTTTCTTTGGGACAATTTTCACTCTGTGATCAAGGAGTGATCAGTGTCACAATCTGTGCTGTGATATGTGCGTGTATTTTGAGAGACTTGAGATGTTTCCTGCGTACCAGTCCAAGGTCAAGTTGATGCCTGTGACTGGTTTGGAGCAGGGAGGTCGCCATGAAACCTTGTGACACTCTTTCAAGTTAAAGTATTAGTGATGCACAGCTGATTCTGAGAGCTGAATTCGAGAAGCCTTTGACCATCTTCATTCATTTTCCCAATACTGTTATGCCTAAGGCAGATGGGCCAGGACTGATGGTTTAGAAAGTCGACATAGTGTGTCCCCACTACCTTTGCTAAGTTCGACTGTGTCAGCAGTGCATTTTGGGTACCTATCCCACAGTTCCTGCATCCCCGTTGCATTCTGGGTTTCTGTGCCACTGTGTTATGGGAAAAAAATGTGCCATCAGTGGTTATGGGTGTTTGAAATCATCATCCCAGAGTGCGCTGCCCTCATTTCCCACTCCCATTGAAAACAAACTGCCAAATGCATTTGCACACCACTTTGGTATTGTTGAAGTGCTTCCTTTTGATAGTGTTATTTTGATTAATTTCATTTTTACCCAGCAGCCACATGACAGACATAGAGACCAGCAGCTGCATGGTGCAGCGGCTGGGCGGGGGTGAAGTTGACATAGCAACCAGAGAGCCCAGGCTGATTCCTGCTCACCTGGAGAGCAGCAGAGGTGAAAGTGATGGTCAGAATGGACACATTGGGATGCTTCTGAAGGTCAATAAACTCAAATAATGATGTATCTACACTAGCATTAAGTCAACTTTGTAAATTTGATTTGTCTTTTCTCCTCATGAAAAACCTGGAGTAGAAAAGTTGACTTTATGACCCCTTAAAATTGACCTAATGATATTTGTAGTGAAGACAAGTACATTATAAAATCTACCTAACTCCCTTAAAACTGACTTTTTGCTCTAGTGTAGACATAGCCTAGGATACATTTCATCCTGGTGACTCAGGGATATCTAAATTGTCAAAGTAATTTTTAGTTTGCTTTTAGCTTCTGATCATACCCTGTTTTTCACTGGCATTCACTATCCTATCACCAACCAATACTGATGAAAACCAAAACAAAGAAATCATTAAGCACCTCTGCCATTTCTACATTTCTGGTTTTTGTTTTTCCCTCTTTATTGAGTAACAGGCCTTGGTTTTTGTTTTGCTTTTAATGCATTTATAGTATGCCTTCTTGTTACCCTTGCTGTTTCTAGCTAGCAATCTGTTTTATGTCTTGATCTTTTCTAATTTTGCCCCTACGTACTTTTGTTTGTTTACATTTATCCTTTAACCTAGTTTCCACTTTTTTGTAGGAGTCTTTTTTGATTTGTAGATTAAAGATCTCCTGGTTAAGCCATGGTGGTCTCTTGCCACACTTCCTATCTTTCCTACTCAATGGAAAAGTTGGCTCTTGTGCCCTTAAGAACGTCATTTTGAAAAAAAACTGCTAACAGTCTTCAACTATTTTTGCTCTTATACTCACAATGCATGGGATCTTACCTATCAACTTCCTGAGTTTCCTGAAGTCTGCCTTCTTGAAACCCATTGTCTTTATTTTGCTGTTCTCGCTCCTACGACTCCTAGGCTTAGAATCACGAACTCCACCATTTCATAGAAACAGAGTCGTAGCCCTGTTAGTCTGTATTCTAACAAAACAGCAGTCTTGTAGCACTTAAAAGATTAATAAAATTATTTTGCTAGTCTTTAAAGTACATGACTGCTGTTTTGTTCTATCATTTCATGATCACTTTCACCCAAGTTGCTGTCCACTTTCAAATTCTCAACTATTTCCGCCCTATTTCGCAAAATCAAATCTAGAACAGCATCCCTCATAGCAGATTTTTCCACCTTCTGAAATAAAAAATTGTCTCCAATATATTACAAAAACTTAGATAGCCTTCGTCCTGTTGCGTTACTTTCTCAACACGTCTGGATAGTTTAAGTCCCCATCACCACCAACTCCCATATTTTGGGTGATTTTGTTAGTTATTTTAAAAAGCTCTCATCCACCTCTTCTTTCTAATTAGACAGTTTGTAATAGATCTCTGCCATGACATGAGACTCCCAACCTACGTCCTATGTCCATCTCAACCTCAGTCCAAATGCATACACTATTTGTATATAAGGCAACACCTCCTTTTCTTCCTGTCTGTGCTTCCTGAGCAAGCTGTATCGCTCTATACCAATATTCCAGTCACGTGTATTATTCCACCAAGTCTCTGTGACAATTATTAATAGTTGCACAGCTCCCAAGTTTGCAAATGACATACACAAAGAAATTTTGACACAGTGAGAGAGAGATAGCAAATTGGAAATAGGCAAATATATTGAAGATGGCTTTTAATTTAAAAAGAAACCTGGTAGCTCATATATCTGCATAAAAAGTTAAATACCCATTAAAGAGATAAGAAACCAAGGGGCTTTTGAAATGATGCTGACTACTAAAGAGCAGAAGAGGAAAAAAATCAATAAGGGGCTAGGTTGCATAAATAAGAGAAAATATTAGAATAGATAAAGAAATATAATTTTAATCTGGATATAAACACTTCATTCCTTTAAAAGTTATGAGGCATGGATGAGGGAATAAATTTTCCGTTCCCAATCAGACATATTTCTTTCTAACACAGTTGCCGCTGATTGCCACAATTTAGAAAAACAGAGCATCTCAAATTAGAGATAATCAATCACTCCCTGCCAATAGGACAGTTCATCTAGACCGGGGTCAGCAACCCCCAACATGGGAGCCAAGAGTGGTATACAAGGTGATTTGCATTGGCACATGAGGCAGGAGCTCAGCCTCACCCCTCCTCCCCCATGCAGCTGGGAAATTGCTCAAAGCGTGTGGATTAACATAAGATCACCTAATGCTACCAACCACCACTTAAATGGTAAAGCTCTGCATCTTCATTTACTTATTAACGAAGCTGTTGTAAGTAGGACTGTTAGTGACTTTAAAAAATATCTCCAGCACTCAGATCACACACAGAAGTCAAAAGCTCAAATTTTGGCACTCTGCCTCGGAAACGTTGCTGATCCCTGATATAAATCTTCAGAAAAACTGTTTTATATGGTCACAGCTAAAACACTGAACTCTCATTCTCTATACAGCTACAGCAAACTCTTTCATATCCAGCATTCTATCATCTGGAACTCTGAAAGAACTAGCATTTTAACAATAAATAAATTTTAGTTATGTTTTCCATAAATGCAGTATAATGAAAGTAAATACAAATACTGTAAGTACAGGATAAGTTTACAGTGTATAATACTACTGTTGTTGGTATATAAAGCACTCTGCGCCCATTCGTTTGTTTCTTAATATCTGATCTTGTTCTTCTTTAGTGTTATGCATTGCTAGGTATGCCTCTCTATTATCCAGAATATTTGAATATCCAGCAACCTCCCACTCCCAGGGTTGCCGGATATGAAAGAGTTTACTGTATAAGTAGCATTTTAAGAAACTCAATAAAAAAAATTCCAGATCTTATCTTTAGAAATTTCTTCACACACAGACTCTTTCAAACGCACACTTCACATAAGTGCTGAAAACATTATGCACTCTTAACCACCAATGCTAACATCTTTGAAACAGAGTAAGCAAACACTTCATTTTTTAGCCTTTTAACACATTTCAATTGAACTGAAAACCCAGAGCCTGAATGTTTACTTTTTTTTTTTTTTGCAATACTACAATAACAGATTCAAAATTAACTTGTTTAACACACAAATAATACTGTTCAGCAATACATCTGGCAGTATTATAAGAATTAACTGCACCACAACTTTCTACAACACATACTTTTTACAGCATTTTCTACATTGTTCGAAGCAGAAAGTTTTAATGTGTTACCTATTTTTGGGAAGTCAGGGGATGTTTATCTATGCACCTCAAGTCTAAGGCCACGTCTACACTACAAACTGATCAATGTAATTTACATCACTGCAAAACTGCCAGTTAGAATATCACTCCTGCACATGCATTCTTGGTTCTTTGCACCGGTACTGTGTTTTCTTACCTGGAATACTTGTGTCATTGCACAGGTCAGTGCACTATGGGTAGACAGCTGAGTATGCTGAGTGGCCATACACTCCATGACTGGACTGGACAGCCATACTGTGCACCTCAAAGGTCGAATGTCCCCCTCATGTTTTGAGAAATTTGGGCACTGTATGGTGAGGCAAAAATGAAGTTGCCTGCAAGTTCCCATTAAGCAACTTTCTCCATTCCACAGTGCCATCCGTATCCCATACTTTTTCATCGTTTTTAGAAATCTTATAAACACGTGAGGCATTTCATCTCTGACAGAAGCATGGAGCCTGAGGAACTCTGCACAATTGTCATGAGAGTTGCAAATACAGGATGAACAATCCTCAACTATTTGCAGAGCCACACGAAGAACCGCAGCAGGGGAGAACATGATGATTTAATAGATGACTGATTGTGGAGTGGGGGACACAGTAAAAAACAATGCAAATTTATTGGAGGAGTTCATAGAGCAGCTGCAGATGATGGCATGTCACTCCTGTGCCCAAAACACAAGCACTGAACATTGGCATTGTATTTTAACAGAGGTTTAGAATGATAAGCAGTGATTTTTGGATGCAGATGACCATATTCCTGGATCTACGCGCCACACCTGACCCAGCCTTCCAGGTTAGGGACCCCAGAATAAGAGCTGCATTAGCAACAGAGAAGCATGCTCCCATGTGCACTTGCAATGATGGATTCTCATCAGTCAATGGGAAATCATTTCAGTGTCAGGAAAATCCACACTGGAGGATGTCATGAAAGTGTGAAGGGTTATTTATTATCTACTGCTATTCTAGGACATTATCTCAGTAATGTGCAGGACACCATTGACTGATGTACACCAACAAGGTTATGCAATTGTGGTGGAGAGATGAATGGAGTACATATCCCTAATATGGCACCACATCACCTTGCCACTGAGTACATCAACAGAAAGGACTACTGTATTATAGTTTTGCAAGAGGTGGTCCATCTCCAGGGATGCTTCACCAACTTCAAAGTTAGCTGGAGAGAGGGGACATATCAAGGTTGCAGGAGCAACAGCTATAGTAAAACAGGTAAAGATATAATTGTATTTATAGCTGTGACAAAAACCTAAAGCTAAATTTCAGAAATCCCATTCCTTGTTTGCCCTTGTTCTTGTTTTACACAAGACACACTCATTGACATTCAAGCTTTGAGGTGCACAGTACCACTCTCCAGTCCAGTCATGCAGAGTAAGACCTGCCTGGGGTGTGGCAGAGGGAAAATGAGGAGTGAATTGTTTCGTTGCATGAAACAATACAATTTTAGCCTCTGTTTTCATGGATATGAATACAGGGCAATGACACTGAATACTGGCATCATTTTCCACAGGTGATTGTGATTTTAAACTGATAGGTAAGTCCAAAGAGAAACAGAAGTACATAAAGCAAAGCTGCTGCTAGTGTCCTAGTGCTGCGTGGGCCCAAATCCCGCTAGTCTGTTTACTGCAATAGTGCCTGCTGAAGTCATCATGGAGCGGCACAGAAAAGTGTCTTACTGTGAAGAAATAAGGCTGCCAGCCCTAGAAACCTTCAGGAGAGGTCTGAATGCTCCTCCCCCCACTGTTTATGTAAGAATAAAAACAGAAAAACCCTGCCTCCATTATACCATTATCTTTTCTAGTATAAGTAAATTAATGAAAAACTGATACCTAGGGATTGGGCACCATCTGTACATTTAAACATTGCAATGGAAAAATGCATTAAAATGCTCACCTGCCTAAGTTCCTTTCCCTTCTACCTGGCTTGCCTGCACTTGACTGCAGACACTGACTGGATGGCACTGGAGTCTTCTGACTCATTTACAGTGGAATTTAGCCTTAATCATAAATGTAGACAAATCCCTTCATATTCTGACTCATTGGCTACTGTATTTTCTTCATTTATAAGCACTGGAAAATTCTACTAATCATTTAGGGCTAAACCCTGCCTCCACTAAAATCTGCCATTTGCTTCAAATGGGACCGGAACCCATCCTTTAATGACAAGACAGACAGGACAGCTTTTTTAAAATGAAAGATACTGGATTGACAAGAGTTGGAGCAAAGGAACTCTGCCCACAGAACCAACACAGTACCAAAGCAACAGTAACGGCTTCAAATGTGTCCTTAAGAATCAACTCATGGAGTCATGTACATCTCTACAACGTAGTCAGTGCTTGGGCTCTCTGACTGCATTGCCATCAAGAGGTACAATTTTATTGTCTTTTGTGAGGATTTTTTTATGATGCACTCATCTCTCATTTAGAAACTAAACTGATAACCAATTCACTTCACATAGGCCACTGCACAGAAACCAGATGGCTAAAAATTAGAGGTCCTACAGTCCCCACCATACCCATACAGTTAATTCATAATTAAGTTTAAAAAGTATTCCCACAAACGGCGACATTATTTGCCAGCTTACTCCCAGAAATGTGAAACACCTCTTTTCACTTTTGGGGAAGTCCAAGAAAATTGAAGAAACACTTTTCAACCTAATAATTATTACGGAAGACTTTGGTGACCAACATAATGAGGGAGACACAAGTGGTAATAGGGGAAGTGCCTTTCGAAAAGTACAGTAATACTAGACCAAGAAAGCTAAATAACCAACAGAGCAGTAACAAATAAAAGACAATTCGATTAAATAACTTTCAAGTGCTAGAACTCCTTTTGAACTTCCGATAAAGATGATGCTGTGTATTCTTTCTACTCCTCCAGTTTAGAATCTCTCACTCTTACAATCTTAGACTCACAGAATCATAGAATCCTAGGACTGGACGGGACCTCATGAGGTCATCGAGTCCAGGCCACACTCAAAGTAATCTTTCCAATTCATTATTCTGAACGTATAAGATAAATTTAATTATGAAAAATAAAATAAAAATACTCACGCTGGCCCCAGCGCCCAGTCCTTGGGTTCAAATAATTTGGATAAAGTCCATTAGGACGGTCCATTTTTTGAAGTAATTTTCGAATGTGCATGACCTAAATTGAAGCAAAACAGGATCAACAAAAACAATTTTCATCTACCTTCAACACCTGTTTAAACCTCGACTTTCTTATTCAACAACATTTTTTCATAATTTCATTAAACAATCTTAATAGTTTTTCTAGATGGGCACTATTAGTGGCTACTTACTTAAACATATGTCAAGAGTATCCTTTCTAAATAGCTGTACAAATAATAAAGGTCTTGACTTCATAAACTTCTGCTATAGAAAGCTATGTGTTCTGTAATATAAATGCAAAGAATGAAATAATTTGTCTGTTACCAAAAAAAGCACTATTGTAATCAATCAGGCCCTGTTATTTCTAATCAGATTCATAGTACACAACCCTGAGTCTTCTTACAATACAAGACTCTGGGCACAAAACTAACCTTGTTGTAGTAGACAGGGTCTCCAGTTAGGTAGCTGAGGTGGACAAATTCCATGTGCAGAGTACCAAATTCAGCCAGGATGCTGCTGCCTGCAGAAGCCCAGCCCCAGTTTCGACCCACACCACTGAGTTGCAGCATACATAAAAGTGAAGGACAAGAGAGGGAAGAAAAGAGCAAAGAGCTGGTCAGTGAAACAATACTATCAATAGCAAGACAGTGTGTGTAGTAATCAAATCACATTAGATTGCCTATTAAAAAGAGTTACACAAGGTGATACTAGCCTACATCTAGGATGACAAGTGATTTCTTCTCAAAATAGGCTTCACAGCTTGATAGTTCAAAATGATCATGTAGTTAAGCAGCAAAAAGCATCCCTTACAATATTTATGGGAGGAGCTATGATGTAAATACAAGTCCAGTCACAGACAAAACCAACTAAGGATATGTCTACATTTACAGTTGAAGGTAGAGTAGACAGTGCACGCTCAGCTAGCATGGATATAAGCAGGAGCATAAACAATGAGGTACTGCTTAGGCAAGAAGAGTATGGACATGACATAACCTTAGGAGATATACTCTGCACAGCTCTCTATGGCTATGGCTACACTATTTAAGTGCTACTTCGAAAACGGTATTCCAGGCAGTATTCCATTCTGGTACCCCTTGTTGAACAGGCCCTCCCATGTCTACACTGATATTTTTAGAAGCATAGGTGTCTTGGCTGCTGTGAAAGGTCAGCAGTGGCAAAAAATCCTGGAAGGAGAGAGATGGTAGTGGGGAAGGTCTCCAGCAGTTGGCACGTCTCCGGAAAGAAAATGGGGAAAGGCAGCAGGCTCCTATTGTCTCCCCCCGGCCAAAGCCTTTCACTGATGCATGCAGCTACACATTACAGTGGGTATTCAGCCTACTTTTCACTGAAACATGCAGCTGTATGTAGTGTAGAAGCTGTTGAATGTGGAGAAAAGACCAAAGAACACCCTAAAAGCTTCTCACAAAATTAAATCAAGCATGTGTGATATTTTCTCTTTTTGACCTCACCTACAAGATTAGATCTCTCAACTATCTCTGACTTAATATTTTTAGAGCACTCGCAGTTTTGCAGGACTGGGACTGTAATTTGTAAAATTAAACAGTAATTCTTCCTACAAACTATTTCTCAACCAAAAAACACCACTGAAACTGAATTTGAGTTGAATGTTACAAGTGCACACAGAAGATTAGAGTCATGTGATGTTATCAGTCTTATCTATATATGTGATCTCTCTGGGTATTATAAATGGCTGTTGAAGTGGGCAGGAACGCACCAGGGTTGCAGAACTGCATTGTGATTGGGGGTTGAAGTTGTGGTGGGCTTCCATTCTGGATGGAGGTGATTTTTATTTTGCATTTCAAAGGCAGAAACCCTATATCCTACACAAGGAACGTGGAAAGAAAGGAGATGCAGAAACTAAGAACTAACACAGTAAGGCTATAGTTACATTAGCAAGTTTTGCCAACAAAACCCTGGTTTTGTCAACAGAACTGGTGGAATGTCCACATACAAAATATGTTTTGTTGACAAAACTCGGCACTTTCACCAGCAGTGTTCTGCTTCTCAGCCAGGAGGCGTTACGCTTCTGTCACCAAATAAAGCTGTGTGGACATAGAGGTGCCTTTCTCTCGACAGACACGGGCATCTGCAACATGGGCAACTCTATCTGCTATGCTTCCAGGTGGGTTTTGTGCGTGGTTGCACTCGGTTGACAGAAGTTTTGTCAGGGAATCTCTTCTGACAGTGACTTCTGTCAACAGAGCACTGTTGTGTAACCACAGCCTGAGAATCTCTCTGAACACATAGGGAGAAAAGTCTGATAAATCACCCCTTCTATTAATACTGGCAAATTTAATAGTTATCAGTGAAATGATTATTTTTCAAGTCTTTTATTGTCTGCATTTTTGATCAGTAAATTGTAAAACAGCCAAGACAAAGCAATGTTCATCGATACCATGCATGTTTCATTGAGAAGGCTTAAAATAAGTAGACTTTTATAGTCTTTGGGTTGAAATTTTCATTTCAGTCCCTGTTCCAATGAGTGTTTAGTTATACATCCAAAACGGAACAGCTTCAACGAAAGTGATTGCAAGAGACCCATCTGCCAATAGTCCAGTGGTTACAGAAAGGGGTGGTATAAAATGGTAACCTTAGATTCAGATCCCTGATCCAGAAGGGGCATTCAAATCTGACTCTTCCAGATTCCATGGGATATCACCTCTGAGCTGAGAGAAAGGCAATATGAAAGTACTGAGGGCAGTCTATCACTCAGATCCAGAGAAGGGACAGTGATGGCTAGAGACACCATACAGAATTTCAACTTCCTCCTGTATGTGTTGAAGTTCCTTAGTTCAAGAATGGGCCTGAGACCACCTTTGGCCTTTGGAATGAGTAAGTAACAGGAGTAGAATCCTGTCACCCTCGGCTCTAGAACCTTCCCTTGCACTGCCTTGTGGTAGGGAGCGATTGCACCTCCAGAATAAGGAGTTGCTTGTGGCACAGATCCCTGAAGAATGACTGGGAGGTGGGTGGGAAAGAGGAAAACCAGAGTGTGTATCCAACTCCTAGTGTGCATAGGGCCCGTTAGTCCAATGCGATAAAGCACCAGGTATGGCAGAAATGAGACAGGTGTTTCAGGACACGTGTCTGGATATGGTATGTGGATCGGTACATTGCCCTCAAGCGCACCTTCAAAATCCCTGCTTGGGGCCCGAGCTGGGCTTGGAGGTGTTTAGCCCTTGATCAGCCTGTTGGGTCAAGCATCGCCAGCAGTTATTTCACCTGTGAGTTCAGAAATGGTCCTGTCTCAGTCTGGGAAGGAACTTTCTTTGCGACTGGGATTAAGGACTGAAGGGACAATGCTGTGGTGCAGGTGGGTGCATCTTGGGGGACTTCACGGTTGCACCTGAGTCTGTAAGTAATTGGAGCTTGAAATCTGTTTGCTTTAAAATGAAGCTTCTACCCTCGAAGGGTTCTGTAGGGTTTGCTGGATTTCCAGAGGTAGGCCTGAGACTTGCGGCCATGTCGATCACCTCATGACCACTCCTGAGGATATGTTTTTTGCAGCCAAGTCCACGGAACATTAATACATGGTTTAAATCATGATGGAAACTTTCTGAGTCACTATAGGGGCTCGTCTGCATACTTGACTCAGTCTAATTCCTGATCTCCCCTCCCACCCCTCCACTCTCTGATTTGCTCACCTTGATTATCTTTTTCTGATTTGTCCTCCTTGCTTACTGTTTTTGGTTCTCTGTGTCTTAAATATTGAGTCTGTTCTGGTCTGGATATGGTCTGAAGAAGTGGGTCTGTCCCACGAAAGCTCACCTAATATACTATTTTGCTAGTCTTTAAAGTGCTACTTGACTGCTTTTTGTTTTGATAGTGTATAGACTAGCACAGCTTACTCTCTGTTACTGTATCAAGGGAGGTTTGCAGTGATGTCCTAGCCACTGTTCTGACCTTGCCAAAAAGAGCAGAAAACTCCTGCTTAGAATCCTGTGGAAGGAACTCCTGGAATTTGGACATGCCCTCCAGGACTGAAATGCATATCTACTGAGGATAGCTCATTGGTTAGCCACCCTCAGTTGGAGTACCCTAGCCACATACAGCTTTATCGCAAAGAGGTCTAGTCTTTTGGCCTCCTTGGTCTTAGAGGCTGACCTTGCCTCTCCCTGTTAACTACAAAGACCACTAATGAGGAAGTAGATGGGTGGGAAAAGAAAAATTCAAACCCTTTAAAGGGCATGAAATATATTGTCTTTTGACTCCTTTGGCAGTGGGGGGTAAATTCAGGCCATGATATGCCACAATGAGGAGCAGTTAGTATGAACAGTCTTAATTAGGGACAGGGTGATCCTACATGGACACTCTGGTGCCAAAATGTCAACCATGGGTTCCTTGGGTTTAGAAACCTCCTCCAAAAGCAGGTTCATGACACTGACTGTGCATTTTAGCAACTCCTGGTAGGCCCTAAGGCCAATTGGAGGGGACCCTGTAGTGAGGTATAGTGAGCAAGATGAAATTTGTAGTGGTAGAGGCTCTTGGTCAGAGCCTACTTGCTAACTGGTGATAGCTGCCTGGGTTCCAGATCCCTCTTTGGAGCTTCCCCTTCCACCCTCTGTTGAGCTTGCAGGAGGTTCATGGCAAGGGGACTAGATATGGTAGCTTCAGGTTGCTCCAAGTGCTGTGATCCCCTGGGAAATTGTGAGTGATACTGTGTTGAGGTCACCAACCTGGAGTGATGAGAACTGGGTCCATAGGCTTGATGATAGGCCCAGGGCATCCAGAATGGCCATTGCGCAGGTGGCCGTTGGGTTTGCCATGTACGTAATCTATGCAACCTCCTGTTGGTCCTAATCTGAGAGGCACAGACTGTCCCACACCGAAGATGGGGTGCTGCTGAGCTGGTGCAGCAGGTTTAAGTATGGCTTCCATTAGTAGCTGCTTCAATCAAAACCCATTCTTGTTTCAGGTGCAAGGTTTAAATCCTCTGCAGATACTGCACCTCTCCAACAGGTGAGTTTCACATAAATAACAAAGGCGGGCTTCTTAGCAGTCCCTGTTGGGCATAGACTTCTTGAAGAGTGAGCAAAACTTGACACCCTGGGCTTTTGACATGCCCCAAGCTGTAGCTGTGTCAAAGGAGTGGAGGAGCCCATCTGCTCCTAACTGCTGTTTTCAAGGGTACTTAAGAGAACATTGAAGAAGATCGATTGTAATCACAAAGGCTAAGTTATTGCTTTCAGAAGCAACAGTAAGGAACTGTTCCAGTGTCACCACAGACAGTAAGAAGGAACTCAGGGAGGGGCAGGGTTGGCAGTGGTATGGAAGGGACACAATATGAGCACCACTCCTGGAGGCTCCAGAGCCAACCCTGACATGAGCTGCTAGGAGAAAAACTTCCGATGCTTGTGCATGCAGCACATGTGCACCTGATTAGAATCAATGTGAACAAGCACTCAAAGAACTTCCTTGACTCACATCCCACTTCTCATCCACTGTAATCCTCCTGTCCTTTTCTGCAGAACTCAATTATAGGATTCAATTAACAGAAAACAAAAGAAGAGACATGTATAATTACTGCAAGCAATATAGGTTTATAGAAAATAGATAATTTCATACTAACTTGATATATTTTGACTTGATGTTCTTAGTCTTCTGGAAGGCGTTAGACTTAGTCCCTCCCCACCCCCACGACATTTTGATTAAAACACAAGAATGATATAAAATCAATATGGCACATATTAAATAGATTGAAGGTGACTAATGGATAGATCTCAGAGGGTAGGACTACACAGCAAAGTTACTTTGAAATAACAGCCATTACTTTGAAATTACTATCCTAGGCCGTTTCTTCACAGGCCACTTTCTTTGAAAGTGGCATAGTAATACACGGCCCGAAATATGCTAATGAAGCACGGATGCAAATTCCCTGCGCATCATCAGCATATGGTCACGTGATTTGGAGTCCGGAAGACTGTTCTTCCGGACTCCAAAATGCCGTTTAGAAGCATGGCCCCTGGCCGTTTAGAAGCATGGCCCAAAAATTTTCAAGAAGAAGGGGCCTCCGGAAGAAGGACCTCCTTCTGGAAGCTCCCTGGGGGCCGCGCTTCTACACGGCGTTTTGGAGTCTGGAAGAACAGTCTTCTGGACTCCAAATCAAGTGACCATATGCTAACGAGGCATGGGGAATTTGCATCTGCTCCTCATTAGCATATTTTCGGCCGTGTATTACCATGCCACTTTCAAAGAAAGTGGCCTGTGTAGAAACGGCCCTAGAGTTTACACAACACAACCACTATTTTGAAATAATTTCAGAAGAGCAGCTGGCTTATTTCAAAATTGGTAAACTTCATTCTATGGCTATGTCCACACTAGCCCCAAACTTCGAAATGGCCACACAAATGGCCAAATAAGGGGACTTGGAAGTAGGCGGGGTCCTTTCGAAAAGGAGCCCCGTCGGGAGGAGACGCATGGCGGCGAGGCGCGTCAATTTCAAAGTGCCGCAGCCGCCCGCATGCTAATGAAGTGCTGAATATGCATTTCACCGCTTCATTAGTAAACTTCGAAATGGCCATTTGCGTGGCCATTTTGAAGTTTGGGGCTAGTGTAGACATGGCCTATGAGGAATTGTGCTTATTTCGTTATAGCTGTTTCAAAATAGGTGTCATTAAGACAGGGAATAGAGTGTATTCTGATATAAGCCATCGTGCGTCCAATGGCTCTATTTCAAAATAGGCTCTATGTATGTAGACACTATATTTCTAAATAGCTAAGTGCTATTTCAAAATGCATTTGTGTGTAGCAGCATTATTTTGAAATAAACTGTTCTGGAATTTTGAGGAAGAGAGGCCTTCCAGAAGGATGGTTTCCTTCTGGGAGATCCCCACAGGCCACATGTCTACACTGCTATTTTGGAGTCCGGAAGAACTTCTTCTGGACTCTGAATCACGTGGCCATATGCTAATGAGTCATGGGAAATTTACATCCGCACCTCATTAGCATCCTCTGGGCTGCTCACTACCATGCCCCTTCCAGAGGAAGGGACACGTGTAGGTGCAGACTTAGGGCTTGTCTACTTTTAAGTTTTTTCAGCTTAAGTTCTTCCATTATAATTATGCAGGTATAACTATCCCAGAGGAGGGCATTCACACCCCTTTGTTTATGCCATCTCAAGCTAGTTCTCTTGTGTAGTTCATTGCATCCAACCTGTTCTGCACTTTTTCAAAATAACTGCAAATCATTTGGGGCAGATATCCCATGGTGTAATGTTCTGACACCAGGCTCTATGCAGTCTTTATTTTTTGGAGAGGTGTGGGGAAGGGCAGGTATGTGTTTGTGCATGTGGCACTTTGTGGTATGCTCACTGGAATACCGAGATCAAACTAACAAACCCGATAATTCATCTGATTTAAGCAAAGTAGGATTATTTTCAAATGTCTGTCAGGCAGCAGAAAGGGAAGACTGCTGAGCACTGCAGTCCTGCCAGTGATTAATACAAGTAGGCTGCTCCACATGCACCACACAGATGGATGGCTATGAGTGACTTGGATTATAGCCACATTGATGCCACAAGGAAGAGATCAAGTAGTTACTTCTCTATGACATTTTCCTGGAGTGGCTTTATTCAGTGGAGCATGGCACTGAACCAACCAGCACCAGCTGGTGGGTCAAGGTAGTCATGGAGAAGTGGAATGATCTTCAGGCTGAGAAAGACGACTCTCCCTGAGGCCTGTGCGGGCTTCACCTGAAGCTACAGCAGCTTGAAATCGCCTCTCAGCATGAAGAACGTGTGTCTATCACCATTTGGAAACTCAAGAACCCAAAATTTTCTACATGCTGTTTTGGAGTCTGGACGAGCTTCTTCCAGACTCCAAATCATGTGGCCCTATGCTAATGAGGCACTGGAAATTTACATCTGTGCCTCATTAGCATTTTGGGGCCATTTATTAGAATGTCACTTTCTCAGAGAAAGTGGCATGGGTAGAAATGGCCACTGTGAGGCTACCGTATGGTACGAGAAAATTAATGTACTTTCACCAAGGAAAGGAATGCAATGGACATGGTTTATGTAACAATTACAATATTAGGGACTGATGTTATTATTCAGGAGCTATACTGCAATGGAATTTTTCAGTTTCAATGTTTGGTATGCTGAAGTGATCTTGACATTTCAGTGTTGGGCATGCTGAAGTGATCTTGGCATCTAGAGCTTGGTTGGTTTACATGATGACTAAGGTAACTTGTCCAGAATCCCATCACAAGGCATGGTGGTGGCATTCTTGACAAAAATCAAGTCTGCAGGACTATCTGAAAGAGCAGAGCTAATGCCAAATAGGAAAAGCATTCTCACAAAAAAAATTTGTTTGCTATATTGCTACTAATTTCTCGGTAGGTCTGAAAGCAACCAATTACATGTTACTGACAGTGGACACAACTCATAGAATAAATCACAAACAATTAATAGATGTTTTGACAGGGGCACATTTTTACATGTATTGTATGTTAATCACTTCAAAATTTGTAACAGGTCACAAAAGAGCTGGGCCAGATACAGCACCAGCACAACAAAAAGTATTAGAGTGCAAAAAAATATGGAATTTAACAAAAACAAAAGCTTTCTAAAACTTAAATGATGAGAATACAACTTGTAAAAGGGAAGGAACATTCATGTCCATCTCCGCTACACTCACATTAACCGTATCTTCCACAGTGAGTGTATGTGAAACTGTGATTGTCCTTAGTATCCTACAGAGTGAAATGGCAGCCCCTGATGCTGTGTGGGATGTTCAGCCAGCCATGGGGTATAGGACGATCTCAAGTTGACTTCCCAATGAGCTGAAAGGGAGGCAAAATGGGTTTCCTGAACCTGCAGATCCATCAGAGTTTACAGCATCTATGTTTAAGAAGGCCCACTATGTCTGGTGCAGCTCCCTCTCCTCTTCCTGAACCTTCTTCCTCTTCCATGGGATGTCCGCTGTGCTCATCACAAGGGCCCTGTGCTTTCTTTCCAGTGCAACACTTGTTTGAAGAAGGTCAGAACATGTCATCTTGAGTCCTGTTCTTTCTCCTCTATCTGCATCAGGCATTCTGTTTGTGTGGTAGGGAAGACCCACAGTAGACAAACACACTAAGGGTACCACTGTCTGTACAGTCACTGTGAAAAGTGCAATTTAAGATATAAAATTGCTCTCCTAAAGTTTCAAGTTCTACATGCTCATTTTCACAGCTGTTTGGGATTGGTTGTACATGGTGCCAGTCACAGCACCAGCTGTAGTGAGTATGGTCCTATCAGGATTAGGGAATTGCCCAGTTGCATAAAATGCGTAGGATAGGGCATCGGCATGGAATACCGGTATCATTTTTCACACATGGTGATGATTTTAGTTAATAAGTCACCTCTGATGGTAACAATGACAGAGAGCACTTCAGCTGCTGGCAGCCTGAAGCTGCTTGTGTCTATATACAGCTAAGCTGTGTACTTCTATGGTGCTTGTCAATGTTGTCACAGAGTGGTGTGGGAAATTGTCCTACTATGGAGAAAGAAATAATTCTGCCATCCCTAGAACACTGTGGCAGAGGATTGCAGAGTACCACCAAGAAAACTGTATTGCGATCTCTCAGGAGGATTCAAAAGACATCCCTGTGTACATGAACTACTCTACATCCTCTGCTCTTCCCCACCTTACTCTAGAGTGGATCAAAAAGTTAGACTGTAACCCTATTTCTTTTGGTTGTATCACTACCTTTTCTCACACAAGTAAGGTAATAAAAAAATCAAAAACTGTCCTGCTATTTTGAGGGGGATTTCCTGCTAATGGAAAATTTATGCACACCGTTTACCCAAGGTTCCGTCCGTTGCACTGGGTTTACTCATGCTCCATTGGTGGGACTCACTGGACTGCAGTGAAGTCAAAGGGAGATCCTAGCTCTCTGCGAAGCTGTATCCCCTACTTGCTGGTCCCTCCCTCCTCTTCCTCATCCATCTTCTCCTGCTTGTTGTTCATAGCAGAGACCTATGATTTGGACTCCTTGAAGATACTGACTGTATTGTGTGGGACACAAGAGAGGTGTTGTCACTGCCGAGCGTTGCATTCAACTTGTAAAAATGGCAGGTCTGCAGATCAGCACTGAATCGCCTGTTGACATCCCTGGCCTTCTGGAATGCCTGGTACAGTTTCTTGGCTTTCACAAAGCACGGCTCCTGGGCCCTGTAATGACCCTTCTCTCGTATTTCCTCAGCCATCTGCTCACAGTGTCCATGTTTCCACAGCTGGTCCACAGAAGCGTTTGCACAACCTCTTCTCCTATAGAGCCAGGAATGCCAATATAGCTTGTCTCCTCCAAGTCAGAGTGCATCTGGAGTGTGTGGCTGGCACAGTCAGCTGTGTAGCTGTGAGCAGTTTACATACATACATATACGTATCTCATAGAACAGGAAGGGACCTCGAGAGGTCATTAAGTCCAGTCCACTGCCCTCTCAGCAGGACCAAGCATCATCCACAACAACAGCAAGCTGCTAGGTGTGCTCTCCAAGCTGGTCAGTCAGGAAACAAAATGTCCAATATTTGTGAGGTTTTTAGAGGAGAGGGGTGGCTTCCATTTTATGTGACCCTTGGGCAGGTGAGTTCACAATTGTGACCAGAGCAGTCAGTGTGGGAAATTGTGGGACAGCTACAGGAGCACTGTTTGGGTTGACAAAGGTCTACAGCATCTACATGCATGGCAAGTCAACCTCTGTATACACCTCAACAACACTCTGGGAGACAGTGCTACTATGTCCAAATGATAGGTCACTTACATGAGAGGGTCACAGATTTAACACACACAAATAACTGGCCTGATTCAAGACACCTTATATCAACGTAACTTGTAGCGTACACCACACAAAGAGTTATGTTGCTTCCCGAGCTGATTAAAGTGGAATAAGATGGTAGTTAAATAAAAAAAATGAACTTCTGTGTCCTGATATAAGGGACTTAATGATGAAAAACTAATGTGTGTGTCTGTGTGTGTATATATAGAAAATATTTTCCAAGGCAGACAGGTCCTTAGAATTCATAAATTAATGAAGTAGTTTATTAACATAAAATAATTAAAACGGATCATTTAAAAATGATCAATTATCAGACTTATTTTTAATATCTGGAATAATTCATGGATTTTTAAAGTCAGAAGGGATTATTTTAATCATCTAGTCTGAGTTCCTGCACAGCAGAGTGACAGAATGTCACTCAGTGACATTAAGCCCATTACTTCTGGTTGAGTTAATAGTGGAAAAATATAAATCCTTCAAATTCCGAAACAGTTAAGGCTAACTGAAATTTTGTTGTTAGCTATGTATGAAAGTGGGATTTGGGGTGTTTTCTTTTTTCTGATCTTTTCTTATAACTGTTTCTAATTGTACTTCACAAAATTCCACAGAGAACTGTCTTCTTTCAGACTAGCTGCTATCACCTACTGTTTTCAGTGGGATTTAGCCCAGATGTTGTGCTTAGCCAAAATGGCCACTTTCTCCATTGACTGGCTTCTCATAGTCCACTTCTCCATTTCCTGATAGCATAGGGAGACAGTTTGGTTGCACTCCCAGAAGAAATAACAGGAGTCAGTATCTTTTTTTAAAAAGACATCTTAATACCTACCTAGGAAATACTGGCCATTCTGAAATCAGCCTTATCATGTGTTTCTGTTAAAGATATTTTATACTTTAGCCTTTGTTGATACAAATTTTCAATTATGAAAATGACAGCAAAAATAAATATTAATCTTAAATATTTATTTTAAAACTGCCACCCTCTGCATCAGATTTATTCAACAGAGGGGGTACAAAATTTGAGGTGTGTTTGAACAGTGGACAAAAACTAAGACTTGTTCATGCAGGGAACTGTTGACAGGAAGAAAACAGATATATCTCCTGTTGACTTGCACTGCTGTTGTACTGCACAGTGATTGTAACACTAACCGAACTGGACATTATGATCTGACTACTTTGTGCTGCTCTAAAGCAGCCAGAGTGTACCACTGAATCAGACTAACAATTACATATTCTCAATTTCTAGTTGATACAACATATCAACAAATCATTAGATGAATCACACAGTTCCATTACCTTTGCATTTCCTGTTTAGCATTCATCTGTGAAATTTTTAATAATTCCTAAAAACAATCAAACGTTCCAGTGGAAACACCCAGACACAATTGATGTGAAGATGGAATTAAGGTTCCCAGTGCTTGACCCTAATTTAGAGTAAAACATGTTACAAAGATGTGATTGTTCCAACTGCAAAGATAATAAAGCCAGGAAATTCAGTGTTAAGTTTACAAGTTAAAAGAAATTTTAAAATTGCAAGGTATGAAAATGCACTGTTGGCATCCAAACAACAAACTTTGTCTGAAGAGATAAAGGAGGAAAACAAAAGAAAAAGAACAACGTTATGTGTCTTTAAAAATCAGTTTGATTTAATCTGAAACCACAAATGGTACAATGCCTTAATTGTATGCTCGTTGAATAGTGTCATTATGGGTAGAGTTGCAGGTACTTGGGTGCACTAATGGTTTATATCCTTATCTTAACACAGAGATGAGCAAAGTAGGGTGTGCGCCCCTTCAGGGTAGCATGACATTTCAAAAGGGTGGAGCACAGCATGACTGGTTGCTAGGTGTCGGGCTTGTCCATCTCATTGAAAATATTGAAATATGCTACTTTTTATGTATCTGTATTCCCACTTATATATTGATTAAGATTTTACATTCTACATGCTTATTTTCTTACACTTTCCAAAAGGTTTTTTTTTCCCCTCTCACATGAACATAACTGATATTTCCACCGTTTTGGACTACACTGAACAGGCTGTGGGTCCCTGCTAATTGCTGGGATGAAAAGTGGGGCCCAAAGTAAAAAGTTTGGTCACACATTTGCCTTAACATACTTGGATTTCCATTAAGTTTAATCTTAACTCTGAATTTCCAGAATTTATAGTAATTTGCTTTGGAATAATTATAAACATCTCTAATCTATTTTATCCTAAAGTACTTACATGCACTCTCAAACTTAGCTCCCTCTTAACATAGTCACTGCCTGGGAATATATTAATAAAAAGGTTTCGAATTTAGATTATTTTAGGCTACACTGAACTGCAATAATGATTATGAAACCCAAAGCACAATACAAGTATACACAAACATTAATTAAAATGTAATTGAAAATGTAAACATAAGACAAAAGTAAGCCAAAGAAAGACATTATACATTATATGTAACCATCTCCTTCCAGTTACACCGATGTAAATCAGGAACACTTCATTAAATCAAGAGGTTTACATCAACGTGATCCCAGAAACACAGTTCTAGCCATGCCATTAGCTACTTATCAGAATCTACTTTCTACCCTAGTATAGATTAGGGCTCTTCGGGCTCATGTTGACATCCCTTACTCCATGTGATAGCATCAATTACCAGGGTCGACAGCCAAGCCCAGTAAGATCAATTTTCCAACATGCAGCAAAATCAAACTCAAAGATCAATCGCAGCACGTTGAATGCCAGGTAAGTATAGACATACCCTGATTGGGTCATCAGTCCCTTCATCTTTACATGCATTTTGAAATTGCTATGGAAGATGTGACCAACAGACAGCCCACACAACATCTGAAACTCATGGAGTTTAACTTTATTGCCTGCACTATTTGTGGTCTAGTGTGATGACAGGTCCCGGTACATAATGTGCACAAGCCTACTCTTGACTACAGGTTCTGGACCAAGACATAGCATTGTATTAGAAAATTTACTTGCATTGCTCAGGTCCTTAATTATTTTTTGAACATAAAATGAAATTGTAAGTGCCTCATTTATATCATTGCTCTGAGGTGGGTCTGGGAATGAGAGGATCAGGCTGCAACCCAGCCCTTTCTGACTGCAGCACTTTGGGGGCCAGGTCAGAAGTGCCCCTCCTTGGTCACTGCAGCTCCAGCAGGCACAGCTGAGTGTAAGTTCCCCAGCTGGAAAAGGTCCAGGTTCATCTGCCCTCTGTGCTTCCCAGCCACACTGAGGAATGCAACAAACACTGCACTTCTCCTCCACTCCCTGACAGGGGGGAACAGCTAGCAATGTATGCACAGCACTTGGACAACCAGGGAAGGGAGGTACGGAGAAGGGGAGGGCTTCAGCTCCCCCCTCCCTAAAAGGTGCCTGGGGAGGCTCAGGGCTGGGGCTGTCCCACACAAAGGGTGAGGAGAGGAGTTTCCCAAGCCAGACCCTTTCAGCTGCCTGGTGATTGTCTCTTTTCTATGTGGTTTTATGAGAACCAATCCCATTGCAGGCACATACCATTTTCCTGGCACAACCAAACCCTTACACTGCTTTAAGTCATGATAAGAGGAAACTGCATACCAAATTTGATGGTCCTACCTCTCACCATTTAGGAATTCTTGAACAGACAGAAACACAGACTCACAGACAAACTCTCTCAAATATATAGTACAGAATGGACATGGAGCTACAGTGGTCTGAACCTTCATTTACGAAGTGATGGAGGACACCATCTGCTACAGTTAATGGTAATGCATGTTAGGCAGAGTCCTCAGAGGCCTACTACATCAACTCACAAGGGTAGTCAATGTCATTTTGGCTCTATCTTCTACATTTTGTCTACCTAAAAAGGACACAGATCTGCCATTACAATTTATGGTTTAAAACTGTGACAAAAGAAAATCTGTTACCTTTTCAGATTCACCATTGCCCAGGGAATGCCTGTGGGTGTATTAAAGGCCGGAAGAAGCTTTCCTGCCAGCTGCACTGCTTTTATCTTGAACACCTGTGACAGCAGACAGAAGGATAAATTTCCAACAAACCTGGCTTTCTTTAGCTTACTACAAATTATCACCTTAAAAACATATATATCCTCACAACCCCATTAGGACATTTTTAGATTATCAAAATCAAAGTTTTTTCCCCACTTTTATGATATAATTTTACTGTTTCATTTTCCACATTTTACTAAGATTTGAAAATGAAGTTTCAATTTTGCGTTTTCAAGTTCAGCAATGCTGCTGGTCCAATACACAATGGAGAATATGAAAAAAAATACTGTTACTTGTGCAGGTGTTCAAACTATGTTGGTGCATTAGACAAAGAAGGTGGGTAAGGTAATAGTTTTTATTGGAGCAACTTCTGTTGGTGAAAGACACAAGATTTCAAGCTTACACAGAGCACCTCTTCATATGTGGCAGAGACTATTAACTTCATGTTGAATAGTTTCTTGCAACATGTATTAACTCTTTATGTTTAACAATCTGTTTTACCTTGTATTTGGCTGCAACACTCTGAATACTTTTCCCAGACCTGAAGAAGAGCTCTTTGCTATTACTTATAATCACATAAATCCTGCTTTTTATAGTTTACAAAATCACTTTTGTTTATTAATAGACCCATTGTAAGTAACTGTTACCAGGCTGGGGGTGGGATGGGGGAGGGAGGGAGAGAGAACAGCTGTGCATCTCTATGTGAGAAAGAGGGGAAACAATATGAGCTTGCTCTGTACAAAACTTTACAGAGTAAGCCAAATTTAGCTGCAGTTCAGAACCCACTGGGGCTGTGCACCTGGAGCCAGCAGGGTGCCTTTAAGTGAGACTTTTCAGAACTGAACTGACCTCACTGTCTGAATTACTCTGCACAGGGCTGTGACCTTACCACTGTGTCAGTTCTGGAGGAGGCCAGAGGACCTGGCTCAGCAAGACAGAGTACAGGGGGCATACATGAAGGCAGGGAGGTTTGAGTCAATGGTATTTCAGAACATCAAGTGATAGTCACAAACATGATCACTGTGACTGAACCTGTCACACACACACTATATACAGTCTAAACTTAGCTGTTCTTGGGATTTGGCTTCACTGATATCCTGAACAACAAAATCTAAGTTTCAGCCTAAGCTTTTCCATTGACTAACTATTCGTAGAACTTCCCTAACAGATTAATTCCCCTCAATCTCTAGACTAGGTCCCTCTGCCTCAGGAAGAATGCTCCAAATCTTCTTCTATATGGCTGGATCCAAAAACACCCAACTACTAACAATCAACAGTAATTAAATTGCATCTTTATGCAGCATTCTAACACCTGAATTTACGGTGGGTCACCTATGAAGTGTTTTGGAATCTGTCACTATCTCACAACATCTGAGGAAACACAGAGTCTATGCTTCGTCTATTTTGTGTTATTAAATGATAACAAACATAGTTAACCCAGAGTTAAGATCCTAAAATTGATCCATGTGGAACTCCGCTAGGAACAGCCCCATTTGACAATGATTCCCCATTAACTGATTTTTCAGATACGTCAGCCAGTTCTGAATTCATTTAATACATAATTTATTGATGTTGTAGGTTGCAATTAATATTTTAAACAGAATGTTTTTGATAGAGAGTCAAACATTTTACAAAAGTCTTAGTGTATTCAGAGGCAAAAATCTACACTGACAGATTTAAGATTGTTTGGTGGTATCCTGTCCACTTGCAGAATGCTGCAGAATAAGCAAAATTCAAACTTTTAAAAACAAGGAAACACAACATTGCATGGGCAACCTTAACTCTGCCCGCTTTCAGATGTGTCCCAATATGCCTCCTTAACACACACCCCTTCATTCTGCCACTCCACAGCTGATGATGTACTAGCTCTTCACCTTTTTTTTTTTTTTAGTCCATTCCCTCTCACCCACAAGATTCCATTTAACAGTACCAAAGGTTGGGGGCAGGGTGGGGGAAGGCAGCTCATATCACTTCCTCTTTATGAAATTTGAGCAATGCCTCAATATGCACATACTCTCACTGGCCCATGCTATTATAGGACTCAAAACTTGCAAATCCAAGCACAACTCACATGCATAGCCAGTTCCCCAGAAATACTATCATGAGTACAGTTTAAAAACCACCGCACAGGCATTTATAACTTCATTATACTTATTGACAGGATATTAACTCAGCCTACATTTTGCTTAACCATGATTAAAGCATTAAAGGCTTCTTATATTCCCACTCTCTGCTGACAATATACTTCGCAAGAAAAGTTTCTTGCCTTGATACTGACAAAACCTACACAGTTCTGCATAGAAATAATGCATATTTGAATACTTGTATAAAGTGGAAATTTTCTGTAACATTTGCATGGGTCCTATATGTGCCTCAATTTCCCCTATACTTTGCTCTGCTACCCAGGAAAATATAATTAAGTTTACTTTTGTGGCTCACTAAAGAACGCGTGTGTGTGTGTGTGTGTGTGTGTGTGTGTGACCTCGATGCCTCAGGTGGACTGAATATAGTGATTAAGAAATTGGCTGAAATCAACCCAAATCAACAAAAGTCCAAAGGACACATTGACATCTCCAATGATTCTGGGGTTGACATTCTTGGCAAGGAAACTGACCAGAGACAAGCACACAAACTCAGAGATGTGAGATGGAAGGAATAAGCACAGGCTCTAGAAGAAGACTGTGGGCACTCTCACCTGGGGACTGAGAGAGAGAGCGAGCGAGCGCAAGCACACACTGAAAATGGAGTTCATTACAGCTTGACTGATTAATTATGGCTTGACTAGAATGGATGATACTTTAACCTTCATTTCTCTATGTTAACCTATGGACTTCCAGGCTGTGTCCCAGTTGACTAAATAAATCCCAGTTTATTTTCAACATGCTCTTTGAGGCATCACTGCAAATACTGTTTTATCCTCATTATTCCATGTCACAGTCTTGGATGATGACACAGCATATGTAATTGCTTGTAGCTGGATGCATGCCCCTCATAACATGGCACACATAACAGGGGCAGTGAAAGGGGCTCAGATACACCTAGAGAGGCAAACCCTCTTTTATCCTACACTTTGCTCATATGAGGTGGGTCTCAGCCATACTGCAAGGGCAGGCATCCTTCAGTCTGCATAGACTGTGGATCGTGCCCTTTATAGTTTCAATTGAGGGCTTCATTTACAGCGTCTACTGTGACTATGAAGACCCACACGAGAGTGGCAGTCCTTGCTGCATCTCTTGCAGATGTAGTGGGTGTCTGGCAAGTCCTTATTGTGCTTGCTGTGCGCTCGCTTCTCCTCTGCTAGCTGTCTGATCCTCATCTCGCCCTTCTGAAGGCCCTTGTGTAACCCCTGCCTCCATCTGCCACGGTCGTCTGCTAGTTCTTCCCAGTTGTCCAGCTCGATGTCTACCTCTCTGAGGTCTCCCTTGCAGACATCTTTATAGCGCAACTGGGGGCGTCCGGGAGGTCTTTTGCCAGAGGCTAGCTCACCATACAGGATGTCTTTTGGAATCCTTCCATCATTCATCCTGTGGATGTGGCCAAGCCAGCGGAGCCGATGCTGCCAGAGGAGAGTGTGCATGGTTGGGATTCCAGCTTGCTCGAGGATGGCGGTGTTGGTCACTCTGTCCTTCCATGATATTCCAAGGATGCACCTGAGGCAGCGCAAGTGGAAGACGTTCAGCCTCTTCCTGGCGGCCATACAGGGTCCAAGTCTCGCTGCCATAAAGGAGGGTGCTGAGGATGCAGGCTCTTTACACTTGCAGGGGCAGGAGCCCCCCACATATTGGCAAAGACACGGGAGGAGAGAATGTGGGATTGACAGGTGCCTTTTCCCTTACTCTACCCCAATCTTCCTGCCACTCAAACCCATGTGCCACTTAAAAATATCCTACTACCTCCACTCAGGAATACCCATGATGTAAAATAACTAACAGAGCTACCCTTGCAGCTCTTGTCTTATGAGGTGTAGCGAAGGAAACAGAAGACATTGGCAAAGTACCACTGTGTTCTAGCTACCTTCAGATGCTAAAAAAAGTCACTTGGAGCCATGACCCAGCCATGTTAAGTTATGACCACTGTGATTATGTTCCAAATTATGCCAGGCAAACTGGCCACCAGGTATTCTAAAAAGGTATGCTTTAATTCAAATGGAAATAATTTCAGGGAAATTCTAACATATTTGTTCTACAAGATGATCACTATGGTCCCCTCTGTCCTTGGAGTCAGGTCAGAAGGGTCACTGTGATCATGCAAGAAGTGAGATTAGATAATGACAGTGACCTCTCTCTGAGCTAGAGCATATCTTTTAGAGCATCTAAAGATTAGAGCATCTAATAGTAGGCATCCTTCAGTCTGCATAGACTATGGATCGCGCCCTTTAAAGTTTCAATTGAGGACTTCATTTACAGTGTCTATTGTGACTGTAAAGACCCACACAAGAGTGACAGTCCTTGCTGCATCTCTTGCAGATGTAGTGGGTGTCTGGCAAGTCCTTATTGTGCTTTCTGTGCGCTCGCTTCTCCTCTGCTAGCTGTCTGATCTTCAACTCGCCTTTCTGAAGGCCCTTGTGTAACCCCTGCCTCCATCTGCCATGGTCATCTGCTAGTTCTTCCCAGTTGTCCAGCTCGATGTCTACCTCTCTGAGGTCTCTCTTGCAGACATCTTTGTAACGCAACTGGGGGCGTCCGGGGGGTCTTTTGCCAGAGGCGAGCTCACCATACACAATGTCTTTTGGAATCCTTCCATCGTTCATCCTGTGGACGTGGCCAAGCCAGCGGAGTCGACGCTGCCTGAGGAGGGTGTGCATGGTTGGGATTCCAGCTTGCTTGAGGACGGCGGTGTTGGTAACTCTGTCCTTCCATGATATTCCAAAGATGTGCCTGAGGCAGCACAAGTGGAAGACGTTCAGCCTCTTTTCCTGGCGGGCATACAGGATCCAAGTCTCGCTGCCATAAAGGAGGGTGCTGAGGATGCAGGCTCTGTAGACTTGCATTTTGGTGTGAGTGTACAGCTTGTTGTTATTCCACACTCTCTTGCTGAGTCTGGACAGAGTTGTGGCCGCTTTTCCGATCCTCCTATTTAGCTCAGTGTCCAACAACAGGGTGTCAGTGATGGTGGACCCAAGGTAAACGTACTCGTGGACAACCTCTAACGTATAGTTGTCTATGCTGATTGATGGGGATTCAGCAACATCTTGACCAAGTACATTTGTCTTCTTTAGGCTGATGGTAAACCCAAAGTCCTTGCACGCTTTGGAGAACCGATCCAGCAGTTTTTGAAGCTGGTCTTCTGTGTGAGACACTACAGCAGCATCGTCTGCGAACAGCATGTCTCTGATGAGGACTTTTCGCACCTTAGTCTTAGCTCTCAGCCTTGCAAGGTTAAACAGTTTCCCATCAGATCTTGTGTGCAGCAAGATGCCCTCTGTTGAAGATCCAAAGGCATGCTTCAGGAGGAGTGCGAAGAAGATCCCGAACAATGTCGGAGCAAGCACGCATCCTTGTTTGACGCCGCTCTAATCTTACTTTAAAAATTGCCAGTAATTGAAAATCTACCATAACCCTGGGTAAACTCCCATGCTTAATTACCCTCACTGTTTTTATTTGCAGTGTGAATTCCTTTAGCTTCAATTTCCAGATATTAGGTCTTGTCATGCCTTTGTCTGTGGTACTGAATAGCCCATTATCAAATATTTGTTCCTCGTGTAGGTACTTACAGATTGTGATCACATCCCACCTTAACCTGCTCTGGGTTAAACTAAAGAGATTGAACTAATGATCTCTATCCCTAGAAGATGGTGGTGGAGAACCCGTGGCCTGGGGAATGCAAGCAGCCACTGCAATTCCACTGTGGCCTCCCTCCCCCATGCATCCCTTGCACACTGGGGCACTGAAGCTATTCACAACTATACAAGCTCAGGGAGGGAGGGAGAGGAACAGGGACAGAGTGCAAATCAGCAGATTTGTGGTGCTCTGAAAGTGCTGGGAGCAGGAGGTGGAGGTTAGTGCTGGGCTTCAGCGCCCCAGCGTGTGAGGCATGTGGAGGTGGGGAGCTGAAAGGGCGAGAGCAGCCTGCATGAGGCCCACTGAGATGAAGGAGAACCACTCATGTGGCCCACTTACTAAACGTGGTTGCCCACTGCTGCTGAAAGGCATGTTTCCTAAACCTATAAATGCAGCATACCTTTTTAAACTGCCAGGACAATTAACCACTGCAACACTTTACCAAGGCCTGTGGTGTGTTTCTTCTCCTTCACTGCCAATTCTTCTGTGGTCCGTGGCATATAGGAAATCAAACAAGATGATCACAGGGATCCCTTCTGACATTGGAATACATAATCATTAGCAAGGCTCTGCTCAGAATCCTCTCCAATTTATTAACATCCTTCTTGAATAATGGTTGTCTGAATTGAACACAGTATTCCTGTAGGGGCTGCACAAGTATCACACATAGGGTAATATACATTCCCCTACTCCTACTCAATATTCCCATTTCTGATAAATGTAGTACACCTGATGTGGATAAGGACTGGCATTATAATTGGTACTGTTTCGTGTGCATGTGTGTCAGGGGTCTGACATTTAAGAAGAAATATGAGCTAACAACAAGGAGGATGTCACAGAGAGTAACAGCTCTCATGACTAGTAACAGAGAGGAAGCCATGCTAGTCTACACACTATCAAAACAAAAAGCAGTCAAGTAGCACTTTAAAGACTAGCAAAATAGTCTTTAAACTATTTTGCTAGTCTTTAAAGTGCTACTTGACTGCTTTTTGTTTTGATAGCTCTCATGACTGTTTAAGAATACAGAGCTTATTTCTTGTTAATATAGTGAACTCTAGTCTTTTTTGATGGAATATCCACAGTGTGATTCTATCCTCTGTATTTCAGCTTTTTAACAAAATATTAGAACATACAAGCCTCTTCTAAGGGAAATCGAACCCTGCTGTCTGCAAACAATTCTTGAAACATGCTGTTTCACTGACAGAAGAGCTTGTTCTTGACATACTCAAGTCAGTTTTAGGACAAAAAGACTCATTCTATTTCACTGCCATGCACCACACAGTTTTTGTAAAAGACCTGAATAAAAAGGCTCCTTCAAATCAATCTTCTGAAAAAAGGATTATTTTGATTATTTCTGAATAGCCTATCAGTTATTCCGCAGCCCTGTTCCTCCATTTTCAATGACAGCTTTCAGAGTGCATTTATCCGCATGAATTTTATTATTGTCTCACCCAGAAAGAGATACCACTGATTATAGTTATCAGAATGAGACAATACAATCACATGAAATAACTGTTTTATATCCGAGGCCAGCAAAGGTAAATCACTAGATAACTGGGCTCTTTTATGCTGTGCATATTTAATATAAGTGGCCCAGTTCAGACAAAGTAAAACAATAAATCTCCCGTTCTATGCTGTTAATAAAAAGTAGATGGAAATACTTGGTTAGGGTGGCAGGTAGCCATTCTCCTCCTCCAGACTTGCAAATACCACTAGAATACAGTTTGCTTGGTTATTTTTACATAATACAATTTTTCAAACATAGCAATATGCTACTGTGTAACATACATGATACAAGTCTGAAATTATATGAAAAGACTGACCATGTATCCCATACCAGAATTCTGTTGTTCCAGGGAATTTTTTAGTATTTTTATTTTTTTGCTCTGCTGGAAATTCTTTACTTGGTCTTATCAATCAACCATAGTTCTACCTTATGAGACATAACAAGAATTCTGGGTTGAAGGGGTTAGTCTGGGCAGTTCTTTATCGCTCAGGACTATTCTTTGTGGCAAACAAAAGACAAAACAGACAAAACAGCTTAGTTATCTGAAAATTCCACATGAAGCTTTTAATTAAATAGCCAGTGATTCTGGAAATGCATGTTCTGAGAGAATATCTATCTGTAACTTGACACCATCCCTGAAACAAAACTGTATTAAATGAAACTCGAAAGAATGAAGTTATAAAGAAAATACCTGGCAAACAATTCTCTAGCAGTTCAGAATAGTATGTGCCAAAATATCAAGGAAAGAAATTGTCAAAATGCAGAGGAAGAGGATTAGAGTTTCACGTGTTTCATTGTTAGCCAAACTTGAGGTTAAAACTCAGAAAGCAGGTTCAATTACACAGAAGGAGTCCTCGTTGCGATAAAAGGAAGCTATAAATTCTCACATGAACTGAGGGATCAAAATAATGAAAGACAGACTTCCTGAGAGAGATGACAACACAATGAAACTGAATTTGAACAGCTTTCCAATATTTGCCCCATATTATGGAACAGACAGTAAACTCTTCAGAGCTAAGTCTGTGACCCAGTTCCTATTATACGCCCTCTCTTTTTCACTCTCCTCTAAAATCTGCAAATAGGGATTTATGGTATTGAAAATCAGGAAGGTGCCTCTGACATAAATTTAGAATTTTTCTATCAAATTTCATGCAAATTGAATGAGGGATTCCTGAACCATAGACTGACCATAACAGTTTGGCACTCGTTTGCAAATTCTTATACTGTTTTTTGCTCACTCAACTCAAAACTACACAGGGACACAGGCAAACACACATCAATCATCCCCTCTGGATCTGCACTATGCCCTCCATTGGTTTTAGTAGCACCCAAGTAAGAAAGTAAGAGATCTGGGGTTCTTTTCTGGAATATCAGCTCCAATCAATCATTTCCACATTGCTGCAACACTAAGGAGAATTACTACTGCTTACTAAGGAGCCGAAGTTCACCAACCAGAGAAGCTGCAAGCAAGAACACAAGTAATACTGAATCCCTTGGGAGTGCTTTGGAGAGTGGCTCTCATACACAATAAACATGAGCAAAATGGAACAACTACCATTGCTTTCAGTGCTTTATGAAATGCCCCTTGCTTTATGCAAAGAACCACCAAATTCAGAGCCAAGACATCATGGCAAAGATTCATTTGACCTGAGTGGGCCGCCACAGATTTTCATTTCCCTACTTTGCCCACTAGATAATACTCCTTTACAAGAACTAGTAGTAGAACCCAAGAAACCTAATACCTAGCATTCCACGGCTGCCTAGCAAATCACTGAAACTGAAATACTGCACAGTCCATCAGGAAAAGCTTTTCCGGAAGAGAAAGAATGGTTTTACAGTTAAGCCACTGATTTGAATCTTGGAGACCCAAGTTCTATAGTGGGCTCTACTAGAGACTTTCTTGATGATGGGCAACTGAATTAGAACAGAATTTTCAGAGGTAATCTCCAACTGTGTGTTATTTTCTGGGTGCCTGAACACCACACATTAAGAGTTTGATTTTCAGGAAAATGATGCACTTGCAGCACAACTGAAAATTATGGAAGCTATGGGTGCACTCCTTGAAAAATCAGGCTGTGTGTGTTTCAGTTAGGCCTCCTACTATTGAGGCATCCTAATTAACAGACACACATATTTCTATATAAACCTGTCTCTAATTCAATTCTCCATGTGTAAATTGGAGATCATAGGCCCTTCCTTCACAAGGATGTTGCGAAGATAATTTAATTAAAGTTTACGAGGCACTTCGCTACCATACTGATGAACAACATACAAAAAACAGACTGAAGAGTTTTGATTTAAGTAAGGCATGAACTACACACTGAATTAATAAAACAGAAATAGTAAATCAAGCAAGCATTTGAGCATCAGCACCTAAGGTACTGGATATTTCCCACCATATGTGGTGAACAAAACAGGGACTCTTGTGAAAGTAATAGTATGTGATCATGTAAGTGTAGGCTACCTCATAGTGCATATGCAGAAGAGAATAGAGTTAAAATTACATGAACTATATAACTGAGTGGTCATTGCTCCTGATAACAATGACACAAGTTAGTATGTAAGAAAATTTAAACACAAAATATTTCTTCAATGTGGAGCTAAGCGTCCTTGGCTATTCATGCTAAATGTGAAACTTTAATTCTCCAAATTAAAACCTTGAAAAACCATGAAATGAAGAGTAAGGATTCTCCCACATTATTCACTAGAAGAAAATTAGAGTTACACTAAATCCCACCCCCCGCTAAAAATACATTAAAAAAACCCAGGAAATGTAGGGTTAAGGTGACACTCCACACAGTTTAACCACAAACAAACTCTGTCTTTGTAGCAATACCAACAGAAACTAAGAACATTACAGCACCTTATGGATGTCTAAAAAAAAATTATCACTTTCTCTGTGCCTATCACTACTGCAAATCAGGATCCCAGTAATATATTCCACCGGGATCCTCAGCATGGCCCATATAATAGTATAGGCTGAACCAATATTCTATGGTCTAGCAACATCTGTGGTCCACCAGGATGAGTCAGCACTTGAGCTCCTGGCTGGGCCAGCAGCAGAGGTCGAACAGCCCTGATAGGGCTGGAGGCTGGGTGCCCAGCATGGCAGCAGGGCTGGTGGCTTGGAGCCTAGTATAGCAGTGGGGTTGGGAGCCAGATGGGGCAGGAGTGGGGCCCAGGGCATGGCGGTGGGGCCTGGAGCTTCATGCAGAGATGGAGCCAGAAGCCAGGCATGACCAGCAGCCCAGCAGGGTCAGTGTGGTGGTGGGGATACAGGTTGGGAGCCCTGCTGTGGCCTAGCCACACTGGTGGCAGTGAAAGAGCCAGCCAAGAGACCAGCGGCTGAGCCAGAGGTTGAGTTAGGTGGGGAGCCAGTGACGGGGGGTGAGAATTGACCTCCCCAATCCAGCGAACTCCTGGGTTCAAATCTGGTCAGGTCCTGAGAGAGGTCACAAAGACAAATCAGAGCTTCTCAGATAGATATTACAGGCTAAACAGTTGCCAGGTGGAAGTGGGGAAAAAGACTTGATGACCTCTCAAGGTCTCTTCCAGTTCTAGTGTTCTATGATTTTATGACACCTAGAACTCACTACCTCTGTTTTATGTCTAGATTAATATATACACTCCCTGCCTATGGAGCAAGGTTCTTGTCATGGACACACATTTTGTCAACACTCATGAACACCGATGCTAGCACAAAAGACAATACACAGTAATACGCTTCTACTATTATAAATCTACTCAAATTTATCCCACTTCAGGACACACAGAAAGCTCCTGAGAAGCCCCTCACTTGTATCCGATTATCTGACCTACCTCCACAGTGAAACAATTAAAAGAAACCCCTGTAACACCACTTTTGGGAATTTAAGGCTCTGCTGACTACCTCTCTTCTGTGCCTCTATTTCCTGGTCACCACCCTCTTTTTTTTTTTTCTTAAATGTGGCCCCCTTTTCCATAAATGTGCATCCTGAAATACTCTCTTGCTCAGCTTTCTTTCTCACAGTATCAGGTCTCCTTCTCCCTTATACTCTGTGTGCTCTCCATCCTAGGTTCTATCACTTGCAAAACAAGAGGAGTAAGAAGCAAACAACTGGTAACAAATTACAGCTGACAGCAATCTTCACAAAAATTAGTTTACAAGACAGTTGCTCCTGAAATTATAGAAGTATTAAACAAAATCTGAAATCACAAAATTGGTGACAAATCCCAAGAGCTAGCTATTCCGAATCTACAATCACATGAGAAGAAAGTTGGAGATGCGACTTCCTAATCTGCTTGGAGAGGGGCAGGAGCCTGCTGTGTGATAGAAGCCGGTACTTGTCTCCTCAGGCAGATAGTAAGACTTGCAATACAACAGGCACAGAAGGACTTGTCTCCAGGCTGACGGTGCAGAGCTCACAATGTCACAGAATGGGTGTTATATCCACGAGAAGGGGTACAGGACTGATGGAGATTCTCCCCCACTGGGAGGAGGAGTTTGCTATGTAACAGACAGAGGGTGGGGCTCATCTCCATGGGGACAGGGTTTATTATGTAACAGTTGGGGAGCCTATGTCTCACCACAAGAAAAAAAAGCTTACTAGGTGACACAAAGTGTAGTGAGAGGCACCTGCAACCTGCAAAAGCCAGGGAAGAAGATGACACTGCTGCTTTCCTGCTTCCCCTTGTTTCTTATTCCACATGTCCTTGCTCAGCAGTTTGGAGTCGTCAGACTCATTCCAGAGAAGGGAGGTAATTACTGCTTCCTTTTCCCTTCTCACTGGATGCAATTACTGCAGGATAAGAATAGCAAAACCAAATCACCCAAGCCACATTACAATCAAACTTTCTCAACCTTATGCTGCCTTCCTTCTTCCTTTGGCGAGGATGACTGTGATGGTGGGGGACTCAGCAACAGAATTGCCTCAATGAGGAAGGGAAATTGCAACTTATTTGAGAACGCCAGACTCCAGATAATAAATGGAACCCACATCATGTTAATCCTGGGTGGAGATGCCCCAATGTCTTTCACAGGAGGCACTGGATTGGGCCCTAACTGGGGTCATTGTGAGGAGACCATTATTCCTGGAAATCTGCTCCGTGATAGGGACATAATCTATTTATTCTTCAAACAACTGGGAAGGCTACTGGGATACAACACAGTGATCATGTTTGCACTCGCAGTAGGCACAGTCACCACTGGAGGCTACTGGGCAGGAAGCACAGAGTGGAAAAGACAGCAATATATAAAGCAGAGATGCAAAAATGGAGATGATTTTGATGATGTAACAATTGACCCTGATGTCTTCTTTATCTGTGCAAGTATAGTAATGTCCTCCTTCATGCTGCTTGCTCTCTACTTCTTCTATGATCACTTAGTGAATATCATGACTGGATTTTTCAGCCTATATGCCTACACTGGGCTTTACAGTTGTTTGTCATCCTCTGTGAAAAGAGTCCCTTTTGGAGAATACAAACTCCATTTCCCATATTGTCACAATGATCCCCAAATCAGGACATTGTTCCTGGCAGGATTTTCTATCTCCATCACTGTCACATGGATGATCTTCAGAAATGAAGATCAGTGGGCTTGGGTCCTGCAAGACTTTCTAGGAATCTCCATATGCCTTTATGTTCTAAAGACAGTCCGCATGCCTACCCTGAAGAATTGCAGTCTGTTTCTAGCTATTCTTTTGGTCTATGATGTGTTTTTTGTGTTGATCACTCCTTTTCTAACCAAGTCTGGGGAGAGCATAATGGAAGTGGCAGCTCTTGGACCATTTGACTCTGTCAGTCATGAAAAGATCCCATTTCTACTGAAGGTTCCAGTATTATCCTCTGCATCAACCTTTGATGACTGCCCCTTTACTATCCTTGGTCTTGGTGACATTGTAATTCCTGGTTTCCTGATAGCCTATTGTCACAGATTTGATGTTCAGATTCACTCCTCCAGAATCTATTTTTTATCTTCCATTGCAGCGTATAGCTATGGCCTCCTGGTGACCTTTGTAGTGTCAGCATTAATGCAAAAGGGTCAGCCAGCTCTACTCTACTTGGTGCCCTTTACACTTACTACTAGCCTGGTTGTTGCTTTTTTACGCAAGGAACTCACAATTTTTTGGACAGGTGCTGGTTTAATAAAAGACTTATCTCATTCTTCCTCAAGGACGGCTGTCAGCTATCCAGATAACCCAAGACATTCAAATACACAAGTATATCAACAAGAAAGGGAAGAAAAACTGATCAATTTCATATTCAGTGAAGAACAGCTGCATAGCTCCATTGTAAGGACAGAAGAACTGACTAACCTCAACAACTTCATTGAGCAGAATTCAGATTCCATGCTAGATAAGGAGGAACAAATCAATCAATATGATGGTGAGCATAACAGAGACATTCTTAAACCAGAAAAGAATGAGTCAGACTCTGACAAAGGATCCACACACACACCAGAAAACCTCAACATGTAAATGATGCTGACTTTGCAATCACTGAAGAGTGCCCCTGGAAAATGGATCCACAATGCAAGAACATTAAATCTGAGTGTTGTAATAAATCCATAATATGTAAATTATCTTTGTGTAAATGCAGAACTTTAACATGTGCTGACGTGTTTGTGACAGTTTTCACTAGATATGTGTACCACTTTTGTTGATATGCCAGGGAGGTCCAAAGATATTTTTCAAATAATTTTATTAATGTTATTTTAAAAAGGATAACCACAAAAAACAGTACCACCTCTACATAATTAATTGTAAGTAATGATATAAATGCAAATGAACACACCGAAATAAAGCACTCAATGTGCATAATACAACTGAAGTATAACTATTAAGACAGGAGTCAAATAAATGAAATAGGAAAAACACAACTATAAAGTTTAAAAAAAAACACAAAAGGAAATTGGGTTAACCCAGATAACAAAAAAAAGACTTTGGACATGCTGTAAAAGAATTTGCTCAAGGTCCAGAAGTTTTCATACTGCCACAAACAAAACCAGTCCTGTTTTCCATGTCAAAGTCCACTATTCAGATCCCAGACTCACCTCACCCCATTCAAATGTTACCCCAATATAAAATATCTGAAGATCCCTTTTGTAAATTGGAAGTCCAAACTTTCAGGAATGGTTCAGCTGAATATTTTATTTATATTTGGGCATTTCCATTATGACTATCAGCACAGCAACTGTGCCTCACAAACATTAATGAAAATATGATGTACCTGAGATTATGGGCTTCATGAACAACCAAATGGATAACATTCTATCTCCTGTATCATGCAGGTCAGATTGAATGGTCACAACAGCCCTAAAATCTATGAATAATCCGTATTAGCTTCATTTTATAGGTGGTGGAAAACAGAGGCCCTGAATAATCCCAAGATCACATAGGCAATCTGTGGCAAGACTGGGGAGAGAATCCAGCTGCCCTTACTCCCTGTTTCTGTTGTTTCTGTGTCTTAACCTCAGAATCATTCATCCTTCGAACACAAAGGAGACAGAGGAAAAAAAATGAATTTGGTCTGATGCACTGGAAAAAAAAAACCCTTTCCAAGTTATAGATACTGCAGAGCTCTGCATGTTTCTCCACCCAAGAAACCTGGAAAGCATTCAGCTGGGACAGATACAGATACCCAAAAGATTATACAATGGTATTGTTCACCAACCAGGTACTTAATAAAAGCTGTGGGTCAAAAAGGATTGCACAAGTCTGCACAAACTAAAACCAAGGGTTCAGCTGCCAAACAAGGCTCCTGTAAATCAAGCACGTTATTTTGTTTTTCCATAATATAAAATTTGCATTTGTAACACATAGGAGTAAATGTGGAACAACTATGATTGGAAGAAGGGTAACAAATATAGTATAAACTATTTTCATTTCCACATTGTGCCTTGATCAGGTTCCTCTATTAGAAGAGCAAGTGTAATTGATACTAATTTTTCCTCCTGTGAAAAATAATCAGAATCATCTCTACGAACTGAGAAACACTATGGAGACTACCGTCCCATGTCAACACACAGAAAATAAATCTTGTATGAAAGTGTGTTAGCTAGCATCTTTTACGTAACACATTGTATCAAGTAATTTTTACCACATAGGCTATGTCCACACTCACGATCAACTTCGAAATGGCCATGCTAATGGCCAATCGAAGAATACTAATGAGATGCTGAAATGAATATTCAGCACCTCATTAGCATGGTGCCAGCCGAGTCACTTCAAAAGTGCCACATTTCACTCACCTGAGGCTTGTCTACACAGGACCCTGCAAACATCCTGAATATTCATTTCAGCGCTTCATTAGTATTCTTCGATTTGGCCATTAGCCTGACCATTTAGAAGTTTTTCATAAGTGTAGACAGGAAAAAGCTATGTTTAGAAATGTGAGTTTACGCCTACACTGGATTAAATACAACTTGCTAAAACCTCTTTAAATAGAGGTTTAACCTCTCTAGTCTGGGCCTGCTTCTACACTCGCCTCCTCCCGTCGGAGGAAGGCATGGTAATGAGGCAATTTGAAGCAGGCTAATGAAGTGCTAATGTGTATATTCAGCTCCTCATTCGCATAATGGCATCCATGCACAATTCACAGTGGAGACCTCAAAATGCAGATTGACAGTGTAGATGAGGGCAGCTTCAAAATAAGCACCCCACTTTGACATTCCCTTACTCCCACAAAACTAGGTGGGAGTACGGGAATGTCGAAGTGGGACACTTATTTCAAAGCTGTCTGCATCTACACTGTCAATCTGCAATTCAAAGTCTGCACTTTGAAATCCATGTGGCCACTATTATGCTAATGAGGTGCTGAATATACATGCTGGCACCTCATTAGCCTGCTTCTAATTGCCTCATTACCATGCCCCCCCTCTGATGGGAGGAGGCAAGTGTAGAAACAGCCTGAGACCCTTGGGACCTGACCAGTTCCAACTAAGAGAATTTGCTGGACCACAGGAGGTCAATATTGTCTAGCAGCATTACCAACACTTCCACTGTTTACTGGGCTCTTACAAGACATTTAGGGGTAAATCACAGCTAAATAACAGCACAGAACACTAAGAGCCAAGATAGGTGCCTGTAAACAAAACTTTATGGGACCAGAGGAAACTTGGCCACACCCATGATAAGTGATAACTAAAATCATGCGAGATTGTGGATGTTACCAGACGAGAGAGTGCCAAACTAGAGACGTTCAGCATGTACAACAACTGTCCTCGTCCAAATTAAGAGGAAAAACTCTGACAGTTAAAGTATGTTAGAAAACATGTTAATACATTTTCTGACTTGGCACATTTTCCTACTGTAGATTAGGCCTTAAAGGTGATTGTTTACCATGAAACTAAGTACTGGTGATGGCAGTTCAAACACCTTTATTCTCCATGTCAGTGCAGCATTTTTCACCAGCACTCAATTTATCATTTTAAAAACAAAGAACCAGAATAAGATATAAACTCCAAACACACAGAAACAGCAATCATTTTCAGACACTACTGACATGCGCAAATGTTATGCATGTGAATTAGAGGTAAAACACTGAATAAATTCTGAGAATATTGTCCCACACAGCCAACCTACATTTCAAGATACCATGCTGGCTATATGAAGATGAGGTGGTGGCCTTCCAATCCAAAACTTGTTATAATAGGTTTTCCCCTGCAATCTTTATGCAGGAGGGGACATACAGAGAAGTATAAATGTAGCACTGACATAGAAGGGTCATAACTCACAATGACTTCAGTGGGAACCGAATGTGTGGGAAGAGTTTGGTCCAGGGCATCTCAATTTTAATCTTAATTCCATTGCTACAGTAGAATTATGGCTCCCTACACAAAAGATACCTGAGAAGACTATCAAGGTTTTCTGCATTCAGGTACCTGTGTCCATTCGGGAACAAGCGGCAGCTGAGAAAAAATTCTCTTTTGAGAGAGGTGGAATATATTCAAACAGGGTATTTGTACACACGAGATCAAGGGTAGGCAATAATTTTTGATGGGTGGGACACTCCAAGAATTTGGAAAGTGGTCAAGGGCTGCACTCATTCTATGGAGGAGGTATGGAGTAAGGCATTGAGGGTGGATGCTGAAGGGAGCAAGGGATAGCTACTGGAGTACAGCAGAGGGTGTAGGTTTTCGAGGGAGTTTGGGTGAAAGAGATGGTTGTGTCCTGGGTCAGGGGATTAGGTTGCAGGGTCCAGGAAGGAGTATGGGCGCAGGAAAGAATTCTGGTTTAGGGTAAAGGTGTAGGAGTGGCTGCAGAATCCGGGATGATCCTCCTGGCTAGCAGCCCTCTTGGCAGACTTCCCTGCCTGCCAGCAGCCCCAGCCCACTGGCTGTTCCATGTGGTTGTCTGCAAGGGAGGGCTTTGTGCTGCTGCCACTCCCTAAAAAAATCTCTCATCTTCTCTTGGCTTGCTTTGCACATTGCCCCCATACTCCAGCATAATCTCTGAACTGCCATTGGCCAGTAACCAGCCAACTGGAAACTAAGAAATTGTGCTTCATCACCCCGTCACAGCAAAATCTCTCAGCTCTCACTGGCTGGTTTCACACACTGCCCCTGTCCTCCAGCAAAATCTCTCATTGTCAATTGGCTGGAAATGCTTGCGTAAGCAGGTGCAATTTGACAATGCAGTTGAAAAAAGCCTTAATAAAAGAGCAAACTGGAGGTGGCACAGGCTGCTTCAAAGTCCTGATAAAACAACGAGAAGTCCTGTGGCACCTTATAGACTAACAGATTCCCTAAGAGTTAGTCTACAAGGTGCCACAAGACTTCTTGCTGTTTTAGTGGGTGCAGACTAACACAGCTACTCCTCTGAATCCTGATGAACAGTCTTCAGCTAGCCCAGAGTTTCTACAGAAATAATTAGCTTTACACAGAGGTTCCATGAGCCCCAACAAGTTGGGTACCATATCCCATCCTACGTATTAGCTCAAAAAAAAACTTTAAAGCAAACAACTTCAAACCTTCCAACTGTGCAGCTTTCATTTTATAGACTACTAACTTCCACACTTCCTTACAGTTTTCTTACCTCCTGTCCTGAAAGGTAATATGCTGCTAGGAGACCACCAATGAAGCGGATATTCACCTCAAAAACGGATACCTCTGAATTCTGGGAAGAGAGGAAAAGACAAATGTCCATAAAACTTCTCTACACAACAATCAAGGCACCACATTACAAGAAACTATTATTGTTAGGCAGGGACACATACAAATCCAAATGCACACGAGGACTTGTAGGTGCCAATATCTGGATTCACAAAGACAAGCCACTGGCAAATCATCCTGGCACCAACCACCATGGCCTGTCGCTGCTCCCTCATCTTGGCCAGAGTCGCTCTCCAACATTCCTTGGAAAGTGCCAACATCCACAATTACTGCCCCAACCTCAGTGTCCAAGGTACCGCCAAAAATGATTTTCAGTATCTGTAGGTTAATAATAACCACAAATAGGTACTTGTCAGCCTCCTAAAAATGGAACTGCCCCATCCCAGCTTAGGGTTCCAAGCACAATGTATAACTTTTAGCCCTAAACTGAGAGAAAATCCCTTCCATTCACCCATTCACCCTGGTTTTCTGTAAGAGAACTGCATAGCCATAAGGCAAATTGGGAATGCTGAGACAATGTTAGCTGATTACAAAAATCTTACCACTTCAGTATTAATGAAATAATAAAAATGTATCACAGTCTGTGTTCCCCATAAGCTGAATGCTTGGGCGGCTGCCCAGCTGATTAGCAGAGTACCTACTGCCACCCACAGTGGGCACCCACACATGCCTTGGTGCACATAATAAAATTTATTACATTAAAAGATGGAAAAAAATTCGAGAAAGCACTGACTACAATGATAATATATACAAATGCTTATTACATATAAGTTTTTTTTTTTAATTAACAATGAAAAAATATTTGCCCCTGAAGTTAAGATTTTTCAAGGTCATTAAGGTCTCGAAGACAACCCATGCTCATTCTTGCTGTCCTAAATCATGAAATCTTTTTCTTCCTCCCTCTTATTGTCGTTTTATTGGCACCACAACGGAAGTAGGTAAAGGAGAACCCAAACCTCACTAACTCCCTCTTGCAAAAAAACCCAACAAAAACCGAAAAAAAACCCTCCCCACACACACACTGAGAAACAAAATGGTAAGAGATTTTAAAAGATGGATAAACAGAGAACTGGAAGGTAGCAGGTGAACAGCCACATCTGTACATTGATATAGCATAAAAAGATGTGTGTGGCATGTTCACAAACCCCTGTTTAGATGCCTCCACTTACACAAAAAATCTCTACATTTAAATGGAGGAAGGGTGGAGAGTACGTACGAGCAGGGCTTTTTTCCTGCTGGAACACCTTTGAATGATGTTCTGGAAACATTTTTCCATTTTGGAAGGCAGCTGGGTGGCTCTGAGACACATATGGCGGCCACATTGTTCAATACGCTATCTGGGCAGCAAGGTATGGTGAATGCGCTTCACACATGTGGGGTGCCCGTCCTGCTGCTCTGCACACCCCCCATCACTTGGTGGGACAAGCGTTGGCAGCAGTGGAAGAGGTAGACCTTGACCCTGTTTCTCCAGAGTGGCTTCTACAGCTCCAGCCAGGAGCTGTCTGACTTCTTTAGCCCCAGTACAGCTCCTGTGGCTCTAGCCACGAGCCATGTAATTCCTGCAGCCCAACACCTCAGAGCCCGGTGCAGCTTCAGAGCCCTGCGCAGCACCTGTGACCTGGCCTAGCCAAAGAAGCCTGGTGCAGCCCCGAGGCCTAGCACGATGCCTTCATCTTCAGCTCCATCAGCAGCTCCACTGAGTCGGGCTGAATTAAGGGGGTGGGGTGTGCTGGGGTTGCCTGGTTCTGTGGGAAGGAGAGGGCATTGATTTAGAGCTGGAACGGGAGCTGGGGGTACCTGGTTATGAGGGAAGGTGAGTGCATTCATTTAGAGCATGGAGCAGGGGTTGGGAGTGCAGGGACGTTAAGCCAGGGGTCAGTTTGGGGCTGCAAGAAGGGGAGTTAAGCCTGGGGGCAGGAAGCGGGGTGGTTTGGCGCTTGAGTTTGGCATTTTTTTTTTGAGAAAAACCCACTGTATATCAGTAATGTAAGGCTAAAAGTTTACAAGATCTTGCAATAATCCCCCAAATAATTCTATCTATGCAAAAACCATATAATAACAACTAGTGAGTAACAGTATCTGCATTCATACATTAAACTGATCTTAATCTAGTTTCTATTTGGGATTTTCCTTCATTTTTAAAACTGTTAAAAAGTAATCCATGAACACTGGAAAAGGTGTGTCTACACTGCAATAAAACGTGTGTTTTTAATTTGAATTTGCTTTCATGACCGAGCTATCTTGAGTTAAAATAGCAGTGAATGCACAAACTATCTTTTTAACTCAGGCTTGCAGTTCAACTTCAAGCCTGTCTACCATGTTCTCCTACTGGCTCCTTTAGTCCTCTAGCCAGATGAGCCTGGGACTTTATATACTCAACCAGAATCTTTAACTAGCATTAATCTCTTCTTCAAAAAAGCCTCTAGAAATTTTGAGCTCTCCTAGCATTTAACACATAGCCAGAATAATATCCTGGCTATTTCCCTATCCAATTTTGCATTTCATCAATTTTTTTTTATAACTTTAATATTTTACAACTAAATTTGTTCATGCTTCTGCACACACATGCTACTCACTGGGGACTGAAAATGTGGAGTATTTTAAAGTTTTCCTCAAGTATCATTTACCTTTCAAAGTTTAGCGGAGTTTGAAATATCCACTTTCTGAAATCAGATACTTTTTTTACAACCAGCATAATAATTCTTTTCTTATATTTTCAAAAATAATGTATCTTCCTAGCATTTTTCTTGCAGATTTGCATTTTATGCCTATGACTAAAACAAAGTTATGAACTGTGTTAACAGGAATTTATAGTGAAACCAGTGTATATGTATTCATATTGGCAGCATACAAATGGGGCCCTAACTTTAAGCAAAAAAAAAAAAGTTATGCTTTATGCTTCTCTCTACCTACTTTGTACAATCTAAAGAAAATCTTGCAAACACAAATGCACATAAGTATCTTTATGTATGTAAGAAGTCTCACTGGCCCTATGGAAAGTGACTTGTTGAAAGGGAAGTTAAATAAATTCCCAACAGTTAAGCTCTTTTCAACATAAATCCTAAATTTAAATCATATTTAAATCATAAAATATGAAGGGAACTAGGTAGTAATGTAATCCATTGTGCATGGCAGTATTGACTAGATCACACCTACAGCATCTGACACCTCAAATGTGTGTCTAGTTTCAGAAGAAATAATGAAAGCTTTTCATATGTTTGTACGTTATATAAAATACTATCCTCAGAGCACTCAAAATAACGAGAGGAGAAATAATCATGTGCTCAACACTAATTCCAGCCCAATATTTTATTCTGTACATTACTACGTTGATGTGGTACTTTTCTGGAAACACAGGATACAGGAGTTGAAATAAAGATTCTGTTGGATACCACAGCATCCATGCTCCAGGTTACTGAGGATAAGAAAGTTCTAATGACAAAAACAGGACTACTTCTCATTTACAATTTTCATCTTCTCCATATGAAAAGAACTTTCTAAACTAGAGGAAGTTCTAGTCAATCACGCTGCTAAATATAACATTACATATAAACTGAAGTCACACAAAGGATCATTTTGGTTTAATAGTTAAAAGCAGCCCTTATGTGTAGGGCCCTACAGAATTTACAGTACATTGTGGTCTATTTCTCAGACCTAGGATTTGAAAAATACTGCATTTCATTATTTCAAGATATTTAAACCTGAAATTTCAGGTTGTTGTAACAGGAGGCATCATAGTCCAAAGAGGGAGCTGTTGGAGGAGGTCACACAATTACTCTAGGGGAATTGCAGTATTATTCATAAACTATCTGGAGAAAGGGGTAAACTGTGATGTGACACAGTTTGCAGATGACACTAAACTGCTCAAGATAGTTAAGACCAAAGCAGATTGTTCAGAACTTCAAAAGGATCTCACAAAACTGAGTGATTGGGCAGCAAAATGGCAAATTAAATTTAATGTGGATAAATGTAACATAATGCACACTGGAAAAAATAACCTGAACTATGCATACAGTACGACGGGGGCTAATTTAGCTACAATGCATCAGGAAAGAGATCTTGCAGTCATCATGGATAATTCTCTGAAAACATCCATGCAGTGTGCAACAACAGTCAAAAAAAAAAAAAAGCAGGGTGTTAGAAACCATTTAAAAAGGGATAGAGAATATGTCAGAGAATATCTTATTGTCCTGATATAAAGTCATGGTATGACCACATCGTGAATATTGTGTACAGATGTGGTCTCCTCATCTCAAAAAAGATATACCGGCATTAGAAAAGGTTCAAAAAAGGGCAACTAAAACTATTAGGGGTTTGGAGCAGGTCCCATATGAAGAGAGATTAGAGAGACTAGAACTTTTCAGCTTGTAGAGGAGGAGACTAAGGGGGGATATGATAGAGGTCTATAAAATTATGAGTGGTTTGGAGAAAGTGAACAAGGAAAAATTATATGCTTGTTCCCATAATATCAGAAATAGAGAACACCAAATTAAATTAATGGACAACAGGTTTAAAACTAATAAAAGGAAGTTCTTTACACAGCACACAGTTAGCCTGTGGACCTCCTTGCCAGAAGAGGTTGTAAAGCCTAGGACTATAATAGGGTTTAAAAAAGAGCCAGATAAATTCATGGAGGTTAGGTACATTAATGGCTATTAGCCAGGATGGGTAAGAAATGGTGTCCCTAGCCTCTGTCAGAGGCTGGAGATGGATGGCAGGAGAGAGAGATCACTTGATCGTTACCTGTTCAGTCCACTCCTTCTGGGGCAACGGGTATTGGCCACTGTTGGCAGACAGGATACTGGGCTGGATGGACCTTTGGTCCGACCCAGTATGGCAATTCTTATGTTCTCCCTTAATGCTGGCTGTGGTGTTGTCTTCAGAGCTGGGCCATTGGTGAGCAGCAGCTGCTGGTCAGAAACCCAATTCTGAAGGCAGAGCCACTGACAGCAGCAGCCCTGAAGAAAAAAATGGCATGGTATGGTATAGCCAATCTTATTTCTCCACTGCTGTTGGTAAGGTGCTGCCTTCAGAGTTTGGTACGTTCTGGCCACACAGCTACAAAGGCAGTGCAAGTGGCAATACCATGACTCCTGTACAATAATCTTGCAAAGCCTCTGCAACTGCCTTTTGGTTGGGCTCCACAGTCTGAGAGACACAAGTCTCATCCATAAAATCTGTATAGTATAAAGCAAAAGTATACAAAAGACCCAGTTTCACAGTCTATGATGCATTATTCTCAGCCATGAACATGACTGGACCCTGACTGACTGATGACTGTGATCACTCACTGACAAGTATGATCATAGTTCATGGTAGTTGTGGATACTCAGTGGCTGAAAAAAAATCCATCCTTGAACCACAAACTATTATGGTGAGGACAGGTGTTTCCAGGTACAGCAGGAGGATGGTCACCACGACTGAAAGACTGTCTCTCCTTCCTCCTATGCTTCTTGTCCTCCTCAGCTCGTCGATGGGCAAGTTCAAAATGCAGGAGAGCATAATTTATTACAGTAGTCCTTTGAGTTATGAGAGGGCTGTGTTCCAATGCACCCTCACATAACTCGAATTTAATGTAAATTGGGGGGGTGGCTTTTTCCCCAAAGGAATGCATGTTCTGCAGCCAAGGAAACAGCAGGAGCACAAGCAGCAACTTTTGAAAGGTAAGTCCTCGGGGGGAGGAGTGGGGGGAGGCAGGCAAAGCCTGGCGGTGGTTGGGGCTGTGCGAGGGGGTAGAGGGGTTAGGACTGTGGAAGGGGGTGGTGTTGAGCCAGGGCTGCATGGCCCTGCGGGGGGGTTGAGCCAGAGCCCCGCAGGGGGGTGAACCAGGGCCAGGGGAGCGGGATTTTGACTCACCCTTAACTCACATTAATGTGGGTTAAGCACAACTTGAAATTGCGCATTTTGAGGGATTACTGTACTCTCTCCATTTCGAGTGACACTGGACGAGTGTCTCCCAAGTGTCAATGTCAATACTGAACTTCTTTAAAAACAAGGAAAAGTGGGTCTTTGCCCAGGAAAGCTTATGCCACAATTTATCTGTTAGTCTATAAGGTGCCACAGGACTTAACATGGTTACCCCTCTGGCACTTCTTTAACTTATCCTTCAGCAAGTCCTTATAATGCTTCTGTTGGCCTCCTACGTTATGATATCCTTTTTTCAGCTGACAGAACAGGACCTGTTTTCGGAGGAGATGGTCTGGCATCTGGCCAATGTGAGCAGTCTGGCAGAGTTGCTGATAGATGATCATTGTCCCAACGCTGGTGGTCTTTGCCTCTTCCAGAACACTAACATTGATGCATCAGTCTTCCCATCTGATCTTCAAGGTTTTGTGGAGACAGCATCGGCGATGTCTGTCACGGACTGTCAAGCAATGTCTGTAGGTTGTCCAGAGAATAATGGCTTGATAAACGAGATGCTTAGCATCTGTTTGAATATCATGATCTTCAAAAACTCTGTGCCATAAACAAGTAAAGGCTGCACTGGCAGAGCTCAGGTGGTGTTGGCTTTCTGCATTAAAATCTGCCTTGGATGACAGATGATTTCCAAGGTAGAGGAAATGGCTGACATTCTCCATACTTAACCACTGATTTCAATAGATGGAGCATGTGGTAGCCCATTTGGAGACGGATGATGGAGCACTTTGCTCTTCTTGCAGTTGAGGGTGAGACCAAGACCTGTGTAAGCATCAGCAAACATATTCAGGATAGTTTGAAGATCCTTCTCAGAGTGGTCAGAAAACTGAGTTATCAACATACTGAAGTTCCACAATACATGTGATAGAAATCTTACTCTTGGCAGGCAGAAAGCTCAGCCTGAACAGCTTTCCATCCTTCCTATAAATGATTTCAATGCCAGCTGGAAGCTCCCCAGCAATTAGGTAAAAAATGATGGCAATAAAAACCACAAACGTGGTTGGGGCAATGAGGCAGCCCTGTTTGACTCCTGTTTGTACTTTCAAAGATTCACTCTGGGAGTCAATACGACCCAGAAAAGTCACTTTTATGTTGTCATTAAGCAACTTTAGGGCACTGATATTTATCAGGACGTCCAGTCGTCAAAAGTACAATCCAGAGAGCACAGGAATACACTAAATCAAAGGCTTTAGTTAGATAAATGAAAGCCAATATATATTGCAGTACATATATATACTGGTTCCAAGGTTGTCATGCGGAGGGCAGTTGTGGGGATAAGCTCCCATAGCCTATAAAATTCCCTCAATGGCGCGCGTCTCAAAAAGCCTCTGACAAGCATGTCCAGCTCCGGGCCTTCTCGTGTGGCTTAGTTTTTAAGCCTGGCGGAGCCGTTTCTACTGACAGGAGAAGGGGCAAAAGGCGGCACACTGGCGCATTAAAACCGGTTGCTTCAGGCAGGTGAGGCTCGTTAGCCTTGGTCGGTCACTCACCTAGGAGAAGGTAAACTCTGATTTCAAACCCCTGCTGCCTTGCGGTCACACGCATTCTAGGGAAGGGCTTCAGGAGTTAACCCTGAGGAAAAATCCGGAGTTGGAGACCCGAAGGCAGCCTGATGTTACTTTTGACATCTTCCTGGCAACTCCTGCGATGCTGCTGATGCCAAACTGTACCGGCTCACCATTCCTTTGGATTCATCAGCAACATGGAGAGGGGGGATCTGCTACATGGGCAACAGCTCATCCTTCATACAAAATTTGCCCAGGCATGTGCCCTGGAGAGGACACTCCAGCGTCGCCTCACAGCGTCGGCATAACACGGGAAGCAACAGTATACCGGTTATAAGTCATAGCTCGCTGGAGAAGAGCTTGACGCCAGGGGTTGCTTCCGATGGTGGGAGGTGTCATCGTAGCCTCATTGGACAGCTACTGCCCACCTCAAACTGGGCAGCCCCCAGCCAATAAGGTGCTGTCTCACCACAGTCCATTTGTTTCACTGAGTGCGTGGAGCTAAGGGATCAATCCCAACAGGTGGTCTGAAATCTGTGCACCAAACGAAAAGGAAAAAAAAATACAAAAGCACCCGGTTCTTCGACTGGGCCCCTGGAATGTTAGAACCATGATAACTGGACTTTCAGACAACCTTGAAGACATAGATGATATCCGCAAGACAGCGGTTATTAACAACGAACTGAGAAGGTTAAAAACGGACATTGTTGCCCTTCAGGAGACAAGACTCATCTTCAGGCAGTCTAAAGGAGAAAGATTTCACTTTTTTCTGGATGGGAAAACCCCCTAGTGAGACCAAAGAGCACAGCGTGGGTTTTGCAATCAAGAATAGTCTGATTGGCTCCATCGTACCACCCAGAGGGCGCGTGGAAAGGCTTATACAACTCCAGGTGCAAACAGCTGCAGGTCTGACCAACATCATCAGTGCCTATGCTCCAACACTGACCTCTTCCCAAGAAGCTAAGGACAAGTTTTATGATGAGCTCAGCATTGCAATCGAAGAAATTCCAACTCGCGAGCCACTGATCATTCTTGGGGATTTTAACGCAAGAGTTGGTGCTGACCATTCCAGCTGGCCCACATGCTTAGGGCAATTCAGAGTTGGGAAGTTAAATGAGAATGGGCAGCAACTGCTGGAGCTTTGCTGCCAGCCCAGTCTCTGTGTTACCAACACTTTTTTGAAGACCAAGCCTCAGCACAGTGTGTCATGGCGTCATCCCAGGTCCAAACACTGGCACCAGCTGGACTTGATCCTTGTAAGGAGCGCCTGCATAGGCAACGTCAAGCTGTCTCGCAGCTATCATAGTGCAGACTGCAACTCCGACCATTCACTTGTTGCCAGCAAGATCAGGCTTCAACCTCGGAGGCTGTATCAAACAAAGAATGCAGGTAGGCCATGAATCAACATCTGCATGACCAAAGACCCTGAGAGGGTTGCACAGTTTACCCGTGCCCTCAATGCAGCCCTTCCTGGCCCAACCAGTGCAGATGCCAGTGGAAGGTGGGCATACCTTAGGGACACCATCTACAACACAGCGACGTCAACTTTGGTAAGAAGCAGACGAAGTCAGCTGACTGGTTTGAAGCACACTCAGAAGAGCTGCTGCCCATCGTTGAGGAGAAGCGGCTTGCAGCGACAACATACAAGACATCCCTGAGCGAAAGGAACTTGCAGATACTCAGGGCCGCTAGTGATAAAGTCCAAAGGACAGCCAGACGCTGTGCTAATGACTACTGGCTTCAGCTCTGCTCCAGAATCCACACCTGTGCAGACAATGGCAACATAAAGGGCATGTATGATGGAATCGGGGAAGCCACTGGACCAATTCAAAATAAGATTGCTCCCCTGAAGGCACTCAGTGGAGAGATCCTTAAGGACCGCTCCAAACAGATGGAAAGGTGTGTGGAGCATTACTCATAGTTGTATGCTTCGGAGAACACTGTCACAGAAGCAGCACTGAACGCCATTAGGTGCCTTCCAACTTTGTCAGAGATCGACAATGTACCAAGGTCAGCCGGGCACTTGATGCACTGGCAGTTGGGAAAGCCCCAGGTAAAGACAGCATTCCATCAGAAATTCTCAAGTGTGCTTAGAGCAGCCTGATTCCAGAACTACATGGGCTGCTGCGTCAGTGTTGGAAGGAGCGGAAAGTACCACAAGACATGAGAGATGCCAACACAGTCACTCTTTACAAGAACAAGGGTGACAGGAGCGACTGTAACAACTATCGTGGTATATCCCTCCTTAGTATTGTTGGAAAGCTCTTTGCCCAGGTAGTATTATAGAGGCTCCAAGTCCCTGCAGAAGAGTTTATCCTGAGTCACAGTGTGGGTTTAGAGCTAAAACATCTACCATCAATATGATATTTTCCCTTAGGCAGCTGCAGAAAAAGTGCAGGGAACAGCAAAGGCCACTATGCATTGCATTCATCGACCTAACCAAGGCTTTGGACCTTGTTAGCAGAAATGGTCTTTTTCAAATTCTGGAAAAGATTGGCTGTCCCCCCTCCCTGCTCAATATTATCAAGTCTTTCCACGAGGACATGAAGGGAGTCATTGTCTATGATGGATCCACCTCTGAACCTTTCAGTATCCACAGTGGAGTGAAGCAGGGTTGCGTTCTGGCCCCTACACTTTTTGGAATATTTTTTTCTGTCCTGCTCAAATATGCCTTTGGTTTAGCCACAACAGGCATTTATCTCCACACGAGATCTGATGGCAAGCTCTTCCAGCTGTCTAGGTTAAAAGCAAGGACCAAAGTACAAACAAGGTGCTTGCGAGACTTCCTCTTTGTGGATGATGCAGCTATTACAACTCATACACAGGAGGAACTACAGCTCCTCATGGATCGCTTTGCGGATGCCTGCAAAGAGTTCGGGCTTATTATCAATATCAAGAAAACACAAGTGATGAGTCTGGACACTAACCATCCGCTTGCCATAAGCGTCAACGATCACCAGCTGGAAGTTGTCCACGAGTTTGTTTACCTGGGCTCCACAATATCCCACAAGCTCTTCCCTTGAAAGTGAGATTAACAAACATATCGGAATGGCTGCCACCACACTATCCAGGCTAACAAAAAGAGCATGGTCCAACAGGAAACTCACAGAGTACACCAAAGCACAAGTCTATACAGCCTGCATACTGAGTACTCTCCTGTACGGCTGCAAAACTTGGACGCTGAGCTCCAAGTATGAAATGAGTTGAACCTCTTTTCATATGCGTTCCCTGAGATGCATCCTGGGAATCTCCTGGCGGGACAAGGTAACCAACAACACGGTGCTCGAACGAGTAGGGACTGCCACCATGCACACTTTGATCAAGCAGAGACGCCTGCAATGGCTAGGTCACATCTCCCCCATGCATGACGGTCGCATACCTAAGGATTTGCTCTACGGTGACCTGGCGACAGGGACCAGGCCGCTGGGAAGACCTCATCTCCGCTACAAAGATGTGTGCAAGTATGACTTGAAGGCTGCTAACATCAGCACTGCCACCTGGGAGACACTCGCCACCGATCGATGCCTGTGGAAGCAACGGGTGAAAAAAGGACTGTCCCAGTATGAAGACAACCTCAGGCAACAAGCAGAAGAGAAAAGAACCCTGAGGAAGTCCTGCCCCCAGTCCATCAACCAGGGCTCAGTGTTCTCCTGTACCCGGTACGGAAAAGACTGTCACTCAAGAATCGGACTTTACAGCCACACTAGACGCTGTTGTCGATCCAACCCTGGGTGCAACAACACACCATAGTCCTCCAGGACTGACTGATGCCTACTCTACTACACTCTATATATACTGGTTTTGCTCCTGACACTTTTTTTTGCAGGTGCCGTGCTGTGAAGATCACATATGCAGTTCCGCAACATGGCTGGAAAGCAATCTGTTGGTTGGATCCTACTTTTATGATAATTAGCATGGGTGTTACCTTCCTGCTTTATGTTCCTGTTTTGTTTCTTGTTCCTGGAACTCACTGTTCTTGTTCCAGTTTAAGGGTCTCTCTGTGTGTGCAGCCATTCAGGGCATACTGCAATATATCTGCTCTTTAGACTATTTACCATATTCTGTTCAGACCATTAACGACCTAACCAGTTTGTGATTATTACATGTTTTGTCTGACAATCTACCTGTGTATCTTGCTTTGCAGAGGCTTTGGGTTTTTGTTCATGTGTTGTTCTGGGTTGCTATTTTGGGGTGCATCAGAGGATAATATTTCAATGATGAATGTTTCCATTCTGCAGCCCATGCTGTCTGGAGCATTTATTTGAGCAGGTGACTGGTGATACTTTATTTGGACTTTTTGAAACAATGTGAAGATCATGCAACTCTTCCGGGCTTCTAAATTAACTTTGCTGCAGAACTGCTTAGGCCAGGGCCATGCAAAACAAGGCCTGTGGGCCAGATCTGGCTAGCCAAACTGTTGGATCCAATTCATAGGAACCTCTGCTGGTTCCCTGCCTAACCTGACCCTGCTCAGCATTCAGACTGCTGCTACTTTTGAATCTATATTTAAACTGACAGTAGCTCCTCCTATTTACATCATCCAGAATCTTACAATGCTGCCTAATCCAGCTCCCTGGACTGAGCACTGAAATCTGCCAACTCTTGCAGAGTGGTAGTCTGGCCAGCTAGAACTACTAGGTGCTGGGCTTATGGAAAGAAAGGATAATGTAAGTTAGCATGCTGCACACACAGGTTCATGACAACAGAAGGCCTTCAGTGCATATGGCAAACATGAAGCCCTATGAAACCAGCTTTAATGGGGGTCCTTTTGTTTCCTTTACCGTAATCGTCTCACGTGACAATGCTCTGGAGCTGGTATGCCATACAGTAGAAATTAGTAGTACAGTAAAACACCAAGATATGTGCATTCGAGTTGCGCATATTTTGAATTCACGCAACTGGCATGCCTGACAGAAGCAGGGAAACCACTCCTGTCTGGGGTGGCAGCCTGATTCATGCCACTGACAGGAGCAGTTTCCCACTCCTGTCAGGGTGGCAGCCAAGAGTCAGGCTGCCGTCCCTCACAGGAGCGGGGAAACTGCTCCTATCGAGGCAGCAGCCAAGAGTCAAGCAGGAGCAGTTTCCCAGTCCCCAAAATCAGGAAGCAGCCTGGGTCCCAGCTCCTACTAGAAGAGGGGAGCCAGGCTGCCATCTGGTTCCCAGCTCCCCACCTCACTGTGGGAGCCAGGAAACTGACCAGCACCAGTGCTGGTCAGTTTCTTGTCCTCTGGGAGCAGGGGGAGCCGGAGCCTGGCTCCCAGCTCTCCACTGCTCACAGGAGACAGTCTTCTGTCTCCTTTGAGCGGTGGAGAGCTGGAGCTTGGCTCCCAGCTCCCTGTCGCTCAAGGGAGATTGGAAGCTAACCAGCACTGCTGTGCTGGTCAGTTTCCTGGCTCCCTGAGTTATGTGAAAACTCAACTTACACAGGGTTGTCCACAATGCAACCACTGCATAAATCAGAGGTCTGTGGTACAGTAATGAAAAGCATGCTGGATATAGATATGGATACAAAGCTAACCTTCTTTCCCCTAGATCTGTTCACATTTTGGATCTTTCCCTAACTACAGTGGTTACAGAAGCTTGGGATTTGTATGCCTTGCTGACATTGAATGAGCCTATATGGTATGTGCTCTACCAAGACATAGCAGTTGACTGCAAAGTTTTATATTGTGAAAGGTGCAGCTGTCAATACTGTTCAATTAATGTTCTACAAGCTATACTCTACAACTCGGCTTTATGCATGAACTTGGACAGGACATTTCGGCAGACTAGAAAAGAAAAGGATACCTAAAATATCATCCAAAACCATCAAGATTTATTTAACAGTAATGGTGTTTGGTCTACAAAAAATGTGTACTCGCGGCAGTTGGGTTTAAATGCCAAACCCTTCGTACACCCTGTATGCCATGCACCTCATGAATAAAATCGGAGCAGAACTACATCAGAGGGATGATCATCATTCAGGAGTGGAAGGGCCAATGGACTGGCGCTCACCCACTGTGAACACACGTGAAGAATAGTGATATTTGACTAGACATGGATTTTAGGGTATTTAAAAAATGTGAAATGTGAGCAGTTTCAATTGCCAACCTTCAAAGAGATATATAACTGCCCATTAAGTGAACCCTGGATTTTCATTGTGATGAACTGCCAATCTGGTTAGATAAGCAAACATCTTTGGCGGAAATTTTGCAGTTGTCATTGACTTTCGGCACCCCATTTGGGAGGCCCTGCTAACAATAACTCCCTTTTGCTTTAGTCTCTGCTCCTAAGCTGTTTCAGAGAGTGGTCTCTCAGCTCCTGGATAACATACAGGATGCACGTTGTTACTTAAATTACATTCTTGTTTTGCTAAAACTCTTCCTGAAGATAGTGTTATTCTGGATCAGGTGGTAACCTGACTCCAACAAGCTGGCATAGGCTACATCTACACGTGAAGCCAACATCGAAATAGGCTATTTCGATGAATAACGTCTACACGTCCTCCAGGGCTGGCAACGTCGATGTTCAACTTCGACGTTGCGCGGCACCACATCGAAATAGGCGCTGCGAGGGAACGTCTACACGCCAAAGTAGCACACATCGAAATAAGGGTGCCAGGCACAGCTGCAGACAGGGTCACAGGGCGGACTCAACAGCAAGCCGCTCCCTTAAAGGGCCCCTTCCAGACACAGTTGCACCAAACAACACAAGATACACAGAGCCGACAACTGGTTGCAGACCCTGTGCCTGCAGCATGGATCCCCAGCTGCCGCAGCAGCAGCCAGAAGCCCTGGGCTAAGGGCTGCTGCCCACGGTGACCATAGAGCCCCGCAGGGGCTGGAGAGAGAGCATCTCTCAACCCCCCAGCTGATGGCCGCCATGGAGGACCTGGCAATTTCGACGTTGCGGGACGCGGATCGTCTACACGGTCCCAACTTCGATGTTGAATGTCGAAGTAGGGCGCTATTCCGATCCCCTCATGAGGTTAGCAACTTCGATGTCTCGCCGCCTAACGTCGAAGTTAACTTCGAAATAGCGCCCGACGCGTGTAGCCGCGACGGGAGCTATTTCGAAGTTAGTGCCGCTACTTCGAAGTAGCGTGCACGTGTAGACACAGCTATAAAGTTGAATGTGGCCAAGTGCGGTTTTGCAAAAGCGATTGTAGTTTCTAGGACATTCAAGGAGGATTGATAGGAAACAATTGGCTGAATATTACAAACTGTTTCTTCACTACCAGATCAACTGATTGCAGCAGTTTATGTTCATTCCTTAGTCTAGTTCAATACGCAGAAGCTGCTCGCACTGACAGAAAGGTGGTTGAGCATTCTGAAAGCCAAGCAGTACCAATCAGGAATGCTTAAAGACCAGGCTCCACTGGGAAATGCAGCACTTAAAAGGACAAGACTGGACACACAAAGGCGGGGTGAGGGGTCTTCCCAAGAGCAAGGATGTTGCCAGTGATTAGAAGGAAGCACAACTAGCAAGCACAGCTCGGTACGAGGCTTTTGCTTGTTCCTTATTCTTCCCACTCCGTGTTTGGGGCAGACTGCCAGTACAATCCTGATATGGAAGCAAAGCTGTGGAGAGTTCCCCATGTCCAATGACCAGTGGGCAGGATCTGGAAAACACTGCCAAGGGCTAGAAACAAGTGACCTGTAATTGGGCTCAGAAAAGACCTAGAAAGGATGCTCACATATGGATCCCCAGGGCAACACCTCAAGACTCAAAGACACTACAGTCCAGGCTAGGGTGTGGGCTGACCAACCACGTCCTTGCATGTAAAAACAGCAGAGTACACCATAGATATGCCAACAGATTGTTGATGCCTCTCAAAGATACTGAACTGTGAAAGCGGATACGAACTGTATAAGCAGATTGGATTATCTCAGTTCTTAAGAAAACTTTCTATACATTCTACAAAATTTGCTCAGAGTTCACTGGAAATTTGTTTCCTAGTTAACATATATTATACAGATGAGCCAGGGTGATTGTTTCAGGATCACTGTAACAAGTAGTCCTGGATGTGCCTTATGAAGAACATTTGGGAGTTACAAAGATGAAAGAACTTCCAAGGAGTCATAGTTGGAGGGCAAGGTTGTACACAGACATTGAGCATCATTTGAAGGTATGCTCTGTGCACAAAATGCATATAATTGCTGTTCCTCTGGATCCACTGAAACCAACAGTCAGGCAGATCACAGCAGAAAACTGCAGTGGATTTTAATGGCCCTATTCCACATTGACTGTTTCAGATTTTACTCTTAATTCTTAATTATGAATAATATGTCACAGGGTACCTCACATGAGTTAATTTCTTGTCTAACCACATTATTTACTATATTTGGATTCTCAGACAATCTTGTTTCAGATAACAGGATACCTTATGTACCACAAGAGTCTGAAGGCTTTCTGATGAGAATTGGCACATACAACCTTTCCACTCTCCCATTTCCTTGCCTTGACATACATCAACTTTACAAAAGTATGCAACCTTTCCAAAGCTGTTGTATATGTCAATGAAATGGGATTGTGGAAAGACTGCATGAGACTCTGAAATAACATGTAGCTTACATATTAGGTGAACACTAAGGCAATGCAAGCGTGTAAGTCCTGCTTGATATGATATTCAGAGTAGGCCTCATGAAAGAACTGGAGTAGCTCCATTCACTCAGCTCTTTGCCTACCTACCTGAAACAAGTTGTTTTAAATGAAAGAAAAGGATCACCCTACTTCTTCACCGTCCTTGAAACCAAGTGCTGCAATTAGGAAATACAGTAGTAGCAAGAAGCATATCCATAAAAGACTCCAGCCATTCTATCCTGGGCAGGCAGAGTATGTTTGTTGGGGATCTGGAAGGATTTGAATGTTTGTGGTGTGACTTTCTGGGCAAAATACTAAGAAACATGACAAATGAATTCATCACAGGGAACTGCATGGTTTACTAGCAAGCTATACTGCACACTGAAAGAGAAACAGGTAGGGAAGAGTTTGCTCCCTCTATTTATGATGATGTGTGTCCAACTGGGAAAGCCGTACCACAGCAACAGCACGCACATGAAGAGCTGAATCATAGGCACAGCCTATAGCCAAAGGATCACTTGATGCCTTCCACGTTTGGGGAGGAAGGAGTGAATTACTGTAAATAGTTCATACACCATGATTTTAAAAATAAAATCCCCTTTTTCCCCCCACAACTGGCAATCACTCAAACTTTCAAAAGCACGTTAGATAGAATAACTTCCTTGGTTGTGGGGGAAAGGTGGGGAATTGTCAGTCACATATTTTTGCTTTTCAAAACAAAACAAAAAGGAGGTTCTTTAAAGTTTAAACATAAACCTGAATTTCAGGGCTTCTTAATTAATGCTTCATAACTTTTTTCTCTGTAGGGAACAGTACAGTGTTTCCTCAAAACTCTTTTAAAAGGACCAGTGAAATTCAAGACGTTTTACTCACCACACTAAAATCAAGGTTTTTGTCAATCCATTCTTGTCCTTCTCTGAATTCATCGTGAAGCCCCATGACATAAAGAGTATCCAAAGCATCTACTATGGTGGCACCCAATTGTGAATTTCCTACAGGCAAAAAATAGGGTTTCTATTACAAGTGATTATTTCACAGACACACTTCCAAAAAATGAAACAGAAAAAAATAATAGTCAAAGTAGTCTTAAAGTTTGACAAGTGCCAATAGGAGAGTACCAGGAGAAAATCTCCGTCAAATTAGGAGCAGCTTGAACACCCACTTCCTTCTGTGTGGAACTTAGGTACACTGCTGAAGCCCACCCATATGGGTTTTGGGAAAAACAGAGAAAGAAATTTTAAAAGACCATTCTTACTTAATTGCCTAACCAGAAGACAAACATTTGGAACACAGATACTGTATGTAGACAATACTTGTAACTTTGACTACAAAAATGATACATGCACAAAAATAGGATTTATAGATCTGGCATATTAAAACATTAAAAATTAGAGGTTACAGGGCACATTTTGTCCAAAGCATTTCTGAGTTACGCATATTTATACTAATAAACCATTTTCCATAAAGAATGGGGGTGGGGACTGTCACACTGAGGATGAGGAGTTTGGGATGCAGAAGGAGGGCCTGGGCTGAAGCCACGGGGTTCAGAGTGTGGGAAGGACTCCAGGATGAGGCAGGGAATAGGAATGGATTTGGAGTAGGGTAGTGGTTTGGGACACAAGGGGTGTTGGGGTTCAGCCTCTGGGTGGCACTTACTTCTAGCAGCTCCCAGGAGGTAGCTACGTGTCCCTCCAGCCCTTAAACAAAGAGGAGCAGCCAGTAGGCTCTGCAGCTGCCCCCCAAATGCAGGTGTCATGGCTGCAGCTCCCATTGGCCACAGTTGGCAAATGGGAGCTGTGGTAACAGCACTCTGAATGGGGACAGCACAGGGACAAACTGGCCATCTCCCAGGAGCCAGGCAGAGAGCCTGTCAGCCCTGCTGTACTGTCAACTGGAGAGTGTAGTCAAAGGTGCTGATCAGAGCCACCAGGGTCCCTTTTCAATAGAGCATTCACGTTGAAAAACAGACATCTGACAAGCCTACTGCGGGGAAAGCAGTGGGATAAAGTCTCCCTCTGGTTACAGTTACAGTTCAGCCTGAATCAACTCTCAGACTGATCCACTGGTGGTTGATTAGGCAGCTCTAATTAAAACAAGGGTGGATAAAAATTGATTAAAAAAATAAAAGTCAGATTTTTATTTAAATACGATATTTTTTATTTTGAAATCATCAACAAAACAATGGAATTACTTACAATTAAGTCTCATCTCACCACAAATATGCCACATATACATTTAGTCTCATAAAAATAAATTAATGGCTCTCCTCCGACCAGCCTAACTACTAGCTGTTACTTCTTTTAAGTTCTGGGCTTCCAATTTCTTTTCCTCAGCAGACTACAAAGTAACACATGCAAAGAAAGACACAAATGGGATATGAGTGGTTGTGTTCTGTGCTTATGCAGTGGTGAACCTTGGCCAAGCACAGCAGAGGAGATAGCTAAGACACTGTTTTAAGAAAGAGAGACAACATACAGGAAAGGGCAAAGGCAGCAAAAGAAAGGAACAGTGCAGTCAAATGAAAGAAAAAGAATATGCATTTTCCAGCATACACAGCCTCCTAAATTCCCCCACATCTTTGCCACAGAAAAACTGTCCTGGCTTCTGGGTGAAAGAGAGACCCTGTCTGGGAATATTTTCAAGAAATTTGTTGCCTGGCTAAAAAAGGAAAATATGTCAAGTGTAAGCAATGCAAGATGATGATGCAGGGCATAGTGGCAAGACTGAACCATCACAAGAAAAATTGCTTGTTGGATGTGGATGAAGATTTGGATACAGCTGAGTAGATCAGCTGGTTAGTAACTTAAATAATTCACTTTGTGATTCATCATTTTTCAAGACTCTGTCTATTCTTTAAACGTGTGATTTGACAAGTAAATTCCCAAACAGTTGTCTATGCTGGATGTTGCTAGAAAAAATAACAACGATTGGCTTAGCTAACCCTTATGGATTCTTTAATTAGTTAATTAGGTTGAGAACCTATAACTCAAGTATACAACACAGAAAGCTGCAGTAAGAGAAATCTAGGGTTGCCAGCTGCTAACAAGTGTAATTTTCTTATTTTATGTTACTTAATATATGCCCCTTACTTTGGAACATCATGGCCACAGAACATAATGTCCATTCCATAAGTCTATTCCCTATTTTACTTCAGCATAACGCTACTTTCCCAAGTGAACCCCATTCTATACTCATTCTCTCAAAAACAGAAGTGCCAGTGAGTTCAATGGAGCTTACTTCAAATTTAAGTGCACCCTAAGTGCAGTCTTAGCTTTTTTGGTAACTTGACTTAAATCAGTGAACTTCTTTGGTAATTTAAATCAGTTATATAAATTGACTTGATTTATATCAATCCACCCTCCTTAAAACCCAAGAAATTGACTGGAGAGTGCTATTTCTTCAACCCTGTTACTCTACCTTGGAAAAAATAGTAACAGAAATTGATGGGAAAACTTTTCCTGTTAATCTCCCTCTCTTCTCTCACCCCACTCCACCCAATGTAAAGTCCACAGCAACTCAACTTCTGGTATGTTGACTCCAACTATGTTATTCATATATCTGGAGTAACAAAAAAATCCCGGATGCGGCCACTTATCACCTACCATTCCTCAGGGTCTAACCACAGAGCGGTCTCTACCTTAGCTTGATTAATGCTCCGTGGCTTGGCTTCTAGCTTCTTCCTTCGCTCCACACCTTCCTTTTCAATCAGGGGCAGCAGCCTTCGTTGAAGGTGCTCTATATCTGTATTTAGTGTACGCACTCGAGTGTCTAAATTCTGGCATTCTTTGTGCAACGTGTCCCTTTCTGCTTGTACTTTAAGGAGCTCAGCTTCTAAGTTCTGGTAGCTCTTACTGGCTGCCTGCCATATGTTAGTTAAAAGCCAGATGTAAGCACCTTTGCCTTTCCCTCTTTTCATTTTACAGGCAGTTCTCCAGTTACAATAGTGTTGCCAAATGTCCTTCGGGTTTCCCCAATCCTTTTCTATCACATCTTTACTCCACTGTGGGTTACCCCATCCTTCCTGAGCTAGATTCTTTTCTATGTCAAGGAAATCTGAGTTGTTTATCATGACTGGTTTCATTTTGTCACTGTGGTACAGCCTATGTCACAACCCTGCTCGCTGCGCCAATTCTGTTAGCCGGTGGCCAGGTAATGTGCGGTGAGGTACTCCCCTGGGTCCTAAGCAACCCAGTTTTTAACTGTTAGAGCAGGCAGCTCCTAGCACACTCACCCACGGCCAGGCTGTAGTAACCAAACGGTTAAAGTTCTTTTGTTGTGCCGGCTGTGTTGCAGTAACAAAAGGGTTAACAAAATAGTTAGGCTTGGATCTTAACTAGTTACAGAGCTCTAATTCTTTAGCTGTGCACAAAAAAAAAGTCAGAGACCTAGCATGGGTGTATCTTACCCTCTCTGCGTCTCCTCGATACCAGCGTAGCCAAGCCGGATCGGTCACTCAATTCCGACGGAAAGACGAATACGAGGTTGGGCGTCCCCAGCTGTGGACCTCGGGAGGCAATCACCTGACCCGACCAGCAGGAAGTTGGTCGAATGCACTCAAAGTTAGAGTTCTGCTGGACCCATCTTTTATACCCCTTTTGGGTTACGTATTCTCTTTCTTATCTATGGTGCCAGATCATACTGGTTTGTCTTTGTGACTCCAGTTTGTTACAAGGGCATTTCTACTTAGTTTGCACTTGTAAGACAAGAGATAAACAATTTAGGAGTACAGGACATTCTTTTGTGCGGGCGGGGCACGTCCCCTTCTGAGTGATTGTGTGTGTGCATCATATTGATCAATGCCAGCTGGGGTGATTTCTTGAGGGTTCACCCCCCTCTCTCATGTTGACAGTCTGGCCTGTTAGCCTTCTAGCTGTACTTTCTGCTTCTCAGGGTCACGATAAGCCAGCATATCTGGGCCTCAATGAGGGCATCAAAGACTGTGCTGTCAGCAGCCATTTCCGTGCCCTGTGTGCTCCTCAGTGGGGGGGGGGCAACGAGCAAGCTGGCTTGTAAGGGGGAGACTCTGATAGCAAAACCCGGTACATGCTTTCTCCAGAATCCCAAAACCCCTAACATTTGTCTCAGTTGGGCTTTATCTTCTGGGGACGATGCCTGACTTAATTCATTTACAGTTTCATCAGGTATCGACCTTCGTCCTCCCATCCAGATGGTACCCAGGAATTTTACCTCATGAGAGGGACCTTGGCATTTATCAGGTGGTAGATCTAAGCCAAGACCTTCCAGGGCTGCCTTTACCTCAGTTACGGCTTCCTGTACCTCCTCAGAGGTATCCCCTCCTATTAAGATGTCATCAATGTACTGTAGGATCTGGGTGTTAGAAGGCAGGTTTAGGCCGTCTAAAACCTTTGCTAGTGCGGCATGGCAGATGGTGGGTGAGTGCGTATAGCCTTGGGGCATGCGAGTGAATGTATATTGGACCCCTTTCCAGGTAAAAGCGAACTTTTCCTGATCCTGAGGTTGCAAGGGAACCATGAAAAACATATCCTTTATATCCAATACAGCTAACCACTCCTTAACCATAGTGGGATTCTGCGCAGTGTCTGCCCCACTGACCCTGTGATGTATGTAGAGTGCCCACCTTTGTACAGTCATCTTTTGGGCTACCCCAGGTGGTAACTCTTTTCCCTCCAATATAGGCTTAATGATCGGGAGAGGAGTGTGGAGTGTTACAGATTGGCCTTGGGTTAACTCCTCTGTCTCCCTTAGAGCTGTGAAAGCTGACAGGAGTACCTTTTCGTAAGGGGTATAATTGGTCTGTGACCCTTGCCATGACTTTGAGCCAAATTGAATAGGACGGCGAGGTACAGTTTCACTCTCCTGCCATAGGGCATAGGAGGACCCAGTATTCCCCTTACGAAAAGGTACTCCTGTCAGCTTTCACAGCTCTAAGGGAGACAGAGGAGTTAACCCAAGGCCAATCTGTAACACTCCACACTCCTCTCCCGATCATTAAGCCTATATTGGAGGGAAAAGAGTTACCACCTGGGGTAGCCCAAAAGATGACTGTACAAAGGTGGGCACTCTACATACATCACAGGGTCAGTGGGGCAGACACTGCGCAGAATCCCACTATGGTTAAGGAGTCCCTGTGGAAAGTGGGAATGCCTACCGAATACCATCTACCCCCACAACCATCTCCTATTAAGGATGCTCCTCCGTTTAACCCATCTCAATCTGAGGGAGTATGGTTTACAGATGGCAGTGCAAAGCTGGTAAAAGGGAAATGGAAGGGAAAAGCTGCAGCGGTCCCAGCGGATGCATCAGCTGCACCCCTAACTGCAGACATAGAGGGATCAGCCCAACTAGCTGAACTAGCTGCTATTGTACTAGCCTGTAAGGCAGGAGCCAATGTTGTATACACCGATTCCTACGCAATATGGGCAGGGGCTACTCAGTGGATAACTAACTGGAAAAATAACAACTGGGAAATTGGAGGAAAGCCTGTATGGGGATTAAAATACTGGAAATGGATATACCATCATGCAACCCAAAATGCCTTAAGCATAGGCCATGTGTCAGCCCATCAAAAGAGTAATACCACAGCCGGCACAACAAAAGAACTTTAACCGTTTGGTTACTACAGCCTGGCCGTGGGTGAGTGTGCTAGGAGCTGCCTGCTCTAACAGTAAAAAACTGGGTTGCTTAGGACCCAGGGGAGTACCTCACCGCACATTACCTGGCCACCGGCTAACAATCTCTAACAAGGCTTTGGCAATAAAACTGCCAACACTGAAAACACTTTCCTTATAAAATCTCTTAATGGTTCACAGTGAACGAGATAATGCTTAAGTAAATGGGTTAACATACTATTGAAGAATTAATTTTAATTCTGATTTTCAAATAAGTGGCTGAAAATAAGTTAATGAAAATATGCATTGTTCATAAAACTTCTACATACAATTTCAGCCAAGCTATAGAATGCAACCAGTAAACCTTTAACCACAATCAGAAAATTAACTTCCTTCAACATCTTAGACCAATTTTAAAAAAGCAGATCAGTAAGTGGAGTCCTTTGGGATGTGTGGTCCCTTGGGATGTGTAGTCCTATGTGTATTCTGCTCAGGCTATATCTACATTACAGGCTACCTTTCAAAAGAACACCCTTCGAAAGCACGCGTCTACACACAAAGTGGATCAAGGTCACAAAGCAGATCAAGGTCACAAACTGCTCTTTCGAAAGACCAGCTCACTCTTCCGAAAGGGAGCATCCACATAACCCAAGGCAGTCTTTTGAAAGAAAGGGCAAGGAAACACAGAAGATGGGGTCACAGAGCAGACAAGCCCTTCCGGGGGTCACCACCAGCGGCTCCCTTAAAGGGCCCCTGCAAGCACCCTCATCCTGCACAGGGTGAGGGCTGCTTTGCTACCCAAAGCCACATAGATGCTGCACATCAAAAGAATAAACGATGGGCAACACTATGGACCCCCAGCAGCTTCCCGATGGTCTATCCCTCACGGCCATGGTCAGCCTGCCGGCCACATTGCCGTCCTCCAGTGGCTCCTCATAGCTGCCCTGTTACAGGCTGTCCTCACAGGGTGACACCTGTGCCTACAATTCTCCCCCAGGTTATCTGGCACCTGTGGATTTACCCCACCAGCACGCAGAGATGATACCGGCTGGTACTGGGGGGTTGGGACAACAACTGCTGCCTCCACAACTTTTGTATTACCAAGAGGATGTTTCTGAAGCTATGTCACTGGTTCACCTCAGCCCTCCAGCACCAGGAGACCTGGAAGCAGCCCACACTTCCCCTGGAGAAGAGGGTAGCCATCACCCTCTGCAAGCTGGCCACCCCGGATAGCCACCGGTCAGTCAGCCACCAGTTTGGGGTGGGCAAGGGCCACCACCAGGGCCATTCACATGGAGGTAAGCCTTGCTCGGGTGACACAGGCAAGAGAGACCCTTGGGAGCCAGGGGATAGAGATGGGGCATGGAGCGCTCTGCCATGCACTTAGAGGTGTCTTCTTCCTCCCCCCATATATGGGTCATCAGAGTGATAAACAGCATCCTCCTTCCCCGGGTCATCTGTGTCAGAGACTGACGTCACCCTCACAGGGTTCACAGAGCTGGGCTTCTTCCCCAACTGCTCTGGGGCTCTGGATGGGACCCACATTGCCATCTGGGCCCCAGACCACAACGCTGGCACCATCACCAACCGGAAGGGGTACCACTCCATGGTGCTCCAGGCCAAAGAGCATTTTATGGATGTGGGGGGGAGGGGGGGCTGATCCAGGCGAACCCACAACGCTCAGGTCTTTTGTGACTCTTGGCAGCTCCACACCTCCTACAGGAGCTCCTAGTTGGGGACACCACCATTTCCCCAGCATCATGGCCGACACTGCATACCCCCTGCACCCATGGGTGATGCGGTCCTACACAGGACATACTGACCCCACCCAGGACATTTTTAATGAGTGCCTGAACCAGGTCATAACATTGTGGAGCAGGAATTTGGGCATCTGAAGGGGCGCTTTCGCTGCCTCCTCATGTGGCTGGAGGTGGGCCTCCCTAATGTGCTGGCTGTGGTGTAGGCATGCTGTGCCCTCCACTATATCGAGGAGGCAAAGCATGAGCCTTTCATGCAGGAGAGGGCTGCCAAGGCCAGACATGGCTACAAGCAGAGGGTTGCTGCCCCATACTGCCAGGCTCAACAGGATAGGGTGCAGGTCAGGGAGGCCTCACATCGAGTGCCCCAGTGACTCTCCCCCACGCACTTTCAACCACAACTCCCCTCTCACACCCCCATGAACGTACTCCCACGCCCCCATACCCCACGAGGGACACGGCAGTGGTGAAAAATAACTATTTACTAGAATCATATCAAACAAATCCAAGCTATGTAGAGCGAATGACAAACTATACACAACAGAGGAATGGAAGGGACTATATACAGCAGAGGAGTGGAAGGGACTATATACAATAGGGGCCTGGGGCAGGGACAACAAAACTTCGAGGGGCAGCAGGGGCCTTACTCCTCCCCAGGGGTGGAGGGCTGGGAGCTGCACCAAGCACGTGAGCCACTACTGCCCTGGGTCCAGAGTCCCCATCAGGGCTGGGACCACAGGGAGATAGGTGTGCAGGAGGAGTCCAAGGGGCTCAGGCTCAGCGGGGGGCACAGGGAGGAAAAGAGCAGCAGGGGAAGGGGGACTGGCTTGCACTGGCCAGCACTGGCCACTGTCCACCAGCCAGGGCGGGAGGGAGGGGGGCAGGAGCAGAGCATGGAGGGCAGAAGATGCAGTGGGAGCTGCAGGGTGGTGTGGCAAGGGAGCGGAAGGCTGAAATTAGGCAGGTGGTCACTGTGTCCTTGAGGGCGTCCAGAGTGCCCACCACACAATCCCAGGCCTCCCACTCCATTGCCAGCTACTCCCACAGCACAGGGGTCATGTTCCGCAAGGCAGCTGTGTGGGCAGCAGCAGCCTCCTGCTGCCCCTAGTGGCACCAGTGCATGCCCCAGCGGCAACCCCACATGGGCACAGGAGTTGGTGGGGTCCCCGCCTCCTCGCACTCTGCTTTGGGGCTCCCCAGCCATGTACGAGGCTCAGGCAGCCCCCGAGTGGTGGAGCTGTGGTAACAGAAGGGGACAGAGGGACAGGCCATTAGTACCATGACCTGGCCCCAGGGCCATGCCCCCTGTATTACCCTCCGCCCCACTGTCCAATGACCCAGGGGATCCTGGTCGCTGGGGTCCCTGCATAGGTGGAGCACAGGCAGGCTTTGGTCACTCTCCCTCCCTTTCCTCCCTGGGGGTGCAGCCTGTGGTGCTGTCGAGGGAGGCAGGTGCTGAGTGCCAACTGTGGCCATCCAGGACTCATTCAGACTTGGGCTGGTGGCCGTTAAGTGGCCTGCTTCCAGCTGTGGCAGAGGCAGGCACCCCCTCCCCACATTTTGGGGTGCCCAAAACACATGGGCCCTACCTGAAGGTCCCTCCAGAAACTCAGGGGAGGCCCGGGTGGAGGGTGCTTGGCTGAAGGTCTCCAAGTGTATAGCTATGACAACGGTCCCATCACTAGAGCTCTCATCACTGCTGGTGGGCTTAGTCTCATGGCCCATCCGCCGGGGGATGCTGGTGTCCCAGAGTCCCAGCAGGTCCTCAGCATCCGTGTCAGGTTCCAGTCTGGTGGGCTGCGTCTACACGTGCACGCTACTTCGAAGTAGCGGCAGTAACTTCGAAATAGCGCCCGTCACGTCTACACGTGTTGGGCGCTATTTCGAAGTTGAAATCGACGTTAGGCGGCGAGACGTCGAAGTCGCTAACCCCATGAGCGGATGGGAATAGCGCCCTACTTCGACGTTCAACATCGAAGTAGGGACGTGTAGACGATCCGCGTCCCGCAACATCGAAATAGCGGGGTCCTCCATGGCAGCCATCAGCTGGGGGGTTGAGAGATACTCTCTCTCCAGCCCTTGCGGGGCTCTGTGGTCACCGTGGGCAGCAGCCCTTAGCCCAGGGCTTCTGGCTGCTGCTGCTGCAGCTGGGGGTCCGTGCTGCATATACAGGGTCTGCAACTAGTTGTTGGCTCTGTGTATCTTGCACTGTTTAATGAAAGTGTGTCTGGGAGGGGCCCTTTAAGGGAGCGACTTGCTGTTGAGTCCGCCCCGTGACCCTGTCTGCAGCTGTGCCTGGCTCCCTTATTTCGATGTGTGCTACTTTGGCGTGTAGACGTTCCCTCGCTGCGCCTATTTCGATGTTGGGCTGAGCAACGTCGAAGTTGAACATCGACGTTGCCAGCCCTGGAGGACGTGTAGACGTTATTCATCGAAATAGCCTATTTCCATGTCGCAACATCGAAATAAGCTATTTCGAAGTTGGGTGCACGTGTAGACGTAGCCGTGGTGTCCAGTACCACGATAGGCAGTGATGCCTCTTTGGGCGCCAGGAGGCAATTGAGCATATTGAAGTAGGGGCAGCTGGTGGGAGCTGCCCGCAGCCACTGGCCACATCCTGGGCCCAACAGTATGCCTGATGGAGCTCTTCCACTTTGCTGTGTACTTGGTCTGGCATGCAGTGGGGGTGCCCAGACACTCAGGCCGGTGGCTAGCTGGCCAAACGCTGCAGCACCCCAGCACTAGCTGCCTGTCTGCAGAGAAACCTCTTTGTCACCCCAAAGTTCTTCATCTCTTCCTCTGTCCAAGAGCGGGCCTCTTCTTGGGGCCCTGGCTGGGCTCCTGAGTGCTCTCTGCCAGCTCTGAGGCAGGCCCCTGGGCAGTGCAGGTGTCTAAGGCAGTGGTGGGGTGGCTCTTGCAGGCAGAGCATCAAGAGGAGGGCATGCTGCTGGCAGCTTGTGCCTCAGATGCTGCTAGCATACTCTCACAGCTTCCTGCCATGGGGTTTCTGGGTCCATGCAGCTTTAAACGCAGCCGGATGCAGAGAACACAGAGCTCCACTGAGGCTGTCAGGGGCGTCACTGTGCTCCAGCTAGCCAGCACCACGGAGGACTGCTCTTCCGAAAGAGCGGCCCACAAAGCATCTACACATTTTCTTTTGAAAGAGTCTTTCGAAAAGGGCCGCCCTCTCTGAAACAGGAATGGAAGAGTGGTTTCGACAGGCAGACCGCATTCTTTCAAAAATCCTTTCAAAACACCGCACTGTGCGTGAAGATGCTCCACCAGATCTTTTGAAAGAGGCCCTCCTATCGAAAATTATTTCGAAAGGACTTGCTGGTGAAGACTTGTCCTCAAGGTTTGCATGCACATGGCTCACCTGAGCCCAGGAAATTTTTCCATTAGCAGTGTCTGTTTCTCTGGGGCTTTGGGATGTGATACACTGACTGTCAGATGCTTTGTATATTGGACAGACTTCAAACTCTCTTAGACAAAGAGTTAATGGGTACAAAACAGACATAAAAACACTCCTGATCCACAAACCAGTCAGCCAGCATTTTAATGGAGTGGGCCGCTCCGTTAATGACTTAAAAGTTTGAGGCTTACTGAAGAGAAATTTTCACAACACTCTTAAAGAGAGGCTGCTGAACTCTCTTTCATATTCAATTTGACACATTAACATGTGATTTGAACTGGGATGGGAATTTTCTGGGTCATTATAGGGGCTCGTTTGCATACTTGGCTTAATCTAATTCTTGACTCCCTACCCCTGGCTTCTGCCCCTCTACTCTCTGATTTGCTCACCTTGATAATTTTTTTTTCTGATTTGTCCACCTTGATTACTGTTTTTGGTTCTCTGTGCCTTAAATATTAAGTCTGTTCTGGTATGGCTATGATCTGAAGAAGTGGGTCTGTCCCACAAAACCTCACCTAATACATTATTTTGTTAGTCTTTAAAGTGCCACTTGACTGCTTTTTTGTTTTGATAGTATATAGACTAGCACGGCTTTCTCTGACATTACAGAGGGTGGTGGATTATACTGCTTCCAAACAAGAACTCTTCCTTAGATTCATCATCCATCCAAGTATCCAGCTGTTAAATGGAAAGAAGCTGGGTTGATGTAGGTGGTATTGCTATAGCCCTCAGTCAGCAGGACTGAAAATTGCTGGATGTATATGCACAGACTTGATGCCATCTAAAGAATGCTGAAGCAAAAGTGTCTTGGCTAACAGGGCACTTCTAGGAGTACTGATATTTGACCAGCTTGATTTTCCTCTGGACTTCAGATAAGAATGGAATAGGTCAGAAAGTATTATTAGTTATTCAAAACACAGCACTAAGAATGAATCCCCTTTGCAACCATCCTCAAGCTGCTTCAGAGCAGTAGGCCAGGCATTTGAAAGACAGTGAGGCTGCATCTACACTACAAGATAAATTTGAATTTATTAATATCAATTTTGTAATTCTGGAAATTGTAAGTTCAAATTTGACCATCCTCACCTACCCACATGCTCCTCACAAATTCAAATTTTTTGCTTCCACACTCAATTGGCAAACGTCAACTGTTGCAGTAGTGCATTGTGGGAACTTATCCCACAGTTCCCTCATCCCTGTAGCGATCCAGGTTATGCTCGCTGGTCTTTGACATCTTCCCACATTGCATTTTCCTCATTCCCCTCCCATGCTAAGCAAACATCCATTTTTAGCGTTGAAAGGAAGGAAAGGTAGGGCATCCAAAGAGATGGCAAAAAAGTTCACAGAAATGTCTTTCTTCTGTAGCTGAACTCTCAATTGGCCATTCACATCACCAACTGGCCATCACGGAGTGCTGTGTACCACAGTGGGCCAACATGTGTGCTGCCGGCTGGGAGATGCATTGCCATCACCCCACAGACCTGGGTGTGCACCCCACTGCATACATACCAGAGGTTCCCTTGGCAACATCCAGGGATGCCCGGCTTCCAGTAGCCCAGTTTGATGAGCGGGAGGGGATGCAGAGCGCGAGATTCCCCTCCCCACTTGACACACGGTGGTCACATTGGCCTCCTGGGTCCCCGGTCTGGGCTGCTCCCCCACCTCCATCTGCTGCTCATCTGCTGATATATCCAGGACTGCTGCGGTTGGGGAGCTGTCCAGGGGCTCCAGGATGCCCCAGGGCTCCCAGAAATCGGGGCAAGTAGCTGGGGCTGCTCCAGAGCGGCCGGCGTGGGCACGGTCCTGGGCCCAGCCCTGCCACAGTTCTTTAACTTTACTGTGTACCTGTTCCACAATACGCTCCGTGTGGTCTCTTGTGAAGAGGCCACGGGCCAGGCAGGTGATGTTGCGGCATTTCACCAATTGATGCCCATCTCATGGAGGACCTCATCCTCTTTCCAGAGGCCCAGGAGGTCCTGCAGCTCCTGCTACATCCAGGAGGGGGCCCCCTTTTTTATGTTTTTGCTCCCCCAACCTAGAACCCTGGGAGCCCTGGGGCTCATGCGGTGGCTGTGTGCAGGCCATCATCGCATCACTCAGAGCATGCAGCAGGAGCTCATCCTGCGGCTGCTCCTAGCACGCTCTCAGCTTCCTGCCATGAGGTTCCTGCATGCGTGCTGCTTTACTGTGGCTGGACAGAGGGATCATAGAGCCCCGTTGCTGCCGGATGGAGCAGTCCCGTGCTCCAGCTGACCGGCGCCATGGCAGACCCCTTTTTCAAAAAAGCAGGATGTGGAGCGTCTACAGGTGTACTCTTTCGATTTAGTTTTTCAAAAGGGGGTGATCTTCCTGGTACAGGATCGGAGTTTGGATTTTGGCCTCTGCACCCTGTTCTTTTGATTTTCTTTTGAAATAAGGTTTTGCACATGTAAGCCGTGTCTACATGTGCACGCTACTTCGAAGTAGCAGCACTAACTTTGAAATAGCACCCGTCACGGCTACACGCGTCAGGCGCTATTTCGAAGTTAACTTCGACGTTAGGCGGTGAGACGTTGAAGTCGCTATCCTCATCAGGAGATGGGGATAGCGCCCTACTTCGACGTTCAACGTCGAAGTAGGGACCGTGTAGTCATTGCGCGTCCCGCAACTTCGAAATAGTGGGGTCCGCCATGGGGGCCATCAGCTGAGGGGTTGAGAGACGCTCTCTCTCCAGCCCCTGAGGGGCTCTATGGTCACCGTGGGCAGCAGCCCTTAGCCCAGGGCTTCTGGCTGCTGCTGCCGCAGCTGGGGATCCATGCTGCAGGCACAGGGTCTGCAACCAGTTGTCGGCTCTGTGGATCTTGTGTTGTTTAGTGCAACTGTGTCTGGGAGGGGCCCTTTAAGGGAGCAGTTTGCTGTTGAGTCCGCCCTGTGACCCTGTCTGCAGCTGTGCCTGGCACCCTTATTTCAATGTGTGCTACTTTGGCGTGTAGACTTTCCCTCGCAGCACCTATTTCAATGAGGTGCCGCGCAACGTCGAAGTTGAACATCGACGTTGCCAGCCCTGGAGGACGTGTAGACGTTATTCATTGAAATAGCCTATTTCGATGTTGCTACATCGAAATAAGCTACTTCGATGTAGGCTTCATGTATAGACGTAGCCGTAGACACCCCTCCTGTTCGTATACACGTAGATACAGCTTAAGGGCTTCTGTGCAACAACTGCATTCTCAACTGACCATCCGCTGAGTGTCCCCCTCCCATCATTGCATCTGACCCCTGAAAATAATACAGGGGCACAGAATGTATTCTAAACTTAGAAGAAAGAGGGTAGAAAAGTCTTGGAAAAAAGAATTTTTGACTTTCCCCTTCACTACACAGACACTGCCATCACTATCACACACGGAACTTATAATGCAAACAAGAATCTCAACTAGTCCTCCCGCCTCCGCCCTGTTTCTGAGGGGGGTCAAAGCATAAAGACAGATAGGAAATGTTAGAAAAAAAGATTTTATAACCAAAATATGAAACCAGCAGGTGTCTGCAATGGACAGCAAGCTCCCAAAGATATTTTTGGCAGGAGGAGGGTGCTGTCGTCTGCAGCTGCAGAGACGCTTGCACTACTGAAGTAGCTGAAGTAGTCCCCCCGCCTACCTTAGCCACCGATGGAGATTTGCCCCCGGCGGCAGCAAGCCCCAGTAGTCCCATGCTATGGGTGTGGGGGAGATTCAGTGGAGGGGCCACAGTCACTCTAACTCAGAGACCCATCCATGCAACAAACCTCATTGCCAGCTCTGCCCACATATCTACACCAGCAACACCATTACAGGACCTAACCAGATCAGCCACACCATCGTGGGTTCATTCAGCTTCACATCTACCAATATAATTTATGCCATCATGTGCCAGCAATGCCCCTCTGCTATATACATCGGACAAACTGGACAGTCTCTACATAAAAGAATAAAACGCACACAAATCAGATATCAGAAATGGCAATATACAAAAACCCGTAGGAGAGCACTTCAATCTCCCGGGCCACACAGTAGCAGACTTAAAAGTAGCTATCCTACAGCAAAAAAATTTCAGGACCAGACTCCAAAGAGAAATTGCTGAGCTACAGTTCATCTGCAAATTCGACACCCTCAGCTCAGGCTTAAACAAAGACTGTGAATGGCTGGCTAAATACAAAAGCAGCTTCCCCTCCCCTTGGTGTTCACACCTCCAGATCAACTGCTGGTAGTAAGCCTCACCCTTGCTGACTGAGCTAACCTTGTTATCCCCACCCTTGCCCTGGCTTATTTATACCTGGCAGATTTCCATGACCAGCATCTGATGAAGTGAGTCTGTGCTCACGAAAGCTCATGCTCAAAACTTTTCTGTTAGTCTATTAGGTGCCACAGGACCCCTCGTTGCTGTTACAGTGAAGATAGTTATGCGGTAATATTGAGCTAACTGCCTTAAATTCCAATTTATCTCATAGTGTAGACACAGCCTAATTAAGGGAAAGGACCTCCAACTATCCTGCTTGATATGACCCACCTATGAGCCATTGAGCTGAGGCAGGGACATACTGAGTTATCCTGGTGACGTAGTCATGCCACCTGACAAAGTGACATGTTAATTAAGTCTAGACTTCAGAACGCATGTTATATTTTTATTTCATATGTAACGGTTTCCAAAATATACCTGTTACGGCTCAAATCTCTGTGCTTGTTCTTCAAATCAAGAGATACAAAATAGTTCCCTTTGGTTGGGATAATCACTCTCAACCTTTAATGATACACAGAACAGTCAGTTGTCTGAGATCAAAACATGGTGTTCAGCATTGCTTCTTTTTGGAAATAAGGAACTATGTTGAATAAAAAAGACTGCTCCTGTGCTGAGGTGGAACCCATTCAAACTGAACAGGGAGTCTATCTCTAGGTTCAGAGCCCTCTTATGAGAAAAATACCCAGAGGACAGGGAAGGGAGCTTTTTGGTAGGAAGGGACAGAAGTTCTATTGCATGCCTGGTGGTGGCAGTCTACAGGCCCTAAATGTTCAAGGTGATATGACGCCACACTGGCAAGAAATGGGCAAGAGGGTCCCTGAACAGAGTGTCTGTACCAGGTGACAAGGGGACTGGTTGAAAGGCTCTCTCAAAATGATTGCTTAGCTAGGGAGAGAGAGAGAGCACGACACTCGGTGTACTGTGTTGCACTCTCAGCTTCTTGGGAAGCTCACAGGCCCTGTAATGATCAAACAGACAAGGAACAGAATGTTGCTTATACAGAGGTTATTTGGAGTACATTATCTGAGGTGCTGGAGTGAATACACCTAGGGACCAAAAGTTGTGTGAGTGTCCTTAAGAGGATGTCCATTTTATCACTAAACAGGTTGTTGCTCTCAAAAGGGAGGTTCTCCACAGCAGCTTGAACTTTCTCAGAAACCCAGGACTATAACCATGAAGTTCATCTCAGGATAACAGAAGTCACCATGGAAGCTGCGTCTGCTGTATCAAATGCAGTTTGGAGAGACTATATCAGTTTACTCTTGCCATTAATGGCCTGGAATTGTAGTCTAAGTTCTTAGTGTAGTTCCTTGGTGAACCCACAAAACTTATTGTAATTAATACAATCATATTCAAATATCAACGCCTGACAGTGCACAATGTGAAACCACAGGCTAGCTAAGGTCCAGTCTTTAGGCATCCTTGTCTGATGGTGTAGATGTAGGCTAGTGTAGTCTGTTACATCAGTGATGACCTGAACCCCTAGAGAGTTCAGAGCTGTGTACTAAATTAAGTACACTTAAACTTCTGAAATCCAGCAACCTTGGGAAACAGGATATGCCAAATTATGGAATTTTCTAGACCATGACTGTTTACCATAATGAAGGATAAACAAAGTCTATTAGTAAAGCTTTTGTATGCACTTTTATAGAGTAGTGTACACATATAAAATGTTGCACGATAAGCCCTTAATGCACTGTATTAAAACTTACTTTGTTTTTGTAATAATGTGTAGGTAATTAAGCAGAAAACCTCTAATTGTACAGTTCAGTGCTCTGCCATTTCTCATATTTACAGGTTAAATTTGTGCTGGACAGTACAATACACTTAGGGCTTGTCTACACTAGCTCCCTACTTCAAAGGCAGCATGGTTAAGTAGGGTGCTGGGAGCTTATTAATGAAGTGCTGTGGTGCATATGCAGCACTTCATTAAGCAAATCCCACTCTCCCGCCCCCCCCGGCGGCAACTCCGAAGTTTTAAACTTCAAAGTGCCGGCTTGTGTGTAGCTGCGGCTCACCCCCCGGTACTTTGAAGTTGCCGCTGGGGCAGGAAATTTGCTGAATGAAGTGATGCATATGCACTTAAGTAGGGAGCTAGTGTAGACAAGCCCATATTGTAATAGGGTCAGGCCAGCAGCCCCTATTAGAAAGGGGAAAAAGGCACCTCAGGCCATCAACCTGAGCTAGGGAAGGAAGGGAAACAGCTGTTTCTGCATGCAGGTAAAAGCAACAGCAATTAACTAATGAGAGCCAGCTGATTTCACTGCCAGAAGGTGTGCTGGCTGGGCTTTAAAGGCAGCTCCTGTCAGGTAAGGAGGCGGGAGTGAAAGAGCAGGTGGACAAACAGGGAAGCATTGAGAGACAGACAGACAAGGAGTCTTGGGGCGAGGGTGTTTGCAAAGACAGTTGGGGAAGGAAGAGTGTCTGGGCTTCTCTCCCCCACCAGGGCTGAGAGCCCTGGCCATGACTAGGGGAAGGAAAGAGACTGACCTATTGACCCAGAACAACAGAGGCGGGTGCAGCATAAGCCCTCCAGCCAGTGGGAGAGGTGTGGGACCTGAGTCAGATAGGGGCACCCTTTTCGTTTTGTTGCACTGTATTTAAACTTAGTTTGTTTTTATCAGCGTTGTAGGGCTCCAGCTACAGAGAGGTTTGAACTATGGGTGTTCCCAGATGGCAGGCACCCAGATTAAGGAGGTTCAAAGTATATTCCGCTCCCTAAGCCAGTACAAGGTATTTCTTATCTGTCCTTTTGAGAGTGGGGATGAAAGTAACTGGGGTTTGCCAGGCTATCTGGCCTGTTCTATGGCCTTATTCATCAGAAGATTTTGTTGGGGCATGCAGGCTGTAAGATATCCTGCAGTTTTTAAGCAGTGTCCTCAACTTCTCCAGGATAAACTGGAGTACATTCATGATTTTCCTCATGAAACCCTCAAACTGTTTATAGTCATTGAGTGGTGACAGTGAAGTCAGTACAGCTCCCTTATCAGTAGATGAGGATGAAAGTGCCACAGGAGCGAGTAGGTCTATTTATGCCAGTAGTTCTCATCCCTCACACTGCTCTTGAGAGGGACATGATTCTTCTCAATAAGGAGACCCCTGTCTCATCTCTTGCTGCGATTCTCTGAAATCAGATCTAAAATACAGTTTCCAGGAATCTCAATAGAACCAGGATGAGATTTCATGGGTAAGGAGGTGGTCCCTATAAAGGAGGCTTATTCAGGTCTTGATTGAAGTAATATGGCCTATTGGAAAGAGAAGGTACACAGGAACCACAAATCTCTGTTGGGGCTATTCTTTTGCCTCTTGATAAGGCAATGGTGCCAAATCCATTTTCTTGCTGTACCATGGTACCATCAGTATACTCAGTGACTGTTCCCCACTATCCCTGAATGATGCTGAAGTCAGCCCTGTCCCTGCAGTTATAAACTGTTTCAGACCACTGTTGGCCATCGGTATCAATGAATCAAGCCACATCTCTCCGTGAGCTCCTAAGTGCTCTCACACTGGGGAACACAGTCTCACTAAATTTGGAGGGCACAAGGGAAGCAGTCCTCTTCTTAGATGAAGGCTTAGAGGGGATTTCCCTCACTTTCTATGGGTGCGCGTACTCTTTCCCTCCTCCCATGTGCTCTACTTAAAGATCCTTAGCGATGACCTCTGATGATCCAGAGTTCAGAAGGACTATGCTCAGGCGAGCAGCTCTTGGCATCTCCAGATAAAGTACAAGGGACTATGTTGACCCAGGGTTGGACTGGGGCTTCTAAGTGTTCTCTCAAGAATCTCCTAAGCTAGAACTTGAGACTCTCCTGCAGCACTGCCATCTTTCATGCCTAAATCACTCCTTACAAGAAACACCAAGGTTAGTCATGCTCATGGTACTGCCTACCTTACCTTAGCAACAATAGTAATCAACTGGGCTGTAGAAACATTGGTTCAATTCATCCCTTTACCTACTGGAGAAAAAAAAATTGAACAGTGGTCTCATCTCTCTGGGAGCATGTGCTAACCAGCACGGTATGAAATAATACATTCACGTTCTCCAAATGTAGCTGTTCCACTGTGTATGAATAAGTAAAGAGTCAGGAAAATGTGATCTGGGGTTTGCTGCTTCCCAAGAGAGTACTCTAACCGCTATGCTACAGTTACAAAAGAGCCACCACCACCTCTTCCTTTGTCTGGATACTAAATGGAACCTGATTTGGTAGGTATGCTCTGAACATTCCTACCAGATCTGGTTCCACAAGCAGGACAAGGGGCAGGCACTTACCTTTACCAGGTTCATGGATCATATGGGGACTTAGATGTGAGATAAGCATCTGAATGCCTACAGTGAGGGAGCAAGACCAGGCATGCAAATTTAGGGGCCCAGAGAACATTTGCCATGCAAATTTAAGTGCCAAATGCATTTAGGTATCTACAGAATTACACAGTACCAGACAGAGTTTTTGGTGAGTTACAATGGCCCTAAATCCCTTTGTGCACCTGGGCTGAGGTGACTGTACCAGGCTCAGTCTGTTATTGATAGCCTAGAATAGAACTCAGGTAGTCACACCCAGGCTGCTACCCCCATCCACTGAGCATGCTGCTTGCCCTTCAGTTTAGCCCAGCCTGATCTGTGATCAATCACAAGCACAAAGTTCAACTGAAGCTTGTATTTACAATATTAATGTATTTTAAGACTATGGATGCAGAAGTTTCAGAAAAGATGACACGAGTGAAAATAAAGGGATCAATAGAGTGATAACTGGGTGAAATATAATGACCTGTGATGTACAGAATGGCAGACAATATGATCTAATGATCCCTCCTGGCCTTGAACTCTATGAAGAATAGCACACTGAAATCAATAACGCCAGTGCTCAGCACTTTTGATAATTAAGCCACTTATTTAAATGCTTAAATATGGCCTTAGAGTCAAACTTTTGGCACAATTCTTCAGCCAGAAAGTTTACATAGCTGTATCTGGTAAAGTTTAATTTCATATTTTCCCTTCTCTTTTGGATGGCATTGGCACTGGCTGCCTTTCCTACATGCTCACTGTGCTGATAAATGTAATGTGGCCCTTGCTCTATTTCAAGTTTTATGCAGTTATTAAGGTGCAATCACTTTGGATTGCAATGTCCAAGTGTGCCCAAGATTTGATTTGAAAAGTGTCTGGTTGTGCACCATCCCTATCCCTCTGGATTTCTGTTTTACATTAATTCCATTTCTCCCTCCATTTATTTTTTTAAAACAAACAAACAAAAATCATAATGACATAAAAATATAAAGCAACATTACTGGATCATTAACACTCAGACTTTATATTGGGAAGCATAAAAAAATCATAACTCATGCTGCATGGCATCTACAATTCAAGTTGCCCAATACTTCCTGTTAACCCCCCGTTTTCAGTTACACGTAATTTTAACCAAATTTTCACCATTCAGGCTAACATCTTCCATGGTATGTGGCTGCCTCATAATGAAATTTTTCAGAAACTTTCAGCAGAAGTGTGTGGTCAGTTTCTGAGAAAGAGATTAGGTATATTGTTTTTCCGTGTTAACAAATACACTATGAGAAATTTGTGAAGAATCTCTAGCACCTCCTTACTTTGGAGCAGGGAATTGAAATGTAGCAGGGGAGCATCATCTTGATATCGAGCACGTGCCTTCTGCCATATTTGTGAAAAGCTGCCTAAATGTGGCCAAGTTACAAGCCTTGTAAAAATGGAGATCACTTACCTATAACCAGAGTGCTGGCAGACAGATTCTGAGTATTTGCATTCATGGCATGCTCTCACAGGTGCACTCAGTGATAGAACTCTAGCTAGCACTGCCCTCTGGTACACTCACACAGCTCCCTCATCTGTGCTCTCAGCATATGTTGAATGTTCCACAGCAAGAGTGGAAAAGGAACATGGCAATCCAACTATCTTACTTCCTCCTACTGTGATCCCAACAAGACTCCAAAGCAGTAAGAAAAGGTGAGTGGGGAGTATGAATATGCAGAGATGACATCAAAGAACTCCAGTTACAGGTGAGTAACCTATATTTCTTCCTTGAGTGCCTTCTACACTTTGATATACAAAATAAATTAAACTAACTCAGACCCAGGTGGTGGGAACCTGGTGTATTAATTAAATGACTTCAGGTATGTCTTGCCAAGTTTTGCATTTGACTTAGACTACAAGTCAGATAAGTAGCGCTTAATTGTAAATCATGGGTATATAAAATTTCATGGACAAAATGAAAAATGGAAAAGTTAGAGAGAAGCGTACGATCTGTTTAGTAAAACTCTACAAAATTATAATTTCAGTGGTGTCATCCTTTGTGTTGGGGGTGGGGACTCTGTGCCTCCATCAGCTTCCAGATCCTTCAGCTAACGGGCATTTCAATAACTTGTTATTTAAAATTAACTATGCTAAGTATCATTCAAAAGCTCTTTCTCCAACACCCACAATAGTACCAAACATGACGAACCTGGATTATATAGCTATATATTTGAGAAAAGTTTTAAAAATCAACTCTCTTAATTATACATTAACACAGACATATCAAATATGCAGACCTCACAGTTAACTTGTGGGCCCCAACTGATAGTACTGTGTCATTGCTCAACACTCAGAATAATCAATGCTCATTTTTTAAATGATACAGCTTACTATAAATGAAAATAATGCTTCAAGCTGATGAGACATCATCAGCAAAAAAGGAAGCTCTTTGGTGGTACTGATCACCATCTTTGTTTATTATGCCAAAAGAGTTGTAATAAGGCACTGGTAAAGATGTTAGCATCCAGCCAGAAATCACTAGAGTCCATCTGCAAACATTAAGCACATGGTTTCATAACTACTTGCATTATGTAATTACAATCCGTCCCCCCCCCCCGACCAAAAAAAAAAAGACCGCCAAATCCTTGTTTTGGTCTTAGTCTTGATATTCTTTAGGCATCAGTGGGGAGACAAAGAGCACAGTTAAGCAGCTGAATTTTTGAAGAAGACCACAAAGGAGGATACATTGCTCAGTGGCATTTTACTCGCCATAAGTAGTACATCCGTAAACTGAATTTGGCTATATTAGAGAGGAAGTATATTAAGCACCAGAAAAAAGTTGAAGAGTCTGAGACATATGGGTGAGTCTCACCTTATACTAAATACCATGGCTTGCATCTCTATAATATCACCTGCTTCTTCAGTAAATTAGGAGCCCAAACTCTTCCATAAAACACAGTTTCAACATGTCAGAGGTGAAAAAATGTCTGAAGTCACTCTTAGCACAAGCATTGCATGGAAAGGAGAGTTAAGTGAGTGCATTGATCCAAAAGATGCCTACATATACAACAAACTACATATCACATTGAGATTTACACAAAGAATGTAGTTAATGTATTGTGTCAAAAGGTAAAAGCAACAGAAACAAATACTGGTTTGGTTAACACAAACTGTGTGACTCAGGTGGAGTTCACACATTGCTTTGCAGACGTGCTATCCAATGGGAAATTGCTAGTGATGGCTGAGACAGAGGCTAAGTACAGAAAAATATGTATTTTGGGATTTAAGAGGAATAAAGGTTTAGGAGAAAGGCTCTTAAAGCACTTATTTAAGACAAATGGTGACCTACAGATGTAGTTGTTAGAAATCCTATCTGCAGAAATAAAGCACAACACACTTCCGTAAAAGTTGCTGAAGACATTGCTATCAAAAACAAACAAAAGTTCTGGAAAAAGTAATACAAGGACACTATTCACAGCTGCTAAATTTTTTAAAGTATTTTGTTCAGCAGTACGTAGGACTTTCAAGGATCCACAGATGATACCAAACTTCAAAAAAATACTACCATGTGACCTGTAGTACTTCATTAACTTATGCATAAGCGGCCACACTGGCTTCAGCATCAGCAAGCATGGAAGTAAACAAGTGGAGTACACTTAATGTTTTACTGCGAAATCTCATATTCGAGTGAAAGACAGGTTTCCAACACATAGCAAGTTCCTCATACAGCTTATATACACCACTTCCATTTACTAAAGTACTCTACCCAAAGACTGAAATTGTAAATTGGATTCTTTGCTGCACAGAAATGAATGAAGGGTTGTACTGCATCATGGGTAGATTTATATTTTGTGCTGCCAATAGCTTAGACTTCCATGGAGATACAGCAGATTGCAAAAGTACCCTTTATGCTGTTATGGTCTATCAAGAGTGTATTAATTGGGACCAGTTCCAGCCTGAAATGCTGTCTGGAACAGCAAAGAACTGTTCCTTGAAGAAGGTTCCTGACTTCATTAGTAACTTACTTTCCTGCCAAGGTCTAAAAATTCTGAAGCGCAGAAGTCCAATTTTCTATGACTCGGAAGTTAAATTAAGAATAGTTCAGCTTTCTAAACTCAGTAAACTTGACCTCACTTGATTGTTGTGCAAAAGTGGGTTGCATTCCAGAGATGAAAAATTACTAAGTACTGCTTCAGCTGTAGAGCTAGAAGATGTACCCTCAAAATGATCTGGAAACCCAGATTTCCAGGTTGAAAACACCATATCTACACAAGTTCAGAAGAAAGGTAGATTCCACTGTGGTTAGCGTTTAACTCAGCACTACTTGAGGTGCCAAGGCAAATAATCCAGTTATGGATACTCCCAATCAAACTTGCCATCCTTTTGATGTCTTAGTTTGCTTAGAAAAATTGACACTTTCATAGTTGCTATCAAAAAGTCAAATTATCCAGCAGTGAAATGGCTCTAGGAAGACTGAGCTCATCCAAAATTAGCTTATCCTAGTGAGTGTGGATGGATCTTGGAGGATGGACTGATCACACTAACTATGTGTAAAATACCATCTCCTTCCATATCAATCCTTCAGCTTATCAAATGCTTCTGTGCAAAAACCACATGCTCACTAGCCTGCAAACTTTTGACCAGCACACAGAGATCACAGGGCTTGCACCTAGGCACATGAATACGCAAGCACTGCTGCCACCCACCAGCTCACCTGAACCCATGGAAAAGGGAACAAGGAAAAGATCTAGATGGCAAAGGACCCTGTGATTGTGGGAGATGCACAATTGGCTGGGAAGCTCAACTGAAGCCAGAAAGAAGCAAAGCAAGCTCTTTGAGCAACCAAGTGAATATCTGGTTGGCTACTACTATGGTCCTTGCTTTCTTGCCTGACTTCTGAAACCTGCTACCTACCCTAATCCTGTCCTTATCCCAGATCACCATCTATTTCAGGTTCCATTTTAATTACTCCTGTCCCAGCTCCTATACCCTGTCCTGATGATGACTCAGGCATCGACCCCTGGCTTGACTTCTAACTCTGTTTCTGGCTCTACCCTTGTCTTGACTATGACCCTGGCTCTGTTTCTAGGCTACCAAGTAAGCACAAGTTCTGACCACCCATGCTCCAACTCTTACATAGCCTGCCTTGTATGAAGACAAGCAGAGCAGACAAGGAACACTGTGATTATGTGATGTGTCCCACCAAGCTGCCATCTCAAATTAAGGCAGCAGACTAATTCATTTGCATGCTAATAGAAACCAAAGAAATGTTAAAAGGTCATGGTGTGTTCAAGCCAATTCACTTGTTAAACTTGAATCAGTGGGGTGTTATCATATCACCTGTACAGGGCATATGCAATTTTCAGGCATATGTCCTAAAAGCTTGAAAACTAGTGAAACGCTAATGTTATAGTGTTTCCATATCTGAAATTTGTTGAATTATATTGTACTCAGTTAGCCCTAGATGACAACATTTATTTGCATTATCATGAAAATTTGTTTAACACGTAAAACTAAGACAATTAATAAAGGCCTGTTGTTGGCTCTCCCTTTGTTCCTGTAAACTAAGTTAAAATTGACTAGGTGGCTGTAACTAAACACATTATCTATAAATTGTCCATTAAATGAGAGGGCAGCCTCAGGACTATAAACAAACATGTTAACTTCAAAGCCAGGGCTTTTGCATTCAACAATAACAAATTCCCAAACTTCTTTTGTGTTTAGTCAACAAAGCAAGAGCCCATGCGGTTAAAAACAAAAAGGGACCAAAGGGAGCAATTGTGCATCTCTGGAATGATGAATTCTCAGAGGGGAGATTTTCATCAAATGGACAGAGGTCCCCAAAGCCATTTTATGGCTTATAGAAATTAGCAACTTTACATCTCTGCAATCAATTTGACCTAAATTCTGACTCACTTATTATATATTTTACATGCTTTAACCTCTCATTAAATCATTACTTCTTCTTAGCTAATAAATCTCATGTTAAGTTTGCCAAACAAACTGGCTGTCCGTGTTTTTGGTGTGAGCTCCAAAACATCCACTGACCTGGGGTAAATAATATACTCTTTGGAGATGGAAGAACTAATAAGAAGTGATTTTTTTTGTTAATCTTTCATCACACAGTCCATTTCATCTGATTGGTAAGATGCCCTGGAGAACCTAGGAGGAACCAAATATGGCTCCATGGAAAGGCTAATATATTAATCCAAGAATGCATGCTTGTTACTAGTTGGCAAAATCTAATCATAAAATACTGGTAATTTGAGGTATCTCCCCTGTTTTCTACTAGTCCAGGCATCAGCAACCAAAACAGGAAGAGCTACTTTTTTTCCTAATTTGGTAAAAAGTTCAATAATTCAAGAGCCAAAACGCAGGTGAATATAAGACGGTCCTTAAAAAAAACAACATCAAACCATAATTTTTGCAACCCTGCTTTAAGAACAGTACAGACACAATAATGTATAATATGATGCATTGTTTACTGCAGGACATTCACAAACTTTTTACGTATTCTATTTCCCTTACTCTTTATGTGTGTTTGTACCACTATCTTCCTGACTTTCACTCCCAAACCTATTTTAATTATGCCAATTTTACTTCATGTTTAATTTCACCTTTCTTTCTTAAAATGCATGTTGCCTTTCACAGCAGGAATGCTGGAAGGTTCCTTTTCCTTTTCAAAATCAAGACGATTAGTAAAATGATCAAAACACAGATACAGTATCCTATCCCACAATGCACTGTACATAAAAGGAGAGTTAGCCAGCATTTTGAGATCACACTGTTCGCTATTTAGATATCAGATGTTCGTTGTTGGGCTTTTAGACATTCACCATTTACCAGAAATAAATCAACAGGGTTTCTTTTACTTTCCAATTATAGCATTGCGAGCTGCAAATAAATCCTTAAAGAGCTGCATGCAGCTCCAGAACCACAGGTTGCAGAACCCTGTACTAGCCTGACTTGACTCTGGCATTTTCAATTTTAAATCACATATCAAATAGCATTACAAATTTGTCTAGCAGTTATACCCTGGACAGCAACGACACTGACAATTTTGATGGATACATATTTTTGGTCAAGTCTAGTTTTGCTGGGATTACCAAAAATGATTCCGTAGATTTTTAAAATATATAAACAACACATCCTTGTATTAATGTATAATTCTTAAAAAACATGTATATACATAATTGTTCTAGGTTTGTCATGTTTGGTATTCTGTTTCTGGGAAAAAGGGCTTTCAAATATACACAATTCAAGCCACTTCCCACACTGTATTACCAAAAATTCCACCAGAGGACCTGAAGCTGGAACCCTAGGGGTGGATGGGGAAGCAAGTTTTCCCTGCCCCACTGAAGATAGTGACACTCTTGAAATTATGAAAGAGAAGTTACTCACCGTAGTAACGGTGGTTCTTCGAGATGTGTCCCCGTGGGTGCTCCACAATAGGTGTTGGGCTTGCCCAGCGCCGCAGATCGGATCTTCCAAGCAGTTTTTGCCGGCACGCGCATGCGCCGGCGCGCGCCGCTCCCTTGCGCGCTCCTGGCCATGTGCGCGATCCGGTCCCCGCCAGTTCCTCGACCAACCGCCTCGGGTGCCCCTGCAAAACACTAACAGAGATCCGAAGCGGGGAGGATGGGCGGGTAGTGGAGCACCCACGGGGACACATCTCGAAGAACCACCGTTACTACAGTGAGTAACTTCTCTTTCTTCTTCGAGTGTCCTCGTGGGTGCTCCACAATAGGTGACTACCCAGCAGTAACCCAAGATAGGAGGTGGGTAATCGGATTATGTGCAGCTTGTCCCCGAGAGGACCGCTGCAGAGAGACGGGTATCCTCTTGGAATACCCTGTGAAGGGCGTAATGTTTGGCGAAGGTGTCGTAGGATGACCAGGTCGCCGCTCTGCAAATGTCTTTTAACGCAACGCCCTTGAAAAAGGCTGTTGATGCCGCCACCGCCCTAGTGGAATGAGCCCTGGGAGTGGCCGATAAAGGAGTCTTTTTGAGCTCGTAGCACATTTTTATGCAGGATACAATGTGCTTTGAGATTCTCTGCGAGGAGAGACCTTCTCCTTTCGATTTGGGAGCGAGGGAGACTAGGAATCTATCCGTTTTCCGGAAGGACTTGGTCCTGTCCACGTAGAAGGCTAGCGCCCTCCTCACGTCCAGGAGGTGTAGGCGCGCCTCTTCGTTGGAGTTATGAGGCTTTGGATAAAACGAGGGTAGAACAATAGGTTCTTTAATGTGAAACTCAGAAGAAACTTTGGGAACAAAGGCTGGATGCAGCCGTATGGTTACCGCCTCCTTGGAAAAAACAGTGCAGGGTGGCGTTGCCATGACTGCCGCGAGCTCGCTCACCCTACGAGCTGACATAATTGCAAGAAGAAAGGTCGTCTTTATTGTAAGGAGGAGGAGGGGAACCGTGGCCAAGGGCTCGAACGGTGGTCCCATTAGCGTGGTAAGCACCAGGTCCAAGTTCCATGAAGGTGGAATTGGTTTCCGAGGGGGGGATAGGTTTACCAACCCTTTGAGGAACCTGGTAACCATAGGGTGGGCGAATACCGTGTGCCCTTCCTCCTCATGTCTGAACGCCGAGGTGGCGGCAAGGTGGACCTTCAACGAGGATAGCCAGAGTCCTCCTCTCTTGAGGTCCAGTAAATACTCTAGTATTGTAGGTATAGGCACCAAAAGGGGGGCCAGCTGTTTGGTAGAACACCAAGCCGTGAAGCGAGTCCATTTTTGCTTGTAGGTCTTCCTGGTGGAAGTCCTTCTGCTACTTTCTAGGACTTGCTGTACTTCCACTGTGCATGTGCTCTCTAGGGAGCTGAGCCATGGATTAACCACGCTTGCAGTCGCAGGCTTTAGGGGTGCGGGTGCACTATGGACCCCTGGGCTTGCGTGAGCAGATCCGGCGCCACCGGAAGAGGCATCGGTGGACGGTCCGACATGCGCAGGAGTAGGGGGAACCATTGTTGTCGATCCCACGTTGGGACTATCAGGATCATCCGGGCCCCTTCCCTCCTGGCTTTCTGCAAGACTTTGTGGATCAGCACTGTGGGAGGAAACGCATAAAGCAGGGGGCCCCTCCACGGGATCGCGAACGCGTCCCCCAGGGACCCCCATCCCAGTCCTGCCCTGGAGCAGAATCGTGGGCACTTCTTGTTGTGCTGAGTGGCAAACAGGTCTATTTGGGGAAAACCCCATGCGTGGAAAATCGGCCGTAGCAGATCGGGACGGATCTGCCACTCGTGTGTGAGTGCAAAACGCCTGCTCAGCTGGTCTGCCTTCACATTGTGCGCACCCGGCAAGTATGAGGCTTTCAAGATTATATTGTTGGCGATGCACCAGTTCCATAAGCGGATTGCTTCCGCGCATAAGGCACGGGATCGAGCTCCCCCTTGCCTGTTTATATAAAACATGGTGGAGGTATTGTCTGTACTGATCCCGACGACTTTGCCTTGTATGTGGTCTCGAAAGTGTCTGCAGGCGTTGAACACTGCTCTGAGCTCCAGTATATTTATGTGTAGTGACTGTTCCGTGGGTGACCACAGTCCTTGAGTCACCTCTTCGCCCATGTGCACTCCCCACCCTATGAGGGAGGCATCTGTAGTGAGAAAAACCGATATTTGCGGCTGGTGGAAGGGTACCCCTGTTAGCAGGTTCCTGGGGTTTACCCACCATTGTAGGGATTTGCGCACCCCGGCTGTGGGCGACACCACCCTGTGAACGGTGTGTACTGCCGGTTTGTATACGCTCGCCAGCCAGTGCTGCATGCTGCGCATGTGTAACCTGGCGTTCTGTACTACAAACGTCGCCGCTGCCATGTGGCCCAGCAGCTGCAAGCACGTCAAGACCGGCACCGTAGGGCTGAAGGTGATGACCTGCACGAGGGAACCGATGGCCCGAAAGCGAGCCTCTGGTAGATATACTCTCGCTGTACTCTCGCTGTAACCGAGTTTATGCGAGCCCCTATGAACTCTATGTCCTGTGTGGGGTCTATTTTTGATTTTGCCAGATTGATAACCAGGCCGAGTGAAGAGAACGTGTTTGCTGTGACGCGTATCATGCGCAGAACCTCCCCCTTCGAGGCCCCTTTGAGAAGGCAGTCGTCCAGATACGGGAAAATAAATACCCCCTGTCTGTGCAGGTAGGCTGACACCACTGCCAAGGTCTTGGTGAAGACTCTGGGGGCCGAGGAGAGGCCAAACGGTAGGACCTTGTATTGGAAGTGTTCGTTGCCTACCATGAACCGGAGGAATCGCCGGTGAGCCGGATGGATAGTTATGTGGAAGTACGCGTCTTGTAAATCGAGGGCTGCAAACCAGTCTCCATCGTCCAGTGCTGTAAGGATGGAGGCGATTGTGGTCATCCGCAAACGTTGCTTGCGCAGGTACCTGTTGAGGCCGCGAAGGTCTAAGATGGGCCTCCAGCCTCCTGTCTTTTTCTCCGTGAGGAAGTACCTGGAGTAGAACCCTTTCCCTTGCAGTTGCTCCGGCACTCTTTCCACTGCCCCTATGAGCATGAGATGGTCCACCTCCTGCCTGAGCCTCGCTACATGGGAGGCCTCCTGGAGGTGGGGCTTGGGTGGAGGTCGTGACGGTGGGAGTGACTGGAAGGGGATGGCGTACCCCGTGGCTATGATCTCCAGCACCCATTTGTCTGTGGTGATCCTTTGCCACTGGTCGTAGAATGGTCGGAGGCGATGGCGGAATAGTCGTTTCAGATGACCTTGTGCGATGGTAGTGATGGCGCAGCCCTGGATCTGTATGTCAAACTTGTGGCCTTTGGCCCCGCCCCGAGGACGCACGGCTCTGTTGTGAACGTCGCCTGGGAGTTCTGTACTGCTGGTGCTGTTGATGTCGCCCTTGCTCGTAACCCCTGTGGTACTGGGGGCGCTGTTGCTGGTACTGGTACCGTCTTTGTTGAGGGTAGTACCTTTTCTTTGTTTATGGAGGGGTGTAAATCCCCAGGGTCCTGAGTGTGGCTCTTGAATCTTTACTGGAATGAAGGACCGAGTCAGTTGATTCAGCAAACAGCTTCTGCGAGTCGAAGGGAAGGTCAACTATCTTCGCCTGCAGATCCCTCGGTATACCCGAAGTCTGGAGCCAGGACTCCCTTCGCACCACCACTGCCGTTGCTGTGGAATGTGCTGCTGTGTCTGCAACGTCCAGGGCGATCTGAACTCCCGTCCTCGAGGCCGCGTAGCCTTCTTGCACTATGGCCTTGAGCACCGGCTTTTTGTCCTCTGGAAGCGAGTCCATGAGGGAGGTTAACCTGGAATAGTTGTCGAAATTATGGTTCGCTAAGTGCGCTGCGTAATTTGCCATTCGCAACGTTAAAGTGGAGGAGGAGTAGACCTTTCTGCCGAACAGCTCTAGCTTCTTGGCATCTTTGTCTGTTCCCCCTGTCCTGAATTGAGATGTCTTTGATCTTTGTTGCGACGACTCCACCACCAAGGAATTTGGCTGTGGGTGGCTGAACAGGAACTCCATGCCCTTCGCCGGCACGAAGTATTTCTTATCCGCTCTCTTGTGGACAGGCGGAATAGTCGCAGGGGTCTGCCATATCGTAGTGGCGGACTCTAAGATCGCTTCATCAAGCGGTATTGCTACTCTGGAGGAGGCCGGAGGTCTCAAATTTTTGAGGAGCTTATGGTGTTTCTCTTGCACCTCTGCTGTCTGGATGCCTTGCGTGAAGGCCACCCTCTTAAACAGCTCTTGAAACTGTTTGAGATCGTCCGGAGGATGGACGTCCCCCGGGGCCGTAGCCTCGTCCGAGGAGGAGAGCGAGGAACCGCTGGGGCACGTCTCTCTGGACCCTTCCGGTTCCTGCTGGTGATGGTACACCCTCTCGCTAGAGGTTTGTGAGGGAAAATCTCGGGGTTCCATAACCAGTCCCCCCTGAGATGCTTGAGTCTCTGTCCCCAGACGCAATTGCCCTCGGGGGTACGAGATCGTCTGTGGGGATCTTTCCCTAGTAGATTGCCGATGGTGTCTATGCCCCGCATGGTAGGGGCGACCATGGCAGTATAGGCACTGTTCTTGGGAAGGTGACCTAGACCACTCCCTTGGTGCATACCCTCTGCGTCTGGGGGAGGGAGATCGTCGAGACACTGGAGAGAGCGATTTTGCATAATAGTCCAGCGGTTCAAACCCCAGGAAGGGTGAAGGTGGTCCCAGCCAGGGTGAGGCTGGTTGCAAAAATGGAGAAGGGGGCTCCGGGTAGGCTAGGGGGGACCCCTGCCTTCTTGTTGGAGTCTGCAACATAAGCGGAGGGCTGTGAGAAAGCAACTCCACAGCCCTGTCCGGAGAGGGGCTGCAATGCCTCCTCTTGTGTGCAGCCTTCCCCCTCCCTGGAGGAGGTAACTCCGCCCCCTGACGCACAGGGGATCCCGGCCCCGTCCACACCGTGCTCGGCACGCTCGAAGGCGGTGCCGCACGTGCGGTGTCCTTCGGTGCCTGCAGGCTGCGTGCCTGCGTGCTCTGCCCCGCTGGTTCCCCGGGGGTCGGTACCGCTGTCTGCGGTGCCGCCGGTACCGGCGCTTGTTTAGCCGCCGCCCTGCCTGCGGTGTGGGGCAGCTGGCTGATTATCGGAGGCTGAGCCGCTTCCATGTGGCTCTCCGTGCCGCCGCCGATCAGCTGTTGCTGCGGCTGGGGGCTGCTCGCTCCTCCCGTCCCGCTCGCTGTTGCTGCCGGCAGGGATCGGGCTGGGGAGGCTTTCCTCCGTTTTTGCGCTGATGGGGTGAGGGAGGCAGCTTTCCTTTTATGGGCCCCGGAGGGTCCCTCCTGCTGCGGCCGCTCCGGCACGTCTGGCTGGAGGGCCTTATCAAAAAGCAGCATTTTAAGCCACATCTCCCTGTCTCTCCTTGCTCTGGCTGTTAATTTAGCACAGAAGGAGCATTTCTGTGCAACATGGGACTCCCCAAGGCACCTTATGCATAGACTGTGCCCATCGGACACTGGCATCGCCTCTCGGCAGGACTCACATTTTTTAAATGCTGAAGAGGACGTTGTTGGTGAGTCTTTCAGTTGTTAAACGGGTACTTAGCACCTTCTCTGTGCTGTTTTCCCCTTCCGATGGCCTGCCGCAGCAGGAGGGCTGATGGCCCTATGCTCCTGGCCTCCGGCGCTTGTTACTGGGACTGGATTGAAGCTGTCCCGCTTGTAGTTTGTTTGTTGCTTTTGTTTTTGTTTTTTTTTTTTCAAAAATAACAACCGGCTAACTTGCAGTAGCCTAAGTACTTGAAAAACTTTAAAGAAAAACAGTTAAAGTCATTGAATACGCTACTTGGCCTTAGCCTAGTTCGGATTCCGTCTGCAGCCGACGGCGGTTAAGAGGAACTGGCGGGGACCGGATCGCGCACATGGCCAGGAGCGCACAAGGGAGCGGCGCGCGCCGGCGCATGCGCGGTCCGGCAGAAACTGCTTGGAAGATCCGATCTGCGGCGCTGGGCAAGCCCAACACCTATTGTGGAGCACCCACGGGGACACTCGAAGAAGAATCTATAGATTTTAGAAATCGGGTGGCCCCTTCCTTACCTTTATATCACTAAGCTGTCCACTGTATGAGATTTTACGTTATGCTCCCAGACTAAAAAGTATAGACTGTATCCCACATAGCAGCTCTGCAGATTTCTGTTTAGGGAGTATGCCAACAGAATGCCACTAAAGATGCCTTGCACATGAGAGAATGTGCTCTAATTTCCCTAGAAAAGAGAGAACTTCCCATTTACTAGCATCTTTAACATATGTGTAATCTGCAGCATATTTATAGACAGATTGGTCCCAGAATAGTACAGAGACAAGCTAGATGTGACAAGAGCTTTACTGGACAAACTGCTTTTGGGGAGAGAGTCAAGCTTCTAGCTTATACACAGCTTCAGGTCTGAGCTTTGTAAGCTTGTTCCTTTCACAAACAAAAGCTGGTCAGATAAAAGATACTGCTTCATCCAGCTCATCTCTAATACATAATGGCTCTACCCTTTTTCCTCTCCTCATAGAAGTTTAAGTTGAAATACAGGATCAAGAATTTTAAGCAATTTAAATTAAAATGAGCCAGCTCCTTTCTGACATCCAGTGAATGTACTGTAGTCTCACCAACTTAGGGAGACCATCCTTCCCATACCCCAACACCCCTGCCTCAGCCTGGAGCCACTATGACACACTAAATCCCATGGCCCAAACCACTCATCCCCAGCCCCATCCCAGAGCTCACATATACAGACAAAGTACTCATCTCCCCCTTCACCCCAGTCCTCCGTCCCAGCCCAAACCCCCATCCCACACTCCAAACCCCTCAGCCCTAGCACAAGAGCCCCCTTCTATGCCCCAAAGCCCTCATCCCCAGTCCCATTCTGGAACCCACACCCACAGCCTGAGCTGTGATTTCCCACTCCGCAACCCCCTGCCTCAGCCTGGTGAAAGAAACAAGTGAGCAAGGATGGGGAAGAGCGAGCAATGAAGAGAGAGGGGATGGAGTGAACAGAGGCAGGGCATTAGTGGAGGGATGGAGCAAGGGTTTTGGTTGTCTGTAATTAGAAAGTTGGCAACCCTACACCAACCTGAGTATGAAGTCTGGGAAGGGCGGGAGCCAGTAAACCTATAGACTGATTTATATGAAGAACAAAACCACTTAGGTACACAGTTGGCTGTGTACCCAGTAATACTTCATTTCTAAGAGCACAGGGAATGACAAATCGACCATTAATACTGTAAAACACACACTTAGCTGAAGTGATGGCTATAAAAAGAGTATGTTAATGGATAAACAGAACAAACAACTCCACACAGGTTCAAACAGATTTTTCATTAATTTTGCAAGCACTATCTTCAATTCCCATGACTGCACATGATATCTGACTGGAGGATATAGACTGAAGTCTTACGAGAACCTGTCAACTACTTATGAATAAAAACCAATGTACTATCCACAGGCACATGAAGAGCTGGTATCACAGAAATATGAACCTTTATGGATGACAAAGAGAGACCCACTCTTAAGATAAATTAAATACTCTAGTACATAATATAGATCCATCTCACTATGAGTATTTCCCATTTAAAACTTGTGTTTCTTGTTGACACTCTCGGATTTATCATTATGTCTTGCACCTCTTTTTAAAAAGTCTGATCTAGCAATCCCAGTGTCCTAACTCCTATGCTGGGAGGTGAAGAGATTGTAGGTCTGGGTGATATGCCATTCCTTGTTGTGATAAGTCCGACACTAACAGTAGGAGTTCATACAACCCTTTGGACAAATAGATTAAAGCCAATTATCACTGCAGCCTGACACAAGCCAGCATTATCAAAACCACTGTGGCTTGTCTTGTTTTATTTTATTGCTCTCTGAATGAAGGTAAATGAAGTGGTGCATTGTGAAACCATGACCTCAATTTTTCAAAAATGCATCTGATAGGCTCCTTGTCCCTGCCTGTTATCAAGCAGAATCTCACATTTCCTGCTCCTGGTAGTTACCAAACAATCTATTGCAGAATTTCTCCACAAACTGAAGAACTGTACTACCACTTCCTTCTTCAGAGACCACTTCTGCATCTGAGACATTGACCTGCTAGGATATTCCCCTAATACATACACTGCCATCGGGTGAACAGCACATTTTATACAACATTGCCAGGGATGTACTGCCTCTCTGCACAATAGCAGGGAATGTGCTGTGCCTTATTTGTTCAGATAGTATAAAACTGTCATTGTCTGTTATCATCTTGACCACTCTGTCATACCTGAGGCAGAAATGATTTAGAAGTTCATGTGATTGCTCTCAAGTCTAACACTGATACATAATTTCTCTTCCACAGGTGACCAATTCCCTCTCAGCACCTATTTTCAGAAGAAACTATGAGTGACAACATAAGTGGACTGAATCCTAAATCCAATCCCAAAACGAAACAGAAGGTGCTACAGAACCTAGAGACAACATGTAGAAAGTGAATTTTGTTTAACTGTAGATTTAATTTTTATTTAACCTTAATTTCCTGAGAGCCAGCTTGTTTGAAGGCCTCCATTTTTTACGAATAAGGAAATATGAATTTAAAAACCCTCCACTGTATTTGTGATCCACCTCCTCGACCGCCCCCCAACACTAAAAGGAGAGAATGTCCTCTCTCCGCAGGTTGTGTGAACCAGAACCTTGACAAAGAAGAGGAAGAGAGCTGGGAGGAGGCAGGAACTTGAACTGTGTTGAGTACTTGCCTGAAATAATTTCTAGAATTCACCTATTATTGATGACCAAAATAGGACAGGCAGTCCCCAAAGGGAGGAGTAAAAGCTTCTCACAGGAACAGTTTGTAACTCACTATCCTTATATCAAATCTGAGCTCTTGAATGAAGTGCAGAAGATAACAGACTCCCCTTTAGTACAAGGTGTAAATGATCTCTTCTTTTATTGCTGCCATTGCCGAGAACGATGTGAAGCTGGTAATTCCTTCTCTAGTAGGAGTAATGAGCTGACAGCACTGTCCCTGGTATCTAAATAGTAGAAAAGAGGATCATATATTTTAGGGTAAAAAAAAACAAATGAAGATCTATCCATCTTGTGTCATTTTCTCCAAAACTTCAACCATCTTCATAATAAATATGTCATCTCCCTTAAAGGGAAGAGCTTCAATTTTAATTCTCATCTCAAGGCGAAGAACCACAAACGTCAGCCAAGCAGGATACTGAATACCCTCATCCTGCCAAACTGGTGAAGATCTTTTCCCATAAAAAGGAATCTGGAAAGTCTTCAGGAGAGAGACAATGAGACCACTTGGACCAAGGCAAAGGTTGCCTATTTAAGTAGAACCTTGCATTCAGATCAGCTGCAAATATTTTGAGCATATAAATCCTGAATGAATTACTAGAGGGTGCTTGTCAAATCCTTTCTTGAGATCTGATCTTGGATCAGGTATGTATCATTCTCAGTTTGGAGGGAACAGGTGATAACTGTATAGACTGAATAAAGCAGTCAAGAAAAACTCTTATCCAGGGATCCTGACAGAGTAAAAAACAGCAGATGTTTTGGAGAAATCCAGATTTCTTCAACCCACCTTCTTTTCCCTGAAGGGTAACTATTGGACTCAGCACCAATAAAAATAATTCTTGTTTTACTGCCACAAAAGGGCTTAATTGTGCACTGTGATGGGGACAGATGGTCAAGGAATTTATGCCTTAATGACTATCCATTTCAGCACCAAGCTAACTATCACTGCAGTCTTTGGATCCTTTGTCTTCACCTCCGTTTTCAGAATCAGTGCATCTGTATTTTAAAAAAAAATATCCAAAACTGTTTCTGGTTCTACCACAAGAGTTTTTGTCCAGGCCTGTTTCCTTAAAGACCACCAGATTAGATGGCAGTTTCTCTCATGAACTGGCTCTTGAAGGAAAGGCTGACCCCAATGACGACTGAGCATCTATGCTCATAACAACAATCATGTCCTCTCTCAAGAACTGGCTCTGGAAACAAAGGCCAACACCATGGTAGGTTGAACAATACTGATATTTGGATCTTCCAGATACCATGGTTTTCAGAACCAACAAAGGAGGAGTCTTAACTTCTTCAGCCTACTCACACAGAGTTGATGCCAGTCTCTGAGGTTGATTCAGGACCTATGATCAGTGACAAAGACTCCCAGAGCAATGTTGCCTGACGCCTACTTTGTCTCTCCTCCGCTCACTTCATACACATTGAGAAAAAAAAAATCAAGAATTTTGGCGGTGAGTGTCCCTCTATTAAGCATACCAGTCATCTAGCTTGTATATTGGATGTTTAAGACACTGACGGGCATGAGATACATCTCTGACAGCCCAGCTTCTTGCTCTTTGATTCTGCCACCTTGGCACCAAAGAACTTACACCCTTCAATATTAACAATATTGAAGGTTTGTCTACATATACAGTGCTGTAGCAATGCAGCTGCACCACTTGAGCACTTCACAAAGATGCTACTAATGCCCATGAAGAGCTTGTGCCTTCAGTGTACATACTCCACCTCACCACGCCACAGTAGCTATGTCAATGGGAGAACCCTTTCTGTTGCTATAGCACTGTCTACACTGGGAGTTAGGAACTGCATCAAAAATCCACTCCTGGGCAACACAGTTATACCAACATAGGTCTGCAGTGTAAACCAAGCCTAATTAAACTAAACTATTAACAACCAAACAAACTAGGCCCTGAAAGATACAGGTGAGAGAACATCCCAGCTTCATTACACATTTGTTCAGCTAGTGGCGGTTAGAAAGAACTGAGACAGCTGGAGCACTATGCCCCTTTTATACTCCCAACATTCACAAAAGTGAGGCGAGAGAGAAATATATGAGTGCTTCAGTGGGCACCACTAGATACAGTTCTACCATTCACTCTGCACTGGCCCACAGGTGAGAATACACAGAGAATATGAAAAGAAGAAACGTTAGTTCATTCATTACAAATTGTTTGCTAAATTCCAGTGATTTCATCTGCATGACTATGTTTCAGCCCCACAAAATTTATAATGCTGGACTGTGCATATAGCCAGATGGCAATTAAGCATAGTCACTCCAACAGCTGTAAGACATGTCTATCCCTGGGGCTCAGACTATGTAGAAGATTTCCACAGGAGTCTGCACCTCCAGTTGAAAATCTGCCAGGGCTCCAGAAATGAAAACCACTGCTACAATTGCTGCTGGTACTGGGCACCAGAACTGAGAGCAATGAGATTGTTGTCATCGAGAAGAGATACAGGAGGCCAGAGGAGGTGGTAGCTAGAAGAGTGGAGAAGCAGAAGGCAACAAGATCTGTGGGTAGGGTTTGGAAAGAAGCAGAGAGAGAGGAATCTGGAAGATATAGGCTACGTCTATACGTGAAGCCAACATCGACATAGGCTATTTCGATGAATAACGTCTACACGTCCTCCAGGGCCGGCAACGTCGATGTTCAACTTCGACGTTGCGCGGCACCACATCGAAATAGGAGCTGCGAGGGTACGTCAACACGCCAAAGTAGCACACATCAAAATAAGGGTGCCAGGCACAGCTGCAGACAGGGTCACAGGGCGGACTCAACAGCAAGCCGCTCCCTTAAAGGGCCCCTCCCAGACACAGTTGCACTAAACACCACAAGATCCACAGAGCTGACAACTGGTTGCAGACCCTGTGCCTGCAGCGTGGATCCCCAGCTGCCGCAGCAGCAGCCAGAAGCCCTGGGCTAAGGGCTGCTGCCCACGGTGACCATAGAGCCCCGCAGAGGCTGGAGAGAGAGCATCTCTCAACCCCCCAGCTGATGGCCGCCATGGAGGACCCGGCAATTTCGACGTTGCGGGACGCGGATCGTCTACACGGTCCCTACTTCGACGTTGAACGTCGAAGTAGGGCGCTATTCCGATCCCCTCATGAGGTTAGCGACTTCGACGTCTCGCCGCCTAACGTCGAAGTTAACTTCGAAATAGCGCCCGACGCATGTAGCCGCGACGGGCGCTATTTCGAAGTTAGTGCCGCTACTTCGAAGTAGCGTGCACGTGTAGACACAGCTATATAGGCACAGATGTTGGATGAGGCCGGGGCAGCAAGGGGGGAATAGGAAGAGAAGGGGAGAGAGACAAGGCTTGTGGGTATAGGAGCAAAAGAATCTATCATCACTACAGGACACTCCCCTCCAGAATATGGAATGCAGCCCAGGAGTCCTGACTATCGCTGTTCTTCCAATGTCACTAAATAGAAAGGTGTGGGATATGAATTTATAAACGGGATAAAAGAGATCTTTTGAAGATATGGAAGAAGAGGGAAACAGTAGAACAAAGTTAAAATGACCTGTGGCATGGGAAGACTGAAATGAGGGGAGGCACCAGGAGATAAAGAGAGAGAAAAAGGTACAGAAGGGGGAAGTGAGAGCCATACAAAAAAGATGGGATATGAAAACAGTTGTGCACAACAAGCAGTTAAATGAGATCTTTAGTGACTCTGTTCTGGAATGGATAAATCCAGGAGAGAAAAAGGAGTAAAGAAAGGAGTAAACCTGTAAATATCCATTTGGTAACATACAGCATCAAACAGGAGCAACTGGTAAAGCCTGGTGTGAACAGGGCAGGGGGAGGAAACAGGCAGCCAGACAGCAGAGTATGAGGCTGCTTCTACACATGCCACCTCCTGTCAGAGGTGCCATGGTAATGAGATAATTCGAAGCAGGCTAATGAGGCGCTAACCTGCATATTCAGTGCCTCATTAGCAAAATAGCAGTCACACAAATTTCAAAAAGTGCAGACTTCACATTGCAGACTGACAGTGTAGATAGGGGCAGCTTTGAAATAAGTGTCCCACTTCAACACTCTGTGGCGCTTATTTAGAAGCTGGCCCCCATCTACACTGTCAATCTGTAATTCGAAGTCTGCACTTTGAAATTTGTGTGGCTGCTATTATGCTAATGAGGCACTGACTATGCACATTAGCACCTCATTAGCCGACTTCAAACTGCCTCATTACCATGCCACGTGTAGAAGTAGCCTGGAGTGATGTCAGCAGCACAGTCAGAACAGACGTGAAGGTATGTGCTTTCTGAATTCTAGTCTATATAAGATTTTACACCAGACTCAATGCTCATGCAAAGAGCAGCAATATCCCAGAACTGTTTCATTATGTGCTGTTTTGCCAGTCAGGTAGTCAGCCACATTACAGAGTATATGGATACCTGCTTCTTCGTCATCTAAAAAGGAGAAATGGTATCACAAAATGAGTACCTTTCACAACATGCATATGGGAAGTTTACTTGTACAGTAATTAGAGTTCTTTGACATGTTGTCCCTGTGGGTACTCCACCTCTAGGTGTGCCAGCGCCACCACGCCTACTGGTCAGAGAGTTGTCAGGAGCTGTGCTCTCCACCCCTCCGGCCGGTTGCACATGCAGGGCACGGGCACAAGACGCCCATAGCACTTACCGCACGTGCACAACCAGCTGGTTCCTCAGTTCTTCTCTGATCCAGAACCCAAAGAAGGAATCTGAAGCAGAGGTGAGGAGGGTGGGTGGTGGAACCCCCATAGGGACATCATCTCGAAGAACTCCAGTTACTCCACAGGGTGAGTAACCTTCCCTTCTTTGATGGTCCCTGGGGGTGCTCCATCTATAGGTGATTACAAAGCAGCGTCATTGCTTGGAGGTGGGACCTGCCAATGGTGTAAATCGACCGATGACAGTCAACTTTGCAGTGTGTGTCCCCACAAAAGTCTGTATAGCATAATGCTAACTGAATGTGTGAGCCGATGTCCATGTAAATGCTCTACAAATGACAACAGTGGGCAGGCCTTGAAGGAAGACTGTACAAGCAGCCATTGCACATGTAAAATGGGCCCGAACGCCCATCGGGGTTCTTTTTTTATACTTGTAAGCGAGTCTTATACACCCTAAGATCCACTTGGACAGCCTTTGATTGGACATAGGCCTGCCATGAGATCTATCAAATGGAGACAAAGTCACGGTGATTTGCGGAATGGCTATGTTCTTTGTAAGTAGAAACCCAAGGCCCAGTGAACATCGAGCATGCAGGGCTCTGTCCTATTGTTGGTGTGAGGTTTAGGGAAGACAGGTAAGTATACCGGCTCATTGCAGTGGAAAGATATAAATACTTTGGGGAGGAATGGGTGTGGAGAACTATTCTGTCCTTGTAGAAGGTTGCATGCAGTGGCTTCGACTCTATGTGCTGAGGTGATTGCCACAAGGAAAGCCACTTTCATGGACAAGCAGAGTAAGGAGCAAGTAGCTCAAAGGGTGGGCCTGTTAAGGCCCTGAGAACTAAGTTCAGATCCCATGTGGGTTCTTTAATTGGTGGCAACGTGCTGAGACCCTGGAGGAACCACTTGATGGAAGGGTGGACAAAGACTGAATGGTCTTGGATAGGTGGGTGAAAGGCCAATGTGGCTGCCAAGTGAACCCTGATTGTGCTGATGGATAGGTCAATTTGGTGAGGTTGAAGCAAACATGTGAGTATATGCGGGATGCCAGCATGCGTGGGATCACATGACAGGGAGAGACACCAAGTGACAAAGCATTTCCATTTTTGTAAACAGGTCTTTCCTGCAGGTTGCTTACTTTTTTTCCCCAAGATTGTTTGGCCCTCCAGTGGACCTCTGTGTCTGCCAGCCAACCAAGAACCAGGCATGGAGGTGAAGACGGTGAATGGATGGGTGGTGAATGTGCATATCTCTTTCATTGATAAAGTGGATGATAAAATGTCTTATGAGCTCACTCTGCATAACTTTTGTGTATTGTAAAATTGAGTTATTTGGAATTTTGGTCCCAGGTGGACTATGTACCAAGGTGCTCTGTCAAGTCTCTGTAACATCTTTCCCAGAGCTCAGCTGTTCTCAGTGCGTTTTACTCTACTGGTGGGCTGTTACCCCAAATCTGTGCCTTTGCTCAGGGAGACCAGAGGTTCTGGCTCAGCAGCACAAGGTGGTTGGGCACCCCAGAGAGCAGGCAGGCTGGTTCCATGATATGATCAGCCCATTAGGTCACAAGCTGAAGGGAATCCGTGATCTAACCCATCACACACTGTGCCCTGCAAATAACTGTCCAAGACTTTAAAATCAGGAAAAGTACATTATAAACATAGTGGCACAGATTCAAGACAGGAAATTGAACTATTTATGTATATCTAGAATAAAAAAATGTGGGGCAAAAGAAGAAGGACATAACAGGAAGATAAAATATACATCCAGTGGAAAAATAAAGTGCACACCTGTTGACTTCTTCAAATTTGGCCATGCAGAACTACAGTATTTAAATTGCTATCAAGAAACACAACAATTAAAATCAGAACATATTGTTCTTCAATATTCACAGCTCATTATACCAGTCTTCCTGCCTTTTCACACATTATCGTTCTGCTGTGGGAAGCTGTAAGCTCTCTCTCTAACACAAAAACATATGTCACCTGTACAATACAGGCACACAGACTGCTAGTAAAGCTGGCGAGGTTCATCACACAACAAGTTGTAGGAACTTTAATTCTCATATTCCTGAACTGTATAGACTGTAAAAAAGCTAACAAATGCAAGGAACTGCATGTTAAGAACCACAAGTAAAGGTATGAAAGGCACATGCCAGGGTTCAAGATCAATGGTCATTTGGTTAGCTATGCATTTCTCAACTTTGTTGACACCACTAAAACTACATATGGGTAAGTGCATGCGCACACATACATTGTTTCCACCAAAGCACGTAGATGCCTGCGACCTGCTCACAAAAAACAGTATACGTACATTTCATTACTGTTACACATTCGTGGTCATAAAGTAGTGTCAGAGAAACACAGAATAAATAACGATTGACATGTGTATGTGTGTGTGGTTTTTTGTTCACGGTAGTTTGACTGTGCTTTTAAAAATTAAATAGACAAACCAAAACGCAGATAAATTAGGCCTTTTAATTTCCTTGAAAGGTTATGGGTTCTTTGCACTCATGCTTTAGATTGTCACCATAGCCATAAAGTGAAATTTCAGCATTAGCTACAGTATTTAAAATGGTCTTGCTTAGCAAATATTGGCCTAGAAAAAAACATTTTATATAAAAACAGATTTGAAGAAATATATTAGTAAAAATGTAGGGAGGATAAACAACTGTCAGTAGCTAGGTACCCACAAGATCAAAGGTTTTCTTGACTTCTTCAATCATAAGGTCCAAATCATTCCAGAACAAGTAGTCTGCTTCTAAGGACAGGTCACAAGATATGATATAGGGGGGTCTCCGCAAAATTCAGGTTGGGGCACTTCAACCAAAAAAGGCCACTTCTAAACAGTTATTTTGACAGAGGTTTCTGGGAAAAGAAACTGTCTGACTTCATTTACAACAGACTGTCTTCACTTTCTGAATAGCAGAACTGAGGCAAAGACCCATCTCCAAACTGCTTCTTTTACAAAAAACAGGAACCCCTGTGCCTCATATTCAGGGCTTTTAGATGATAGACTCCCTTCCAAGGCTAAACCATACACAGGAAAGGCTTCATAAATAGCTTCCCTTCTCAGAGGGCATCTATGACCCTAAGGCCACTCCAGTTCCATTTGCAATGCTGTTGTCATGATATATATCCGAAAAGGTGTCAGGCAATATTACAGCAGAAAACTACTAACTCACTGATCGTTAATATATTTTGTGATGTACGGATAGCAAACCCACCAAGCACTTTATAGACAGGCACTGGAAATACATTCTTCAAATCTATTTGGCAAGCAGTGCTTATGTCATGGCTGTTCCAAACAAATGAATATGCTCCCTCCTGCTTGAATGTGTCTCTGGTGTAAATGAATGAAGGTGAGACTAAAACCAGAGAAAAAACACATTTACATACAACGTATAAATAAATTTCAAAAGCTAGCATGAGTGTAAGAGGTGAAAGATGACCACTTAATCTCAATGGGGGATGGAGATTGCACCCCAAGGAAGTCTGCCTGTCCCTGGAAGCAGGGTTAATAAACTCAGAAATCAGAGAAAAAGCCCGTTCGGCATCCTGTACCACAGGAGACAAAAGAATCTAAGTATTTGGGACATGTGAGGGATCCTGCTGGAGTATCTAGTCAGCAATATTGAAGAGAGACTTGGTAAGAAACTCCTCTTTGTACAAGAGATGATAAATTTTAGTCTTAGAGGTATATTGTTACCTTTGGTTCCTTGTAATTCCTGTATCTTATTTCCTTAGAGTTGGTCTCATTTTAAACTAAGACTTTTTGTTCAATAAATGTGTTTTACTTTTACTATAAATTAGCTCACTGTTTTGATTAAAACAGAGTGGCCATTTCTACACAGGCCACTTCCTTTGGAAGTGACGTGCTAATACAGGGAGCGAAAGATGCTAAAGAGGCACGGATGCAAATTCCCCATGCCTCATTAGCAGAACACTTAATTAGCATAACAAAAATTTTTGGGAAGAAGGGGCCTCCAGAAGAAACACATCCTTCTGGAAGCCCCCCCGGGGGCTGTGCTTCTACACAGCGTTTTGGAGTCCAGAAGAAAGGTCTTCCAGACTCCAAATCACGAGACGTTATGCTAATGAGGCACGGGGAATTTGCATCCATGCCTCATTAGCATATTTCGCTCCCTGTATTAGCATGCCATTTCCAAAGGAAGTGGCCTGTGTAGAACCAGCCAGTGTTTGTTAACCCAAACTAACAAAACAAGATGCTTGTACTGTCTCTTTAAGGAAACTGGGAACATAAATGAGACTATCTAGTGACACAGGCTGTGTTTACAGATCAACATCTCCAAGTAACTACAGACAAGAAGTTTACTGATTGTTACCTGTTTCTCAAGGTTTGAGCTGACAGAGCCATGAAGAGTTTACTGGCAAAATGGACTGACCTGGTGTGTCTCACCCAGAACATTAGCAGCAAAAACCTTTCCCTTACTGAGGCAAAAACCGATAAGGTGATTCTCAGTTCTGGGAACCCCAGCACGTTTTCATACTGGCATAATCATCACACGATTTACACACAGCTTGCTATTTTAACTGAGGATTACCTTTTAAGCAACGGTGTACTCTTCAGTGATTCTCAAGGGAAAAGGCTAGGAGCAGTAGATGACAGTTACAGATTTATTATTTTCTGTTTGTGTCAGGGAGAAAATAGAACAAAGACAAGCAAAGCATAAAGACGAGTAAACAACAGAAGAAGCAGGAGAAAAGAAACATAGGCTGAGTTTTCCAAGAAAAAAGTTAGAAGAGCAGTGCAAACAGCAAGGTCTACTGACAGTTGATCAGAAGAAACTAGAGCTAGAGACAATGTTGCACTCTCATTCCATGAGACAGGATAGGACATCTGCTTCAAAATGAAGGCCACAAGAGGTCTCTTTTCTACTTCAGTGTATTGTGGATCCAAGTACTGTACACAGTTTCCCAGATGATTCTGCAGAGGCTACCAGGGTGGGAGAGAGAAACCAAGATGAAGGCCATATGTCAGAGTGAGAAAGCAGAACTGGAGCAACAGAAGGTGCTGAGAACAAATGGAGGCAGCGTGAACAGGGTAAACGCACATCCAAGGGACCAAGGAGGAAGGACATATTCATGATCCTGGTCAGGGCCTAGAAGACAACTAGACCTGGGTGTGATGGACCCCATCCTTCTGCGTGTAGCCGGAGTCATGAATACTACATGCTGTTCAGAGATTCAGACTGTGAAACTGTGAGGATTGTCTCCCCCAACCCCTTGATGAGCTGTTGCCTATTTGATGTGAAAGTTTTGAGCCCAAGATCTCAGGTACAAGCGCAACTTGGCTGTCGAGGGGGCTAACCATCGCTGAGGAAATGAGCCAGTACAAATTGTGTCTGTGGTGCAATGTGCAGCAAAAGCAGGCCAAATGCCTGTGGGTCAAAAGGGCCACTGTGGGGGTGGCTGCCGCTGAACTGTGCGGGAACAAGCACTGGCTGTCTTGTGAAGAGGACCTCACTCTCCTACTTCTGCTCTACAGGAGTGAAAGGAGTCTGACTCTGATCCTGACACCTCCAACACAAAGGACCAAGGTGGTGCCATGCCTCCAGGTGCCAGGGGAAGAGGGGGCGGGTTGCCTGTTGTCCAGTGCCAGCACAGTGCCTGTCAAGAGCTGGTGCTGGCAGTCTTGATAGCATAACTGGCTCCCCACCAGAAAAGGGTCAGGTAACTAGAGGGCATGAAGAAGGTTCGCTCCTCAGTGGACAGAACAGCACAGTCACCATCTTGGTCTGTGTTGCCTGAAAAGCCTCAGGGTTTGAGGGAAGCTGAAGCTCCCTGGGGTCACTGGGAGAAGATTGACACTGCAGACTCAATGTCCTAGCAGGAGTCAATATACTATTGGCAAGATGCGGCGCTGAGACTGGGTGGCCTGCTCATGTCTTGCCACTTGGGCCTGCTTATGTCAAAAAGAAGGTGATTTGTCTCTAGCCTACTACTTCTTTTTATGCAGCACAGGCCATTAAGACTTGTGTCTCCTAGGCACCTGAGTCTCATGGGGCACATGGTGTCTCGGGACCTTATTCTTGGACACTGCTGATGCAGATCCTGGTGCCAGTGCACTCTGCACCGAAGACGACAAACTCTGTGCTGGTTCCGACGAGACCCACTCAGGCTAGAGTGCCATCTCCATTAGAACCACCATTAAGCACTGGGCTGTGACTTTTAAGATTCTTGGTTAAAAAGGTTTGCAGACTGAGCAACAATCCTTCTGATAAGATTCACTTAAACATGAAGTGTGGGGGTCACTCTTGAGCATGAATTTGTCACAATCAGCGCAGATGAAGCCCAATGACCTAGGTATGCCCCAGCATCAGAACTTCAAGAGAGCAGAGAACAACCCTCCCAAGAGTTCCAACAAGAAATCTAAGTAACAGAAGAACTATTTACACAAATAGTGGTAGCTGTTCTGTTTATGCTACAAAGAGAACAGCTAACACCACAGCAATTGCAAATACAAATGCAACAAAGTTCTAGCTAACTGTTAACACAGAAAGAAAAAATTGAAAGGGGAGTGGGTCAGCAGAACCCTATATTGAGCGCTCTGAAGGTGCCACTCCAGTGGGCATTTGGGCTGACCCTACAGTTAACTGCTAGGGGAAAAAATCTGCCAGCTGCTGTACACGCATGTGCGAGCACCTAACTTACAATGGACATCAACAATCACTTTAAGAAGAACTGGCACCTACTGAATAAAATGATCGTAATATGTAACCAAAAGATGGCATATAATAGCTGACTGCAAAACTACTAACACTCTGATCATTAATATTTTGTATGATCTTTGGATGTGAAGTCAGCAAGGACTTTACAGACAGGTGCTGGAAATACTTTTGTCAAATCTATTTGGCAAGCCATGCCTACGTCATGGATGATCCAGACAAGGAATGTGGCGTCACCTGCTTGAATGTTTCTCTAATGTAAATTATGCAAGGTGAGACTAGAGGCAAAGAAAAACATTTATATGCACAGTTTGAAAAAAAAAAAAAAGCCAGCAGGCACAAGTGGGGTAAAATGACCACTTAATTTCAATGGTAGATGGGAATGTGCACCCCAAGGAAGCCTTCCTGTCCTGGAACCAGGGTTAATGAATTCAGGGAAGATACGAGTGGACAGAAAACACCTTTTTGTCATCCTACATCTTCATCTGTTGAAGGAAACGGACTTGTTGAGGTCTGTGAAGGATCCTGGCCAGAACATCTCGTAATCCATGCTGGCAAAGATACTGTGTGAGAAACTATTCTTGGAGAAAGGGATGCTAGTTTATTAAACCAGGTTTTAGTCCTAGAAGTGTATTTTTACTTTGTTCACTTGTACTCTTGCTATCTTTCTTCCTCATAGTTGGTGTCACCTAAAACTAAAACTTTTGTTTAATACAGTACATTTCATTTACTTTCACTATCGGGCAATTCAGTATCTTGATTAAAATAGAGTGTTGGCTAATCCCAATTAAGGTAATAAACCATTAAGTTCTGTCTCTTTAAGAGGTGAGGAAACATAACTTTTGTGTGTGTACATTGAAGATAGGCACCTCTAAGAAACTTGGGAGCTAGTGTTCCCTGACTGATACCTGCTCTGGAAGATTTGGGTTGGAAGAGCCCTGAAGCATCTGCTGACAATGTAGACAAACTAGTATGTCAGAGAGAAGTCACATAACTTAGGAGAAACAAAGGGGTAACAGCAACTCACAGTTCTGGGAACATTAGCAAGTTCCCACAGTATTTTCCCTTGGATTTTATAAGGATGGAAGGAGAAATGGGAAGCATTTCAGGAGATCCTGAGAATCAAGCTTCCCCTTCCCTTCTTTCAGTTGCTGCTTCATGGTGAGACAGGAAGCAAGAAAGCTTGGTGGCAAGGAGCTCAGAAGGGACATGCCTTCAGCCTGAATAACAGCTCTGGTCTCATGAACAGGAAGTGGAAGAGACAGAATGTACAGTCTTCCTATTTTTACCTTTGGATTTGCAGTTAATTCTTGAATACCCTCAGCATGTTATTTCAGGTTTGATGTCACAAGTGAGGCACACAAATCCTACAATACAGAGTTACAGAGGTAATTTCACAGAGGAAGAATTAAGCCTTTTCTAATGACCATATCTGAGTTCTGTATTAAAAATGTGGCCTGACCTAAATTCATACCTCAAGGTCTGAAGGCTAAAAAGCAGACGGCCTGAATAATGTGTGCATTCCCAAATCCACTTAACATTTACGCCTTTCATTACAAACTACAAAAATCCAGAATCTGAATCTCATCTGACTATTATCAAAGGTCAATTTTAATTGCTACAGTGCAGTGACTTGAAATATATGCTTCTGCAGCATTGTAATTCAAGAGGGTGTGGATGAATTAATAGACAGCCGACGAAAGACATTTTTTATGAGATTTCAGGTTCACTGCTAAAGGTAACAGTAAGACTTTTGTAAAGTGTCTGATTTGGTACTGCATAACATTTCAATGAAATAAAAAGATATCAACTTATGTCACATACTAAATGGATCAAAAGCTAAATGATAGCTCTCAAAACGAGCACGTAAACGGGGAATAATCAAATATGAGCGTTTCTAGAAGGATTTTACAGGAACAGATTCTTGGCCTGATGATGTTTGAAATTTTTATTAAGAATCTAGACGAAATATAAAATCATCAGTGTTAAAGTTTACAGTTGAGACAAATATTGGGGCAGTTGTAAATACCAAGGAGGACAGGACACAGCTATAGAGCTGTCTGGAGCATCATCTTGTAAGGCACAAGCAACCAAAATTCATTTTAATATAGCTAATTGTAAACATCTGTGAACAAAGAATGCAGGCCATACGTACAGTATAGGGAACTATATCATGGGAATTAGTGGTTCTGAAAAAGACTTACAGGTTTTGGTAGACAATCAGATGAACATAAAGTCCCAGTGCAACACTGTGGCCAAAAGGGCTAATGAAATCCGTGGAAATAAAAATATGTGAACATCAGGAAGAAATAAAGACATTACTTTACCTCTGTCAGAGGGACAGCCATGTTAGTCTGTATCTGCAAAAACAAAGAGAAGTCCTATGGCCCCTTATAGACTAACAGAGTTTTTGGCACATAAGCTTTCCTGGGCAAAGACCCACTTTGTCAGATACATGAAACATGCATTTGACAAAGTTGGTCTTTGCCCATGAAAGCTTATGCTCCAAAAATCTGTTCATCTATAAAGTGCCATGGGACTTTTTGTTATTTAACCTCTGGATTTGTAATCCTAGAACATCATGTCCAGTTAGTGTCCACAGTTCAAGAAGAATGTTGATACATTGTGAAAAATTGAGAGAAGATCCAGGAGGTGATTAAAAGATTAGAAAAACATACCTAATAGCGCTAGACTCAAGGAGGGCAATGTATTTAGCTTACAAAGAGAAGGCTAAGAGGTGACTGGATGACAGACTATGAATGTATCAGAGACGTAGCCGTGTTAGTCTGTATCTTCGAGAACAAGAAGTCCTGTGGCACCTTATAGACTAACAGATATTTTGGAGCATAAGCTTTTGTGGGCAAAGACCCGCTTCATCAGATGCATGAGTGGCGGGGGTGGGGCGTTTCAGAGGGGTATTTAAAGAGTGGAGTCCCAGTAAAAGGGAAGGCCAGAGCTGACAAGGTCTATTCAGTCAGCGTGGAAACAGCCCATTATCAGTAGTATGTATCGAAAGAGTTAAAAACAAGTCAGATCAGACAGGAGGGATGTCTGATCTGACTTGTTTTTTCCTCTTTTGATACATACTACTGATAATGGGCTGTTTCCACCCTGACTGACTGAATAGAGCTTGTCAGCTCTGGCCCTCCCTCTTACTGGGACCCCACTCTTTAAATACCCCTCTGAAACCCCCCACCCACTCACGTGTCTGATGAAGTGGGGTCTTTGCCCATGAAAGCTTATGCTCCAAAATATTCATTAGTCTATAAGGTGCCACAGAACTTCTTGTTGTTCTCAAAGACTATGAATGAGTACCCATGTAGGAATCACACATTTAATGAACTCTGAGCAGAAGGTGGTGCAGGTGTGAGGCAATTCTGTATAAAGGGCCACATGGTTGGAGTTTAATGTACACATCCTCATCACGTCACTTGAAATCTTATTTTATGTATGTTTAGATGAAGTATAATGTGGAGCTGGCAAATGGTGCTATAAGCCTGTAGGCTGTATGTGAAGCAAAAGAATGGTACTCAGAACAAGAATGTCATTTTTAATCCATAGTTCCAGAAACATTAGCATGACTATATTTTTTACTGCTCAAGTTAATTTCAACACCTTCACTTGTTTATTTGTCAAGGCTAAAAACCAACAATGTATTAAAAGATGTTTATTGGTTTTGCATGGGCAAGGGCTTTTTTCCTCCCAGAAACCATGAAGCTGTTTAGCATGTATCAAAAATGTTGAGTACCGCCATTTTGGATTAAAGAGACAGGACATGTTTTCACAACATGTATTCTTAATTGTCAAAGCAGCTCACAGGTGATTGTAATAGCTTTTCTATATTTTCCAATTGAAATTTCCTGACCAGATCAGTCTTATGCTGCAGCTTCTTCACTAATGGCACCAGATTGCATGCTCAAAGTTTGTACCTCACAGTGGGTAGATATAAATATACAAGAATTACTAACAGAATATTTTTCCTGGTACAAAATTATAATTTGTAATTGCCTATGCATGCAGTACTAAACTTTTAAATGTTCTAGAAATTTACTGTTTAATCAGTGACACATACGTGCATGTTAGCAGTCAGTGTTACAGATGAAAATAAACAGCTTCACATGATGAATGTGCAATAGGTATGAGAGAAAGAAGTGGCTTAACAAGTAATGAAGACAAAGTCCACTAATAAGCCGTTGCTTTTACACTGAAGAGAAATGTTACAGCTCTTACAAGCCATGTCATCAACAAAATGACACCTATTTAACTCTGAATCACATCCAGAAGTGCCTATTAACATATCCAATATAATGCATGTAAGAGCAGATGTACAAGAGACTGTACTGAAAATAGCAGATGCTGGCAAAGAACAAATAAGAGAAATTTTTGAGAGATGCATTTGATTCTGATGGGACATGTACTATATGTCATAAAAAATTATCAGGCATCACCAGGTTAACCAAATGCAAGTCTGGCAAGGGAGGGACAGCAATCGAAGCAGCTACCAGTCCAGAAACTGTTTTGTGCACAGCACTGTCCTTAGCAAGATACAGAGATGATGTTTCAACAACTGTTCTTAGTCACCCAATAGGATCTGTACATGTGTCCCTCCTCCACACTGATAACAAGAACAGACAAAGCTGAATTAGGACATCAGCTTCCAGCTGACATTGAAAGAATCAATGAGCTAAGAGCACACAAAGAAACCACTGTACATCAGAGATGCCATGTCTGTCCCACAAGTGATGTCTGGAAACAAATTCCACACATTCAGTTGATTGGCTGCTGAGTAACTGAGAAATGTCCTAAAATATCTGACAATGAACTTCCGTAATTGAAGTCCTTGCCAGACAGGACCACAGTACCTCTATTAAAAAAAAACTACAAAAACACAGTGCTGGACAAAATCTAAGGCTAAATGAAAGCAGTACCAGGTGATTGGTGTATGTACTGTGTCTCTGTAGAAAACATTTCTAAAATTGGCACCCAAGAGCAATCATTTGCAAAATCCCTCTGTGAATATATTTACACCTAAGACTGTAGCACAGCCAACATAAACACTCCTTGCTGAAAACTTTTCAAATGACAATAAACAAAATACATCCATCCAGTACACGTGCTAAAGAAACCTTGGACTTGTACAGTATTCAAGGGGAAGTGGACCTGAAAAGTTAATAACCTTTCCATAATTGTTGTTCTTTGAAATGTGTTGCACATGTCCATTTTGCTGTACGTCTTTGTGCACTCCAATGCACAAATGTGGGAGTGATTTTCCTGTAGTGACACCTGTTAGGGTAGCACAAGAGCCCTCTATCGTCTCACACACGATGTGCAGGCATAATGGAATAGGTCACCCCAAACCTGCTCTGTTCCTTCCTACTACAAAGACTACAAGAGAGGTGAAGGAAGGTGGCTCATGGAATGAGCAAGCACAAAACATCTCAAAGAACAACGATTAAAAAAAGGTTATTTACCATTTTTCTTCTCTGAGTGCCTGAATGTATCCATTCCACAAGCAGTTCCAACTGGAAGTGGGTTCTGAATCTACCTGAACTTGTCTAAATTTAGCGTCATCTCTACACTGCTGAGAGACTGCACAGTGAGAGGCAAACTTGTGACATGCTGAATTCGTTGTCACTCTGCAGATATCTAATATAGATGTTAGTCAGAAATGCTGCAGATGTCACTTGGGATCTAGTCATATGTTCCAATACTCTATTTGTCAGCTTTATGTTAGCCAAATGACAACACAGGTACATGAAATTAGTTATCTATCCATGTCAAAATCCTTTGCATGGAAACAGAGCTGCTCTTCATTCTGACCACAAATATAATGAACAATTGAGATGAAGACCTGAAAGCTTTTCTAACATCTCAGCTAACTTTTTGGGCCATGTCCCACCCTCAACTCAAAACCTTTCACAGACTACCAGACTATAAACCAACCACTGCTCCCCCCTCCTCACATGATGACAAAACATATTTGCTTATCTTTAAATACCTTAAATACTAAATTATTCATATTAGGCAATTAGAATATAAACATGTGAACATGCAGCTACAACAAAAGGTGGTGTATACAGTAATAGCTCTATTATCTGACATCCCCAATTCCCTAGGTATGCCAGCTAATAAAATGTGTCTGATATTCAAGCCAGCCCCAGCTGGTCAGCTGGCCCCGTCCATTAACCAGCCCCACAATATGCCCATTGATGGAATGTGCTTGTTATTTGGGTGCCGAATAACCAAGCTTTTTCTATATTTAGATTTTATCAAGAGTATCATGCTAGCTTACTAAACTTCATTTTAAATAAAGTAAAAAATTAATTTATGTTCAAAACAAAAGGTTTCAATGTTATCTTTATGACAGGGGTGGGGAACTTTTTTGCGTAAGGACAGCACTGACGTAAACTCAGTCAGGGCCACGCAAAAGCAACAAGTAAATAAAAAAAACAAACAAAAAACCACCAATCCTTACTGATGTGGCCCCTGACTGAGACCCCTCACTCTCCTTGATCTCCAGCCCTGGAGGGGTGGGATCTAGGTGGGTGGGAATGTGCAGGAGGGGGCTGAGGGTAGGGGTCTGGCCGGGAGAGAGGGGGTGTGAGTGTGGATTTGGACTGGAAGGAGGTTGCAGGAGGAGCCTGGGAATGGAGGTCTAGGCAGGAGATTGGGTGCAGGAGCGGGCAGGGAAAGCAGGGTCTAAGTATGACGGAACTTACCTAGCTCCATGCTCCCCTCCACTCCAAGACACCAACCTCAAATGCTCTCAATGGCTGACCAATAGGAGCAGCAGAAAAAGCCTCCTGCAGGTAGTTTCCTGCACTGACATTCACTTAGTACACAGAACTGCTTCTTCCCCCTGAGAGCCAAATCTCACCCATGGGGCTCAGGGCTCACCACCCCACACACAGCAGAAAATTGGCACTGGCACTCCAACATCACAGGGGGGAGAGTGCAGGACTGAAGCACCAGTGCAGACTCCCCACTGTGATGGGGGAACAGGAATAGGCAAGCCTGCAACCCACCTGCAAGACTAGAGCTCCAGAGACTGGACTTTGAGAACCATTGATCTAGACTGTGTAATCTCTCCTCCGCACTTAGTACAGTGAGGTTTTGGAGGGAAGGTCAGTAAGAAAACTGGCTGATATGAAAAGTGGAGATCACTTTTGTATGAAAGCTTGGATGGGACTGACGATAAACTTCCTCTGCACAAAAAAAAAACCAAAACCACCACATAAATGGGGAATCTGATATTAGCAGATACTCCATTTCCTCCACTCTCTTGTAGTGGCTACTAAAAATTCTTTCACTGAAAAATGCAACAGAGCAGATCTGTAGGGACTTGAAGACTAGATTCAGATTTCATGGTGAAATAGGTTTCTGTTCCCGCAGAAACAAATCTTCCCAAATCCTTTAAAAATCGTTCAGCCATCTGGTTGAACAAAAGCAAGAAGAATGCCAAAACAGCCATTAGGTGCACCCTGATGATGTTTCAGATATAAAAGATTGTCTAGAATAGACCATCCTGCATAGAAGCAAGACTCCTTTCAGCCTTGACCAAACAGACACAAATCCATTGAGCCCAAAGCACAACAGGTACGTCTGAAAAAACTGGAAATGAAACAAACATTTTTACAACTCGCAGAATGCTCTCTACCTGCTCATTGAAATGAGTTCTTGGAAGATGCAGCCTGCTCTCAAGAACAAGTGGCTTTCTAAGCAAAGGGTGTGGGTGGGTATTTCTTGTAACTTCTCCTCTGCTCCTTGATGGGTCTTGGGCTGAAGGGGCAAACTCCTGAGTATACTGTGACTTCACAGCTGGATGCAAAGGCCCAGGAATTTCAGGGATGCTCTAGAGTCTGAGACTATGGAGTCTCATCCATGTTCTCTGAGAAGACTGTCTGTCCTTCAAAAGTTAAATCCTGGATTATCTGTTACATGACTGACTAGAAGACAGAAGACTGTAAGCAGGACACACACCTCATCATTATGGCAAGGCTGTTTTACTGGTCTTGCCAAACTGAGAAAGAGTGATGGACAAGATGCAATTTCTGCAGTAAGAAAGATGGTATACGTGTGGCATAATCAGAGCAAGAAAGAAAAGAAGAGCAAGAAAAAAAAACACAACAGAATTGCTTCGACCTCTACTTAGTCATCAAAAGAACATGTCATGGGTCTAACACTCATCATGTGAAAACATTTCTGAAGCATGTTACAAGACCTTCTTGGCAAACAAAGGATTATAGTGTCTTTGCACATAAGTAAACTAGTCATTGGATCACACTGCAACATGGATGTGAAAATACAGATGATTAACTAACTCCTGTATTCTTCAAGGCACACGGGCATCTGCACTTCCTCAAGACCTTATCTGTGCCTGTATTAATAGGTGTGGCTGCACAATCAACTGTCTCTCTAGCTCAAACTATCTTTCTTGCACAGAACAGTTTAAATGCCAAGGCACTGAAGAACATGATAACCCACACACAGATCAAAACGATGAATAAGCTGATGACTAAAAATTTTGTTTTACCCTTTAGATTGTTCTTTTGATGTTTTCAGGTCATAAGGAAATCCAAATTTGTGTCTTGAAATAACAGAGTCATTAAACAGAAACCAATGAAAATATTTCAACCTAGTCATTTTTACATGTTGATGGTGTCGTTTATTCCCATTTCTATGGTAATGACACCACTTAACTCCACATCACAACTTATTTTGAAATACACATAATAAAGTTTCAAATGATGTATGGTGTGCATGTGTGCAGAGAGGATTATTAGCTGACCAACTAGATAGTATGTCACTCTTCTTCTCATCATCCAAAAAATAAAATATAAAATTTAAACCTTATTTAAATCATAACAGTAAGAGCAATTAACCAATGGAATAGCCATCAAGAGTCATGGCAGATTCTCTATCACTACCCATTTTCAAATCAAGACTGGATGCTTTTTTTTCTAAAGATCTTCTCCAGGAACTATTCTGAGGAAACTCCATGGCCTGTGTCATAGAGGAGTACAGACTAGACCACAACAGTCCATTCGGGCCTTGGAATCTATGAATCTATTTATAAAAGATAGGAGAATGGAGTGCTTATAAAGTGGAACAAATTGAGCAAAGACTGTGCTTGTTAAACTTTACTTATTGTGCTGTAATGCTTATTACAACTTGGGGAAATGCAAAGATTTCATCGTTCTTCATCAGTAACTCCAGTAGTTAACTAGATCATAAAGAAGTATTAAGGTTAACTGCCGTAATACCTCTAACAGGAAGGTATGACTGCACCTAAAATAAAATAAAATAAAATAAAATAAAATAAAATAAAAACAGAAGGACACATCTCATATCCTAGCCCTCCTGAACTGAATGGGATTCAATTAAAATAGATGTATGCTGTTATCAAAGAGTATCTCTATTGCTGCAAGACAAAGCCTGGTTTTCTCGTAAAAACCTAAAACATGACACTATTCGTCCCATGTGGTAGGAGCAGTCATAGCATTATACTTAGACCAGGGTATCAAAAATTCATAATAATCAAAATTAGTGAAGCAATAGATCATCAATAGCGGTATTAGGTACTCAGTTACCATTGCAGTTATCATCCCAGGATGTGTATTACTGAAGAAAAACGGCATGTAGTCAATTTAAAATATTGATCTTGTGGATATAACTAGTGAACAAAAATCTCTCTCAATGCATTTCTCCCATGATGTATTTCACAGAAGACAATGCTGCACATGCAGCTATTTTACGGTTGTGCCCCTCAGTAAAGTTTAATAGCAAATCTCACTGCTTTAAGAAAAAACGTTCTTTGACTACAGGAGATCTAAGTTCTCTTATATGATACGGGCTTGTAATTTGTACCAAGGAGTTCTTTTGTGATTTTCTTTATCAGCAAGCACAGACAGAATTACTATCTTTCTTTTACTGGCCACAATGAAACTCCAATGATGGATGAGCTGAATTTATATGCATAGCTCAGCTAAAATACCACTGCTCACCATACACAATTTCACAAAGGGGATACAGACAGAGGTAAATATTATTTCCATAAACAACAGCCTCAGCCACTCTCTCTGTTCCTCTGTTTATCCTAATCATGCACACCCAGAGACAGTCTTCACAGACAAAAAAAGGGTGGGGTAGATAAGGAAGAAGACACACCAGTTATTTCATAGTAAAATTCAAATGGAGACAAGACACCCATAGTTTATCATCAACAACAAAAAACATGGAGATATGCACACCTCATGCAGTTGGAAGGGACCTTTGTTATTGAGTCCAGTCCCCTACATGTGACTCCAGAGGGTGCACGGCCAACCCTACTTCTAGCTGCTAGGGGCAAAATCTTCTAGTTATCATGGATGTGTGCACACGCACACACACACACACGATTGGAATGCACATGAAGAAAGAACTGTGTCTTCACTAATTAAAAAAATGTATAGATGTGTGTGGCTGGGTCTACACATGCCCCTTCCCTTCGAAAGTGGCATGTTAATGAGCGGGTTCGAAAGATGCTAATGAGGCACTGCAATGAATATGCAGTGCCTCATTAGCATAATGGCAGCCACGGTGATTCGAAAGCACAGCTTTTCGAGTCGCACGCCGCCCGTGGAGACGGGACCTTCTGAAAGGACCCCCCCCCAGTTTTTGAAAGCCCTTCTTCCCATCTGTGATCGGAAGATGGGCTTTCAAAAACTGGGGGGGTCCTTTCGGAAGGTCCCGTCTCCATGGGCGGTGCACAATTCGAAAAGCCACACTTTCAAATCGCGGCGGTCACCATTATGCTAATGAGGCACTGCAAATTCATTGCAGCGCCTCATTAGCATCTCTCGAACCCGCTCATTACATGCCCCTTTCGAAAGGAAGGGGCACGTGTAGACCCAGCCAGAGAGAGAGAGAGAGAGAGAGAGAGAGAGAGAGAGTGTGTGTGTGTGTGTAAAAAGTAACTAACACACTCGTAATCTCACTGTAAAATCCACATGGAGAGAAGACACCTTATATTTTTACCACAATGTAGGCTGGTGATGTTGACAATATACTTCCATCCACGGCTGCCCTCACCTCATCTATCTCCTGATAAAATTACAGTCCCTCACCTCCATTATTTTAAAAGTGGGAACACAAACTATGATAGTTATTGCTGAGTAATCCCCACTTCTATTTGCATCAGTGAAGAAAAAGCCACATTCAACAGCATGTCAGTGATCCTTTTATCTCCCAAATTAACTCTCCTCAGCAAAGCTTTTTGCCTATTTTATAATTCATACTTAAGATACCAGCTTTTGTTGTGTAAATCAGGTTATGAAACAAACAGGGAAAAGTTCTGCAATGAAGACAGAAATGAAGGAACAGCATAACCAAGTGTTGCACAGCTTTTCAGCTGAGTGAAATTGTACCAGCTTACATTGTTCTGTCTGACCTGTTAAGTGCAACTAAAATTATTTTCTAACATCAGAACGTTGAGAGGTTGTAGCCAGACAGAGTCCCCCCTTGCTTTACTCCATCTTGCCCCTCTTAGGTGCCTCAAAGCACAGAGGACAAAGAAGAAAGCAGCACAGACCTAAAATGCTTGAAAGCACAGATGTGCTTATCTCAGGCACAGTCTTTTGATGCTTCAAGGAGGATGTGCTGACCCAATCATGACCCTGGATAACGGGCGAACGCAGATAAGAGGGCTAACAAGCCAGCCATGGGGCCTTGAATTGCCTCTGGCTGGTACTGCTAATTGATACACCAACACATTAATCATCCCAGAAGAGGAAAACCTCGCACCCCTCCCCACAAAAGAATGTCCTGCCTTAATGATTTAGTTACCTTTACCTTACAAGTGTAAATTAAAGTTGCAACTCTCTCTTGTAAGAACTGGCGTCACAAAGGAGAACCAGCATAATTGGCATCTAACAAATAAGGAAGACTGTGCGTGACCAAAGGGGTATAAACAAGGGTCCGGCAGACCACTCTAACTGAGCTCCATTTACCTATACCTGCTGGTCCGGTAAGGTCTTTGCCTCCCGAGGTCCCAGGGGACGCCCGCCTCGCACTCTTCTTCCCAAGGGATTGAGTGACACACCTGGCCACGCCGGAGTCGAAGGACGCAGGGGTGAGAATTATACCTGTAATGTACTTTTGTGCACATTTAATAGTAAGAGCTCTGTAAACTGAGGCGTTTGCCCTCAAATGTGTAACTTTTCCTTTGTAATCCAATTGGTATACCACACGTATCATCCTACTAGTAGTTAAGAAAATAGAGCAATAACCTTGTAACCACTCAGATTCTTATTTCTGCCCTTTTAATAAATAGTAACCATTTAAGCTTTCAGCCTGACTCCTTCCAGTTACTGTAACTCGGCTGAACACAAAACAAAGAACCTTAGCCAGTTTGGCTATATTAGCCTGGTCGGGGTAAGGTGCAGTAAAAGCTGAGCGCTGAATCGTGCTGCCTCCACGCAGCAGACTCTTGGGGCACCCGTCAGCCTCCCTGGCTGCCCACTGCGAAGGGACAGTCTGTCCTAGCAGTTAAAGACTTGGGTGGAATAAGCTCTCTGCACCAACCTTTGGGGCACCCGTCAGCCACACTGGCTGCCCGCTGTGAAGGGACTGTCTGTCCTAGCAGTTAAAGACTCGGGTGTGATAAGGCTCACAGACCACTCATTACCCGGCCATCGGCTAACAGAGGTGAACAGAATAATCCAAACAACTAGGAAAAATTTTTCTCCAATAATTTTACTCTTGCACATATAGTTAATTTCCTTTACTTTATTATATACATGTAATGCACACCTAACTGACTTTCCAGGGCTCACAGTGGAAAAAAACAGTATTTCTCATCCAAGCTCCACCCAAAACAAAGAACTACATAAAACAAACAAAAAGGAAAGACCACTCCTCTGAGTTTAGCTGATCTTGAGGGTCCTCTGACATCCTCTGGGCTCTCAAGGTGTGTTTGCTCCTCGCTCCTGCCCCTGTCTTGTGGGGACCCGGCCTGGCCTGCTGCTGCTCCTGAGCTCTGTCACTGCTCTCTGGCAGAATGAATTCTTAGCTGTGTTGCCTAGCAACAAATACTGATTATAGCAACAGCTACAGCCAGTTCCTGCTTTGTAAGGCAGCAGTGAGCAGTAGGCTCAGTGTAACTACTTTCTCTCACACACACACCCTCCTAAAGCACAGTTGTCTTCATATTTAGCACCATGGTGCTGATAACACAAGGTTCTGAGCGGCAGCGAAAAAAGGTCTGGGGGTGGGGGATGGAGGGAGTTGACTTAGGAAGCCAAAAGCATTGGCTCACCAACCAATCCAATTTAAGACCTGAACTTTTCCTTTTGATATTTTTACTTGTTAGTTCAAAATATCCACAACTGCTTCAAAAGGAGTCATTAGGAAATACAGTCATCACATTTTTAATGTCTACAAGGAACAGTTCTCTCTCGCAGCAGATTTTCTTAACACAACATAGTCATCACTATGGAAAGCATGGAACTGCGCAACAAGATGTTATGTTTTTAATGTCATACCATTTTGTATCCCTAAAGTGCATCACTTCTCACAAATTTATTTCTTTTTATTAAAACACTGTTTAATGCATACATTACCACACTTGAACCTAACAGCACTCTCTGACCTACTCTAAGCAATTCACTTTATTCTTAGGTGTATACAGAACTGAAAAAAATAAGATAAACAGGATTTTAGAATTGTCAAGGCTCTTAATTTCAGTAAATGCAGAATCATAGAAGCATAGGGCTGGAAGGGACCTCAGGAGGTCATCTAGTGCAGCCCCCTACTTCAAGCAGGTTCAACCCCCACTAAGTCATCCCAGCCAGGACCTCATCAAGCTCAAGGGATGGAGAATCCACCACTTCTCTAGGCAATGCATTCCAATGCTTCACCACCCTCCCGGTGAAGTAGTTTTTCCTAATATCTAACCCACACCTCTCCCTCTTCAACTTCAGACCATTACTTCTTGTTCTTGTTCTGCCATCTGACACCACTGAGAACAGTTTCTCACTCTCCTCTTTAGTGCTCCCTTCAGGAAGTTGAAGGCTGCTACTAAACCACCCCCAAGTCTTCTCTTCTGTAAAGTAAACAAGCCCAGATCCCTCAGCCTATCCTCATAGGTCTTGTGCTCCAGCCCCTTAATCATTTTTGTTGCCCTCCGCTGAACCTGCTCCAGCAAATCCACATCCTTTTCATACTGGGGAGCCCTAAACTTGACACAAAATTCCAGATGTGGCCTCAACAGCGCCAAACAGAGGGGAATAACACCAAACAATATAAGTATGCAAATCAATTATTTTATTAACAGTGCTTCATGTCGTGCAGAAACCTGTATTCTAAGGTGTCCAACACAATAAAGTCACACTCCAAGTCTATTACGTAAAATTGTCTATAAAAGCAAAAGTTGGAGACAAACTAATACAAAATTTCAATTATTTAAATTAAAAGAACTGGCAAGCTCCAGCTAAAGTCATGTTACCATAACAATGAAGTGAAAGTTACTAGAAATGTTTACAGTAAATATATGTATGTGTGTATATCACTGAAATGTAGCCAGATTTGTTAGTTTTAATTTGGTAAGACTGCCACCTCTTCTTGCTCACTGCTTACAGTGGGATCAACTCAATAGGAGAAGGGGGATGAGTGGACTATTAGAGCAACTTTTAGCAATTCTTGGATGCCACACTCAGTCTTCTAGGGCCAAATGATACATCAAGACACTTCTGGGCCTCACTGTTCCGATCCTGATGACCTGAAGTGGAGTGGGCCACAGAGTGGAAACCAGGTGATACCAGCATCTCCCCTGGTTTTGGCTAAATCCTAAACGCTATTTGGAATGTAAACCTTAGACTTGGTTTATACTAGCAACTTTGCCACTATAACTATAGCAATCAGGGATCTGGAAAAAACACATCATTGAGCAATAGAGGTTTACAGACTTAGCTCCCAGGGTAGACAGCTCTTGTGTAAATTGGCTTGTCATGGGATAAGAGGGAAGATCCTTTCATGGATTGAGAACTGGTTAAAAGACAGGAAACAAAGGGTAGGAATAAATGGTAAATTTTCTGAATGGAGAAGAGTAACGAGTGGAGTTCCCCAAGGGTCACTCCTAGGTAAGTAGTGAGGTGGTAAAGTTTGCGGACGATACTAAACTGTTCAAAATAGTCAAGACAAAAGCAGACGGTCAAGAACTTCAAAATGATCTCACCAAACTGAGTGACTGGAAAACAAAATGGCAAATGACATGCAATGTGGATAAGCGTAAAGTAATGTATATTGGAAAAAATAACCCCACGTATACATACAACATGACGGGGGCTAATTTAGCTACAACTAATCAGGAAAGAGATCTTGGGGTTATCGTGGATAGTTCTCTGAAAACATCCACACTGTGCAGTGGCAGTCAAAAAAAGCAAATAGGATATTAAGAATTATTTAAAAAGGGATAGAAAATAAGACAAACAATATTTTACTGCCTCTTATAAAATTATGTTACGCCCACATCTTGAATATTGTGTACAGATGTGGTTTCCCTCAAAGAAGATATTTTGGCACTAGAAAAGGTTCAGAAAAGGGCGACTAAAATGATTAGGGGTTTGGAATGGGTCCCATATGAGGAGAGGCTAAAGAGACTGGGACTTTTCAATTTAGAAAAGAGAAGACTGAGGGGGGATATGATGGAGGTATATAAAATCATGAGTGGTGTGGAGAGAGAGAATAAAGAAAAGTTGTTTACTTGTTCCCATCATACAAGAACTAGAGGACACAAGATGAAATTAATGGGTAGCAGGTTTAAAACTAATAAAAGAAAGTTCTTTTGCACACAGAGCACAGTCAACCTGTGGAACTACTTGCCAGAGGAGGCTTTGAAGGCTAGAACTATAAGACAGTTCAAAGAAGAGCTAGATGAATTCATGGAGGTTAGGTCCATAAAAGGCCATTAGCCAGGGGGTAGGAATGCTGTCCCTGGCCTCTGTTTCTCAGAAGCTGGAGATGGATGGCAGGAGACAAGTCGCTTGATCATTGTCTTTGGTCCACCCCCTCTGGGGCACCCGGCACTGGCCACTGTCGGCAGACAAGATGCTGGCCTAGATGGACCTTTGGTCTGACCCAGTAATGGTCATTCTTACATACTTATGGGTAGGTCAAGAAAGTAAAATAGAGGAAGAAAAAATTAAAAATTATTTTAAAAAGATAGAAGTCTTCAAGTCACCAAGGCCTGATGAAATGCATCCTAGAATACTCAAAGAGCTGACAGAAGAGGTATCAAGTCACTAGATATCATCTTTGAAACATCATGGAAGTCAGGAGAGATTCCAGAAGACTGGAAAAGGGCAAACATAGCACCCACCTAGAAAAAAGGAAAAAAAGGACAACCCAGGAGATTACGGACCAGTCAGTTTAACTTCAGTGCCAGGAAAGATAATGGAGCAAACAAATAAGGAATCCATCTGCAAACATCTGGAAGACAGTAAGGTGATACTATCATGTGAGTGCATAACTGGTTGGATAACTGCTGAGAGAGTAATCACTAACGTTCACAATCATGCTGAAAGGGAATAACAAGTGGCATTTCACAGGGCCAGTTAACTTTAATACCTTCATCAATAATTTAGATAATGGCATGGACAGTGTGCTTATCAAGTTTGCTGACGATACCAAGAAGGAAGGGTTGCAAGCACTTTGGAGGATAGGATCAGAATTCAAAATAATCTGGACAAACTGGAGAAATGGCACGAGGCAAATAGGATGAAGTTCAATAACAACAAATGCAAAGTACTCCATTTCAGAAGAAACAATCAGTTTCACACACATAAAATGTAAAGTGACTTTCTAGGTGAAGAAAGAGTTCTAGGGACATAGCGAACAACAGGCTGAATATGAGTCAACAGTGTGACACTACTATACTAAAAGCAAACATGATTCTGGGATGCATTAACAGGAATGTTGTGAGCAACACAAGTACTAATTCTTCCACTCTGCTCTGCACTGGTTAGGCCTCAGTTGGAGTACTGTGTCCAGTTGTGGGCACCACATTTCCGGAAACATGTAGAGAAACTGCAGAGGGTCCAGCGAAGAGCAACTAAGATGATTAAAAGGCTAGAAAATATGGCCTATGACAGAAAAGATTAAAAGGATTAGGTTTTTTTAGTCCGGAAAAGAGAGGGCTGAGAGGGGACATGATTGCAGCTTTCAAGTACCTAAAAGGGCATTACAAGGAACAAGGAGAAAAAAAAAATGTTCTCCTTCACCTCTGATGATAAGAAAAGAAGCAATGGGCGTAAATTGCAGCAAGGGAGGTTTAGGTTGGATATTAGGAAATGTTTCCTAACTCTCAGGGTAGTTAAGCCCTTGAATAAACTGCCTAGAGCGGGTGTAGAATCTTCATCATTTGGAGATATTTAAGAGCATGTTCGATAAATATCTAGTAGGGATGATACAGATGGAGCTTGATTCTGCCATGATAGCAGGGGACTGGACTTGATGACCCCTGAAGGTCCCTTCCAGTTCTAGTGTTCTCTGATTTTATGTTGCCAAGAGACCTTCTCCTGTCAGCACAGCTATCACCTCTTAGGGAAGTGGATTACTCTATGCCAACTGGAGAAACCCTCTTGTCAGCACAGGAAGCATTCTCACCTGAAGCACTACATCAGTGCAGCTATATTTGAAATAGCTGCATTATTGTTGCCTTTTAAGTGCAGCAAGCCTTAAGATACCTGTTGTAGCACCTTCTTCCTCATATGTCATTTTAATTCCCAACTTTATTTTTCTCCTTCCTGTCTCTCATGTTTCATCATCTGACTTCACTGCCAAAGGCACTCCATTTTTTCAATAGTGATATTACCCTTTTGACCAGGGAAAAATTTAAAAGAACACAGAACTATCCAAAACTGATAAAGGTATGCCAGTTCTTAGACCAAATGATAAGACCAAATATTACAGCTTCTTCCAAGTGCCAGTAAAGGTATGTCTACACTACACAGCTTTAGCGACCTGACTGGGTTGACCCAGACGTGTCGCTAAAAGTCAGTAGCACAAATTCTGTTGGCACTGCCACCAATAAACAACTTCTACTTCCTATGAGTAAGCATTTGCTTTGCTGGCAGGAGAGCATGGCAGTCGATAAAGCACTGTTTACACTAGCAATTGACATGACAAAGCTTTTGTTGTTTAGAGAAGGAGAGGGTTTAAGCAGTAGCCCCCTCTACCAACAAACAGCAGTAGCTCTGTCAGAGGATGAGCCTCTTCCGCCAGCATAGCACCGTCCACACTGGGGCTTCTGTCAGTATATCTTGTGTTAGTCAGGGGTATGTTTTTCCAAACCTATGAGTGACAAAAAGTTAGAGAAGATACAACCTAATATACTGAACTAGGAGAACATATTTGTTATGGGCATGGTGACTTCTAATTATCGAATATATCATAAACTTTTGGACTGTCTGACCTGAGATTAGCACTCCTCCACCCCCAGCAGGCCCTGCCCTTCACCCCACACCCCTGTGGCTCTCCAGAGGGCTCCGCCCACCCCATTCTCCCTCCAACCAGCCTGGCCCTGCCCCTTGCCCCTGCTACTAGCAGCCACACCCATGTGCATGGGGGCCCCTGCTTACCTACACCTCTCCCTACTTGTCCTGCAAACTGGGATCCTGGCTGCTGCATACCCGGGTCTCTACTAGACGCCCCATCCCTGTGCATGCTCGGCAGGGGAGCAATGTTCCCTCTAAGATTTTCCACCCTTGGACAGGCTCTGTTTTGTGCGGGTTAAAATTTCTTATGTGCAACATCAATACTGAGGTACTGCATACACCAGTATGAACAAAAAACCTAGATATAAATATATACTGTAAACAGTCCATAAGTGTGGAAGAAAACATATTAAAATAAGGGATAATTAACGAGGAGCAATACTTACGATGTTTAATATGAAATCAAATAAAATGAACACTACTCTTCAAAAGGATGCTAATACAGCTACTCCAACAACTCCAGCTAGTGAAAACACCAAAATGCATATTATCCACACACGGCTCAGCTTTGAGATGCTAAACAAACCTAGAGTCAACTAGAAATACTCCAAAACAATTACGGGACACAGAGTAGGAGGCTGCAGATGTGGCAGTACATGAATCAGGGTTGAGGTGCATGAGGGTCTCAGGGCAGAGGGTTAAAACGTGTGGGGGTGCAGAACTTAGGCTAAGATGCTGGGGATGTCAGGGGTTCAGAAGTAAGGATTGGAGTGTGAGAGGCCCAAAGCAAGGTATCAGGATTCATTAAGGGCTCAGGCAGGGAGTCCGTGGGGGGAAGGGGGGAAATACAGGAGGAAACATTAGGCTGTGGGGCTGGGAGATGCAGGAGGCAAGGCAGGGGGCTGGGAGACGGGGTCAGAATACAGCGAGGGGGGATAACCCTGCGGGCAGGTTATCTTACCTGGTCACTGTTGTAGATCAGGGTGGTCTTTCGAAGAATGTATTTTAAAAAAAAAAAAAAAACTATCTGAAGAACCAAGCATTTAAGGCTAATACACTTATCTACAAAAGGACTTTTTAGAGATGTGGTTTTTGAAGCTTCAGCCACAAACTAATAAAATATTTAAAAGCAAATTTTAAATGAAGGTCCTGGGAACATAACACACAACAGTTTTCATGAGTAAATTCACAGTTGGCACAGATGCCTACAAAATGCTTTTAATTACCACTTAATGCCTGTTTCACAGATTCTGTGTTATGCTAACAGTCCTGACAAGCTGGAAGGGTTTTCACTTTTAAGTTAATAGAGCAACTTCCAGGAGAAGAGTCAAGAGTCTAGTTTCAAGCTGCTGTTATGTGAGCCTTCAGGAACAGTCAAAATAAGTCTAGGAAGAAGGGTGAGGTTGAGCGCCAAGACCCAGGGGAGTCATTGCCTCCCAATGTCTTTTATACCTGCCACCAATGCCAGAGTGAGGGGGCAGGTGCATTTGCACCCTTCCCACCCTCCCCCCACTCCTCTCCTTTCCAGCCCCACTTCCCTGGGTAGAGGCCTGCAAAGTATTTCTACACACCCTATGGCAATGAGCCTTCCAGCCCAGGTAATAGCCTTATGTTTCAGATTTTACTTGTTACAGATGTTACTTGGACTTCAAGGGCTCCTGCTAGTGGTCAAAAGAACTGTGCTGACATTCTGAAGATGCAGCTGGTGCTCTGAAGTCCACCCTCCTCCCTAAGCTTTAGGGCCTGAACTCCAGCCCAACCCACAATATCTCCATAGTTACTTTTAGCATGAGCAAAATCTGTTCACTCAGTCTGGGAGACTCCTACCTGCAAGCTGTAAAAACATCCCCTGACTCTCCCACTGTCAAGCAACAAGATGGTATCTCTTCTGGATGCCATTACAAGGGAACAGTGTTACATAACAGTCTTCTGTAAAGCTTCTGACCTGGTATGGTGCAACACTTCGATTAAAAAAAAAAAAAAAAAAAGAGTTATCTGTTCTGTAACTGGTGCTCTTAGAGATGTGTTGCTCATGTCCACTCCAAGTTGGCTGTGCACTGGCACACGCCCAGTCACTATAGGCTTGGTGCGGCACCCCCTGGAGTGGTACTGATATGGAAACCAATATATGCACCGTCCAACACCCCCTCTCCCTGCCCCCACTCAGTTCCTTCTTGCTGGCTACTCCGACAGTGGGGAAGGCAGGAGGGTTTTGGGAATGCACATGAGCAACACATCTTGAAGATCACCAGTTACAGAACAGGTAACTGTCTTTTCTTCTTTGAGTGATTGCTCACCTCCATTCCAAGATGGGTGAATCCAAGCCAGTGCCTAGGACATGCAGTCGGAGCCCCAAACGGACTGCAGGACAGCCCTACCCACCGCAGCGTCTTCCCATGTGTTCTGCTTCAAAGGGTAATGTGCTGTAAACATATGAATTGCGGACCAGGTGGCTGCCCTGCAGATGTCCTGAATAGGCACCTGCACCACATACTCCACGATGCCTGTGCTCTCATGGAGAGTGCCCTAAACCGGAGGGGCAGGAACCCCCACAAGCTTGTCACACTCCTTGATGCATGTCACTATCAAGGAGGAAATCTGCTGGGAAGAGACCAGAAGGCCCTTCATCCTATCAACAACTGCCACAAAGGCTGTGTCTACACTTGCATTCCTCTTTCAAGTATTCAAATGAGGTCAATAAAAATGCAAATGAAGTGCACATTTGCATATCCAGCACCTCATTTGCATATTATTATTTCAAAATAGCGTCTTTCAGAAGAAGAAAGCCAGTGTAGACACTGCTCTTTCAAAAGTAAACCCCATCTTCGAAAGAACCCTTCTAATGAAAAAAAGGGATGAAGGATTCTTTCGAAGATGGGTTTACTTTTGAAAAAGCAGTGTCTACTCTGGTTTTCTTCTTTCAAAAGACGCCATTTCAAAACAAGATTATGCAAATGAGGTGCCAGATATGCAAATATGTACCTCATTTGCATTTTGGATTTCCCTCATTGGCACACCTCTTTTGAAAGAGGAATTCAAGTGTAGACACACCCAAAGAATTGCTGCATTCTTCTAAAGGGCCAACTGCTATCCATATAGAAGGCCAGCACACTTCTAATGTCCAAGGTATGTAACTATTGCTCCCTTGGGGTGGCATGGGGCTTTGGGTAAAATACTGGTAGGGAAAGTCTTGGTTAAAGTGAAACGTGGAGACTACCTTAGATAAAAACGAAGGGTGAGGTCTCAGCCCAACCTTATCCTTGTGAAACACTGCATTCAAGGGGTCCATTGAAAGTGCCCTCAATTCAGATACCCTCCTGGCTGAGATGACTGCCACTAAAAATGCTGTTTTGTAACTCAAAACAACAGGGAGCAGGCAGTCAGGAGTTCAAAGAGGGCCCACATAAGTTCAGCTAACACCAAACTGAGATCCCACGGGGGCAATTGTGCCCAAACCTTGGGATTGATTCTTTCTAAACTTTTCAGAAACCTTTTCACTACAGGGTCTGAGAACACAGAAGACATTCCATGACCCGGGTGGCAAGGCTGTGATAGCCGCTAAGTGCACCATAACCAAGGAGAGGGAGAAGCCCTCCTGTACCAGACCCCGTTGGTAATCTAAGATCAATGGGATGGGGGCTTGTGAGGGAGACAGCCCTCTGTGGGACACCCACACAAAAAACCTTTTCCACTTAGCCAAATAAGTCACCTTCAAGGAGGGTTTTCTACTATTTAACAACACTTCTATTATGGGATCTGAACAGGACAGCTCCTGGTCCCTCAGCCAAGGAGCAGCCACGCTATGAGGTACAGCAGCTGGAGACTGGGGTGTTGCAGTCTACCCTCTTGCTGCTTCAACAGGTCCAGCTGGATCTGCAACATCATCGGCTTGTGGATCAACAGGCGCAGGAGGGTCGAGTACCAGTGCCAACAGGCCCATACTGGTGCCACCAAGATGATCAATGCCCCTTCTCAGCAAATCTTGAGAAGGATCCTGTGAAATACCAGAACCAGAGGGAATGCACACATCAGCCTGCCTGACCAGAGGTCACTGAAGACATCTGCCCAGGACCCCAGGCTCTGATTGCGGTACAAGCAAAATGTCTCGCATTTCACATTGAGGTGGGAGGCGAACAGGTCCACCTGGGGATGCACCCACTTCCAGAAAATAGAACAAACTCCAGGTAGACAGACCACTTGCAACCCATAAAGGACCTCCTGAGTTGGTCCACCAGTGACTTATGCACACCTGGCAGGTAAACGGCCTGCAGCATGATATTGTGCTGTATGCAGAAGTCCCAGAGCATCATGGCCTCGTGACACAAGACAGAGAAGCGTGCACCCCATTTGTTGATACAGAACTTTGCTGTCATGTTGCTCGTACTGACTGACATGCAATGTCCCGTCAGATTGGCCTTGAAAGTCACACATGCTAGTCTGATGGCCCTGAGCTCCCTCACATTTATGTGGAGCCGAAGGTCCAACACACTCCAAAGAGCCCGGCTTTGTAATTGACCCAGGTGTGCTCCCCACCTCTGGTCTGAAGTGTGCGTTACTAGGGAAAGTGAAGGCTGCTGAGGGGCAAAGGGGACTCCTGAGAAGACGACCCCCTCGTCCAACCACCAATGCAGGGTCGACAAAGTCTGTTTCGGTACCGTAACCACCAAGTCTAAACTGTCTCTTACAGGGTGATAGACCGATGGCAGCCATAGCTATAGAGGGCGCATCCTTAACCTGGCGTGCTGTACCACAAAGGTGCATGCTGCCATGTGACCCAGAAAATGCATGCAGCACCTGGCCGTCGTGGTGGGAAGTGCCAGGATGTCTCGGATGATGTCCCCCCATGGATCTGAACCTGGCGTCCGGCAGTAACACCCTAGCTCACCTTCCATCCAGATGTACCCCTACAAACTCTACTGACTGAGACGAGACTAACACCAACTTTAATTCGTTGATCAAGAGACTGAGGCTTACAAAGGTTTGATGGATCAATTGTACATGCTTAATCACCTGCTCCCTGGAATGACCTTGACTAGCCAGTCATCCAGACACAGGAACAGCTGCACACCTTGCCTGTGCAGGTGCGCTGGTACTTCCACCATGCATTTGATGAAGACCTTTGGGGCCACAGAGACCGAAAGTCAGGACTGTAAACTGATAATGGTTCCCATCTGCCATGAACCTGAGAAACCTCCTGTGAAGAGGACAGACTGAAACATGCATCCTGTAAATTGAGAGCTATGAACCAATCCCCACACTCCAGCATCAGGAGTATGAGACCCAAGATATACAAAATTTTATCTTTTTTCACAAACTCATTGAGACCTCTTAGTTCCAGGATGGGTCTCAAGCCCGGCTTCGTTTCAGAATTAGGAAATACCGGGAATAAAACACCCATCCCCTGAAACTGGGAGGAACTTCTTCTCTGGCCCCAGAACCCAGGAGGGATTGCACTTCCTGCAGTAACAGGATCTTATGAGAGGGGTCCTTGAAGAGGGCCAGGGAAGGAGTTTGGAAGGAGGATACAAAGAGACCTGAATAGTATATTCCCTCTACTGTACGCCAGACCCACCAGTCTGTGCTGATGCCGCACCATGTATGGTAAAAGCGGAAGAGGTGAAACAAAAGAAGTGGGGATCCTGGAGTGTGTGAGATCAACTTGTCGCTCCCAACCATGATATCAAAACTGAGGCTCGAGCCCCTGTGGGCACTTTTGGTGGCCTTGAGGTTGTTGGGCTGAACAGTGCCTGTCCCTCCTGTTCTACCTTCTCCTGCCATCTGTTTGCAGCTGCAGAAACTGTCTTTGCTGAAGATGGAGATTACAATGCCTGTGTTGGTTAGCAGGTGTATGCAGGCCCAAGGAGCAGAGGGTGGCCCTAGAGTCTTTCAGACTATGCAGTCTTTTATCTCTATTATCTGAAAATAGCATAGGACCATCAAAGGGGAGTTCTGGCTTGTCCACTGGACCTCATGAGTCAGGCAGAAACCTGCAACTAAGCACCCTTGTGCATTGCCACGCTGGAGACCATAACCCTCATGGCACCATCCACCGCATCCAATGTTGCCTGCAGGGCTGCCCTTGAAATCAGTTTGTTCTCCTCCACCACGTCTGTGAAGTTGTGCTTGGCTTCGCTTGGCACCATCTCTGAGAGCCTAGACAGGGCACTGACTGTATTATAAGCATACCTGCTAACCAGAGCCTGCTGGTTAGCAATTCTTTATTACAACCTTCCTGTTGAATAGATCTTCCTCCCACAGAGGTCCAAGCATTTAGTTTCTCTGTTTTTCAGGGTGGGACCCTGGAACCCTTGGCGCTCTCTCTGGTTAGCAGCGTCCACTACCAGAGAGTCAGGTGGGCGGGGTGCGTGAACAAATATTCATTCAAATAGTCATTGCCCTGGGATGGGACAAAGTACCGTCTCTCATTCCTACAGGCCACAGGAAGGGTGGAAGCAGGGGTCTACCAAACCATTTTAGATGTAGTGGCAATTATTTTGACTATGGGCAGAGCCACCCTGTTGGGAACTGCGGAGGACAAAATGTCCATGACTAGGTCCATTTCATCCTGGACCTCCTCCACTTGCACCCCCAAGTTTTGGGCACTCTCCTGAGGACCTGTTGAAAAGTCCTGCCATCCTCCAATGGAGGTGAGGCCGATGAGCCTGCCACTGCCTCTTCCAGGGAGGAAGAAGATGATAGCACTTGTGCTTTCATTTGGACGGGAAGAGAAGTAGTGACCTGTTCAGGCACTTGGCCCCCATGGAAATTATGGGGAAATTGGGGGACACCATTGGCAGAGCTAGCATAGGCACCGACTGGCCAAAAAACCCTGCAACAGGTGGCACAAACGGCGCTGTTACCACTCCCTGCACTTGAGTCAATGTTGGTGTCTGGGCTGGCGCCTGCCCCATCAGTACCAGAAGTACAACCACCAATGGTGCTGGCACTGAGGGGGGCCAGTCCTGCTGCAACGGCGATGGTGCAGAGGTTGATGCCAACAAAGTAGACGCAGGCGGCTCCAGGACGACCACCACTTCTTGTCTTTGTTCCAGTGGTGGGGTGCCCAGTGACGACAACAGTGGCAAGCATGGAATTGCAGGGGCCCTCAGCATGATTAAAGGCACTTCAATGGCCTGGCCCTGAACCTCATGAAATGCCATGGGGGTCCAGAAGGGCCACTGCTGAGTCGCCAGCGAAGCCAACGGCCAACCCGTATCATCCGGGAGATGACTACAGTGCCTGTGGTGGCTATGGTGCAACCTTCTTGAGCTCCCACTCCACCCAGAAGTTGAGTAAAAGGAGTCCAACTCCAATGCCAATTCAGCAGCAGATGACCACAGCAGGGCCACTGGAGTTGGTGCCAAGTCATGACCACCAAGGACGGTGCCGGAGTATAGGATACCTGAATCTGGCCCACAGTCTGCTGGGTCTGCACCAGAGAGCTCGGCAGCGAATACTGCATCAGTGCCAGTGTTGATGAGTGCAGCGGTTGGCATCGGTGTCATGCCCATGTGCCCCGATCGCTCCGTTTCAGTGCAACAGCACCTGTCCTCCACAGATGGAGGAAAACCTGGAACCGTCATCTGCAGGAGTTGTTGTGCCGGTCAAAACACCTCTGGTGTTGAGGGCAAGTCCAACGCCTGCGGGCTCCCACTCCAAATCGGCTTCAATGGACGTGACCCCTGCCCTTCAGCAGTGCACACCAGAGCCTTGGACTTGAGGCCGCCCCGCTTTGACTTCAGCGAGCGATGCCTCTTATGCCTCCTCCTCTTCCCTGGCACCAGAGATTGACTCCTATGGTGCCGAGAAGGCGACGGTGCGTGCACCTGCTCTTGGTAACAGAAGCCCTTAGGCAGCGCTATGGTTGATGGCACCAGTGCACTTTGCACTGAGGAGGCTCCACTCTCCACTCCTGCTGGAGACTCCTGAGGCTTAAGAGCTGCCTCCGTTAACAGGACTTTAAGGCATTGGGCCCTATCTTTCAAAGTTCGGGGCTTAAATGTCTTACAAATTGGACAGCGATCACGCAAGTGTCCCTACCCCAAGCAAATCAAACAGGCTGAAGGGGGGTGACTTTTGGGCATGCGTTCGCCACATTTTGAATAAACCTTAAGCCTGGGGAGCCAGGCATTCCCCAGCACCGAGGGGAACAGAAAGTCTCACCTCGGCTATTAGTTAAAACACTAAGACTAGCTATCAAGCAGTAAAACTAGTTACACCTCTTCAAGCACTATTTACACTATAATAGGCTACTAGCTAAAGAATTGAGCAGAGAAAGCAACAGCTCCAATGATCAGCAGCGTGGCAAGAAGGAACTGAGCGGGGGTTGGGGTGGGCAATGCATATATTGGTCACAATATCATTGCCACTCCAGGAGGCACCGCACTAACCCTATGGCAACTGGCTATGCAAAAAGCTTCCAGCGACTGGGCATGTGCCCATGTACCCCCAACTTGGAACGGACATGAGCAATCACTTGAAGAATTATATAAATTTAACATGGCACTTGTCTAACAGATTAAAAGCTGGCTAACCTGTAGGTCTTAAAAATAACCGCACAGAGATAATCATCATCCAAAGGGGGCATTTCTTGTGGATTCACAGGGATAAATTCTAAGCGCTATGCTATTTAAAACTCTTTACTAACTGATGGTACAAGCAAACAACGTGTATTTTAATTGGGTAAATGTAAAATATACTACGGGGGAAGACATTCTGAGCAATTCTGCACCTGTAGCAAACACATCCTCCTCTCCACATAATTCCTGTGCTTCCTTATGGGGAAGCAAAGGGAAGCCATGTGTGGGGGAGGGTGATAACCAAGGGCATGTCTCTTCCCAGACAGAAGTAAGGAATGGCTATGGCATACACAAACACTCCATTTCAGCAAGCGCAGCGCTGCCAGTTAGAAGGAGGCTGCATCTCCACTCAGCTGACTCTGTAGATGAACACCAGCTCCTGGGTCCTAGTGCCAATCATGTTCCCCTTCCGAGTGTTGGGAGTCTTCCCGTTTTCAGTGCAACTGCAGCAGGGCTGGGTGAAAGGAAGGTGGAGGGAAGAGGCAGTGAGAAGAGAAGGGGGTAGAATAAGGCAGAGGGAGGGGGAAATCAAGAAAAGGGGAGAGAGGAATCATGGGAGGAAATGGGAGCCTGGAATGGAGCATCCCCACAGCAGCAGCCAGCACTCCCCTATTAAGCAAGCCAATCGAACACTCATGCCTTCACACAACTGATCCCCAACAAAATTCACCTGGACCCCTGCTCCATCAAGCCCCACCCTCACAGCATCCAGATACCCCCGCTGATCACCTCATACCATGACTCCATAAACCCCACCTCCCCACACACAGACATCCCTCCCCACAGAGCACCAGAAACCTTCAACTGGCTCCTTTGCAGAGTCCCATTCCCCCTGCACGTCCAGATTGCATTACACAGGAACCACACACACACACACCACACTTGGATCCTGCTGGCCTGAGCCTGCTCACCCACACCTAGTACAACTGGCATAGAGTGGCAGGGCTCTAGGATGTTTCTGGGGCAGACCCAACCCTTGCATTGTGTCAAGGTCAGGCGCAGCCTCACTGCTGAGTCCCTGTACTGGAACTTCAGGGTGATCTCCCACATCAGTGCAGGACGTAGCCCATGCTCCTCACTGCCATGCTGGAGACATATTTATTTATTGACATACAAAATTTGCAGATTTTTTTCAGCATTTTAAAGTAATGTGTGCGTAATTTTTAATTTTATAATGCCAAATTTCCTCAAGTGAAATATATATCTAGGAACAAAGAACGCTGGCAACACTTTTGGGATGAGGGATTGTATTCTGGAAAGTAGTGGCTCTGAAAAGATTTCTGGTTTCTTCTGAATAATCAGCTGAACATGAGCTTCCAGGACAACACTGTGGTCAAAGAGGTTACTGTAATCTATGGGTTCATACAAAGGCATCTCAACTCAAAACTAGAGGGATTATTTTACTTAGGAGTGGGGAAAATATGTCCCCTGGGCCAGATCCGGCCCATCAAATGTTTTCCTTCAGCTCACCATGACTTTGGAGGCCAGGGTCCAGAGAAAATGTCCCACATCCCACTAAAACACTCATGTAGTCCACCTGCCTGCCATAGCCATGCTGCTCCTGGAAGTGCCACACCCAGAAGCTGCTGGCTGGCAAGCATGTTTCTGCGTATCCCTCAGAGCAAGTAGAACAGCAGGTCTCCACATACTGTCTACACCCTCAAGCACCATCCTCACAGCTCCAAGTGGCCAGAAACCAGTCAATGGGAGCTGCCGTGGTGATGCTTGCAGGAGTGGGCAGCACACAGGTCAGCTGTCCCCCGCTTCCAACAGGGCATACCGAGACGAGTTTGCCCAAAGCAGCCAGCAGCTGTGTGCGGCATGAGGCAGTGCTCCCTGTAAACTGAGAACTTGGGCAGCCACCCAGGAGAGATTCAGGTGCCACACAGCTGATTAGCAAAGCATCCACAAGTGGCAGCACATGTTTCTACTGGTGGTACACATCAGTACATATGTTGGTGCACATAAAAATTTATTCTGCACACGGATGGAAAAAATTGAGAGGGAACACTAGCATGGGGCCACCATGGCACGACTGCCCTGCTGCACCACTGACTGAGAGCCACCTATGGTAAGCATTCCCAGCAAAAGCCAACATCTGACATCCCCTCCCATACTTCAACCCCTGCCCCAAGTCAGAACCCCCTTCTGCACCCAAACCACACATCCATTCCATTAATATAATAAGAAAGTGCGGCCTGTGACCACTTGCCAAAATCTTGGAGTGCGCCCCCTGCAAAAATTATTGCCCACCCCTAATTTTACTTCTATATTCAGCACAGATGCAACCACTTTTGGAATACTGTGTCTAATCCCGGTGCCTGTAATTCAAGAAAGCTTTTGATGAACTGGAATGAATTCAGAGAAGAGCCACGAAAATGATTAAAGGGTTTGGAAACATATCTCACAGTGATAAATTCAAGGAGCTCAGCACATTTAGCTTAATAAGAAGGTTAATGTGTGACTTGATTATTGTATATGAGTACCTACACAGGTACCAAATATTTAGTAATGGGTTGTTCAATCTAGCAGAGAATGGTCCAATAGCTAGAACTAGAAACTGGACAAATTCCTATAAAAACTGAACCACAGGGCTACAGAAGGGACTGAAGGATCATCTGGTCTACACCCTTGTCAACATGCAGGATTTACTGTGTCTAAACCCAAGCCAGCTAACCAACCTCCAGTGACGGAGATTCCACGAATTCCCTAGGGAGTATGCTGCACTGCTTGACTGTTCTTATTGTTGGGAAGATTTTCCTCAGATTTAATCTCAACCTACTATGCTGTACTTTGAACCCTCTTGTCCTGTCCTCTTTGGCAAAAGAAATAATTTTCCTCTACCTTTTTAAAGGCAGGCTTGCACATATTTGAAGACAACTGTTATGTCTTCCCTTAATCTCCTTTTTCCAAGTTCAGACTAAAGTAGGGAGTTAGTTTTAACAGTGAGTAATTAGCCATTAGAACAACTTATCAAGAGTTTCGGTGGAGTCTCCATCAACAAGTTTTTTCTTCCTCAAAAATATACTTTAGAAATTATGAAATGCTATGGTTTATGTATACACAAACTCAGACTAGATTATCAAACTTCATGGATTCATAGATTCTCAGACCACAACAGACCAGTATGAATTTATTCTGACTTCCAGTAAAATACATGCCATAAAACTTCCCCAAAATAATTCTGCCTCTCCATTTTTCATAAATGCTCTGCTTTTAACAAAAAGAGATTCATGTTCTGGAATGCCCCTTATACGTTCCCTCCTGAACATTCAGCGCTCTAAATTCTCCTTTTCATCTCACTGTTCCTGCATTACCTCTGTGTGTTGCTCCCAGGATTTTCCTTCCATTCTCAACTTTGCTCATCAGATTACCCTCTTCAACATGGGTAAACCTAATTCAGTTGTATTGGTTCAGCTACACATTCAAAGCCAATGACTCTCTAAATGTACTTCTCCACCTCTGATCTTTCACTATCTCCAGTCTTGCATTGTTGTCTTTCCTAAATATCCTCTTGGAGACATCTCAGCCACTTAAGGAACATCCTGTCAAATCATCCAGTCTTTTTACCGGAACCATCTTTTTCCCTCCCTTTCCATAACCAACGCTTGTAATACTGTCATCTTACATTAAAGCGTCTCATGCTTCTACAGCCAGGTTCAAGCTAAACCTTTCTACTTCCTCATTATCCTTTCCACTCTTACCTTGTGTTCTGCAACTTCTTCATCTCCGATTTCCCCCCGCATCTTCCTTTTCCCTGCCCCAGGCTATCCAAAATGTTATTGCTAACAGACATCTTCCTTCTGTCATGGGCAATGATGCAATGCTGTAACTACTCCAACATCGCTCCTTTCCTTGAATTCCTTCACTGCCTTCTCTCTCCTGCATCAAAATCAAACTCCTCATTCTTATCTTCAAGCATTTCCAAAACTGTAGACCTGCTTAACCCATATTCTTGTGCTCTGAATTTTGTTCTTTTTTATTCAACTTAAAAGTTTAGAATTACTCCTAAACTCCTGTATTTGCATCCTTTAGTCCCACTTACTGCCTGAACTGATTTTCTTACAAATAGTGTTTCTAGGTGTCTGAATTTAAATTTTGAGAGTTTACTTCCAAGCATGTGGAAAAGGCATGCTGACTTTCTACACAATTCACAATCAACGAGTGACACATGACACTTCATAAATACCATTATCACATTATTACTATTAGTATGCACATCAAAATATACCTGTCCATAAGCCCAACTCAGCAGTGTATCTTTACAGTAATCAAATATTTAAAAAGCACTTGCCACAGAACAAATCCCATTAAATAGTGTCTATTTGGCTACAAATGGTCATTAACATTATGCATTAATAGCTCTCTCTCCGATCCACAGTATTAAAATACCTACAGTATAGCTTACTATACTAAGAAAATTGATATGAAATATCAAAAAGAGAATTATGAGACTGAAGGACAGAACAGAAGCGCTAAAGCAACGGAAAGTATAACCTACCAAATATGTTGGTGGAATGTCCTTTTCTGGCAATGGGTTTGAGTTCATTATGTCCCCATCCATATTGCCTGTAATTATCCCAGGCATGTTTCATCATCTGAGGAAGGGAAACATTAGATTAAGTTAATATGCATTATTCGTACAATGCCATTTTATAAGATAGTTCCTCATCTGAATATTTCTGTACCTCACATTCATCAGTGTATTGATGGTTATTCTAACCATTTCTATCACTCATGATGGTGAGACTAGAGAGTCATGAACAGTATTTGATTAAAAAAAAAATCTCAGCCGCATCTAAAACACTTCAATAAAGAGGAACATAGCATTGTACATGCCGCAGCAGTTTCAAAAGACATGAAATTCTGCCTTTTTTTTTTTTTTTAAACTGGCAGCTATTGAAAGTGTAAACAGTAATTTAATTTCACTCGTGGCTTTTAGGTGCACCACCTTTCTGAAATTCAAGCAACTAGTTTAAATGCTTATCGACAGACTCAGGAGCATAAGCATAATATAAGTTTTTAAAAATCTTAGCCTACATCTAACTAACTTGGCTTAGCAATAACACAACAACAATCAATACACATCTGAAAGGTGGAAACCAAGCAGAGAAAGGAGAAATTAAGGAAGTTTTGACAGAGCCAAGTTACTTTGTGGCAAGGCAGGATGAGAGTCTACAGCACACTTTGCCATGCAGAATAAGGGGAAATTTCCAGAAGAGCCAAAAGTTGGCTCCCAGTAGGAAACACCTGAGAAGCACTGCTAGAAAATATTCTGTAAGAGACAATCCTCAATTGGCTGATGGGAAGTGAATTTGACGATCTAATAGTGTTGGAGTTTACCATCCTTAGCTCCATGATTCCATGGTATATATACTAAAAAACAAATTAACACTACACCAAAGGTGAAGAGAGGAGAGCTCCACGAGGCCTGTAATTTCATTACAGTTCACACTTTGCGTTAGACATTCTGGTAATTATTTGTACAGTACAAAGAGACATACAATGCTATACAATAGGTGAACTGTGCAAAACACTGAGCAGACATGATGTAATAAAAATAATACTTGGTATTTACATAGCACTTTACACATTCCAACTGACAAAAACACAACAACCAGTTGTAAAGTAAAGTTTGTATGCAACACTATGCCTTTTAAACATAAGGAAATACAATGAGAAGTAGTAACTTGCCTACAGTCATTGCATGAGTCAATATGTAAATTCTGTACCAGGCCCTCTAAGTGCATCTGGAAGCAACATACAAATGAACACAATTTTCTATAATCGTGGATAAAATTGGTTTTATCTATTTAAAATGGAACACACACCATTCTTATTGTGTTCCTGCTCTCCTCAGGTTTGCAATTCCTTCTTTAAATATTACTTGCTCTACCATTTGACAAAAAGCAGGCTTAGATTTCATGTGGGTTGGGAATTTCTAAAGTGCCTAAATAACTCAGGGATTATTTAACATTTAATTGTGGTAGACAGCCATGAATTGGAGACCTGTGTATAGGGCATCAAGTATGTGTTTCCTTTACTGTGTTTTTGACAATTTTGTGCAATTCAGCCTAGTTTTAGTCAAAGCCTGATGTGATGAATTAGGATCTCTCTCATGGCTGATAAATGCATTAAGAAAGGGTGACTTGCCTCACACAGCAACTGTGGTTCTTCAAGGTGTATGTTGCTATGGGTGTCCCACTTCAGATGCACATGTACCATTCTAGCCCGTGAGTGAAGATTTTCTGTTTGACCTCCATATGCATTTTTCACCACATTTTGGTGTGCTCTGAATATTTATAGGGTTGCACAGACAAGTAACCCTCAGCTCCTTCTCCACCCAAACATTCAATAAAGCAGTTTAAAGGAAAGGAGGACAAGTAGTGGAATAACTAGAGGAACACACATTTCACATAACCTGGTTACTGCAAAGGTGAGTACCCCTTTCTTCCCTGTCAAGCAGCATCCCTGTCGATGCTCTACTTCAGGTGACTACTGAGCAAAATCTTCCCAGGCAGGAGGGATATTTGGAACCAAGTCCAAAACTGAAAACAGGTACATCAGAACCAAGTGCTAGATCCAATCTGGTAATACAGATCAAGGCATAAGCAGTGATACCAGTGGTTGAACCTCTTCCATTTCTGAAGCTAAGTAATTTGAGTTGACTCCCTTCTATTGTTTAATAATACAACCTGTATTCCTATCATGCAGGTTGATTCTAATCCTGTGAGCCATCTTGACTCAGGTCCGCAGACTAAGGGCCCCCAGGTTGGGGTGAAACACCAGACCTGCATCCTGGGAGAGAAGAGGAACAGTCTGAACTAAGAGTGTCATTTTGAACAACAGGTGAAACAGGTAAGGATATTAAGCTTGTCTCAGCCAGGGCTGCACTGTGAGGATAACCCTAGTCTGGTGCTGTCTTATCTTCCTCACTCTTTGAATTATTAGAGCTGCAAGGAATGTGTAAAACTGGTTGTTAATCACAGGAGGGAGAAAAACATTTCCCCAGAGAGCCAACCAAGGCCTTTTCTTGAGCAAAATAAGGTGGTTTGATGTGGCAAAGGGACACACCTGAAAAAGAGCCACCTTTGGAATATCCTATGAAGAATTTGAGAGTCCAACTCCCACTCATAGTACTGGGAGATGGATCTGCAGCACATAGGGCTGTGACATTCTGGGCTACAGGAAACTAAATTACTGAGATATGAATCTAATAGCTTATAAATTGGTTCCAAAAATGTACAGTTTTGGTGCACAAAGAAAGTAATCTTGCTCCTCCCCATACACTGAAGCTGTAAGAACTTTACAGCTTTAACTTTTATGAGACACTGAGACCAGACCTCAAGAACTAGGAAAAATTGGTTTTTTTTTGGTCATACCAACAATTTTGAACACATGATTAGAAAAACATTTCCCATGCTAAATGGCACCATGAAGTGCTAGATTATTTTTTAGTGCTCAAAAAATATTGAATTTCATCTATTTGGTTCTGTACCTTATGTTACCATCCCTAATTTAATTCAATAATGGAAGACCTGAATTTAAATCCAGGTGAAGACCATGCAAGTCTAAAACGTATTCCAATGTTTGGTTTTTTTTAAATCAAGTCCCAATATTACAGCTAGTCTAAAACTACCCGCACAGAATACACGAATGATGAAGTGAAAGAGTCTCCATAATACAAAACACTTGTCCTCTTCTAAAGTAGCACACAACCATTCACCATCCATTGTTCAAAAGTTTCTGTACTACTTTTACATGCCATTTGGATCATACTATAATTACATAATGTCTCCCCAAAGATGGATTTATATAATATATTGCTGCCCATCCTGCAAAACAATCAAAGGTTTTAAAAACAGATCTCTCTTCAAAGTTATTAGGTCACTCTTCTGAACATGAAGTAGAGAATAAGTAAATCTATTATCTTGTTGCACAGCATCCAAGGGAGACATAGTATGACCAATCTTTATTGATGGAAGAAGGAATGATCATGATAAATGTTTCAAGAAGAGGTAAGTTCTGTTCAATCAATAACCTGTTGTGGTTCCATTTATGGATACGCAAGATTTCCAAAAAAGGAGAGAGTCTGAAGAGACAAAGAATGAAATAAAATCGTTGTCCTACTTTCCTACAGTAAAGTGTCTTAATGATAGATACAAGAAAGCAGAGAACAAGAAATCAAGGCCATTTTTAAGAAACAAAATGAGATAGCAATATCTATTTTAAACATAATAAGCCAAGAATGGTACAAAAACAATGACTGAGACTTTTGGGCTGGAATTATCTCTGGTGAGCAGTCAGGAAAAAAATTAGGAAATGTACATAAGTAAGTCATAACACAGCAGACACAGAGTGCAGTTCATAGCTGCTCAGATCTTTAATATGAAGGTCAAGAATATGGCAGTCCTACTGTTAGGATACAATGCTCTAACTTAATCCGAGAATCGAGGCTCTGGATGTTGCCTGAGCCTTTAAACAGTCTCTTGGGAGTAACCCTTTTACCATAGCAGTCCCCTAGCCAGACAGACTTTTCCCACAAGCCTGGGCCAATAAGGCCACAGAACCTCTGCAACTTATCCTTCAGACTCCAGTACTACTTGTCTATCAATGTCACCTGTAAAAGGCAAGTCTCCCTTAGCTAGGTTTATGACTTAAGCACCTGTGACAAGAGGTAGCTTTTTCAACCCATGTTCAATTTTAATAGTCAAATACAACACTGTGTCAGGAAGTACTGAGGTTATCAAAGAGTTGGTACTGGAAGAAATCAGGGTTCTGCCAATGCCTCCTTTAGTAGAAATCCATCTTGGCTCACTCTTCTGTTCTTTTGACTCTGAGTCCAAAATGATAGCTGCATGTCTGAGAGCCCTGATGCCTTCAATCCACTGTTTTTCAGCTTGTGCTTGTTGCTCTACTTTCTAGCAGAGAGATGGGGGGAAATAACTTGCTCTAAAAGTTAATCTTCAGTCATTGATGTTTCAGATGTTCCTCTACAGTCTTCCTTTCAAATGGCGGATTCAGCCAGCTCCTGATCACACATTCATACCACAAAAGGTAGCTGTGGCCCAAACACCTCAGCTTCTTCTCTCTGTTTCAGGAGAAGCATTTTACTCATGCTGCAGCCAAGCTAACATTGGGCAATAATTTTTTGGGGGGGGCGGGCACTCCAAGGTGGTCAAGGGCTGGACATTTCTATTATATTAATGGAGGTGGTACGGGGTCTTGGACAGAAGCTGAGTGCAGAAAGGAATTTGGGGTAGGTGACTGGAGTGCAGGAGTGTGAGGTCTGGGAATTTGGGTGAAGGGGGTTGTGACCTGAGCCAAGGGACTCGGTACAGGAGAAGGGGTGGAGTTTAGTACTTTTGTTCAGTTAGTGAGGAAATTTACCTACTATGAAAGTTCATTTTTAAGCAGTCAGGTTTGCATTAGCTTATATGCCCTCTCTTAGGCATTGTGTACACTACGCAGCTTTCAGCAACGTGGCTGCCTTGCTACAACCATGCTCTAAAAGTTACACAACGTAGCTTCTGTTTGTCAGTTCTTTTGCAGGGGTACTTCAAAGTACCCACGGCTGACCCACGGCTACCTGCAAGCCAACACTTGGAAGTTTCACACTTTGACATTGCTGCAGGGGGAGATTTAGCTTAATGAAGTGCTGCATATGGACCACAGCACTTCATTATCAAAACAAAAAGCAGTCAAGTAGCACTTTAAAGACTAGCAAAATAGTTTATTAGGTGAGCTTTTATGGGACAGACCCACTTCTTCAGAACTATTTTGCTAGTCTTTAAAGTGCTACTTGACTGCTTTTTGTTTTGACAGCGTATAGACTAGCACAGCTTCCTCTCTGTTACTATTCAGCACTTCGTTAGTAATCTCCCCATACCCTAATTACCATGCCCCCTTTGAAGTTCAGGGCTAGTCTAGACATAACCATTAAATGCCAATCATATGTTCAATATTTGAAAGCATATATGACCACATATGCATCCATTCTACTTTTCAGTGAGTCAGAATACTGAGAAACAAGTGAATGCAAAATGTTAGAAATATGACATAAGACATCCACACTCCTGTGAAATTTCTGAATACAAATTATAATTCAATTCCTGCTCTCACACAAATGAATAGTTCTCATGTAATTATTACTAAATTTTTTTAAAGCTCATTATCGCACATTTTTAACTGTGATTTTATGAAATGTTCTCAGCAGCAATGGCTGGAAACTTAAGTAAAGCAATTCCTACCACAGCCTGCAACAAGCATGATCACACCCTGCCCATTACCTCTTTAACTTTGTCCCTCTTTTCTCTGATGTCCTTATCTGTTGGATCTGCACTGTTTATCCCTATGAGGTTTGGTACTGGTACGGGTGGGAGCGGCTTGTTGTCTTTCTTTTTCATCTCTTGCGCTACTTTGTTCTTTTCTGTCTGAATTTCTGCTCGAATCTCATCACGAGATTTCTTCAGCTTCTCTTTTGCCTCTTCTAGAGCCTTCTCATGGTCTGCTCGTATCTTATTTCTCAGGCGTTCCTCTTCTTCTCTAAAGAAACAAATATGAATCAGAGTTTTGTTTCACAAAGGAACCAAAAATTGTGACAACCCCCCTTAACAAAAAGAAGCCATGGTCTACACTGAATTACTTCAGGCAATTTTGTTGACTCAAACAGAATTTCGTAGCAGTATGTCAATTTAGAATTCGTCTCAGTTCTCAGACCCATTCTACACTGTATTTTGCCACAGCTCCAATGGTAAATCTCAGGTTCACTTTAGTGTCTTACTTTTTCATGAACCTTGAGAGCGCTCATCTTTCTCAGGCAGTGCCTGGTTATTGTAAGTCATACCTCAAAAATTTCCCTTGCCCTTTTATTCAACAGTTTAGAAAGAAAAGTCACGATGTTCTGAATTTCATCTATATTCCTGACACATGGTTTCATAAGTGCATCTCTCCCCACATACTGAGCCATAAAATTATGTTTGGCAATGACCAAATTGAAAAATATCAGGACACTTCCCTACCTTTTGTTCAATAAAGGGCTGCATCAACAACCTGTTTTATAGGTAACATAATGGACTGCAGTCACCCAAACCATTCAGGTTCCAACACATCACATCCCATCCTGAGTGTAATGACAAGGCACTCAAATCTAGGTGGATCATGACATGTTGAGAACTGCAGTCTTTGGAAGCAACAAGGCAATATATGAGCTACTCACTTTGGGCCTTCCAGATTAACTGTCATCCAACTATAAAGTGATTTAAAATTTGAAAGTTTTAAAAAGCTGAGCTTTCTGGTATTAGTCAGCTGCCACTGTCCAACAAATCACTCATTTAGCCTCATTAACAGTCCACACACACCAACAACAAAAACAAAAAAAATCCAGGATATCATTATCCCAACCTTCACCCAACTTTTGCCTCTTTTCCCAATATCTCCCACAGCAATACCTCAGTTCAAGCCACATCTTTTCCTCATGCTGCTTTCTGCATACTCTCCCATAACCCTACTCATCAACTCTCAGCTCTCCTCAGTGTTGCTCTATGATTTACTGAAGAACCAAGTTAGAGCGCGAATACAGAGTTTAGCATGGTGATCTTGCACCATGCCGATAATCTCCTGTCCTGGGTAACCACCTATAACCACTGTCTTCATTCCTGCTCTCACACAGCTCTGGCACAACTCTCGCAATCGTGCTTTCTTCTCTCCTCCCTCAGTTCTACCATTTTTATTGCTAAGCAATTTTACTTCTCCACCCTGAGGCACTGCCACACTTCAGTAATCATTTCATATCTTCTTAAATTCTCTATTCTTCAGCCCCCACATCTCTACCTTCACTGGATCTGATTGTTTCAAAAAGAAAAACCAACAAGATTGGACAGAATCTCCCTACTTCCTTTTCTATGCCCACTTTTCCTCTCTCCTTCTGCCACTAACATCCAAGTATCTAACCACCTGTACTGTTCGGACCCATCCACCAGTCACAGTGATGATTACATACCAACTGTATTTTCTTCTCGGTACCAGTTGAAATAGAATATTTTTACAACAGGAAGAATAGATACCTTGTACCCAAAACATTAAAAGAACTCACTGATAAGCTCTCCAAACCATTAATGTGGAGTTTTAACAAATGTTGGAACACTGGTGAAAAGCATAAGCAGAAAACTAATGTTATGCCAAAGTTTAAAAAGATTAAATGGAATGACCCAGGAAACTCCAGACCAATTCATGTGACATCTGTCACAGGGATAATCACAGAAAGGTTAACAAGAGAGGCAATTAGTAAAGAATTAAAAGAAGGCAACATAATTATCGCTCATCAAAACAGTTTTATGGAAAACAGGTCTTGTCCAACAAAGTTTTTTTGATGAAATTACACATTTGTTTGATGAAGGTAGCTGAATCCTGCAGTTAAAAGTAATGAGCTGCAGCTGACAGCTAAGTGACAGCCACTGTACTTGCTCTTGGCAAAAATGAATCATTGTGTTGACAGAGAGAGAAACTAAAAGCAAGAACGAGTATGTAGTTACGGGAAGATAGAATGTATAATCGAATGCCCAGATAGAGTACAATCAAACTATAAATAATTTAAGGAAATAAAAAGCCCCCTAGCACCACTGCCTCTCTTGCCCCCTCTGTACCTTTGAGTAGAGGATAACGGCCAGTCTGATTTGTACTCCCACCCCTCCACTACATAATTCACAGAAACAGTTTTGGGAAGATGTAGCCCTGAAAAATGTTAATATTATATACCTCTCAAATTATTTATTAAAAATGTGTGCTCATGTTACGTCATGGAAGGATAAACAGTGCTGAAAGCCACTCAACACCCAAATCCACAAAAATGTTTGTTAAGTTTGTGCTAGAAACAGAATTTTCCCACCAACCTAGCACTGAACTACACCAAAGGATAGGTATCTTTCAGGCATGTGGATGTTTTAGATCACAGAAACAGTTATACAAGAGTAAATTCCTAGCTTAGATCAGGCCCAAGTTAAAAAGCTGAAACACGGGAAGTCCTGTGGTAAGCAGCCAATACATTGCTGCAAGCAAAAAGCAGAAAAAAAGCAAATACTTCAAATACTCCTAAAGAAAAATACTGATATACCATGTTTTCTTTTATCAACTCCTTTGCAACTGGAGAACAACTGTACATCCTTAGTTACTTCATTGCAAGAGTTGGACGTGACCATCAGTTCTGGCCCGTCTGCCTCAGTCATCATGGTATTGGGAAAATGAACGAAAAAGGTCAACGGCTTTTCGAATTCAGCTCTCCGAATCAACTCTGCATCACTAATACTTTCTTTAACTTGAAAGTGTGTCAGAAGGTTTGCTCTGGTACACAGGAAACATCTCAATGCCATCAAATTTACATGCATGTGTCACAGCACAGATTGTGACAATAATCACTCCTTGATCACCAGTAGAATATCATCCCAAAGAAACTCTATATGATGAAAGAATGCAGAAAGCCAAAGATCAATACCCTCAATGCCAGAGATGTGCTGAAATGCTCTGTCTTCATAGATGATTTCACTCACCAAATGGAATACAAACCTGATCAATAAACCATTGATGAAACACAATCCACGCTGACAGATGCAATACACAAGTGTGTGCCAAATCTGCCTTTGGAACATGTAAATTCTCTAACAAAGACTGGATCGATGAAAATACTGACATTCTTAGGCCTCTTCTTGAAGAAGAACACAAGGAACATCTGAACAACATAAAGAACCCATCTCAAAGCACAAGAGATCAACTTCAACATACAAGATCTGTTCTTCAGAGAGAATCCAGGAGGTGTACATACAAGTATTGGGCCAATCTATGTTCTAATATTCAAAAGGCATCTGATTTGGGTGACCTGAAAACCATATATGATGAACTGAAGAAAGCACTCAGACCAAATATTACTGAAGTCATCCCACTGAAGCCTTTAAATGGGTAGGTAGTCACAGACAAAAAGCTGAAGATGTCCAGATGTGTGGAACACTACTCAAGTTTTTATTCCCACGAGCATACAATACAACTTGAACTTGACAACTTCATCCCAACTCTTCCAGAAATTTCTGAGCTGGATACAGAGCTTATGGAGGAGGAAATTTCCCAAGCTCTTGATGTTCTGTCTGATGGAAAAGCACCAGGAAATGACAAAATCCCAGCTGAAGTCCTGAAGGCAAACAAGGCTGTGCTCATACTCTTCCTCTACGACTTACTCCTAAAATGCTGGAGTGTGGGAAATGTTCCACAGGACATGAAGGATGCAAACATAATCACTCTCTATAAAACACAAAGGCAACAAGGGTGACTGCAACAACTACGGGTACATCTCGTTACTAAGCATCACAGGTAAAGCCCATGCCATTCTCAAAAGCCTGCAAAAACTCGCAGATCGAGTCTATCCAGAAACACAACGTGACTTCAGGGCTACCAGGTCAACAATGGATGTGATTTTCTCTCTTTGACAACTACAGGAAAAATGAACATAACAAGGAAAGCCGTTATTCATAGCAGTTGTGGACTTAAAGGCATTTGACACAGTCAGTAGATCAGGACTATACAGAGCATTAACCAAGATTGGCTGCCCACTAACCCTACTCGGGATCATAACATCCTTTCATGAAAACATAAAAGCAACAGTGCAACATGATGGAATTATATCAGAACCGTTTGCGATGAACAGTGGAGTCAAACAAGGGTGTGTTCTTGCCCCCATCTTCTTTGGGGTATTTTTCTCAGTTCTATTTAATTGTGCATTTGAAAACTCACACAGCAATGTACTTCTCCACACAAGATTAGATGGCTCTCTCTACAACCTTGCAAGACTAAGGCCAAAACTAAGGTCAAGAAAGTCTTCATTAGGGAACTCCTCTTCGCAGATAGCACAGCTCTCATTGCTCATCATGAAGACACGCTACAGTCACCGATGGGTTCTCTGCCCAGAGCCTGCAAGTTGTTTCCCCTTGACATAAGCATCAAGCAAACTGTTGCATTCACGCAAGGTATACCTCAGCAACCCAATGTCATTCTGGATAACAGGCCATCAGATGTGGTTCAATAATTCTGTTACCTTAGATCTACTGTCACCGCAAACCTATCCATGGACGAAGAACTGAACATCAGAATAGGGCAGTCAGTTACTATTTTTGGCAGACTTACAAAACAAGCACGGAACAATCCTAAACTGACAGTTAAAATAGAGATACTAATCTACCAGGCATGTGTACTGCTATATGGATCTGAGACATGGACCATTTACTCAAATCAGGAGAAAAAAAACTGAACGGCTTCCATCTTCGTTGCCTCCACAGAATTATGAATATCAACTGGCCAGATAAAGTTTCAAATGCAGATGTCTTGTCAAGATCTGGCATACCCAGAGAGATCCTCAACAGCGGAACTCTACTATGGCTTGGTCATGTGACAAGAATGGGTGACAAACATCTTCCCAAAAAAATCCCCTTCAGTGAGCTAAGATTCAAGGATACATGCAAAAACACCATGAATAAGTTCAAATTCGATCTAAACTCCTCGGAATCCACATCATCAGATCAAAATACCTGGCAATGATGGCTACTACAGGGCACATCATTCTTTGATAGTATATGTGCAAGTCACACAAAAGAACTGTCTTAGAAGGAAAAACTCTCAGACTCAAGCATTCAGAAATAGACTGACATGAAGTTATTCCAATCAGCTGTGCAAATCCAATATTGAACAGATAAGCCACAAGAGAAGCTGCAGACTCAAACACTGCCCATAGAGCCTCACTGCTGCTGCTAACCACCGTCTCTCGAGATGAAAAGGGGCCATAGTAGTTTTAATGCAGTGGGTTTTTTCTCTGTGAAGCATCCACTCTGCATTCAGCTCATATGTTTTTCCTCCAATAACCAATCCTGATAAACTTTTCTACTTTTCTCACTCACATGGTATGTTCAATTGTTCATTATTAGTGTCCTGGAACACACTAGCTCTCTTTGCCTATCCTTGTTGGTTTTATCTATACAGGGAATGTACACATACACACTAAGTATGTAAGAAATGGAGAATGCTGTGTAGTTACACAAAAATTGCAACACAAATAGGGAGGGAAAGCACTCCTAATTAAATCAGTTCAATTTATGTTTTATTCCTCAATTCAAAACGACAAATAGATCAATCAAAATCATGCCTATACTTTAATTTGTTGACCTGATGTAGTAAGTCATCCATGCTTTGAATCTAAAGCTATGAATTTATTCCTTAACTTCAAAACATGATGCAAAATTGAATCTATGTTTAAAGTCTTTGTTAAAACAAAATATAAAACACTTAGTTCAAATGCAAGAAAAAAAATCAATGCCGTAGGTAGTCAAACAGAACACACATTAAAACCACTTAGCTAGTAAAATCAAATGAATACCATTAGGAAAACATACTGCTGTGGCTTTTACTTTAAACATGTTGTGGATACACAGACTGATAATTGTAATAATACTTACCAAGTGCATTTTAAACTAGGTGAACAAAAAACAGGAAATAAAATCATTACTGGAGATACTGCTTTGCTCCATGTAATCAACACCTTTGAAAATAGTACATTTCCAAAGGCGTCAAGGGGGTGTGGGGGAACTGAACATACCTTAAAAACAATGCTTATGATAACCCTTTAGGGAAGAGAGACATATGCAGCCAATTTGTTTCAAAATCCTTTTCTTATACTTTCTTCCTACTCAAAAGAAAGAAATGGATAAGGCATTCTACATGAGACAAAAAGACAGCACAACTGTGTGCTGTCTTCCTGAAATAATCATATACATCTCTAAAAGGCTGAATGGGATTGCAAAAATGGTGGCAAGGCTCCACGTGTTATGATACACTCTCACCCAAATGATACCGATGCTTTGCAGACTATTAACTGATTCAAAGATCCTTCCTGTCCCACAAATTACAGAAGCTGAACAACAGAATTTAAAAAAAAAGAGAGAAAACAGAGGAAAACATGAGAAGATGCAAGTACAGAACAGAAAAGGTCATAACGCATGGCAGAGGAAATCTTGGGTCTGAAATGTCTCCCACATTCTTCTCAGACCCCAGGTGAATTTTTGAAGGCAAATGGGGGCACAAATAGTACTAATATGTTGCAATGCCATTCAGTTTTTCTTAAATAGGCTAACAGTGTGCTTTTCTTTGTTGGGGGGGCTTGTTTATTTTTAGAAGCAAAAGGGCCATATTAAGATTTTTCCATAAAAACATGTTTAGAATTACAAGATTCTTGTGTATTTAATCCTCAATAAAACCTCATTACTGAAAAGATTCTTTCCTGTGATGAAGAAGCTATGTGTAGAAATAAGTGTTTAACTTTCCACTACACATTTCATAGCTGGAGTGCCCAAACTGAATGAGCTTAATGTTCCATCATTTTTTAAGACGACTGCATAGCCCAATAAATTTTCGGAGCCACTGATTTAAACTTAGACTTCCACCTCTTTGCTTTCTTGCAGCACTGAAAGAGAAGATAGCTAATGGAATCCATTTACTTTAGGCCAACAATTGGCAACCCGGGATAGTGACTTGGCCACATGAATGACCCTGCTACATCTCTGTGGGCTGTAAGATTGAAATTGGGCACATGTACTAACCATGGCTTCAAGAATATGGTTAAATACAATGCACTTGATTCCTCTCCTTTACCGATGCCTTTTCAATACAAAGTAACAAAGAAGCAGAAGGAGCACAAGGCTCTCACAATGTTGTGTGCAATCAGCACACACCTGACACAAGCCCTTGTTATTTCTACTTCTCATTTTGCCAGGGCCTACTCAAACCTCTCTTCCACTAAAACTCCTGCCCCCACACCACCACTTACCTCAAACCTTCAATGGGCTTCTTCCCTGCCTCCTCCCAGAAAACACTCCCATTCCTTCTTCCCTCTGCATTTCCAGAACACTGTGAATTGGCTGATTTCCACCCTGTCCCCACTCATCCCCCTCCCTCCCAGAGCTTGAATGCCACAAATCAGTCAATTCACAGCAATCCTGAAACACTGGGAGGGACGGGTAACTGCTTGGCCCTCAGCACAAGGCATTGGGCGGGGCGGGCACAGAAGGGCACTGTGTGGGCCCCACGTGACCTGCGGGTTGCAGGCTGACTACCACAGACTTACACGCGATATCAATATCAGACTAGCTAGAACAAGAGGCACTATGATACTTTCCACACTCCCTAAATCGGAGGAGGTATGAATCAGCCTCAGTAAAGGGTATCCACTAGAATCTGCTTTTCCAGAATTTGCACATCTCCCTAAGACAAAAAAAATGCTGATAGTGACTTGCACTCTGAAGCTACAAAAGTGTAGCCTGAACATAAATTATGGTTACTTGCTTATAAGTGGCGTCTGAGGTCTCTCAATATGTACATTTATACCTGATGGTAATTTATGTTGAAACCTTCTGCAAGACATGCTTGCTGGAATACACGTGTACCCCTTCCTGTGTCTTCCAATGTTCCGAGGACAAGGCTATATGAGATGGCATTAGGTCCTCTACCACCTTACTGCCCTCCATCAGTAATCCAGAAGACCATACAAGACCTCCGAGAAAGAGAAGTGTGAAAAAGCAGACATCTCAAACACCTCCAGTTACAAGCAACCTTTCATTTCTTCTGTGATACACTCTGCAAATTCACACTTATGGTTTGTTCAAGAAGCAGCACTAAAAAAATCCCAGAGGTGGGAAGAGTCCTAATTAAATAATGATTTTAACACTGCTCTACCATATTTAGAATTTGCTCAAGCAATGCAATCAACAACATAACATTGGTGCACATGTTCATTAAACTTCCAAGTAGCAGCCCTGCATATTTACTTAATAAGACATCTTTAAGTAACTCTAAAGATGCCTACAGGTCTAGGATAATAAGGCAAATCAGTAGGCATCTCAGGAATTTCAACTAACTCATAATACTACAAAATGCATTGTTTAACCAATATAGAAGCAATATGAATGACCATATTATGACCCGTGTTATTTTTAGCACAAGAAATGTCTAGATAACATCATAAAAATCATAGGTTTATGTAGGAACTCAACAAGAGCCAGCCTACTGTCTAAAATATGTGCATACACAGCTTTATTAGTGTGAGTTCTTAGCAAGAATACAAGTAAATCAGATGTCTGACATGAAAAAAAAAACTATTTTTGATTAAAGAAAAGCTAGAATCAGGTCTGAAAACCACTTTATTTTCCTGAAAATTACCATGTGGTAGGTAAGTCATCAGGATGTGATATTCACTTATATTTCTGGATGACATAACAGCAGTGATAGATACTGGTTTAACTGATACATAAAATACTCTAACCTCCAGTCAAAAGTGTGACCTAATACTCAAACATGTCCAAACAGACAGGATTCCCAAAGAAGGATATATTTTAGATAACCCATTCATAAACCTTTTAACAAAGTCGTATACTGTACAAATAGTCTGAAGTGGCCTCCCCAGCCATACACACCCCCCCAAAACCAGTTAACCAAGTAAACAAGTCTTTACATCCACCAATTCAATGAGATTTTACATCCCTAATCTGAGTGGCTCTTAATGTTAACCCAGTGATATGCCAATTCTTTATCTGAAAAACCCAGTGGACCCCAATTGTATACTGAGCCAAACAATGTCCCCATCCATTGATGGATTCAGCTGATGTTATCATCAATGACAAATGGAGATTGAACAGAACACCTTGGCAAACATTTGATCAGTTCATCCACTGCCTCACACAACCCAGAAGGCCAAGAGGCATGGTGAAAAACATGTGCTGCACTATCCACAGTCCCAGATGAGCAAAAGAAGTTACATAAATGGTAGCTGCCATAACTGTATGAGACCAAGTAAGAACACCCACTGTTATTGACTTCACAAATCTGAACCTATTTGTTACATTTTTAGAAACCCATTTTCTGTAAGGAAAGCTCTCCCTGGAACTGAGTCCAGTACTAAAACTATAAATCTTTGTGCTGGGCAGACTTCTTGATAGCAAGTAACCAACATCTGAGGAGAGGGGGACTACAACCTCAAAGTAAAGCAACAGGACTCACATGTAGCTGCATTCAGTGATCAATTCTTCAAAATGCATGTAAACAAAAATATCCTGTGTTCCTAGGTGCACCACTAACACCAGAAGTTCCCTTGTCCATACCAAGAGGTTTTTGTCAACAATACAAATAGGAGCAGTTTGTATTTGAAATGATGCCCCATCAAAATGATGTGCAGGTATTTTTGATGAATATGTCATATAGAAACATGGAAATATGCATTATTTAAAATAGAGAGTGGTGAACCAATCAAACTGTAAGCAAGAAAATTACAGAAGCTAGAGTTAACATTCAAAACTGGATTTTTCAAGTGCACCTACTCAAATTTCTTAAATCTAAAATCAGACGAAACCACCACCTTTTTTCTTCACCAGAAAATACCATGAATAGAACTCATGATTCAAGAGAGTCAGGTACCTTCTCAATAAATCCTATCAAAAACAGTCTGTTAACTTAAATAAGAAAAATGAGTAAGAAGGGTACATGACAAAATAAGTGTATGTGGAACTGAAAGGGGGTAGTTGTTCAAACTGGATGGTAGCCCTCTTCTATGATTTCCAGAAAAAAAAATCATCTTCTGTAATCAGCCTCCACTGGCTAGTAAACTGAGCTACCCTGTTTCCAAACAACAGAAGAGACTGGTCCATGATTCTCAATCCTCACATAAGACTTCAGGCCCAGTATTTGCTGAAGATGAAGTGGAAGCAAGTTGTTTCATCCTTGGGCTAGAGCTGAAAGATTTCTTGTGCTAATTTTGAAATAAAATCTGAGATTGCTGGTGCTGATGCCTCTGGCAAGAGGAAAAAGACAACTGCAAATTGCTAGTGTCTAAATGATGGAGGAAAAGGTCTCTTCCTATTTGAAGAAGGGAGATCCAAAGAACTAAAAACCGATCTACTTTCCATTAATTTCTGACAGAGCTTGTTTGAAAAGATGATCCCGTCATGACTGGAGCGAGGTCAGTCTGACAGCAGTCAGCATAGTAGTCAAGAGTCAGGCCATTGTTGATTGCCAAAGTCAAAGATGGGCCACAGGGAAAACCAAGAGTCAGAGGAAGGCACGGACAGATTACCAGTAGATTAGCAGTTGATGGTAGGAGCAGGCATTGAACGGGAAGTAGTCTTAAACAGAGAGAACCCAGCTGAACAATCCATTTGCTGTTCCAGTGCTGGTTTTAAATAGAAACTGAATCAAATCAGGACTTCGTCCTTGTCCACTCCCACCTCCCCGCCACCCTCATTCCACCAATCAAATTCCAGAATTGTAGTGTTATGTCCAAGTTCAGCTCCTATTCTGACAATTGTTAGCACAGGGATTCCCAACCTATGGGTTGCAATTAGATTTGATTAAGGGTTGCAGGCTCCAGCTCCCAGTCCCTTGCCTGACATGCTGAAATAGAACTCAATTTAATTGGTTTAACAGTTGGCAGTAGGGATCCCCCCTTAAACCAATAAAACTGAGTCCAACTTCAGCATGGCAGGGCAGGGAACTGCCCAGACTGCAGGTGGGGGAAGGGGAGAGGAGGGCTAGGGGGAGCTGGGCAGACAAGGCAGCACCTGCAACCTTGCAAAGGAGCAGCAAGGGTCAGCAGTGGCAGCACAGACCTCTCCTGTGAGGTGGACATGGGTGTGGGCGGCTGAGAGGGATGGGGAAGGTGGGTGACAGCCAGTCAGGACTCCACATCCCAGCTGGATCCCAGCTGTACTGCTGCGTGTTCCCCCCACCCTCCTGGCTGGTGATCCATTAGTGCCTGATAATTCCTCTCTAACCCCTAAAGGAAGAAAATGCCTTTCTCCACCATGCATCAATACTCCTCCCTTCTTTATCAGCTAGGGTAGAGTGATTTGGCCATACCTAAAATTGTTCCTAGCAGCAGCTGCCACTGGTGATTTTGATATAGGATCGGAGGGGAAACATTAAAACCATTCCTGCAGCACCTAATAAAGTTAAGTAATAAAGAAGCAGCAGCAGCAGTACATTCAACCACAAAGGAAAAACACTGATCTGAAAGCAGGATGATGTGGGAAGAAGGGACAACATGCCACAAAATGCAGCCTATACTGTTGACTTCAAAATACTGGAACAGGAGATGGGGGAAAAAACTCTCATGGCTGAAAGCTGTACAAAGGCCTCAGTTAGGAATATTTTCAGGATAATCTTTTATCTCTGGGTAAAAAGGGAATATGTGCCAAATGAAAACAGTGCAACAGAGACATGCCAGCGTGAGTTATCAGAATGAAATGCAGGTTGACTGTCTTTCATCCAGCACCCTCAGGACCTAACTGGTGCCAGACAGGAGAATCTGAAAGACTACGAAAGGTCAATATTTTCCAGCACACTACCAACATGTCCACTGTTTACTTCGCTCTTAGAAGACATTCAAGGGTAAATTACAGCATGGAACATAGGAGGCTGTAAAACTTTATGGGACCACAGAAATCCTGGCCACACCCAAAATAAGTGTGTCCTCCAGCTAACTCAAATCATGCCAGATTATGGTGTTTGCCACTCAAGACAGTTACAGATTAGAAAGGTTCGACCTGTACCATAAAAAACACTCCTCAGAAGGAAATGAGTGTGCTAAAATGATGTGTATACATCTGAACCACCCAGATCAAGAGGTTAGTAATTTATTTCTCACCATTCTTATGGGTGATCTACCCATATTTTACTATACTAGAAAATAAGATTTTTCTCAAAAAGTTGTGCTAAGGGTGGATTTATTACTTAGGAATTTCAATATACCTATGTTCAAAATAAAATTGGTATGTTTGTTGTGGGAGTATTAATCCATTACAATTTACTGTTATTACAGAACTTCTGAAATGATTTCTACAGTTCAATATAATTAAACATCCTAGGTGACCATTTACCGTTCAAAGGTAAAGATTTATTAGGCATTTATGAATTTTAATATGTAAAAATGTTTTTCGCAAGCAGTTTGATATGTTACTAGGGATAAGGATTTAAATAGATTTGTATCATCCTTATGACTTATTATAAGGAAACTGGGTTTAGAATTATATTTAAACAATGTCACAAAAAGCTGTAACAGGCACAATCTTTACTATTTTTTTAAAGGAGTGCACTAAAAAAAGCAGTGCAGCTGCTTACCTTAAGCTGGACCTTGCCCAAAGTTACTGGTTAATGTAACTCACATTGCTCAAGGGTGTGAAAGAGACACCCCCCCTTGGGCGACATAAACATGCGAAGCACTGTCCATTCTGGCACTGTATCAGTGGAAGTAACTCTCCTGACAGATTCCACATCTTGTGGAGATGGAGTAATTATGCAGGCAGGAGAGTGCTCTCCTGTCCACACAGCACATCTTTACCAATGCAGCTGCACCAATGTAACACTTGAGCGCAGACTTGCTCTGAGGTTTGTTGCAAGTTCCAGCTTAGACATAAAGGGTTATGAATGTTCATTATATGCAATGTCTACAACTTCACTGTGATCTAATGACACTAGAAATCAGTGCTGCAATTTTGTGTTACAGTAAATCACCTATATCCAACAACAAAAAAGACTTTTTCCAGGAGCCAGTAAAACCATGGATGAGTGTGTAAGCAGGAGCTGCAAAATTCAGAAAGACTCTATAGATGTGAATATTGTTTTGCATAATGAAACAAACACTCTTCTTTTCCATCTTGTCCAGAACAAAGAGTTCATTACATGGTTCAGCCATTACAACCCAGGCTACATTCTACCCAGCAGCACCAAAATTCCTGGAAGTTTGCTGAAGACAATGTGTCAAAAGGTAATGGAACAGTGTGTAAAATAAAAAAAATTAATGGGAAATTTATTAATCTGACTTGACAGGTAGAGAAACCTGCACGATGATCAGTAACGTGTTTGTGTGAAAACACAGATAGGGCTGTCTATCTTACAAAGATAGCACACATCAGGAAACGCCCATTTAGCAGGATATTTAACTTGGCTGGACCCCAATCTGCATGACAATGTAAATAAAAATAGTCATGCCAAACCTGTTCCTCTTCATACATTACATACTCTCACAGTAGCATAAGGTCATTGGTTTTAACCATCCTACCTGTTGCGGTTTTTAATGTAGCAAAGAAAAGTTACTAAAAAGGTAAGGGGTCAGTTAGGCCCCTCAATGTTAGTTAATGGGGTAAAAGAAATTACATCACTACCAAGGTATCTGGGTGTTTTTCGCATGTATTCAGAGTCCAAGACTTTAAATAAAACATGATAGGCAAACCATGCCCTCTTCTTTAAGTAGTCTCAAATGTAAAGCACAACCTCCTAGCTTTGGTTTAGTCTTCATACCTGTTGTGACTTTAGCATATGGGGGAAAAAGTCATCCAAATGTCATTGAGAGTCAATTAGTTCTCAAATTAATTATGCAACTCTTCCAATATGATTGCTTTTATTTTGAAACAGAACTTATGACATGAATGTATGATTCTTTTAGTACTTATTTTACTGTCATAATTTCAGCAGGTTTTGTTGCACAAAAATGCTTCAATGGGGGTCTTGGAGATCTGTGAGAAAAATCAGATAACATCTGTCTCAGGCCTCATCACAACTGTCCAGCAAATTGAATTTCTTTGAAGATAACTTTGTCACATTGATTTTCTGGGACGCCTACACTTATCAGCAAGAGTTTCTGGGGAAGACAATTGTCAGATACTTTCTGGTAAGTCCTCACTTGACAAATTCTGCAACTAGGGCAAAGATTCACTGCTAAACAGGGGAAGAGTCACAGTTGCATTCCACAAGCACAATGCATGTCTGAATGCATGTACTGTTTTAAATTTTGTTAAATCTCAAGTGGCATAATAAATTTGAGTAACTGATGGATCTCTCTTAGGGAGCAGGATACAGAAAAGATGAAACCACTGGTAGAAAAAAGAAACACTGCAGCCCTGTCTCAGATTCCTAGAAGTAGCATCTCTAATCAGAGTACTGATCCAGCACCGACGCAACAGGAAAGATGTTACATTTATGCCAGAGGAAGAGAACAGAAAAATAAAATGTAAAAACTTTTATGTTCAGAACATGTTGTCTATCTGCTCCCTACCAAGTTCATACTCTTGAAGAATGTGCATCAGTCCATGAAAACTGATAGTTTGTGCTTTTAGCCAATACTATACAGATTTCACAGGGGAGACAAGTCTCTCTCAAATTAGGGATCCTGATCCATAATGGAGATGCAGGGGGCCATGAAGTTAAATTGGGGGTGTCATAATGTTGCCACCATTACTTCTGCGCTGCTTTCAGAGCTGGGTGGCCGGAAAGCAGTGGAAAGGCAGCACCACACCAGCAGCAACACAGAAATAAAGGTGGTAACACCATACCAGCCTTACTTCTGCACTATCACTAACAAGGTAGGTAACAAACCAAAAAGAAATGTGAGAGACATACCAAATATACTGAAATTTATTTCCACTATCTAGGACAAATAGCAGAAAGACTGCTGCTATGTTGCTGATGCTGTTGAAATCTGTGTAGAATTCCAAAATACATTGAAGAAATACCCAGCAACAAAGTTAAATTACAGGCAGTTAAGAAGTAGATGGATTTAGGGACATATATATTGGTGAAAGAGTTAAAGTATTAAACTATTAAAATTATATTATTTAACCAGTTAACAGTGATTGCAACAGTATGCTGCTGCAGGGGTCCGGTTGAGGTCCCACCAGGGATGTGGGGCTGTTTGGTATCCTGCCAGCCAAAGATGGCCAGGGCTGCTCCAGGCAAGCCTGCCCACTGCAGACAGAGCTGGATCTACTCCTGCACAACTGTTGCCTAGGTCCTGCCTGCCCAGTGGAGCTAGGGCAGTTTCAGCCCACCACAGCCAGGGCCTGCCTGCTGGCCCACCGTGCCTAGATTGGGATACCACAGGCCAGCTGGCCCAATGTGCACCTGGTCCAGAGCACCTGGCAGGTCACCAGGGTTTAGGCAAGGTCCAGTTAAGTAGTTAGCATTTCAGTAAGCCTAGCTGGTATACCTAGCTATCCTAGATCTGTAGTGTCCAATACGAACTCAAAGCTCACCACACTTGTGGTAGTCTTTCCATATTCACCACATACTATAAAAAAACTTTACTGAATAATATAAGAATATTGATAGGTATTTCATACCAAAATAAATGCCCCTTCCTTCCCCAAGAGCCAGACACCCCCAGTTCCCCACTGCCACTCTAACCGAATGCCCTCCCTCAGATCCAGAAACCCCTCCCCGCCCCCCCTTCAATGCCAGAAACTCCCAAGAGCTGCAAGGGCTGCTTCCAAAGCCACCAAGCACTTCTCCAACCAAGCGGTTGGGCATGTGTGCAGAGTGGGCAAACAGCACTCCCCACGTGTCTCTCTCAGGAGTATCCACAATGCAATATCCTATTCACCACAAGCAGCAAGTAGCAAATGTATTGAACGCCACAGTCCTAGATGGATTAAGTACTTACTCCACCTTATTTTCCTTCCAATATTCTCAACAAAAGCACAACAGTGGATGCCTAAGCACTGAAAAAGATGCTGCTATGACACAAGAATCTAATCCTTGGTCTACACTAGGCAGGTAAGTCCACTGCAGATATGCAATTCTAGCTAAGACAATCGCATAGCTAGAACTGACTTCTCTGCAATTAACTTACCTGGCTGTCCAAACAGAGGAAGATCGACGGGAGAGTTCTCCTCTTGACCTCACTTACTCCTCACTGTTGCCAACCCCACACAGTTCAATTTCATGCATCTCTAAACCAGATGCACAAATTCGAACTTTGAAAGGTTGACCCAGTCACAGTCAATCTTCCAGTCTTCCTGGAAGTATAGATATAGCCTGATCATCATGCATCAGTCTTGGCAGCTATAATAAATTTCAGGGCTGGAGGTGAACCATTCAAGAAGCAGGTTTGCTGATATTTTAAAGCAAATTACACCAGTGGATGTCACTAACTAACCACCTGTAACCAGAGCTTATTGATGTGCTAAATGAGCTTTTGACAGCAGTAGCTGCTAATGCAAGCACAGAGTAATTTCTTCATTTTGACTAATTTATTCAGAATTGAGAAATTCATCAGTAACTGAAAAAGCAGAAAATCTTGTCCGTCTCTTCCAGTCTTTGAATAAGGAGGGTGGGGATGAGATCTACAAATCTAAAAAGTTTGAAGAACAACCTAAGTAGTTCAGGGCCGGTTTTCCCTACAAAGTTAGGTCATCTTAACTACACCACTCAAGGCTTTAAATTTTGTTTACATTCTGGGCAATGTAAAAAAGCAGGCCTAAACTTCACTGGAGGCACAAGGTCAAGGGAAGAATTTTTCCACTGACCTAGCTATTGTCTCTCAGAGAGGCCACAAATAGAGTGCTGCATGCAGTCTGGTGGGCTCCACTACAGAAAGGATGTTGATAAACTGGAGTCCAGCAGCAGGCAGCAAAAAATGATTAGGTGGCTGTGGCACATGACTTATGAGTGGTGGTTGAGGAAACTGAAGAAGAGAAGATCGAGTGGGGTTTTGATAGCCTTCAACTACCTGAAAGGGAGTTCCAAAAGGAAATGGAGCAAGGCTGTTATCAGGCATGACAGAAACAGGCACAATGGTCTCAAGTTTCACTGGGCGAAGTCTAGCTTGGCTATTAAGAAAAACTACTTCCCTAGAAGGGTGTAGAAGCACTGCAGTGGATTATCTAGGGAAATGGTGGAATCTCCATTCTTAGACATTTTCAAGACTGTTTGATAAAACACTGGCTAGAATCATTTAGTTGGGACTGGTCCTGCTTTGAACAGCAAGTTGGACTAGACGGCTTCCTGAAGTTTCTTCAACGCATAATCTTTCAAAATTCTATCATCTCACTACATCTTTGTGCCGCTGTAGCATTTCCAATGCAAACAAACTATTTGGAACCTATTTTAAAGTGGCATGGGCAAGAAGGCACCTAAGTCCCAGTCATTTTCACTTAGCCATATCTGAGAATGTCCCCAGGCTGAAATAATAATTTAATTCACTAACTACAGTGGGTCTCCCTATGTAATAAATCAATTAGCTGTAAATGTAAAACATGTTTTTACAACATAAGTATATATGGCAAATGTGAAGTTATTGTAATAAAAAATTAAATGATGTTTTGCACGTCTGATTAAACAGCAATTGCCAACCTAATGAAGCTTGACATTAATATTAAGGCAAAAAATCTCGTAAGTAAGCAGTACAGTATTCACCATTTTAACTTATTAAATTTGCACACTGAATAAGAATCTGAAAATATTAAGCTATATAAATATTTAAACTATGTGTTGTGATAGTGTACCCTTCTAGGTAGCATAGAGAAATGCACCAAGTCTAATGAAAAGGCTCTATTTAGCTGCAAACCAACATGTTTTAAAAGTTGCAACAACCAATGAGAATGCACTTCTCTTTAGAAAATTACTGAAATATAAATGGAAAGGTTGATTAAAATCAATTATTTAAATTGAGGATTTCCACTTTGTGGTTTAAATCATCTTGATTTAAATCAATCCCTCCTTTCACAAGGTCATGGAACTGCAGCGCATCCTCACAAAGGGAGCAGGTGTAAGACACTTACATATGCTCATCAAGTGACAAATCCAGATGAAACACCATGCCTAGTTTCTCTTGTTCAAAATGAGGAGCCATTTCCTCCTCCTTTTCTTCCAAGAATGATGTTCGATACCACTGTTTGCATTGATGGATTGAGAAAAACCAGGTGGGAGGACTGATAAGCCACCGGATGCTTAAGAACATAAGAATGGCCACACTGGGTCAGACCAAAGGTCCATCCAGCCCAGTATCCTGTCGGCCGACAGGGGGCCAATGGTAGGTGCCCCAGAGGGGGTGAACCGAACAGGTAACGATCTCTCTCCTGCCATCCATCTCCAGCTTCTGAAGAACAGAAGCTAAGAACACCATTTCTTACCCATTGTGGCTAATTGTCATTTATGGACCAAACCACCGTGAATTTATCTAGCTCCTTTTTTAACTCTGTTATAGTCCTAGCCTTCACAGCCTCCCCTGGCAAGGAGTTCCACAGGCAGACTGTGCACTGTGTGAAGAAGAGCTTTCTTTAATTTGTTTCAAACCATCTGCCCATTAATTTCACTTGGTGTGCCCTAGTTCTTATATTATGGGAACTAGTAAATAATTTTTCCTTGTTCGCTTTTCCATAGCACTCATAATATTACATACCTCTATCATAGCTCCCCTTAGTCTCCTCTTTTGTAAGCTGAGAAGTCCTAGCCTCTTTAATATCTCTTCAAATGGGACCCGCTCCAAACCCCTAATCCTTTTAGTTGCCCATTTATGAACCTTTTCTAATGCCAGTATATCTTTTTTGAGATGACGTAACCACATCTGTACATGGTATTCAAGATGTGGGCACACCATGGTTTTATATAAGAGTAATAAGATATTCTCTGTCTTATTATCTATCCCTTATTTAGTGATTCCTAACATCCTGGTTGCTTTTTTGACTGCCACTGTACACTGCATGGATGTTTTCAGAGAACTATGCGCAATGACTCCAAGATCTTTTCTGATTAGTTTTAGGTAAATTAACCCCCATCATATTGTATGTATAGTTGGGGTTATTTTTTCCAATATCCATTACTTTACATTTATTCACATTAAATTTCATTTGCCGTTTTGCTGCCCAATCACTCCTTTTTGTGAGAACCTTCTGAAGTTCATCACAGTCTGCTTTGGTCTTAACTACCTTGAGCAGTTTAGTGTTGTCTGCAAATTTTGCCACCTCGCAGTTTACCCCTTTCTCCAGATCATTTATGTACAAGTTGAATTGGATTGGTCCCAGGAATGACCCTTGAGGAATGCCACTAGTTAACCCTCTCCATTCTGAAAATTTACCATTTATTCCTAGCTTTGTTTCCTGTCTTTAAACCAATTCTCAATCCATGAAAGGATTTTCCCTCTTATCCCATGACAATTTAATTTACATAAGAGCCTTTGGTGAGGGACCCTGTCAAAGGCTCTCTAAAAAAATCTGCTGGACCCCCCCCTTGTCCATATGTTTGATGACCCCTTCAAAGAACTCTCATAGCTTAGTAAGTCATGATTTCCCTTTACAGAAACCATGTTGAATTTTGCCCAAAAAATTATGTTGCTCTGTCTGACAATCTTATTCTTTACAATGGTTTCAACTAGTTTGCACAGTACTGAAATTAGACTTACTTGTTTATAATTCCCGGGATTGCCTCTAGAGCCCTTTTTAAAATACTGGCATTGTCTTCCAGTCACTAGGTTCAGAAGCTGATTTAAAGGATAGATAACAAAGCATAGTTAGTGGTTCCACAATTTCACACTGGAGTTATTTCAGAACTCAAACGAATGCCATCTGGTCCCGGTGACTTGCTACTGTTAAGTTTGTCAATTAGTTCTAAAACCTCCTCTAATGACACCTCAATCTTGAACAATTCCTCAGATTTGTCACCTACAAAGTGACAAACCAAACTGGAATCAAACTGCTGACACTCACCATTAAAAAAAGGTCAAAGAGCAATTTTTAAACTAAGAAGTGGGGGAAGACAATTGGTGCAGAAGAGCACATGGATAGGTCAGAGACTTCTCTTACAGGAGAGTCTATTGATAGAGATTTTCTAGGTTTTAGTCAGGAGGAGAGGATAAAGTATGGGCCAGATCAGAAAAGAAACAATCATATAAAAAAGAATCTAGTGTGCCAGGAAAGGGCAGACAAATAGTGACAAGTTTTTAAAGTGCTTATACACAAATGCTAGAAGTCTAAACAATAAGATGGGTGAATTAGAGTACCTTGTATTAGAGGAGGATATTGATATAATAGGCATCACAGAAGCCTGGTGGAATAAGGACAATCAATGGGACACAATAATACTGGGGTACAAAATATATCAGAAGGACAGAACAGGCCATGCAGGTGGTGGAATACCACTATACGTGAAAGAGAATGTAGTATCAAATGAAGTAAAAATCTCAAATCAAAATGTTTCATAGAATCTCTATAAATAGAAATTCCATGCTCAAATAAGAATATAGCAGTAGGGATATATTATCAACCACCTGAGCAGGACAGTGATAGTGAATATAAAGTGATAAGGGAGATTAGAAAGGCAATCAAAATAAAAAAAACTCAATCATAGGGGATTTCAATTATCCCCATATTGCTGAAATTTCTAAGTACCTTATGTAATAGGACAGGGTTTCTGGGCACAAATCAATCCAGGGTAACTGCTTAAAATCTGGGCTCCTTACAGCCCCAACCTGGGATTTCTCTCTCACTGGGGCAAATCCAACCAGCCACAACAGCACTTCTGCCAACCCTTGGCCAGCCAGTAGCCAACAAGGAAATCCACAAACTTTCCAGATGCTCTCCCAGCCCAGACCAGCAACCCTCAAATTCAGGTGGGAGGCCTTTAAGTCTGTTTCAACCAACACCACACAGATCCTTCCAGGCCCCAACGGATCCAGCCCCAGTTCCCGATCAGTATACTTGAATCTTACACAAAAATAACAAGCTTGCCCAAATCCTTTAGCGCTAAATATCTTAAGATTTATTACTAAAAAAAGAACAGGGTTACAGAGAAAATTTGTTAAAGTGATACTTTACATACATTAATTACAGTTATTAATTCAGGCCAGCAATGTTATTTGCTGATTCTTGAAAGTCTCAGAAAGTCTGTTTTAGGTCACTAAGTTTCATTTACTGAAGCATTACAGACCTGGCCTGCTGGGGTCCACATGCTAGGACACGGACCCCTGAAGACAGGCACAAGTCCCAAGAGACCCAAGCCAGATACCGCCAAGTCCACATCATCCTTTGTAACAGAGAGATAGCCGTGCTAGTCTATATACTGTCAAAACAAAAAAAGCAGTCCAGAAGCACTTTAAAGACTAATAAAATAATTTATTAGGGATGAGCTTTCATGGGACAGACCCACTTCTTCAGATCATAGCCATACCAGAACAGACAGGGAGGAAGGGAAAGGGGAGAACTCAGGCGACAGGGATCCTGACCATCGAGCCCCATCGAGGGGAAAGGCCCCCCACCTTGGATCGAGCCACCCAGGGCCTGCAGGGTGCCCATTACGCCCCTGTAAATCATTCCCCCTGGGCTCCTGTTAACTGTTGCCCCTCCTGCCTGTAAATAGTTCCCTCAATCATGGAGGGCACAGTTAACATTCAGTAAACAGATTATTTTTGTGTTTACCCTGTGCCCCCTGTGCATGTGTGCACGGTATTGGTGGCAGGTGTGTGTGCATGCAGGGTGGGGGGGTGTCACCGTGGCCCCTGCTCGAAGGCCTGACACAGGGCCTCCTGTATCCACAGCCCAGGGGGACAGCAGCGAGCTGTTCATACCGGTGATCTGCCTCGGCGGCCCAACCCTGAATGAAGGGCTTGTGTTTCACCTCCACCAGGTTGTGCAGGGTGCAGCAAGCCCCAGCCACTGCCAGGACACTGGGGAGGCCCACCTGCAGCCTGGTGTGGAGGCACCAAAAACACTCCATCAGGCGGCCAAATGCCTGCTCTACTGTATTCTGGGCCCGGTTCAGCAACTCATTAAAAACATCCTGGCTAGGCTGTGTGTGCTCTGTGGATGGACTCATCAGCCAGGCCTGCAGGGAGTAGGCCATGTCTGCCACAATGCAGGGTGGCATCATGGTGTCCCCAGCAGGGAGCTCTCACTGGGATATGAAGGTCCCCTCAGCCATGCAGCATCCCAGCCCTGAGTTCCAGAATACCATGGCATCATGGGCACAGCCAGCCCAGCCCACACAGATGTCCTGAAAGCAACCATTGGCATCAATGCACACCTGCAGGACCATGGAGTGGTAGCCCTTGCGGTTTACATAGTCCCCATGGCTGTGCTCCAGGGCCCGGATGACAATGTGGGTGCCATCCAGAGCCCCACAGTAGTTCGGGAAGCCCAACTCCTCAAAGCCCCATATGGCATCATCCATGTCCCTGATGCAGACCAGCTGCCTCGGGAGCACCTTATTGATGGCCCAGATGACCTGCAAGGCATACGGGAGGAGCATGTTTGTGAGTGTGGAGGGGGTGCGGCACGCCTGCCCATCCCTGCCCCTTGTCCCCTCTGTACCCGCCCATCCCCATCCCCACCCCTTGCCTCCTGTGTGCCCACTTGTCCCCCATGGGGGCTGCCACCCCAGTTCCCGATGGTGCCCTTTGCCAGGATGCTCCCACACCTGCAGTCTAGGTGTGACCTGGGCACAGCTTACCTCATTGAGGACAGCCCCGACAGTAGCCCTGCCCACCCCAAACTGGTGGCCAACAGATCAGTCAGTGACTGTCCAGGGCAGCCAGCTTCCAAAGGGTGATGGCCACCCTTTTCTGCAGCGGGAGCACCGGCCTCAGGAGGGTGTCATGGTGCTGGAGCGCTGGGGTGAGCCACTGGCACAGCTCCAGGAATGTCCCCTTGGTCATCCTGAAGTTCTGTAGCCACCTGTCATCACCCCAGTCCTCCAGCACCAGCCAGTCCCACCAGTCAATGCTTGTGGAGAAGCCTCACAGACAGTGGATGACCCAGGGTACCAGGTGGGGATGTCATGCCCTGAGGACGGCCTCCATGAGGGTGGCTACTAGGGTGGCCACCCGTAGCCACTGGTGCACAATGGCTAGGACTGTAGCCAGCGTGCTGGCCATGGCCTTGATGGGGAGGGGGATGCGCTGCCCGGGATCCATGGGGGCCCGGGATGCCTCCTCTGCTCACTCTCCCTACGTGCCTGGGGACAGGTAGCTGGCCCTCAGCATGTGGAAGCCAGGGCTTGGGACAGGGGTAGGGGGCACCTTTAAAGGGAAAGCAGGCGGTGGACCCGGAAGGGCTCCTCTGCAATGCGACCCTGCCCGTGGTGCTTCCTGCCCCTGTTCTTTTGAAAGAGCACCCTGAGATGTATGGATGCTCTCTTTCGAAAGTGTAGCGGGGGCCTTTCAAAAGGACGGGTCAAACCTTTGGTCCCCGTTTTCACGTGTGCATGCTTCATTTTGAAAGGCCATCTTTCAACATTCAATTTCGAAAGTCATCCTTTCGAAATGGAGCTGTAATGTAGACGCACCCTAAATGAAACAGGGAAATGAAGTGGGAAAAATGGTATGTGCTCTTGTAATTAAAAATTGCATGATAATGGATACGCTCCAGCGGTAAAATTAAGTTGTACAGGCCATAAGACGACTACATTCTCTAATTCAGGAATTCACCTGTAAATATCTGGAAGAAAATAAGGTGATAGTAGCCAGCATGGATTTGTAAAGAACAAATCATACCAAACCAATGTGACAGCTTTCTTTGATAGGATAACAAATCCTGTGGATAAGGGAGAAGTGATGGACTTTAAAGTATTAGATATAGTTTCTCAAAATCTTATCAGTAAACCAGGCAAATATGACTTAGGTGAGGCTAGTATAAGGTGGGTGTATAAGTGGCTGGATAACTGGTCTCAGAGTAGTATTAATGGTTCACAAATCATGCTGAAAGAGCATAACAAGTGGGGTTCCGCAGGGGTCTATTTGGGGAAAGGTTCTGTTCAGTATCTTCATCAACGATTTAGATATTTCCACACAAAGGACGCTTATTAAGTTTGCAGGTACCAATCTGGGAGGGACTGCAACTGCTTTAGAAGATAGGGTCATAATTCAAAACAACCTGGACAAATTGGAGAAATCATCTGAGGTAAACAGGATGATGGAATCTAGTGATCATAGTCAGCCACAAAGTAAAATGAGTCAACATATGACACTGTTGCCGAAAAAAAAAAAAAAAAAGCAAACATGATTCTCAGATGCATTAAACAGGAGTGTTATGAGCAAGACATGAGAGGAGACATGATAGTGTTTTGCAAGTACTTAAAAGTGTGTTACAAGGAGGAGGGAGAAAAAAAATGTTCTCCTCGACCTCTGAGGCTACAATAAGAAGCAATGTGCTTAAATTGCAGCAAGAGGTGGTTAGGTTGGACATTGGTAAAAACTTTGTGTGGTTGGTGGTGGTTAAACACTGGAATAAATTGCTTAGAGAGGTTGTGGAATCTCCCTCACTAGAGATATTTCAGAGCAGATTAGACAGACATCAGGGATGATCTAGAAGGTGCTTGGTCCTGCTGTGAGAGCAAGGGACTGGACTCAGTTTCTCGAGGTCCCTTCCAGTTCTCATGTTCTATGATTCTAACTTCCAAGTGCTTCCATTTGCAACCTAAATGTTAACACACATATTTTAGAATAAGTTCCTAGTATGTGTGGGTTATATTTTTATGAAAACTTAAAACATGTGGCAGTCCCATCAGATAGTAAAGAAGAGGTAGGTCAAAAAGGCCAAAAGGACTGGAAAGGAGATTAGTCCAGCTCCACCATCTTTCTCCGTACAGCATCCTCAGGTGAGACCATGAGACACTGAGGGCATTTGCCCCTTTAATAGATATGCCAGAAGTTTCCCAGAAAACCCACAAGAGCATGCTGCTACTGCAATGGCAAAGGCATCATACAACTTTAAAATACTCATGCACAGTTACTTACATCCTGCCAAAAATCTTCCTGAACACCTTTTCAAGAAAAAGAAAGTGGCAATTAACAGATCACACTCCAGCAAAAGCTGAATGTAATTTCATGAGATAAAGAAAAACCATTTATGAGAGGACTTTCTGCCAGTCCACCAAAGGCTTGCTGTAGTTAATGAAGATGTGACAGCTTCTCAGAGACAAGGTCTCAAGAATCTTTTCTAATGGAATGTATTAGGCAAACTAATGCCACTTCTATACTTTAAACTTGTTACAGGTTTTGTCTATCCATATTAAATGAGCAGTGCATACCCCCATTCATTGTTATGTGAAATTTAGGTGGCTTTGCCCTGTATCATTGCTACTGCAATGACCTAAGCTATCCTAGTGTAGTTCATGCTGAGGCAGAGGCAAACGTAGACCAAAAGGTTCATTTTAAGTTTTTAGAACCTATAAGTGAAACCCCTAAAATGTGCCCAGACATAAACATAACAGATTACTACTACTGAATTGTAAGTGCTTGCTAATCTATAAATTACCAACACAGTAATCTTTATGATCTTGTAGAGGCCGCTCTTCCTTAATTAGTGTGGTTAATGCCAGATGAATCATTAGATTAGAATGAGTGAAATTACCTTCAAAGACTCAACTTTTCCTCTACTTGGCTGTAAGACTAGCTCCACTCTTGCTCACCTAGCTTATGTTTCTGTTCAGCACACAGTGCTCCTCAGATTCAGTGATCCTGTGGCTGCATCGCTTCACTGAGTTTATCTACAAGAGGTTTTCAGCGGTGCTCACCTGGCCATTAGGCATCATTAATAGGTATTCCTTCAATACATGTTCCATTATTCTCTTGCTTCATCAATTTGTTTTCAGGCTCTATTTTTATCTAACAGATTTTCAATCAATTCCTTTTTCACCAATTTCCTGTGTATTTGAATAAGGCTTAAAATCAGGATTACTGCATAGTAAACCCTCAATTTAATTGACTACGGGGTGGGGGAGGGGCAGGAAGGGGTGTCCATCAATGCCAAAAGTTGATTAAATCTGAATTTGCAGGTCTGGAGGCACCTTACAAGGCACATTAAGGAGCACTCCATACAAGACCTGGGAGGAACACAGTAGGCTTGGGAGAGAACTCTGCAGCAGGCTCTTCGTGCTTCTCCAGTCCCCGCAGCCCCCACCACAGTGGTGGCTCTTCCAGCCCCAGCAGTCACTGGCATTTATTTGAGCTGGGCCCAGGCTGGCAGACAGCATCTGTTCTTTCTGAAGTCAGTTAAATCAGAGTTTGTTAAATCGAGGATTTACTACACACATATTAGTGTTTGTGCAATGCAACAAAGCTGTATCACAGATGAAGGGATTTCAGTATACTTTATTGTGATTTGAATTCATGTATGGATTTTATTACAGCACCTGTGGAAGTGAAGTGGAAAAAGTATTTTCACGAGTTGTCACGGACACAAAATCAAACTACAAAGTACACCACAAAACTACAAGACAAAGTAGTTTTATAAAGTAACAGAGAGAAAAAGCCATGCTAGTCTATATACTATCAAAACAAAAAAAGCAGTCAAGTAGCACTTTAAAGACTAATAAAATAATTTATTTCATGAGCTGTCTGTCCCACGAAAGCTCACCAAAGAAATTATTTTGTAAGTCTTTAAAGTGCTACTTGACTGCTTTTTTGTTTTGATAGTTTTATAAAGAATGAACTAAATGCATCTCCTTCCAAATTCTGAGCTTCTCCCCAGCTTCTGCTTCCCTCCTACTGGCTGTTCCCTTCCCTGGACAGCAGTCTGTGTCTCTGCTGCATAGCTGCAGACCCCCTACTAGCACCTCAGAAACTCAAAACTGCAGGAAGTACTACTTCTGAAGCCAAGACTAGCATAGTGCCGTACAGCAAAATGTTTTGAAATCAGCACTCTCACATTCTGGTCAAACGTTTCATAGTGCATTGCTCCGCCACTGTACCATCTGCATTCTGGATGGGATTTTTCGTGCTGTATATTGAGGGATACTTCCAGAAGGCAACAGAATTCTAGTGCTTGGAATCAAATTAACCAGTTTCCATTATTGTTCTCCATTCATCCTACCATCCATCTGGATTCTGTAATCTAGCAGCATTTTTGAAACAGGTGATTGCTGCAATCCTCCAGTTGATGAATATAAACAAGTTGCTAAAAGAACATCTATATTAATTAAGGAGCGGGTTAATAGCTGCTCTTAAGGACATAGCAGTTGAAATGAAGCAGGCAGGCATATTTTCATATTTTTCCTGGGGCAGCTTCTCTCAATGGAGAGCTGCTTTTGAGTTCAGTTAACAAGCATGGACTTATGGGACGGGATAGTGGTGGGATGAGCGGCACTGGTGGCAGAACATCAGGATACTGAAAGCCAATTTTCTAAATGCACACAAAGCTTGTGCTGGAGCTGCAGCAGGAGCAAAACATCTACATGAGACTTCTCAGTGCGCGTAAGTGCATGGCCGTCACCATCTTGCAGTTTAACACCTCCTAGTGCTGCCAATTGGCAGTAAAAACGTTTGGTGGCAACAGAAAAATTGTTAGGGCAACCGATGGAATTATACACACTTAGGAAGGTGCTTTTCCTCCTTCCTCAGTTCGAAGACACAGAAAACATATAGGAACTGATTAATGGGTTTCCATGGATGGCATCCCAAATTTCATTGGGTCCACCAAAGTAACCCACATTACTTTTCCTTGTACTTCCTCCCTCCAAATTTACCATCCCAAGACTTCATCATGCTGTAAGGCTTGGATAATAAACCCATATTAAAACAGCATGGTCTGAAGAGGTCTAGGATGTCTAGGTCTACAGAAAACAAAGTGCAGTTTCTAAAACGAGAAATGGAACGTATGCTCCTTTTTTCTATGGACCTCAATAGCACTGCCATTCCCTCAAATTCTGGAAGTATATCTACACAGCAAAGTTATTGAGATAGTAGCCACTATTTTGAAATAACTATGCGTCCACACAATGCAACCCGCTATTTCAAAATCATTTCGAAATAGTGGGTACCTTATTTTGAAATTGGTAAACCTCATTGTAACAAGGAACAGCACCTATTCTGAAATAGGTATTTTGAAATAGATGCTGTGTAGATAGAGAACAGAGCCTATTTTGAAATAAGCCACAATGCGTCCAATGGCTCTACTTCGAAGTGTCTCTACTGTGTGGGGATGCACTATGTCTAAACGCATTTTGTGTGTAGCTTTGCTATTTCAGAATAAGCTATTCCAGAATATCTCTTCTGGAATAGTTTACTCATGAATAAGGCTGATGTGCAGACATAGCCTGGAAGACCCTGCTTATCCTCAGCTTCCCTAGCTTACAAACTCTTGTATTGGGCGACTGTATTCTGAACAGCTGTACAATGATCCCAGAACATTCATTTGGGTAGCTGGCTCTTTGAGATGTGTCCCTGTGGGTGCTCCACAATAGGTGTCGGGCTCTCCCGGCGCCACAGATTGGAAATCTTCCAGCAGTTTCTCCTGGATTGCGCATGCGCCGGCACGCGCCACCCCCCTGCACGCCCCCGGCCACATGCACGATCCGGTCCCTGCCAGTTCCTTGACCAACCGCCTCGGATGCTCCTGAAAAACACTAGACAGAGATCCGAAGCAGGGAGGATGGGCGGGTGGTGGAGCACCCACGGGGACACATCTCAAAGAACCGTCGTTACTACAGGTGAGTAACTTCTCTTTCTTCTTCGAGTGGTCCCCGTGGGTGCTCCACAATAGGTGACTACCCAGCAGTAACCCAAGTAAGGAGGTGGGTAATCGGTTTGTGTGGAGCTTGCCCCCGAGAAGACTGCTGTTGACAGACGGGTATCCTCTTAGAATACCCGAGGCAGGGCATAATGCTTGGCGAAGGTGTCATAGGATGACCAGGTCGCCACTCTACAGATGTCTGTTAATGCGATGCCCTTGAAGGCGGCTGTTGACACTGCCACCGCCCTGGTGGAGTGAGCCCTGGGCGGGGCCAGTAAAGGAGTCTTTCGAAGTTCAAAGCACATTTTTATACAGGACACAATGTGCTTTGAGATTCTCCGGGAAGAGAGACCTTCTCCTTTTGACCCGGGAGCAAGAGAGACTAGAAGCCTGCCCGTTTTCTGGAAGGACTTAGTTCTATCTGTGTAGAAGGCCAACGCCCTCCTCACATCTAGGAGATGCAGGCATGCCTCCTTGCCGGAGCTGTGAGGCTTCGGGTAAAACGAGGGTAAAACTATTGGCTCGTTAAGATTGGACTCCAAAGAGACTTTTGGAACAAAGGCTGGGCGCAGCCTTAACGTTACCACCTCCTTTGAGAATACTGTGCAGTGCGGCGTTGCCATCACTGCTGCGAGCTCACTCACCCTGCGGGCTGACTTAGTTGCAAAGAGGATGGTTGTTTTTATCGTAAGGAGACGTATGGGAACTGTGGCTAATGGGTCAAAAAGGTGGACCCAATAGCGTGCTGAGCACCAAGTCCAAATTCCACGATAGTGGAAGCGGTTTCCAAGAGGGGGGTACAGGTTTACCAGCCCCTTCAAGAACCTGGTAACGATAGGATGGGCGAATACCGTGGGCCCTTCCTCTGTATGCCGAAAGGCTGATATAGCGGCGAGGTGGGCCTTTAGAGAGGATAGAGAAAACCTGCCTCTCTTGAGGTCCAATAAGTATTCTAGTATTACAGGTATAGGAACGTCAAGGGGAGCTAACTGCTTGGCGGAACACCAGGCCGTGAATCAAGTCCATTTCTGCTTGTAAGTCCTCCTGGTGGAGGTCCTTCGGCTACATTCCAGGACTTGTTGTGCTCCTTCCGTACATGTGCTCTTTAAGGAACTGAGCCATGGATTAGCCATGCTTGTAGGTGCAGACCCTGAGGGTGCGGGTGCACTATGGACCCTTGAGCCCGTGTGAGTAAGCCCGGTGCCACCGGTAGAGGGAGTGGTGGGCGGTACGACATGCGCAGAAGCAAGGAAAACCATTGCTGTCGATCCCAAGCGGGACTATGAGTATCATGCGAGCTCTCCCCCTTCTGGCTCTGTGCAAGACCTTGCAGATAAGCGCTGCAGGGGAAACGCGTAAAGTAGGGAGCCCTTCCATGAAAAACATGACCATGGACCCCCGCCCCACTCCTGCCCTGGAGCAGTACTGGGGACACTTTTTTTTTTTTTTTTTTTTTTTTGTTATACTGGGTGGCAAACAGATTGATCTGGGGAAAAACCCCCATGTACGAAGAATGCGCTGTAGCAGATTGGAGCAGATCTGCCATTCGTGCGTGATTGCGAAGCGCCTGCTCAGCTGATCTGCATTCACGTTGTGAGCGCCCAGCAAGTACGAGGCTTTCAACGTTATGTTATTGGCGATGCACCGATTCCATAATCGGAAGTGCTTCCGCACATAGGGCACGGGATCGTGCTCCTCCTTGTCGATTGATGTAGAAACATAGTGGAGGTATCGTCGGTATTGAATCCCGACTACTTTGCCATGTAGGTAATCTCGAAAATGTTTGCAGGCGTTGAACGCTGCTCTGAGCTCCAGTATGGATATGTACAGTGTCTGTTCCGCAGGGGACCACGGCCCTTGCGTTACCTTGTCGCCGATGTGCGCTCCCCATCCCATGTGGGAGGCATCGGTAGTGAGAAAAATAGAAATTTGTGGTTGGTGAAAAAGGCACCCCCACTAGCAGATTCTCGGGGTTTTCCCACCACGCCAGGGATCTGCGCACCTCTGTTGTGGGCAACACCACCCTGTGGACAGTGTGGGATGCCGGTTTGTAAACGCTCACCAGCCAATGCTACAGGCTTGACATGTGCAACCTGGCATTCCATACCACAAACGTCGCTGCCACCATGTGGCCCAGCAGCAGGCGGCACGTTAAGACCAGCACCGTGGGGCTGTATGTAATGACTTGTACCAGCGAACTGCTTGCGCAGAAGCGGGCGTTGGGTAGGTACACCCTTGCTGTGACAGAGTTTATACGTGCCCCTATGAACTCTGTATGTTGTGTGGGTTCAGACTTTGACTTTGCGAGGTTGATAAACTAGGCCCAGCGAAGAAACATGTCCACTGTGACGCGTATCATGTGTGAGACCTCTGCCTTTGAGGTCCCTTTTAGCAGGCAGTCGCCCAGATATGGGAAAAATAAACACCCCCTGTCTGTGCAGGTAGGCTGACACCACTGCCAGGGTTTTGGTAAAGACTTTGGGGGCCGAGGAGAGGCCAAACGGAAGAACCCTGTGCTGAAAGCGCTCCTGGCCGACCGTGAAGTGGAAGAAGCGTCTGTGTGCCGGCTGGATTGTTATATGAAAGTAAGCATCTCGTAAGTCGAGTGCTGCAACCCAGTCTCCATCATCCAGTGCCATGAGTATCAAGGCAACTGTGATCATCCGAAACCGTTGCTTGCGCAAGTAACGGTTGAGGCCCCAAAGATCTAAGATGGGCCTCCGGTGTCCTGTTTTCTTCCCTGGTAGGAAGTAGCGTGAATAGAAACCTTCCCCTGGAATTATTCCGGCACTCTTTCCACTGCCCTTATGAACATAAGGTGAGTCACCTTCTGCTTGAGCCTTGCCTCGTGGCAGCGTCCCTGAGGTGAGGCCTGGTGGGAGGCTTCGTCGGTGGAAGTGACTGGGAGAGGATCGCGTAACCCGTGGCTATGATCTCCAACACCCATATGTCTGTGGTGATCTTTTGCCATTGGGAGCGGAACGGTCTGAGGCAATGATGGAACATGAGATGGGAGTGGCATTGAGCGAGGGTATTCATAGTGCAGCCCCCAACATACCCATCAAACTTGTTGCCTTTGGGCCTGACCCGAGGGCGTACGGCTTTGTTGAGAACGTCACCTAGGAGTTCTGTACTGCTGCCGCTATTGATAGCGCCCTTGGCCGTAGCCCCGTTGATATTGAGCACGCTGTGGTTGTAGGTGTAGCATCTTTGCTGAGGATAAAATTTTTCCCTCCTGCATGGGGGAGTATAAATGCCCGAGGTTCTAAGTGTAGCTCTCGAGTCCTTACTGGAGTGAGGGACCGAGTTGGTTGAGTCTGCAAACAACTTGTGTATTAAAGGGAAGGTGCACGATCTTCGCCTGTAATTCCCTCGAGATACCTGACGTCTGGGGCCAGGATTCTCTACGCATGACCACTGCTGTAGCCGTTGAACGTGCCGCTGTGTCCGCCACGTCCATGGCAATCTGGACTCCCGTCCGCGATGCTGCGTAGCCCTCTTGAGCAATCGCCTTTAACACCAGCTTTTTATCTTCCAGAAGTGGATCCATGAGGGGAGTAAGCCCGGAGTAATTATCAAAATTGTGGTTTGCTAGGTGTGCCCATAATTTGCCACTCTCAATAGCAGGAGAGGAGAGGAATATACCTTCCTGCCAAACAGCTCTAGCTTCTTAGCATCTTTGTCCGATCCCCCGATTTGTACTGAGAAGCCTTTGACCTCTGCTGGGACGACCTGACCACCAAAGAATTTGGTTGTGGGTGACTGAAGAGGAACTCCATGCCCTTTGCCGGGACGAAGTATTTCTTATCCGCTCTCTTGTTCGTAGGCAGAACAGGGGCCGGAGTCTGCCATATAGTAGTGGCTGACTCCAGAATGGCTTCATCCAGCAGAATAGCAATTTTGGATGAAGCCGGGGGTCTCAAATTTTTCAGGAGTTTGTGATGTTTCTCCTGCACCTCTGCCGTTTGAATGTCTTGCGTGAAAGCCACCCTTTTAAACAGCTCCTGAAAACTGCTTAAGGTCATCCGGGGGAGAGACATCCCCAGGGGCCATGGCCTCATCTGGGGAGGATGAGGAGGAACCACTAAGGTAAACCTCCCTCGAACCCTCGGGTTCCTGCGGTCGATGATACACTTGCTCGCTGGAGGATTGTGAAGGAAAGTGTTGGGGTTCTAAAATTAACTCCCCTTGAGACAACTGTGTTTCCGTCCCCGATCAGGAGTGCCCATGGGGGTACTGAGCGGCCGGGGGGGGGGGACCTGCCCCTGGGTGTAGGCCTGTGGTTTGTCTGTGTCCAGCATGATAAGGATGACCATGGCAGCATGGGCAAGGGTCCGGGGATGAAGACCTGGACCACTCACTGGGTGTGTACCCCCGATGTCTGGGAGAGCGAGACCTCTGTGACAACACAGATAGAGGTGAAAATGGCTTGTGATAGTACTCCAGGGGACCCAATCCCAGAAATGGGGAAGGTGGCCCAAGCCATGGTGACATTGGTTGGAAGAACGGAGAAGGAGGGTTTTTTTTTTTTTTCCCAGGTGGGCCAGTGGAGACACAGGCCTTCGGTGCGGCATGTGTATCACAGGGGGAGGGCTTGGTGCTAACAGCAGCACAGCCCTGTCCAGAAATGGACTGAGGTGCCGGGTTTTTGATGTTGCCTTGCCCCTCCACTGCGGGGCCGGCACCGCCCCCTCCCGTGCTGGGGATCTCGGCCCCGCTGTCAGCGCCGCGCTCGGCACCGTCAGCTGCGGTGCTGCGCGGGTATCCCCCTCCGGTGCCTGCAGGCTGTGTGCCTGGCGTCCCTGCACCGCTGGTGCCGCAGGGGGTCTGTGCCGCCTGTGGCGGTGCCACCGGTTCTGGCGCTTGCCTGGCTGACGCTCTAGGCACCGCGCGTGCCGGCTACTGTATAACCGGAGGCTCAGCCTCTGCCACGTGCGCTGCCGCTTGCCTGAGTATGCGGCTGGTGGCTGTGTGCTCCGCTTGTCCTGCTCGCTGCAAACGCACGGCAAGGATCGAGCCAGGGAGAGTTTCCTCCGTTTCTGCACTGAGGGGGTCAGAGAAAAAACTGCCCTCCTTTTATGCAACCCAGCAGGCCGTTCTGGGTGAGGCTTCTCCGGCAAGGTAGCCTTGAATTCCCCCAGGCATCAGATGCCTTCGCTATGCCCCACGGAGGCCGGCATAGCTTCACGGCATGACTCCCGCTTTGTAAAACCTGAAGAGGCCATTGCGGTGAGTCCTTTATTGTTAATAGGGTACTTAGCACTTAATCCGTGCCTTTCCACCCCAAATAGTGATTGCCGGCCTGCGGCAGCGGGCAACCTAAATGGTCTTCACATCCGCTCTTCTCCGCTCCTCTCTTTTTTCTTTTTCTTTTTTTTTTTTTTTTATATTCTCTTTGTCTTTGCTTTCCTCTTTTTTTTTTTTGTTTAATAACCAAAAACAACAAATTACACGTGGAAAAAAACCACTATTTAATCTGACTCTGACCTTAGCCTGAGTGGATTCCGTCTGCAGCCGATGGCGGTTGAGAAGGAACTGGCGGGGACCGGATCGTGCACGCAGCTGGGGGCGCGCAGGGGGGCGGCATGTGCCGGCGCATGCACGATCCAGGAGAAACTGCTGGAAGATTTCCAATCTGCGGCGCCGGGCGAGCCTGACACCTATTGTGGAGCACCCACGGGGACCACTCGAAGAAGAATCTAATTTCAGGAAGGAGGCTGATAAGCGATATGTGCCTCTTATGATAGCTACTTGCTGTGTTCTAAATAAACATTATAAGAAAAAAGAGGAGAGTCTTGCAAATGGGTAGGATAAGGATGTTTGGAAATCTGCTTACTATATTAAACATCCAGAGAACGTGCCTCTGTTACATGCTTCAACTTCAAAAGGTCACAGTGTCAAAGATGCACTTTATGCTCCTGTTTTGAGAGTAATGGGTCAGAGTTTATGCATACGAATAAGGCATAAATGAGGATTACTGTATACATATTAGTGCATGTGCAGTGCAATAAGCTTTGTTTATGCCACATGGGGTGTTCCGGTATATGTTGTCTCAGAGGGGTAGTTGTGTTAGTCTGTTTCTTCACAAAACAAAGGAAGCAGTCCTGTAGCACTTTAGAGACTACCTAAAATATAATAGTCTTAGTACTTAAGGTGCTACAGGACTTCTTGCTTAGTATATGTTACAGTGATTTTAATTCCTGTATGTATGGACTTTGGTATAGCTGCTGTGAAAGTGCAGTGGCAGTGGGTATTTCCATACGTCATCTCAGACACAAAGTCATGACTATAAAGACACACAATGTATTTTTATTAATATACAATACAAACAGCTTGAATACAAAACAACTAGAGAACTACAATCCAACCTTAAAAAGGTTGCATGCAATCAAGTTTCTGACACAAGGTTACATATGTATGTACCTAGAAAACTAAAAACTGTTCTCTGCACCTTCGGATGTGGGATGGTAGAAGCACAGCATTTCCCTTGGGGGGTGAGGGAGTTAAGGGGCAGTGAGAGGGGTAGTGGGAAGTTCAAAATAGATGCTTACTTTTAACTTCAGTACTGTCTGGATGGCACCAAGTTTGAAATAAGTTATGTAATTAGTGTTGAGCAAATTGCATAAGCTGTTTCAAGTTACCGCTGCAGTGTAGCCATAGCCCATTCTCCTTTGGGAAAATCTAGAGCAAGAGTAGTTGAAGAGGCTTCTCCCACGATGCCAACATACAAAAGCAAGCAAATATAATCTTTCAAGTTGGCATCTTCCATTTAATGAAATTTACTTCAACTTTAATACTTCATTAAGAGCAAAAGGTTTTGAAAGCTTTACCACCTTTGTTTAAACAACATGTAATTATGCACTACGTGGCTGTAGACCAATAGTCAGAGAACATTACAGCCATGTTTTGTTCTCTAGTTAAAATATCCTTATATGTTCAGATCCTAGATGAAGATCTTCAGTTCACTGACATCAAATGAAGTGTCAACTAGGAGAAGATTAAAAACTGTCTTCAAACACCTTGTACATGTAACAGAGAGAAAGCCGTGCTAGTCTATACACTGCTTTTTTGTTTTTATAGTAAAGTAGCACTTTAAAGACTAAACAAAATCATTTATGAGGTGTGCTTTCATTTGACAGACCCACTTCTTCAGACCACAGCCATACCAGAACAGACTCAATATTTACCTTCTACATGGCTATTAGCCGACGGCCAAGGATGTTTGGTGAGGTGCCAGCTATGCCCGTTTTACACCATCCGTGACTTTAACCGCTAGGACTCACTGTCCCTTTGCGGCAGGCAGCCCGGGCCAGGCTGACGGATGCCCCAAGGTCCTAAACACCCGTGACTTTAACTGCTAGAGCTCAGAGCCCCTTCGCAGTGGGCAGTCAACACTGACTGACAGGTGCCCCAATGGCAGCACTAAGAGCCTTTCCACACCCATGACTGCTAGAGCTCAGAGCCCCTTCGCAGTGGGCAGTCAGGATTGACTGACAGGCGCCCCAAGAGTTTGCCCCGTGGAGGTGGCACAACTCAACGCTAGGCTCTTAGTACTCTCACCTAATGGCCAGGCTTTATAGCCAAAACGGCTGAGGTTCTTTAATTGTGTTGGCTGCTTTACAGTAAACCAGAGAAACAAGTCAGGCTTATGCACAAACGGTTACCAAAATCTATTAAACTAGATTCTAATCATGTGGTTACAAAATTGCTAGTGCCTACTTATTTAAATGTATAGATGTTACACACACAAACAAGTTACAAAACTGAAGCCACGATCCCAAAGAAAGAAAACAAAGTATAGAGCTCTATTTCAAAATATGTGTACACTAAAGATAGGAGATCAGGTGTGGGTGCTTCTTACCCTCCTTGCATCTCTCGATTCCAGCGGTGCCAAGCCAGGATCGGTCACTCAATTCCGCGGACAGACGAATAAGGGACACGGCTTAGGGACCCTTTTAGCTGTGTAGAAAAATCCTCTTCTGAGGTAATTTATATGTCCCTGTCCATGAGCCGTGGTGTCTGTGTGGTTGCCCTGCATCCTAACCAAACAGCTCTTAAGCTAAGCATTCAAACTTATAATCTGCTTTACCAGCAGTGGTGACATATTTCCCTCACAAACCACATCAAAAATTAGATAAAGTGTAAGGTATATTTACTGTCAAAATGGTGCTCAGATACACAAAATGGCCGCTGGAAAATGACAGAGAATGACAGTTGCAATTAATATTCAGCGGGCTATGAATATGTATGAAGTTAGTGTTTGAAATGTTTCAAACTGATTGGTTAATTTAAAATCCTTATCCATATGTAATAGTCAAATGCCCCTTTGATACATTGCGGCACTGAGGAGGACCTAGCAGGCAAAAGTTGACAAACAGGTCCACCCAGGCTGCATATATTCAGGAGAGCAGCCCTGCTTGGGGCATTCCGGACCAGACCTCGGAGGAGAGCAGAAGAAGGAAGCAGACTACAGAGAAGGACTGAGCTAAGAGCTGGACTGAGCCTGTAGCCAAACATCGCTGGCAGAAGAGCTGAAGCTGACCTGCGTGTCAGTCATCGCTCGCTAGCCGCCGCGGGCCGTCGAAAAACAAAAGAGTTCCAGCCAAAAAACCAGAAGAGCTCCAGCCTATACAAAGCAAAAAATCACTAGTAAGGCTCCGGTTCTTTTATCCGGAGGGTTTGCCCGGCAGACCGCACCGCCTAAACAACGGTGCCCTGCACGGGGAAACCGCAGCAGCGACCCTGCCCTTCCAGTCACCGACCCTAGCACAGGCCGGTGTCTGAAATATCACGGTTGTTCCTAAAAAACACAGAAGGTTTTTGTTAACCAAGCCGGTTTTTCCTCCTGGCTCTCTTTTTCTCCCTCCTTTACTATCTGACCTGACGCGGCTGCCGTACAAGCGCGCCGTGAGGGTCATAACTTCCTAGCTCAAAGAGAACTACAGGCCCAGCGCCTGGATTACAAAGCAGGAATAAGGAGGTATTTATGGTCTGGGTTTAAAGTTGATATAATTAGGTGAACAGTTAATGTTTTTATATAGTTTTGTAACAGAGGGTGGATTGGGACTTCCCCAAGTCCATGATCTGCGTCTTAAATTTTGTACTCCTTGTCTCTTTGTAAAGGCACAGGAGGCCAATGCTATTGGTCTAGCCTAAAACTATTACATGCACACAAAAGGGTAGTTAGGTAAACTGCTTTATAATTATAATCCAGAGCTATAAGCTCCCCCCTATTTAGGAGGGTAGAGCGGTCAGGGATAACCCTATAAAGGGAAAACCCTGGTGTTCTTAGTAACCCTTTAAGGGTAATGAAGGTCTGCAATAAAGGGCTACCATAACAAGGTGGTCGAAATAGGCAGTACCATTTTTTAAGGGGATAACCTTTAACTAGGAAAACCCCTCCACTTAACTAAGGGGAAAACCTCTCAGTAGGAAACCCCGCATATACTGGGGTCTCCCCTGCTTGGCCAGCAGGGCAACCCATTTAACTAGAGAATTGACCTAGCTTAGCGCAGGCAAATTCTTTTTCTAAGTAAGATCTGCTCCCCGCGGTAGTTGGCCAAGGGTTGAGCGACCTGGTGAACCTCAGGAAGATCCAGGGATAAATAAATACAATACAGCTCTGAAGTTAATCTTTCCATTTTACAGCACGCATCAAAGGCTGCACGGCCCGTCCCGGAGGCGCAGTAAGTAGCTGAGGGGTTAGATAGCAGTGCTGTTATAGCAGTTACCTATTGTTTAAGGTTATAAGCCAATTAGTATTCAAATCCTGTGCTTATTTCAAAAAAACAAGGGTTTACATATCTTGTGCAACTTAGCTTACCAAAATTCATACTTTTGTGTTATAAAATAAACCCTTTCTCCCTGTTTGAACCTAACACCTTGTCTGTATTTCTTCCTTGGGTAAACACACTGCAGCAGCGCAGTTCACACACCCTAAAACCCTGTTGTAATTAGACCCACCATAGACAGCAAGCAGGGTCGCGGGGTAAAATCTTGGAAGCATTGGTAAGGACTCGGTTTTAGTCCAGTCCATTGCTCTGGTGTGATTGACTTGGCCTAATCAATATTCAAATTTATTCATACGTCACTCACATCCTCAATAAGCTGCAGAAGCCTTGGGAGGCTGTCACTTATCTGACCAGCAGATAGATAGTGAAAAGCACTCAAAAATCATGGTGCTGTAGGTCCCATACTTTTACCTCTGTAATCCTTTATTCTCTTTCTCCTCTCTTATGCCAAATTGGGGCTGGTCTGTCTGGGTGACGCCAGCTCTTGCAAGAGTAGTTTACACTTGCAAGGGAGAGAAACAATAAGTTTCGACTACTGGACATCACTTTTATTAGGGTAAATATTTTTCCCGCCTGGACTGTAAGTGTGTGTGCATCAAGTTATTAGTAGGGACTAAGAGCCATGTCTGTCACAGCTTCTCTGTCTGCTGTGAGCCTAATCGTTGTATGTGTTCCCAGAGGCACATTGTAGATGATTGCCATTGAAGCATAGGTGCACTGAGAACGTAATTTCATAATTAGTTAAGACTTGGTCTACTCAGAAAAGTTGCTCTGGGTTAGATGCAGTGTGTTCTTTAATCTGAATAATCGAGCAATGAAGTCCTCCCCCATACAGAACTAAGTATTTTGCACAACACTAAGCACAGAACTAGCATTTTAATGTTCAAATTACTGTCTTGGGGGAACTTGCTTTCCTAGTTTTTTTGCAATCAACATAAATAATTCATAATATTAAAAAACTCTAAGGTAACAAGGGACCAACTGGGTCATCTAGTCTGGTGTCCCACAACCCAGACCATAGAACTTACATTCTCTAGTTCAAATAAATCATGGTGTGTCTACAGAGAATAATGATGAATGTATTTTAACAATCAAAGCAAGATGACCATGTTTAATCAGCGTGAAGACATCACAGAGGTGATTTCCCACCTCCCCCAAAAATGCTGAGTTTTGAGCATTTTCAAACTATTTCAAAAGCCGTCCCCTAGATGTGTGGCAATATCAGCAGTAAGCTACACCAGTATAACAAATCCTCCTCCCTGCTTTCCCAGCATTAAAATATTCTCCTTTGGAGGTCAGTTTAACAGGTATATCCCTGTTAGTCTGTTTCAGCAAACAAGAACAAGGAGTCCTGTAGCACCTAACCACAAAAGCTTATGCCCAAATAAACCAGTTACTCTTTAACATCAGGACTCCTTATTGTTTTTCCTTTGTAAGGAACACCAAACTTTGTTCCAAACCAAAACTTGTTAAACTTCTTTGACCATATCCACGTAAGGTAGGTAGGGCTAGGGTGCACAAATGCAAGAGAACACAAACTAATATGGGTGATAGAAAAATGTTTTGCCTCCATTTTCTTCGCTTCACCAACCAAGCATAACAAGTTTACATATCCTACGAATATTTTATAGGTCCCAAAGTGTGTTTATCCCTTGCTGACTGTGAAACTTCTTACCTTAAAGTGCATCACACTAATTATCTTCTTGCTCCTTTATCTGTACTAAAACAAATTATTTTAGCAGATGCCTTTCCAAAAATAAGACTAGGCATTTACAAACACAGGGTAAGAGGTCAAAACAAATCAAAAAATAAAGCCAATAAAAGTGGCACTGCCAAACTCATCCAGGTAATCTACACCCACAATTTTATATTTAACAAAAACTTTGTCCAAAACATGGAAACAATCCTGTATGAGGATGAGTCCTAATATGCCAATCTTTTCAAGGGCATGTGGAAGCAGAATATCCAGAAGAAAGGTACCGAAAAACCAATGATATACCTGGAATACACTGATGATATTTTCACCCTATGCACACAAACTAAACTCCATTAGATTGCCACAACTTCAACTTCCACTAACAATCCATCAAACTCTCTAAAACATTCCCTCTCCAGCAACAACTTTAAGGACACAGCACTTCAACAATGGAACCCTATAGAAAACAATCTAACAGGAAACACAACGATCACCACAGATATTTTTAAAGATCCAGCAAACAACCCAATGGCATCAAAAAAGCTATTATTTACAGCCAAATTGTCAGATGCCACAGAATTTGCTCTGAACCAAGTGGGACTGATTTAAACCCATGCAATTTAAACCAGCAAGTAGAAAGCGCTGGCTTAAATCATCTATCTCCACAGTCATTTTCTAAAAAAAAGAAGTGCACGCTCATTGCTTGGTCTATCCATTAAATGCTGATTTACTACTAAATGGGGCCTTTATATGCTAGATTTGGTATTTATTTTTCAACTGTGGAGGGTACATTACAATTATATACATGAGCAACAATACATCTTAATATTTTCAGATTCTTATTAAGCATACATTTTAATGTATCATTTGCCATTTTGGATCATTAACTTTTAGCTCATTTCTGCCCATTTGATTAAATAAAATAAATTTAAATGTTTTGTAACAACTTAAAGTGTTTGGGATACTATATAAGCTTTTCTTATCAAAATATATTTCACATATGCAACTCAAGGACTTATTTAACAGAGGAGTTAACTGTAGTAAGTAATTAAACTGATTTCAGGTCAGCCTGAAAAAATTCCCAAATATGCCTAAGTTACAGTGACTGGAGTTTAAGTTCCTAATCACCCAAGTCTCTTGAAAATGAGTCACTATTATAAGTTAGTTAGTTTGTTCCTCAGATTTTTCAAATAAATTTTAAGAGGCCCACCCTCATTTTTATTCAGCAACTGAAATAGAAGGAAAAGAAGGAACACATCAATTCCAAACTGATTTCTCAACACTGAATAAATTAGTCCAAATGAAGAAAATACAGAGGCTGCTGCTGTCAAAAGCAGATTTAGTGCTTTAACAAAATCTAGTATCAGAGGGGTAGCTGTGTTAGTCTGGATCTGTAGAGCAACAAAGGGTCCTGTGGCACCTTACAGACTAACAGAAAAGTTTAGAGCATGAGCTTTCGTGAGTTAACTCACTTCTTCAGATGCTGGTCCTGGAAATCATTTCCCAGCATCTGAAGAAGTGAGTTAACTCACAAAAGCTCATGCTCTAAACTTTTCTGTTAGTCTATAAGGTGCCACAGGACCCTTCGTTGCTTAACAAAATCTGGTTCCCAGCGCTTACCTAGTAACCTCTCTCAATTCACTGGTGTGATTTTCTCTAAATCATCAAGCACGTACTGCTTGAATGCTTCACCTCCAGCCTCAGTATTATAGCAGCCATGATTTACAGCTTATTATTAGAAGTCCAAGTCTCATCAGCAGCATCTTCAGCAAATAGCCTTCTACCTTACTAACTTGAGTTCAGAATACTAGAAAAAGATGAGGAAAAGTAAGTGCTTGATTCATCTGCTTCTTTACTTCCCACAATTTAACATTCTTGTCAAATACAATGCATCAAAATTCTTTCAAAATTTCATCAGTATTAACAACAGAGTAACACTCCTTCTGTGATTCTGCCAAAACTACAGGAGTATGCTCACTATACTGAAACCAAGTCTTCTATATTTCTCTTCAGTTCAATGTGGAGTACTTTGGATACATCCATCTGCACTATCATGATTTTCTTCACAAATAGTCTTCAGAACAAGCCAGTTAATAAATAGCTCAAAACAAACTTATTGAAGGAGAATTAGCCCTCCTCTTGTCAGTCAATCTGAAGTAATGTTGTGCTTCACAAGTATTTTGCAAATTCAACATCTTCCTTTACTCCTAAGCTAGTATGAGCTCTGCTCCTGTGTGTTAAAAGTTTCAGGTTCCCTTATCTTCTAAATTTTTTCTTATCTTTGCTACATTAGTTAATGGATAGTTACAGCTTTAAATGCCTTCTTTTATTATTATTCTGCTGTTTGCACATTACCTGATATAACAATTATTTCTATAAGATGAACAGCCCCATCTTCTGTTATCACGTAAGTATATATTAGGACCATGTATATTTCTCTCCATATTTTTCCAGTGTTTTTGCAGTGTTCATTTCCTGCGCACTGGCCTTTGTATACACTTACCTTCACCATCAATCTACTTCAGTTACTCAAATTGCTTAGCTAAAATAAACATACCGACCCCAGCTTCTTCCATGTGGTGAGGTTAGCAGGAGCTGCTCTCCCACTGATGCCAGCTACTCTTCTCATTAGCTGGGTCTACACATGCCCCCCTCCTTTCGGAGGGGAATGTTAATGAAGCACTTCAGATGATACTAACAGAGTATGAATATGCAGCACCTTCTTAGCATAATGGCAGCCGTGTGCGATTCGAATGTGCCACTCTTGGAACACACGCCACCCGTGTAGATGGGAGCCTTCTGAAAGGATCCCCTGATTTCGAAATCCCCTTCTTCCTATATATGTTAGATCCTATAACCAAATAGGAAGAAGGGGCTTTTGAAGTCAGGGGATCCTTTTGAAAGGCCCCATCTATACAGTCGCCGTGCACTCCAAAAGCGGCACATTCGGATCATGCAGAGCCGCCATTACGCTAAAGGGGCGCTGCATATTCATGTCAGCACTTTATTAGTATCTTCTGAAGTGCTTCATTAAACATTCCCCCTGCTTTTGGAGGGGGCATGTGTAGACTCAGCTATTTTGCAGGAGTATCAGCATCACCGGGAATACGTTTGGAGACTGCTTTATTGCACCTTAAATGAATCGGTAAATCAATGTCTGGTGGATGTACCCTTGTAGGGCCAATCTCCAGGATAATGTAGGCACACCCATAAATGGTAACCAGCAACCTTCCAGCAATGCCTGCTCAGTCAGGTGGAAAGTAGTCTGGTTATAATAACTGACCTTCAACGAATTCTTTTTCCAGGTAAGACTACAGGGAAAGGAGTATTTGTTGTGTAAATGGACAAAGCAATCTTTATAGATTCAAAGACTTGCTAGATTTTGCCGGTCCTAATTAAATACTCATCTACTGTTTTACAGGATAACAAAGAAAGTTTTTTTCTTCTTTTTTAGACAGGTGTTTTACTGCTTGACATATTAGTTGCAGCACTGCAGCTGGTACCAGCAGATGACCCTCACAGTGTAGGCATTGCGAATGATGGATATTTATAATCCCTTATGGCTAAGAGGGATTCAAACTAAAAAGGTGTAAAAAAGTCACTCACTGAGTGCTAATGCACTTGTTTAAAAATATGAGATTCCTCCTATTGCAGCTTTTTGTATTAATGTCTTCATTGTGTATTTATTATAAATGTTGTTTTATAGGGGAGGAAAAAAGCTGTAAGGATGAGCTATACCTATTTGGTATGTTGCTAGAGGTAAGTGTTCAAATGGCTTGGGAAAAAAGCTTTAAATATTAAAATTCATAAACACCTAATAAAACTTTACTGTTATTAGCAAAATTCACCTAGGATGTTTCATTATATTGAGCAATAAAATAAATCTCAGAAGTCCAGCAATAAACATTAAAATTTTCATTAAAACTTTTTGAACATTAACATTTTAAAATGCAGATGTAATTAATCTACCCTATACATACATTTAGTACAATTCAGTAAACCCTGGATTTAACAGACTAATGGGAGAAAGTGACGTCCACTAATGCCAAAAGTCAAGTTATATCCAAATGATTATACCGTATGATGATGCACTGATCTTCCCAGCCCATCACTCACGTCTGTCCTCTACCCTCCTCCCTTTCCTTCCCGACCTCCTGCCCCATTCTTCCCATCACACCTCCATCTCCCTCTCCCAATTACCAGGAGAGGAGCTGAATGCCAGCCTGGGTCCTTCCACCTCCTGCAGCTCTCGGCTATGTGGCTCCTCCAGCCCTCAAGTCAGAGCCACTCACACAAAAGTAGAGTGTGGCTGCCCCCAGTCTGCCAACAGGCAGCAGCCTCTGACCCCATGGCTGCTGCTCAGTGCTACTGCAGGCAACAGCAGCAGGGCGCCAACAAGCTCCATGTACACGGGGGGCTGGGGGAGGAGAGCTCCTACACCCCTTCACAGTCCTCCCCTCCCAGACCTTCTGACCCCAGTGGCCCCAGCCGCTGCAGTGACCCTTCCAGCCCCATCAGACCCAGCCATTACAGCAGCTCCTCCAGTCCCTGGCAGCAGCTCTGGTGAGTCTCCAGAATTTATTTTGGGGGACGGAGGGCGGCTTGCAGACAGCATCCATTATTTCCAAAGTCCATTATTTCAGGATCCATTAATTGAGGGTTTACTGTAACCTAAGTTATCATTTACTAGCATGGTGAATGTGGTAGGCAGCCCATAAGAATGGTGCAAAAATAAGTTGACCAACCTCCTGATAGATACATCATCACGTTCTGAAAAACATTCTTCAGGTAGTTTCACTCTGATAACAGAACAAACCAGCAGTCCTGTAGCACTTTAAAGACTCACAAAGTAATTTATTAGGTGATGCACTTTTGTGGGGCAGACCCACTTCCTCAGCTCTGGGGGAGCCTGGAGGACAAACATCCACAGAGCAGCTTTGAGTTGTGCTTAACTCCCATTAATGCAAGCTAACAGCAACTTGAAATTGCACATTGAGGGTTTGCTGTATTCCCTTCTGATCGCGAATCAAAGCTGTAGTAGCAGACAGACTACTCTTTCACTGCTCAGGTCTTATACTAACAATGCAAATTTGCATTTCCAAGTTCTACTCTAACCTTATGAATATCTGTTGGGTGTGTGTCTTCCCAACAAGTCTTCAAAAGGTGGACCCAGGATCAATCAGCCTATGAGCTGGTTAACCTGTCCTGGCCCAAATGCCACATATTAATCAGATGACTAATATTTCAGATAACATCACAGTGTCCCAATGCCTATGATGATTTTGCAAAGCTCTTGCACCCAATAACAGTCCCTAGATCAGCCCTTTAATACATTACACAATCTATCATGACACATTAATAAAGTTTGACCTTACAAGTTAAAATTTGAGGTGGGGGGGGAAATCTTGCTTCATGCAGAAAAACAACATTTAATTTTGTTTTTGATAGAAGATCATGGATTCAGCACTTATTTTACTCATGTGTATTAGACTGTATAAGTAGTTTATGACTAAATATATTTAAAATGAAATCTGTGTTTAATACAAACATTTTTGAAATAAACTTTTTTAAATAAAAATTATACTTTATCTACTCTGCTCAAAAGAGAATGTCTGGGATCCACACCTCAACGTACCTAAAATGCCTTTACTATACAAGGACTATAACAAAGCAGCAGCTCTCACACTGGAATATCAATGTCCTGGGAAAAACTGTCAATATTGATAAAACTCACTGACCACTTACCCCAGCTGTCATCTCTCATGCCACACCAGAATGTGCACAATATACCAAACATTTACAACACATTCTTGACAGTGACCACATCCTGAAAAAAAATCTTTCCTGAACCCCTGGTTCTGACCTGCATATATAACCCACACCTCACCAAGCTTATTAGAAGCAAGGTCCCCCAGAGAACAGGGCCCTCTAACTCCAGGTAGCACCAGATCATGCCAGAAGAGATGAAAAACCTACACACTTATCTCTGCCACCACAATGACCAATAATCCAACAACTCACCTTTCAATTTCCACCAGTCTTACACACACCTATCACAACAGATGGTGTACTTCATCCAGTGGATAATATGCCCCAACAATAATCATGTGAGTGAAATCATACTGTTGCTATGCTCTCAAATGAACTCCCACAGAAAAATAATAGAGAAAAAAAAATGCTGTCACCCATGAGTGAACACTCTTTAAAACGCCATCACTCTGTATCTGACCTCTCAGTTCTCGTCCCCAATGGAAACCTGTGCAACATATTCAGAAGAGCAGCCTGGGAACTTAAATTCATAAGTCTACTGAACACTAAACTTAAGAGATTCTGGTTATATAGCTCAAATACAACCATTTGAAACACACTCTACTGCCTGCCAATCTGTAGCCCGTTTCGTTAAGTGGTACCCTACAACATGTGTGAACCCCAAATGCCAAAACAATCCATCTCGTCTTGTATTTAGCTTGGACATTCTGGTTACCAGTACCAGACATGAGAAAGAGAGCCCTTTTAAAGCTTGTCCTTTCCATCAACAGAAGATGTTCCTGTCAACTATGGTACTCCGTCAGAGTGAGAAGAATAAAGAGTCAGTAGGAGAATTTCTCCCACAGACCTTATCCTCCACACCCACTGGCCCTGCAGTGGGGAGGCTGCAGCAACTCAACCTAAGATAAACTCATTCCAGCTATGCTAATCATGTAGCTGGAGTTATCTACCTTTAGCTGGCATTGCCTCCTAGTATAGACCATGCCTTTCCAGTAAACAGAACTGAAATATGAGCATAGCTGTGGTTTAAGAAACTGAAGTTTATAAGTCCCAAAGATCCAATGAAATGATGCTGCTGACCATGAATGGGAGCTAGTTTAATTTCATACCATCGTCTCCCAGGCTGTTAGCGTCACACACAATAAAACTTCAATGAATATTAAAGAGTTTAGAAATGATAACTTGCAACTGAATCTTATTTTCTATGTACTCAGCATTTTAAACATAGCAAGAAATTCCTTACACCACATAAATGTAAAAATGTTGTTTCCAAGTTACAAGGAGAGATGAAGTTTCCCTTACTTGTTCTTATGTTAAACTGAATAAAAGCCATTTTAATATTAAGAAATTATGCCAGTAAGATAGGTACATCTTACTTTAATTCAAAGTCATCTGTGGAAATATTCCTGCAAATACTTACTCCACTTCAGTGAAGCTATGCACAAACAAGGATTTATAGCACCACTAGTGCCTATAATCAACATATCTTAGGTATTTAAACTATCAGCCATCACTATCGTACCCAAGTATCTTCAACATATGACCAGTAGGCGAGATGACTTTACCTCTGTATATGACACTGTAACAATAATACTGGGATACTGGAGGCAATTCAGAGGTTTACATTTTAAAAGAATTCTGATAAACAAGTAGAAGCACAAAGAATAGTTACCACAAAAAAATCATTCAAGAGCTGGCAATAATACCTTAAAGTGAGAAATCTTAAAAGCTCAATTTTTTTTTTTTTTAAATCGGCAAGTGTCTTCGTTAAGTGCTTCCGCAAGGAAGATCATACCAGCTGTGAAAGGGCTAACAGCACAGAGAAGCATAAAAACCAATGGCTGGAAGCTGAAGCAAAACAACCTTTCAATTGGAAAAACTTGTACATATTGAATAGTGAAAGTGATGAACAACGGCAACTACCAAAAGAACTGGTAGATACTCCAAATTTTGCAATCTTCACGACAAGACTGGATATCTATCTGGAAGATATTCTTCTGTCAGACAGGTTATTAGGCTCAGTAAAGGGATAACTGACCTGTGTTATGCAGGATTCTAGACTGGGTGAGCTAATGGTCCCTTCTAGCCTTAAAAAACTAAATAGCAAGATTACAGTAAATATGGGAACCTTAGTGCCTTCTCAAAAATTCCTAAGATTTTCCCCCCTTCTTAAAGTACAGTCTCTTAATAGTGAAATCACAAAATTTGACACTGCAATTGCACATTCACACAGACAATATCAGTCTAGGAAATCAAAAATCAACTCAGTATTCTTATTTTTGGGTCCATATAATATCCCTTTTATAAAATCATGAGATCGAGCAAGGTGACGGCTACTCTGATAAATTTCTGAACATAGACTATTACATTCCAAATTTAGGAATCTGAATAGAAGTCTAAAGGGCATTTCTAACCTTTGGCTTGCGAGGGGGTATCACCGTTAGTCATATGTGTATATTTAGTAAACTTAATTATCTCACTTCAGAGTTATATAAATGCTGCCACTAAAGCAAAAACTCAGTACACATAGTCCATCTACTGACTGACAAAAAAAAAATTGACCAAATTTTAAAATTTGAACACCACAAGACCCTGCCTTCCCACTTTTACCATTGCTAATCAAATTTTCTGACTCTGCGTACATGGAGAGAAAGATCTTAAGACACCATGACGAACACTTTGAGATAGCCTCACCCTGCCCCCTTCTTAGTTTTACACAATAGCTAAAATGACAAAACTTTAGAGAGAAGATGAATAAGGTCTTATCTTTTACCAGAATAACTAAAAATAGACTGGCAGCTCTTGATAAATGTTTTTACTTTGAGTATATAGTGCCTAGAAAAATGGAGTCTCTAGATGCTAATGTAATAGAAATAGCTCTCAATCAGCACGCTCAATATAGGATAATAAGAGATGAAGACAGTTGTTGAACCCTAACTGTTCAGTGACTAATGAAGCAGTTATGACACGACAAAGATGGGGACTTCTGCAAACAAAAAACAAATGTCAGCTAGCAAGCTGAGCTGTAACAGGGAGAGGTGGCTCAGTGATTTGAGCAGTGGCCTGCTAAACCCAGGGTTGTGAGCTCAATCCTTGAGGAGACCATTCAGGGACTGGGGCAAATAGATGTCAGGGATGGTGCTTGGCCCTGCCAAGGGGGCAGGGGACTGTACTAGATGACCTCCTGAGGTCCCTTTCAGCTCTAGGAGATGTGTATCTCCAATTAATTGAGACTCATATTCTTGAGATCAGACCCAGAGGAGAGTTGTACAACAAAGTCATGCCTTCCACCTCCCAACTAAGGCACTCACATTATCAGGCTTAGAAATCACCTCCCTGCACTGGATGTTGCTGCATCACATAGAGAAACACAATACGTGCAATTTTAATGCCATACTGATGCTGGGTGTGCCCTTTAATACATTTGTTTTTAATAATTATCCCACTCTCAATCTGTAATATGAATAAGTTTCTGAAAGGCTGCAATCTTGGCATAGCAATAGGCCAGCTGCTGCTCTGAAGCGGCTTCGAGATGTTGTGCTGGTGGGATCACACACTTACTTCTATACACATTAGTAGTAATAATTACTAGTGCTGTAATAATGATTTCCTAGTTTTGAAAGAAAAAGTTGATAAAAACATCTTGAACCAATCTCTGCTGGTGAAAGACAGGCTTTCAAGCTACAAAGTTTTAGTGACAGAGCACAAAGAAATCATCATGCATTATTAAACTATCAAATTAGAGGGACCTTCAAGACATTAAATTAACCCAAGAGGCTGTAAGACAGCTGCAGCATCAGAACAAATTATTTCCATTAGAAGGCAACAGACATATCAATGAAAGAGTTAATAAAATGCCTCATTTTGAGGAAAGTAGGGGTTTAATGAATTAACTGGTTAAACGTTAAGTTGTCAAGTTTAACCAGATAACCAATTAAATGGGTGGAAGGCTAGGAACACCACCTGGCCCGGCAGCACTCCAGGGCCACCACAGACAGGGGTTGCTCTGGCCTCACTGGATCACCCCCAGCCTGCAGTGCTCACAGCAACCTCCCTTCCTACCCCATCCCCTGCAAAAGGGGGCTGGCTCTGGCAGCACTGTAGCAAGTTCCATAGGGCTGGAGCAGCCCCCTACCTATGGTGGGCTGCTCCAGCCCCTACTGGTTAAGTGAAAAAATCCCTAGTGGAAAGGAAAATCTAAAATAAATCTTGTAAGGGAGGAGTGAAGTGATCTTGCAATGGTTGTGAAGTAATTGGTAAGAGGCAGCCCAATAAATAGCTGTGGCATTGGGGATTGACTTGTGGCTGTTTACACAGTTGTCACTTTTCATGACTTCTCAAGTGTGCATTAAAGATTTCCCTCTGCAATAGGCTATACTGCACTTGTGTGCATATGTCAGTCTAGAAGTCCTCTGATTTCAACATGCTTTCGTCTAAACCTGTCCTCTGAAAAAGGCAAGCTTCCCCCTCACATATACTCTTTTCACACCTGCACATGTATTGGGGGTCTCATTCATGTCTCTGTACATATCCAGAGAAATTCTTCCCTGCTTCCCTTTTTCCTGGACCAAAGATTTGTGCGCCTTGCCAAAATTGTGAAGCCAGGTCATTTGACCCTACAAATACTCTGAATACATCCTGCATGAGTAGTATTGAAACGAAGAACAAGAAATTAAAGCGTTAATAACCACAGCAACAATCCATCCATTCCCTGAAATACCAAAGAATGAGACTAAAAGTACAATCACAGATGTGTTTAAGATGCTAAATGTATTCTTGTTAACATGCTTTTCGTGCATCATAGACAAATAATTCACAAAAACAATGATAAAATTACAGGTGAGCAAGGAATGCTATTTTAACTGATTAAAGGTATAAAGATAGGAGGACCAGGAGATTGCAGCTGTAACTCGGCTAGCAACAGACCCTCAAGAACATCTTTGTTTATGGGGCCATCCAGGAAAAGAAAATCCACTCTGGAAAACAGGAAGACCAATGAGATCATTTGCAGAGGCAAGTAGTGAGGGGAGACCAGGAGGGAAGTGGGGGACCCATTGGATATGTGACACCCCATCCACCAGCCTGGGGAAAGTTTCTCTAGCATGGACAGTGCCTATGTAGACTGATTCAAGTCTACTCTGAACATTAACTATAGGTATCTTCATCATCATCATCATCAATGTATCCACCTTCTTTGTGATATCATTACTGAACTGATTATATGTTTTCAAATACATATTTTCTATGGTGGAGGAAAGGGGAGATCATATGCACAGGAAACTGGGACTACAACTTGGTCAGTTAGCTCCAAAAGCTATGTCAGAAGTCTATTAGCAGTGACAGAGGAAAACAGACTTGACACTCCTAAAGGCCAGCTACTAAAGGGCATCAAGCAAATTAAAAAGCGTGACAGCTTTTTGTTTGGATTCTCTACGTCAGAAAAGCAGATTGTGATTGTCCTAGATGATCATGGTATCTATGAAACAGATTCATGAGACAAAGTGCACAAGCATAACTTGGATTAATGTTTGAGAGAAGAGGGAGCCGAGATTACTGACAGGGAGTTGAGAAATGGGGTGTGATAAAATAAGAGTGTGAGAAGCATTGTGTCTTGGTGAACCCTGGTGGATGGAAGACAAAGGGAGGTTGAGAAGATGGCAGCCCCACCTGAAGGGAATACAGGCAATCCATTACCCAGCAGTCTCTCCCTACCTGGGATTTTACCTATTTTGCCCTGAAAGATTTGTGGAACTACTTTAGGAGAGAACAACTGGTCTTGGAAACACTCAGAAGGTCCTGACACCCTGGGAAGAACGTTCACTGAGAATAACACCCACTGCTGCTGCAGAGGTTAGCCCCCAGAAGAAGTTAGCACCCTAAGCACTTTACCATTGTCAAGCAGCTTCAGGCCTGCAATGACTCAAGATAAATGGGTATCTTCACATTACATAGTACAGTAGTGTGAAATAAACTGGACTTCTGAATCCAGGGAAATCTACCCTAGGGTTCTGTTAATTGCTGATTGTTTGATGTTACGGACATATCCACTCCAAATCCATTTCCCCCCTCCCTTCTCTGTAATTCCCTTATAAATTGTACAGACTGATTCATTTTTTCCAGAAGTTTTAGAAGAGTTTATGTATAAGGTGTCAAGCAGGTCAGAGGGGGTAACTACTGAGTCAGAGATCACTGAAATCACAAAGAGCACTATGGTTGAGTTCCTGACTCTCTGAAGACACCACCAGTTAGTATAGCTAATAACCCAGGCCACTGAAACCGACCTAGCCAAAGCAGAGGAACTCTGGCTCCTGTTAATGACTAGCTAGCAGCAGCAGTCCACGAACTTGTAAGATCGCCATACATAAGTAATTGGGAAGATTTATTAGTCAGAATGTCTAGCATTGTTTTGTGTAGCATTTAACTGTAGTGGTTTAACATTTTCTTTGCAAAATATTCAGCACCTGTGCCCTTTCAATTAACTCATCAGAGCTCATAATGTACTCCAAGATGTCTAGCAGGTCCTCTGAGAATAATCAAGCTTAATGTTGCTGGTATTTTTAATAAACGGTATTGTATAAAGTATAAAGAGAGATGGTATAAAACTGTGTCCAATATTCAGATTACCAAAGAAACACCAATCTTAAGTGCATTTTTAAAAATTCCTTTACTATTATAATTTATTAATAAAAATCATTAAGTTCAATGGTATTATTCATACCCATCTTGGATAATGAAAAGAGATTAGTCAAGTTATGTTTTTCAAACATATTTTATGGCCTATGCACGAGAATTACTTTAAGAATACTTAAAAATTCTTTACCTGAAAGTTTCTGAGAATTTGGAAAGCCTTCATTTTATACAGAGTCTAATTCTGAGGTCTGACTTGAGCTAACTCAACCCTACTTTGCATAAACACCTGCGTTATAGAGAGCCCACTAAGGGCACCTTGGACAGTTCAGTTCTAGTACTTAACTATGATGTCCCTCCACCAGTGAGCAGCACTGGACAAATCCCAATCACTACCACTTCAGTTTCTTCTCATACCAGGAGGTTGTTTCTTATGTTATTTCTCTTGTTCTGTTGAGAGGTTCAGAAAGCTAAAACAGGGAGGAAAAGCAGCCACCTGGCTTAGAGCCACCTGTCCAAAACACCAGCACAAATTAAGGCTAGGGCTCCAGACCCTGAATGAGGCAGAATTGTGGTGAGCACATGCCCAGGAGCTAAGAGACCCCAAACCACATCACAAGTAGCAGCTTCATGAAAGTCAGAGAGAGCTTAGAAGCAGATACACATTTGGGAAAGATACAGAAAGAGTAAATATTAAGGACACTTGATGTCTCTAACATGAAAGCTACCTGAGGTGACTCCACTTGTGGGCCCAAACCAAAAGTTGTTATGCCCCTTACATGGCAGTATCACTCTCAGCCACGATTAAGCATCACAGTTTTACATTTGTCAGAAGAAAATTATGCCATCCAGGTAGAGCTACACCTCCCTGGAAACAGCAAAGGGGGATGGGGGATTACACAGATATGCCAACCGCAGTACCCTTTATTAGGTTTCCTTTGGACCCAATCCTAGTCCCATTGAAAGTCCCTTAGATGACAGCAAGATCAGATATTTTCTGATGCGAAACAAAACCATGTGTATACGTTATACCTGTGTCTGTGCTCATCGTGTCCTTGTCCATGGATCAAGTAGCCTCCAAGGTTTTTACCCCCCTTGCTGGTATCCACGTGAGGAATTAACACATCCTCTAACCCCAGATCAAAGCGTTTGTGTTTGGAAGAATCCGGGAGGAAGAAGAACGCCCCGAAGCAGAGGGTGATGAAGGCACTCAGAATGAGGAGAAGGATAAATTTTTCGGACAGTCTCAAGGTAGCCCTGTGGTGCGGGAAGGAGGCGGTCCCGAGGTTCAGGGGGGGAATCCTGCGCCCAGACAGGGGCAGCAGAGCGGGGGTGGTCATCGTCCCTCTCACAGCAGAGCGGGGAGTTTATATCATCTCATGTCCGCCAGCCACGACAGGGGCAGCCGGAGAGCAGCAAACCGGAGCGCTTCAGGCGCCGCGTCAACGGCGAACTCAGCAGGCGCCGTCCGCTGGCCCGTCGCCCCGGGCCGCTGGGTCCCGGCCCGGCCCGGACGGGCTCAGCGGCGAGCGGCCGGGCTGGGCCGGCGCCCCCAGCTCCCCCGGGACCACATGCTGCTCCCGCCGCTCCGAGCGGCGGTAACTACTGGACGCCGGGAGCCTCGCGGCGGCCGGCGAATCCCTGCGACTGGGACTGGCGGGTAGCGGCGGTTCCCCAGCGCTCGCGAGGCCGAGCCGAGCGACAGCTCATTCCGCTCCCCCCGCCCAGGCCGCCGAGCCGAGCCGAGCCAGCCGCACGGCACCAGTCAACGATTCGGTCCCGACCCCGCCGCTACGCATGCGCTGACGCACACGTTCCGCGCCTGCGCGCTGAGGGAGGCTTTGGGCCGAGCTGTCCGCGCGCCGAGGTTGGACGGGCTCGGGGCGCGCGCAGGGCGGAGCTGGGAGGAGGTGCTGGGGTGTGGTTGTGTCCCGAAGCCGGGCGCAGCACCCTGCTAGGGACGGGCAATATCGTGTTGTACAGTGATCCAGTACAGGCAAAACATGGGCGCGCGCGCGCGCCACCTGTCACCTCCCCTGGAGCCAATACCGGCTGTGCTCAGCCACCCAACCCTTGCTGCCTGGGCACCGCAGCCTCAAAAAGTTCTTGCCCAAGCTCCCCCCTTGTGACCTTCATGCAGCCCCCACAGACTTATAGCCAGAAGCAAACTTTGTGTTTCTTCAGCCTGGGTGGGCTTTTTATGGATTTCTCAATTTACAGCAACATAAATTAATGTGCCTAATTTTTACAGGAGTCTAATGATTTCCATTACTGTATTATCATAATCTGTTAAAAGTGGGGCCATCAGTTAATCCATTTAAGTGATTAACTCAACTCAATCAAAAATTGTGATTAAGCACAGTTTTAATGGCATTATTCAATAATAGAATACTCATTGCAAGTTATTAATAATTTGGTTGTTTTCTTTTATTGTCAACTATAATTATTTCAATTACAAAATACAAAGTGTACAGTGTTCACTTTATATCATTATTTTATTATAGGTATTTGCATTGTAAAAAGATATATAGTATTTTTCAGTTCACTTCATACATGTACTTCAGTGCAATATCTCTCCTGAAAGTGCATCTTACAAATGTATTTTTTACATGCATATAGTCAAAAATAAAAACTTCAAACCTAGAGCAGTGATGGGGAACTACGATTAGCAAGTGGGCTGGATGAAAGACCATGCTTCATTTCAATGGGCCACATGTGATCTAAGTACACCCTCTCTGCCCCACCCCTCACCTTTCTCACAGTAGGGCATTGGAGCCCTGCACTTATGTGCTCTTCTCGCCACTTCCAGCACTTCCCTTGCTCCAATGGCCAGTTCAGCAGGTGCCATCCTCTGGCACCCTACCAGAGCTTGAACAGCTCCCCTGCATGAGAGGCACATGTGGGAGGGCAGCAGACAGAGGTCCACAGGCCACAGGTGGAAGCCCAGTGGGTCATATGTGGCCCGTAGAATGCAGGTTGCCCACCACTGCTCTAGAGCCTACAAATCTATTCCAGTCCTGCTTCTTATTCAGCCAATTGCTAAGACAACCAAGTGTGTTTATGGGAGGTAATGCTTCCCCCTTCTTATTTACAATATCACTGGAAAGTGAAAATAGGCTTTCTCATAGTATTTTTGCATCCCACATTGCAGGGTTTTTATGTGCCAAATATCCTAAACATTTGTATGTCCCCTTCATGCTTTGGTCACCATTCCAGAGAACTTGCTTCCATGCTATAATTGAAATCAATACATTTGAAAATGTAGAAAACATGCAAAATATATAAACAAATGGAATTCTATTACTATTTAACAGTACAGTTAAAACTGTAGGTAATGGCAATTAATGTTTTTAACAGTCCTAGTTAAAAGTTTCTTTTTCCATCTAATGATGCTAAAGTATTCTTACTTCTGGGGTTTAAGTAAAAAAATGTTATCTATCTTATCTGTATGTGTTATCTCTCTAGATACTATGCATGGAAAGTAGGAATGTGAGGGGTGGTCTTGCATCCCAAGATTTTGGGCCTCCCAGCCCCACAACCCGCCACTCAGGATCAGGTTGCCTACTGCCCAGGATCCTGGAAGCCAACTGTTCCCCCCCAGGGTCCAGGTTGCTGGGCCTGTTGCTGCCCGAGGGCACTGCTACCAACCTTGGTCCCACTCAGCTGCTGGACCCATGCCTTCTCGGCCCCAGGGTCTTGCCTGGCTGCCAGCCCCATGCCCACAGTTTCCATCACCAGGCCCCACATGTAGTGTTCTGTCTGGCCATCAGTCCCAGAATCTTGACCATTGCCCCAGAAATGTGGGATCCCTGCTGCAGGCCTCAGCCTTAGTGGATAGAGAGGGACATGTACAGGGATGAGAGTGCAGACAGGTCTGCTGATGAGAGGCAAAGCAGGTAATTGCCAAGTGGCCAAGGTGATTTAAAAGGGTCCGAGGCCCCCAGCTGCCACCACCATTGCCAGCAGCACAGTGGGGCTAAGGCTGGCTTCCTGCCTACCCTTAGCTGTGAGCTTTTCCCCAAAGAGACAGCTAGACTGAAGAGCATCATCCTCACCAGAGGCCAGGTAATACAGGGTGTTCCAGACCCCGTCATCCCTCCGCTTCTCCATTTCCCTAGGAAGCACCAAAAGCCTGGATCCAATACACCTACACTCCTGAGGTTCGTGGTGTCTCCTCCTGCACTTCTCCCTGGAGGCACCTTAATAGCATGGAGTGGGGTCACTCAGACTTGTGAGATCATAGCACAGCTGAAATTTGGCTTGCCCTTCCCCTGCCCTGATGGTACGGGATGTTGTGAGGACAAATTGGAGTGAGTGGCATTGCGCTGTGGCACACTGTTGCTCATTTTTGCCCCATCTGTCCATCCATTATGACACAGAGGGCTGGACAGGCCAAATGTCCAGCTCCAGGTAGGGCAGGGGTTGGCAACCTGTGGCTCCAGAGCCGCATGCATCTCTCTAAGAAGCCATTTGCGGCTCTGAGCGCTGCTACCGCTGACTCCTCTTGCAGCTCCGGAGGCTGCCATTGCTTAAACAAAAAATTTAATTTAGTTGCCAGCTGTTGGTTTGGCAATTTCAGTCGCCAACTGAATTTAGGTTTTTGGTTTTTTTTTTGTTTAAGCGGTGGCAGCCTGCAGAGACCCTGAGCAGTCAGCTGCAGCAGGGAGCCCCAGAACAGAAAGCCAGGAGGGCAGGGAGCCATCTATGCTGTACATGGGGGAAGCACTAAGCCCACAGGAGAGCTGGGGGCAAGGGCAGGTCGGGAACAGGGCTGGTGTTACGTTGGAATAAGGTACTGATGACACTGAAGGGGGGTTGTGGAACAAATTTTCCAGTGGGGGTGCTGAGACCTACTGAACCAAACAGTAAACCCTGTGTATAATAGAAACCACTCCAACCCAGGGAAAGTTACAGCTCCCTCCACACCCATTACTCCAGAACCTATAAGACTGAAGCAAGCTGGAACCAGGTCAAACAAAGGCCTGGGAGTCCTGTAACATGGTAAGGCAGTGGGGGGCTAGCTAAATGGTGCTGTTGTACATGCTAATTTGTGGCTCTAGCAGTGAGGGTGAAACATCTGTGCCTGGGGGTTATCTGATCTGGGCTATGCCCAGGTGGCTGCAGTAAGCCTTGAAGGATAAGTCACTGCAGGAGGGGTGAGTCATTGGAGCTCAGGGAACAGTTGTGATCTGGCTGTGGGTTTGTTTCACAACCTAGCTCAGGACAGTTCTGCTTCCTCTTGTGAACAGTGGGGGAGAGTTCCTCTGCTGCATAACTTTTCCTGCATCACCCAGCCTGGGAATGGGGATAGCAGACCCTGCTGCACCCCCTCAGTCTAGGGAGAGGGGGCTGAAGAAGGAGAAGGAGCAGAGGGGAGCCTGGGTGGAGGTGCAGAACAGATGTGGATGCGGTGTTGATGTAGAGCAGGACAGACTGAGGGGCTGAAGCAGGAATAATTGTTGGAGGACTAGGGACACAATTTTTTGCTAGGCAGGGGTATGGGTAACTCTGGGGAGTGTCAGAGTGAGTCATACTTACTGACACATACTCTGCTGGCCTGTCTGCAGAAACTAAACCTGTCTGGACTGTCTTTATGGGATGATTTGGGGTAATATGCACACACAGGGATAGTTTGTTCTAAAATATTACTTTCTCTATTGCTTTCTCCACATGCTAAATGAAAACACTGTGTGGTTAAGTTGGTTATTGGTCAATTTCACAGGTCACAGATTATCAAATGCAAGTGCCCAAAATCTAGCTGGAGCTGCAGAGGGATAAGAAGTTGATATTGAACCAAGACTTCTTTGGTAGGTACTGTACAAGCTCAGAACAGAAGTTTCTGCAGCAACCCGGCCTTAATCTTTGTATCAAAACAAGTGTCAACAGGTGAATAACAAGAACTAGGAAGGGGAGGGGGATTCTGTGCACACATACTTGCATAATGAACAAGTCATGCATTTTTTTCCCCCCAGAAAAAAAGCTCCTGCTGAAAAATTGCTGCAGTTCCACCTTTTGCCCACCAGAGGGCGATGTGGCAATAAAACATCGCAGCACTCACAGTGAACTTGGGAAGAGCCAAAGAGCTCGCAGATCTTTCCTCCCAGCCCCTCAGGGGCTGGGTCGGGAGAGAGGTGGTATGAGGAGACAGACAGTGTGGGGTGCTGGGGGGTGGGGTCAGATATGGCTCATAAGGGCTAGTGAGGAAGCACAGACTGGGACAGGGTCTGGATGGGAGTGGAGGCACATGTTGGGAGGGCATGGAGGAACAGGGCCACAGAGTGATGGTAGAGTGTCTGAGTGGAAATGCCAGAGACACATGAGGTCCGGGAGAAGGGAAGCAGGGCCACATGGGATGTGGGGAAAGGACGTCTGAGAGGAGGTGGAGAGACACCTATGCCTGACTAAATGGGAGATGCTGGAGGTCCGCTAGAGCCTGCATGGGGGAAGCTCTACAACAATCCTCCCTGTCCCCTGCAAAAGCCTGTTCTGTACTTTTCACACCCATACCCAACAGCCCTCCCGATTCACACTCAGGCTCCTTCCCAGCAATTACTTTCCTTGGTCTCAGCACCTGACTCCTCCAGAAGCCATGTCAAAGCCTTTGAGGCCCCTAGCCATAATAAACATAAAAAGTGATAATACATAAAAACAAAATAATGCATTAAAAAGTGAATATGAATATTTTTATTTAATAAATGCTTTTCCAGCCTGTGCAACTACTCTAATTATTGAGGAATGTGCATAAAAGCAAGTTGTGCAACATAACAAATGCCAAAAATTTAACTAGTATCTGAATATGAATTTGAGACTAAGGCCAAATGGCCCTCCTACCCCACCTTCCCCATGGATTTGCTCTGTGAAAGAGTGTGGGAAAAGATGAAAGTGGATGCAAAGAAAATCATGAGATAGGTTAGGACGGGATCACTGGAGCCAGTGGAAATGTTAGAGGAGGTGAGCAGAGGAGAAACTTTCACATCTGTGATGGTGAGAAGGAGAAGGGATTAAAAGCAGGAAAAGAGGAAAGAAAGTAGAAGGGAGTGGAAAGGCATCTCATGAGGAGAAGGATGAGAACAGAAGGAGTAGGGAGCTTGGGGAGTGAACCAAAAGTAGTATATAAGGGTCTGAAACTGAAAATGTGGTTAAGCTGGAGTAGTAGAGTTGTTCAGCTTCAAAAAAAATACCTAAGTGATGGAAGAGAAAACAAATTACAAACTGAACCTCTCTTGTCCAGGACTCTCTGGTCCAGTGAGATATGTGGTCCGGGGAGTCCCAGCCACAGAGATTGCTAGGAGCTGGAGACTCAGACAATCTGGCGGGCAGCCCACTGGCTGGGAACAGACCTGCTGCTCGCCCTTGGCAGGGAGCTGCTGTGGGCAAAGAACCCTGCTGGCTAGAGCCAATGGCCCAGAGTGGCCTGACATCCCCTGGTTTGGCAAACTCCCTCGTACTGGAAGGCTCAGGTGTTAAGGGTGCTGGACCAAGGTGGTAGTAGTAGTAGTAGTAGTAGTAGGCATCCTTCAGTCTGCACAGACTATGGATCGCGCCCTTTAAAGTTTCAACTGAGGACTTCATTTACAGCGTCTATTGTGACTATGAAGACTCACACGAGAGTGACAGTCCTTGCTGCATCTCTTGCAGATGTAGTGGGTGTCTGGCAAGTCCTTATTGTGCTTGCTGTGCGCTCGCTTCTCCTCTGCTCGCTGTCTGATTCTCATCTCACCCTTCTGAAGGCCCTTGTGTAACCCCTGCCTCCATCTGCCACGGTCATCTGCTAGTTCTTCCCAGTTGTCCAGCTCGATGTCTACCTCTCTGAGGTCTCTCTTGCAGACATCTTTGTAGCGCAACTGGGGGCGTCCGGGAGGTCTTTTGCCAGAGGCGAGCTCACCGTACAGGATGTCTTTTGGAATCCTTCCATCGTTCATCCTGTGGACGTGGCCAAGCCAGCGGAGCCAACGCTGCCTGAGGAGGGTGTGCATGGTTGGGATTCCAGCTTGCTTGAGGACGGCGGTGTTGGTCACTCTGTCCTTCCATGATATTCCAAGGATGCGCCTGAGGCAGCGCAAGTGGAAGATGTTCAGCCTCTTTTCCTGGCGGGCATACAGGGTCCCTGTAATAATGAAGGAAGCCAGGCTATTCATAGGATTTTTCCAGAGATGCCTCACCTTATGCACACAATAATAGAGGAAGCAGATATTTGGGGGTGGGAGGTGGAAGCCAAGGCTAGGCATTGACAACTTGAACCTTTGACAGGGTAGAAATACAACTGATGCTGAACTTATTCCAAAAAACAATCTCAAACCGAGGATTATCAAATGCTGTATGGGAATTGCTAGTGTTGGAGTTTTTGATGTCATAGAGTATTTGCCAGACTATATGATTTGCTGAAGGATTGGGTATGCCCATGCTTTAAAAATGATGTAGTAACATATCTGCACCAACGTAATACTTCAGTGTACCCACGTCAAACCTTTTGGCATAGGTAAGACATTCTCCCCACCACCACCACCAAGCAGCAGTAGCTAAGTCAGTGGAAAAATTCTTCCAGAAGGGAAGCAATGGGTAGTACAGTTGGCTAAAGCGTTCTTCTTCAGCACCTGCGATTTGAGTAATTGGCCTAACCCATTTATCCAATATAAGCTGTGGTACTATGCCTGGGCTTAGTTTTGAGGAGGGTAGCCATCTTACAGGAACAGAGCTCACAGACTGCACTATTTTAGATTCCTGCCTGTTCATTTTCTTGATTTGTTTTTTTTGTTATGGTGGATTTCCTATATTTAAAGGAATATACTTGAGGTTACTTACTATACTAATCTTAAAACAACTACAAATTCTGTATTAGCTTTTATATAATCATTTGAGGTGGGGGGAGGAAAAATAACCACTTGCACATCATCCAGTTCCTTCTGCATGCAATCTATTTGCTGCTGGCAGCATGTTTATCAGTACCCGATTTACTGGTCCAATGAATTTAGAACTGCAGCTACTGCTACCTGTGTGGCAGTATGCTTTTCCCTTAAGCAATAATCTTGCTCCTTTAATATTTTGTTTTTCTGCTTATCCAAAATGTGCTACAGCTCTTTAATCTGCCTTAAACTGAACTCCAGTTGCTGGAGCTGCTGAATCTGATGTAAGGAGTTTCCTGACCTTCTTGATTTCTTGCCTTCCTGTATGTTTAAGCCATTAACAGTGATTGAGATATCCACGCCTGCTGCTCTAGACATACCAAGCATCTTACCAATTGGCTAATATACCCTTATTCACAGAACCTGTGGACTTGCTTAATGCTGTAATTTGGTCTGGGGAGAAAGGTGTCTGAGAGGACTCCTTAGGATTGTCCTTCTTGTAGTACAAATTAGAAGAATTCTTACCCTGATGGTCAGTATCTTCCTCTTTATTATATAATTCAATGAAATTATCATCCCAGTTTCTTAACTGCCACTATCACCCTATTCTTCACAAAACAGACCAGCAAGCATGTCTTAAAGGCTAACAAAATAATTTATTAGGTTTTGCGGGACAGACCCACTTCTTCAGATCTATAGCATTTCTATTCCGGACTCAATTATGTAGCACAGAGATCCAAAAAAATTGCAATACAAACTGACAAATCAAATACATGGAACTGAAGGAGGCGGGAGAGGGGTGGGAGAGGTCAAGTTTCTTCACGGACATAATAAATGTGTCAAATTTGAGCATGAACCCCAGTTCACAAATCTCCCTATGTAATCTGCTTTTAAAGTCTCTTTGTTGTATGACGCATATTTTCAGATCTTTAACAGTATGGCTACTCCATTGAAATGTTCACTGACAGGCTTATGTGTATTGAGATTCCAAATGTCTGCCCTGTGGTCTTTCATTCTTTGGCAAAGTTTTTGCCCGGTTTGTCCAATGTACACAGTAGAGGGGCATTGCTGGCATATATAACATTGACCGAGCTACAGGAGAATGAGCCCCTGATCTTATAATTAATATGCTTAGGCCCAGTGATGGTATTGCCAGAAAAAAAAATATCTGGACAAAGTTGGCAATGGGGTTTGTTGCAAAGAAGAGTTCCAGAATTAGTATTATTGTGGTGCAGCCTGTGATTGCTAGTAAGAATCTTCATTAGGTTAGGAGGTTGTCTATAGGAGAGAACAGGACTGTCACCCTGGGCCTTCCAGAGTGTAGCATGATCTACAATAGGTTATAGATTTTTAATGATGCATTGCAGGAGTTTGAGTTGGGGGCTATAGGTAATGACAAGTGGTGTTCTCTTATTGACCTTAATGGGCCTATCTTGGAGTAGTTGATTTGTGGGTATTCATCTGGCCCTGTCAATCTGTTTTTTACTTCTCCCAGTGGGTAATTCAGTTTTATGAATGCTTGCTAGAGATCTTGAAGTTTTTGGTCTCTGTCAGTAGGATCAGAATAGATGTGATTATATCTGAGGGGTTGACTATAAACGATGGATTGTGTGGTGTGTGCTGGATGGAATCTGGAGGCATGTATGTAAGTATAGAAGTCAGTGGGTTTTTGCTAGAGAGTGGTGTTGATGTGGCCATTAGTGATTTGTACTGTGATGTCCAGGAAATGTGTCTCTTGTGTGGAATGGTCAAGGCTGAGATTGATGGTGGGGTGCTTGAGAAGGGAAGTTGGGGTATTGGTTGGAAGATTTTTTTGAATTTCTGTTGGAATTTTTTGTTTAGCCAAAAGGGATTACACTTTCGGATGTCTTGGCTGTAAAACTAAGCTACTTGAACAGCCAGAGGGAAAGTGAGAAGGCAAAAGCTGAGAAAGAGCATTGCAGAGTTGAGGGAGTGCTCAGTAGGATGTGCGAGAGAGTGCAGTGACCGGAGATGAAGGGTGCCTTTAAGGGGAGGCTGTGCTATTACAGGTTTCACTTTCCTGAAAGGGTGGTAGGTCCTGTGTGTTAAAATGTTTTTGAGAAAAATCTGTTCTTTTTCAGGGGGATGGGAAGGAGTGTATCTAATATCTTTCCGTTATCAAAAATAGTTACTAGCTGAAGAAGAGAGTGACAATGAAGAGATGTAATCACCTCTGAAGTCCTGCTGCTAGCACTTTTCTGCAGTGTGACTTTAATTAGGATTTGGTTTAAGGCTCTTTCAGTTTCTTAAGAATTCATTTAGGAGAGGTCAGGAACTGGTAGAGAAGACAGGTGGATGGGCAGTGAGTTGCTGGATGTGTTGGTGGCATATGCAAAGATTACTTAGAAGGAAAGCTTCCTTTCCCTGTTCTCTTAAACAGGGATGGAAGAGAAATGGAGGAAAATGTTTTTTCCTTATTTTCTTTTACATGTGTAGTATAATGAGCAGACTTTGTACCTTATGAAATTTGTGCATAGCTATATTGACATCCCAAAGACCTGAGTGGCGCGTCATAATATACTGTTGGATAATGTCCCAGCACTGTAATTGTGGCTTGTTTCAAACTGCACAATGCATTAGGGAGACAATGTTCCCTAGTGGATTGAGTGTTGCTGTAAGATTCAGGCATCCTGGTTTCTATTCCTGTCTCAGTCCTTGGCCTGCTGAGTGACTTTGAGCAAGTTATTTCATCTGTCCTGCAGTTTCTCAGTCTGTAAAATAAAATGAAATGCTTAATAAAATGCTTTGTGATATACTGATGTACAGTGGTATATAAGAACTTTATTATTATTTATTCACATCAGAGATGAAGAAAGAGCTTCCAGTTTCAATTTCAAGACTTCATATTAGTCTTCTGAAGGAATTTGGATAAGGTACTTAGAAGTCACATGGTTCAATCCTGCAAGGCACTGGACCACTTCTGAGCAGTATTGAAAGCCCCTCACTAATGTCAATGGGAGTTTAGTGTGCTGACAAGCACCTTTCACGAGTGGGCCACAGGTAACTTCTGTTATTGCTTTAAAGAATATTTTTTGATTCATGGTTTGCCATTCAGACTATTACTTTGCTGAGCACTGGACCCATCTGTACTGCTTTTCAGGGAGTAACATGTGCCTTGTCACATGGCACAGTGGAATGAAATATTTGAGTGAAGAGGGAAGCCTCTCCCACTCCCGCATCTTGGGACATAGGCCATCGGCAACCATTTGCCAGCATTCCATCCCCGGGGTGATCTTTTCCAGTGCTGACCAGGTGTAACCGTCTTTTTAGTGTTCCTGTTTCATACATTGTTCTGATGTTCCTTGTTCTGATGATCAGGGTTTTCCTGGTTGATCAAAGTGTGCTCGGCATTGTACCTTCCTTTCGGCTTTCATTGCAGCATGTCATACTCCCTCGAAATTTGGGCCCTTTTTCTCCCAGGAGTGGAATCTGTTGAACTGTCATCAATGTTTCTGTAGCTAGGACTGTTTTATGGGGTAGGGGTACTAGCCCTATGTCCAGCCTTCCTCTTTTCTCATCTGGGCTTGGGACCAGCTATGGCATTGTCTAAAAGATGGCACACTTTTCAAGTGAATACTTGAAAGAAAATTTTTTAAAGTAAGTTGGTCACCTTATTAAAAGAGATGGCTACTCTCTCTCTCTCTCCCTCTCATATATATTTCTCTATAGTACGTATGTCATGCAGTGGTGGGTGCAGCTTTTATGATTTAATCATCTTAAAAGCTATACAACTCTATGCTTGGAAAGTGTGAATGACATTAAGGCTACGTCTACACTAGCCAAAAACTTCGAAATGGCCATGCAAATGGCCATTTTGAAGTTTACTAATGAAGTGCTGAAATACATATTCAGCACCTCATTAGCATGCGGGCGGCCGCAGCACTTCGAAATTGACGCAGCTCGCCGCTGTGCGGCTCATCCAGATGGGGCTCCTTTTCGAAAGGACCTCAGCTACTTCGGAGTCCCCTTATTCCCATCTGCTCATAGGAATAAGGGGACTTTGAAGTAGGCGGGGTCCTTTCGAAAAGGAGCCCCATCTGGATGAGCCGCCCGGTGGCGAGCCACATCAATTTCGAAGTGCCGCAGTTGCCCGCATGTTAATGAGGCGCTGAATATGTATTTCAGCGCTTCATTAGTAAACTTCGAAATGGCCATTTGCACGGCCATTTCGAAGTTTTTGGCTAGCGTAGACACGGCCTAAGTGATGCATGTATGTTACCAATATTGTAAGAGTAATAATGTCATTCTGCAGCAAACACATTTCTGTGAAAGAAAAGGGTATAATGCAAGTGTACAGGCATGAGTCAACACTCATCAGCTGATGATAGAAAAAAGAAATCCAGCCACAGGTCTCTTCTCATCCCTTTCTTCATGGCTTACTTTGATTCTGGCTTTGAGTGTGTTTTGGGATTAATCTGCTCAGATTACCTAAACATAATTTCCCTAAACCTTTGCACCTTCAACCAACTGGGAGAGAAGACACATGCTTTCTGGTTATTCTACAGACTCACCCACTAGGAACCCTGATCCTGTCTAAGGCCTGTGACTAGGGACTTTTCTCAGTATAGTGGTATATAAGAGCCTACCAACATGAGTTTGTAAATACTTCTATACCAGTAAGAACACTGGTGTAGATGCACTTACAAAGGCAGGAGTACATTTTTGATGGTATAACTTATTTTATGTGATAACTGGTATAAGCTATATCTCCAAAAGCCTTCTTGTGCTGGCTGAGGCTCAGCAGGGGACAATACCTGTGCCCTTTGTTTCCCTTTGAGCGTTTTCTCAAATGACAGGCCTACATCTGCATTTTTGTGAGTGGCATCTTGTGATTCACCCTACTTTTGACTGCATGATACTTGGCAGCATTCTGTGTCCAGCAGGGGTTGTGCTGCACTCTGGTTGTTGGAGAGGGTAGTCTGTTGGTGAATGTAGCAATAGAGAAGAGCTTGTTCAAAACAGTATGTTTGTTTAACCATTGGAACATCACATACAAGAAGTTATAACGACATAAGCCCCAGGCATCTCACCTAAGCCCTATCCTTTCCTTGCCTATGTAAACAGATTCAACTCTTCCCAGTCAACCCTTCTGAGTGTGCATCTTTGTACAGTTGCTTTTGCTCACTCTGTCTGGGTTTACAGGCATTTTTTTTATCCATTTAAAGTTCTTTGAGGTGAATTGGCACCACAAACTTCAGTCAGAACTAATCCAATGTTGTGATTAAACTGAACAGTGTGAGCAACTCCGTTTAAAGTAGCAAACTGTTATACATTGAGCTCATGGGGGTGGGGGCAATGGACTTCCAATATTTGGACTGTCCAGAATAGTGCTGGACAATTCAAAACAAAATTTTTTGGGGGTAAAACCCAGCATTGGGAGTGTGCTTGTGGCAATTGCGAGTGGTAATCAAGGCTAGTGGAAACCAGTGTGTTGCTGGCATGTTGTAACTAGGCATAGACACCCAGAATGTGACCTGCCTACAGTCTGGCTGTTTGTGAGGGATCCAGGTTGGGAGTTACGGCTTCAAAGCACTGTAGGGCACTCAAGGCTGCAGGACAGGTGGTGACATAGTCCCTCACTGGTCCATAATGTCATATGCTCCTTGTCAAAAGAAAATGAATAAAAGGTTGCACCAAAAGGGTACATATCCAAAATGATACCAGAATATGGGACATAAATTAAAAAGTTATATGATGAGTACGGAACCTTTTGTTACTGAAGTCCCAGTGTATTTTACCAATACTATTGTGACATTGGCAAACAAGCTGCCAGCTCTAGCCAAGATTCCAGGCTTTATTGAAGTACCAGCACGCTCATAGCTGACCAGTTCACCTGAATGTTAGTTTGCCTCAGAATAGGTATTAGTCTTATAAAAGTGTATTTTGTGATTAGACTATATACATGCTTTTAACTTGCTGTGTGCATTAGTCGCAGTTGTAGTCTCTGCATTCCATACAATAAGGAAATGTGTTTCTGTAGAATTTTGAAAATGTTTTCTCAGAACTTGTGATGATTCCTGCACCTGGATTTACCTCTCCCCAGTCTATCCAAATCAAATAGACTATCAATATTAGATGGGCTGACAAGGAATATCATAATACAAAAAAATGGTTAATAGCATTACCAAGGGTTACATGCAAGATGACTTGTCCTATGGACTTGGGCGTTTAATAAAGCAAAGTAAGTTATAGGAAAATGTTCCATCTCTTTTCACTGTTTGAAGTCTGACAGGGTCAGATTATAAAATGAGGCAGAGATTCTCTGGGGTTACTCTTGGGTCCATCCTAAAGACACTTTGAAGTAATAGATCACTACAACTGTCACTCTTAGGATTTAGATGATGACTCATTTTTGTGGGTTTGCTTGCTTTAAGACCCTAAATCTCATTTCTTTTTTCCTAGGTAATAAGCCTTTAGAGATGTTTATTACAGGACTGGCTACGGGTATTGTCTTTGTAAGACTAAAGATATGAAATGACCTAAGATGAGTGACTGGTCTCTTGGGACTAGAAGTAACTTGAATATGGTGTGGGGATTTTTGTTGTAGGCTTTTTAAGTGTAAGTGACCATTTAATACAAAGACCAGTTTGCATGGGTGGCAAGGGAGACTGGAGAATCTAAGGGAACTGTCTTTGAGTCAATGGTGAGATTGTTGCAGTGATCCAGGAGTTCACACTGGATTTTACCAAGCCAGCAGTAAATTATAAAATACACCATCATTGTGATGTCCTGTTTTTGACAGGTAGCCTGGAGGTAGACACTTGTGGTCATGAGCCTCTTCTGACAGCATGACTATTATTACTACCTTTATCAACCAAACTTGTCCCCCCATCCACCCACAAAATACCAAGTTAGTATGGCAAGATTTATTTTCCACAAATCCTTGTTACCTGTGCCTTATCTCTTTGTCCACTCCTTGGAGGAGAGCAGTTCAGTTCTCTCCCTTCTGTGTCTAGTTCAGCCTTTGGTTTCCATGGAAGCTGCCAAAGAGAAGTCACTTTGTGAATTTTTTTTTAACAATATGCTCCCCTAACCTTGAGGAACTGGACTGCGACCAACCAATTACAATCTGACAGTGTCAGTTAGTCTAAAAAGTGGATGACATGCCCACATTTTGAAACTATAATCCAGATAACCCAGAAAACTGTGAGCCTCCTAGCCTGAAATTGTCCCCAGCCAAAATCAGAGTAAAGCTGATATGAGGCACAGTAGAGATTTAAAGTATCATAGTATAATTAATGCCCGTTAGCATGGTTGTATGGAATTGTGGTCTTGTTGGTTAACTTGATATCATTTTTGATGACATTACAAATTTGGTAAAGATGACATAATGTTCTCAGAATTTACTATGGCATTTGACTTAATCCTGTATAACACTCTGATTAAAAATGTTCACTACATAAAATCAGTATAGCGCATATTAAACAAATTCAAAACTTTTTAATTGATTGCAAAAGCTAATTTCAAATTGGAAGTTGTCATCCAATGAGGTTGGTTCTTGTGGCGCCCCACATGGATCTTTATTCAATATCTGTATCAATGATATGGAAGAAAATACAAAATCACTGTGTGCAACCATTGACGAGGGGCCAGGCGAAATACAGCCCATGGGACGGATCCAGCCCATGGATGTAGCAGGGAGCCTCAGGCAGGCTCCATGCCTGCTCCACCCTCTCCAACTGCTTAGAAAAGCCACTGTGGGACTCTGTTTTTGAGCAGTTGCAAGACTAGGGGAGGAGGGAGAAAGTTCACATGCTGCCTCTGCTACTAGCACAATCCCATTGGCTGGTTTCTAGCCAATGGGAGCTTCCTGTTTGAAGCACTCCTCCCTCTCCCCTCAGGCTCATCACTATTCCCAAAACACATGGCTCCTGCAGGGAGTCCGACTCAGAAACCTACTGGACTGCTGACTGGGACTTGCCCAGGTAAGTTTCCCAGCCAGAGTCTGCCTCTGGCACCCCAGACCTTCCCTCCCTGCAACCCTCTGCCCTCCACTTTTGCTTCTCTAACCCACATAACCTAACTCTCTGCCCATTTTCTGCACCCATACCCCATCCCAGACCCTGCACATCAATCCCCTGCCCCAGGTCACAACCACCTCCTGCCCTCCATCACAGCCCAAACCCCTGCATCCCCTCCTATGCCCCAGTGTCCTGCCCCAGGTCTTAACCTCCTTCTGCCTTAGGTCTAGGTTGGATATTACAAAACAACTATTTCACTAGGAGAGTGGTGAAGCTCTGGAATGAGTTACCTAGGAAGGTTATAGAATCTCCTTCCCTACAGATCTTTAAGTCCCAGCATGACAAAGCCCTGGCTGTGATGATTTAGTTGGGATTGATTCTGCTTTCAGCAGGAGATTGGACTCTATGACTTCCTGAGGTCTCATGCAACAGTATGATTCCAGGCAGGTCCACCTGCCACAGAACTGCCTCCCCTTGGTCAAATCGGATCTCGGGGTGGTCCTGTGGGGTGACACCCCTGATGATTGGTAGAGGGCAGTGTGAGGAGTTCTTGGAGGGGTCACGTGACACCCTTTGCTTCCACATTCCATCTTGATCCTCAGAAGTAATACATGCAGAAGTGGGACTTCTGGCAGCAGATAGACAGGGCCTAAGGGGTTGGGGGCAGGGCTAACATTTGATTAATGGTTGGCCTGTTATACTGTTCAAGACGGTTCACTTGTGTGTGAATATCAAAGAAACGTTAAGTGTACTAATTCACTTGAGTGCTAATTTAGGTCAAGGAAGTATATGGTCTTCATTTGTCTGCAATTTGATTGATATCACATGATGTAATTAGGTAACCCTAGATCGAAGTCTGTATTAAACTGAGATATTTGTGTAAACTTTATGAAAACTAATTAAATGTTACTTGTTTTCACTTATCTATCCCTATTATAGTGTAATGCCAGGCAATTGCATTATGCATATCACTGTAACTAAATTACTTGTGAATGCAAGGGAATTAGAATGCTAACGTCAAAGCAAGGGTCGTTGTCTTCAACAATGGAAATTCACGGGCCGAGTCTAAAACTGCTACTCATCAAAACCCAGGCGGGTGAAGATGTTCAGATTTTCTTCATTGAGCAGAATCTGCAAGTACTGGTTTAAGGAAATGATCCTGCGTCCCTGGACTGTTCATATTCTAACTGGATGGAATAACTAAACAAGGAGGCAGAGCTCACCTGAATTATCCTGAGAACCCTGAAGGTTGCCAGATTACTACCTCTCTGCTACCGCTTTGAAATCACAACCTTAGACTCGCTTGTGGATATATTTTACCTCCTTTAACCTGTCAATAACTCTTGTTTCTTTTTCTTACATAACAAACCTTCTGTTAGTTTACTAGAGGAATTGGTTGCCAGTGTTATCTCTGGTGTAACAGTAAGAGCATCCACTGACCTGGAGTAAAAGTGACTGACCATTGGGGGTTGGTAATGTGAGGGGGGCATTCACTCATTTCTTTGTCTGCTGTAGCTGTTCCACTGTTGCTAAACAGTTAGATCCCTGGGGCCTGCCAAGAACAATTCTGAGCTGCAGTGCAGAGCAGTCAGTGGGTCCCCATGCGTGCACAAGCCGTTGCCCACAAAGACATACTCCACTGGGCATTTGGGCAGTGATGCGCCTGTGCTGGCTGGTGCCCAGGAAGTCATTGGCACAGTCACGTCTTCCATACCCCTGTTCAGTGGGGTTGCCAACGAGCTAAGAATGCGAACTCAAAGATCCCTTACCACGACCCTGGCTCTGCCCCTTCCCTGAGGCCACGCCCTATATTGTTCATTCTGTGATGCCCTGCCCACCGGTCACTAAATCCTCCCTCCCTTCATGGCTTGCTCTCCCCCACCCTCACTCACTTTCACCAGTCTGGAAAAGGGGGTTGGGGTGCTGGCTCTGAGAGAGAGTTTGGGTGCAGAGTGTGGGCTCTAAGCCGGGGCAGGAGGTTGGGTGTGGGATCTCAGGGGACACTTACCTTTGGCAGCTCCTGAAAGCCACTGTATACTCCCTCTGTCAGCTGCTCCTAGGCAAGGGTGGATCCGAGGGTCTCTGTACACTGCTACATGCAGCCACTTACCCTGCTGTACTCAGTCAAGGAGAACTGCAGAGCCGTGGCTTGGGATGGGGGCTGTGTTCAAAGAACTCTCCCCACAGGGATGGTGCCAGCTGCTTTCAGAGGCAATGGGGGGCGAGCATGGGCAGGAAGCCTGCCTCAGCCCCCTGTGCTGCAGGGGGTGGCAGGGTTGGGGTCCTTTAAATTGCCCAAGCCCCTGAGCAGTTGTCACCTCTACCCCCATGTCGGTGGGCCTCCTGGAGAGAGAGAGGGAACAAGAATGACTTTATAGCCTGTTCCAACTACTTTTTTGTAATTATTGATTCATAGTGCAACAGCTTCAACAGGAGAGACCTAGACGTCTCCATAGTTAGGTCGTCTGTAGCTCTGTCAGATCGCACATTGAAGGATGAAGATCCTTGTTCCAGTTCCTTCTTCCTCTCAAGGGGATCGAGGACTTGAACTCAGGCTCCTGTATCCCATGTATGTAACCCAACCACTAAGCTAAGAGAGAGGTGTCGTTCTGTCCTTTGGCTTTCTTTTCCAGTTCGTGAATCTCTCTGGGATAGAGGTGGAATGTAGGCAAGTGGACGGCACAGTGAGGTAGTGCTGTGTGTCATCAGAGGCAAAAGTGTAGTGGTGGAGGGAACTTCTGCTGCAAAAAATTAGGTGCCAAGTGAGTTGAGGCACATACAGGGATCAGCAACAAACTTGTGAATCATAATGGAGTCTAAAACAGGAAAGGAACCTAAAATCATCTGTGCATTAAAGCCTCAGTCTATTACAAGAGCATGTTAAGAGATGACTTGAGCATAATCTACAGGAACATTACAGTGGATTGGTGTGGAGCTACTCTACAGAAACTAAGCCACTCTGCGGTAGACGGGGAAAGATGAAAGGAAATAGTGGGGGAGGCATTGGATGGTTGTTGTTGATGATGATGATGATGATACAGGAACCTACATGGGTAAGAGATTTCTGATAGTAGATAGATCTTTAATCTAACAGGAAGTCATAACAAGATCCAGTGGCTGGAAACCAGAGCTAGAAAAATTCAGACTATACATAAAGTGCATGTTTTTAACAGTGACAGTAATTAACTATAGGAACAACTTATCTAAGTATGTTATGGATTCATCTTCCTAAAACGTAACCTATACTATTAAAAAAAGGTAAGGGCTTCATGCAGAAATGACAGGGTGAGAGTATTTGTCCTTTCCTATGCAGGAGGTCTGACTAGATTATTGTAATTGCCCCTTCTGGCCTTAAACTCTATCCATTTATGAACTTTCAGTTGCTGGTAACTTATACCACATTTGTATTAGCTATCTGGAAGGATATCTATAATGAAGCTGATTAATAATTCCAAAATTATTCAGTCCCCTACAAGAGCATCTTTGTTGTCTTCTTTAAATACATCTGCTATGCATTATAAATGAAAATCTCCCCTCTAAATTTTTCAATAAGTAATCTGTTCATTTAGATATTAAAAGTGTGCTTCTTTTGCCCCCTAGTGGTTCTTCGAGCCTCTTGCAAAGGACACTGTTTCCCTGGACACTCAGTGGCAGATTTAAGGGTGACAGTCCTGAAACAAAAAAATTTTAAAAATCAAATGGAGAGAGAAATCTCTGAGCTGCAGTTTATTTGCAAATTTGACTCCATTAACCATGGGTTAAACAGAGACTGGGAGTGGCTCGCAGCTTACAAAGGCAGTTTCTCTGTCCTGGGTGCTAATAGCTCCCCATTAGACTCTGACAAAGGTTCACATCCCCCTGTCTGATCTGACTTGTTTTTGACTCTTTTGATATGTGCTGTTGATACTGGGCCATTTCCACCTTGCTGAATAGACCTTGTGAGCTCTGGCCCTCCCTCTTACTGGGACCCCACTCTTTAAATACCCCTCTGAAACCACCCCCCGTCCACTCATGCATCTGATGAAGCGGGTCTTTGCCCACAAAAGCTTATGCTCCAAAATATATTAGTCTATAAAATGCCACAAGACTTATTGTTGTTGCAAAAGTTAGTTACTTGTGAAGTCTATTGCTGGAGGTAAACCAATTTTTGTTACCTTTCTCACACAACCAAAAGGTTTATTAAAGAGACAAAGTGGCCCTGGGACCAGTGCTGGTTCAAAGTTTCTTGCCATCTGAGGAAGTTAAAAAACTGGCTAATCTGGATAAAGTCAACTGATTTGATAGACCTTGGTTTACAGATATTTCTCTGAATAAGAGCACTGTCTTACTTTGTGGTCCTGAAGTGAGTCTGCAGTGCTGTGCTGTTTTTTGATTTATCACTGTGAAACAGAAATTTTCAGGCTCTTTCATAGTATGGACTACATTTTACTATTTGAGATGGTCTCATACAGATCTTCCCTCTCATGAGCCTTTGATGAGATTCACCTTCTCTTGCCACCCAGTGATGGGGATGGATAACACTTGCTTATTGGAAGATGTAATAGTGCTCATAGGAATAAGGGGACTTCGAAGTAGGTGGGGTCCTTTCGAAAAGGAACCCCATCTGGATGAGCCGCGTGGCGGCGAGCCGTGTCAATTTCGAAGTGCCGCGGCTGCCCGCATGCTAATGAGGCGCTGAATATGTATTTCAGCACTTCATTAATAAACTTCAAAATGGCCATGGCCATTTCGAAGTTTTTGGATAGTGTAGACACGGCCCTATAAGGGTTGATTGTCTCATTCTATCTCAAGTTGATGGTCTGGGCTAATCTGAGGCAATAGAGGGGGGTAGTTAGGAGAAAGCTAGGATTTCCAGAAAGATTGCCACAAGAACAGTTGGTAAAGGCAAATTATTTTTTTAGCAACAGCTGGCCATGCTAAGTAGCCTAAAGTTTTCCGTGTTCAGCTAATTCAGTGTGTGTGCTGAGAGCGTTAAGACTTGTTTTCATGGATGGCAGTTCCTGAATAGATTGCAGGTGACAATAGAACTCAGTTCACATCCAAAGAGGTTTTTTCTTTTTTTTGTCAAAAGAAATTGTATCAAACATGACACATCACCTGCTTACCATCCTGCCACATGGATTAGTATATCCATTTATGCAAACATTCAGCTTGTGCTGTGGTTCCAGATAAATATGCTTTACAATACAAAGCTGCAGATTTTCTACTAATCTATAGGAATGCAGACATGCTAATACAAATTAGATGTCTGCAATGTTGATTGTAGGATGTACTTAAGGTCTCACCTGTGCCTTGTCTACGCTGGCAAATTACAGCCCAGTAAATCAGCTCCAAGTGCTGTAACTCCCAAGGTGTCCACACTGATAAGGCACTGAGTGCACACTAACTCCACAGTTGCTGTGCTCTAGGTAAACCACATCTGTAAGAGGTATAGAACTTGCTGCGCTGTGGCTACAGCAATGGAATGCCACTGTGGATACTCTGGTGTACTACAGCGCTGTGACAAGCCTCTGGTTGCTGGATCACAAGGCTTGTTCTTGCCGGTTTGGTCGTCAGGTTGAACTCTACTGCTCTGCTGTCAGGTAACCACCCTTTACATTCCTGTGGAATTTTGAAAGTCCTCTTCTGATTTACTAGGCAACATGTGATATACTTTCATTGTCTTTCCAGGTGACCATGCTTGCTCCACGTACCACGAGATCCTCTACTTGGAGCCATGCCAGGGTGCTGGGTCTCATCAGCATTTGGGAATTTGTCCAGTCCCAGCTGCATTCCACCCATAGGAATTATGATACCTATGGGCAGATACTTAGATGCATGGCTGAAAGGCCCATGATTGGGGTGCACTGCAGTCACTGCAGAGTCAAAGTGAAGAAGCCATGCGTAGTAGTTATGAGACAAGATTTCTTCTGGCATTCAGGGAGATGCTGACCACAGTGGAATGCTACTTTTCGGCTCATGAAATAAGCACTAAATGCTGGGGTCAGCATGTCATGTAAGTCTATGATGACAACCCATGGCTGCAGAACTTTCACATGAGGAAAGACACTTTCATGGGACTGTGTGAAGAACTCACCCCCACCCTGCAGACATGAGAATGAGAGCTGCCCGGCTGGTGGAGAAGCATATGGTGACTACACTGTGAAAGCTGACTACTCCAGACAGCTACCCTTTGGTCACCAATCAGCTTGGAGTGGGGAAGTCAACCATCAGGCTCATGTTGATGGGAGTGTGCAGGACTATCAATCGCATCCTGCTGCAAAAATGTGACTCTGGGCAGTGTATGTGAAACTGTGGATGGCTTTGCAGAAATGGGTTTTCTCTAACTGTGGAGGAGCAACAGATAGCATGTATATTCCAATTATGGCATCAGGTCCCCTAGCCTGTGTATACATACATTGGAAGGAGTATTTCTCCATGGTTCTCTAGGAACCTGACGATCAGAAGTTCACCGTAGGGAAAGTCAGCAGTCCAGCCCTAAGTGAAGCTTTCGCTCTTTCCTTCAAAAATATTATGGATGGCACAGCATGCAGCTCTAAGCTTAAGGATGTTGTCATCAGCCAGACCCAGCTTTCCACACAAACGTTGCCTGCAGGCTTTCAAATGGCCTAAAGCGCACTCCACAGTCATTCTGCATCTGCTCAGCCTAATGTTGAATTGCTCCTTGCTGCTGTCAAGGCTCCCAGCATATCCCTTCATGTGCCATGGAATTAAGGGGTAGGAGGTTTGCCCCAGGATCACCATGGGCATTCTGGCTTTCCCTACAGTGATCTGGTCTGAGAAGGAAGTCCCCATTTGCAGCTTCCTCAACAGGCCAGTGTGCTGAAAGTTCTGTGCATTATAGAATCATAGAATGCTAGGACTGGAAGGGACCTTGAGAAGTCATCGATTCCAGCCCCCTGCCCTCATGGCAGGACCAAGTACTGTCTAAACCATCCCTGATAGACATCTGTCTAACCTGTTCTTAAATATCTCAGCCATGGAGATTCCACAATACAGACCCGCTGTGGAACCCCACTTGTTATACTTTTCCAGCAGGATTGAGAACCATTAATAACTACTCTCTGAGTATGGTTATCAACCTCCCTAGGCAATTTATTCCCATGTTTGACCACCCTGACAGTTAGGAACTTTTTCCTAATGTCCACCCTAAATCTCCCTTGCTGCAGTTTAAGTCCATTGCCTCTTGTTCTATCCTCAGAGACCAAAAAGAACAAGTTTTCTCCCTCCTCCTTATGACACTCTTTTAGATACCTGAAGACCACCATCATGTCTCCCCTCAATCTTCTTTCTTCCAAGCTAAACAAGCCCAATTCTTTCAGCCTTTCTTCATATGTCATGTTCTCTTGACCTTTGATCATTCCTGTTGCTCTTTTCTGGACCCTTTCCAATTTCTCCACATCTTTCTTGAAATGCGGCACCCAGAACTGGACACAATACTCCAACTGAGGCCCAACCAGCGCAGAGTAGAGCAGAAGAATGACTTCTCGTCTCTTGCTCACAGCACACCTGTTAATGCATCCCAGAGTCATGTTTGCTTTTTTTGCAACAGCATCAAACTGTTGACTCATATTTAACTTGCAGTGCACTATAACACCTAGATCCCTTTCTGCCATACTCTTTCCTAGACAGTCGCTTCCCATTCTGTATGTGTGAAACTGATTGGTCCTTCCTAAGTGGAGCACTTTGCATTTGTCTTTATTAAACTGTCTCCTGTTTACTTCAGACCATTTCTCCAATTTGTCCAGATCATTTTGACCCTAACCTCCAAAGCAGTTGCAACCCCTCCTAGCTTGGTATCATCTGCAACCTTAATAAGCGTATTTTCTATGCCAATATCTAAATCATTGATGAAGATATTGAACAGAATCGGTCCCAATACAGACCCCTGTGGAACCCCACTTGTTATACCTTTCCAGCAGGATTGAGAACCATTAATAACTACTCTCTGAGTATGGTTATCCAGCCAGTTTCGCACCCACCTTATAGTAGCCCCATCTAAGTTGTATTTGCCTAGTTTATTGATAAGAATATCATGTAAGACCATATCAAATGCCTTGCTAAAGTCTAGGTATACCACATCCACCACTTCTCCCATATCCACAAACCTTGTTATCCTATCAAAGAAAGCTATCAGATTAGTTTGATATGATTTGTTCTTTGTTTATGCATCTTTCCTGACCAGTCTGCTGCTATTCTCACCCTCAGCAGTGAAATATCTGCTATGATGAACACATCCTGGCCACGTCTACACATGCATGCTACTTCGAAGGAGCGGCGCCAACTTCGAAATAGCACCCGTCACGGCTACACGTGTTGGGCGCTATTTCGAAGTTGAAATCGACATTAGGCGGCGAGACGTCGAAGTCGCTAACCCCATGAGGGGATGGGAATAGCGCCCTACTTTGAAGTTGAACGTCGAAGTAGGGCACGTGTAGCCGATCCGCGTCCTGCAACATCGAAATAGTGGGGTCCGCCATGGCGGCCATCAGCTGAGGGGTTGAGAGACGCTCTCTCTCCAGCCCCTGCAGGGCTCTATGGTCACCATGTGCAGCAGCCCTTAGCCCAGGGCTTCTGGCTGCTGCTGCGGCAGCTGGGGATCCATGCTGCAGGCACAGGGTCTGCAACCAGTTGTCGGCTCTGTGGATCTTGTGTTGTTTAGTGCAACTGTGTCTGGGAGGAGCCCTTTAAGGGAGCGGCTTGCTGTTGAGTCCGCCCTGTGACCCTGTCTGCAGCTGTTCCTGGCACCCTTATTTCGATGTGTGCTACTTTGGTGTGTAGACGTTCCCTCGCAGCGCCTATTTCGATGTGGTGCTGCCCAACGTCGAAGTTGAACGTCGACGTTGCCAGCCCTGGAGGACGTGTAGACATTATTCATCGAAATAGCCTATTTCGATGTCACTACATCGAAATAAGCTATTTCGATGTAGCGTGCACGTGTAGACGTAGCCCCTGTGGAATATCAAAATAAAAAAGCAGTCCAGTAGCGCTTTAAAGACTAACAAAATAATTTATTAGGTGATGAGCTTTCGTGGGACAGACCCACTTCTTCAGACCATAGCCATCCCAGAACAGACTCAATATTTAAGGCACAGAGAACCAAAAACAGTAATCAAGGTGGACAAATCAGAAAAAAAATGATCAAGGTGAGCAAATCAGATAGTAGAGGGGCAGAAGGGGGCAGGGGGAGAAGAGAATTAAGTCAAGTATGCAAACAAGCCCCATAGTGACCCAGAAAATTCCAGTCTCGGTTCAAACCACAAGTTAATGTGTCAAATGTGAATATGAAAGCGAGTTCAGCAGCCTCTCTTTGAAGGGTGTTGTGAAAATTTCTCTGCTGTAACATGCAAACTCTTAAGTCATTAAGAGAATGGCCCACTCCATTAAAATGCCGACTAACAGGTTTGTGGATTAGGTGTGTTTTTATGTCTGTTTTGTGCCCATTAACTCTTTGTCTAAGAGAGTTTGAAGTCTGTCCAATATACAAAGCATCTGGGCATTGTTGGCACATGATGGCACATTTGATGTTAGATGAGGAACATGAGAATGTGCCCGTGATTCTGTGAATAACCTGGTGAGGTCCAGTAATGGTATCTCCAGAAAAGATATGTGGACAAAGCTGGCAGCGGGCTTTGTTGCAAGGAAAAATCCCAGGACTTGTGTTCCTGTGGTGTCGACTGTGGCTGTTGGTGAGAATCCTCATGAGGTTGGGAGGTTGTCTGTTGGAGAGAACAGGCCTGTCACCTAGGGCCTTCTGGAGTGTGGCATCCTGATTAAGGATAGGTTGTAGGTCTTTAATAATTCATTGCAGTGGTTTGAGTTGGGGGCTGTAGGTGATGACCAGTGGTGCTCTGTTCTTGGCTTTTCTGGGCCTATCTTGGAATAGCTGGTCTCTGGGTATTCGTCTGGCCCTGTTGACTTGTTTTTTTATTTCTCCTGGTGGGTAATTCAGGTTTATGAATATTTGGTAAAGATCTTGTAGTTTTTGGTCTCTGTCAGTAGAATCAGAGCAAATGTGACTGTACCTAAGGGCTTGACTGTAAACAATGGCTCTGGTTATGTGTGCAGGATGGAAGCTAGAAGGCTGTAGGTAAGTACAGTGATCAGTGGGTTTCCGGTACAGTGTGGTACCGATCAGGCCATCCTTGATTTGTACTGTAGTGTCCGGGAAATGTTTCTTTCATGTGGAGTAATCGAGGCATAAGTTGATGGTGGGGTGCAGATTGTTAAAGTCTCTGTGGAACTCTTCTAGAGCCTCTGTACCATGGGTCCAAATCATAAAGATGTTATCAAGGTATCTAAGTAGAGGGGAGGTAATAGGGGACGAAAGCTGAGAAATCGTTGTTCTAGGTCAGCCATAAATATATTAGCATATTGTGGGGCCATGCGGGTGCCCACAGCAGTTCCACTAATCTGGAGGTATAAATTGTCCCCAAATTGGAAATAATTGTGGGTAAGAACAAAGTTACAGAGGTCAGACACCAGACTGGCTGTGGTGACATCAGGGATGGTGTTCCTGATTGCCTGTAATCCGTCTTCCTGCGGAATATTAGTGTACTGAGCCTGTGGAGTATGTGTGGGCATTACTGCTTAGAGGGGCCCCCTGCAGCATTGACTGTCCCCAAGACACATGCTCAGACTACAGTAAGGCCCTGCACCAGTGAATTCCCCTGCCCCAACGGTTAACTCACCATTTGGTGGGTCTTGTGCACTCACCATGGGACAGGCAGTCAGTGATAGGCATGTAAAAAATGCTTGTGTTTAAACTGAGTTGTGTCAGTGCTCACTCTAGTGTAAACAATGATCCCTCAGCAAAATGCTGCATGTTGGCTTCAAAGATTTTAACAGGGTCATCCTCTGCTGGATACGCTTTCCCAGCCTCTGACTGCTGTGACTGACTCGCCTCCTCTGGTGTGTCCTGCTCCCACCTGAACGCATGTGTGTGCGCTAAAGCCATTCCCCATTGTCCTCTCATTCATGATCTGAACTATTTTTTCCCCTCAACTCCCATTGCAGAGAGGAGAGAGGTGCAGAGTCAGTGAATTGAGGTTGATAGGATACTACAATGGTATTGGGATACACATGTTCCCAAATCAAGTTTAAACAATGTGCAGAGCCTGGGATGTTTTATTAAGATTAGGTTTTTGTCCTTGGTTATCTTTGATAAGTTGGCCGCTGTACAATGCCTCTTTTTAAAACAAGACAGGGAAAAGCAGCTGAACATGGAACCCAGCATAGCATGTTTGCTACCAGAGAAGGCATTTTTGGGGGAGAGATTCATAGGAGACCGTATCATCCTGTCTGACTCCCACATGAGGCAACCCATAGAATTTCCCTGATCCGAATCCCATTTGAACTAGATCATATGTCTTAGATAAAAATCTGTTCTTGGTTTTCTAATTCTGGAGAATCTACCGTAATCCTTAGTAAATTGTTCCAATGGTTAATCACCTTCAGTTTTAAAATTTGAACTTTATTTCAATTCTAAATTTCTCTATCTTCCACTCCCTGCCAATTGGTTTTGTTATAACTTCATTTGTGAGACTGAAGAGCCCTCTGTGGTCAAATTTCTGTTCTCCCACTCCCCACTTAGCCCCAGGTCCCAAGGAGCACGCTCTCCTCCCACTGATGAAGGAATAGATTCTCTTTTCTGTAATGCCTCGGAGCCGCCATCTTCAGTCTGGCCCTAGAGGGGTTTGATCTAACCTGCCCTGGCCCCAGAGGAATTCTGTGCCCTCCCCTATTTCCCTCCCTCATAGACTAATCAAGTCAGCCCTTAACTTTCACTTCAAGCCAAATAGAGTGAATTCCTGGGATCTATCACTAGAAGGTAGGTTTTCCAAACCTTTAAACCAGTGTTTCCCAAACTGTGCTCTGTGCAACTCTGGCGCACCACACAATGTGAATAGGTGTTCCATGAAAAAATTTTGATGGTAGTGATATTTTTTCTTCTAAAATATTAAATGAGAAATTATGCATGTATCAAAAATACTAAGGTATTTGAATAGTAATTAGATTGTAGGTATATTAATATTTATAATGCATTCATAAAAGTAGTAGTTATGAGACTTGTGCCAAAGCAGAACTGCAGAAACATTCTTCTCATTAAAAAAAAGTCAAATGTTACTTATTTTTTATTTTCCAGTAGTTTTCTATAAAAATAACATTAATAAAACCACAAATTTTAAAAAAATTTTCCATACCTAATTTGTTTTGTTTGTGTTTTTCATAAAAGTGTCTTTTAAGCTTTAAGAAAGGACAGTCCTATTTTGAACAATATTGTCCTTTCTAGTTTTGTACAAAAGAACAACACAAATCATCTTTCTTTTGGCTGTTTATATTGATGTTTTGTTTTGGGTTTGTACTTAATTTTTATTTTTTATACTTGATAGGGTTGCTAACCATCCTCCTATGAGAAGGACATTAGTTGTTCACTCAGATTATTTTCTCTTGTTATTTTTTATTCTTTGTAAAAAGAAAGACATCTGAAATATAACTCTCTTAAGTCAACTTTTAAACATTAAGTGCAGCAGTTTTTCAGTATGACCTCCCCTCCACCCCAGATCAGCATGTATCTGTTCCATCGATATATTCCAAGTCCAAAAGTTTTCCATGGCAAATTGTTTGGGAAATGCTGCTTTAAACATTCTTGTGGCTTTTCTCTATACACTTTTCCCTTTATTAGCAACCATTTTGAACTGGAGACACCAGACCTTGACATTTCCTCCACTACTGTCTGCATCAGTGCCAAATACAAAAGATACTATAATCTCCCTGCTTCTATTCAATATTCCTTTGCTTAGGAATCGAAGGATCTCAGCCCTTTTTGCCACAGTGAGTATGTCTACACTGCAATAAAACAATCACTGGCAAGTCTCAGAGGACAGGTTGGCTGACCCAGGCTAGTGAGTCTCAGGATGGAAGGCTGAGAATTGCAGTGTATAAACCATTCAGTTTTGAGCTGGCACCCAGGCTCTGAGTCCCTTTCCATTCAGGGAGTCTCAGATCTGGGACTGGAACTTAAGTCTGAACATCTGCTCTACAGTTGTCAGCACTGTAGCCCAATTTCCGTGAGCCCCAGTCAACTGACCTGGGGCAGCCAAGGAAGGCCTAGACACAGTCTTTTCTCACAGTGTAGATGTAGCTAGTGTCACTTTGGGAGCTCATGTTGAGTTGGTTATCCACCAGGTTTCTTTCAGAATTGCTACTTCCCAAGCTGAAGGCCCTCCCACTCACCCCCATCCTATAAATATAACTTCTGTTCTTTGTTCCTCAGTTGTAGTGTAGGTGTAGCCAAAGTGTTTCTCAATCTTCAATGTGTTCATTTTCATAACACCCCTGTGAGGTAGACCAGTGTGATTATCCACACTTTATAGATGGGGAACCAATGTACAATTAAATATGAGCCGGACACATATCTTAAAATATCAGCAATGGAAAAAAAAAGGAAACCCATAAGATACTGACTTATGTTGGCTCAAAAATAGCTGCCCCAAATAGACTTGCCACATTTCCTACCACCTCACCCCACCAACAGATGAAGTGCTGTCATAAAAGAAGCTTGTCCATTGATCTTCACTTGATAATATTCCTTGTCTCAGGGCTGCTGCTCCAGTACTGCCAATGATTTCATCGCTTTGTGTGTGCAGAGTTTAAATGTCTCTTTGCACAAAGCAAAGTCAAATTATTTACTTTGCTTCTGTTGCTCAAATTTGATCAAGGGACAGATCAAGTTATTTGGATCAGGTTCAGCTGACAGGTTCAGAGTTGTTTTTCCACCCCTATGTGCTCCCAACATGTTACAAATCCCTTATGGTTGTGGGATTTCTTGTTTGTTTGCCTGAGGAGGGTTTTTTTCCCTCCCTCAGCAGTTAATTTCCTCAAACAGCAGTGTGGAAAAGTGAGGAATGCAGCAAATCTCCCAGATCCCAGGAAGCAAGGAATGTGGGTTGTTGGCAGAAGGTGTCAGCTAAGAAACATCCTGGATACCATCGAGTTAAAAACATCAGGGCGGTAGAGTCAATGAGTGCATTCACAGGAAAAAGGTGAAGTGGCAGCTAATAGGTCATGGAGCATATGGTGAGCATGTGAACTAGAGCGTCAAGATCAAAGGTTCAAAATTCAACTCAGCTAATAGTGATACTAACAATACTTGGTACTACCATGATGCCTCTTTTTTTTTTTTTTGAGTATATTAAAGTGCCTTTCACTGGGGGGAACATTAGATCTATGGTGTCCAGCATGCTAGCCACTAGTCCTCTGTGGCTATTTGGCCAGTTGAGTGCAGCTAGTTGGCTTGAACAGTAAATATATTTTCAGAATAAAGTGGCTAGTTCGCCAGAGCAGTGATTTTAATCATCGGAGTGAACGTAAGCCACAGTTTTGATGGAAACCAGCCCATATCATATAACAAATACTTAGGGGAAGGTAAAGGGTATTGCAAGGAGCCAGGGCATAGCTGGTTTAGTCCAACAGAATGGCTGGAGTCCACATGTCAAGGGCAGTATAAATTGAACGAGAGTGAAAGGAATCACAGAAGCTGAATCCAAAAAGCAAGGGTCATGCTGGAATCCGAAGATAGGAATCAGGGTCAGTATTAGACTGGAGCTTCGAGGTAGTACGAGACTGCTGGAACCTAGAGGCATGGATAAGGGACAGAATGGAACCAGAATGAGCTCTTCAGTTGCAGCAGGCCCAAAGTCTGTATGGCTGCCCAAGTTACCTCCTTGGGCACTCTCTTGGGTTAAATAGGCTGCCTGTTCAATCAGAGGGCTACTGGTGCTGTCACTCTGGGTCTCTTGGGCAGTACTTCCTGCAGAGTTTATACTTCATGATGCTCTGGGGGGAGGAGAGAGGACTAATACTACATTCCCCCCAGGTGGCAGTGTGGGAATAGCAGCTGGCCCAGGTTCTCTAGGTTTAGAGGCTAGTCTCCAGAGTTTTACTGTATCAGTTTCAAAATGTTCCATTTCACTCTTGGCCTTTTAAATACATTTTTTTAGCATCCATTAACTAAAATTTCAAAACAAAAAAGTAATTTCAAATAGAAAAAAATTTATTTCAATAACAACAAAAAGGAACATTTCAATATTGTCTAAGCTATTCTCAAAACTTTTTGGATTTTTTGCTGAAAAAAATTGTCAGAAAATTTTTGGTCAGCAATAAGAAAGATTTTATTGTAGCTAACCCAGCAGGTCCAAAATAGTGATTCCTGCAAAACTTGCTGGTGGTCAGTAAAAATCTTGCTACTCACACAGTAACAACTCTCCTGTTTTAGGAGGGGTTGGGCAAGATGTGGCCTGCTATTTCTAATCAGAGCCTCTGCTACATAAAGGAAGGTGGTAGTTAAACAGAGGCCACCAGCTGGCTGTCAGCAACGAGTGAATATCTTGGGAGAAATGCTCTATGCAACTGTGAGTGAGATGAGAAATTGTCTGATACAATCTTTCTATTGAAATCTGATGAGATAAAATTGGAGAATTCTTGATGTAACCCCAAACAAGACAGGCACCATTTCTGCCCATTGCCAAATTTTTGTCACCTGTTCAGCTGTCGCGTTTGCTCACTCCTGTCCTCAACAGACAAGCAGCTGAAGCCTGAAGCAGTAAATCCCAGTCGGATGCAAGGAAGAGTAGGAGCCAAGCAACAACAGAAGTATTGCTACCAAAAATCTACTAAACCTAGGTTTACTATACTTGACCTTTTGAAAAAGAGGACACCCCTGAGATGGAGTGTATCTATATCAATATCAACATCTAACAGCTCACATTGTAGTCATGTGTTATAGTACTGTATACGTAACGTGAGCTGGTAGATACTGATACAGATACACTCCCTCTCTGAGGTGTCCTCTTTTTATATGGAACCTAGCTAAACCTCTTTCAGTGTTTGATGGAAACTGAGTATCTCAGTACAGTGCTTCAGTATACATGAGACAGGGAAATGTTCATGGCCTCTTGAAAGCTCCTATTGTTAGAGGCAAGTACTGAGAAATTAACGGATATCCTTAACCTGAATGAGAATATAATCTCAAGTATTGTCCTTTGCTCTGGATAGCAGAAAATAATATCCCTGCCAGAACACAGGGTAGTAAACATGAGAAACCAACATTTACCAGACTACTATTTCCAAACTGGCTAGACCCTCCTCACTCTGGCTTTTATCCCAGCAACCAAACATCCCCCCCAGTATGTTCAAAGGCTGTGTAAGTAGAAAACATCCACATTATTTGCACAGCACAAAACATAGATGTCACAGAGAAATGGGGCCAGAGGAGTTGTATGTTGCACTGATTTAGTTCAGTCACCAAACAGCCTCTAGGTGCTGGGCTCCTGTGAAGGGATAGATTTGTGGTTAAGGCAGGAGGGTGATTACAGGAGAGGTGGCCTTTATTCCTGGCTCTTCCAAAGACTCCTGGTGGGACTTTGAGCAAGTCATTTAATTTCCATGTGTCTTAGTTCACTAACTGTAAAAGGGCATCATACTCCCTTGTCTCACTTGTGATATGCTCAGATATAGTGATGTAGGCAACTAAAAACATTGCCTCAAACACAGCTGACAGCCAACTTCCACAGCAGAAATGTCAGGGTCAGGCAGGCAAAGGCATCACCAGCTGCCTCCCTTAAGAATGACTCTCCTCAAAGGAATTGGGCTTGAATTGGAACAAGCTAATTTCCAATGTTTGTGTTGTGTTTACCTAAACCAAGAAAATAAATTGTTATTAACAAAGACAAGCATATTTTTCCTACCCATTTTCAAATTCATGTATTAAATATTATCTGTATGAAATACTCCCGAAGTTTCAATTGGATACACTTGTCTCCATTTTTTCCCTCAGCTTTCATTTGCCGAGTATTGTTAAACATCTGGGCTACATCTACACAAGAGGCTTTTCCCGGCAAAACTGGGCATTTGTTGGAAAAAACTTCAGCGCATCTACATGCAAAATGCACTTTGTCAACGGTTTGTCAACAAAACCTGGCACATCTGCCAGCAGCGTTATGCCTCTCCCTATTGAGGTATAACACCTCTCTCAACAGTTTTCTGTAGACAAAACAGCCATGTAGACTCTCCGGGATCTACTTGTTGACAGACAGTGCTTCTGGTTCCCTGGACAGCCCTGTTTGCAGAGATTCCAGTCAGCCGTTCTGTCTTGAGAGGTCCGGGCAGTCTGGCTGCTCTCTGTCAACAGAACAGGTTGCTCTTTTGATCTGCTTTTATGTATAAAAATCTGCCGACGGAAGTTTTGCTGGGAAATCCCTTCTGACAGTCACTTCTGTTGACAGAGGCTTCTTGTGTAGACGCGGGCCCCACAGTTGTCCATCCCCGAGCTGGCTACATTTCAGTAGAGAGGCATGATGGTAAAGGACTTGGAATCCTTCTGGATGAAAGGTACTATAGACACACAAAGGTGTTTTCACTGATGAAAGACAAGTATTGTTAAACATCTGGGCTACGTGTGGTTTGCATGTAGATGTGCTGAAGTCTTTTCCAACAAATGCCCAGTTTTGCCGGGAAAAGCCTCTTGTGTAGACGTAGCTCAGATGTTTAACAATACCTGTTGAAACAATACTTGTTTAACAACATTTGTTAAAACAAAGACAAGATGAAGTGGACTTTTACTTAAAGGAGAATGAACGGACAAAAAAACACAACCTAAATAGGTCATTGTGCTGTTTCCCCCAAACAAGTTGGCTTCCCCTCTCACCAGCATTTCCTTGTGGCTGAGACCCCCCATTCCAAGGTCATTCTCATGCTGTCTTTTCCATAACAAAGTATGTTGGGAAACTAGCTGTGGCTGTGCAGCCAGGAGATGGTTCCAAGGCCAGATTTCAGTTCAAATTCTTATTTATTTTCCTATGTGGGCTTGGCTGCATGAGAACAGTGCTGGGGTGGGGGGTCTTTCAACAATAGTATGCAGAGCTGCCTTGTCTTTAGAGACACTGCAGATGATCCTGTAACCTCTTTCATGTGACGTGAAAGTGACAAATTTCTCCCACTCTGTTTAGATCCAAGAAATTTTATTTGGACTTTCTAAAAGATGCCAGAGCAATTCAAAACAAAATGCACCGTAAAACATTTTATCTGATAAGACAGAACCAGCTTTTTAAAATAAAATACTGGGGTGGGCTTTGTAGTCGAGTAGCAACATGGCTCTTTCATTAAGAAGTAAATCTTGCTTTCCGCTTCTATAGGTGTACACCTATATGCACCCGGCCAATAGAATTGTCTCAGAATCCGAGCCTGGATCTTTTCCACCTGCAGGTGCACTCCAAAAAGATGGCTATGGGCCAGGTCCAAAATGGCCTATTGGTGTTTCCGCAGCAGCAAGAGCTAGTGTACCTCCTCTCCCTGCAGGCATATGATGCGATACAGTAAATCCCTTTTGAGGATGAAGTAAGGGCCTGGCCCAGGTTGTTTGCCTTCCACAGGTACCCCATTAACCTCAGCCACCTCCTTTCTGGCAGTTTCATAGCAGGGGTCCTCCACTTGGTCTCACTGGGCTGGCCCATTCGAACCCTAAAGGGGATCCCTCTGGCTCCGGGATAGGCCCGATGAAACTGGGGTTGGTAGTGGCCTACTCCTGTCCTGCCACCTCTGGGTCCTCCCTCTCAGACAGCACAGGATGCTCCTCTCCTGGGAGGGAGAGGACTAGCCCTGCTTGCACCCTGACGTTAATCCCTTGGATTTCCACCTGCACATTCATGTTGGGGTAATAGTTGACTGTCCCATGGACACAGATGACAGCAGTGCATTTCGCTGGTATCATCTGGCTAGGCTTTAATAGCTTCCTTGAGACTAGGGTTAACTGCGCTCCCAGAGTCTACTAGGGCCAATGTTTCTACCTTCTCTACCCATACCAGTGAAACAGTTTTTCCTAATATCCATCCTCTCCCTTTCCCTCTGTAACTTCAGACCACTGCTCCTTGTTCTGCCATCCATCACTACTGAGAACAGCCTCTCTCCATCCTCTTTAGAGCCGCCCCTGCAGGAAGTTGAAGGCTGCTATCAAATTGCCCCCTCGCTCTTCTGCAAACCAAATAAGCCCAAATCCCTCAGTCTCTCCTCAGAGGTCATGTACTCCAGCCCCCTAATCATTTTGTTGCCCTCTGCTGAACCCTCTCCAATGCATCCACATCATTTCTATATTGGGGGGCCAGTAACTGGATGCAATACTCCAGATGTCTCCTCAGCGGTGCCAAATAAGGAAGAATAGTAACATCTCTAGATCTGCTGGAAATGCCCCTTCTAATGCACCCCAATATGTCACTAGCCTTCTTCACTATAAGGGCACACTGTTGACTCATATCCAGCCTCTCATCCACTGTAATCCCCAGGTCCTTTTCTGCTGCACTGCTACTTAGTCAGACGCTGTAAATGAAGTCCTCAATTGAAACTTTAAAGGGCGCGATACATAGTCTATGCAGACTGAAGGATGCCTACTGCTACTTAGTCAGTTAGTCCCCAGCCTGTAACAATGCTTGTGGACCCAATCCCTACCCATGATCATATCTATCTCTTCCCCTAGCCTAGTGTCATCTGCAAATTTGCTGAGGGAGCAATCCATCCCTTATTCCAGGTCATTCGTAAAGATCTTGAACAAAACAATATCAGCCATAGTAGTGATCCATGGGGCACTGCACTTGAAACTGACGGCCAACCAGACATTGAGCCATTGATCGCTACACATTAGGCCTGACCCTCTAGCCAGCTTTCTATCCACCTTACAGTCCCTTTATCCAATCCATACTTCCTTAATTTGCAGGCAAAAATATTATAGAAGAGTGTATCAAAAGCTTTGCTAAAGTCAAGATATGTCACATCCTTTGACTCCTCCATGTCCACAGAGCTAGTCAGATTGGTCAGGCATGACTTGCCTTTGTGGAATGCATGAAGACTATTCATCACTTTCCCCTCTTCCAAGTGCTTCAGAATAGATTCCTTGAGAATCCCCTCCATGATTTTTCCAGGGAGTGAAGTAAGGCTGACCACTCTATAGCTCCCAGGATTGTCCTTTTGAAAGATGGGCACTATCTTTCAGAATTTGTGCAGTGTACTCTCTTTAGAGTTGCATCAAACTAAATACAATGTACTCCCAGACTGAACCGAGACTGATAGAGGTCTCTTGTACAGGGATAGAGGAATATTTGAGGGCTGGCAGGAAGTGCCAACCAGCCCCATTCTGTTCTCAGCACTCATTTGGCCGAACAGTGGCTCTGGCACCACCACTGGCCTTGGCCTTGGTTGTAGCTCTGCACTTGGTCTTAAACTCTTTACCTTTGTCCACGTCATCCCCTCCCCTCATAGGAGATGCAGTCCTGGCTTTGTGGGAAGCTGTGGACGGGGTACAGCAGGGGCTTGACTCTGAAAAGTCTGAGAAACCCTGGCCTAAGAATACCCCCTCCCCACCCACCCCCGCAACATTCATACACTCCCATGGCCTCTGCTGTCAGTTGACTTGCATGTGCATGTTCTTTCAGTGGGTTGTCCAACTTGGTGCAGATATCTGGTTCAACAGCCCTTGATAGTGCTACCCAGCGTGGTTGGATGCTGGAAGCTGCAATGTCATTGCCTCAGTAATGCTGCCTAGGCTTCTTAGTGCTTCTGTCCTTCAGACCCCAAAGTTGTTAGTAGATAGTGCAGCATGTTAATTCAGCTCACCTCAATATTATTTGGAAAGGAAGACCACAGTCAGGGTTCGTTGGCGAAGGCTGGCAGTCAGGTTTCTCATGGTCCTAGTGCCCAGGCTCTGTGGTTACCCATACACTGATGCAGGTATGCCCATTACAATGGACTCTGCTCTGTGGCTTATGGGACTTCCTATTGCCCCCTGGTCTGGGCAATGAATTAAGGTGGGTACTCTGCCATTCGTAGGTCATGGAAAACAACTGTAATACACAACTTACACACCAATTTTTGTATTTCATGACATCTGCTTGTTACCTTCCATTGTTCCTGATATCCTGAACAAAACAGCCCTGTACATTAAGTTGTCAAACTATCTTATCTTCTAGTGGATGGGGAAGTACCTGTACTACCCAGAATAGATTCATATAACTATCTAGCAACTAGCAACTATTTGCCATGTTAATGTGCTGAACAGAGAACTTTTAAGCATGTGCTTTCATACATGGCCAGACTTTGGTTGACAGGCTCTGATTCAGGCCTTAGACCTTGTAGCATGCCCAGTGCTCCAGGATCTCTATCCTACTACATCCGCACCAGTGGCTTCACACCCATCTTGCCCACCCAAGTCAGTAAAGGTTCTGTCACCCGCAAATGGGGTGAAACCAGGTCTCTTGCCATTCTGAGTCTGCCCATTCACAGTAGAGCTCTGGCTCATGGCTTTCCTAGCTATGCCAGGGCCCACCTCTCCTAGCAGATACTCGGTCTCCACACCTTTTTAGCTGTGCCAATTATATTCAACCCTGGTTCAATTTCCCTGGAGAGAATTTACCTCCTTAGCCACTAAGTCTAGCCATGGCAGGCTTGAACCTGAGCCCAAGGGCTCAATCCCATTACATCTTTACAGAAAACATTTCCCATATTCCCCGTCGCTTATGCTCCAAAATGTCAGTTAGTCTATAATGTGCCACAGGACTTGTTGTTCTTCTTAGTGTTTATAATCACTCCCACTACAGGCAGAGTGATGGGGTCCCTCACATCCACATCTAGTTGTCAGTTAGCCCCTGATTGGGCACACAGGTAAGTCCTTTTTTCTTAGTCTCTTGCATGTGACTTGACCCTCTTCTGTTCGAGCAGCCTGAATTTGTTCTGCTCAGCAGTTTCCATTACTCCAGCTCTGCTTCCTCACTCAGACATGTGGCTGCCTGCTCCATTTATCTCTCCTCTTTTGGCAACTTTTTCCACTCCAGCCTCCACAGTTTGAGGCATCTTGCCATTGCTTCTGGCTCTCTTGGATTGTTTGGCCACTGTCTGCTTGGTCTTCTTCAAACCTTGTGTTGGAATAGAGTCTGGATACTGTATGTGAAGCAACAAAGGTTTATTACAACCAGCTGGTGGAGTGGTTCTGAACTTGGTTGAGTTTCAGAATGCACTGACAGGCATCAAGTTATGAGTGGTTATATAGAGAGCTGATAGGCAGAGGAAAGAGTAGGAGTGGACAGTAAGGAAATGAGCATAATCAATGAGCAATCCAGATGAATTAACGAACAATCTGGGAGCTACAAAGAGTTGCCGTGTGCAGTTTACATAACATTTTACCTATAAAGTCCTTTGAAGAGTGCAGTCGTCAACACCGATGTGTAAAGCGGTGCATCTCTTGTCTGTAATACACCATTGTCTCCTCTGGCATCTTCACACAGACATGACCATTCATGTTATCTCTACAGAATCAAAGCAAGTGGGCAATGTAGGATCAAAGCAGAAGTTAGTGAAAGAATCATGTCAGTTGCCTTTAACTATAGTCCAGTTCCCCTCACTGCAGGGTCCCTTCCTGGAATGTGGCTGCCTAGGGACTTATTTACACCAGCTGGGATGCCCTCCCCAGATGGCAGGGGTGGGTAGGGGAGCTTAGCAGACTCCATTTTGGAACACAGGTTCTTAGCAAATATCATGGCCTACTTCAGAATTTTATCCTATACCTTGTAAGAGAGAAGCGGATCCCTTATGGCTGCTAGTTTGGAACAGGTCCCTTGTCCTGTCTCGTGGCATGAGAGTGCAGCATTGGCACTACCTTCATTTTCTTCTGATCAGGTACTGTCAGACCTTTCTGTACATACTGATCAAGTAATTGCTCCTTGGTAAGCTCAGCATGTGTTTCTATGCCCCTCCTGGCTTTCCTGTGGCTTGCTTGTCTTTACACGATACTGTGCTTTGTTTTGTTTCCTTCCTGAAATAAGCAAACTAAGTAATACTGCTGTAACCTTTCTATGACTGTTCCCAGACTTTGCACTTGGGGATCACTAAAAGCTACTTCGCCAGTATTTAAAGGGTAAAGCTGTTAAAATAGCAAGCTGTGCATAAATCCTGTTGTGACTACGCCAGCACAACAACGTTGGGTTCAATCCAGGCCAGTAAAGGTTTTTTTTTTTTCACTGCTGCTCTATAACTCTGGCCCACTTAAATTCTATGCTACTGCAGGTTGTATACTGGCCTCCATCAGCCAGCTCCCACGATGGCTGTGTCTACACGAGCTGCCAACTTCGAGGGGAGCATGGTAAGTAGGGTGTTGGGAGATTATTAATGAAAATAATTCTGAGGAGTAAAAGGACTTTGAAGTAACCCGGACACTTCGAAGTACCGGCGGGTGAGCCACAGCTAGACGTAAGGCAGCACTTGGAAGAATGCCACTTTGAAGTTGCCATGGGGGAGAACTAGTTTAATGATGTGCTGCATATGCACCGCAGCACTTCATTAATAATCTCCTGACACCCTACTTACCATGCTCCCTTCGAAGTTGGGAGCTAGTGTAGATACAAGCCATGGGTTCCATCACTTACTTACTTTTTACAGAGTGATCCCAACACCACTGGAGTCCTGCATTTCCCCAAAAGAGTTTGCCTATGCAAAATTTGCTAGTTGTCCAAGAAGTGAGTCACCATTTCCCCACTCAGCCTCTACAAGTGCTATTGAACTGAGCGTGTGCTATGGCTAAGTTATGGGATAACTCCATGATGCCAGCAAGGAAATTATCAGAAAACCATTTGTCATCATCTGTAGCCCCCAGGTTAAACCCCTCTGGTGCAACATTGACAATCTACAACCTGTCCTGGAACACAGTCCCTCACTCTCACTAGGTGACAGGCCTGTCCTCTCCTACAAGCAGCTGCCCAGTCTCAAGAAAATACTCTTCAGCAGCGACACACCCTATCACAGGAACACTAAGCTAGGAACCTGTCCCTGCAACAAAACCTATTGCCAACTCGGTCCACATATCGATATAAGTGATGTCATCACAGGGCCTAACCCATCAGCCACAACTTCAGGGGATCATACACCTACACATCCATTAATGTGATACATGCCATCATGTCCCAGCAATGCTTCTTAATACCATGTACACTGGACAAGCTGAACCATCACTGTGCCAAAGGATACATGGACATAAATCCAACATTCAGGAATTGGAATACACATAAACCTATATGGGAGCACTTTAACCTCCCTGGACATTCAATAACAGATTTAAAACTAGCCATTCTTCTACAAAAGGATTTTACCACAAGATTACAAAGGGAGACATCTGAATTGGAATTCATGTACAAATTTGACACATTTAACCTGGGCCTGAACAGAGATCGTAACTGTCTTATGCATTACAAGGGCAATTTCCCCACCTTTGATATTCACAGGAATGAGACACACCCTACTTAATTTACTTCATCTACTGGTCCAACTAGTGACAGGGCATAAGTAACCCTTTTTTCCTGGTCACTATACTCCTGCTCCCCCAGCTGTATAAACCCTGGATTCTTTTTTTCCACTCCATTCATCTGAAGAAGTGGGTTTTACTCATGAAATCTCACACCCTAATATATTTGTTAATCTCTAAGGAGCCATAGGACTGCTTGTTACCTATGACACCAGCTCATCTGCCTTTAGGACTCTGCCAGTCCAAACCTTGCCCTACAGATAACAAACAGTGACTGCAAAGCTCTATAGAGACATCTCCCCCTTCAGCAATATTTACAAAGTTTTTTGTTCCTTTTAGAGAGACAGTCCACTACAGTTCATTAATAATGTAGTTGAGTTTTGATGCTTACTTCAATCACAGCACTGAAGTAACTTGTATAGAAAATGTAAAACAAGCTGTTTATTTAACAAAACGATTTTTGCAGGGGTGATTAGTGCCTTCAGGGGAGGAGTTGCAAGGAAGCCACCCAGAGGGGTAAGGGGGCATGTGAAGGCATCCCATTTAGCAATTAAAATTTCGGCTGGGACGTGCAGGGGGAGCACCTCCTGAGTGCTACCAGGATTCACCTATAGATTTAGGATTAAGCGATCTCAGGTAAAAGGAAAAAAGATATTGAAATAGAGTTTCAAAAGCTATTTTTACTAAGTTATAACCTTTGCCTAAGTAGGTTTCTCATCTAAACTCAGCCCCACAAGTCTTCAACCTGCCATGGCTGTAGGATACATTTTTCTCCAATGTATAAGTGCAGATTTACCATGTGTTGCTCAGGTTCTTAACTCAAATAAGGTAGGGTGTTTGTTTTTTGTTTTTTTTTTCAATTTTTGTCTTTCAAATATAAGGAAAATATACATGTTTTATTTAAATGAATCTATTTCCCAATAATACAGTGTTATTTATATTTATGAAGTTAATTTTATGTCATATTTCTTAAAATAATTAAACACCTTAGATATCTTAAAAAAGATTGTTAAAGTTTGTTGAATTTTTTGTTAGTAAAGTTTATAAAACAGGAATTCCATCAAGTGTATTTTTATTTCATCCCTGTAAACTTCTGTCATTCACTGTTTTAACAAAAAAGGGCTATAGTCAATTTGGTTTCCAATAACATTTTCTTCTAGTTGTCAAACCTTAAGCATTGGTTTAGCTGTACCAAAACAACACTCTTCTGAATTTCTCCATTTTGTCACTTTTCTGTAAGTCTTATTGAGAAGCAATCTATTCTAATTTCATTGTGTTTTTCTGGCTCATCTTGGTTTAGTCTCTTTCAACACTCAGTTATGTCAGTTTTAGGACTATGCTTGATTTCATGATTTATTCTCTTTTTTGTGTGGTTTTATGAGAATCAGTCCCTTTCCAGGCACAACCAAACCCTTATCTTTCTTTTAGTTATGATAAGAAGATGCTGTATACCAAATTTCGTGGTCCTAGGTCTTACTGCTTAGGTCCGGATGAGCTCTTAGAACATAAGAATGGCCATACTATATCAGACCAAAGATCCAGCTAGCCCAACGTCCTGTCTTCCATTGGTGGCCAATGCCAGATAACCCACAGGGAGTCAACAGAACAAGTAATCACTGAGCGATCCCTCTCCTGTCATCCGTTTCCAGACTCTGACAAGCAGAGGCTAGGGACACCATTCCTACCTGTCCTAGGTAATAAGTACTGTTGGACCTAACTTACATGAATTTATCTTATTCTTTTTTGAGCCCTGATAAATTCCTGGTCTTCACAACATCCTTTGGCACAAAGTTCTGCAGGTTGACTGTGAGCTGTACGAAGAAAAGCTTCCTTTTGTTTGTTTTAATCTGCGACATATTCATTTCACAGAATCACAGAATCACAGGGCTGGAAGGGACCTCAGGAGGTCATCTAGTCCAGCCCCCTGCTTCAAGCAGGATCAACCCCCACTAAGCCATCCCAGCCAGGACCTTGTCCAGCCGGGACTTAAAAACCTCAAGGGATGGAGAATCCACCACCTCCCTAGGCAATGCATTCCAATGCTTCACCACCCACCTGGTGAAGTAGTTTTTCCTAATATCTCACCTACACCTCTCCCTCTTCAACTTTAGGCCATTACTCCTTGTTCTGCTATCTGACACCACTGAGAACAGTTTCTCACCCTCCTTTTTAGAGCTCCCCTTCAGGAAGTGGAAGGCTGCTATTAAATCACCTCTGAGTCTTCTCTCCTGTAAACTAAACAAGCCCAGATCCCTCAGCCTATCCTTATAGGTCTTGTGCTCAGACCCTTAATCATTTTTGTTGCCCTTCGCTGAACCTGCTCCAGCAAATCCACATCCTTTATATACTGGGGGGCCCAAAACTGGACACAATATTCCAGATGTGGCCTCACCAGTGCCGAATAAAGAGGAATAATTACTTCTCTAGATCTGCTCGAAATGGTCCTCGTAATGCACCCTAGTATGCCGTTAGCCTTCTTGGCTACAAGGGCACGCTGTTTACTCATATGCAGCCTTTCATCCACCATAACCCCTAGGTCCCTTTCCATCGTACTGCTGCTGAGCCAGTCGGTCCCCAGCCTGTAACAATGTTTGGGATTCTTCCACCCCAGGTGCGGGACTCTACACTTCTCCTTATTGAACCGCATCAGATGTTTTTTGGCCCAGTCCTCCAATTTATCCAGGTCCCTCTGGATTCTCTCTCTACCCTCCAATGAATCTACCTCTCCCCCTAGTTTTGTGTCATCCGCAAACTTGCTGAGGGTGCAATCCAGTCCCTCATCCGGGTCATTAATAAAGATGTTGAATAACACTGGCCCCAGAACCGAGCCTTGCGGCACTCCGCTTGAAACAGATCGCCATCCAGATATTGAGCCATTGACTGTTACCCGTTGGGTCCGACCATCAAGCCAGCTTTCTATCCATCTTATAGTCCAAGGATCCAATCCATATTTCCTTAACTTATGGACAAGAATGTTGTGGGAGACCGTATCAAAAGCCTTGCTGAAGTCAAGGTATATCACATCCACTGACTTCCCCATGTCCACAGAGCTTGTTACCTCGTCATAGAAGCTAATCAGGCAGGACTTGCCCCAGTGAATCCATGTTGGCTACTTTTGATCACTTTCCCCTCTTCCAAGTGCTCCAAAATGGATTCCTTGAGGATTCCCTCCATTATTTTCCCAGGGATTGAGGTAAGGCTGATGGGTCTATAGTTCCCTGGATTGTCCTTCTTTCCTTTTTTAAAGATGGGCACTACGTTTGCCTTCTTCCAGTCATCCGGTATCTCCCCTGATCTCCAAGAGTCTTCAAGGATAATGGTCAAAGGTTCAGCAATGACCTCTGCCAATTCCCTCAGTACCCTGGGGTGCATTAAATCCAGACCCATGGACTTGTGCACATCTAGTTTTTCTAGATAGCTCAGAACTTGCTCCTTCCCCACAGATGGCTGCCCTCCACCTTCCCATACTACATTTCATTTGGTGATCCCTTGTTCTTATATTATGGGTACAAGTAAATAACTTTTCCTTATTAACTTTTGCCATACCTGTCATGATTTTATGGACCTCTATCATATCTCCCCTTTGGTCTCCTCTTTTTTAAGCTGAAAAGTTTCAGTGTCTGCCATTTTCTGAACCTTTTTCAATGCCAATATATCTTTTTGAGATGAGGTGACCACATCTGTATGCAGTATTCCGGGTATGGGTGTACCATGGATTTATATGGAAGCAACAGGATATTCTTTTTATCAATCTCTTTTTAATGATTCCTAACATTCTGTTTGCCTCTTTGACTGTTGCAGAACATTGAGTGGAGGTTTTTAGAGAACTATCCTCAATGACTCCAAGATCTCTCTCTTGAGCAGGTATAGCTAAATTAGTCCCCGTCATTTTGTCTGTATTGTTGGGATTATTTTTTCCAATGTCCATTACTTTACATTTATCCACATTGAAATTTATTTGCCATTTTGTTACACAAGTGCCTACTTTTGTGAGATCCTTTTGACACTCTTCACATTCTGCTTTGTTCTTTACAATCTTGAGCATCTTAGTATCATCAGCAAATGTTGCCACCTCACTGTTTACTCCTTTCTCCAGATCATTTTTAAATATGTTGAATAGGATTGATCGCAGTATAGCCCCTTGAGGGACACCACCAGTTACCTCTCTCCATTCTGAGAATCAACCATTTATTCCTACCCTTTGTTTTGTTTTTAACTAGCTATCAATCCGTGAGAGGATCTTCCTTCTTATCCCATGACAGCCTGTTTTACTTAAGAGCCTGTGAAGAGGGACTTCATCAAAGACTTCCTGGAAATCTAAGTACACTAGATCCACATGCCTGAACAGACAAACTCTAAAATATATAGTAGGTTATTTGCCTTGATCATGCTTGTCATATCAAGGTATCGGTTTGGTTTGACAGGATCTTGTGTTTCATAAATCCATGTTGATTTGCATTAATTACCTTACAGTCATTTAATATTGTATTCATCTACTTCTGTATCGACCACTTCATTATCTCTCCTGGGACTGATGTCAATCTGACAAGACTATAATTACCTGTGTCATCCACTTGCACTTTTTTAAAAGTCTGACACAACATTTCTTTCAGGCTTCTGAATCTTCCCTGGTTGTCCACAACTTTTTTGAAAATTAGCCTTAATGTCCAGTGAGCTCTTTAGCCAGCTGTCTTTAAAACACTTGCATGCAAATCATCTGGATCTGCTGCTTTAAAAATGTGTAATTTTCGTATCTGCTATTTAACATGCTGAGATATTAATGGAATGGAAAGAGTATTATATGATATTTCCTTTCCCCACCCCACCCCCTAAAAATGTGGATACCCTTGCCTTTTCTGCATAATTATTATTGCATTATTTTTGGTAATTCTACTAATTGCATCTAGCAATGGGCCAAAACCATTGTTAGAATTCTTTCTAAAACAACAAGAAGTCCTATGGCACCTTAGACTAACAGATATTTTGGCGCATAAGCTTCCATGGGCAAAGACCTGCTTCATCAGATGCATGAGGTAGGTGCATGCATTCTTTCTGTTGCCGTTATAAATTAAAAATGCCTTATTATGTGTAATTATGGTAGAAATCTATCAACTTTCTGTAAATCCTAGGTTCTGATTTATATGTATCACTAACAACATCCCCTTTTTTCCATCTGTTTACACCCATACACACTATTTTGACACCTTACATCTTTCTTTCAGTTTCCTGCATTTACTTCTGCCTTAGTATCTATTTTTATATCATATAAGTGTCATCAGTGGACATTTTAACTAGTAAATCTTTTGAGTTCTTTAGCTTCCTCCATTATTGTGCCTAAGAATAGGTCTTCCTAGTTGAATAATTTTTTACTCTAAAATGGGGTCAGTTTCCTGCTTTCTCTTAGCATTTTATCATAATGATTGGTCTTCTTACTGTTTCTACATATTTTCCTGAGTGCTGGCCATTTCCTGTTCTCAGGGTGGTTGCCACATTGCTGGCATTGTTTCCTGCTTTTCATTAATCTGTCCTTAGTCAATCTAATTTATTTTCCTTTGCTGGTTTAGCTATAGTCCTTAGTCATATGTTGTGCACTTTTCCCTGGTCTTTTTTTGTATGTCTTATTTGTTCTGCTGCTTGGCATATACGCATTTCCCTTCCTAACGTCAGATCCATCTTCCTTAGGCTTTGTGTACACTGACAATGGAAAGACAAAGCTTTTGTCATTCTTAGGTGCTTCACCGTCACCCGCAAAGAACAAAAGCTTTGCTGCAACCAGTGCTGGTGTAAACAGTGCTTTATGGGCAGGAGTGCTAGCCTGCCGGACAAAGCAAATGCTGCTCATGGGAGGTGGAATTTTGTTGTCAGCATAAGTGTGGACAAACAGCATTTATATTACCTGACTTTCAACAACATGGCAGTGTCACTTAAAGCTGCGCAGTATAGACGCAGTAACCATTCACATACTGTGGTGTTGACCCCAGGGCAATCTGGTCTTTAATGAGAGTTTTTTAACATTCTTTAATCACAGGATTAACTTTTTAGCTCTAAGTCTGTGATAAACCTCTCTTTTTTTCCCCTCTTCATTCTGTATTCTTATCCTGGATGCACACCTTTGTCAAGTAGCTTTTTTTTACCTAATGTCTTAATGATCCTCATATATTTTCAATAATTCTGGAATGCTTTCCTCTCTCCCCACAGGCTGCATAAAGTGCAATGAATACATCTGGGGCTTCTGTGCCTGCCACAGAGAGGAGAGGAGAGCAATTTATTTGCTCCCAAGGCTTTCATGTTCAGCTCCAATTGTCTGAACCATTTCCAAGTGTATTCAGCATTTCCCTTGGTTCTCAGGAGTGTTGGGGGAGTTGCTAGCAGTTGCATAGGCTCTGTAGCAGCCAAGGCAATTGTATAAGCCTATCATTGTTACTCTAAGTTTATTGAAATATAGAATGGGCTCCGAAATGATTTAAGGGAAACAAAGTAAAATTTGAATGTAGCTTACTTGGTCCACATTGAAGTTGTGCAAAATACACTGAACTGGTTTATCTCATTTAAAATTATTAAAAGATAAATCAGGAAGTTACAAAACATCAGTTTCAGTGAAATAGGTTGCTAGCTGGGTTTATAGTTCTAACTTATTTACACAAGTACATTACAAAGGCCAAACTGACGCTACAATTAAAAAGCAATCAGTAAGTCAATAGTTTGATTTATATGGCTCACTCTTTACATTTAGTGATTAAATTGCAGTGAACAAGTTAAGGAGACCAACTCTTGTTATGATTTTACAGAAAGATTATTGGGAAGATCCTTTGCTTCCAACTTGATTGATTTAACTCAAACTCTGCTGAAAGTTATTGTTCTCCAGATCTGAAGAAGTGGGTCTTTCCCACAAATCAGAGGGGTAACCCTGTTAGTCTGTATTCACAAAAACAATGAGAAGTCCTATGGCCCCTTATAAACTAACAGATTTTACATGCATCTGATGAAGTCTGTCTTTTCCCATAAAAGTTTATGCTCACAAAAATCTGTTAGTCTGTAAGGTGCCGCAGGACTTCTTGTTGTTTTTCCGATGAAAACTCATCACCTAATAAATAATATTGTTAGTCTTTAAAGTGCTACAGGACTGCTTGCTTTGCAGCAGCTATTCTTACAGCTTAATTTTAAGGAAGTAAAACTTTAAAAAATAATTTGGTAGATTGCCTTTTTGTTACCTATCTTGTTAATCTTTACTGGTCAAAGATGATATTAAGCAGTAAACATGTTATGTTTGTTGCAGTCTAGTGTTTGTGTTTGTGTCAGACTGTCAAACAATTACAGACTGGTATTGATGGGCCTCCTTTTTGGGCAGGACATAACACCTTCAGTTGGAGAGGAGCACTTTTATTTCTCTTTCTTGTCTGGTGACTCAGGCTAAGTCTACACTATGAAGTTTTGTCGATAAAACATGCCAACACCCAAAAGTTGACAAAACAAAAATCGCCAGATGGTGTTCACACTTGCTCACTCTGTCAACAGATCACATCCACACTGCAGACACTATAATCAACAGTGTATGTATCCCACAGTGCACTGTTACGGAAGGCAGAGCTGATTGTCATGCATCCTGGAATTCCCTCCATGTTCTGGCACAGCTTCCTCAGCAGCTGGGAGCAGCATCATGAGCTGCTCTGTGAACTCTCTGTGCTGAGGAACGTCTAAGCAGCCCAGTAGAAGGTCCCCCTGTTTGTGCAGCATCAGCTCGCCATATGCTGAGTTCCTAGTGCAGGGCAGAACAGGAGCAGTCCAATGATCTGCTTTGTTTGTTCCCCAAACGGAGCAGCACATGCAATTGTCAGATGTGTCCTGGAGCTTTGCGAGGGGAGGGGCACATGCCTGAAGGGCAGCAGAGATCTAAACTCTGAACAGAACCATCAGAGCAGGCATTGTGGGATACTGGTGGAAGCCAGTTCTGTCAACAAAACAAACTGTAGTGTCCACACTGTCTCTTTGTCAACAATAAACAGAGGGGGAAAATAAAATTCTCTCACTGAGTTGGAAGCTTTTGTCATCAAACCTGGGCATTTTTCCCAACAAAAGTCATATTGTAGTGTTTATGCTGTCATAGTTTTGTCAATAAAAGGCAGTTTTTGGTGACAAAATGTGGTAGTGTAGACAATGTGTCACACAATTAGGCTGTGTCTACACTTGCATTCCTCTTTGGAAAGCTGTATGCAAATGAGGGAAACCAAAATGCAAATGAGGGCAGATTTGCATATCCAGCACCTCATTTGCATAGTCTTGTTTCGAAATAGCTTCTTTCGAAAGAAGAAAAGCAGTGTACACATGGGTCTTTCAAAAGTAAACCCCATCTTCAAAAGACTCCTTCCCTTTTTTATGGGAAGAAGGATTCTTCTGAAGATGGGGTTTACTTTCGAAAGAGCAGTGTCTACTCTGGTTTTCTTCTTTTGAAAGAAGCTATTTTGAAGTAAGAATACACAAATGAGGTGCTGGAGATGCAAATCTGTGCCCATTTGCATTTTATTCCCCTCATTTGCATACCCCTTTTGAAAGAGGAATGCAAGTGTAGACACAGCCTTAGGCTATGTCTACACAGGCAGCTTCTGTTGACAGAGGTCGCTGTCAACAGAGAAACCCCAGCAAAACTTCTGTCAACAGATAGCATCTGCACACAAAAGCACATTGAAAGAGCAATTCACTATGTTGGCAGAGAGCAGCCGGACTGCCCTGCCCTCTCTCAACAAAACAGCTGACCAGACGCTCTGCCCGGGTTGCCCAGGGAACTGGAAGCCTGCTCTGTTGACAGAAGTGTCTGCATGGGCATTCTGTTGACAAAATACTGTCAAAAGAGGCACTATACCTGATTGAGGAGAGGAATAACACTGCCAGCTGAACAGCTGAGTTTTGTCAACAAACTCTTGAGAGAGCACTTTAACCGGGTAGATGCTCAGCAAGTTTTGTCAACAAAATCCCACTTTCACCAAAATCCCGGTATAGACGCAGCCTTAGAGGCTTACATTGAAAACTGCTCTAGTATTGCCTTGTATATGATACTGATGTTCTCAAAAAGATTTCTGTATGCAGCAACTCACAAGCACTGAACAATGTTTATGTTACTTGGACTCTGAAGGACAAGGATAACTAGGCATAAGCAAAAGCTCCCCAGTGCAGTGGATTGCTTATTGGAGAAACTTCTATTACCTTTTGAAATGTAAGTTGTCCCACAGTGACTGGAATATGCTTACTAAAGTAATTATATTCATCTCCTTGTGCATGTTACACAATGCCAGTAACTGTTTGACAGTCTGGCACAAACACAAACTGATTTCTGAAACTCCTGACATACAACACTTTAAAACAACATTTCTTTTAATTCCAAATCCATTACTGTTTCAATATTGAACTTAAAGGTTTAGTGTCTGTGATGGGGAAGAGTTAGTAACGCAGAAGATGTTGGAGCAATTCATGAATCCTCAAAATACTCTGCAGAAGGATCTTCACACCTTCTGTCTCCAAGTCTTAAACTCCCAGGATTAGCTTAAGAGCAATTTTTTTTCCCTTTGCTGGTGAGATGTAACCTGAACTTTCAATTTCGTCATCTCTCTTGATTGCATGTCAGACTTTGGCTTAATCCCTCCTTTCTTAAAGAGGACAGCGAGGATGCATTCAGCCCAGCAGATATATTGCATCCAGGACAGCCTCTGAGGCATAGGCAGAGATCTGGGAGAGAGAGGGTAGAACAGCAGTAGCTCCTTCCTACAGCGCCCAGCTGTTGCTTCTGATTTTCTGTTTCCCGTGGCAATATGATGTGCTAGCTTGGTGTTTGCACAGGTGCCGCCAGCAGGAATCAGAGCCTTGTACCCTGCAACCTTCTCAGGGTGCCAGGAAGCATCTCTGGAGGCATGTGGGGCCAGTATGCATAGCACCAGAGACAGCTCTTGTCAGCACCTGCAGCTGCAAGCATTTGGTCACTGTGGCACTCCCTTGAGCAACTCCACAGCTCTCACCTGCCCATCCCAATTAGGAGGCGGGGTGGACCCAGAATAGGTGTGGACACATAACTGGAGAATCTGGGAACATAGTGAGCAGGACCTGGTTTTGACTCTAGAGAAGTTGAACCAATCTCAACAGCCTGGCATGGGGAGGAACCTCTGGTAAGTGTGCAAGTTTCCTCTGGTATTGCAGTGGAACAGCTGTTCACTTATGCTTCCTAAAATCACGCTGGAAGGGGAAGGAATAACCGAGAGAGGCAGAGCTGCTATCTGTCTCTCATTCCCTCATACATTTAGGCAGAGTGAACCCTGTGGAACAGTTTGTTTATGAGCCCCAGGATGTCCTGTGAATCCTCCTTGGAGCTTTCCAGGAAACTTTTCTGAAGGGAGTCTGGGGTCCTCCACTAAAGGTTTCTGGAGCAGGCTGTCTTACTTCTACTGCAGCAGTAGGACATTTTCCAAGCCACTCATCAGTTAGTTCAGCAGGCACCTTTGCAGCTTTAGACCATATGGCCTCTGTCTTCAGCCAGAAGCAAGCAGGAGCTGTTCCCTTTCACCTCTGTAACCTGCATGAGTGAAATTAGCTAAAATCACCACCAGCTGTGGAAAGTAGTGCCAGTGGTCAGTTTAGCTACCATACCTGTGAGCTGCCCCCAACTTACTGCCCTGACTCCAACCCTACCTCCACTGTACTCACCGGGGCTATGGCTGCCACCACGCTCTATAATTCCCAAATAGAAGTCAAAACATAGTGCTTGCAACTTGTGTGGCTCAAGAGGAGTGAAAACATCTCAGTAGTACCTCTCCGCTGTATCTTTTGCAGATGCCAGTCTGGCCTTGAGGGTGCATTGCAAGAGGCGAATAGCCATGCTGGAGACTCTCGTTCAGGTTCAACAGACCTGTACTCATCTTCCTCGGCAACACGGTGTCAGAGCCACTGCAGTGCTACTCCACTCCAGGGGAGAGTACAGGCCATCACAACTGCACACACTAGGATCACTAGGAGATATTCGTAAAATTGACTGTTGTTTCCCCTTCAAAGTTTCTTTCTTCTGTATCTATAACTTTTCATTCTGATATAAATGTCTGTTGAAATAAAAGTTTCCCTATTAGAACTGAATTTATCTTTATTTAGTTCAGGCCCAGCCAAAATATATTGTGACAATGTTCACAGATAACAGCATTAGGTGCATTTGCAGTGTTATAACTCCATACACATAGAGGTCTCGTTACACAGTTCATCCCAGAGTTAGGCAACAGAGAGCTCATAATCAGTCAAACTCTGCTTCTGATTCTCTCCACCACCCCAACCCTGGTTATCAAGAAACTGAAAAAATAACACACACTTTATTGCATTACAGTTCTCTGACTCCCAATAAGCAAGTAGATCCAGTATAGTGAAAAAGTTATTTAAAATGCTGCTTAGTATACAAAATGTTCTTCTGATCCCCAAAGAGCCAGCCACATTACCAGATAAATATTAGTTTGGAACTTACCCAAAATACCATGTTGCCAGCCAATTATTTAGTATTTAAGACTAAAAGCTTATTATAAAAGAAAAGAACAAGAAAAGGGTTGCTAAATGATCAAAGTAACCAAATGCACAAGACTTTAGAGTCCATATATCAGATTCTCAGCAGTATTGTTGTTTGCTGGCTTAAAAGACCTCTGGAACCTATCAAAGCTCTGACGGGTCATTCTGTACTTTGTTCAGAGCTTCAGTTTGTAAAGAAGTTATTCTAGAGTTGAAAAGCAGGCCTGAAGACAAAATGGAGAAGATGCAGCTGGCTTTAGATAATATTTGCCATATGGCTTCTACTTGCTTTTTCATGGCAAACGGCATGCAAGAACCACAGGGTTCTCTTTTTACAGTGATGCTCCTCAATTTTCTGCTGACTCTTAAGACATATCCACTGCTTTCTCTCAATGGTTAATAATATAGCTGATTGCCTTTGACAGGCCTTTCTGCAGGCTGCATAGTGATGATGCCAATATGTCTGAGGGTGTCAGCCAAACACAGCACAAATTTGAAATGTAGATATATCACATATTTGTAATTCATGATACAACGATGAGTCAAACATATAGACAAGGTATATACTAGCAAATCATAACTTTTCCACTGATATCTTTCATAGTATATCTTGTAAGAGATGTTGATATTTCCATGGACATTAATCCAACATTAGGAATAGGAACCCTCTCAAACCTATAGGGGAGAAATTTAACCTCCTTGAACATTCAATAATGGATTTAAAAGTCGCCATTCTTCTACAAAAGGATTTTACCACAAGATTACAGAGGAGGACGTCTGAATTGGAACACGTTTGCAAGTTTGACACATTTAACCTGGGCCTTAACAGAGATCTCAATTATCTTCCGTATTACAAGGGCAATTTCCTCACCTTTGATATTCACAGAAATATGACAGATCTGACTTAATTTGGTTCATTAACTGGCCCTACTAATGACAGTTAACCCCTTCTCCCCATCCTCCCTGCTATATAAACCCTGGATTCTACTTTTTTGCTGCTTCAGTCATCTGAAGAAGTGGCTCCAACCCATGAAAGCTCATAACCTAATAAATGTGTTAGTTTCTAAAGTGCTACGTGACTGCTTGTTATTTGGTAAACATGACGATGAAGAACGGATATGATGTGAGAATCAGAAAAAAGTAAGGAAAAAATAAAGTTAAAAATAAATGTGCTGCAAAGCTGAAGGTGACCAAGGAAAAGAGATCAGGTAGTGAAGTAGGGATCACACTGGCAAAAAACAAGCATTAGAACTCTTCTAAACTGCCCACAATCCAACCTTCATTCATTCATGCCACTAAACTGAGATCACATATTGGGGTTTATAGCTTCACACTATGATTGTCCTTTTCCGTTGTTGAATAGGCAAGGAAACAGTTGTCATTACTGATATCTAAACAGTCCTCAGAAGGCTGCTGAGTTTATATGAAAAGGGCAGTTGACATCCCTCAGAATTATTGTTTCCAGGAGGCTGCTGGGTGAGGCAGATATTACTGCACTGGTTACACCTGAGCTATATTTGGAAGTGGTTGGTTGGTTGGTTGTTGGCAATCATCAGAATTAGAGAGTGTGACAAAGCGGGCGAGAGGGCTGCAATAGAGTGGGAAAAGGCAGCCCTAGAAGCAGGCTTGCCGACAGTGGGGGGGCGCTGGGGGCAATTGCCTGCTGTGGGCAAAGCTCAGGGACCCTTTGGAGCTCCACGGCAGCACTGCTGCACTATTCCACACGGCTCAGAGGGGAGGGGGCGCCCAGGGCCACAATCTGAGCAGTGCTAAGGGCTAACCGCCCTACGCCCCTCCCCTTCTGCCCTGGGCCCCATCCCTTCTGGGGATGCTGGGCGGGGCCCTCCTCCCACCTTGCCCTGGGGCCTGTGGTGTCTATAGGCCCTGCTGCCTAGAAGGGTAAAAGGCCCACTACCCTATTAACTAGGGAATGAGTTTACTACAGGCCAATCAGGTGTTGTTTCTGGTAGATTCAGATCAGCTGAGACAGGGCTCCCTTGGCCCAATTGGGATGAGCTGATTCCATTTCAGGGTTGCCTGAGACCTTTTGAACCCCTCCCTGCCCACCTTAGGAGAAAGGGGTGGAAGAGAGAGACTTACCCATGCTAAGTGGCTACACAGCTGGAGACTGCAGGGGAGTGAGTAGCTTCAGGAGCACAGGCTGGACTCCTTACCCCAAGGGAATGTGATAAGCCTAAATCTCCACTCAGGGAAGGCTGACTGCCTGGATGCAGCTGGGTACTTTATTCTTGGCCTATTCCACCCACGTAGGGGGAGAGGTGCAGAGGGTGGCCAGGGGAAGACGGACCCTTGCCACAAGATTTAAATTTTATTTACATGAAAGCTCAGATTCTGAACCACAAAATAACCATTGCCTGGGAAATCTCCCAGCTCACTGAATAACCTCAAGTTTGCTCCCAAAGTGGAGGACTACAGAAAAGAACAATAAACAAAAGAATCATAACAGTTACCTTGTATTATTTCTGTATGGATATGTTGATGTCAAAATGTTATGGTAAACCACATATACTTTTTACTGTTTAATATAGGAAGATTATGCTTGAGAAGGCTGATTTTGATCAATAGATGGATAGTCGGCATCTTCCCTTTCGTTCAGCAATCAGCTTGCATGTTTTAAAAATATTCCCTGAGGAGGATACCTTGCTGATGTGCGACAAATATCTGCATAAATGCCATTGATTTGGCTGCTTATATCTTCCAGACCAGCCCTGCCCAACTGTGCATATCCTTTATGAATAAGTCTGCAAAAACTTCCTAAGTGTGAGCCCTAAGGAGGGAGAGGAATCATTGAGAGGTGCAATGCAGAGGTGTGTGGAGCACAACAAAGAGGCATGAAATGAGGCAAAGGAAAGCTATAATGGACATCGGGAAATATTTCCAAGCAGTTGGATCTATTCAGTAGGGCTATAGTCTCCCCAGGGACATGGAACATTTCAAAACCAGTTTGGAGGAAGTCCTGGAAAATGTACACCCGGGAGTAATGCTGCATTGGCAGCAGGGGGGATGGACTGGATGTGACCTTACTGTGTCTCTTCTATTTCTGTTTCCTAGTACAACAGTTACAGTTCTTTTGCAATATGGTAAATATTTAAAAATCACAGATACAAGTTAAACATATTAAACCAAAAGTTACGCCAATCCAAGCATGACTTTTCACCTTTTTAAACTAAGACAGCATGGATGAAGAGGAAATGAAGCTGAGCTTTTTAATCCTCTTTGTTTAAGGCTAACTCACATAGGACGCGCCTTCACAAGAATTGTTCAATAACATTTGTGGAGCTCAGCCTGGAGTTGTTGTTGGATTGTCCTCAGTCTCCAGAGCTGATGATGTTATTGAATATGTACTGGGTGTGAGCACTCACACTCGCTCTCTACCAGGCATAATGCAGACTCTGCCTGCCACCTTTTAGCCCTGGCTTGTAGCCAGAGATCCAGTTTGTGTAGCATAATGTCACTGTGATTCTCCCCAGGACACCTGGGATTGTGAGACTCCTTGTCACCTCCTGCTCTTAGTGTGAAACTGTCTCTCGTCTGTTTCTGTCATGAATCAGATTCCTGAAACCAATAGCTCCTGGCAGCACAAACACTGCCTTCTAAACCTCTGCAGGTCATGCTCCCTGTACAGATAATGACAGGAACACACCAACCCCCAATACTGGGAAAGTTCCCTGTAGTTTCAAGATCTGAACACTCACAGAATTATTGTTTTATTTTTTGTTTTGTTTTGTTTTTTGAAGAATAAAATCATCAGACCAACAGATGAACATCATTTGATGGGGGAGAGTCAACATGTTTTTTGTGAGGGGAAATCTTGACTCGCTAATCTAATAAAATTCTTTGAGGGGATCAATAAAGCATGTGGACAGGGGCGATCCAGTCGGCACAGTGTACTTAGATTTTGAGAAAACCTCTAACAAGGCCCCTCACCAAAGGCTGTTAAGCAAAGTAAGCTGTCCTGGGATAAGGGATAAAGTTCTGTCATGTATAGCAACTGGTTAAAAGATAGGTAGCAATGGGTAACAATGGGTAGGAATAAATGGTCAGTTTTCAGAATGGAAAGAGGTTCCCCCAGCTGTCTGTACTGGGACAGTCCTAGTCAACATAAACAGTGAGGTGGCAAAATTGGCAGATGGTACAAAGCTACTGCGCTGGTTAGGCCTCGGCTGGAGTATTGTGTCTAGTTCCGGGCACCGCACTTCAAAAAAGACGTGGAGAAACTAGAGAGGGTCCAGAAAAGAGCAACAAGAATGATTAAAGGTCTAGAGAATGTGACCTATGAAAAAAGGTTGAAAGAACTGGGCTTGTTTAGTTTGGAAAAGAGAAGATTGAGGGGAGACATGATAGCAGTTTTCAGGTATCTAAGAGGGAGTCATAAGGAGGAAGGAGAAAACTTGTTCTTCTTGGCCTCTGAGGATAGAACAAGAGGCAACGGGCTTAAACTGCGGCAAGGGAGGTTAAGGTTGGACATTAGGAAAAAGTTCCTAACTGTCAGGGTGGTCAAACAGTGGAATAAATTGCCAAGGGAGGTTGTGGAATCTCCATCGCTGGAGATATTTAAGAACAGGTTAGATAGATGTCTATTAGGGATGGTTTAGGCAGTACTTCGTCCTGCCATTAGGGCAGGGGGCTGGACTTGATGGCCTCTCGATGTCCCTTCCAGTCCTAGTGTTCTATGATTCTATGATTCTACTCAAGATAGTTAAATCCCAGACAGACTAGGAGGAGCTGTAAAAGGATCACTCAAAACTGGATGGCTGGTCAACAAAATGGCAGATGAAAGTCAAGGTTGATCAGTGCAAAGTAATGCATATGGGAAAACATAAAACCCAACGATTCATATGACTTCATAGTATCTAAATTAGCTGCTACCACTCAAGAAAGAGATCTTGGAGTCATTGTGGGTAATTCTCTGAAAACCGTGTGCTGATTGGCTGAGCTGTAGGCAGAGGGAGGAGCTATCAGGGAGGCCGAGCACTTAAACCCCGCTAGTAAGCGACCAGGGAGCTTTGCGACCGGGTGCTCGCGAACAGGGTGCGTGCTAACAGGAGGGAGTTTTGAGAGGCTCTCCTGGAGAAGGAGAAGGAAGGAGCAAACTAAAGCACCTTGGGGTAAGTGGCTGCTTATATTTGGGGGTTTTGGGGTTGTGTGTGTTTGTTTGTTTGTTTGGAGTTTGGAGTGCTGAGCTGAGTGTTTGTTTGAAAGGCCGTGTGCTCAGGCAGGCAGTTGGAAGCTGTGAGTCTTGATTAGGTTTGAATTGAAACACCGTGTGCTGATTGGCTGAGCTGTAGGCAGAGGGAGGAGCTATCAGGGAGGCCGAGCACTTAAACCCTGCTAGTAAGCGACCAGGGAGCTTTGCGACCGGGTGCTTGCGAACAGGGTGCGTGCTAACAGGAGGGAGTTTTGAGAGGGGAGTTTGGAGGGAGCCAGTGACTTCTATTGCCCTTAAACTTAAATCCTTTATAACAACCTCTATCTGAAACATTTAATTAACCCCTCATATATAATTAGAGTAGGAAATGGAGGCAGAAGCCCAGCAGCAGAGTGGGGGCTATCCTGTTTATTGTGTCGAGTGCAGTATGTATGACTACCTACCCTGTGGGTGCGTGGTGTATGCGTGCACTCGATGCAAGGTGCTCCTGGCCCTCAGAGACCGAGTGCATGCTTTGGAGGCCAGGGTGGCTGAACTGGAGGAGCTAAGGAAGGCAGAGGTGTTTGTTGATGAGACTTCCCGGGACATAATAGGGATGTCCCACCTCCAATCTGACAGTCCTGATGCTGTTACGGAGGATGAAAGGCTCAGGGAAGGAGAGCAGTCAATGGGAGCAGAGGGAAACCATCCCATAGTTGGGACCCTCCTTCCAGAGGGTGCTATTGTATTCTCTCGTGCCGAGGATACTTCTCTGGGGGAGGGAGCACCAGCTGTTAGGAAGAAGCAGATTTTAGTAGTGGGGGATTCGATCATTAGAAATATAGATAGTTGGATTTGTGATGACCGGGAGAACCGTATGGTGACTTGCCTGCCTGGTGCGAAGGTTGCGGATCTCTCGAGGCATCTAGACAGACTTATGGGCAGTGCTGGGGAGGAGCCGGTCGTCGTGGTACATGTTGGTACCAATGACATAGGGAAGGGTAGAAGAGATGTTCTGGAGGCCAAATTTAGGTTACTAGGAAAGAGACTGAAATCCAGAACATCTATGGTGGCATTCTCTGAAATGCTTCCAGTTCCACGCGCAGGGCCAGATAGACAGGCAGAACTTCAGAGTCTCAATGCGTGGATGAGACAATGGTGTAGGGAAGAGGGGTTTAGATTTATTAGGAACTGGGGACACTTTTGGGGTAGGGGGAGCCTATACAGGAACGATGGGCTCCACCTAAATCAAGGTGGATCCAGACTGCTGGCATTAAACATTAAAAAGGTCGTAGAGCAGTTTTTAAACTAAGAGGTGGGGGAAAGCCGATTGGTGCGGGGGAGCACCTGGATCGGACGGAGACTTCTCTTACACGAGGCTCCATAGATAGGGATTTGCTAGAAGTTAGTCAGATAGGGAACGTGGGAAATAATATATGGGCAAGATCAGATGTGAAACAATCGCATATAAAAAAATCCAACGCATCTGTGAAAGGCGGACATATAAATAGTGGTAGTTTTTTAACGTGCTTTTACACAAATGCTAGGAGTCTGTCTAATAAGATGGGTGAACTGGAGTACCTCATATCAAAGGAGGAAGTTGACATAATAGGCATCTCAGAAACATGGTGGAATGAGGACAATCAGTGGGACACTATCATACCGGGATATAAATTATATCGGAAAGACAGAACAGGTCGTGCGGGTGGCGGAGTGGTACTATATGTGAAGGATAATATAGAATCAAATGAAGCAAAAATCCTAAAGGAATCAAAATGTTCCATAGAATCATTATGGATAACAATTCATTCCTCTAATATAAATATGGCATTAGGAATATATTACCGACCACCTAACCAGGACAGTGATAGTGATGCTGAAATGTTAAGGGAGATTAAAGAGGCTATCAAAATAAAAAACACAGTAATAATAGGAGATTTCAATTATCCCCATATTGATTGGGTGCATGTCACCTCAGGACAGGATTCAGAGATTAAATTTCTTGATGCCTTAAATGACTGCTTCTTGGAGCAGCTAGTACAGGAACCCACAAGGGGAGAGTCAATTCTCGATCTAGTCTTGACTGGAACACAGGATCTGGTCCAAGAGGTAACTGTTACTGGACCGCTTGGAAATAGCGACCACAATATAATAACTTTTAATATTCCTGTGTTGGGAAGAACACCGCAGCGGTCAAACACTCTGGCATTTAATTTCAAAAAGGGGAATTACACTAAAATGAGGAAGCTAGTTAAACAGAAACTAAAAGGTAGAGTAATTAAACTAAAATCCCTGGAAGCTGCATGGAAACTATTTAAAGACACCATACTAGAGGCCCAACTTAAATGTATACCCCAAATAAAAAAACACAGTAAGAGACCTAACAAAGAACCACCATAGCTAAACAGCCATGTTAAAAAGGTAGTGAGAGAGAAAAGGGCAGCTTTTAAAAAGTGGAAGTCAAATCCTAGTGAGGAAAATAGAAAGGAACATAAACACTCCCAAATTAAGTGTCATAATGTAGTAAGAAAAGCCAAAAAAGATTTTGAGGAACAGCTAGCCAAAAATTCAAAAAACGATAGTAAAATGTTTTTTAAATACATTAGAAGCAGGAAGCCCGCTAAAAAAGCAGTGGAGCCCTTAGACGATAAAGATATAAAAGGAGCGATCAAGGAAGACAGTGCCATTGCGGAGCGATTAAATGATTTCTTTGCTTCAGTCTTCACGGCTGAGGATGTTACAGAGGTTCCTAAATCTGAGCCAGCCTTTTTAGGTGACAAATCTGAGGAACTCACTCAGATTGAAGTGACATTAGAGGAGGTTTTGGAGTTAATTGATAAGCTGAATAGTAACAAGTCTCCAGGACCAGACGGTATTCACCCAAGGGTTCTGAAAGAACTCAAATGTGAAATTGCGGAGTTATTAACAGTGGTTTGTAACCTATCCTTTAAATCCACTTTGGTACCAAATGACTGGAAGACGGCCAATATAACGCCAATATTTAAAAAAGGCTCTAGAGGAGACCCTGGCAATTATAGACCGATAAGTTTAACATCAGTACCAGGCAAATTAGTAGAAACACTAGTAAAGAATAAAATTGTAAGGCACGTAGAAGAGCACGAATTGTTGGGCAAAAGTCAGCATGGTTTCTGCAGAGGGAAGTCGTGTCTAACTAATCTATTAGAATTCTTTGAAGGGGTTAATAAACATGCGGACAAGGGGCACCCAGTGGACATAATATACCTAGATGTCCGGAAAGCCTTTGACACGGTCCCACACCAAAGGCTTTTATGTAAATTAGGTGGTCATGGGATAGGAGGAAAGATCCTTTCATGGATCAGGAATTGGTTAAAAGACAGAAAACAAAGGGTGAGAATAAATGGTAAATTTTCACAATGGAGGAGGGTAACTAGTGGTGTTCCCCAGGGGTCAGTCCTGGGACCGATCCTGTTCAACTTGTTCATCAATGATCTAGAAAATGAGGTAAGCAGTGAGGTGGCAAAGTTTGCAGATGACACCAAGTTGTTCAGGACAGTCAAAACCAAAACAGATTGTGAAGAACTACAAAAAGATCTCAGCAAACTGAGTGATTGGGCAGCAAAATGGCAAATGACATTTAATGTGGGTAAGTGTAAGGTAATGCATGTTGGAAAAAATAACCCAAATTACACGTACTACATGATGGGGTCAAATTTAGCTACGACAGATCAGGAAAGGGATCTTGGAGTTATAGTGGATAGTTCTCTGAAGACATCCACGCAGTGTGCAGCGGCAGTTAGTAAGGCAAATAGGATGTTAGGAATTATTAAAAAAGGGATCGATAATAAGACAAAAGATATCATACTTCCCCTATATAAAACTATGGTACGCCCACATCTTGAGTACTGCGTGCAGATGTGGTCTCCTCACCTCAAAAAAGATATATTGGCATTAGAAAAGGTTCAGAAAAGGGCGACTAAGATGATTAGGGCCTTGGAACGGGTCCCATATGGGGAGAGGCTAGAGAGACTGGGACTTTTCAGTTTGGAAAAGAGGCGATTGAGGGGCGATATGATAGAGGTATATAAAATCATGAATGGTGTGGAGAAAGTGAATATAGAAAAATTATTTACCTTTTCCCATAATACAAGAACTAGGGGACACCAAATGAAATTGATGGGTAGTAGGTTCAAAACTAATAAAAGGAAATTTTTCTTCACACAGCGCACAGTCAACCTGTGGAACTCCTTGCCCGAGGAGGCTGTGAAGGCCAGGACTCTATTAGGGTTTAAAAAAGAGCTTGATAAATTTTTGCAGGTTAGGTCCATAAATGGCTATTAGCCAGGGATAAAGTATGGTGCCCTAGCCTTCAGAACAAGGGCAGGAGATGGATGGCAGGAGATAAATCACTTGATCATTGTCTTCTGTTCTCCTTCTCTGGGGCACCTGGCATTGGCCACCGTTGGCAGATAGGATGCTGGGCTGGATGGACCTTTGGTCTGACCCAGTATGGCCATTCTTATGTTCTTATGTTCTTATGTTCTCAATGTGCGGTGGCAGTTAAAAGAACAAACAGAGTTTTGGGAATTATTAAGAAAATGTAGATGATAAGACAGAAATATCATATTGCCTTTGTATAAATCCATGCTGCATCCACACCTTCAATACAGCATGCAGATGTGGTCTCCCCATCTCAAAAAGATATGTTGGAACTGAAAATGTTTCAGAAAAGGGAAACAAAAATTATTAGCAGTACAGAATGGCTTGTGTAATGAGGAGAGATTAATAAAACTGGGACTTTGTAGCTTGGAAAAGAGACAACTTCAGGGTGATATGATATGGGTCTATGAAATAATGAATGGTATGGAAAAAGTAAACAAAGAAGTGCTATTTACCCCTTCTCATAACACAAGAAATAGGGGTCACCAAACGAAATCAATAGGAAGCAAGTTTAAAACAAACAAACGGAAGTAAATTTTTCACCCAATGCACAGTTATGCTGTGGAACTGTTTGCCTGAGGATATTGTAAAGGCCAAGACTTCAACAGGGTTAAAAAAGAAGCAGATAAATTCATGCTCCATGGATGGCTATTAGCCAGGAAGGCAGAGATGTGTGTCTCTAGCCTCTGTCTCCAGCCTCTGTTTGCCAGAAGCTGGGGATGAGCAGTACGGTATGGATCACTTGATGATTACCAGTTCTGTTTATTTCCTCTGGGGTACATGGCATTAGCCACTGTTGGAAGACAGGACACTGGGCTAGATGGACCTTTCTTCTGGCTCAGTATGGTCATTCTTATGTTCTTATCTATTGTTCCCAACCAGCTTGTAAGAATCAAGCCAGGACCAGCACTTTGCTTAATACCACGATACTTAAACTTATGCCTGTTATTCCTTATAAAGATATCTATTACGAAATAGAGATTTGGGAGATAGTGAGAATACTGGAAGCAAGTGGTTACATATGAGACAAAAGCATAGAGACTGCTTTCTGCTTTGTAGATACTACACTTAACAAACAAATCATTCTCTTTCCCAAACATCCAAGTCACCCTTTCTGGCCTTCAAACAACCCTGCAGCCTCATCAGGTTCCACATCAAAAGTGAGCTCCCCACAGACCAGGACACACAACTCAAAGTGGCACCGGACCGTGCCAAATACCAGATGTAAAACTTGCAGCCATGCTCTACTGCCATGATGATCAGTCCTTCGCACACCAGACAGCACGCCTTTCAAGCTGATTGGATCATACTGACGCCTATCATAACACGTGATGTGTGTCATTCAGTGCACTACACACCCCAATAACAACTGCAGGTGAAACAAGAGTCACTGTGCTTGCAAATGAACTTTCACAGAAAATGCTAAAAGACAAGAGCACCAGATTATTCACTGATGAACACTTTACAAAAGAATGACTTCATGGGCGACTTCTTAGTCATGTATCAAGTGTTTAGGCTAAATAATCTGATCCATCTTATATTTAGATGTGACAATGAGCACTTTCCCCAGACCTAAGTCTTTTCAACCGACAATAGCGGGTTCAAAAAAAGATGCTACCTCTCCTGCCCTGTCTCTCTAATATGCTGGGATCAGCAAGGCTATACAAACACTGTAAAGAAGTTATCCTCTTCTCTTAAGAAGTTCATCTCTGTTTAAGTCAAGCCACTCTCATGAAGCAAGTGTCACAGAGGTAGCCGTGTTAGTCCGTAACTTTGAGAGCAACAAGAAGTCCTGTGGAACCTTATAGTCTAACAGATATTTTGGAGCATAAGCTTTCATGGGCAAAGACCCGCTTCATCAGATGCAGACACTTCATCAGACACTGTAGTGTAGATGTAACCAGATGTGTCTGATGAAGGTGTATTTGCTCATGAAAACTTATGCTCCAAAATATCTGTTAGTCTATAAGGTGCCACAGAACTTCTTGTTCTCATGAAACAAGTTTGTTGTTTATTTCCTTCCTGTGTGCTCTCTTCTTTGCCCCTCAAAATATTGCAGATCAAACCTTTGAAGTGCACGTCTAGATAAGGTTTCTTTCCCTGCATTTGTTTCTGTTTGTATCAGTTTCTTTTTGAAGTTCTTACAATCTTTCATTTGCATTTAGTCAGACTGGTGACATTGTGAAAAATACACTCAGCTCATGTGTGACAGAAAACCTGGTTTTTACCTGTGCTGGTGACCCAGGCTACGTCTGCGTTTGCAAGTTTTTTCTAAAAAGTAGGGGCTCTTTAGAAAAATTCCAGTGTCTACACACAAAATACATTTTTTTGATGTTAAATCTGAAGAATGCAGCATTGTTTCGGGAGGCGCTCTTCCTCTCCCCAGATGACGAAGAGCACCTTTTTCTGAGAGATTTTTTCAGAAAAAAACATGCGTAGACACCCCAGGGCCCTTTTTTCGAAAGAGCAGTTCTCATGGCGCTGGATTTTTCGATCCCTCTTCTGTTCTTTTGAAAGAGCAGGGGCCATGTGGATGCTCTCTATTGAAAGAGTGGAATGATTTTTTCAATCTGCTTTTTTGTGTGTGGACGCATTCTTTCAAAAGAAGATTTTTCAGAAGAGATCTTCTGGAAGACCTTCTTTTGAAGGATTGCTGTAGTGTAGACGTAGCCAAGCTCTCTCACACAGGCTTTAAGAACATAGCTTCTGTGCATATACACAACTCCTTACATGGTATGCTTACCTATATTTCACAATGCCTTGACGACCAGTGGGACCCTGGCTTTCATTTGATTCTTCACATTACGTTCTTTAATGAACTAGAATGTACATGCCAGACTTGAGCAACTCTGGTAACCCATCCACACATGTCCTGTGCATCTTGCTAGTTGTCACTAAGAGGTTACAGGGTCACAGTCAGACTAGCATTTAAAGCATATATTGCTTCCATTTCCTACACTCTGGAAGAGTCTCAGCTGCCCCCACAATTACAGATCTGTTCATCTGTAATGAATCTATGTATTACAGACATGATGGACATCAACAGGAAAGAACCTTTGGCTCAAGAAACAGGCATATGCTATCTGAGCAAAAGGAGAATCAGTTCAGCAGTAATTTTGCATAATTTCTATGGGTCAGCCACTGCATTATCACTGCTTGCATTGTAGCTATTCTGCAGACAGAAGACCGCAGTCTGCAGACCTGTCAATACAATCCCTTTTACCAGCATTAAATATGAATGAAAAGAAGTCTAGCATTTGAGAAATCAGCTATAGCGTTTGGTATGATGTCTGCCATTATGTGTGTGGATTAGAAAAAACATAGCAGAGAACACTAGAATTTGTAGTGCTAGTTCAAAGGATTCTTCTCTGCATATCAGGCAGTGTGAGACTGAAACCTGAATGCCAGTGGGGCGAGAGGCTGGAACCAAGGGTGTTGGTGTTGCTGCCACTTCCCCTGTCTTGAAGCAATGCCCATTACATACAAGGTTTACAGTGTGGTCCGGTGACTCTCAGCGCCTCCATTATACAAATTGTTCAAGCACCCCTGCCGGGGATAGCAGCTAAGGTGATCCATCATACTGATATTAGGGGGTTTATCTTATATACACAACTATATTCTTTCCCCCACACCTGAAAAAAAAAGTATCCTGATTTTTCACACTTGTTATCTGGTCACCTTAGTAGCTGCTTTGACAGTGCTATGCTGTATAATGGAGATGGAGAGTACTGAAAGGCAGTAACCATGGTACAATGAAATGTTTTTCTTCTTTGCCTTTGGATACAGTTCTCAAATTAACCGCAGCCTGGCTTTTCTTTGTTTGTATGCAGTGGAGATGCTAGCCCATCAGAGGCTCTAAGCAAGAATATTTTCCTCCTCAACACATCATGAAAAGAAAATAGGGTACTTGAGATCCTAAGAAATTGCTTAAGCCTTTCATGCTTAGCAGCATCTTTGTATGCACAGTTCTGTATGGGTTAGATATTGTTGATAATTCCAAGCAGTCCTCAGACTTGCCCCTCGTCTTTAAAGCAAGAGCATCTTCACATTATCTGTTGTGTACACTCCAACTTTTCCCTTTAATTGCCAACATTTTCTAAACTGAAAGTGTACTACTGTACAAATTTATTTTGCATAATTTAATTAATGTGCAGTGTATCCCAAATCACTTTTCTGTGTTAGTAATGTAAGACATTAGACAATCTACAACATAAACGGCAGGAAACAGGTGGGGTATTAAATCATAATAAAATAATAGTCATATAGTGATGTTAACTACATTGGTTCAATATCACCCCTTCAGTTACATATTGAAGGCTTGTCCTACTTTCTCTCCAGTGTCCCTGCTTATTAGTGTAATCAGCTTATGTTCCTTAGGTGGTGTTATGATAACATGGGTTATTACCAGGTGATGAAATAGCATGAGGTCATAAGTAGAATATGGAAATCAATTACTAATATTCAGAGTATTCTAAAAAGAGTACATTAATTACAATACTGCACCAGGTGTAACTACTCCTGGATTACTGGGCCAATTTAAACTATGATGTACCTTCTTTGCAGCCTCAATAGTTACATCAGCAATGAATCATGTTTAATTCTAAGCATCTCATAACAGAAATTAAAGGGAATTTAGTGAACAACTACAAAAATGATTCAGGGACTGCAGAGGTTGAATAAAGATTAAAAGATCCAACTCCAGTTATATGTAACACTTCTTGAGAGAAGGGTTTTACAGTAGTGTATGTATTTTGCAAACCTGTGAGGACACACACATATACAAAATATCACAAGCATCAGCTAGTTTCAGAAGGATAGATGGGCTCATCTGTTTCAGCAAAAACTACAAGGAGTCCTGGAACACCTTAAAAACTAACAGATGTATTTGGGCATAAACTTTTGTACTGCAACATAAACATATGTTCTTACATAAACTGCAACTCCCTCCATCAGAAGCTTCAGCTAACCTGCGCAGATGGAACTGAATCTTCAGCTTGAACAGTTTTGCAGTATCTCTATTACCTTTTCACAGTCTTGGGCTAAATTGCCTCAGCTATAGTGTAGCATGTAAGAGTGGTAAATAGATGTTATTTTTCTAATCTACTATAAGGTAGAAGGGACCGTCGTGACCATCTAGTCTCACCTTCATTTTGCTGGCAGCAGAACCTTACCCACCTACTCCTGTAATAGACCCCTAACCTCTAGCAGAGTTGCTGAAGTTCTCAACTCATGGTTTGAAGTCTTCATATTAAACAGAATCCACCATTTGCCCTAGTTTAACTCTGCAAGTGACCCGTGCCCCATGCTGCAGAAGGTGAAAAACCTGTTCCTTCCCAATCTCAGATATGGCAATCAGATACTGAGCATGCAAGCAAGACCCAGGACCCAGAACCCAGACACTTGGGAGAAATCAATCATAGTAACTCAGCTGCCCCTCCCCATCTAGCATCATGTCTCTGGCCACTGGGGACTTTTGCAACTGGGAGTTATCCATGGGCCACGCGCCATCATATGATGATGTCTCATAGTACCATCTCTTCCATCAGTGTCTCAGCTCAGTCTTTAAGCCAGTTAGCAATTATTTTCCCCCTACTGTTTGCCTTGAATGGCTGTTCCAGAACTTCACTTCTTTGGGGGTTAGAAACTTTTGTCTAATTTAAAGCCTAAACTTGACGGCTGGTTTATTTCCATTTGTTCTTGTGTCCACATTATGTACTTAAATTACTTCTCTCCCTCCCTGCTATTTAACTTTCTGATGTATTTATATACAGAACTCCTATCTCCCCTTAGGCTAAACTAGCCAAGCTCTTCTCATGTGGTAGTTTTTGTATTCATCCTAGTGGTCCTCTGCACCAGTTGCAGTTTGATTTAATCTTTCTTAAACATGGGAGACCAAAACTGCATCCAATATTCCAGATGAGGTCTCACCAGTGCCTTGTATAGTGCTACTAACACCACTTCTGCTGTTGCTGCTTCTGAACTCCTAATGAGGGTCTTGTGTTTACATCACTGAACTGAGATTCAGGTGATGTGGGTCAATTCCAGCTTTTGTTACAGGCTTTCCTGTCCCTTGGGGGCAAGTCTCCATTCTCCACTTCACCTCAGTTCATGTAATATGAAAATAACAGGAGTGCATTGTGGATAAATTCTTTGTTCCAGAGATTCTCAGATATTGTGGTGACTGATGAATGCTGCAAAAAGGGGTGGTGGTAGTTATGCCACCTGCTTCCAGTCAGAGGATTAGGGATGGGGGACCATGCCTGCCCCTTTTTTTGCACAGCTCCTAAATTCAGGTTCTCGCAAGTGGGCATGGGGTCAATGGCCCTCCCCCTCACCCCTAGCGCCTATGCTGTTAACACATGCGGAGCCAGTCTAGCAGTATATTACACATGGAATGTGAGTTCAGTATATTCCTGGTGTAGGATGGGTGCATGGGTGTGCAGTGGCAAATGAGATTTGTATGTGGGCTTTCTGTGCACCTGAGTGGTAGTAAATTTCTGCATCTGAACTTGTGTGTTTGAGAGGCTGGGGTGTGGCATTTAGTTGCACACTGGGAGGTACATGCCGAACAGTACCTGTGAGTACAACGTGTGTGCGAGTCTGCTTAAGAGGGGCTGGGGTGTGGCATTTAGCTGCACACGGGGAAGCACATGCAGGACAGGACCTTTGTGCAGCACGTGTGTGTGTGCGTGCGTGTGAGGAGCTGGGGTGTGGCATTTAGTTGCACACTGGGAGGCACATGCAGGGCAGGACCTGTGTGTGTGCAGACTGGGTATGGCATTCAGTTGCACACGGGGAGGCACGCGCAGGACAGGACCCATGTGTAGCACGCGTGTGTGAGTCTGCCTGCGAGGGGGTGGGGTGTCGCAGTTAGTTGCACACGGGGAGGCACGCGCAGGTGTAGGTGTGTGAATACCCACCCATCTCCCGGCGCGCGCCCACGTGCGGAGCACGTGCCTTGGGCTGGGCGCCTGTCCACTGGCTGGGGGAAGGGAGCAGAGAGCTGCAGCTGGCCGGCGGCAGCGGCGGCGGCTTCCCCTGCCTCCCGCGCGGCTGCAAGTGCCGCTGCTGCCGCTGGGGGACCGGCGAGAGATGCTGCCGCTGCTGCCGCCCTGGCCGGCGCCGGAGGAGGGGTAGGAGCGGGGGCAGCCGGAGCATCGCCGCCGCGCGCAAGCTGCTGCCTCCTTTCCGGCCGGGCGGCGAGCCGGCCCCGAAGCGGACGGAGCGGGCCAGGAGGTGAGCGGGCCCGGCGGGGCGGGAAGCCCGGGGGCGCTGCTCCCCCCCGGGCTGCACACGGAGGGTGCCCCAGCGAGGGGCCGCGCCGGGCTGCCGGCGCTCTGGGTGGGCAGCCGGCCGGGCCGCCAGGGGCCGCGCTCCCCCTGCGCCTGGGCGCGAGCCGCGGGGGGAGCCCGACCTGCTCCTCGCAAGGTCAGCGCGGGCCGGGGGCTGGGCATGGCCTGGGCGCCGCTTCCCGCGCGCTGCCCGCACCCGCGGGGCGGGAGGGGAGGGGAGTTTGCCGCGGGGCAAGACGCCGGGCGGCTGGGAGCGCGGGGGTTCGGCGGGGCAGTGCTGGAGTCTAAGCCCGGAGCTGCTGCTGCTCCCGACGCAACCCCCTCCTGGGCTGCCGGCTCCCCGGGGCGTTGGGCGCACCAGCCCCAGGCTTTCTCCACTTGCCCTTCGGTCCCAGCCTGGTTCTGTGCCCCCCTGCGGTGCATGGCTATAGGGAACAGGTTCTCGTAGCATAAAAGTCCGCTTTGTGTGGGTTTTCTGGGGTGCTTGGCTGCTTTGGACAATGGGAGGTTTAGAGGATTTTGAAAATGGTAATAAGGCCAATGATTAACGTGCCATTGAAATAACAGAAATTAAATAGCAAACCGTTGCCCAATAATGTAGTCCTTGCTCAGGCAAAACTTTCATTCATGACGGTTGTAAAACCCCTGAGTTTGACCTGAAGTATTTTGTAAATATACCTGTGGTAGTGCAAGAAACTTCACTGGCAAGCAGTACTACGCACACTGTTTTTGAGCTGATGCTGTGTTAAGAAAACAGTAGAACTAAGACAAGTAATTGAAAATAAAACTAGTTAGTCTCATATTCTGGAGAAATCACACTGGCTGCAAAAATTGCTTCCAAATATGCTTGACAAAAATGATTCATAAAAATAGTGTCCCAGGAAATGCACCAGAATTTGCCTGGTAGCTTATGATGCCATTAAAAGAGATTTCATCCAAAACATAAAGAAATGCTTCGTGAACTCCCTTCTGACGTTGAAGTTTTAATTTTGGCTTCAGTTTTCACAGAATGTTGTTTTAAAATAATCTTGACTTTTTACTTTGTTTTCATAAAAATACTTTTCTGTTTTTTTTTTTTTTGTTTTAAATAGTAATTCTTGAGGTGGATTCTCCAATTACATGGCTGCCCTTCTTGGAGGTTAAACTCCTCTTAATTTCTGTGGGGCAGACTTTCTGGTCTGCAAAATCAATTTTCCATTGCACCACTTCACTCATGTTGCACATAGTGATCTTCATTCTGCTGGAGGTTGTTCCCCTTGGAGAATTTCCCCTGTATAGAGGCAATTTCTACTAATGTAGAGACACTGATTCCTCTTACACCAGCTCCATCACCTGCCAGAAGGGTAGGTGGGACAAGTCTCCTAAGGATACGGGGAGTGTGGCTGAAAGAAGATTTGTTGTGGCTAATTCCTTGCCTCCCTGAGGTACCTATTGTCAACAACATAAATTAAAGTCACTACCCTGTCTTTTTAATTTATGCCAGGGCTGGTCAGCTAAGAATCAGCTAGGTGCAATCACCTGCCTATCTCACTTCTCCTTCCACCGCATCCAAGCTCTATGAAATCCAAGCATATTCCTTAAGGAAACAGAATCTAGTCCTGCTCCTACAGAATTCAAGGGGAAGTTCTGTCATTAACTTCAGTGGGACCAGGTTTGGGTCCACATGTGTTTTCATTATATTTACCAAAGTGGTAAAATATGCCTAATGTTATTGTTAAAAAAAATACTTTTAATGGGGCTAAAAGACTAGGTAGTAAAGTGACCGAGTGGTTGTGCAGCTTAAATAAATATTTTCGTAACTGATGTTTAATGGAATAAACTAAAAGCTGTTACAGTTATTTTGCGGTATATACATGAAAAATAGGGCAGATTTAAGCAAACTGATGGGTGACCAAGTGGATTAGTAATAAGACGCCAATCTAGCTGTTCACCTCTGTGTCATCTCTCAGTCCAGCTCAGATATACAATGACTTGTGTTTGGTGACCTGTATGAATTGACTAGGTTTCAGCTCATGTCCTAGTAGATAATTGGTCCCATCATAAAAACTGCCACCACGTTCGTCTCAGCAGTATGCACAGGGAGGCAGAGGGTGGGATGGGACATGAAGCTGAAATGTCTACACTCTAGTGCAAGCCCAGGGATTACTCGTAGGACTTGAGTTAGCATATCCTGGTTTGGAAACATAGAGCTTGAGCAGCTACCTTCATTTGTAACGTAGGTTAGGAATTGTTGACCCTGAGGTCCAACCTGGGGCAGCTGCATTATGTAGGCCGGAGTTCAACTACCAGTATCCCAGACTTCCTAGAGCCTTTCAAAATGTGGCTACTCTTCCTCTTTGTTAATGGTACAATGTGGAAAAACAGGACTGTCCACCAAACCTGACTGCTGAAGGACAAAGACAAATGTCCTGTGGGCAGCACTGATACATGGGGGCGGGGTGTGTGTGAAGGGGCACCTGACCCTCCCAATTCAGTGGGTGGGAGGTGCGAGGAGTCGAGCCTCCTGGGAAGGCGAGGAGATTACGGGGGGCCCTGGCTCAGTCAGAAGGAGTCGGGACCCTGCCCGCAGGGGCAGGGGTAAGCAGAGTAAGTAATACAGCTCTGCTCTCCTAGCTTCCAGTCATGTCACTTGAGGAAGGGGCAGGACCCTCCCTCACACACACGTACTCACTGGCCAGAGCAAAGCAGCATGGCCAGGAGCTTAGGGTGAGCTAGGGCAGCATTGCTCTACTTTCTCCTGCCACTCCTGGTGAGTGTGGGGACAACCCCAGCTTCTGGCACCAGGCTCCCACTAGTCCCCTGGGCTGCATCACTCAGGGGAGGGGGCGTGGGGAAAGAGGAGGGGTCGGGGTAGGGTAAGGGTGGGGAGGAGGCAGGATGGGGTGGAGCAGGGGAAGAGGTGGGGCAGGCACGGAGCAGTGGTGGGGAGGCGGTGGGTAGGGCCAGGGAGAAACAGGGTAGGGGCAGGGCCTGGGGTGGAGTGAGAGTCGTCCCAGCCCTCCCCCAGACAAGGGATGGCACAGGGACAAGTCACGCGGTGTTGCTGGTGCTCCCCCTATGTCTTTCTCACCCGTTACCACTGCCCATGGGATTGTGGGACACTTTTCGCAGACTCCCAAAGCATGAGTCCAGTGAGGCTGTGTCTACACAAAACCAGTAGTAGTTGAACCCTGGATCTCAGCTTCATACAGGCTTGGACTGTCCCTGCCCTCACTGGAAGTGGTGGGGTGTTTCCGCAGGAAGAGGCGGGTGGGGGCAGAACAGGGGCAAGGAGGGATGGGGCATGGGTGGAGCTGGGGTGTGGCCTCAGTGCAGAGTGGGTGGGGCATGGGAAGGGAGGAAGCATATGGCCAGTGCCCCTTCTGGAATCCCTGGACCAGTCACCTCTGTGTGTCTCCCCCTTGCCCCGAGCCCAAGGCTCCCACACTTTCCCCACCCCTTCCCATGTTACCTAGTATGGCGGGTAATCCTGCCACTGCACCAGCTTTGTCCCCCTCCCGACCCAGCTGCATATTCAGCTGCTCTTCCTGGCAGCCATGCCTGGGTGGGGAGCTGGGCTGAACAGCCCTTCCATCGCTGCTTGGTGCAGCATAGCCAGCCAGCCTCCTGGGAGAGAGTCTGACTGCAGGGCGGAGGTTGGGGTGGACAGACTTGCTTGGCCACTGTCTCTGTAAGCTGAGTCTTGGTGTGGTGGCAGCCCACAACTCAGGTGGGTAATGGGCAGCAGCATCATAGCAGCCAGAAGGTGTTCTGGCCCCAGCCCTTCTGCTCCTTGCTTGGGCAGGTTTCTGGGGCGAGGGCACTTGACCCTGCATGCCCTCCCACCTTGTGTGACCTCTGCTGGGCTTAGATTGCACCATAGACATCCCTGAATGTCATCGTCCCTTCTAGAAAGGACAGAGGAATGTTGCTGGGGCAGTCTGTACCCATTCTTTGCTTTATATTGTGCTCTGGCTCTGGGCGTGTCTACACAGCAACACCTCCTCCCCACACCCTCGACCCCGGCAGCAGCAGGTCTCAGAGCCTGGATCAACTGACCTTCATTCATGTGTCTTGTGGTGTGTGGCTAAAAATAGCCCTATAGGTTGGGCTGGAGTCTGGTGTGTGGGATCCTTCACCTTCATTGGCTTTCAGAGCGTAAGCTCCAGCCCAAGTCTGGATGTCTCCCATTGCTATTTTTAGCCCCTTGGCATGAGCCCTGCAAACCTGAGTCAGTTGACCTGGGCTCTGAGATTTATTGCTGTAGGTCATTTTTGTCGAGCAGACATGCTCTGAGGGGAGGTCTTCAGACTCCAGGTCTGTCTATCTGGCACCTTTTGCACAGTTTTCAAACATCAGTGCTTTTTAAAAATAATTACTGTTTTTATAATTGTTTTATTAAATCAACATACAGCTGTCAGTGAGACTGTGTGTTGCTTGGGAAAATGACAAAGCCTAGGCTGGCCATCAATAAACTCCAATTTTATCTGCATGTGTACTGCTTGGTTGAAAATGGCTCCTACTGCATAAGTTGATATGCTTCTCAGTAACTTATTAACTGCAGGAGTGAGGAATGCTTTACTTGTGTTAATTGCTGGCAAGCCTTGCAATATCGTTGTCCACCCAACTGTCCATTAATAGAGTGGAGCGCTGACGGAGCTGGTAACTTTAGTGTTGAATTCTTTGCGCCTGTCACACCTTGCCTGCCAACAGGAAACCTTGCCTGCTGAACTTGAGATATCCATATCTGAAGAAGTGGGTCTGCCCCACGAAAGCTCATCACCTAATAAATCATTTTGTTAGTCTTTAAGTGCTACAGGATTGCTGGTTTGTTTTGTTAGAATACAGACTAACACAGCTACTTCTCTTTACTGCTGAACTTGTTCACATGTAAAATATACTGAACTGTGTTCACCTCCCACATGGCTGCTCGGGTAGCAGACTGGGGTTCAGAAACCTGAATTCTATTCTGCACTGGGCAGCTGATCCTTGGCAAGCTACTTTCTCTCGGTTTGCTCTTCTATAAAATGAAGCTACTATTATCTCCTTCCTGGGGATCTGTCTCAAAGATTAATTGAGCTTACTGAAATCCCCAGGTGAAGGGCTCTACAGCCATACAAAGTTGAAGTGTTACTAGAGGTTGCTGAGCCATTTTTTCAAATGCTGTTTCAAACGTGCTCCTTAAGCTTGCTACAAAGCACTCTCAACCTGCTACAAGCTGGGGTGCTCACATGTGTGCATTTGAAGGTCTGTCCTGTTGTTATCTAAGGCTCAGGCTACACCACTGAGCTTATAGCGGTTCAGCTGCACCAATGGAGTATTGTAGCCATTGCACTGCTAGTTCAGATGCTTTCAGTTGATGGAAGGCGACTCTCCTATTGATTTAATTATTCAAGCCACTGTGAACGGTAGCAGTTAAATCTGTGAGAGGAGCCGACATAGCACAGTCTGCACTAGTGCTTAGGTTGGTACGACTGACATTGCTTGAAGGGGTGACTTATTTCCACTTCTTAGTGACACAACGTACTGACATATGCTGTGGTGTGTACATAGCCTCAGAAAGTGTCTTGGTATTGCCAAGCGAAATGATACATTCTAGGCTGGGAAGCTCAACATTTCAGTTTTTAAAAAGACCTCCCTCTGCAATTCCTTGTGATTACAATAGCCCCATCCTGTCTGCTATAGAATTAAGTGTGTGGAGAGGTCCAGAGATCTCCAATTCCTCTTCTTTGGGATCTTCTGGGGTGACTGCTGCCATCCTTCTGGCCATTTTGACAAAGCCCTTGACCGCTCTGGTTGGTCAGCCCTCCAGGGGAAGTGGTGAAGGGAGTCCAGTCCTGCCCACTGCCCTGGACTCTGGCCCAGGGACCCTAGGGAAGGAGGGAGCTGGTGGGGGCTTTTTGCCCCTGCCCCATGGCAGCGACCTTTCCCTGGGCCTCTTCACCCACCACTACCCTCTGGGGTCTTTTCCTTCCGCTGCACCATGTGGCTGGGGTAGCTGGCTGTGCTCTCCTCAGCTCTGGTCTGGTCTTGTTTGATCTTCTCCTCCAGCCTCCTTCTGTCTGGGCAGCACTCCCCTCCCCTTCTGCTGCCTGGGGAAAGCCTTTTGTAGAATGCCTGGAGGCCTTAGGACCCGGGTGCTTTAATTACAGCCTGATGCTGGCTGACTCCTGTTGCACCCCAGCTGCCTATCCAGCCTACAGGACTACACCCTCTGTGAACCAACAAGGCGAAGAAAAAGGGGTTCCTACAGCACCCAAACTGTTCCCTCTCTGTCAGGTGCTGGTCAGCTGCAGTCTGTGGACTGCCACACCATGTAATCCACTATTCTCCTGTTCTGTAGTTTTCAAAAGGGATCAGCAAATAGACCCACTGCTTCTGAAATCTTCCCCTACCCCTTGTGTGCCTTATCCATTTTGGTTTTAAGTTCTTTGAATCAGGGACTGTCTCTTATAATGTGTTTGTATAGCAGCTTGCTCAGTGGAGTTCCGATTTCCATAAGTGCGACACGGAATAGCCTGTAAGTGCTATTGTCATGCACGTAAATAATGAATCTGAAAGGTGCTTCTCTGATTTCATTACTAACTCATCAAGCCCTGTTTATACCATTGAGGTGTATCAGAATGCACTGCACAGAAGATAGACCCATGTAAAGAGGGAGCCCACTATAAAGTGAATTAAGCAGGCAGTGCTCAAGGTTTCATATTACATCCAGTGTTGTGTAATGTGTTTATTAATGATCTGGAAATTAAGGTGAGCAGTAAGGTGATAACATTTGTAAATGATTCAAAAGTATTTAAATTACTCTTGTCCAGACAAGAATGTGAGTAACTTCAGAGGACCTACTCAATGATGGGTAACACAACGACAACAGAGGTTAAATCTTGATAAGCACAAAGCATTATACATGATAGAGGAAACAGAAACAACTCGAATAACTTAATGGTTTCAAAATTAAGAGTTTCAACTAAAGAAGAGTACCTGGGCACCACTGTGGTCCAATCAACTGAGACACCTGCCTGATGTCCACTTGCGATCAAAAAGCAAACAAGATGTAAACATGATAAGGAATGTGATTGAGAATAATATGAAATATATGATCATTCCACTAAATAAATCTGTGGTTCACTTCAATTTGAAAGACCGTGTCCAGCATAAGTCACTCCATCACAAAACAAAACACTGCAGACTTTGAAGGGATTCAGGCAACGGTGATGAAAATTGTGAGAGGCATAGAAAACATCTTGTGTGAAGAGAAGTTGAAAAGACTGCAAATTTTTAGAGAAGAGATGAAGAAAAGAGGAGCCATGATAAAAGTATAGTAAAAGCAAATATACTGAATGCTAAACAGAAGGAGGCTTGAGAGCATCTGTTCTCTGTATTGTAATACAAGAACAAGGGAGCCCTTAATAATATTGAAAGGCTGCAAATTCAGAATTGATAGAAATACTTTGTCATATAGCATGTAATAAGACTGGAATGTATTGCTGGAAGATGCTGTTGCTCAGAAGGATTTAAAGGTGGACTTCGTTTTTATATGGATACCAAGAATATCCAGAGTTGTTATAGTTAGTAATTATTTTTAAAAAAAAAGGTTTAGAAGGCAGATAAGACTTAAATTACTTACGGTTTTTACCCAATTTTAATTATTGTGACTAGGTTGAAATATTGAAATAGGCAAATTGTCCCACATCTGTCTGCTGTAGAAGTTCTTGCACCTTCCCCTGCAGTACAGTAAAACCTTGATTTAATGGACTAATAGGAGGGGAGGAATGTCCATTAAAGCCAAAAGTCCAGTAAATCGAGGGTTTACTGCCCACCCACCTCTGCCAGACTCCTCCAGCTACAGGTCCACCCCAAAATGACTGTGACTCACCAAAGGAGCTGCCAGAGTCCACCGTGGTGGCTGGAGCTCTCCTGACATGGCTGGGACCCAGCCATGTGCAGCTGGAGCTTTTCCACCCTGGCTAGGACCCCACCACTGAATGGCTGGAGCTTTCCTGCCATGTCTGGAACTTCTCTGCCATGGCTGGGGGGGACCCTGCTGCATGCAGCTGGAGAGACCCCGCCACGTGTCTGAAAGAACCGCCACGGGAGCTGTCATGCGCTCCCCCCACCTGGGGTGGGGTGCGTATGTGAGTGCCATCCGGCCACGTACGTGTCACACCTCTGGTGGGAGAAGCATGTGGCGGCTCCAGTGGCAGTCCAGGCTGCTGTGGAGGTTCAGCTGTGGTGGACCAGGTAATTCCCTTACTTTTGGGGAGTGGGGGTGGAGGGCAGGCTTTAGGATTTTATGAATCCTGATTAAGCTGGCTTTGGGAACAATAGTGGGGCTGGTGGACATCCATTATTCCTGAAGTCTGCTAAATCGGGGTCTGTAAAATCGAGGGTTTACCGTATATGATATTGGTAATTATGGGAGACAGGATACTGGGCTACATGGATTCATACAGCCATCGATTTCATGGGGAATACTGTGACCATTCAGTCTGACCTTCTGTAACACAGGCCACAGAACTTTCCCAAATAACCCCCAGAACGTGTGTTTTAGGCTATGTCTAAATTGTTGAGAGCTGTATTTGTGTCTCTCCTCCTGGGAGAGGCTTTCCTGACATTTGGTCCATCCACGTGGGGCCAAATATCAGGGAAGGAACCCTCTGCTGCGACGTCCCTACTTCATCATGGAATGAGGAAGACTGGGATGTCGGCAGAATTCTCCCAGTGCTGCAGACTTCTGTCAGGAGCCTAGAAGCCTGCAGTTTAGACATAGCATTAGAAAACAACCAGTCTGTGCTCCATGCCCATGCTGAGGCTTGTCTGCCCCCTCAAGGGAAAGTGAAGCTGCTGCAAGGCTCCCTTGCCGTTTGAGAGAGATCCAGGTCTTTCCAAACTGCTGACATGTTAGCGCATCCCCCAGGCTCGTCCTGGACCAAAGACCAGCTCATGCTGGCCCTGCCACTGATGATCATCAGTTTGTTCCACCGCATCGGGGGTTGAGGGAACATCCGTGGCAGGCAGCCTGTGGAGCAGACCCACGACATTGCAGTGCCCCAGCCCCCTCACCCCCTCAGGTGCCCAGGCGGGTCTGGTAGTACCCCATTAACTTTGATTGGTGGGATGACCAGCAATGGACCCAGAATTTCAGGATGCGCAAGGAGACCTTCCTTGAACAGTGCAACTGGCTCGCCCCTGTCATCTGACGACACGACACCAACGTGCGGACCATCATCCCCATTGAGAAGTGGGTTGCGATTGCCCTGTGGAAGCTGGCCACTCCTGGTAGCTACTGCTAGGTGGGCCACCAATTCGGTCTCAGGAGGTCCACTGTTGGGGCCATACTAATGCAGGTAAGGCACCCTCGGGCTGCAGGCCCTGCCTGGGGGCAGGGAGGAAATGAAGGAGGGGGATGGTAGGAGGAAGAGGAGGGGGAGGGGATGGGAAGGGGACAGAGGAGGGAAAGGGGATGGGAGGGGGCAGAGGAGCAGGAGGGGGCTGATGGATGTGGGGCTCACCTGAGCCCAGGGATGTAACCCCCCCCATAGCCTCATGGGCATGTCCTCTCTCTGCCCCCTGCAGGTGGTGCGGGCCATCAACACCGTTCTGCTTGGGAGGCTCATCTGGGTCAGTGATGTGGATGCCCTGGTGGCTGGCTTCAAATGCCTCGTCTTCCCCAGTTGCTTTGGGACACTGGACAGGACTTGCATTCTCCCACAGTGCGGCACGCTACACGTACAGGAAGGGCTACCACTCCACGGTCATGCAGGCCCTGGTGGACCACTGAGGACAATTCCTCAATGTCTATGTTGGGTAGTCAAGCTGGAGCCAAGACTCAGTGGTGTTCTGGAACTCCAGACCGTTCCAGAGGATGGAGTTGGGCACCTGCATCCCCTGCTTGGAGCTGGGTGTCAGGAACATGCAGATGCTCCTGTGCATAGTAGGCAGTGTGGCCTATGTACTCCTCCTGTGGCTAATGAGGCTCTACGCGAGGCACCTGGACCCCACCCAGAACCACTTTAACGCCTAGCTGACACGGGCATAGAACCCAAGGGAGCTCGCCCTCGGGCTTTTAAAGGAGTGGTTCCAGTGCTTCCTGAATCAGCTGGCTGTGGGGGAGCAGAATGTCTCCCATGTTGTGGCTACCTGCTGCGTCTTCCATAACCTGGTGGAGAAGAAGAGGGAGGACTCCCTCCAGGGGTGGGGGCCGGAGGGAGGAGGCCCCTATGAGAAGCCAGTCGCTTCACCCAGCCACCAAGTGCACACCGAAAGAGTGTGCATCCGGGAGGCCCTGAGGGAGTACCCACAATCCTGGCCCCCAATAACCCACCACAGGTCACCGCTAGCGGTTGCCCTAGGCCCTCAGCCTTTCCCCCTTCCTTTTCCCTCACCACACCTAACCTCATCCCACAAAGAGAGACACGGGTGGGGTCTTTCAAGAACTTCCTGTGCTGTGGTAATAAACGTGTACATAACGAAACAAAATTCTTTACAATTTCAGAATGTAACTGTGTAAAAATAAACATTTTTGTTTGAGCTATATACATGAGTGCTGTGTGCCTAACTACCTTAGGGGGAGGTAGGGAGACATCTGAACTGGGAGGGGGGCATTACTTGAGGGAAGGGTGGATGACCTTGAACCATGCCAGCCACAGGATCCCCATCCGCCCTAGGTCCAGGGTCCCCCTCGGGGCTGGGATGGGGCTGGGATTATGGGGAGGTACAAATGGGGGTGGGGGCTGCTGCTGGGTCAGGCTCAGTGAGGGGAGCAGGGGGAGATGGGGGGCCTGGAGGCCAGGGGCAGAGGCAGGAGCCATGTCTGCTGCCCACCACAGGGCCAGCAGAAGCACCTGGGTTGTGGGTTCAGGGGTAGGGGGAGAAGGGCTGGGAGTGGGGACATCGATGGTGGGGGGACAGGAGGTGGCAGGGACCTTGGGCGTGGCACCCCGGTCAGCCAGGCTGCCACGAGGTCGACGGTGTGATCAACACTGGCCAGCCACTGATCCGAGGCCCATGCCGGGTCCCAATGCCACTTTTCCTCCTGCCACAGCCGCTCCCAAGCGAGCTCTGTTTGTTCATGGATGGCATCTGCCAGCACCCATTGGCTATCCTCATGCAGGTGGTGATGGACCCTCAGGCCACAGGCACAACTTGGTGGTGGTGGGGTGTCCTCTCTCCATGGTACCGTTCCTGATTCTGCTGTCTCCAGCCCCACCCTGAGGCTGTCTGGCTGGGCAGTAGGGCTGGCCTGGCCCTTGGACTGTGCAGCTGTAGTGAGGGAAGGGGAGACAGTGAGTCCTTCCTGCAGCACAGCCCCCGAGGCCCCGCTCTGCACCCCCCACAAGCAGCAGCCCTCACCCCTGGCTGTGGGATGGGTCTGTCCAGGCTGTGCGCGCCTGTCCCCCTGAATGGCAGGACCTGCCACACAAGGACACTGTGGTGTCGTGGGGACCAGCCTGAGAGCAGCTCCCTGTCAGGCCAGCCTGATGGGCTATTTTCCTGGTGGGGTGGTGGCCGCAGAAGGGTCTCTGCCTGGATGGCAGGCGAGCTGGGTCCATCTGGGACTTCCCCAGAGCCCCCTGCATGCATGCGGCTTGTAGCGCTGTCTGGGGGGGTGGGTATTGCCCGTTGCCAGTGGGCATGCCTGGTAGCAGAGGGCTGCACTCTTTGGTGGGTGTGTGGGGTGGGCCGTATGGCTGGCACACTCCCAGGTGTGGCAGTGGTGGTTGGTCTTCCCTGACCACTGGGGCCCTGGGAGTCATGTGGCTTGTTGTGGGGCAGTGAGCGGGCCAGCAGCCATGCCCCAGGGCAGGGTCCAGGTTGGGTGGCCCAGCGTGTACATGGCCTGTGTGCCCGGCCTAGAGTGTGGGTTCCTGCCTAGGCTGTTGCGGTGCAGCATGCGGCATGCTCTGCCCTCTCCCCGCCCTGGTGTACATGCCCCATGGGGGTCTCATTGGACAGTCCCATAATCAGGTCCAGTGATGCCCGCGTGGATGCCATGGCACTGGGGGGCCCAGAGGGCAGGGTGATCACGAGGGTGCCCTGACTGTATTCAGGGTTGGAGGGCAGGTCCTCACCTGGCTCCGGCAGGGATCCTGGCTCCTGGGTCAGCATCTCAGTCAGGAGGACCTTCTCCTTAATGTCCAAGGTCTCCCAGCTGGGTGAACTGTCATTGCCCCGCTGCATGTGGTCCAGCTCCTTGTAATAGGGGCAGAAGGGCACCCCTGTGTCTGACCTCTGCCAGGCATCTCTGGTCTGCTCATAGCCCTGGGGCAGCTCCTTGATTTTTAGCATGCACTTGCTCGAGGGTGGGTGCAGGGTGACCCCACTGCACCAGGGCTCTGGCAACACGGGTGTAGCCAGAGACGTGGTGGCACTTGGTGCTGGGGTTGAGCAGGAGGGCTTGTCTGCCCAGAGGTTTAGCAGGTCCTGGACCTCTGTGCTGGACCAGGGTGGGGCCTGCTTCCTGGTCCCCCCGAGGGGGGGTCCTCAGACCCCTCACTAGACTCCTGGGGGGGGCTAGGCTGATCTTGGGCAGCCTCCGCCATGTTTGTGCAGTCTGGGGAGTGGCTGTCGGGATGCCAGGCTGCAGCCATGCCCCCGGCTTCCTGTGTGGGGCTTCTTGGGGTCCTATTGGTTTAAATGCAGGAGGAGGCACTCGCCATAGAACCCGCTTGCGCTGGAGAGGGCACCTCCTGGCTCCAGCTGGCTGGCACCATGGAGACCCCCCCTCTGTCGAGAGAAGTGTCTACACGGGCACTTTGTTGACAGTATTCTGTCGACCAAGGCGCCATACCTGATCAGGGAGAAATATAATGCTGCTGGCTGATCAGCTGGGTTTTGTTGGCAGACTCCCGACGAGTGCTTTGGCCGTGTGAACGCACCGTGGGTTTTGTCAACAAAAGCCCCATTTTGTTGAGAGAAGCCACCCGTGTTGACGTGGCCTAAATGTTTTGTTTTTTCACACAGATACCAGATTCTTCCTTGAATCTGTGAATAAACTTCCTTTTGACATCTGGCACTTTTGGATAAAGAAGAGTATGAGTTCTAAATCTATGCCCCTGACCTTACATGACACTTAAATTCGGAATTCAACTTTCTCCAAAAGTTTGTAGTTGTGAGTGAACTATAGACTTAAGTTTGTTCACACAAACATTCCTGAAACAAACTAACAAAAATCAGTCTGTTCATAGATAATTCACAAACCAAAACAGTGGCTAAATTATCTGAATAAATTATTCATTGTGAATTGTTCACCCAGCTTCAGTAGCCACATAGGGTAATGGTGAAAATTGGTCAGCCCGTATAGAACTTTAATAATAATTAGATAATTGCAGTACAGTGCTACAACTACTGCTACATTAATGTACATCACAATGAATATACTGCTGCTGCTATTTAATACCGTTATATAGAATATTTAGCAACTAGAAACGCATTTTCTGTAACATTTACTTGAAATATATTGAAATTTTTTCAAATAAACAATATAAATTGCACAAGCAGCTGTTTCTTTATTTATATGGAGGTAGAAAAACAGTTGAACAATTTTTTTAAAATATATTCATTATCTAGAACAAAGCCATGTTTGAACTTTACTAAGAAATATGAACGGGGGGGTCATGAAATTTGCAAAGGAGACCCATTTCTAGCACAGAAACAAGAACTCTGTTATTACAATACAGACTTTACTGAACACTGAGGTATTTTAGACATATATTTTTTTAAAGTTAACAATTGCAGCATTCACTGTGGCCGTATGAGATGGGCTGGAAGTCAAAATTTATTTAAGAGTATCTAAGATATTTGCAAAGTGCTTATTACCATTGTATCATGACACAATAGACAATATTTATTCACACACAAGTTGTAAATATGGACGAGGAAGGAAAAATCATAATTCTTACTTAAGAATAATGCAGTAGTGACAGCTTCCATCTCCAAATGATGCACATTTCCTCCTAAATGAAATATTTTAGGTGAACAAGAGTTCAGTTACTGTTAGGGGAAGGGATTATGAGATGTATGCTTAATAATTAAAAGAACTAAATTTTCCGTGATGGAGATGGCAGTGAGTTTGCAAATTCACCACTGTAATCCTTTTCCTGAGTCTCCGTTCAGTATTTGAGACTCAGAGAAACTAAAGATGAAAAAGGCTAGTTGTAGTAGGTACTGTGCCTATCTCCTCTCATGTGTGCAACATTAACCTAGTGCAACCAGTTTGAATGGATCTGTCTTGAAGTCTAATTCTACAGCTCATTGGTTTCAGCGAGTATAGGCTTGAACAGGGGATGGGTTCACAAAGATGATTAAATCATTGCAATGACCAGTGTTTAGGCCTCCTGCTATCTGGTGGACTCCACAGCCCGATGCTAAGTGCCCAAGCTCCTTATACAATGCATGGGGAGAGTCGGGGCATAAGAAGGGTATTCTTCAAAAGCCTGGAAGGATAATGAGCATGGAGCCATGTGAATGAGCCATAAGAAAATGCTGAGGAAGAGCTTAGTGTAAACATCACTCCTCAAAACAGGGGCATCTCTTTCCACTCAGGATTTCCAGCTGGGAGCCCTTTCTTAGAGGCAGGTGCCTAAGGTAGATCAGCTCTTTCTTTCCAAATAAACAAATGACATGAGTGCTCTATTGGTCTGTGGAGATATTCTGACGTTTCTGCTGAATATTTCCATTGTGAATAAAATACTTAAATATTCATTGGACTAGCAAGTGAGACTGGCTACAGCTTGTGTTTAGGGCCCTCACCTAGTGTGTTTAAGCTCCTAGTCTACAGCAGTGTGGCTTTAAAGCTGCATCTTCCACATTCCTAGTGACAGCCCTAAAAAGGGATCTGTTGAGTGCGGGGGGACAGTGAAACATACTCAGACTTTGAGAGTTCCAGTTAGATCATAGACAAGATAGGCAAGGAAATTTCTCACTTGAAGATCGTTCATGTCCTGGGCACTGGATTTCAGGAAGAGCCTGATGAAATTCATCCGAGAGTACTTCAGGAAAAAATGGTGTGATGTCAGAATTGTTAGCAGTTACCATGGAGGATAGATTAGGTGCCAGAGGATTGGAGAAGGACAAATTTAGTACTTATCTTGAAAAAGGGGACAAAGAAGACCCAGGGAATTATAGACTAGTTAGCCTAACTTCAATCTCTGGAAAAATACTGGAACAGACTCTAAACAATCACTTTGAAAGTATCCAGAAAACAATGGGGTTATCCAGAGTAGCCAACATGGATTTGTCAAGAATAAATTGTGCGAAACCAACCTGGTTCTCTTCTGTGACAGAGTTGCTGGTTTAGTGATGGTGGGGAAGCTGTAGTCTTGATTTCAGTAAGGCTTTTGACACAGTCCAACATGACATTTCTCAAGCAAACTAGGGAAATGCCTTATAGATGAAGTTACTGTAAGATGTGTCCACAACTGGTTGCAGTTATCAACTGCTCCTGGTCCATCTTTGAAGGTGTGTCTAGTTGGGGGTTAGCTGAGATTGGTCCTGGGTTTGGCACTAGTCCATATTTTCATTAATGACATGGCTGATGGAGTGGAGAGCATGTTTATAAAATTTGCCTAGCAGATGATACCAAGCAGGGAGGGGTTGCAAGCACTTTGGAGTGTCAGGATTAGAATTCAGGATCACAGGAGAAATTGTAGAATTAGTCAGAGTTCAATAAGGTGAAATTCAATAAAGATAATTGTAAAGCACTTCATTTGGGAAGAAAAATCAAGTGCAGAATGAAAAAATGGGGAATAACTGGCTAAATAACAGCAGTGCTGAAAAGAATCTGGGGTTATAGTGGCTCAAAAACCATTGATTTATATTTAATATGATGCAATGCAAAAAGGGCTATTATAGTTCCTTGGTGTATTAACAGGAATATTTTATGTAAGCCAGAGGAAGTAATTGGTTCACTGTAATTGGTACTGCTAAGACCTCAATTGGGGCACTGTGTAGAATCCTGGGTGCCACACTTTAGCAAAAATGTGGACAAATTGGAGAAAATTTGGAGGAGAGCAGCAAAAATGTCAAGTTTAGAAACTCTGATGTGTGAGGAGAGTTTGAAAAACCTGAGCCTGTTTGGTTTTAAGAAAGGAAGTTTGAATGAGGACCTTCCAATAGGGCTATTATAAGGAGGTCTGAGTTAAATTGTTTTTCATATCCCCTGATGGTAGGACAAGAAGTAAAGGTCTTAATCTGCAGCAAGGGGTGTTTAGATTGGGATAGTTATTTTTGAAACACGCATCCACAGCAGGCCATGGAATTCCCAACATTGAAGCTTTTAGGAACGGGTTGGACAAGTAAGCATCAGGCATATTCTCAGTTTGTGTGTTCCTGTCTCAACTCGGTGGGCAGGGCTTTATGGCTTCTCGATTATCTTTCCAGGCTTATATTTCTGTGACTTAGGTAGCTTTGTGATTACCCACCAACAGAAATTTAAGTATCTAGGGATTTAAGAATTTACAGCAGGGATGGGCAAGATCCAGCCTGTCTAACGCTTAGGTCCAGCTTGTGGGCTGCATCTGGCCAATGTAGTATTTATTATATCCCATTGTCAGTGTGGCAGCGGGGGTCCAAGAGGCACAGGCTTTTTAAATAGCTGGAAGAACACTAGGGGGCAGCCGGACAATGCAATAGCGCCAAGGGCCCTTTAAATAGCAGCAATTTAAAGGGCTCTGGGATTGTGGCTTCCATCACCCGCCACTAATACTCTGCCCGGCTGCCCTCTGGGTTTTCTGCAGTTATTTAGTAAGTCCCTGGCTGCTGGCCCTGTGTCACTACCCTGGCAGCGGGTTGTAGATGGTACGCAGGCCAGATGTAGCTCATGAGCTGGATCCAAGTGTTAGGTGGGCCAGATCTGCCCCGCGGGCCGGATCATGCCTGCTCCTGCCATAGTTGGTGATGTAGTTTGTTTAGCAAGAAATGTGAGGCCCCTGACAGCTTACCAACGTTTATGGAGTGACCCCCAGCAATAATTATTACCCATCCCCATCCTACAGGGTTAGGTGGCACCTGAGGATGGGGGGAGGTTGAACATAAGAACATATTGGGTCAGGCCAGTGATCCGTCTATCCCAGGATCCTCTCCTCCAATGGTGACCAATGCCAAGTGCTTCCTAGAGCAGGAATGGCAAACCCATGGCTCTCGAACCGCATGTGGTTCTTTGAGCCGTTAAATGTGGCTCCTCCTTGGAGCCGTGCACTGGGAGTGCTATCCGCCACTCTGAACATGAGGGAGAAGCATGTGGCAGCAGTGGTGGCATCGAGTTGGAGCCAGAGACTGGGATTGCCTGGCTGTGAGGGGAAAAGGGAGGGCACTACATTAGAGAGTGGGGAAGGGTTGGAAGGTGCCTGGTTCTGGGGGAGGTTTGGGGGATTGGGTTAGAGTGGGTGGGGGACTGGGTTGCCTGACTCTCCAGGGCCGTGTCTACACTAGCTCCAAATTTCGAAATGGCCATGCAAATGGCCATTTCGAAGTTTACTAATAAAGCGCTGAAATGCATATTCAGCGCCTTATTAGCATGCGGGCGGCCGTGGCACTTCGAAAATGATGCGCCTCGCCGCCGCGCGGCGCATCCAGACAGGGCTCCTTTTCGAAGGGACCCTGCCTAGTTCGAAGTCCCCTTATTCCCATCTGCTCACAGGAATAAGGGGACTTCAAAGTAGGCGGGGTCCTTTCAAGAAGGAGCCCTGTCGGGACGAGCCGTGCGGCAGCGAACCGCATCAATTTCAAAGTGTCGCGGCTGCCTGCATGCTAATGAGGCACTGAATATGTATTTCAGCGCTTCATTAGTAAACTTCGAAATGGGCATTTACATGGCCATTTCGAAGTTTGGGGCTAGTGTAGACATGGCCAGAAGGCTAAAATGTAACATGTTCTAAGAAAGACATAAGCTGGTATAATTATTTTTGTTCTGTGCTTGTATGGGTAGGGGGTGGACCTTAGCCAATTATGGCAGAAGAGTTAGTTGACACTCTCTTAAAGACAGACAATACGCAGCAGTGATATCCAGTAGAATAGGATGGATGCAGAAGGTTGCCAATGATACAGTTGAAAGAGAACCTACTGCACAGCTATTTGGGCATATTTACAGAATGAACGCCGAGCGAAAAATCAAGACCCTGGTATTCGGCACAATGGAACGTTCGAATAGGGGAGGCAGACCCCACAGAGAATGGGTAGCTGATATAGTAGATTGGTGTGGAGCTAGTCTACAGAAACTAAGCCAGTCTGCACTGGATAGGGAAAGATGGAAGGAAATAGTGAGAGAGTCATCAGACACCAATGGGCGCTGAGCCCACAGTTATTGGTGATGATGACGATGATGTATCCAATAGAAATTTATGGATCGCCACAGCTCCCTTGCCCTCTGATCCAGGCTCACCCTCCCCTACCCCCTGCACAAACTACCAGCAGCTCACAGGAGCTGTCGCTGCCCCATGGCTGCAGCCATGCCAGGCTGTGCCTGGGGCCACACCTGGAGCTGTGCCTGGGGCCATGGCTAAAGCCGCACTGTGAGCTACGTGTGGCTGTGGTGGGCCAGAGCCACAGGAGGAACCACCACCACCGCAGCCGTGCATTTGTCCCACCAAGCAGTTGGGTTCATGCACAGAGCTGATGGAGGAGGGTGTTCCACGTGTGTGGCTCTAAGAAGCCACATTTCACCACACTGTGATGTCCAGTTTGCCACATGTGACGAACGGAAAGCGTATTGGACACCGCGGATATATTGGAAAGGACACAGGTAGCATAGAAACAGCGGGGTGGAGTGGAAAGAAAAAGGGAAACAATATTCAGCACATACACAGCTTTCTGTATTCCCCCACACTTTTGCCACAGAAAAACTGGCATAGCATCTGGGCATAAGAGAGACCCTATCTGGGAATACCATGAAGAAATTTGTCCTCTAGGTAAAAAAGGAAAACATGTTTAGTGTAAGCAGTGCAAGAAAATGATGCAGGACCTAGTTGCAAAGATGAAACATCAAAAGGAAATGCTTATTCGGAGAAGATTATGTGGGCAGAGATATGGATATGTCTGAGTGGATCAACTGGTTAGTAACATAAATCGTACACTTTGCAATGCACCATTCTTCAGGAGCCTGTCTCTTATTAAAAGAATAATTTGGCAAATAAATTCCCAAGCTGTTTGCTCTGTTGGATTTTGCTACAAAAAGAAAGGTTTACCTGAGCTAATCCTTATGGCTTGTTCAATTAGTTAACTAGTTTTAGAATCGATCACTCAAGTATACAATACAGAAAATTGCAGTAAGTGAAATCTCAATTTGCCTGTTGCTACCGACTGTCATTTTCTTATTTTGTATTGCATAATACGTGCCCCTTATTTTGGAACATCATGGCCACAGACCGTAATGGCAGTGCCATAAGTCTGTTCCGTATTTTACTAAGCGTAACTCAGCTTTCCCAAGGGAATCCCATTCTATACGTGTTCTCTCAAAAAACAGAAGTGTAAATGAGTTCAATGAGGCTTTCTCCAAAATTAAGAGCGCTCTAAGCGCACTTGGTCTTGCGTCCTGGTTCCTGCCTCTTCCCTGCATGACACTGCCCCCTCTTCACTGGCCTGTGCTCCCTCTCTCCCTCCCCCCTCCCCCCAGATTTGTTGCTCTTTCAGATGGAAGTCAAATCCAGATTGTGGATTGGATGAGGAGGTGCCTGGTTCTGTAGGAGGGGTGGGGGATTGGGTTATAATGGGGAACTGGGGGGTGCCTTGTTTTTTAGGAGGGGAGGGGGATTGGATGAGGAGGGGAGCCTGGAGGATGCGGATCCACATTTCTGTGTCTGTGCAGGACTCTACAGATGACCCTGTTTAGCACTGACGTGACTAGCAGTACCCTGTATTGGAGAAGGTAACCCGGTGGTGTTAACCTCTGCTGTGTATAAATGCTGTCTGAACTTAATTTCTAAGAGTATCAAATTCAGCCTAAAATGGGTGGGGGGAAAAATAAAAGATCAGTGAAACAAAAGCCTATGGCATAAACACCCCAGGTTTGTATTTGAAAAGCATGCTGAGAAATTTAACTTCTGCTCGGAAAGTATGGTGTTCATTTGATGTTCCTGGCCCTCCATGAGATTCAGAAATTTGAAACAGTTGGTTCTAGGGCAAAGAAGAGACAAGGCTATTCTTGACTTATTCTTAAGTAACATCCAGAAATCAATTTAAAAAATAGTACCCAAGCCACTAAATAATAATATGACCACTTTAGTAGGTTCTACTGAGAGGTAAAGTGCCAAAAAATGTCACACTGATGCTAAGCTTTAGAGAAGGTGATAATGATAAATGGGAGTACTCGTCAAAAAGACCCCAAGGCTATGTCCGTAGCAGACTAAGAAAATTGACTGCAGATATGCAATTCTAGCTATACCAATTGCACAGCTAAAATCAACGTATCTGCGCTGGCTAACCTGTCTGTCCATACAGGGAAATGTCTGTGGGAGAGTTTCTCCCTTTGAACTCCCTTACTCCTCACATCTCACAAGGAGTACAGGGATCAGCTGCGACCCCTGAGAGCTCGATTTCGTGAATCCATGCTAGATGTGTGAAATCGAACCCCAGAAGAGCGACCCTCAGTGGGTTAATCTTCTATAGTAGTGTAGACATAGCCTAAGAGGCAAAAGTAAAGGCAGTGAAATCTTTGCAAGTGACGTGGAGGCTACTGAAGGAAACAATAACAGAGTTTCAGAAGATATATACCACTGAACAAACAGGGAAGCAGGAAAGCAAAAATATATTTGAGTAGCAAAGATCAAGAGGCTGCTCCAGCTAAACAGAAATCCTTTCAACATAGGAAATTTAATATTAGTGAAGACAATAAACAGGAGCACTAGCTACAGCTAGTGTTATGTCAGAGGGAAGTTGGGGAAGCTAAAAATGGATTTCAACCAGCAAGGAAATGTGAAAAACAAACAATTTTTTGAGTGTTTCTGAAGCAGTAACCCTGAAAGCGGTCTGCTGAACCACCAGGGATTAAAGAACAATTAAAGACAAAGCAAAATGATTTTTTTGCTTTAGTCTTCCCTGACCAATACGTTCAGGAGAGATACCAACCCAGGATTTTTTTCTTTTTCAATAATAAGGGTGAGTTGTCACAGTTTCAGGGCAACTGTGCTCATATTCCCCTTCTGTGTTCCACCCTGGGTGAACACTAGATTCCCAGTTTCCAGTCATTACTTCTCGTGGGTGGAGGCCAGGGGTTTTAAAGCTGCCCAGCTCCGTGGATTACACTGCGATATCCTCAATAGGCCATAGTCCCTAAACAGGCTGGCGTCTGCACTGCTGTCTTTCTGAAGACTGTGACAATTGTATTGCTGACAGTTATAAGTTACTATGAATCTCCTTCTAAGCAAGCACCTAAGCTTCTAAGCACTTTTATCTAAAGATAAAAGCATTAGAGAGAAAACATATAGAAACAAGAAAAGTTCCTATACATAAGCTAAAAGCTTACCAGAGGTCACCTGTTGTCTTACGGGGTGCTTGTAGGTCAAGTCCTTTCAACTCTTGCTCAAGGATTGGCTCCTCCCTTTCTCAAGCGGAAGGATCTGTCTGTTTGCTGGATCAGACAGAAGGCCCTGAGCCAGTCTTTTTGTCCGAAAGGTCTTTCTGCCCATAGCTCCCTGGAGAATCTAGTTTGATACGGTATCTGCAAGCATTCCCAAGGGACAGTACCTCTTGGGCTGTAGGGGGTGGTTTCCAGTCTGGCCAATTTGCTATAGATACGTTTTGGAGAAGCAGTGATACTTCTCCCCCAAAAGGCAGAACACAGTTATATATAAAGGCTGTATCTATGCTAGGAGCCTTCTGTTGACATAACTTGGGAGCATTTTTACACACACACACACACAGAGTGTTCTGTCCAGAGTCTCAACAGAACTCTGCATTTGTCTTGACAGGGTTATCCCTCGGACATTTGAGGAATAACGCTTCTGTTGACAGAAGTGCAGTGTAGACATTTCTGTTGATAGAGAGGGCTTCCAGTTCATCGGGCAGAGCTTCCAGTTCGTCATCAGAGCTTCCAGTCAGTCTGGCTGCTCTCTGTCGACAGAGAGAGAGCTCTGTCAATCAGCTTTTGTGTGTAGATGCAGTCTGTCACCAGAGATCCTGTCTACAGTTGTTACTGTGGATAGCTGCTTAAGCAAGAGGGATAGCTCAGTCGTTTGGGCATTGGCCTGCTAAACCTAGGGTTGCCCAATCCTTGAGGGGGGCCATTTAGGGATCTGGGCCAAAGAGAATAAAAGCAGGATGGTGCTTGGTCCTGCCAAGAAGGCAGGGGACTGGACTTTATGACCTTCCCAAGGTCCCTTCGAGCTCTGTGAGATGTATGTCTCCTTATATTATTATAGCCAAACTGTTCAGTTAAAACAATGGACCCTAAAGATACCACCTGGGATTACAGTATCTGTCATATAGCCCCTCAGAGAAGTTATGTGCAGTTCCCGCACACAATACATGAATTTATTTTATCAGGGTCTTCCAAGAATATTTCAGGAAATTGCTCTATCTGTCACAGAGATATTCTGAGAGCTAGAGCTGTCAGAAGAGGAGGTCGTTTGAGAAGACACTGATCATTTGGCGAAAGAAACAGTTCTTACATGTGTACCTAGTAAGTTTCAAGAAATGATCATTAAAAATAGCACAAGACACCAGTATGGTTTCTGCAATGGAAAATCATGTCCTGTTAATTTACTACAAGTTGTACTTTCCTGGTCCAGCACCTCAGGGCCTGAGCAGTCCCAGACGAGGGAATTAGTTGGATCAGGAAAGGTCAGTTCTCGAGGCTTGCCTGGGGGTCAATAGCCTGCTGGCTGGGCTCCCTTCCTGGCTGCTGCACCATTCCCTATCCACAGTCAGTGGGGCTCCTCTCCTGGCATGGCTCCCTGCTGCAGGGCTCCTGGCCCACTGGCCCAGGTCCCTGCTTTGGGGCTCCTGGTGGGGCTTGCTGCTTCCTGCTTGGCTCTCTGCAGTGCCAGCAGGACTCCCTGGTACCAGCCCACTCTTGGGGCTCTGCTCTCAGCCAGCCAGCCAGACTGGCTCTGTGCAGCTGGGCCTCTCTGTTCCAGGTGTTCTCTGTTCCAGCAACACACATGGTCCTGCCTTGGGTGTTGCCAGAGTAGAGAGTGCTGGACTAGAGAGGTTCAGCCTGTAGGATACTTGTAACATCTTAATGAAGTAAAGGAGTCTTTGTTTTAATTAGATTTTTAAAAGGACTTTGACAGACTCCCTCACTAGACACTACTACAGAAACTAAGTCGTCCTGTGGAAGGGAAAGTATTGTCCTTTAAAACTGGCTAAGAGACAAGAAGCAAAGGGTAGGAATAATTGGTCAGTTTTCATCATGGGAAAAAGTTAACAGTGGTGAAGCCAGAAAGTTCTGACTTGATCCCATGTTGTTCAATCTATTATTAGAGATCTGGAAAGGGTGTTGAATGGGGTAACAAAATTTGCAGATGACACCAAGTTATTTAAGTTAATCAGAGCCAGAGAAGGATCTAAACAACAAGAGAAGGGACAACGTGATGGAAAGTAAGGTTCAATGTTGATAAATGCAAAGTAATATACATTGGAGAGAGAGAAGTATAAACAAACCATAAGTCTTAATAGGTCTAAATTAAATGGGGTATGTGAACACAGCATCCAGGAGAGTTCTTCCCAGTGCAAATAGATAAATTCCCATAGTTTTGTTCCAGACTATCAGATTAAAAATAGTAATGTGACCATGGCAGTCTTAGTGTTGACTTGGTCTAGCACAGGAATGGGCAGCAATTTTTGATGTAGGGGGGCACTCCAAGAATTTGGCAAAAGGTCAAGGACCACACTCTTCCACATTAATGGAAGAGGTGGGAGGTCTGCGATGGTGTTTGGCAGCAGAAAGGAGCTCAAGGTAGGAGATTGGAGTGTAGGGGGCATGTGAGGTCTGGGAGGGAGTATTGAGTAGAGAAGGGGGATGTGACCAGGGAAGGGGTGCAGAGTTTTTGGGTTATGATCTGGGGTAGGGAGTTCAGGGGATGCCAGGTGTAGACTGTCATCGGGAGGCAACTACCTTAGTTGGCTGCTGCTCAGCAGTCCTGCAGGACCCTTGAGCAGGTTAGATGCCTGATGTGCCCCTGTGTATTGCTCAGAGTGTCTGGCTGCTGGGGCCATGTGCATGTCTGTGCTGGAAACCACTTGGGGAGCAGACTTCTCAAGCTGAGTGTGCCCACAAGCATGGCTCAGGCAGCTTCCCATTGGCCAGTTTTTGCAGGATTGTGGGGCAACACATTGTGCAGAGACATGCATGATCCCAGCAGCTGGACGCTTTGAGCAGCATGTAGGTGCGTGTCCATTGGTGGCCCAAAGGATTGTGGTGGGCCAGATTTCTGGCAAGCTGCATGCAGCTTGTGGGCAGTACTTCTCCCTCCCCTGGTGTAGCACCTAAGTATGAACCCAAAGGTTTAGGTAGGCTGGTGCTTAGGCTGCAAGCTCAAACTGCCATCCCTACTGCTGAGATCATATTGCTGTTTTTAACATTCTAGCTTAAGAAGAGCTAGTGTTTGTCTGCCGCTTCTGGGAAGCACCATTTGAGCAGTTCTGTGGACATACTCTAAATCAAGTCACAAAAGGGATATAGGTGTCATGGTGCACCACTTAATGAAGACCTGCCTTAGCCAGGCCGTGACAGTCATGAAGCATAGGAAAAGTTAAAAGTGTGAGTAATGGATGAAGGGTATTGAAAATATGAAGCCATTATACAATCAAATGGTGCGACCTCATCTCAAATATGATGTGCAGTGTTTGTCACTCATCTCAAAAAAGACATTGGAGAGTTAGCAGTGGCTGAGATGAGAGTGACAAAGCAATGGGGGGCATGGAAAATCTCTCATGAAGAGAGATTGAAAAGAATTAGATTGATTCCTTTAGAAAAGCAGCACATAAGACAGGACTTGATAAAAATGTATTGAAATCATCACTGGTATCAGAAAGATAGATCAGGAACTTTGGTTTCCACTTTCTCATACCACACAAGGAGATTAGCAAGGGGAGAGGCACTGGTTAAAGCGTCCCCTAGTACATGAGCATGACCATACCAAGTTGTCCCGTCTCAAGAACCCCCTCTGTTGATCCAGGTGTCCTCCTCCTCTTCAGGAAATTTGGCCTCCAGCTGGGACATAGAATCGTAGATGTGTACAGTGATTCTGTGATCAGCTCAGATGCCCAAAATACCAGAAGAGGAAAGGTGTGATGGGGTTCAGGGGTCCCTCTGCACTGCACCCCGTCCGCTGGCAGGAGTGACTCTCACTCAGCAGGTACAACAGGAGGTTTATTAGGCAACAGATGCCCAGTTTCTCACAGAAGCGACAGTACAGCAGTCAGAGACAGTCCTTCCAACCCGTCCTGGGGAGAAGACCCCGAGGGGTGCCCCTCTGGGGTGTAGCTTTCCCCCTCCTCCCGCTGGCTGCCTTCCAGCTCTCTCTTTCCCTAGCCTCTAACTGCCGCCCGCGATTCAAACCCCCGCTCGGTCCTCCCTCCTCTTTGTTCAGGGCAGAGGTGTTACCTGCCAGTTGTAGCCCCAGGGTCATCCTTAGCCACTGGGAACTGATCTGCTTGCCTCTCACATCCAGCCTGACTCACACATGCACTCCCCCCACTCCATCACAAAAGGGATGGGTCCCTGCATGTTCAGAAGAGCTGCTTGAGAGAGGGGAGATTTGGAGTAGTCACAATTGAATGTTAGGGGCTGCTGTAACTGCTGAGCTCTTCTTTTTCTTGTTAAGAGGAGGGGAGGATAGAAAGTTTTCCTTTTGGGATATTAAATGCCACGTCTAAAATACGTAAGAAAATACCCACAGTTGTGCTGTCTTCAGGCTGCCTTCCTGGGCCCCAGGCCCTCAGGTCCCTACAAAAAAAGGCAGACAGTCATAACTGAAAAAGTTTTGGAGTTTGCTGTCACACAGTAGGGTGAAGGCAGTGCAATTTAGTGGCCAGAGCAGGCGTCTGGCCTATTGCTTTGAGCGGAACTGGAGGCCAGGTCAGGAGAACAACCGGTGGTCAGAATCAAGAGCCAGGCAGAACCGAGGGGCAGAGCTGGAGTTAGGATTAGGAGGCAAGACAGCGTCAAAGGCAGGAGTTAGGAATGAGTAGTTCAGAGGTAGTCCGGGGCTGATGCTGGAGCCTGGGCATGCCAGGGGTGGAAAAAGGGCTGGACAGGACGATTACAAGGCTTAAATAGTGATCCCTTGTCTCTTCTCACTAGTCAGGGAGTGCAATCCTTTAGCAATAGTTTATTTGGCCCAGCTGACTTCATTGGCTTGCCAGCTAACTGAGCATGAGGCACTGAGTTCCTGACAGTCATGGTGGATAATCAGCTGATCATGAGCGCCCAATGTAACGCTACAGCCAAAAGGACAAATATGATCCTGAGATGCATAAACGGGAATCTTGAATAGGAGCAGAGAGGTTATTTTACCTCTTGCTGAGACCACTGCTGGAATGCCACATCCCATTCTGGTGCCCGCAATTCAAGAAGAATGCTGGTAAATTCTAAAGGGTTCAGAAAAAAGTCACAAGAATGATTATAGAATTAGAAAACCTGCCTTCTAGTGATTGATTCAGAATTTATTTAGCTTAACAAAGAGAAGGTTAAGGGCTGACTTGATTATAGTCTATACATATCTACATAAAGAACAAGTTTTTAATAATGGGTTTCGCGGTCTAGCAGAAAAAGTAGTAACATGATCTAGTGGCTGGCAGCTTAAGCTGTCTGGGAGTAAGGCCCAACTGTGAGAATGAGGGTAATTAACTATTGGAACAGTTGGTCAAGTTCATGTCTGATTCTTCATCACAGACAAATTTAAGTCGAGGTTAGCTGTTTTTCTAAAAGGTCTGCGTTAGGAATTATCTGGGAAGAGGACTGTCGGTTTGTGTTATATTGGAGGTCAGATTAGATGATCACAATGGTCCCTTCTTGCCTGGGAAATTCAAAACTGATAACAGGAAATACTTTTTCACAAAACACAAAAATAAACTGTAGAACTCATTGTCACAGGATGTCACTGAAGAGGACTCAGCAAAATCTAAAGAAGGGATTGGATGTTTATATCAATAATAACAAGGTTACCCAAAGGTAAAGCTGATACATATTTAGGAAAAAACTTAAGACTCATGCTTCAGGACTTCAGTAAATCTCCAACTACTAGAGCAGGGGTGGGCAATAATTTTTGATGAGGGTCACTCCAGGAATTTGGTAAGGGATCAAGGGCTGCACTCTTCCATGATATTAATGGAGGAAGTGCAGGAGAGAGTGTGGAGTCTCAGCAGGTGTTTGAGTGAAGGAGGTGGCTGAGACCTTGGGCAGAGGGCTGGGGGGAGGGAGGAGGTAGGGTACCAGGTGCAGGCTTTGGCTAGGAGGCACTTGCCTTAGGTTGCTCCCACCCAGCAGTCCAGCGGGAGCCTTGGGCAGGCTCCTTGCCTGCCACATTGTCGTGGGGCCATGTGCTTTCTGTGTGCCATGTACCCCTTGTGGAGGGCCCACAATGGAAGCTGCGAGAGTGTGCTGAGCATGAGGGCAGTGTGCAAAGCCCCTGCCTCATGCTGTGGGGTGCACGGAGACGCTCATGGCCCCTGCAGCTGGCTGCTCTAACCAGCGTGCAGGGGCGTGGCAGGCAGGAAGCCTTCCTGAGGCTCCCACTGGGCCATGGGATAATGATGAGCCACATCAGGTGTCTTGGTGGGCAGGATTAGGCCTGCAAGTCATATTTCCCCTTTCCCTCGCCCACCCTGCGCTAGAGTCTAGTGTGCAACCCTGATGCATGAGACAAGTTATTATTATTATTATTATTATTATTATACTGTGGGGATTCTTGTACCTTCCTCTGAACTATCTGCTTCTGTTCACTGTCAGAGTCAGGATACAAGATGAGATGGACCATGGGTTTGATCCACTCTGACAGTTCTAGTGTTGCTGTATAGACTCTGGTGCACTTGTCTGAATACTGCTGCCCTGTTATCCGTCCTTTCAGACTTTGTGTCTCCCTCTGCTGCCTGTTTTGCTCTGTGTTCTTCATTCCGTCTTGTCAGATAATCCTTCTGCCTGTTGTCTTTCTTTTTATTTTCCATCCTTTTCCAAATGATTATTTATGAACTGTATATGGCTGCTGTGAAGATTCAATATGTAATGTTCATAAAGTATAGTTATCAGCTCTAGACGAATACTAACACAGGGTGCACCTCCCTGGTCCAGCATGGTTGGGACCTGACCAGTCCCAGACAAGACAATTTGCTGTGCCAGGGAAGGTACTGTGCCATGACCCCCCAAGCTGCCATGCCCTGCCACTGGGCTGCTCTCCTACTTGCTGCTGTTGCCCGGGGCCCAGCCTATGGCTGCTGCCAGGCTAGCACCCATGCCCTAGGGCTGCCAGGAAGAAGCTGGATCTGGCCCTGGAGGAGGGAGGGTTGCTGGCAAACACCAGTCCCAGCCCTGCATGCCTGCCCCTCCCCCTATGGGAGTTGCTGGGAGGATGCAGGTTCTGCTGCAGTCCCCACCCCTAGGCTGCCAGAGGACATGGACACTAAGCCTCCGGCCTGGCTCTTTGGTCCTATGATGTCCTTTGACCTGCCAGACAAGGTATGTTGCCGGACCAGAGAATGCTGGATTAAGGAGTTCTAACCTGCACTAAAAAGGATTGTTAGACAATGCAACAAGTTTGAACCTGGCCCTGCAGCACACTGATTGCCTCTAGGTGAGCTGAAGGAGGTGATGTTTCCAGATGTGTCTAATTCAGTATTGCGGAGAAGAGTGGTGTCGAGAAGATGAAAAGCACTTACGTGCGTTTATAAAAAAAAGTTTGTGAAAAGACCATACTTTCAAATAGGTCCAAAATGCCAATAGAATAATCAGGACTGAGCCTCCAAACACAGACACTAGATCCAAAGACTCAGCTGTAGCTCTGCTATGTGCGGTTAATGGCTGGAGAAGGGCTGACATGAAATAACACATGGTTTTGGTCATTTAGCTCTTGGGGAAATAAAAAATTGCACATTTTAAAATTGAATCATGAATATAAAGTTATTAAATGAGACTTTCAGGCAATAGCTTGCTCATTATATACTCCCAGATGCCAACCATTGGAAAAATCCATTTATCTCCTGGTGGTGTTTTGAGGTTTAATTTAATATTATTTGTACAGAGCTCTGAGATTCTCAGAGGGAAGGATAAAATATCATTATGATGTAATATTCTTTTCTCACAATTTTGTTGATATTTTTCCATTCCTGGAAATCGCTAACATTAATTAAACTGCCTTCTGCGCTCCCGTCCCTAGTGAGATATATTCATTGATTGTGAGGCCAGAGGTACCACTGCGATTATCTAGTCTGACCTTTTGAATAACACAGGCCTTAGAATGAATTAATTAAATAATTCCTTGAATTAACTCCAGTTTGAACTAAAGCATATCTTTAAATAAAACCCATCCATTTTAACTTGAAAAATTCCAGTGATGGAGAATGTACCATGACCCTTTATAATTTGTTCCAATAGTTAATTATTATATTGGTTAGAAATGTGTACCTTAATTCCAATCTAAATTTTTCTAGCTTCAGCTTTCAGCCACTGGATCATATGATACCATTCTCTGCTATCTTGAAGAGCTCATTATTAAACATTTGGTCTGCATGTAGGTACTTAGAGACTATACTTGTCATCCCTTAACCTCCTCTTTGTTAAGTTAAAAGGATTGAGTTCCTTGAGTCTGTTACTATAAGGCATGTTTATTAATCTATTAATGATTCTTGTGGCTCTTCTGTGAATCCTCTGCAGTTAATCAACATCTTTCTCGAATTTTGGAACCAGAATTGGACATGTTTGAGCAGCGGTTGCCCCAGTGCCAAATACAGCTAACTCTTCTTATCTCAACAAAACAAAGCAGCATTTCTGCTGCTTTGTTTTGTTGGAGTACGGACTAACACGGCTCCCTCTCTGTTACTCTTATTATCTCAGTCTAATAGCTGGGGAAGTTAAGGTACCATGTGGCTTACTTGAGATCACATAGCAAGTCAGTGGCTGAACAAAACACAAAAATATACAGTATACATATACCCCCGACTGCCATCTTTGTGCTCCAGTCACTAGCCCAGGGGTGAGGAAACTTTATACGTCGGGCCCCACTTTTTGTCCCTGCAATTAGCAACCTCCCCCACCATCCTGCAACCGTTCTAATGTAATCCAAACGGACACAAGTTTTCATTATGTTCATATGAAAGAAAAAACAAATCCTTTTGGCAGGTGTAAGAAAATAAAAAAGTAGAATGTAAAAACTTTATCAATCAGTATGTATGTGGGAATACCCATACATAAATACCTTTCCCACAAAAGCTCATTACCTAATAATATTGTTAGTCTTTAAGGTGCTATGGGACTGCTTTTTTGTTTTGTGAAGGTACAGACTAACATGGCTATCCCTCTGAGACTGTAAAACAGGAACATAGTTCAACATTTTAATGAGATGGATGAGCCTGAGACCCAGCAGCCAGTGGTGCTGTGCCCCCCTTATGAAATTTCATGCCTTCCCGAAGGGGCCTGCCCTTCACTTTGTGCACCCCTGCATTAGCTGATAGTCCTTCTCAATGCAACATCTTTTAATGAAAGTCTCCTAGGCAGCAATGTTTTACCCCCACTGTTCTTCTGAGGCTTGGGAAAGAGCATATAAATGGTAACAATGGCTTTGTGGCTGTCCTACCGGAAGGACTGAAACATTTTGTTTTCCCACATATATTCTTTCCTCTTTTTATCCTTAGAAATAGCACGAAAGATAAGTGTGCTCTTTCCTAGAGAGCCTGCTGTGAGTTTGAGAGGAGTCATTTCATAGAATCATAGAATGAAAGTATACTAGGACTGGAAGGCACCTCGAGAGGCCATCGAGTCCAGCCCCCTGCCCTGATGACAGGACCAAGTACTGTCTAAACCATCCCTGATAGACATCAGTTCTGAAATATCTCCAGCGATGGAGATTTCACAACCTCCCTTGGCAATTTATTCCAGTGTTTGACCACCCTGACAGTTAGGAACTTTTTCCTAATGTCCACCCTAAATCTCCCTTGCTGCAGTTTAAGTCCATTGCCTCTTGTTCTATCCTCAGAGGCCAAAAAGAACAAGTTTTCTCCCTCCTCCTTACGACACCCTTTTAGATACCTGAAAACTGCTATCATGTCACCCCTCAATCTTCTCTCTTCCAAACTAAACAAGCCCAGTTCTTTCAGCCTGTCTTCATAGGTCACATTCTCTAGACCTTTAATCATTCTTGTCGCTCTTTCCTGGACCCTCTCTAATTTCCCCACATCTTTCTTTAACTGCGGTGACCAGAACTGGACACAATACTCCAGCTGAGGCCTAACCTGCGCAGAGTAGAGTGGAGAATGACTTCTCGTGTCTTGTTCACAACACACCTGTTAATGCATCCCGGAATCATGTTTGCTTTTTTTGCAACAGCATCACACTGTTGACTCATATTTAACTTGTGGTCCACTGTAACCCGTAGATCCCTTTCTGCTGTAGTTATTCCTAGACAGTCTCTCCTCATTCTGTATGTGTGAAGCTGATTGTTCCTTCCCAAGTGAAGCACTTTGCATTTGTCCTTATTAAACTTCATCCTGTTTACCTCAGCCCATTTCTCCAATTTATCCAGATCATTTTGAATTATGACCCCATCCCCCAAAGCAGTTGCAACCCCTCCCAGCTTGGTATCATCTACAGCTTTAATAAGCATACTTTCTATGCCAATATCTAAATCGTTGATGAAGATATTGAACAGAACCTATCCTAACACAGATGCCTGCAGAACCCCAGTTGTTATACTTTTCCAGCAGGTTTGAGAACCATTAAGAACTACTCTCTGAGTACAGTTATCCAGTCAGTTATGCACCCGCCTTATAGTAGCCTCATCTAAATTGTATTTGCCTAGTTTTTTTTAATAAGAATATTACGCGAGACTGTATCAAATGCTTTACTAAAGTCTAGGTATACCACATCTACCGCTTCTCCCTTGTCTGCAAAGCTATCAGATTGGTTTGACATGATTTGTTCTTTTGTGCTCTTACACCTTAATTTTGTCAGAATACTTAATACAGGCATCCTTTATCAAAAATGTTAATTAGTCATTGAAACTAAATAGCTGGAAACAAAAAATAAAGAATTTAGACAATCTGACTAAAAATCCTTTTCCCTTCTCAGTTGCTAAATGTTGACTTTTGGGACTATTGCAATGTCATCATTTCACTAGCCCTCTAGACTCACCATAGCATTTTTCAGGATACACAGACATTGAATTCCTTCAGTACAATATGTTCATATATTTAGGCCTTCTTTCTGTGTCAATGAAGAGGAATTGAGCTTCCCCTCCCCCCTCATCAGGTCAGTTTTTAGGGTGATTTCTCTGTAACTCATATGATATGTCCACTACTTCTAAATTCATTGATCTTTGCTTCAGGACACGGAAAGGATAGATTTGACATTCTGAGAATTCAGTCTCTGTAATTAAACAAACAGGAAGAAATACTGTAGAATCATGATTCAAAACAGTCGTAATTGGCTGGTAGCTGTTAGAAAAATAAACTATAAGTAAAATGACCACGTTATAGCATATTTATTCTCCTCGAGTGGCTTTGTCTTTGCTGTACTCTGTTTACATGTCAAAACAAGATTTCTCACCACTGCTGACCATGCAAGTTCAGCCTGCTATCTGAAAATCAAGCAGGGTTTGTTCTGCTTCAATACAGTATCACCCACAGTATAAGCATTTTAGGGTTTGAACTCATCTGGGCGTTTCGATTATGCTCAAGGCAAATACACATGGAGCCTGGACTCAGTGCTCACTCTGCTGACTCTATAGAAAAATGTCTTATGTCAGTAAATTAGATGGATAAGACCTAGTAAACACAAAGAACAGGCAGTAGTAGTGTCCATTTTTTCAGCTATTTTTCTGATTTTTTTTTCCCAATTCTAAAAAGTTGCTTATTCAACTAAAGGGTGACTGTCTGTGAAATAAATTAGTGTGTCAGAAACTGACATTTTTACTATTTTGCCATTTTAATTGTGATGACGCATTTATGTTATGCCACAAGTGTGTTGGCTCTACACAATAAATCACAAGTCATGGTTCCTGTCCCAAAGTGCTTAAGCTTAAACCCAGATTAGACAAAACACAAATAACAGCTCGTTTGGAGGAGATTGTGCTGAAACCATTGTGAAGGCAAGACTGGAGGACTGGGGTTCAAGATGGGAGCTGAAGCACGAGAGAACACTGACAGAACAGTAAGAGCGAGACCATTTCAAGCAAAAAAGGCGACATGATAGACAGTGTGAAATAAGAGTGGAATATGGAAGTGAAGGGAGCAGTCTGACAAGAGGACTATGATGAGAGTAGGGAGTAGAAAGGAAGAGGGAGATGAAAGCCATCATATCGGTAGAGGGGAGATTCTTCATGGTTATGTAGAGCCCCTTGTTGCAAACATTATTTCTTATCCTGATGGGACAAGCTGTGTTTTTCTGGCTACTGTATCTTAAAACATGCTTATGGCTGCAACAGTATGGTGAAACTGCATTGCAATATACCTAGCAAAATGCCCCAGTACAGCAACATTATCCCAGAGGACAAAGGTTAAAGTGTCAGGTTTACTTATTTGTGAAAATAGAAAGAACTCTTGAAGTACAATTAAGCAGACATGATCAAAACTCAGGAAAAAAATGTCTCATAACATTTTTTTTTAAACTTTCCCCCACTCTTCAAAATTTTGGATCATTCACTTTTTTTTTTTTTTTTTTTTTTTTTTTACTGACTGTAGTGGAGACAGAACTACATATCAGAAGTAAAAGGGATTGAGAATGGTTATGGCACTGTCCTGCAGCAGAACTGGGCTCTGTTGCCATTCAGCTCCTTCAGTAAAACCCAACAGACCTTCGCCCCCGTACTTCTCCTCGCTCACATCATCACTGTTGAAGCCTAGTGCTGTGACTGCCACCTTTCTGGACTAAAAGGGAATTCACAGACCATTCTTTCAGTCAGTGATACCACTTTTATGCCGTGTCTACACGTGCCCCAAACTTCGAAATGGCCATGCAAATGGCCATTTCGAAGTTTACTAATGAAGCGCTGAAATGCATATTCAGCGCTTCATTAGCATGCGGGCGGCAGCAGCGCTTCAAAATTGACGCGGCGCGTCCAGACGGGGCTCCTTTTCGAAAGGAAGCCACCTACTTCGAAGTCCCCTTATTCCCATGATCTCATGGGAATAAGGGGACTTCGAAATAGGCGGGGCCCTTTCGAAAAGGAGCCCCGTCTGGGCGCGACGCGCGGCGGCAAGGCGCGTCAATTTCGAAGCGCTGCTGCCGCCCGCATGCTAATGAAGCGCTGAATATGCATTTCAGCGCTTCATTAGTAAACTTCGAAATGGCCATTTGTATGGCCATTTCGAAGTTTGGGGCACGTGTAGACGTAGCCTTAGTGATATAAAATCTCCTTTCCTTCCAGGCTTTCACAGCACCACCAGTCATTTGCACACACTGCAGTGTGACTCGAGGCTTGAGAGTGACCTTGAGGGTGTTTTCTTCTGCTTTTTCACTAGAATCACATTATGAGAATCTCTTTTTTAAGGGAAGAAAAGTTATTGGTGTGTGACACAGCTAAATATCTTCACTTATAAACTGTGAACATTTTTCTTTCTCTGCAACCACAGCCACTGGGTCCCAAGACATAGATACAGTCCTGCCTCTTTCGTCTCGTCAGTACAAGGTTAGGTCAGAGTTAGCCACATTAGGTCGATTTCATAGCAGATGAGTCTATGTTACTAAAACTCTTCTGCCGACCTTCCTTAAGAGCTTTTATAGTCAACTTCAGTACTTCACCTCAATGAGAGGAGTAGTGCTAAATTTGACCTTCCAGGGTCAAATTTGGGGTAGTGCAGACACAGCACTGTTCAGGTCAAAGTTTTGGGACTTGAGAGGTGTCCCACAGTGCCACTATGTAACCGATCTGATCACCACTCTCAACTCTGCTGTACTCAGGCACACAGGAATAGCCACGGGAAGTTTTGAATTTCATTTCCTGTTTGGCCAGCAAAACCAGTTATTTCAGTCTTCCCCCAGAGGTCATGTTTTCTAGACCTTTAATCATTTTTGTTGCTCTTCTTCGGACCCGCTCCAGTTTCTCCAAATCTTTCTTGAAATGTGATGTCCATGACTGGACACACTATTCCGGTTGAGACCTAATCAGCACAGAGTAGAATGGAAGAATTATCTCTTGCGTTTTGCTCACAACACTCCTGATTGTTCCTTCCTAGGTGGAACACTTTGTATTTGTTCTTGTTAAAGTTCATTCTGTTTACCTCAGACCGTTTCTACGGTTTGTCCACATCTTTTTGAATTCTGGGCCTATCCTCCAAAGCACTTGCAACCCTTTCCTGCTTGGTATCATCTGCAAGCAGCCCTTATGATCCACCAGTGCCTGCAACACCATTGAGAAATACATTTTGCAGTTTATATACTCTTTGTCAAGGTGGTCTGATGCTAAGATAGGGCTCTGTGTTCCATCTATCACTCCACCACAGTTAGGGAACTACAGCAAAGCCATTCACTATGTCCAGCACATTCCCCGGAATTACAGTCCTTCCTAGCAGAAATGTACGGATTGCCCTGGTTACTTGGATCACAGAGGCTCCTACTGTAGATCTACCCACATCAAACTGATTCCTGACTGACCAGTAACAATCTGGCATTGCAAACTTCCACAGACCTATTGTCACTCGCTTCTCAACTGTCAGAGCAGGTCTTTTACTGGAATTGCTGCATTTCAGTGTTGGAGAGAGCAATTTGCAAAGTTCCATAAAAGTAGACTGACACAGGTGAAAGTTTTATGGCCACTGTCCATCGTTTCATGTCTGCATAACTGTGCAGTCCCACGGGTCTGTGCTTGTTTCCTGGACCAGAATTGCCATTTCACTGTGTCAGCATGCCCGACTGCTGCCAGTGTATGCCAGCTGCTCAACTCAATGGGTTCCTGCACATCTCTGTGCATTGCCCCCTCACGTTCTTCATCATGCCAGGCTCTGGACAAACCATATCATCATGCACAAAGTGTTTGCAAGTCTCGCCACAGCAGTGTGCAGCTCAGCAGGATCCATGCTTGCCATGCTATGACATCTGCCTGGATGTCCAGGAGGGAAAGGGTGCAAAACAGTTGTTTGCTGTTGTTTTCAAGCAGGGAAGGAGGAGATAAGTGCATCATGGGAGGCTGACATGAGGACATGTACCCAGAACCACCCATGACAATATATTTGTCCCATCAGTCATTGGGAGCCTAACCTAAAATTAAAATGGGCAGCAGCAACTGTGGGGTGGCTAACCCAGTGCATTGCTGGTAGAATCAAAGGTACCCACGGAAGTGGGAACACACTCCATTGACCTCCTGTGCCTGGTCAGACCATGTACCTTTGACTTTGTAAAATCAGCTGCTAAAAAGTCGACCTTCATAAATTTCATAGGGTAGATATGCCCTTACTTTACAGTCCTCACCGACACCATGAACAAATATACATCCATTCTAGACACCTTTCCCGCCTACAGATACTAGTCAGACCTTTCTTGTGGCAGCATATAGGTTATGTATAGCTATGTGCTGCAGTGAAAGGCAGGTTGCTGCCAAGCTCACTGTAGTGTGGTAATGAAAGGCTCTGGCAAGTGGGAAAGGGAGTTTTTCAGTTCGGTGGGAAAAGTCTCAAGTGGGGGGCGGGGATGACCACTGCCTCTCCTCTGTCAGAGCTTTTCTGCACTCCTGGTGTGCTTCACTGTTGTGGGCATAGGCTCTGGCAATGGGAGTCGACACTGCTAAAAATAACGGTGAGGACGGGACAGGCAGCGCTTGGATGTGTAGAGACCAGTGTATGATATATGCCCTAGGGTTCAGGAGTATAGTGTATTCTACTTTACGTGCCTAAGCAGAGCTCACTGGTGTCACTTCTGTTTTATACCATATTAGCTGAACATGTGTCTGTACGGTGCACGCTGCTCTAAGTGCAGACATGCCTTAAACATGTTCTCCACACATACATCCTCTTGCCACAGATACAGCTCACATGCCTTCCTTTCCCCATACACAGATAAACACACATACAACATTCTCTATCTTCCAACTACTTTTCTCCTGGCCTCACACAGACACCTTCCCTCCACACAGATACACCTCCCACATGCACAGTTGATTTAGAGGGAGAAAGCTAGATTGATTTCTTCTAAAATCTTGTCAGTCTGGCAAACCTGTGAGTTTAATTTTCTGCTGTCTCTGTTCATGGTTTAACAGTGAGATAAGAAAGGAAAACGGTGAGTCAGGTGCCCTCAGGGTTTGTGACTAGTTCGTTTCCAATTGTCGTTGATTTTCATATATTCATAGATTTTGAGGCAAAAAGATCCTCTGAAATCCTGAATAACACAGACTGTAGAAACTCATTCAATAATTTCTACATAAAACCCATAATTTCCAAGTGATCTGGAGCCTACCTATTATGAAAACATTCAATCTGGATTTAACTAAGTTTGTTCACCGTCAGTCAATGTGAAGTATTTAGAAAACTGTAATGATATTAAAATATGTGTCTTATTTCTAGTCTGAATTTGTGTACCTTCAGCTTCCAACCGTTGGATCTTGCTATGACTTTGCTAAACAAAAGACCATTTTACTATTTGAAATCTGTTCTCCTATATGTATTTATATATTGTGGTGATGTACCCTCTTAGCCATCCCTTCAATAAATCAAATAACTGAGCTTTCTTCATCGACAGAACAATGGTATCCAATAGGGATCCAAAGATTGCCACACACATGGTTCTCATCTTTTCACATTTGCCCCATTCCCTCTCCAAAATAAATGCCCTCTCACTACCCCAGAGCCAGACATCCGTGCCCCTGCTCCAAATAAATTCCTCCCCCCCGCCCCCCGAATCAGGCACCCGCAGCCCCCTCGTTCGAATTCAATGCCGGTGACTCACCAGAGCCCACCAGGGCCACCACGTGCTTTTCCTTAGTGGGGCGCATGCATTGAATGGGCAGACAGCACTCCCTGCATGTGACTCTCAGGAGGAGCCACATGAGGCACAAGAGGCATTTTCGTCGCAACACGGTTTTCTATTCACCACATGTGCTGAGTGGCGAACTTATTGGACACGCCTGCTACAGAAGAAATACAGAAGAACTCTGCAGAGCTGGCCTATCCTGAGCATTTATCTACCACTCCATCAGTTTTTGTGTCACCTATAAATTTTGCTAGCAATAATTTTATATTTCCTTTCAAATCAGTGATAAAGAGATTGAGTAGCACTGGACCAGAGGTCAGCAACCAAAATAGCAGGAGCCATTTTTTTTTAAATTCGGTAAAAGAATCGATAACTCAAGAGCCGCAATGCATGTGAATGTACGACAGTCCTTAATAAATAGCCATACATTTTGTAACCCCTATTTTAAGAAATGCACACGCACAATGAGTTGTAACGTGATACATGTTTACTGCAGGACATTCACAAACTTTTTACATATTCTGTTTCCTCACACTTTACATATGTATATTTGTGCCACTGTCTTCCTGACTTTCACTCCTGAACCTTCCCTCTCTCTCTGGGGGACACTAGATTCTGAACAGTTTTGTTTTCATTTTTGTTTTTGAAATCACTGTAGAGCTGCTCTGATATTCTGGTAAAGCACCTTTTATATATTAATAATCTGTGAACAGCTTTCCTTGTTTCACGATCTCAAGTTGCCAAAAAACTAGCCACAGTTATGCTTCTTGGTGATTTCACCCATTTAGAGAAAATGTTCTTACTTTGCTCTGATTTGCATAGCAGCTCCTCCACAGCTGTTTTGGTGGCATCTCCAGCTGGACACTGTTCAGCAAAAGTTGCGTGTTTTTTGAGACAGTGCCTCTCAAGGGTGCATGTTTTGTTGTTGGCGAATTTCTCATTGTAAATGAGACATAAAGGGAGCCCAGCTGAACTCCATAGAAATGTGAAGGATGGGTCTGTTCAGTTTGAAATCCTCTGTTTTCATCTTCAGTTTTCCTCTTTTTGAATCAATTTCACCCGCACTTTAATTCTGCCAATTTTATTTTAGGTTTAATCTCAGTTTTCTTTCTTAAAGTGTGCGTTGCCCTTCACAGAAGGAATTCTGCAAGCTTCCTTTTCCTTTTCGATTTGCAGTCGTGTTAATGCGAGTTAAGTGCAAATTGAAATCGTGCTTCTCAAGGGTATATTGTACATCGATTTAGTATAATGCAGTTTTTTTAATTGGAATGTTTGCAGTACCAAGTCAAATGCCTTATGAAAGTCTATGTTATGTCAGTAGTTAACGTTTGTCAGTGAAACCTGAAATATCTTTAAAAACAAATGCACATTTGTTTTACAAAACCTCCTTTCCATAAAATGCTGATTTGGCATAATCCTTTAATTCTATATGGATTGTCTCCATATAATTCTTTCCATGGTTTACCCCACTACCAGTATCAATCTAACCATTCTGTAGTTACTTGGGTAATCCAGGTATTTCCCCCTTAAATGTTAGTATAATATTTGCTTTTTCCTTTCCCCAATATTTCAAGATTTGTTAAACAGCATCATCAATGGTTTAGAGCTTCTTAGTTATTTTGGAATTCGTTGATGCAAGTTATTCAGTTGTGCAGATTTCTTAATGTTTAACTTTAGCAGTTGTTGTTTACCCAAACACATCCAGCCCCTCTTCACCGCGCACATTCTTCATCATCTGTACAAATCAACACAAATCTGCCAGCACAACACCACCAATAAACAAATCAACACAACCACTCCCACAATACAATTAGCACATACTAATGCTAATTCTGAAGCCTAGATTGTCTCTTAAGTCAGTGTGACGCAATGGAAATAGCAATAAGCATGGCTGAGAGCTTTTTTTCTTTAGAATATCACCAGGTTTGAACATCACTGGGATTCATAATCTGTTACCACACAGCTATTTGGCTTTTTTACTTAAACAGCTTTATGAATTTCTCATGTGTGACTGCGCAGGCTTTGAGCTGCTAAATATGATGATTGCTATTATTGATAATGATGATAGTTTACTATTCTTGTCTAATACTGGACCTATGTAATCATCAGGGTTTCTTTTGTTCCTGATACATTTTTGAAGTATATTTTTATTTTCTTTACGCTTTCTGACCAATACATTTTAACTGATGACCAGCTTCCCTTATCAGTTTTCTGCATTTCATTACTGCTGATGTGTCATCACGTCCATTAATATCCCTATTTTTTCTATTTGGTATCTGTTTTCTTATTGTTAATTGCATCTTGCACATGTTTCCTTAACAAGAATGGCATTTTTAATGGAATAAACCTTTTTTCAAGATGGCAGCCTTCTGAAGGTTTATGGCATCTAAAAAAGTTCTCCTAAGCATCTTCAATTATAATCTGGATTGTTTTGTTCAAAATCAGTTTTGTTCATGATGGTTTGACCTTGTAGAGTACCAAATTTAGATATAACCAAGTAGAATAATATAGGTTGAACCTCCCTTGGCCAGCACCCTCAGGACCTGACTGGTCTCAAACCAGGTAATTTGCTGGACTGGGGAAGTCAATGTCAGCCCCGCTGTGCCCAGGTGCTGGGCCCCAGGGTGCTGGACTCTTTCCTCTCCAGGGACACGGGGCTCCCCTCTGCTGGCTGGCTGAGGCTGCCCTCTGCAAGCTGGGGCCCCCATCTACTGGCAAGGGGCTATGCTCCACCAGCCAGGACTCCCCTACTCTGCCTGACTTGCTGGGCTGCCCTCTACTTCACTGGCCAGGACTCCTCTCTGCCTCCTGGCTGGGGCTGTCCTCCACCAACCAGTCAGGGTGTGGCTGCTGGTCTCTGAGATACCATGGCGCTGCTCCGAGCTGCAGGCCACCAGGGTGCTTTGGCTTTGCTCTTTCCTGGTCCCATCACACTCCAGAACCAAGCCTGCTGTTTTTCCCCAGTGTGTGCTCCAGCCCTGGAGCACCCACTGGGCCATCGACAATGCTGGACCAGGGGTGTTGCCAGCGTAGGGAAGTCTGGATCAGGGAGGTTCAGCCTGTAGTTAATTGCCACATAACAAATGCAACAAGGTCATGATAATTTGCCCGTGTTCACCTGCTAAAAATTAGTGCAGTGATCAGTTCATTTTCATGTATCAGAAGGAGCTATAATAAATTGGATGTGCATTGGATTGGATGTGCATTTAATATAATAAATTGGATGTGCATTTTCATATTAGAAAGGTGTCATCTATAATTTTTAGAAAAGGTTTTACATATGAAAGCAAGAGACCTCCAGTGTATTTTCCCGTATTTAAATCATCCATGTTATTGCAGTTTTTCTTTCACACTACAGTAGATGTTTAAAAAGCTGCTCATCGTGATCCCCCAGCTCATCATTTATCGTAAATGCCCCTCAATATCACATCTTGTATTATTATCGCTTAGAACATTGATCTATCTGCATTCTAAACCCTGCACTTCCAAGCTGTCAATAATGCTAATGCAGGATAGGGTAGCTCTAATGTAAAGTACCACCCTCCTTCTCCAGCTAAAAACTCCATCCTTCCTGATTTTAACATTCCAGTCATGCGAATCCTCCCATGAGGTTTCAATAATACCAGTTATATCAAATAACTTCTCAGAAATAAGCACTCTTCATTCTTCCTGTTTATTACTTAGGATTTTAACATTGGTTTATGTGCAACTGAAGTATTTATTTTCTTACATCCCTTGATTCATTATATTATATTTATGATACCTTGAGTCTGAATTTTATGATTGTGTATCTGAACTATGTTTATTTTGTTAACACTCTCCTCTTTTGATGTTAGTGTTCAGCCTCCCCAAATAATCTAATTAGTCTGTCTTTAGTAGATTGATCCCCTTCTGCTGAGACAGTGGCTAAACCATACATCCTCATGTTTCCCATAGCAAGTGGCCCAGGGTTCATATTTTCATGCACCTAACCAACAGTACATTTTTAATATCTTATATTATTTGTCTTCTATTCCTCATGGAATAGAAAGGCTCTCCAAAATCACCTGTGCTTTCCTCTCCTTTAGCTCTCTTCTGAGCTCTCTGAAGTTTTCAGTGATCTGTGAATTATCACCTGAAGCTATGCCATTCATGTCCTAATATGTCATAACCACTGGAGCTGTGCCTCCCGCCTTCAGAATCCTAACTAGCCTGCTGGCGCATTGATTGTCTTCACGCCTTTGTTTGTCCGTTAGGGCTTTGAAAAACCTAACATTAAATGTATCTAACTTGGCTAAATGACAATCATAACTGTCTGCAAGGATTGGAAGGATATAAACACTCTGGAGGAAAAGAGATTGTTTATGGGAAACCAAAAAATGTAACTGGGGACAGGAGGGCAGTGCATAACAAGACATCAGTAAAGAATTTCCATTGGTGAATTTAATCAAATTCCATTAGCGGTCTCCCAGAAGAAATGATGTGAGACTAATGCTTGGGACTTTTAAATTAGACTGAACTAAGAACAGGAGGATGTCTTGCAGGGAATGATCCAGGGAAAATGTTTAAGCGACTAATGCTGGTCTAGAGACGAAGATGCACCAAAACAACTAATTCAGCTTTAATTTATCTTTCTGGTTATTTTAGTGGAAAGCTGTTGTTGACACTTTCAATCTTAGATTCTGAACATCCTGTTTTGATTTACTTTAAATTGGTTTAAAAAATCCTCCACCAAGAGAAAAGGGACCCAGCTGGAAATTGAGGAAAGCAGTTTTGGCAACTGCTACGCCATGGCCACATGCACACCTCACACCGCTTACTAGTCCCTGCATTCCTGAGTATGAAGGGAGACAGAACCTCACACCTGAGAGCTCTCCAAAAGATAAGCAACTATCTAAAGCAGTCCTCTGGGATCCCAACTTTGGGCCATTCTAGGGGCCACAGGGCTCTGCAGTTAACGAAAAGTCATCAGAGCCCTGTGATGATTGGCATCAGACTCAAACAAAGCTAAAAATATGTCTAGTTGAACTTTGCCTATCACTAGGATTGTATATACCAACATGACTGTCTGTCTATCGGGATATTTTTTGGTATGTTTGTGTGTAAAATCAGGTCTCATTTGAGAAGCTTGCTCTTTTGCTGCGTTTGCATCCAGGTACTTATGTAAAACAGTTCAGAATATGCTGAGCTCTCCCATCCTTTGGTCTTTACAAGCAGACTATCTCCTGTTTATTCTTTCTTACCTTTGTGAGAGTGTGTTTTCTTCATTGGAGGAGGAGTTCCGAAAAGAACTGCGTGGTGCCTCCTATGAAGCATTTTCTATAACCAACCCACAGTTGGAGGAAGTGTGCCTTTAGAAGAGAATGGAATGTGGAACTTCAGAATAAAAATAGAAGAACTTCTGCCTCATTATGAGAGACAACAAAATGGATCTGTGTCTTGAATGGCTGTAACTCCTAGTATTAGAATTCCCTTTGTTCTCCTCCCACACTTCTAATGAAGTCATCCATTAACTCTGTGGCTTCAGGGGTGGAGTGAAACCGTGTAGGTGAGAGTGGGGGATATATTGCTGTGGAAACCATTATAGGAAGTGAAACATACATGAAAGTTTCATGGCTTCACCCCTTTCCTGTTGGCTCACTTGCTTGTGATGTATTTCTGCCAGTGGCAGCACCAGAATCAGCATAATTATAAACAGAGATACATGAAAAAATGGCTGGTCAAAGTGGGAAATGTTCTTTTTCTTTTCTTTTTTTCCGATGCCTTAAATAAGCACAGCAAAGCTGGTTTTTTATCACGCTCCTGCTCCTGCATTTTTCCAACCCAATTAGGCCATTACCAGGGCTAAATGAGGCATGGAGCCTCCAAAAGTCACACCGTTGTCCTGGAGATGGAACGCGTATTGCTGCAGAGTGGGAAGGCAGGTGAGTGGCTGGTAGTCACTGGAGTGTGACCCCAGGTGTTTTTGTGTTCCAGCTTTTGCAGAAAGATCACCTTCACAATAAGGAAAAAAAAGTCAATTTTCAAATTTTATTTTAAAAGACACTGTGTGGCAGGGAGGTTGCCCTGGTTACTGTCAGGCAGTAAGACTTCTCCTGCGTTGCTTGCATGGAGAAAGTATGGGTGGTTGTAGCTGGGAGTACAATCTGTTGTACAGATTTTAATGATTGTTAGTCATTGCACAGTGCACTTTCTACCCTCCCAGACCTGCTGTCCCTGACTGTTTCAGGCCGATTAAACTTCCTATCACCATGCTGTTCCTGGGCCCTCATGGCCAATGCATCAGGCAGAGTGCCATCCTCTCTGCCACTGACTTCAGAGCTGCTGAGTGAGCCAGTAGGAAGGGGTACAGCTGTGAAGACATTCACGTGTATTTCACTTCCTGTAATACTTTCCATGTTGATGTTCCTCCCTCTTCTCTTTGCACACAGCAGCTTCCACACTGACCCTAAATGGTCCCGAGGATCCAAAGAATGAATAGATGATTCCACTCATCGGGGCAAAGGGCCGTTCTAGTGGCAAGATTTACCATTCAAGAGACATTGCTCATGAGCTGTCATTATTTTGAGTGCTCATGAATTAATCCAGTGGATTGCTCAGCTACTTCCATTGTGTAAACCCATGCGCTATTCCATTCCCAAACCCATGACCTTCTTTTGTGTTGGTTACAGAAATGTGTCAAAGGTAACTTTTCAGAGCTCCTTCCATAATTTGCCTTTTATTTCTTAAAACCATAACTGGAAAAAGTTCATACACCACTGCAACCTAAGAAACACAAAAAGACCCCATTTAAAATATCAAATATATGAATGTTAGGAAAATGATCCACTGAGTGAAGATTTGGGATCTCATGCTTTCTCTAAGATTGGAGGGCCTCTGTTTACAGAATGAACATACAGTACAGATAAACAAGCAGGTTCTTCTTCGAGTGGTCCCCATGGGTGCTCCACAGTAGGTGTCGGGCTTGCCCGGCGCTGCAGATCGGAATTCTTCTAGCAGTTTCCACTGGATCGCGCATGCGCCAATGCACGCCACTGCCTTGCACGCCCTCGGTCATGTGCGTGATCCGGTCCCCGCCAGTTCCTTCTCAACCGCCAACGGCTGCAGATGGAATCCGCTCCGGCTGTTTAGCCTGAAACAGATAAGATAGTTGGTTTTCCTTGTTAGCTTGTTTTTCTTTTCCTATTTAAAAAAAAAAAAAGGCAAGGCATACAATACAGTAGATAGAAGAGAAACGGAGGGAAGGGGAGCGGACAAAGAAGGCTGTTTTAAGCCGTCCACTACCTTGAGGGCCGTGAATGTTATCTGGGTGGTAGAACGCGCTAATTAGCGGCTAAGTACCCGATTAACAGTAAAGACTCACCGCGATGGCTTCCTCGGGGTTTAAGAAGTGTGAGTCATGCCGCAAGGCTATGCTGGCCTCTGACGGGCATAGTGAATGCATTCGTTGCCTGAGGGAGTCTCATGTTACCCAGAAGTGTTTGCACTGCGCTAAGCTTACAGCCAGGGCCAGGAAGGACAGAGAAATGAGGCTCAAAATGATCTTGTTTGATAAGGCCCTCCAGCCTGAGCCGCTGGAGAAGCCTCACACAGAAGGGCCCTCTGGGTCACATAAAAGGAAGGCAGCGTCTTTGACCCCTTCTGTGCAGAAGAAGAAGAAACTCTCCCCGGCTTGATCCTTGCCGGCGGTCCCAGCGAGCAGGACGAGCGGAACGTAGAGCCCTCAGCCGCCAGCTGGTGAAAGCAGCAGCGCAGTAGCACACGTGGCCGAGGCCGGGCCTCCGACTATACAACAGTCGGCACAGAAGGCACCGCGAGCGCCAGCGCGGCAAACACCGGAATCGGTGCCGCCGCCACATGCGGCACCGGCTCTCGCGGCACCAACAGCGCAGGGGCACCCAGCACGGGGCCTACCGGCACCGGAGGAAGCTACCCACATGATGATGGTACCGAGCGCGGCGCCGACAACGGGGCCAAGATCCCCGGCACGGGAGGGGGTGGTGCCCACCCTGCAGGGGAGGGGGAAGGCTAGAGCCAAAACCCGGCACCTCAGTCCATCTCCATACAGGGCTGCCATGCCCTTATCACCCAGCCCCCCTTCCGAGATACACACGCCGCATCGCCGGGCAGCAACTCCACCGGCTTATTTCGGGCCTCCCTCTCCGTTCCTCCAACCACTTTCGCCGTGGCTCAGGCCACCTTCACCATTTTTGGGCATGGATCCTCTTGAGTACTATCACAAACCAGCTTCACCATTATCAATGTCGTCACGGAGATCCTACACTCCTAGTCATCATGGGTACATTCCCCGATCATGGTCCAGGTCTCCATCACTGGGCCCTTGCCCATGTTGCTATGGCCGTCCTCATCATACTGAACACCAACATCGGAGGTCCAGATCCAGGGGCAGATCCTCTCCCACTCCTCGTCAATACTCCCGTGTACACTCTCGCTCTGGGAGAGGAACGCAGTTGTCCCAGGGAAATTGGGTCCAGAGTCCCGAGACTTTCCTTCACAGCCCACAGGGGAGCAAGCATACCAGCGAACTCGGGAGCCAGAGGACTTGGGGGAGGCTTACCCCAGCAGTTCCTCCTCATCCTCCCCAGATGAGGCGATTGTCCCCAGGGATGTGTCCCCTCCGGATGACCTTAAACAATTCCAAGAGCTGTTCAAAAGAGTAGCATACACGCAGGACATTCAAATAGCAGAGGTACAGGAGAAGCACCATAAACTCCTGAAAAATTTGAGACCCCCGGCTTCTTCTAAAATAGCTATCCCGCTGGACGAAGCCATTATGGAGTCAGCCACTAACATATGGCAGACTCCGGCCTCTATTCCGCCTACGAACAAAAGGGCAGATAAGAAGTACTTCGTCCCAGCCAAGGGCATGGAGTTTCTGTTTAGCCACCCACAACCCAATTCTTTGGTGGTGGAATCGTCCCAGCAGAGGTCGAAGACGTCTCAGTACAAATCAGGGGGCTCGGATAAAGATGCTAAGAAATTAGAGCTGTTCAGCAGGAAGGTCTACTCCTCCTCTACCCTATTATTGAGAATGGCAAACTACGCGGCACATTTATCAAACCATAACTTTGACAATTACTCTAGACTCACCTCTCTCATGGATTCACTTCCAGAGGACAAGAAGCCAGTGTTGAAGGCGATTGTCCAAGAGGGCTACGCGGCATCGCGAATGGGAGTTCAGATTGCCCTGAACGTGGCGGACACAGCGGCAGGCTCAACAGCCGCAGCAGTGGTAATGCGTAGGGAATCCTGGCTCCAGACGTCTGGTATCCCCAGAGATCTACAGGCGAAGATCGTGGATCTTCCCTTTGACAAGCAAAAGCTGTTTGCAGATTCAACCGACTTGGTCCTCCACTCTAGCAAAGATTCGAGGGCCACACTTAAGACCTTGGGTATCTACACTCCCCCATACAAGAAAAAGAAATTCTATCCTCAGCAAAGACGCTACGCTTACCAACCACAGCACGCACAATATCAGCGAGGCTATGACCAAGGGCGCCATCAACAGCAGCAGCAGTACAGGGCCCCCAGGCGACATTCTCAACAAAGTCGTACACCCTCGGGGCAAGCCCAGAGGCAACAAGTTTGACGGGTATGTTGAGGACTGCACTATCAACACCATCGCTCAATGCCACTCTCACCTCATGTTCCATCATCACCTCAAACTGTTCCACTCCCAATGGCAAAAGATCACAACAGACAAATGGGTGCTGGAAATTATAGCCACGGGCTACACAATCCCCTTCCAGTCACTTCCACCGATGAAACCTCCCACCCGGCCTCCTCTCAGGGACACTTCCCACGAGGCGAGGCTGAAGCAGGAGGTAGATCACCTCATGTTCATAGGGGCGGTGGAAAGAGTGCCGGAACAATTCCAAGGGAAAGGTTTTTACTCACGCTACTTCCTAACAGAGAAGAAAACAGGAAGCTGGAGGCCGATTTTGGACCTATGGGGCCTCAACCGATACTTGCGCAAGCAGCGCTTCCGGATGATTACAGTTGCCTCCATACTTACGGCACTGGACAATGGAGACTGGTTTGCAGCCCTCGACTTACAAGACGCCTACTTTCATATAACAATCCACCCGGCACACAGACGCTTCCTCTGCTTCACGGTCGGCGGGGAACATTTCCAGTACAGGTTTCTTCCATTCGGCCTATCCTCGGCACCCAGAGTCTTTACCAAAACCCTGGCAGTGCTATCAGCTTACCTGCACAGGCAGGGCATGTTTATTTTTTCATATCTGGACGACTGTTCACTGAAAGGGGCCTCAAAGGCAGAGGTCCTACGCATGATACGTGTCACCGCGAACACGTTTACTTCGCTGGGCCTAGTTATCAACCTCGCAAAGTCAAAGACCGAACCCACACAAGATATAGAGTTCATAGGGGTGTGCATAAACACTATCGCATCAAGAGTATACCTGCCCGACGCCCGCTTCCGCACCATCAACTCCTTGGTGCAAGTCATGAGGTACAGCCCCGCGGTGCCGGTCCTAACGTGCCTGCAACTGTTGGGGCACATGGCAGCAGCTACGTTTGTGGTACAGAATGCCAGGTTACACATGCGAGCCTGCAGCATTGGCTTGCGAGTGTTTACAAACCGGCACCCCATACCGTCCACAGGGTAGTATTGCCCACGATGGAGGTACGGAGATCGCTAGAGTGGTGGGAAAATCCCAAGAACCTGCTAGTGGGGGTGCCCTTCCACCAACCACAAATTTCTATTTTTCTTACAACCGACGCCTCCCACGTAGGATGGGGAATGCACATTGGCAGCAAGGTGATGCAAGGGCTATGGTGCCCTGCGGAACAGACACTGCACATAAACATACTGGAGCTCAGAGCAGTGTTCAATGTGTGCAGACTTTTTCGGAAATACCTGCACGGCAAAGTACTCGGGATCAATACCGACAATACCTCCACTATGTTCTACATCAATCGACACGGAGGGGCACGATCCCGTGCGTTATGCGCGGAAGCAGTCCGACTGTGGAGTTGGTGCATTGCCAACAACATAATGTTGAAAGCCTCGTATTTGCCGGGTGCCCACAACATGAAGGCAGATCAACTGAGCAGGCGCTTCACACTCACGCACGAATGGCAGATCTGCTCCGACCTGGTACGACGCATATTTCGTACCTGAGGGTTTCCCCAAGTCGATTTGTTTGCCACCCAGTACAACAAGAAGTGTCCCCAGTACTGCTCCAGAGCAGGAATAGGGCGGGGGTCCCTGGGGGACGCATTCATGATCTCATGGAAGGGCCTTCTACTCTACGCGTTTCCCCCCACAACACTTATCCACAAGGTTCTGCAGAAAGCCAGAAGGGAGAGAGCTCGCAGGATGCTCATAATTCCAACTTGGGACTGGCAACAATGGTTTCCCTTGCTTCTGTGCATGTCGGATCGTCCACCACTCCCCGTACCGGTGGCGCCGGACTAACTCACGCAGGCTCAGGGGTCCATAGTGCACCCGCACACTCAGGGACTACGCCTACAAGCATGGTTAATCCATGGCTCAGCGCCTTAGAGAGCACGTGTACGGAGGGAGTACGACAAGTCTTAGAGTGTAGCCGAAGGACCTCCACCAGGAGGACTTATGAACAGAAATGGACACTCTGTACTGCCTGGTGCTCCGCCAAACAGTTAGCTCCTCTTGATGTTCCTATAACTGTAATACTAGAATACCTATTCAACCTCAAACGAGACGGGCTCTCTCTATCCTCGCTAAAGGTCCACCTCGCAGCTATATCAGCTATTCGGCACAAAGAGGAAGGGCCCACCGTATTCACCCATCCTATCGTCACAAGGTTCTTGAAGGGGCTGGTAAACCTGTACCCCCCTCGAAAACCGCTACCACCGTCGTGGAGTTTGGACTTGGTGCACCACATGCTATCGGGACCACCCTTTGAACCATTAGCCACGGTACCCCTCTGACTCCTTACCATGAAAACAACCTTCCTTCTTGCGATTATGTCAGCCCGCAGGGTGAGTGAGCTCGCAGCAGTGATGGCAACGCCGCCCTGCACAGTATTCTCAAAGGAGGTGGTGATCTTACGGTTACACCCATCCTTCGTTCCAAAAGTTTCCTCGGAGTTCCATCTTAATGAACCAATAGTCTTACTCTCGTTTTACTTGAAGCCTCACAGCTCCAGCAAGGAGGCGTGTCTGCATCTCCTAGATGTGAGGAGGGCGTTGGCCTTTTACATAGACAGAACCAAGTCCTTCCGGAAAACGGACAGGCTTCTGGTGTCTCTCGCTCCCAGGTCAAAAGGGGAAGGCCTCTCTTCCCAGAGAATTTCAAAGCACATTGTGTCCTGTATAAAACTGTGCTACAAGCTCCGAAAGACCCCTTTGCTGGCCCCGCCTAGGGCTCACTCCACCAGAGCGGTGGCGGCATCAACGGCCTTCTTCAAGGGAATCGCATTGAAAGACATTTGTAGAGCGGCGACTTGGTCATCCTATGACACCTTCGCCAAGCATTACGCCCTGCATCGGGTGTTCGATGAGGGTACCCGTCTGTCGACAGCAGTCCTCTTGAGGGCAAACTGCACATGAATCGAGTACCCACCTCCTTACTTGGGGTTACTGCTGGGTTGTCACCTACAGTGGAGCACCCACAGGGGCCACTCAAAGAAGAAAGGGAAGTTACTCACCTGTAATAACGATGGTTCTTCGTGATGTGTCCCCGTGGGTGCTCCACTACCTACCCATCCTCCCCACTTCGGATCTCTGTCCGGTGTTTTTCAAGAGCATCCAAGGCGGTTGGTCAAGGAACTGGCGGGGACCGGATCGCGCACAAGACCGAGGGTGCGCAAGGGAGCGGCGTGCATCGGCACATGCACGATCCAGTGGAAACTGCTAGAAGAATTCCGATCTGTGGCACCAGGCGAGCCCGACACCTACTGTGGAGCACCCACGGGGACACATCTCGAAGAACCATCGTTACTACAGGTGAGTAACTTCTCTTTCCTCAAGTATCTACAGTAAACTCAAGGCTGAGCCTGCAAGGAAGGAGGAAATGCAAGTCATATAAAAAGGTGACGTATCAGTGGAATAGGGGAGCTCTGTAGTCATGGTGGAGAAAAATAAAGGCCAGCTATTTATATGCTTAGATCCCAGAAACCTGAATCAGGCTATAAAATTTGTGAGTGTACACTGTTACTTTAAACTGGATGTCTGCTTGGGATTTTGGCAGCTAAAATTATTTAAAGAAAGCTCAAAATTATGCACTGTACCTTTAATTTCCCATTTGGAAGGTACAGAATTTTATGTCTGCCATTTGGTAGAGTCTCAGCATCAGAAGTGGACCAGAAAATTATACATATGATCTGTGAACGGATTGACAGTTGACACATCAATGGATGAGACCATCATCGGGCTTACCTAAAGAGGAGCAGGATGGTAGACTTCAGGAAGTCTTGGATGTAACAAGGGCAGCAAACTTGAAATTAAATAGGGAGAAATGTGCTTTGTGGGTTCCAGAACTGACTTTTCTTGGAGATATTGTTTCCAACAAAGGAGTGAACTTGGTAAGAGGAATATTACATGCACTGAAATAATGCCACAACCTGTCATAGAAATGTCCAACAGTTCCTCTGAGTGATAATTGTCTTGGAAGTTACATAACCTAATCTAGCTACAAAAGCAGTGGCTTTGAGGTTCCTTCTTGAAACTAAAAAATAATGGTACTGGTATGTAGAACAGGGGAAATCATGGGGTGTATTGAAACAACAACTGATACAAGAGGCAATGCTGAAGATACGTGCGTCAGGCAAACATATTAAAATTTCAGCAGATGCTTCACAGTCTGAGTGAGGTGCAGTAGATTCACAGAAACATGACATTGTTGGCAACCAGAGAGGTATTTACATCCAGATCACTGACTAATGCAGAAACCAGATACGTGCAGATTGAAAAGGAGCTTTTAAGAATAGTGTTTGCCGGTGAGCAATTCAATCAATGTTTTTATTGTCAGACAGTGAATGTTGAACCAGACTAATGGCCCCGATAGCATTATTTGGCAAGCCACTAAATGATTATGCTTTTAAGAAATATCTTAAGAAAGTATGCCTATAAAACTACAAAAGTATGATTTGGTTGTGACCTGCATGTCCAACAAATTCATGTTCTCTGCAGATGCTCTTTCCAGAATGGTGAATCCAATCACAAAACCAGAGATGACCTTACAGATGGTGGTACAAACCTTAAAGATCTTATTCTAAGGTCAGTTCCTCTAGCTAAGAGGAAACGGCAACAAATAAGAGAGGAAGCAAAAAACAAACTAAAATAAAACCAAACCAAAACATGAATTGTTGGGGATCCTTAAAGAAGTGATTTTTCAGTGGTGGAAAGATTGTAAATATCAATGCACCTCTGGAAAGAAATGCTACAAATGATCCATGCAGGCCATTTATGAATTGAGAAGTGCAAACAATGAGCATGAGAAGCCATGTATTGGCTGTGACTCAGTTTCAACATTACTAATACGGAGGGAAACTGCTTTTTGTGCTTGAAATACAAGCCATGCCAATAGGCAGAGCCACTTAGACCTAGCCCAGTTCAACAAAGGCTTATGAAAAGGTAGTCACTGGCTTTTCTTACCTTGCATTGAAAGGATTATTTAATAGTCAGCAGATGATTATTCACTGTATCCAGAGATTTTTGCATTGCACGGTACAAAGCCAGTGATAGCTGGCATAAATGGACTCTTTTCCAGACACGGAATTAAAGATGAAATGTTAAGGGATAATGGGAGGTAATTTCCAGGGCAAATTTTAGGCAGAGAGGAAGCCGTGCTAGTCTATACACTACCAAAACAAAAAGCAGTCTAGTAGCACTTTAAAGACTAACAAAATAGTTTATTAGGTGATGAGCTTTTGTGGGACAGACCCACTTCTTCAGACCATAGCCAGACCAGAACAGACTCAATATTTAAGGCACAGAGAACCAAAAACAGTAAGCAAGGAGGACAAATCAGAAAAAAATGTTCAAGGTGAGCAAATCAGAGTAGAGGGGCAGAAGGTGGGGGTAGTCAAGAATTAGATAAAGCCAGGTATTCAAAAGAGCCTCTATAATGACCTAGAAAATTCCCATCTTAGACAAAGAATTAATAGGCACAAAACAGACATAAAAACACTCCTGATTCACAAACCTGTCAGTCAACACTTTAATGGAGTGAGCCATTCTGTTAATGTCCTGAAAGTTTGTGTCTTACTGAAGAGGAATTTTCACAACAGTTTGGAAAGAGAGGCTGCTGGACTCTCTTATATTCAAATTCGACACATTAACACGTGGTTTGAAGCGGGATGGGAATTTTCTAGGTCATTATAGGGGCTCTTATGCATACTTGGCTTTATCTAATTCTTGACTTCCTGCCCCCTCTTTTGCCCCTCTACTCTCTGATTTGCTCACCTTGGTAGCATTTTTCTGATTTGTCAGCCTTGATTACTATTTTTGGTTCTCTGTGCCTTAAATATTGAGTCTGTTCTGGTCTGGCTATGGTCTGAAGAAGTGGGTCTGTCCCACGAAAGCTCATCACCTAATAAATTATTTTGTTAGTCTTTAAAGTGCTACTGGACTGCTTTTTTGTTTTGAAATTTTAGGCAGTTTTACATAGACTGAGATTTTCATCACAAAACATTACGTCCAAATTACCACTAATCAAATGGACTTGCAGAAAGGTCTATAACAGGGATCAGCAACCAAAATAGCAAGAAGAGGCTTTTTTAAAAAAATGCTGTTAAAAACTCAATAATTCAGGGGCCACGATGCATGGGATTATGAGATATCCTTAATAAGTAACATCAAGCCATAATTTTTGTAACCCTATTTTAAGAACAGTGCACGCGCACACACACACACAGAGTGATTTGTAACATGATACATGTTTACTGCAGAACATTCATCAACTATTTTGTACATATTCTATTTCCATACACTTTACATGTCTGTGTTTGTGGCACTATCATCATAATGTTCAATCACGAACCTGCTCTTTCTGTGGACTTGGAGGATGTTAGATTCTGAACAATTTCATTTTTGCTTTTGAAATCACTGTGCAACTCGGAGAAAGCACTCTTTTATACATTTCACCATCCGGGAACAGCTTTCCTCATTTCACGATCCCATGAGTTGCCACCGAACTGGCCACAGTACTTGGTGACTTCATCCATTTAGTGAACATGTTCTTGCTTTGCTTTGCTTTGCATAGCAGATCCTCCATAGCTTATTTTCTCACACCTCCTGCTGGATGCTGTTCAACAGAAGTAGTGTGTTTTTTGAGAAAATGCCTCTCAAGATTGAATTTTTGCTGTTGGTGAATTTCTCATGGCAAATAAGACCAAAAGGGAGTCCAGCTGAACTTGATATAAATGCAAATGATTAGGTCCATTTTGAAATTCTTTGACTTTGTCTTTGATTTCAGGATCCAGACAAAAGGGAAGGAAAGTGAGCAGTAAAATACAGACCCTTGATTTCAGAAGAGCAGAGTTTGACTCCGTCAGAGAATTGACGGGCTGGATCCCCTAGGAAGCTAATATGGAGAGGAAAGGAGTTCAGGAGAACTGGCAGTATTTTCAATAAGCCTTAAAAAGGCACAGGAACAAATCATCCCATTGCGCAGTGAGAAAAGCAAATATGGTAGGCAAACACTTTGGCTTACCAGTGAAATCCTTGGCTAGCTTAAACTAAAAAAGGATGCATACAAGAAGTGGAAACTTGGACAGAAGACTAAGGAGGAGTATAAATACATGGCTGGAGAATGCGGGAGAGTAGTCAGGAAGGCAGAAGCACACTTGGAACTGCAGCTAGGATGTGAAGGGTAACAAGAATGGATTTTACCCACGTTAACAATAAGAGGGTGATCGGGAGGGTGCGGGGCTGTTACTGGATGAGGGAAGTAACCTGGTGACAGATCATGTGGGAAAAGCTGAAGTACTCAATGCTTTTTTTGCCTCTGTCTTCATGGACAAGGGCAGCTCCCAGACTACAGCACTGGGCAGTGCAGTATAGGAAGGAGCTGGGTAGCCCTCTGTGTGGAAAGAAGAGGCTAAGGGATATTTAGAAAAGCTGGACATACACATATGCATGGGTCCAGGGAACTTTTGCCCATTATCTTTGAAAACTCATATAGATTGGGAGAGGTCCCAGATGACTGGAAAAAGGCAGATATAGTGTCCATCTTTTAAAAAGGAAAGGACAATCCAGGGAACTGTAGATGAGTCAGCCTTACCTCAGCCCCCAGAAAAATCATACAGGGGATCCTCAAGGAATCCATTTTGAAGCACTTGGAAGAGGGAAAGTGATTAAGAGTCATGAACTTGGGTTCACCAAAGGCAGGTCATGACTGACCAATCTGGTTAGCTTCTATGGAGAGGTAACTGGTTTTGTGGACATGGACGAGTCAATGGATGTGAAATACCTTGACTTTAGCAAAGCTTTTGATTCAGTTGCCAGCAGTATTCTTGCCCATAAATTAAGGAAGTGTGGATTGGATACATGGACTGCAAGCTGGATAGAAAGCTGACTAGGTGGTTGGGCCCAAAGGGTAGCAATAAATGGCTCAATGTCTGGCAGTCGGTTTCAAGGGGAGTGCCCCAGGAATCAGTTCTGGGGCCAGTATTGTTCAACATCTCTATTGATGACCTGGATGAGGGGATGTGTTGCACCCTCAGGAAATGTACGGGTGACACTAAGCTCAGGGGACAGGTAGATGCGTTGGAGGGAAGGGATAGGGTCCAGAGTGATCTAGATAAATTGGAGTATTGGGCCAAAAGTACTCTGATGAAATTCAACAAGGACAAGTGCAAAGTCCTGCTGTTGAGACAAAAGAATCCCAAGCACTGTTACAGGCTGGGGACCAACTGGTTAAGTAGCAGTGCAGAAGAAAAGGACCTGAGGATCACAGTGGATGAGAGGCTGGATATGAGTCAAGAGTGTGTTCTTGTAACCAAGAAGGCTAATGGCATATTGGGGTGCACTAGAAGGAGAATTTCCAACAGATTTAGAGAAATTATTATTCCCTTCTATTCAGCTCTGGTGAGGCCACATCTGGAGTATTGTGTCCAGTTCTGGCCCCCACCCCCCGCATTATAGAAAGAACGTTGATGCATTGCAGCAAGTCCAGTGGAGGGCAGAATGATTAGGGGCTGGAGCACATGACCTATGAGGAGAGGCTGAGGGATCTAGGCTTATTTCATTTGCAGAAGAGAAGAGTGAGGGGTGATTTGATAGCGGCCTTCAATTTCCAGAAGAGGGGCTCTAAAGCGGTTGGAGAAAGGCAGTATGATGAATGGCAGAACAAGGAGCAATGGTCTCAAGTTGCAGAGGGGGAAGCGTAGGTTGAATATTATGAAAAACTGATTCACCAAGAGTTGTGAAGCCCTGGAATACATTACCTATAGAGGTGGTGGAATCTCCAAGCCTAGAGGCTTTGAAGTCCCAGCTTGACAAAGTCCGGCTGGGATGATTTAGTTGGGGTTGATCCAATGGTCCCTTCCAGCCCTAGGATTCTATGATTCAGTGATTTTCTTCTTGCTTAAAGCCATTCCAACTCCACTTTAATTGCGCCAATTTTGCTTGATGTTTAATTTCAGTTTTCTTTCTTAAAATGTGTGTTGCCCTTCATAGTAGAAGTGCCACAAGACATTGTTAGCGACTCAGTCAAAACACAGGTACAGTATCATGTCCCACAATTCACTGCACATATTAAAGGGGGGGTTATCAAATGTTTCGAGATTACATATTGCTTGCTATTTAGAAATGAGTTGTTCATTGTTGGGCTTTTATACATTCACCATTTATCAAAAATAGTCAGGAGGGTTTTTTTGTTTTGTTTTGTTCTTTTGATTTGCAATTATAGTGTCCTGAGCCTCAAAGAAGTCCTTAAAGAGCCATGTGTGCAGGTTACAGAACTTTCAATAAGGAGATTATTTGCATGAGATTTTTATTGGTATACCAAGGAATACCTGTAGAGAACGGCTCTTCTCCATCTTAGCTGTTAAAGGGGAGATCAGATCTAATTTACCAACCCCTGATAATGTGCTGAAATCTCATGACAATGAAACTATATGGAAGATGAGATAAAATCAAAAGTGGGAAGAGAAATATTATTTTGAAAAAGGGTGTGCCTGCGGAATCACACCTCTAATAGTAATACACAATCACAGAATGTTCCAAAACATTGACAGTGAGTGTGGACTCTGGCATTTCCAACTGACTTGATTGTTTAAGCATTAATGGACACGGGAGAAACTGTCCCGCAACAAGAGAACAACTCAGGCTTTAATGAAAGGCTGATATTGAGAAGGTCAGAGAGGAAGATTACGTGTCCTGAAAGACTTGCAGAGACTTCATATTTGTCTGGAGAAAACGTACTTGTGGGAAATAAGTGGAAAGTGAGCTCTGGCTGAAGCAGAGGGGCCAGCTCTGATGGAGTGAGGCTAGGGGGTGTGCTTGGGTAGGGCAACCATATCTCACTTTCCCAAATACAGGACAGGGAGATATGGGGGGAGGGGCGCTTCCTCCAAGCCACAGGGACACTGGGAAGGAGGCGGCAGCTGCCAGCGCTCCCCCCGAGCCCTGGGGAAGCTGTAGCCGCTGGCGATCCCCCGGAGCCCCGGGGAAGCAGAAGGGACGCAGCAACCTGCCACACTCCCTGTACTTCCCGGAGGCTCAGGAAAGTGACTCCCACAAGCAGCTGTGCCTGCACAGCTGCTGGCAGAAAAGGTCAGTGAGGGGACAGCCCAAATACAGGACAATGAGTGCCTTTTAAAAAATAAGTCAGGACACCTTTCTGGCATCCCACATACGGGACTGTCCTGCCCAATACGGGACGGATGGTCACTGCATGCTTGGGAGAAAGGGAGGGGCACGCAGTGGAAAAGACAGGGTGCTGCAGAGCGCCCTGGTCTGTAGGGGAGCCCTGTACTGCACTCTCTGCCCTTGCAGCCTGCTGCGTGGCTGCACTCCTGGCCGTGGGCCCCTGGCTAACTGAAGGGTTGTGCTCCTGGCCCCTGGTCACAGGGCTCTGTGTCAGCTCACGGGGCCATGGGCAAACAGGATTATGGATTCGCTTCTACAGAATTGATTAGGGATCGTGTACTTTATCGAGCTTACTACTTGACTGCTACTACAGAGTTAATGCTGTTGAGTGGCTGTTATACCGCTATTACAGGGCACACTGTAGCAAGCAAACAATACCGAGCAACACGTATAAGGTGTAAAAGGCACTTGGAATGCTTACGTCCCTTCTACTGTAGGAAGTCCCATCCCTGTTGCCTCACACCGGGGCTGAGGTGGACATGGCTGCAGCTGGGGGAATCCCCTGAGGCTGAGGTCCCTGGTAAGACTCACCAGGGGTGGGACCCTGCAGTGATTTTATCCCTGAGCTGTTTACTGGGTGTGCATGCACTGGCTCAGGACCACTCTTCGCAGTCTCATGAGGCTGAAGCTGAGGTTACCCTATTTACTGGTTCCCAAGGTTCTCAGCTGAAGTGCAAGTGTCAGGGCCGATAGGACTGTCTGGTGTTTATGTTTGCCGGGTTTAATGTTGTGCCACAGGAATGGAAATTTCACTCCCGGCCCTCAGGCCTGCTTATATCTTTTTACTTGACAGGCTCCACAGTTCCCTGTTTCTACTCCTGAGCACCCTCTGTCCCTACTTCTCCCCGGGCCCCACCCTACTTGAACTTGAACACTGCAAAACAGCTATTTGTGGTACTCCAGAAGTTTTGGAGGAGTTGGTGAGTGCAGGGCCCTCAGCTTTTCCCTCTGAGTGCTCCAGCCCCAGAGCACCTACAGATGGTGGGCAAGGGTGTTGCCGGATGAGGGAATTCCAGATTAAAGTGGTTTAACCTGTAGGGCTTTTTCATAGAAGTTTTATTCTTTTCTCACTCACTGGCTTGTTGTTTATGAGCCCCAAGATTATCACACAGGTGTTTCAACTTGTTGGGCTTGTTTCCTCTCTGATACTCTCTCAAGCAAGATGGCTGACTCAATGCCCCTTATCTCCTTCCCTTCCATGATCTGGACAAGGCCTCCCCTGTTCCTTCTCCGTACGCGTCCATCTAGAAGGACAGCCTTATAGGGTGGCAAAGCTACATTTTCTAATACCATTTTTTTATGTGATGGTTGTTTTCCATTATAGATATGCAGAGTCATATTCATGAAATGTTATAGACTAACAGATATTTTGGAGCATAAGCTTTCGTGAGCAAATGCCTGCTTTGCCAGATACATCAGACGAAGCAGGTCTTTGCCCATGAAAGCTTGTGCTCCAAATATCTGTTAGCCTATAAGGTGCCGCAGGACTTCTTGTTGTTGTTGAAGTTACAGACTAACTTGGCTGCCTCTCTGAAATTCATGAAATGGTGGCAGCTTCCAGGACCCAAAGCCACACTGAATGCTGTATTTTGCCTTACTTGTCTCTTTATACATCTGTAAGTTCACAGTACCTCACACATCCTACATAATATAGCAGCGTAGACATTGACCGGTTTTCTGCTGGTGAGAACATTAGCAGATGACAGCCCCTGCTTCACTGGTGTCCTGTAATTTAACAACATCAAATACAGATCAGAGTCTGACTGTGGATTTTTGCAGTAGGAGCTTTATTGTTTTGATGCTGTTTTCCATCAGCTGATGGATTTGGGATAGTGAGGACTAGTGGTTACATGTCTCAACCTGTACAAGCTGCTTAAACTCATGACCAACACACTGTGGCCCATTGACAGAAATTACTGTGTCAGGTATATTGCGTCTGGTGGAAATAATTTGGATAAACAAAATAACCTGCTTAGCTGTAGTATTTGCTAGTAAGACTATTTTATGGAAGCGAGAGTAATAGTTGGAGACAATTTCATAAATTTTTGTAGCCAGTGTAAACAGACATATGTCTGTTTTGTTCAAATGGGTCAATTTTTTCTGTACCACCAATGTGAGCTGTTTTACTTGATTTGTCCCATGTATTTTTGTCTTATGTAACAAGGCTTAATGGCTTCCCCAATGTCATCGATCGTTTGAGGCTTGTGTAAAATTTACCTGCCCCATCTTCTGGATTTTTCAATCCCTAAATGACCTTCGCGTATCTTTTTAAACATGTTTCTGGTGACTTTAAACAAAATCCCATCTAGGACACAGAGTTCCCTTTTCGATAGATAAGAGGAACTGGGAATATGTTGTTCTGGTCACTCCCTGTTAATAGTGTTAATTACTTTATCTGCAACGTGGCCCAGAAGACTGACTGGGGGGCTTGTTGTCCCTGTCCATGCTACTTCCCCCATCATCCATTGGCTGGGAATGGCAATCTGCAGCCAACGGGAGCTGCAAGTGGCTGTACCTAGAGATGTGCAGGTGAATAAAGTGTCTGGTTGCTGGCCATGGGCTGATCCTGTGAACCCCATCCAGCCCATGGGCCACTTATTGCCCACTCCTGAACTAGAGCATACTTCTCTGCAGCCATCTAAGCATGATAGGAAGACATCTGCTAATGGAAAATCCACTGTCTCCCTAGGGAAGTTGTTCCAGTGGTTAATTACCTTAATTGTTTTTCAGATGCCTTATCTGTAGCCTGATTTTTTGTTGTTTTAACTTTTAAGCACTGAATCTGGTTATGTCTTTGTCTCTTAGCATGGAGAGGCTTCTAGCAATCCTAAATATTTTCCCCAGGGAGATACTTACAGGCCATAGTCAAGCCAATTCTCAATCTTCTGTATGATAAGCTCAATAGATTGAGCTTGTTTAGTCTTTCAGTGCAAGACAGGTTATCCATGTCCTGTATTACTCATGTAATATTTTCTGATCTCTTTCCAATTTGTCAACATCATTTTTCAAAGTGAGGGCAGCAAAAATGGATGCTGTATTCCAGTAATGATCTCGCTAATGCCCATATAGAGAGGTAATACTACTTCACTACTTCTGCTTGCTATTTCCCTGCTCATATAGCCAAAGATCACATTTGTTCTCTTAACCACTGCAACACACTGGGAGCTTATGTTCAGCTGGTTGTGCACCAAATCCCCTAAGGCCTTTCGTGAGTCACTACCTGCTTAAATTCTGAGTGTGACCTACATTCTTTGTTCCTAGACATATGACCTGGCCTCTATCTGTAGTAAAATGTTTTAACAAACCTAGATTACTGTGCAATTCAGGCTGCCTTTCAGAACTCACTGACTGACACAATTTACCTATCCACCAATTTTTGTGTCATTTGCAAACTCGAGCAGCAATAATTTCATACTTTACTCGCTATCATCGGTAAAGATAATGAATAGCATTGGTCCAAAAATGAGTCTCTGAGGGATCCCATTGTATAAACCCCATTGCAGGACAACTCCCCTTTTACAATGTAAATAAATATCAATTATCCTGTTTTTAATCAATTTAACCATGTCCTGTATTGATTTTGTATAGTAATAATTTTTAATTAGAATGTCATATGATACCTAGCCAAATGCCTTATGGAATCTAAGTATATTAGGTTAACTTTAACTCAGCTAAACTTCTTGTTGTTCTCTCAGCTAAACTTGTAATCCCATCAAGTAACTATTCCACATTTGTAAAACCTAATTCCATAAAACCACCTGGGTTGTCCTTAGTTTTGAGATCATTTTTATGTTCTTTACTGATTGCAACCTGGATAAGGTAATTGACCTGTAATTCTCCAGGTAACCCCATTTACCATTTTAAAATACTGGCATATTATTAGGTTTTTCTCACATCTCTAGAACTTCCCCAGTGTTCTGAGATGTGTTTGCTATCCACCTCAGTGGCCCTGAGAGCGTCTCAGCTCTGTTTAAAACAATTGGATGCAAATTATGTGGTTCTGCAGATTAAGTTGTTTCACCTTAGAGGTTGCTGTTTAAAATCCTGCCTTGTTACTGTTTGATTATAAAATGCTTTCTCTTCTATGTAAGATATAAAAACATGAACCAATGTCTTCCAAGTTAAGAACAGAAATTATTTATTGAACTTGTCTGCATCATTATGAACCATTTTAGATGTTTTCTTCTAGTTGAAGATCTATACCACTTCTGTGATTTCTTTTGGTTCTTCCCACTGCTCCCTCAACCTGATTCTGCATCTGTCTGCGCATGACCCTTTTCAGCTCTCTCTTGCATTGCCCTTCATCTTGCCCTCTCCTTGGAACGTCTTTAATTCCCTTCACAAGAGTTTAGGCAAAATGGCAGGGGCGTTCTATTTCTGCTTCCCGGGGAGTGCAAACCTCCAAAACTCTGAATTTACAAAACAGAAGAAGATACATTGATAAAAAAATTCCTGGAAAAAAAAACATGGAAAAATGAAGAATAAGATTGTTTCAAAAAATTAAATTGAAAATACTAAGGATACATATTTGTTAATTCTTCACAAAAAAATCATGACCAGCTCTTTGTGGAAGGCAAACATGTAGAAAGACAAGATCAGTTTAGAAGAGCTTGCAGTATAAATATTTGCTCTCTGTTATGGAATAAAGTTTAGAGTGTAACAAATATTTGCTGAAGAACGGAAGTAGAAATAGATACAAAGCCTGCTGAATTCAATCACTGGGTAATCTGATCTTTTAATTTGTGTATGGAAACCGAAGGAACCAAATTATTTGTACTAATAGAACAATTTCCACCCTATCCTTTGATACATTGATGACTTCAGGCAAGCATTAATGGATAATTCTACCCTGACTGTAAAAAGTTGTCATTAATACAGAAGGGAACAACATTCTTGATGAAATTAAGGACAGGAGAGCCCAAGATCTGTGATACCAGAATGTGATGAAAGGTGGAGGGACTAGCTCTTTCAGAGTGCTGGCAAGAAGCAACAGGGCTGTGCATCTGAACATCAGTGTTTACAAACCCTCTCTGTGTCTGTGGCTGACCATATTTGATAATGGCTATGGGTTTTATAAAGGGTGTTAGGGGATCTTGAGGCCAGGCTTACACAGGCATTTAGGCACCTGAAGATTTAGATAGGTGCCTAGTGAGATTTTCAAAGTGTCAGTAGTGACTGGGAGTTAGGGACCTGCTCTTCTTGAGTGCGTCTGTAAATCCCACGGTGCATCTATCTGCATCTTTAGGCACCTAAATAACTTCATAAATCTGGCCTCTAGTCTGTTTCTTCAGAAAAGTTTTATTTGTACAGGCCACTTCCTTTAGACATATGCCAGTTCGGATGACTGCCACACCTAGTCCAGTGTCTGTTAGTAACCAGATCCATTCAGCGGAAGATGCAGGAAACCCTGTAGCGGACATAATTATTTGGCTTATGCCATTACACTTATAATTTAACTCTATCTTATGTTCTTATTATCTGTGTTTAAGTTGAATTCTTCAAAAAATCTGACCATGCTCATGGTCTGAGCAGTAGCATGTGGCAGTGAGTTCCACATACATTGTTTCAAAAAAAAAAAAAAAAAACACTGCAAAGAGGTGCAGCTGGCTTCACTGAGGATAAGCAAGAGCCAGTTTCCACAACTGCTCACAAAATACTGACAGGTATCAGGAGAATTTGTGAAGCGCACAGCAACGTGTCCAGGGCTCCAGGAAGGAGCTGCTGACATGCACACCTGGCACATGGCAGAATAAGACCAGAGTACACACTCTCCCACTGAGGATGCTTGGCCGCAGATAGAGATGGTAGATGCTGTCACTTGGATTCTGGGCAGGACACAAGGGTGAGAGAGTGGATGGTGTGCGGCACAAGCAAGTACAGTTGTTCACTGGGTGGGGCTGGAAGGGAAAATGACTGGATAGGGGGCAGCCTGCTCAGGGAGCAGAGGGGGGAATGGGAAATATCTGGAAGGCCGTCAAGACAGCTGTGAAGAAGAGCAAAGACCCTATCATGACCGCCAAGACCTTCAAACACAGACCAGGCTTGCCAAGAGTGAGATCCAGGACTTTCTTCCGGAGGAGTGTTTCAACCTCCTGGGAGGTTATGAAATGCAGCTGGGGAAGCTGCAAACCAGTGAACATGACATTTCAGTTAAAAGCAAAAAAATCTGTTCAGGTATTTCCTTCATCTTTTCAGAACACACACACACAAATTACATAGCTTCCTCATTGTTATAATTGATACCTGTTTTTATTCAGACTTTTGTAATGAACGTAAGGGATTGTGAAAATGTTCTCCTTTGAACAAGGCACCACTAACCTGCAAAGACTTAGAAATGCTGCTCAAGAGATTAGCCTGGGGTATTCATTTTCACCAGCTCTTCTGAGTCCTCGGTAGGGTTGCAATGCTGATGTCATCAGCACACACTGACAGTGTCAGCTCTGACCTCATCAGCTGTTGATAGAAGAGACAGAGGAAGGACTTGATGGCAGTGGAGTAGTTGGTTGGACAGAGGGCATTCCTGAGGAACCCGATCAAAGATGCCAGGTTTGGTGAGAGTCTGGTTGAGCATAAACAAGCATCTGCAAAGCTGTATGCCACAAAGAGGAACCCTGCAAAATGCAGCCCAAAGCCAGACATAAGCGGTGTTTCCAAGAGAGAAACGTGATCCATCCAGGAAGACACCTTCTCCTAGCCAAAGGCAAAACAAGTGAAAGAAAACCTGTCCCCAGCTGCAGATTGGAGTAAATTGTCAAATATAGTCCAGTCTGGGACAGAGTAGGTCTGGTTGAGATTAGTCACTTCCATCATCATAGACTTCTGCTGCAGGAAGACTGCCCTGTTTATGACTTTAAAGTAAATGCACAGGAACAATGTCAATAACTCAGGCACAAAAGTTATTTCTTAAGCAGCAGTGCAAGCACAGTCTTCATGTGTGCACAGGGGAGAAAGTGTGGACTGAGTATGTCTCAGAACACAGAATCAAAAAAATTTAGGGCTGGAAGGGAATTCAAGAGTCCCTTGCCCTGCATTTACCTCCGTTTTCACCCTGGGTTTACCTTTGTCTTTGTCCAACCCGTTCTTGAAAATCTGTGAGAGGAATTCCATAGTGGCGTGGAAGATTAAGCCATTCTAGATTTTAACTACCTTATAGTTGGAAAGTTTTTCATAATATGTAACCTAAACATCTGCTGCTGCCTATCAGGTGGGTTGCTTCTTATCCTCCCTTCAGTGCACATGGAGAACAATTGAGCACCATCCTCTATGACACCAACGTCCAAAAGTAATTGAAGGATCACCACACTTGTGGCTGTCGCCCTTCCGTATTTGCCACAGCTGCCCCATGTCCTCCCCTCCCCCAGAGCTAGGCATCCCCAGCCTGCCCACTCTAATAATGCCCTTCCCCTTCCCTAGAGCCAGGCGCCCTCAGCTGTGCCACATCCCCACCCCCCTGTGCAAACTGAATGCAGCGACTCATCAGAGCCGCTGCCGCTGCCACAGGAGCCGCACCGGGCCCCGGGCCACAGCTGCGCCAGCGAGAGCCATACTGGGGCCTAAGGCAGCTGTGCCTTCAGGAGCTGCACTGGGAGGAGCCATGCTGGGGACTGAGCCACAATCACGCCACCACGAGCTGCCACCACTGCTGCCACGTGCTTGTCCCATTAAGTGGTGGGACACGTGCACAGAGCAGGCAGATGGCACTCGTGTGGGGCTTGGAGGAGTCGCATTTAAAAGCACCAAGAACCGCTTGCGGCCCCAGAGCCAATTGCCACTCTGCAGCGTCCCATTCGCCACATGTGGCAAGTGGGAAATGTACTGGGCACTGCAGCTCCATTTCAGTGGATTCAGGTTAATTAGTGGTGTTGACAAGTCTCCAGGGTTGACAAGGATGCCAGTCCTATGAATTGTCTTTTGCACACTGATGCAAACAAATTTTATGTTATACTCCTGATATAGCTAGTTACCAACCCCACCCCACGTACTTGCTGGTTCAGACAAAACGTTTCCATCCTTCATCATGTCCTTCTTTCCCAGCCCTTGTTTGGGATCCGTATGCACCTGTACCATCTCTCAGCATTGTGTTTATGCCATGACTCTGTGTGGAGGTGTACTTGTATTAGTCTTTGGAATGTGTTTACATGTATACCCTGTGCCTAGTGCTCCTTAGCAGTGCCTGTGTTTTACAACATTACACATGTTTTTGCCAATTTCGCATACCAGACAGTGAACTTTTAAGCAGGTGTTTGCTTTATGGCAGGGCCTGACTTTTGCCCGTATCTTGGCTTTTGCTGATTTTGGGTCAGGCCTTGCACGAGGCCTAATAATCCAGGCTCTCCCGTTCTGCTACACTCAGAACAAGTGTATGCTTTCCTGATGTGCAATGCTACACCAGTTCCCTTTTTTCCTGCCTGCCCTTTCTGAAAAAGCAACACCCCAGTATAGCCCAGATATGAGATTTGTCCTGCACGGTCTCAGTGGTGCCACTTAAATCGTAATTTTACCTTGTGAACGAATTTACTTTTATTTAAAATCAAAAGGTAAAAACAAACTTGACAATGAAATGAAACATTTCAACAAAATTCAAAATTTGGCATTTCCCATTAAATGAAAATTCCGAAATTATTTTTTCAGAATTTGCGAAATTGTTTTTAAAAGTTTCATTTTGACAAGATTGAAGTGCTTTGTCTCCAATTTAATGTAGCAGTGGGCACAAAGTTGTATTGACTTTATTGAGATACTGTTTTTATAATTTTTCATTGAAAACTTTGACAAAATCACTTCCTTCCTGCAAAATATTTTGAGTTTTTTGAATCAGAATGCTGTTATGAGAAGTTTTTTTTTACCAGCGCTAACAGTGACCCCAGATGCCTGTAGATAGAAAAGCACCTGCTCCAAGTCCCATATCAGGATATAGATGCAGAGAAGGGTTAGAGCCAGCCCTCAGAGGTGCATTAGGTTTTCTGGTGTGACTTCAGCTGAGGAACCTTTGAGAACAGCATGGCAACCTGACAATGGTTAATCATGACTTGGGTAAGGCAGCTGAAGGAAACCCTTGCTCCCCTCTCCAAACTCCAGCTAAGTTAAGAAGCCAGAGTCACATGGCTTTCCCATCAGAGGAGAGTTGCGGCCTGGTCATGGTGATGAGAAATGGAAGAACTTCGGAAAAAGACAAAAGGTTGAAAACCCAAAACCACAGGAAAGGGGTGCAACATGTAAACCACGATACTAGGTTTGGCTTGTAGTTCCTGTCCAGAGACACAGAAAACCTAAACCAAGCAATACATGAAAACAAGGAGAACTGAAGGAGTTTGTGTGCAGCTGTATGTGAACGCGAGTCTGCCTCTGTGTATATGTACCTAACGAGAGAGTTTCTCCCTCACATCTTTGCAACTAGAACCCTGGGCCCAAGGTTCATCTCGCAGAGTGAGGGTGAGCTGTTATGTGCTGCTACATGAAGGAAGGTCTGGATGTGTCCTGGGAAGGGGATCTGACAAAGCAGGGCCACCCTTAAGCACATGGGACACTACAGTTTTGCAGGTGGTATGTGTCTTGCTAGAACTGGTGTTGCTGTGAATACAAAATTTCCATTGATGTTTCATCATGCCACATGTCAGTACCTGCAATGTATTGTTGCAACATGGCAATGTGATGCAGCATCATCATGAGTTTGGGACTCTTCAGTAGCCCAAAGAGTAGGATAAACAATTGGAAACCAGGCCTATCTCACACGTTGTGAGGAGTGGTGACTCCCTTGGTCTCAAGTCAAAACTGGAATAGAGTAGTCATAATGCAGCCAGCAGTGAGGTACATGAAAAAAAGGCAATGCGCAAAGTGCCCAGCATAATTATTTGTGTAGTTGGTCACTTTTTATATTTCATTCTTTTCCAGAAAAATCTCAGAGATGGGATCCACGTAACATTTCAGTTCTGAAGAACCAAAGACAGTCAGCTCAGTAGTGTACAATGGAGAAGACAGCAGGAGAAATACCAGCTCCGAGGCTACCATTTGGTGGCTTATTGTACTGCAAACATCCACTCCCAACCCACAGTTTGCTGCCTTAGGGGGAAAAAGAAACCACTTGTCCGATGTTACTAGATTCATTTGTTTTCTGACATCTTTTTCACTTTTGCATCGTGTAATCCACTTGTGAAAAGAGGAATGATGACTTTTTATAGTTGCTGTTTGATTTTATTGGCGTTTACCTGGAACTCCTCTGCCTATGGACCAAACCAAAGGGCTCAGAAGAAGGGAGACATTATTCTTGGGGGACTGTTCCCCATTCATTTTGGAGTGGCTGCCAAAGACCAGGATCTAAAATCTAGGCCAGAATCAGTGGAGTGTATAAGGTAAGCCAAACAGAAACTGGTAAAAATTGGCAATGCTGGAGTCTTTGCTCTGGTCATTTGTAAGTGAGATGCATTACTGCCACCTCAATAATACAGCTGTAGCTAACTATCAAATATAACACATTTTGACTGGATATAGCCTCTTTAACACAGTTTGTAACCTAAATGCTTTACAGTTAAATTGAGCTCCAAATTTTCATTCAATTTATCCTTTTTTATTTTTTGACTACTGTTGGGGGGCACCATGTGAAGGCAGTAGACTTCCTCTCCACAGAGCTAAGTAACACAAGATCAGGAAAGTGTGTGGTGATGATGTGAAGACAATACTACTTCTTGTCCCTTGTACTCTGTGTGGAGCACAGATCATCTACATGTCTCCTCCACTTCACTCTGTCTTTGGACCAAACTTGCGGCAGACTCCAGGAATACCCCAGTTGTTGTCCTTCGGTCTCAGTAGATCTTCTCCACATTGTCCAAGGTCGTCGTCTTTTGCATTTTTCTTGCAGGTTCCGTGTGAGAGCTTGACGGACTATGCTGGATGATGGTTTTCTGAGAGTGTGGACAAGCCATCCCCACTTTCTTCTCTTGATTTCAAAGTCAATTGGTTCTTGTCCTGCTCTGTTCCAAAGCTCCTTATTTGTGACAAAGTCTTGCCACTCGATGCGAAGGATGTACCTCAGGCATCTGTTTATGAATGTCTGTCGCTTGTGATTTGAAGACTTTTTAGTACCTCAGGTTTCATATCCGTACAACAGCACAATCTTCACATTTGTGTTGAAGATCTGCAGTTTCGTCTTTGCAGATATTATGTGTGAGCTCCATATGGGATTGAGAGTCTTGAATGCAACTGTTGCTTTCCCTATCCTCCCACTGATATCCTTATCTGTTCCTCTATCTCCGCCTATAATACTTCCCAAATAGGTGAGCTGCTCCACATCTTCCAGGTTATCCCCTCCCAATGTGGTGGTGGTGTTGGACTGGTTGATCCTCATTGTCTTGGTCTTACTCTTGTTAATGCTCAATCCAGTCCATTGCAACAGTTTTGTCTAGTGTTGTGACCTTTTCTTTCATGTTTTCATGTTGATGTGAAAGGAAGGTGACTTCATCAGTGAAATCAATGTTCTCTAGCTGTTTGAAAAGAGTCCACTGAATGCCTTGTTGATGGCCGTCTGTTCTGTTCATAATCCAGTCTATTGTGATCAAGAATAGGAAAGGTGACAATAGCCACCCTTGTGCTTCTGAGAGTATGCTGAAGGATTCCATCAAAACAACGTTGTGAACAATTTGGCATGTCAAGGATCCATACATTGAACGAATCAAGTTAATTTTGAATAGGGTTACAGCAGTTTCCACAAATTGTCTCTATCAATGCTGTCGGAGGCTTTTTCAGAGTCCATGAAGGTTATGTACAGCGGGGGGTCCACTCAAGTGACTGTTCTGTGATCACTCTGAGAGTTGCTATTTGGTCAGTACAAGATCTCTCACTTTGGAAGCCGGCTTGTTCTTCTCTGAGCTGTCTATCAATTTCTGCCGTCTGTCGACATAACTCAGGGAGCGCCTACACACTTAAAGCATTCTGTCAACACATTCCCGACAGAACTCTGCATTTTCCTCGACAGTATTGTCCCTCAAAAATTTGAGGCTAACAATCTCTGGACATAGTACTGTCGACAAAGTGGAGTATTGCCCCTTCTGTGGACAGATAGGGCTTCCAGTTGCCTGGTCGCCCTCTTTGCAGAACTGCCATTCTGCTTTCTGGCACCAGAGGGCAGCGCAGTCTGGCAGTTCTCTGTTGACGGAGCAAGTTGTGTGTAGATAAAAATCTGCTGACAAAGGTTCTGTCGAGATTACCCTGTCAACAGTAACTTCTGTCGACAGATGCTTCTAGTGTAGCCACAGCCCAAGAGAATCCCGTTGAATACTTTTCCTGGCATAGACAGTAACATGATACCCCTCCAGTTCTTGCATTCCTTCAGGTTGCCTTTCTTTGCAAGCTTGGTAATGTAGCTGTGTTTCCAGTCTTGTGGACTCTCTACAGTGTCCCAAATTTTCCCAAATAGATTATACCTCATATTGACTGATGTCTCGCTACCTGCCTTGATTACTGCTGCAGGGATGTTCTCTAGACCAGTAGCTTTTCTGCTTTTCAGATGGGCAATGGCTTTTCTGATTTCTTCTTTTGTAGGTCTGCTGCTGTTAATTTGCAGGTGATAACTCTGGAGGTTCCATATGGGCAGGGCAGTTCAGTAGCTCTTCAAAGTTTTCCTTCCATCTACTGAGCTGCTCACTTGGGTTTCTTAGCACACGTCCCTCCTTATCCTGTATTGGCTGATCCACTGTACGCTGTGACCCAGCTATCTTCCACGTGATGTTATAGAGATCTTTCAGGTTTCTCTGTCCTGCAGCTTGTTCAGCTTGTTGTGCAAGGTTTTCCACAAAGTTCTTCTTGTGCCATTTTATGGCCCTTTTAACTTCTTTGTTGGCTTCTGAAAATAGTCTCTGAGCTTCCACCTTGGCTGCTCTTGTTTTGCTGCTGTTGACTGCTGCTTTTCTGTCCTTTTATTCCTTCACTTTTCTCAGAGTTTCTGATGTGATCCATTCTTTATGATGCCTTGTCCCCTTTTCCAATGTTTTATCGCAGGTTTCTTTCCAGGCTGCTTTGATGTGTTCCCATATTTGTTACACAGTAGCATCTTTCCGGATGAGGTTTGCAAGAAGTGCATAAAGACAATGAGTAAAGACAATGAATGGTGAGTACTCTAAAGTAAATATTAAGAATTACTTGAAGGCATACAGTGAGAAAGAACAACGCAAGTTAAAGTTCCCAATGATGCCAAACCACAAATCCAAGGCCATGAATAATAGATATTTAAATAATATTTACATACATTTATACATGTATATGTTGCTTAGAGTCACAGCAAATGCAATAAAAATGATTAAAATTATAAGACTGTCTGACTACAGTCATGCCTCATAAATAAGGGTTTTAAAATCTAAGATTTAATTTTTATTGACAGTTTTCAGAGAGGTAGCCATGTTAGTCTGTTTCAGTAAAAACAATAAAGGAGCTTAAATACTCACATATTTATTAGGGCTTAAGCTTGCATGAGATACAACTCACTTCCTCAGAGTCTTGAAGTGAAAGAATGGGATACAAAGATGGGAGTATAACAGCGCTATTTAAATCAGGATGGCTGTGGCTCACTTCCAACAGTGACAAGAAGGTGAGACTATCTGAAGAGTGAGAAGCAGTGCCTCTTTCATTGCAGTAAGACTCCACAACTTCCCTAGGCCGTTTATTCCAGTGCATAACCACCTTGACAGGATGGTTTTTCCTAATGTCCCACTTAAACTTCCCTTACTGCAATGTGAGCCTCATTGCTTCCTGTCCTATCCTCTTAAGTTAAGAAGAGCAATTCTCCCTCCTCCTCCTTGTAACAGCATTTTATTTACTTGAAATTGTTGTTGTGTCCCTGCTCGGTCCTTTCTTTTGTAAACTGTGAAAACTTAATTTTTTTCAGTCCTTCCTCATAAGTCATGTTTCTTAGACCTTTATTCGTTCTCACTGATCTTCTCTGTACTTCAGTCTGTTCATATCTTTCTTGAAATGTGGCACCCAGATCTGGACATAATATGCTAGCTGAGGCCTAATAAGTGCAGACTAAAGCGGAAGAATTACTTCTTGTGTCTTGCTTACAACACTCCTGCTAATACATCCCAGAATGATGTTTGTTTTCTTTGCAACAGTGTCAGGCTGTTGACCCATATTTAGCTTGTAGCCCACTATGACCCCCAGATCCCTTTCCACAGTACTCCTTCCTAGCCAAGTCACAGTACTTCCACAATACTCATTCCTGGACAATCGTTTCCCATTTTGTATGTGTGCAGCTGATTGTTCCTTTCTAAATGAAATACTTTGCATTTGTCCTTATTAAATTTCATCATGTTTACTTCAGACCCTTTCTCCAGTTTGTTGAGATTGTTATGAACCATTGATAACTACTCTTTGGAAATGGTTTTCCAACCAGTTTTGTACCCCTTTTACAGTAGCTCCATTTAGGTTGTATTTCCCTAGTTTGTTTATGAGAACCTCAAGCAACAGTATCGTATGTCTTACTAAAGTCTAGATATACCACATCTACCACTTACCCGCTATCCACAAGGCTTGTTATTATATCAAAGAAAACGGTCAAGTTGGTTTGATATGATGTTTTCTTGATAAATCCATACTGAATGTTACTTATCATCTTGTTAGATTCTAGATGTTTATTAATGAATTACTTAATTATTTGTTCCATTATCTTTCATTGTATAGGAGTTAAGATGACTGGTCTGTAATGCCCAAGATTATCCTTAGTTCTCTTTTATACATGAGTCCTATATTTGCCCTTTTCCAGTTTTTTAGGTTGAGTCTACATGGAGGGGTATTGCCAGCAGCTTCATGCTAATGACCAGTCTTGCAATTGCAAATGGCTGCTTATTAGCATAATACCGTGGCTAATTAGCAGAGCCGTGCAAGCTCTCCCTGCCGGCAGAAGCTGCTGCCAGCAGTAAACGGGCTGTGTAGATGAGCCTCTGTCAACAAAAACCCCCCTCTGTCACCATTCAGGCATAGGGGCTCGTGACAGAGCGGGGTTTTACCAGCAGAGGCACATCTACGTGTTGTGTTTACTGCCGGCAGCAGCTACGCTAATTAGCCATGTGATTATGCTAATGAACGCCCATTTGCAATTGCAAGATTGCTCATTAGCATGAGGCTGCCAACAATACCCCTCCATGTAGACCCAGCCTTTGAGTCTCCCCCATCTTCCATGATTTTTCAAAGATGATCATTAATGGCTCATATCTCCTCAAGTTAGCTCCTTGAGCTGGTTGTTGTCTTGTTTCATTAATACAGTACTGATATAACATGAGTCATCAGAACCTAGTGACTTGAAGAGGTCTAATTTATCTAAGTAATTTTTTAACACCCCACCCCAGTTTTAGCCTCTGATCTTACCTCCTTTCCACTGGCATTCACTTTTCTAGGCGTCTGCTCACCACCCACTAACCTTCTTGGTAAAAACTGAAACAAAAATGTCATTAACCAACTCTGCCATTTCCATATTTTCTGTAATTGTGTCCACCCCACCGTTCCCCCGCCTCAAGTAACACATCAAGTAACAGTCCTACCTTGTTCTTTGTCTTCCTCTTGTTTCTGAGGTATTTGTGTAAGGTTTTCTTTTGTTACCCTTTGTGTCTCTAGCTAGTTTGAGCTTGTTTTGTGCCTTCACCTTTCTAATTTTGTCCCTATATATTTGTGCTGTTTATTTATGTACATCTGTTTTATATGCATCTCTAATTTGACATAGTTTCCCCCTTTTCTATAGTTTATTCTGTAGTCTGGTATGAAATGTTCTAACCAATGAGACTTCCACCCTTTCATTTTGAGACTATTCAACCTGAAATGTAGTGTTAAAATATTTTTCCTGATATTCAGCCTTGGTTAGTTTCATCTTTTTACTCTCCACCATGTTGTCTCAGAACACAAAATAATTCTCGGTCTGCTCTTCTCCCTTCAAATACTTTCAGAATTATGTCTTCTCAATCTTTATTTAGCTATCCAACGCATCTGCATATTCAATGAGTTGAGTTTAATTTGTGCATCGTTTTCATCCTCATTGTAACTGTAAGATGGGAGTATTTCGTATCACAGGAACTGCATATTTGCAGCTTGTATTTCCAGAATTCTTCTTACGTATATGTTAATTATTTGTTTAAGTAGTGCAAGTACTGAGAGAGTGATGTAAAATTTATCTCCTGTTATATACTTCCCTGCAGCTCTGCTTAGATTGGTTTCCATCACATTTCTGGTGTATACGTTTTGTGTAGAATGATAACAAAGGAAGAATACATCACAGAATGAATCAGTCCCCAGTCACCTTATTCATATCCTTGATCGCTCTGTGCTTGTTAGATCTCAAAAAAAAATTCGTTATTAATAAGTTACTTGAAATATAGTAAATCCTAAGTGTGCTGTTCATGAATTGTTGATATAATTTTTGAAGCAACAATGAATCTTCACAGCATTGTAATACACTATTTCCATATGGTGACAAAATGGCATCATATCACCAGAACACAGTGCAACAATGCGATATTGTGATGCATATCTAAATAATATGACAGTCCTCACTCTGACACATTTCCACATTGCAAAGTAGAGCTTTTATGTCACAGAGAACCATCCTGATTTCAGGACATGTTAACATCCTTTACATCCACATTAGATGTAAAACTGTCACATTATAGGCAGGACGGGAAACATCCTTTATTCTGCCTTTAAAAATTCTAAATTTCTCATGGTGTTGTTCACAATTCACACAGTGAATTACAGGACTAGCCAGCGATTTGGAACTCTACTCCTGAAACCAAATTATTAAGGGGCCTTCATTTTCTCTTCCCTTCCTTCTTCCTTGAGCCATCCATAATTTCCTACTCTCCACAACCTCCCTTGGACTCTCCGACTTGTAAAAGAGACCTTCCCTGTGGGCCTCCTTACTGTCACGGTCAGGTAAAAAGTGCAGAATTTCTGGGTGTTTAAATGCAAGACAAGGCTGTATTTAGAGTGTTCACTTTGTTGTTCCCTCTTTTCTTGATTTATTAGTTCCATGCTTGCTGATTTCAGTTCTCGGTGGGTGCAGCTGAGGAAGGCTGGTTTTAGCACAGAGGTCACTATGTAAGACAAAGATGTTGAGTGTTCCTGCAGATCTCCCTCTCTCTTTTGGGTTGAGCCTGTGAGAGCTGTTCAAACCAAAAAATGTTTCCGGGCTTCTCTTTAAAAAACACACTGGCCTGTACATTAAAGATCTTGAGGAGCCCAGTGCCAACAGAACAAATCTTCTGGCCCTGCGCTAAGGTGACTCTGTTGGCCCCACAAATGAAGATTTCCGAGCAGGGCAGCTTGAAGGGAAATAAGTCCGTGTTCCTGCTTGCTGAGCGTGTTGGCTGAGGCTGAAGAGGTTTGTTGAAGTGGCAACTTTTGTGTCTCCTTCCATCTGAGGAGCTAGTGGCACTGTTTGTCCTGCATAGGCCTCCTACAAAGCTTGGTTCTAGGACTGCTGCTGGTGTTGGGTGTCGTGGGGGAATTAGGCTGAAGGAAGCAGGAGGTGACTCCTCTTCAAGACCCTCCCAGCCCTGGTTCCCCCTACCTTTGCCTGACTTCTGATCCAGAGTGACACTGTCTTGGCAGCCTCACAACGTTTGGCTACCAACCACTCCAGCCATGTGCTCCCTGCCTGTCCCAGGCTGTGATGTTCTGGCTCTGCCCTGCCTCTGAGCACTCTACCCGGACCTGCACCGACATGTGCCAGCTTGGGGGATGCTCGGCAGGGGAGGAAAAGGTCCTGACAGGGGAACACAGGGGCAGGCCTGCCAAATGTCAACTGTTCCTTCCTGCTGCAAAGGCAGCCCCACTATCTAGCTCCAGCTGGTCCCAGGCTCTTGGCAGCTCTGACCTTTGTTCTCCCTGGCTGCCAGCTGGCCCCTTTCTCCCTCGCGGCAAAGCATCCTCCGAGCTGGGGGAAGGGAAGTGCTTAAAGGCAGGTCAGCAGAGGAGCACTACTGCTGGGACCTGGCAGGGGCTCAGAGGGAAAGGAGCTGGCCTCAAGCCAGGGCAGAGCTGGAATTGGGCTAGGAGGGCCGTCCATACAGCAGAGCCTCCTAATGAGGAACAGGACCTAAAAGCTCATGTCCAGTGGGCCAAACAGAAGAACCCTCAGGAGTGGAAACTGGCTTTCAGGGGGCTCCTTACTATGCGCTCTCCTTCAATTTGATAGGTTTCAGGGTGCTTAATGTCACCCCTCTGAGGATCCCACTGTGCTTTGCAAACATTACCAATTCTCTCAACCCCTGCGTAGCAGGAGAGTAGCGTTGTTCTTGTCTTGCCGTTGGGGACACTTAGATACAAAAAGGAGACGCGATTTACTCGAGAACACAACATAAGCTGGTGGCAGGAGCTCAAATAGAATAGAACGGTTAGAGCCGTGTCCACAAGGTCGTCTTCCCTCCCAGGGCGAGTTGAAAGGGTGGGGGCTGTTCAGAGTCACAGAGAAGAGGGGATTGGTCTGAAGCCGGTCCCACACACACAGTTCATGATCCAGCTCGATAACCTTCCACCCAGTGCCATTCACAGATCACTCTGTGCTTGCAGGGCTTGGAGAAACTGTGCATCATTCTGTGTCCCATTCCAACTGACTGTGCATAACGACAAGCTCTCCAGAGCCCCTGTCACCCAACGGCTGGTCTGGAAAGCTCAGCCTGTGAAGGCCCAGTCCCTGATGCCCTGCTGTTTTCTGGTACCTGAAATGAGCTCTTATTAAAGATGACTTTAATTAAGGAGTCTGTGTAGTAAGCAATCAAGTCTCACCTACGCAATAACTACCCAAGTGAACGGCATTTCCCAGAGACCGTTTTGCAGCTGGGAGCTGCCTATGGTGGAGAGGTAAGATACCCCCCACAAATTAATGCCCATCTTGGAAAAGGCAATGGCCAAAAACTCAGAGATCAGAAACGTAATTGCTCTATGCATCTCAAGATAGTGTAGGATTAGCTAGGAGCATCTCATGACATGCCATGACTAAACTGTTCTGTCTTAGGGGTTCTCGTAACAAATGTTTTGGTGGCCTCAGCATACAGCCACCAACTTTTGCTTCTAGCCACTTTGATAATTTTTCCTAAAGTACTTAACTTTAGAAAAAACAAATGCATATGCATGTCCAATCCTAGCAATTGGGTGTTTTGGCAGACACAGTAATAATAACCTACAACTGTCTATATTTCTACTGGACCTAACAGAATAGAAACACAAATAAGAACACACAAAGCATCTTGCCTTTTTGTTGTTGTTTGTGTTGCTTGTGGTATTTTTTAAGACTTGCTAGCTAGTAAGTCTGCTTCTATGAAAGGTGGTATTTATATGTTTGTTGAAATCACTTTCCACAGCCAAGACTCGTTAGCTAGCTGGGGGACAGTGAAAAGTGCAAATATCACTTTTCACACCAGACGTACTCAGCCCTGGTAAGCTGGGAGACAAATTAAACCTTGGATGAGGAGGTGGGTAAGGGGGCAGTGAAGGCCGGAGGGGTGGGGTGGATGGGAAAGGGCAGGAGTCGCAGTAGGGGTTAGGGCTATAAGGGGGTTGAGCCCAAAGCTCACTGGCTGATGGACAGAGCCCACCTTTATGTAGCCCAAACTCAGAGTCTGAAGTCCCACAGTCAGAGCATGTGGCCAGAGCTCACCACCACGTGACCAGAGCCTACTACCTGCTGCACCTGGGCTGAAACTGGAAGCCTGAGCCGCACTGGAAAGTGGGGAGCTCACACTGTCTGTTTTGCTAACGTTTGTGGCTCAAGAAGGGGGCAGGGCCCAACCTCCAGTAGTTTTCCCCTCCATTATCCAAGAAGCTGTGGCTGCAGGAAAAGCCCTGGGTGACTTCATTTAACAGATGCTGCTCTGTCTAGTATCACACCCTAATTTATCTCAGTTTAACACCTTCTGATTAACTCGAGTGAAGAGAGAGCCTTTCTACTTTATAAGGTACTCGACTTTAACTTGACCAGTTTAGCACATTCTGAAGGACAAGTGATCCACTTTGACTAGGATTTTGAAGGTGTTAATTTAAAGCTGTTATTCATTCTCATTTTTTCTCTTAGGGCACGTCCACTTTGGCAGGGTTCTGCACAGTAAAGTTACATCGCTGCTCAGAGAGCACTAACAGGAAACCGCTGTTGTGTGTTCACACTCAGCTGCTTGGGCAGTGGTGTGTGCACACTTGGTGTTACTTGCAGAAGCATTCAGCATGGTGCACTCTGGGCAGCTCTCCCAAGCTGTGTCTACACGTGCACGCTACTTCGAAGTAGTGGCACTAACTTCGAAATAGCGCCCGTCGCGGCTACACGCGTCGGGCGCTATTTCGAAGTTAACTTCGACATTAGGCGGCGAGACATTGAAGTCACTAACCTCATGAGGGGATCGGAATAGCGCCCTACTTTGACGTTCAACGTCGAAGTAGGGACCGTGTAGACGATCCGCGTCCCGCAACGTCGAAATTGCTGGGTCCTCCATGGCGGCCATCAGCTGGGGGGTTGAGAGATGCTCTGTCTCCAGCCCCTGCATGGCTCTATGGTCACCGTGGGCAGCAGCCCTTAGCCCAGGGCTTCTGGCTGCTTCTGCGGCAGCTGGGGATCCATGCTGCAGGCACAGGGTCTGCAACCAGTTGTCAGCTCTGTGTATCTTGTGTTGTTTAGTGCAACTGTGTCTGGGAGGGGCCCTTTAAGGAGCGGCTTGCTGTTGAGTCCTCCCTGTGACTCTGTCTGCAGCTGTGCCTGGCACCCTTATTTCGATGTGTGCTACTTTGGCGTGTAGACGTACCCTCGCAGCGCCTATTTCGATGTGGTGCCGCGCAACGTCGAAGTTGAACATCGACGTTGCCAGCCCTGGAGGACGTGTAGACGTTATTCATCGAAATAGCCTATTTCGATGTTGGCTTCACGTGTAGACGTAGCCCCAGAGAGCATCTGGCCCTCTTCTGCCGCTAAGCGTCACAGAGAGGCGAGGGGGCTGCGGGGCATGCTGGGTCCTGTCCCAGTGCCCCGAGATGTATTATTTCCCATCCCAGCAATCCCTGTGCTTTTGTCCACAT